>NC_133453.1:141866956-143116956 GCF_048565385.1 Saimiri boliviensis | reverse complement strand
AAACTACAAGATTTACAAATATATGGAAATTAAACAACATACTCCTGGACAACCAATGGTTATATCAAGAAATCAAAAGAAAATTTAAAAATATCTTGAGACAAACAAAAATGGAAACACAACATATCAAAACTTATGGGATGCAGCAAAAGCAGTTATAAGAGGGAAGTTTATAATGATAAACACCTACATTGAAAATAAAGAAAGAGGCTGGGTGCGGTGGCTCAAGCCTGTAATCCAAGCACTTTGGGAGGCCGAGGCGGGTGGATCACGAGGTCAAGAGATTGAGACCACGCTGATCAACATGGTGAAACCCCGTCTCTACTAAAAATACAAAAAATTAGCTGGGCATGGTGGTGCGTGCCTGTAATCCCAGCTACTCAGGAGGCTGAGGCAGGAGAATTGCCTGAACCCAGGAGGCGGAGGTTGCAGTGAGCCAAGATCGCGCCATTGCACTCCAGCCTGGGTAACAAGAGTGAAACTCCATTTCAAAAAAAAAAAAAAAAAAGAATAGAAAAGAAAGAAAGATCTCAAATCAAACACCATACCTCAAGGATCTAGAAAAAGAAGAACAAACTAAATATAGCCTAAGGAAGGAAATAGTAAAGATCAGAGCACAAATAAAACAGCAGACAAACAACAACATATATTGGTAAACTTAAGGGTTGGTTTTTTGAAAAGATAAAAGTTCACCAAACTAAAAGAAAACTCAAGTAACTAAAATGGTAAACAAACACAGAATTCTTTATCCAGAAAAAAAGTCTTTTCAAAATGAAAGCAAACTAAAAGACTTTTGCAAGCATCAAATGCTGAAATAACTCATTACTAACAGGTCTGCACTACCAAAAAAAAAAGTTAGAGAAAGTCCTTTAGATAGAAAATCATACTATTTGGAAATCGAGATCTACACAAAAGAATTGAAAGCACTAGAAATATATCTAAATTAGAAAGGTGTGTAAATATAAAGCTTTAAAACATAATTGAAATCTCTTTTTTAAAAAAGATGTCACTGTTTAAAGCAAAATCCAAAACATTGTATTGTGAGGCTCATATGCAGACATAAAATAACAACAATAGCACAAAGTTTGGGAAGGCAGAAATGGAAGAGTACTGCTGTAAGGTTCTTAGCTGATACATGACATGATACAATATCACTTGCAGTAGGCTGCCATAAAAATTTAAAACTTATTATAAATTCTACAGCAACCTCTAAAATAATCCAATGAAGTGTTTGAGCTCATAAGGCAACAAAGGAGATAAAGTGAAATAATATGAAATACTCAAGCAATCTACAGAAATAGGACAAGGGAAAACAGGAACATAAAAGGGACGAGACACAGAAAATGGGTAACAATATGGCAAATGTAAACCTAACCATAGTCATTCACATTAAATGTAAGTGGCCTAAATGTCCTAAATACAAGGTAGGGATAGATCATCAGATTGGATAAAAGAGAGATATGCTGCCTGTAAGAAACATACTTTAAAAATGAAAACTAAATAGCATAAAAATAAAAGGATGGAAGAAAAGACATGTTATCCCGACACCAAAGAAAAGAAAACAGGAATGCTTATATTAATTTCACACTGTGTAAACTTCGAAGCTAAGGACACTACCATGGGAAAGGAGGGTTGTTTTCATCAGGATAAAGAGGTCAATTCATCAAGGGGACATAGCAATGCTAAACATGTTTGCATTTAGTAACAGAACTTCAAAATACATTAAACAAAGACTAGATAGACATGGAGAAAAAGAAAAATTATAGTCAGAGATTTCAATAGTCCTTTCTCAATTACCAATGTCTCAGTAATTGATGGAACATAGTGACCTGCGGGGCAAAACGAGTAGTCTGATTGACATGTAGCTGGTATCCCAGAAAAAAGGAAGCAGCAGCAAAAATGAAAGAAATAATGGCTGAACACCTTTCGAATGTGATGAAAACTATACCCCCATGATAGAGGAAGCTAAATAAAACTCAAGCAGAATAAACATAAAGAAAATCACAGCAAAGTACATTATAATTCAATTTCTCAAAACTCATGATGAAGAAAAAAGCCTTAAAAGCAGCTGTGGGTAGTTGGGGGAGATACGCTACATATGTAGGAACAATGATAGGAGTGACGGCAAATTTTAGCCACAAGCTATGCAAGCTATTGGCAAATAAGGCAACAGTACTGAATGAAAACCCCTGTCAATGTAGGATATTATATCCAGTAAAAAGATGATTTCAACATAAAGGTAAAAAATGACAAACGAAGGGTAATAGAACTTATTCCCAGGAAACCTGCACCACAAGGAAAGGAAGTTATTCATGAAAAAAGAAAATGATACCAGATGGAAATAAGTCTACACAAAGTAAGGAAGAGTACTGGAAATAGTAAATATGTGAGCAAATAGAAAATGTATCTATTAATAAGAAGTCTTTTCCCTGCAGATTTGCCATGAGTCTATTTGCTTCCATGTGGCAGATGGGATGGATTCATGGCTAAATTTGTGGGAAGACTGGCTGCTGGGCACCATCAGGAGGAGACTTGTCAGCAGCCAGCCTTGGGTTCTGAGAGTTTGTCTTGGATGGAAAAGGTACAGTGGCCTTGATTGTTAGATGCTACTGCAAAGCTATGAACTATTCATCCTGGATGATCTGCTTTGTACTCCCAACTTCTCCAAGAACATTTTAATCTAAAACCATCACCTGAAGCAATGGGAGTATTTGTAGCCACCATGTTGCCATTTGGAGGAAAAAGAGTAGGCTTTAGGCACCATGTGGAGGGAAATCCCACTGTGCCTGGTCCTTGTGGTGTGCCCTCTTCTATTTAATTTTCACACACAGTGTTCTCCCTATATCACAGGTGACAAACTCAAAGATTAAATAACTAAAAAAAGCAAGATAGGCTGGGTGTGGTGGCTCATGCCTGTAATCCTAGCACTTTGGGAGGCCAAGGTGGGCAGATCATGAGGTCAGCAAATCAAAACTATCCTGGTTAACATGGTGAAACCCCGTTTCTAACAAAAATACAAAAATTAGCTGGGTGTGGTGATGCATGCCTGTAGTCAAAGCTACTCAGGAGACTGAGACAGGAGAACCACTCGAACCTGGGAGGTGGAGGTTGCAGTGAGTTGACTGCACTCCACCCTAGAGGCAGAGCAAGACTCCGTCTTAAAAAAAAAAAAAAAAAAAAAAAAAAGCAGATGCAGAACAGTGTATATGTTATCTCTCATGTAAGAAATAAAGGGGAATGAAAAAAATACATAATATTCACCACACATATTTGCTCATTGTTGCAAACAGAAACACAGAAGCTAATGAAAATGCCTACCTAGGAGGTCTAGACAGGAGCAGATTAAAGAGAATATGAAGGGCAAAATTCCCACCCCTTTTTAAATGGCTTTGAGTTCTGATCTCTGTAAATGTCTCACATATATAAAAAATAACATTTAAAATGAAAAGAAAGGAAAAACTAAAGCTGAATATAAACTAGGCCAGGCATTCTGGCTCATGCTTGTAATCCCAGCACTGTGGGAGGCCAAGGTAGGAGGATCTCTTGAGGTCTTGAGGGTCGGAAATCAAGAAAAAAAAAAAAAGGTAAAAAAAAAGACCATAAACTAAAAAACACCGTGTCAAATTGATAACCTATTCATACAGAGAAAATAATTATTTCAAATATCTTAAAGTCATAGTAGTCTGACTACATCCTTCAAGTTAATAGTTTCTATTAGTAATACTGATGTTGTAGAAAAAGGAATGTAACAAAATTATACCACGATAATAAGCACGATGGAAAGGCTCCTGAACATAAGTCCTATGTCTGTTCTGTTTGTTCCTTCGTGACAAAGAACTTCCTCTATAATTCTTAATTTCCTGTGTAAACCCAAAACCTGAAACTTAACACTAAAAAAAAAGATGAGATGTCATTTGCCTAAACAGAGAAATATAATAACATGGTGCCAATGAAAATATTCAAAAGATAATGTGATTAATTTAAAGAACCGATTGGCACTACTTAGAGGAGGGTATTGAAATAGAGCTGCTTCTGTGGTTAGAAAATAAGAATTTATTTACTATTTACTTTCTCACAGTAAAGCTGGAGACTTTTCAGAGGAACCAGTAGAAGATGAGGATCCAATTTCAGAGTTGGATATTTGGAGTAAGTGGGTCATAATACGGTGTAAAAAGTCTGAGGAACGTCATGGTGCTAGATTGCTGGATAAAAGTATTAAGAGCAGTTGGGGGGAAAAAATCTCTTTATATGGGAAAGAAATGTTGACATACTAAATACTTGCTGCAATCTCTCTAAATCTTCGGTGAAACAAAACAGAGTTGTGGTGGTACTAAATAATACTGGTCAAGCACTCGCTGTTCACCCATGGACATTGTTCAGTTAAAATGATAGAGACTTTGCTGACAGTTGAATCAAAATGACTAGGAGGTTTTGTTTTTGTTTTTGTTTTTAACTTTGGCATTTACCAGATATGAATATCTTCTTTTCCAGAATTTTGAATAAAATTACAGTAAAAAATCAATGTTTTTAAAAATTTTTTATCTTTTATTTGTTTTGTTTTTTGTTTATTTGTTTTGAGACAGAGTTTTGCTCTTGCTCAGGCTGGAATGCAATAGTGCTATCTCAGCTCACTGTAACCTCTGCCTCCCAGGTTCAAGTGATTCTCCCGTCTCAGTCTCCTGAATAACTGAGATTACAGATGCCCATCACCACGCTTGGCTAATTTTTTGTATTTTCAGTAGAGACGGGGTTTCATCATGTTGGCCAGGCTGGTCTCAAACTCCTGACCTCAGGTGATCCACCTGCCTTGGCCTCCCAAAGTGCAGAGATTACAGGCATGAGCCACCATGCCTAGCCTATTTTTAATCTTTTAAAACAGTATTTGGCTATGTAGAGCAAAAATAAAAACAATGTGTTGTGGTTTTATAACATATATAGAAGCAAAATTTATGACAACCATAGCACAAAGGTCAGGATGGTAAAACGGGAACAATGCTGTTGTAAGTTTCTTGTACTATAGAATGTGTAAGATTTCAAATATGTTATTTGAAATAAGATGAAGACAGGGCATATATATATATACACAGACATACACATATATTATAAAACACACACACACACAACTGTAAACCCTAGAGCAAGCACTGAAAAAGTAAAATCAAGAGGTTTCGCTGATAAACTGAGAGTGGAAATATAATGGGATTATTAAAAATAATCCAAAAGAAATTTAAAGAGAAACAAAGATTGGATAGAATCAATTGTAAAAATATAACAAGATATGTAAACTCAATCGTATTTATAATTACATTTAAAAATATTTTTGATACATAATGTTTGTCTATATTTATGGAGTACTTATGTTTTTTTATTACATGCATAGAATGTGTAGTGGTCAAGTCAGAGTGTTTAGGGTATCCATTACCTCAAGTATTTATTATTCCTATGAATTGGGAACATTTCAAGTTCTCTTTTCTAGCTATTTTGAAATATAAATACCTACTGTTAACTACAGTCACCCTACTCTGCTATGGAACATTAGAACTTATTCCTTCTATCCAACTGTATTCTTGTACCCATTAACCAACCTCTTTTCACCCCCATTTTCCAACCATACACCCTTCCAAGTCTCTGGTATCTATCATTCTACTCTCTATCTTCACATGATCCACGTTCTTTAGCTCCCACATGTGAGTGAGAACATGCAACATTTGTCTTTCTGAGCCTGACATATTTTACTTAATATAATGACCTCCAGTTCTATTCATATCATTGCCAATGACATGATTTCATTCTTTTTTTGTGGCTGAATAGTATTCCATTGTGTGTATATATAACACATTTTGTTTATCCATTCAGCCACAAAAAATAATGAAATCATTTGTTGATGGACACTTAGGTTGATTTCATATCTTTGTTATTGTAAATAGTGTTGCAATAAATATGGGGCTACAGGTATCCCTTTGATATACTCATCTTCTTTCCTTTGGCTAAATACCCAGTAGCGGAATTGCTGGATCATATGGTAGTTCTATCTTTAGTTTTTTGAGAAATCTCCATATTCTTTTCCATAGTGGCTTTGGTAATTTTCATTCCCAAGGGTACAGAAGAGCTCCCTTTTTTCACACCCTGGCCAGCATCTGTTTGTCTTTTTAATGATATCCATTCTCACTGGGGTAAGATGATATTGCATTGTGGTTTCAATTTGCATTTCTCTTATGATTAGTGATATTGAGTATATGTTCACGTATCTGTTGGCCTTTTGTATGCCTTTTATTGAGAAATGTCTATTCATACCCTTTGCCCACTTTTTAATGGGATTATTTGTTTTTTGTTGTGTTATTTGAATTCCTTGTATAGTCTAGATATTAATCTCTTGCTGGATAAATAGTTTGCTAATATTTTCTCTCATTCACCATTTATTGAAGAGGAATGTCCTTAATATGAATGATTTAAACACTCCTATTAAAAGGCAAAAATAGCCAAATTAGATTTTAAAACGCAAGATCCAAATATATGCTGCCTATAAGAAAAGCCATTTTAAGTATAAAGTTGCATAGAGTTAAAAAGAAAAGAATAGCAAACATATACCCTGTGTGCAGAAAAGAGTTAACATACAAGGTCTAAGACTGCTATCTCTAGACAGGCCTTCTTGCAAAGTTGGCCTACAATGGTGTGTGGGAACTTGAATTCTGAGAGTGTTACAACCATTCTCAGGATGGATAACAATGGCTTACTGTGCCTAAACCGTTTGTACAAATAATGTGGTTTATGGTGTACAACCACCTACCTTCTGGGAATCTGAAATGTTGATATGCACCAATTGGAGAGTGTCTACATGACCAATTCTCTAAGAAAACCAGAAGAAAACCTCGGGCCTGAGTCTTTAATGAGTTTCCCTGGCAGAAAACATTTCACATGTGTTGTTACAATTCACTGCTGAAAGAATTAAGTGCATCCTGTATACTGATTTTGCTTTGTATCTCTTCACTATAATAAATTATGGCTATGAATATAACTCTATGCATCCTTCTAGTAAATCATTGAAACTGGGAGTTGTTTTGGGAGACACAACATAAAAATACTAATTAAAAGAAAGTTGGAGTGGCTAAATTAACACCATAGTAGATTTCACGACAGGGAATATCACCAGGAATAGAGAAGAGCATTTCATAATGACAAAAGGGTCACCCGCTCAGGAGGCTGTGATCACATCTAAATGTGTATGCAGCTAGTAACAGCTTCAAAATATGTGAAGCAAAAATGGAAATAATTGAAAGAAAAAATAAATCCATAATTAGAGTTGGAAATTTCAACATTCCTTTTATCTGTGATTGATAGACCAACTATAAAGAACATTTGTGAGGATTATAGAAGACCTTTTTTTTTTTTTTTTTTTTTGAGACAGATTCTTGTTTGTTGCCCAGGCTAGAGTGCAGTGGCACAATCTCAGCTCACTACAACCTCCTCTTCCCGGGTTCAAGTGATTCTCCTGCCTCAGCCTCCCAAGTATCTGGGATTACAGGTGTGTACCACCATGCCTGGGTAATTTTTGTACTTTTGGTAGAGACAGGGTTTCGTCATGTTAGTCAGGCTGGTCTGGAACTCCTGACCTTGGGTGATCCACCCATCTTGGCCTCCCAAGGTGCTGGGATTACAGGTATGAGCCACCGTCCCCAGCCAGAAGAACTACTAAAACACAAAATTAAAGTAGAATTGATAACAAAAAAGATATCTGAGATATCTCCAAATATTTGGAAATTAAACAAGACATTTGAAAATTCATGAAGAAGAAATCACAAGGGAAATTAGAAAATATTCAGAACTGAATGAAAGTAAAATAACATTAAAATATGTGAAATGAAACTAAGCCAGTATTTACAAGAAAATTAATAGCATTAAATACTTCTGTTAGGAAATACTTCTATAAGCCAGTATTTACAAGAAAATTAATAGCATTAAATACTTCTGTTAGGAAATACTTCTATAAGCCAGTATTTACAAGAAAATTAATAGCATTAAATACTTCTTTTAGGAAATGAAGAAAATTACCAAATTTTAAGGTACCAGGTTAATTCAACAAGGAGAGGATTGACTTTTCAATAAATGCTGTGGGAACAATTGTCTATCCACATTGATATTCCATAATAGAAAAACATGGATATAGGATAATGAGTGCACTTTCAACCATTCTTTTTCACAATTTCCAATTTTTCAAAAATAAGAGGGCATTACTTTTATCATTTTTTAAAAGTTATAACAAAAAGTTCTTAGCCAGATGGCATAATACAGCAAAAATCTGGCCATTTGAGAATAAAAGAGAAGAGGAAAAAAATCTGTCCAAGATCATTTCTGATCTAAAATTCCATGATTCTCTATTCCCACTAGTTGCTACAACTCAGGGCAACAAAGTGCAGCTCCTGTCACTGCACACAGCCTCTGTCACTGAATCCCAGTGGCCCTGCAGTCCTCAACACCAACCACTCTGCCTCTCTCCAGTCTGGGTCTCCAGCTTGCATAAAGATCAAGTCTATTATCTGGCTCTTTTAGTAGATGTCCCTCACCCCTACCCATTTTTATGGACCCCAGGCCATTGTCTTCTGTGGGGTCCTGGGATGAGATTTTAAAATATCAGGAGGCATTTTCTTAATTGAATGAGACCACAAAAAATATACAAGGTTTTGTTTAAATGTGGTGTGAATAATATTATATGCAGAATTAACTGGGTCAGACATTTTGAATTATCTTTATAGATTTCTTTAATAATATTATAGGCCAGACACAGTGACTCATACCTATAATCCCAGCATTTTGGGAGGCTAAGTGGGGAGGATTACTTGAGCCCAGGAATTTGAGACCAGCCTGGGTAACATAGCAACATCCCTGTCTCTACCAAAACAAACAAACAGACAAACAAAAAAATAGTCAGCTACTGTGACCTATAGTCACAGCTACCCAGGAGGCTGAGGTGGGAGGATAGCTTGAGTCCAGCAGGCTGGGGTTGCAGTGAGCTACGATCATGCCACTGCACTCCAGTCTGGGCAACAGAGGAAGATCATGTCTAAAGACAGAGACAGACAGACAGACAGACAGACAGACAGACAGACAGAGAGAGAGAGAGAGAGAGATAATAAGGCAGGCTGGGTGGGATGGCTCATGCCTATAATGCCAGAACTTTGGGAGGCCAAGGCAGGATTACTGCTTGAGCCCAGGAGTTTGAGACCAGCATGGGCAACACAGTGAGACACTCCCATCTCTACAAATAAATTAAAAATTAAAAAATTAGCCTTGTGTGGTGGCATACACCTGTAGTCCCAGATCCGTGGGAGGGTGAGGAGCCCACTTGAGCCTGGGAGGTTGAGGCTGCAGTGAGCCATGAACACAGCACTGCATTCCAGCCTGGGTGATAGAGTAAGACCTGTATCAAGAAAATATTATCAGGTAAAAGCAATTTAACCTTTACATATGCAGTTTCTTCTGTCAGGGATATTCTTTTCCCCTTCACCCTGCTAATTTCTTTTCATCCTCCAAAATTCAACTGAACCATCACTACTTCAGAAACATCTTTCTGGACTTCCCAGGCTAGATTTGGTCCAGTCACATGCTCCTGAAGACCCTGGTTCTTTTCCTGTGTCATGGGAGGCAGCTGTGTGCTGATAACTTGATAACATCGACAAACCCTCCTGGGATGTCTACCCCAGGGGGCAGGGATTGTGCCTGAATGCTCACTGGGCATCACTATCTCCTTATTCAGTGCTTGACACGTACCAAAAATTCAATACGTATTTATTGAATAAGTGCATGCATTCTCCATCAAAACCAATGAATTGACTTCAAATCAATGTTTCTGCTAGTAAGACTGAATTGACTATGATACAATAGCATACTTATTTGGCCTCAGTTAAGAGGTCTTTGTAATATTTTCCTTCCAATATTGTGCTAGTCCTAGACCTATACGCATTGATAACCCCGAGAGCACGTGTCCAGCATTCCACCCTCTCCGAGTTCACCTTTTCTACGTGAATTCTCCTCTTTGTGGAATGTCCTCAGTTTGGACATGTGCATCCTGAACTATAGCCAGTGGCACTTGCACTAATTGTTCTGATGTTGTCTGAAGTTTTTTTGTCTCCTACACTCAGCCAACAGCTCCTTGAAAGGAGAGAATCTTTCAAATCCCCATGGAGTATTGAGGACAGTAAGTGAATGGATCTTGGCGGTTGATCGCCACTAACTTATCTAACACACTTCTTACATGCCTGTAAAGTACAACACAACTTCACCATCTGAGAGTTGCATCAAAACTAATAAATTGACTCTAAGGTGGTTATCTCCCTCCCTCCCTTCTTTCCTTCCTTCCTTCCTTCTTTCCTTCCACCTTTTCTTGATGGAGTCTCACCCTGTCACCAGGCTAGAGTGCAGTGGCGTGGTCTCAGTTCACTGCAACCTCCGTCTCCTGGGTTCGAGTGACTCTCCTGCCTCAGCCTCCCCAGTGGCTGGGATTACAGGTGTGAGCCACCACACCCAGCCAGGTGGTTATTTCTAACCTTTGGAGCTTGCAGTCTCCTTTTAGAATGGCAAAAGTCGGGGAATTCCTGAAAAAAATCCACATGCATCAGACTGCAGTTTCAATAACCACACACTAAGATTGACATTAAGCAAAGTGCATGGAATGTGGTATAAAAATACGCTTGTGGCTGCGCGCAGTGGCTCATGCCTATAATCCCAGCACTTTGGGAGGCCGAGGTGGGTGGATCATGAGGTCAAGAGATTGAGACGATCCTGGTCAACATGGTGAAACCCCGTCTCTACTAAATACACAAAAAAATTAACCAAGCATGGTGGCGCACACCTGTAGTCCCAGCTACTCAGGAGGCTGAGGCAGGAGAATTGCTTGAACCCAGGAGGGTGAGGTTGCGGGGAGCTGAGATCTCGCCATTGCACTCCAGCCTGGGTAACAAGAGCGAAACTCCATCTCCAAAAAAAAAAAAAAAAAAATATGCTTGTGTAATCCAGGCCAGTGGTGTCTGTGATGTATTATTTTATGATTCTGTATTTATGAAATACTATGTAGGATGTGTTTGATGGCAATTATTAGAATAATTTGGGAAATGAAGAAAATAATTTTAGAGAAGAAAATTAACACTAGGTACCTACCATGTGACTGCACTGTGCTGGGCATGGTATGTACCTGATTACATTTCATGACACAACGCCCTAGAGACAGCTGTCATTGACCCCATTCTGTAGTTGAGAAAACTGAGGACAGTCTGAAATAGTGCAGTTACTAAGTAATAGAGCAAAGATTCCAGTTCAGCAAACACGTCCTTCTCAAATACCAGCCAGACTTTATAGGTAATTGCCGCTGCATAAACCTCACTTCGGGTCCTCTGCAGAAGTTTTGCTTGAAAGTTCTGCAATGTACCTTTTGCTTTAAACCAACAATAGTTTGGGGTGTACAAATTATTAAACATGTCCCTACTTATGTGAAAAGGAGCATTTTGGCAATAAGAATAAGAAAACGAGATCTTAGGATAAAAATAAGATCTTATTTCCTTTGTCATTTACCTCAGAAAGGGCTGTAAAGTTTCCATTGTAATTATCATTATTAAAAGAGTGTATCTAATACACATCTAATACATCTAATCCCTATTTGACTCAGTGCTTTCTTTGAAAATAAAAAGGTTTTTCTCTAAGATACTGTAATTAGATTCATAATCTACCTATATATCTAATTTCAAAATAACTAAATATAATACTTTAAATACAATATAAAGAAGAAGGAAAAATTTACAATAACAATATGTATTGCAACATGTGCATATTCAGGCATGCCTAGACTAGAAGACATAACGAACTAATCAGGTTTTCTTGCACCAATATGTAGAATCACACTTAACAAATACAGGCCGATTAAGGATTATATTGAGGATTCAAATACCATGAGCAATATTGCTTACAGAGATGGGATTTTTCTGAAAAAGCAAACAACTCCCAGTGGAGTTTCAAATAAAATGTGAAACAACTTTCTAAATGCATGTGTGGTGCATTCTTGGAAAATTCCGTGCATATTAAAATTGTACAAATGTTACCCTCTGTTTATATGAAAAGCACAGCATTATAAATGCAGATAATTAGAAACAGGTTTTCTCCCTATATCGATGTTTGGTGGGATATTCTGAAGTTGTGTGGGATGTGAGCCAATTCTTTGCCTGGTCGGATTGCTCCGGAGGTATTGTCTTGTGCTCCTGGCTCTGCTCGCTAAACACAGGTATTGTCTTTTCGATTATTATGACAAACACAAACACTACCATCGCCACCACCACATTTCCAAAATCCCCCATTGTGAACCACTCCTTTCATATGCGCCAGGCACTGTGCTAACTTCTTTACAAATATTATTTAATAATCTATTAATTTTTTTCCCATTCAACAAACATCACACACCCTCTAGATGCAGACATGGTGCTACGCTCTGAATGTACAGTTGTGAACAAGATAGTCAATGGCTGGCTGGGCGCAGTGGCTCATGCCTGTAATCCCAACATTTTGGTGGTTGCCAGAGACGGAAGGGTGAGGGGAGAATGGAGGGTGTTGAGAAATGTTAAGTTTATGAATACTAATGAATGCTCAGTGTATGACAGAATATATTGTGTGCTAGGAAGAATGATGCAAGGAAAACCTAGCTGTCCCCCCCACCCAAGTAGAAAACTACTTGGGGCATTCCAAAGTGGCAGGACAATGCGTAAATATCGTACACCTGTTAAAACAATTCTTTAAGCTAACTGACCTTTCCCCCGTGGCCCCCTCGTGGAGAATACATTTTAGCTTGTTTGTAATCAGTGGTAAGCAAGCAACAGCTGCCAACTTGGTAGATTTTTGTGTTATGAGAAAATACAGAACACCTGTTAATAATAATCACCTGTTCAGAGAAAATAAACACGTGGATGAGAATCTGCTGGGCCTCAGCCTGGAATGCCGTCAGCCCCTGAGGCTCTCAGTTTGGAAGGCCCCTCAGATAAACCCACTTCACTGTTCTATCTGGATGTCTGCCTCTCATTTCCTTCAGTGCCGCCTGGGTGGGGGTCTCTCCAGCCAAGCTTGTACTCGATAGGAGGGTACCTAGTTTGTAGGTATGGAGCTTTTACTTTGAAATGATGGAAACATTTCAGAACCAGGTAGAAGCACTGTGAAGATAGAGATAAATGCCAGCGGATTGTTCGTTTTAAAGTGATTAATTTTCTTTGTGAATTTCACCTACATTTAAAAAAATGGATGGAAATATCCTCTTGCCTTCTTAAATTTATATCCATTGGCTTTGAAAAATATCTGACTTGGTTATATATTTACTTCCATTGTAAAGGTGTATGGCCAGAAAAATATTACTCACCAGAAGCTTCCTCATGAGAAAAGCAGTCGGGCTGATAGGGAAACGCTGTTTCTCAAGCTTGGGCCTTCCTGAGCTTCTCTGACCAGGAAGCCACGGAGGAGCAGAGAGTACGGTGCTGTGGGGTCTCCAGCCACCTGCAGGCTTAGTGGGCAGATAAAGCAAATGTCTCTGCAGGGACTTTCTCCAGGAGAGAGCACTGTGGAGAGGAGGAGGAAGGAGGAGGGGGGCTGCAGGAGGGAAGGAAGCCCAAGGTCAGTGAAGGAGAGCAGGAAGATGCTGCTGCCTGGAGGTGGCCAGGAGAGAAAGGTCTGCACGGGTTTGAGGGCAGCTCTCCGTGGTGTGTGCTGGGAAATACCCCCAAGAGCCACACTGTAGGAAAACCAAAAGTAAAGCCCTATATTCTTCATCAAGTTTCCTGGTGATGCATTTGTTTTCTCTTAATATGTAAAGGAACATAAAGGACACAGGACTCATTTGATTATAGGTAAAAATTAAAGGTTGAAGAAGTTAGTGCCCCAGTTTTCTCTGTGAAGCTAGAGGCTATGATATTAGCAAAAGGGGAGGAGGACGGGGCCGAGGGAGAGATTATGCAGAGGGTAACCCAACCAATTGGCGAGGATACAGCTGAGGCCAGGATCCAGCTTTCTGTGGCCCAACATTCCTACTTTCTATGTTAGGGTTCATTTGTAGACATCAGGAACCGCACTAGTATTTTGAACAACAATAAAAAAAATCAATACAAGGAACAGTATGCTTTGAAAGAAATCATCAGAGGGTTCCAGGCACAGACCTTCGGATGGAGAACAAGGAATCTGACTGGTGTGCTGAGAGCTGCCACAGCCAGGGGGAGAAAGGGAAACCCAGAAGCTGCCCTGGACACATTGCCTATAGGACACCTTCCCTTTGTTGCAATCCGGGGATCAGCAAACTACTGTGGCAATATTGGCTCTCAAGCCAAGCAGTGACTTTGACCCACACCAGCAAAAACATGAGTGTGCCGTGCCACGCCTCTGGAGGGAAAGATGGAAACAGGGCCGGCTAATGCTGCAGCATCCCACTCAGCCTTGGTGGGATTCGTGACAGAAACAACAGAAGTGGGGTGTGTGCCTTACTTCTGCCTCCCAAACTTTGTGAAAGGGCACTCAAAAGCCCAAACGGAATGATACCAAAAGCTGAGCTGCAAGGGTTCCTGGAAAAAGCAGATGCTAGCTAACCAGCCTTGCAGTACACAAAGGCCCACTAGGACAGTCAAACAGACTGCGTGTCGATCCACAATATCCTTCTCCTCTTAGCCTCCCACTAGACATTTTTTAAATCTTAAAAATATTCGTCTTTCACATGAAACAGAGTTTGCACTGAAATGTAGAAGCTCTAACTCTTGTCCTTGACAGTTCTGTAGATTGCAAATCCTAAGTGATTTTAAAATTAATCATTTCAAAATAATTTGCTGGTGTTTCGTATCTTCACTTAGATACTAGAAGGTATTGATTTTTCCCTGAATTTCCGCTAGACCTGAGAGAATCTGAAAATTTTGGAGTGTGAAGAGAAATCATTTTGTTCTCATAATAAAGCTGGAGAAAGAAAAGGCAGAGAAGTCCAAACCCTGGATGCTTATGTTCTAAATTGAGCTCTCAGTCACAAAATAATCCCCCCACAGCCAATAGTTGCTCTTCTAGAAGGAAGCCCCTAAATCATATTTCCATAGGTTTTGAAAGAGTTCGCCAGCTACATGGTCAGATGTGTAACTGAGCAATCTTTTCATGCCTGGAGCAAGTTCCGAGGCCTCTCCAATTTGCCCTCCTGATTTGCCAAACCCTGGGACAACAAACCTGCAATTAGAGTTGTATTTTTAAATTGAGTAAGTTTTATGTGGCACTTTCCCCCCCTATACACAGTCTTGCCAAAATGCTGTTATTTTCGCAGAGGAACTACAAAGAGTGGGCTTAAAATTACAAGTCACATTCTAACTCAGGAAAAGGAAGTGGGTTCTCTGGGGCAACCTCCAGGCTGGACTCCAGGCAGTTGTCCCAACCTCATGACTCCACAATGTCAAACACCTGGAGCAGCCATGGTCTGCCCTGGAAATGTGGACTCCTGCTTCCAATTTCTCTGCAAAGCTTCGTGATCCTTACTGGCCACGGGATGTGGGGTGCTGAGGACAAAATTTGGCCCCTATGTCCGTGTTACTATTGTCACTGTCATGTCAGATATCTTCTCATTGGCCCCATTGGCCAAATGTTCCTGCCCCATCCCCCACTGAGGCTCATGACATTTTATGTGTTCTAGAAATGACAGAAGATGGGTCCCTCTGGGATTCACGCTCCTCTGCTGGGATTTTCACACCATTCGCCATGTTAACATGAAGCAACAGCTGGGTTGAAGAGAGTCGATAAAAATAGCAGCATCACGCAGCAAGTGAGCTGCATGGAAAAGAAGGGAGTCACGTACTTAATGCGGGGTGGCACTGATATCTTGTCTTCCCAGTCCAGTGCTGTATTTCTCAGACCGTCTACTTTTTCAGAAAGAGCAAAGTGAGCTGCTTGTCCATGTAAGTGTTGGCTAGGAGAAGGAGGAGCAGGGCGGATAGCTCCTGCTCTCCTGCTCCTCCCTGGTTGGCCCCTGATGAACCTGATTGCTAATGGCAGATCAGGCAACTAGACGGCAAAGCCCCTGAACCAGTGAGCCCAGCCAACTCTGGGAACTTGGTTTTCAAGATTGCTGTGAGTTGCTGCAGAAACTTCCTGCTGTTACCGTATCTTTCCATTCATTAAAGCGTAGCTTGCAATTGAACATTCTGACATAACATAGCTGAGATTTTTGGCAGCAATGTTAACCGTATTCAAGAGTTTCCTTCAGACGTTAAGTTTTTATATCCTCATGAATGCTTGCCACCTTCCTTTAATAACTTGAAAAAACAAGTTTCTCTCAGGAACGTCATTGTTCCCATATTTCCCCAGCACACATTTACTCCTTTTAGAAGTGTGTTAGGTGTGTATATATTTATAGAGTCTGGGTGTACCTAGGTGGGTCAGAATTGGACATCTTATAAAAAGTCAGCAATCTGAATGGACCTTAGAGAAGAGGTAATAGAAGTGTGGTATTTTCTTCATAAGATCATATTTTTCTCCTTCTAAACCAGGCGTCCCCAAACTTTTTACACAGGGGGTCCAGTTCACTGTCCCTCAGACCGTTGGAGGGCCACCACATACTGTGCTCCTCTCACTGACCACCAATGAAAGAGGTGCCCCTTCCTGAAGTGTGGCGGGGGGCCAGATAAATGGCCTCAGGGGGCCGCATGCGGCCCGCGGGCCGTAGTTTGGGGACGCCTGTTCTAAACTATTTGTTCACTTCACCACAAAATTGTATTTTATCAAAAAGAGTATATTCACTAAACCTCAGCCTTGGGGTGTGAAATAGCCTTTTACATTTCTAAGACAAAAATGTACAGAAAAGTTAAAAAGGGGAGGTGGTAAAATGAGGGCTTTCTTCCTTTCCTCCATAGTGAAAAATGTAGTCTTATTGTGTACAGTAGAAATTTTTTAAGTAGAAAATTCATTGGCTTAAATTTCCAGCTACTGAGACAACTGGAAATCTTTAAAAACCCATTCTCATCAAAATGCAAAGTAATAGTGCAAAATGCAAGAGAAAGCCAAACTGTATTTGTAGTTTTTAAGTGCCCCCACAAATGAGAAGTCTGTAGTCTTCTTGGATGGCCAGTGGTTTAAATTCTCCAAATCCACTGTGGTGGTTGTTTGCAGAAAGAATGATGGCAGCAGAGTCACCACTGTTCCCTAAAACTTTCAATAGTGTTATGTAATACAACACAATGTGGTTAACTGAGATTTTAACACAAATTATGACATTATTGATCCCAACAGGCTCCACTTAGATTTTGTGTTTTTTTGTTTGTTTTGAGATGGAGTCTTGCTCTGTCACCCAGGTAAATGACAGTGGTGCAATCTCGGCTCACTACCTCTGCCTCCAGGGATCAAGAAATTCTCCTGCCTCAGCCTCCTGAGTAGTTGGGGACTACAGGCATGTACCACCACACCCAGCTAATTTTTGTATTTTTAGTAGAGATGGGATTTCAGGGTTTCACCATGTTGGCCAGGCTGGTGTTGAACTCCTGACCTCAAGTGCTCTGTCCCCCTCAGCCTCCCAAAGTGCTAGGATTACAGGTGTGAGCCACCGTGCCTGACCTCCACTTAGATTTGGAAATTGACATACAGTTGTTGTACTGCACCCCTAATCCACTCCTCAGTGCAAATATCCAAGATGTGGGTAAGCCTAGGGCCAGAACAGCAGTGTGACTTACTTCATTCTGAATTCACACAGAAAGCCTTAGTATCCTCTGTTTTACAGATGAGGAAAAAGATGCTAAGAGAAGTTGAGGCACTTGGCTGAGCTGATGTAGCTCGATAGGACTGAAACCTGGGCTCACTGGCCACAGAGTTGACATTACAGCCATTTCCATGAGTTTGCATTAGTCATCTGAACCTTCTGGATTCCTGTCATGTCACTTGCGGGGGTCTCTTGTCTTTGTGGGAATTAAAATGAAATTGTGATGGTTTTTATTGACTTCTTTCCCCAAACATGTGCAACACCAAACAGAAAATAATCCACAGATGGGATTCTGGAATATGATTTCCTTAACAAACGATTTTATAAATGTATCAGGCCCAACTTGCTTGGTTGGCCAGATGCTAAAATTGTATCGCAGAAGTTTGGGCAGCTTCTGAGGAAATGGGCTGCTTCCTGTGTGTATTTCTCAAGTCTGCTGCGGCTTTAGTCCCCCGCCACCCTCCACCCCCAGGCGCATCTGGCTAAAATGTGTGCCCGGGGCACACCAGCCCGGTCCAGACAGGCCAGCATCTCAAGAGCGTAGAGCCAGGGAACATGCACGGTGCCCCAAGAGCAGGGGCATGTGGGCACTTTGATTTCCCAGAGGAAAAAATATTATAGGAAGTGTGAATCAACAGCCGAAAGTAGGTCAGAGTCAGAGGCCTGGGTGGACAAAAGGTTGCGGTGAAAAACAAGAGAATTGGGAGGTGTAGACAGACTGAGAGGAACTGGCAGACGCAGAGAGAGAAGGAAGAGGGAGGTGTGAAGAGACAAAGGAAAAATGCCATGTCTGTGCCGGGAAAGGTCTGTGCAAGCCAAGTGCCATTGAGACCATGCCCCTGTGTCCAGCGATGTTGAGGAATCCTCTCTCCCATGTCCCTTGTTTTAGTTAGGCCACTGTTGATTGGAGACGTGGGAGAGAACCTTAATGGACAATTTTTAGCGAAAAGAATGATACCTCATGCAGCCAAACTGTGGGCTGGGGAGGTGGGTACCTGCCACAGGGCAAATGAAGCTGTTCTAGTTGCGCTCTACCTCTCATCTCGGCCTTTCTTTGTGAGTGGGCTTCACTGTCTCAAACCACTTCTCCATGAGGCAGGAGATAGCATGCCTGGGCTTTAAGCTGTCCTACTCCCCATCCCAGCTTCCAGACCAGAGACGGGAGTCCCCATTCCTCCCTGACCAAGCCCTATCCCTGCAATTGGAAAAGTCCTTTTAGGGTTAAGCCATGTGCCTGCCCCTGGGCCAATTACTGCATCAGGGGTAGGTGTGGTACTAGGATTGGCCCAGATTTGGTCATGTGCCTACCACCCCTTGAGTCAATCACTGCATCGGGACAGGTGTAGGGACAGTACTAGGATTTGTTCAGATTTGGTCGTGTGCCCACCCCCTGACCAATCACTCTATCAGAGGCAGGTGTGGTACTATGATTGGCCCGATTTGGCCATGTACCCACTTCCTGGGCCATTCACTGTATCCAGTGGCGGGCGAACTACTATGATTGGCCCAGCTTTGTCTATGCGCCTATGGTAGGAGAGGCAAAGTCTTTACCAGGGGCAGGGCGGTAAGAGTGCTGGGCAGATGCCATGGCCTTCTGTTTGGCTGTCCACGTGTTTTCATCATGTTCCCACAATGGCCTGATCTGTAAGGACTCAACTGAGAGCAGCCAGGCTGTCCTTGTTGGATGGTCCTATGAGGATCTCGCAGGATGGGGACGGTTGTATCAAGTGTATTAAATTCTATGATTCACTTGCTTTGCTTTGAATTACAACATTTAATGTTATTTGAAATTTCAAATAATATTGAAGCAGGGCACACAATGTTTACATTGATCAAAATGGGACACAGATTTAAAATGTCTGAAAAATAGCATTATGACAGGGAGCTTTTCCAACTGCCTTGCCAGTGGCAGAATTCCTTCCTGTTTGGACAAAGCCTGATTTCATCTCTTTAGTTTTTTTGTGGGGTGAGTGGAGGAAATGATTTAAAGGGTCAGTCACATTCAGAGGGAGTAGGGCACAGGGAAGGAACTGCCCACATTCTGAGCACTTAAGGTGTATCAGGCACATCGTGTGCAGTTTCTCAAAGTGACCCCATTTCATCCGTTTGGCATCTTGGCGAGGTGCAGCTGCTCAGGCTATTTGTCATAGATGCACCCAGCCTCAAGACGAACATCTTGGCAACTTGCTTAGACTCTCTTTCAAGGTGCTTCCAAGTTTGCCACGTGGATAACAGTCCATCGTGTCTGCGTCAAAGTGTAGAGAAGATTGATGGGCTGGTGTTGGCAAAGATGAGAGTGATGAAGACACTCCTTTCTGTTCTGAAACCTTATTAGGATACCGAGAGTTCTTTCAATCCAGCATCCACTAGGGCTTTGGTTATGCTGCAGCCTTGAAAAAGACCAGCCTGTTTCCATTTCCTGCCCACAGCCAGCTCTCAGCAGAAAGTGGTGGGGCTGAGTGGAGGGCTGGGTGACCACAGGCAGAACACCACTGGAGCCACATGGCCCTCACTGTGAGATGGGGTGACAATGCTAACCTTTGGGGGTTTTGGTGAGAGACGAATGGTGCCTTTTCTGGAGCTGCTACAAGGCACGTAGAATGTGCCAGATACTTGCTAGCTAGTGTTAGAAAGGGAGCATCAACATCTGCCTACTTTATTTATTTATTTATTTTTACCCTGAGCTTGGAGGCCTAGCTTTGCTCAGCTTTCTGGATGCCAGCCAAACTAAATTAACACTCTTATCTTCTGGCCCCTGCAGCTGGCAGCCTCCCCGTAGTCTTTGCGCGATTCTTTTTAGGCTCAGCCATGTGCACTGGGAAGTCGTCCTGGGCCATCCCAGACTGTCCTCTGCTCTGGGCTTTTTTGCCTACCCTAGGGCCAGCTGAGCCCATGTTTCTGTGCGAGCAAAGCAAGGTCACTGAGGCGGCCCGGAGTTGTGCACCGTTGGAAACAAAACACCTTGCTGTGAGGGTGAAGGAGGAGCCACAGATATTCAAAATACTTGCGTCTGCCGGCCAAAACTTCACCCAATTGTGCCAGAGGGGACTCAGCTAGATGTATTTGATCCACCTAGCAATGTCAGCAGTAGCGTGGGACGCTGCCCCGGGGTTTTCTTAGGCTACTCTTCTCAAACTCTAAAATGCATGCGTAATCCCCAGGAACCTGCCTAAAATGCAGATTCTGACTGCGAGAAAGTCTAGGGGTGGGGCTGGAAATTGCGAAGTTGTAACAAGCTCCCAGGTAATGCCCCCGATCTCCCCGATGACCACCTTCCAAGGAGCTAGGCTTATGGCGTTATTTAGCAAACTTCAGTCATGATTTTTGCCACATGTCATCTTTTTAAAATTACTAAGTTTTTATTTTTCAAGAAATTTTATTTGTAAAATTTATGGGGTACAGGTGTCATTTTGCCAGAGGTGGGTGAAAGAGTAATTGAGGTTCTGCCATTACTTTTAACCACAATTCCTTTCGCACCAACCTAATACATGGATAATTACAAGTGGTAAACTCAGGGCTTTTGGAGTATCTATCACCTAAGCAATGTAGACTGTATCCATTAGGCAATTTCTCATCATCCACCCCCTTGCCACCACCCCACTCTTCCAAGCATTTATTGTCTGTCATTCCACACTGTATGTCCATGTGTACACGTGATTTAGCTCCCACTCATGAGTGAGAACATGTGGCATTTGTCTTTCTGTGTCTGAGTCATTTCATTTAAGAAAGGCCTCCAGTTCCATTCGTGTTATTGCAAAAGACATGATTTGATTCTTTTTTATGGCTGAATAGTATTCCATTGTATATATACATCATATGTTCCTTATCCAATGATCTGCTGATGGAACCTTAGGTTGATTCTATACAGTGCTGCAATGAACATTCGAATACGGGTACACTTTTTTTTTTTTTTTTTAATGGAGTTTCACTCTGTTGCCCAGGCTGGAGTGCAGTGGTGCAATCTCAGCTCATTGCAACCTCTGGCATCCAGGTTCAAGCAATTCTCCTGCCTCAGCCTCCCAAGTAGCCCAAGTAGCTGGAATTACAGGCACCTGCCACCACACTCAGCTAATTTTTGTATTTTTCGTAGAAATGAAGTTTTACCATGTTGGCCCGCCTTGGCCTCTTAAATTGCTGGGATTACAGGTGTGAGCCACTGTGCCCGGCCACTTTTTGATGTAATGATTTTTTTCCTTTGGGTAGACACCAATAGTGGGATTGCTGGTAGTTCTATTTTTAGTTCTTTGAGAAATCTCCATACTGTTTTCCACAGTGATTGTATTAATTTGCATTCCCACCAATGGTGCATACACATTCCCTTTTCTCTGCGTCCTCTCCAACATCTGAAAGTTTTTGCCTTTTTACAGTCATTCTGACTGGTGTAAGATGATACCTAGTGGTTTTAATTTGCATGCAATTTACTTTTTTTTTTTTATTTTAAATTACTTTTCTTCATACTGACCTACCATTTTTTTCTTTTCTTTTTCTTTTTTGAGACACGGTGTCCTCTGTCACTCAGGCTGGAGTGCAGTGGCACAATCACAGTTCACTGCAGCTTCCACTTCCCAGACTCAGGTGATTCTTCTGCCTCCGCCTCCCAGCTAGCTGGGGGGTGTACGCTCCCATGCACAGCTAATTTTTGTATTTTTGTAGAGATGTGGTTTTGCCATGTTGGCTAGGCTGGTCTCAATTTCCTGGGCTCAAGCAATTGCCTACTTCAGCCTCCCAAAGTGCTGGGATTACACACATGAGCCATTGTGCCTGGCTGACCTACCTTTTAATGTAAACCTATGTATATTACCATGAAATCACAGTTTTGATGAATGATTTTTGTTTTAATACATCTTAAAATGAACACGTAACCATTAAAATGAGAACTAAATGTTCATAATAATTGTACTTTCCAATTGTGGTGTGGGATCATGTTCTAAGAAATACTGGCTTCAGGGGTTCAGAAGGAAACCATAGCCTGGATGGCCCAGACCCTGTTTTATGGACTCTTTAATTTGAGCAGCACTGATCTTCTGCAGGAGCACTGGGGATTCTGGAATGGAGTCAGGGTGATTTTTGGACAATGAATTAACTGCAGCAAAGAGCACCTTTCTGTGCCCAGCAGGCTGTGTGAAAGCAGACTGCTCCTACCCAATGCCAGGGCACCTAAGAGGGTGACGAATGGCAGTAGGCTGTCCCTCCAAGGCCATATCCAAAATGTGTTTTATGCTTGGCCACAAATTTTGTAAAAAACCTATGCAGCAACTTGAGAGTAGGAAAAAAATAAATCCAAATTCCCTGCTGACTCTGAGGTGCTTGTTTACAAAGTAAAACGTCCCTGGTGAATTGTTTCCTTTACAATTAAATCTAATAATAAGCCATTGTGGCTAAATTAATTTCGAGCTAATTTCACAGGAACTCCATGTCCTGTATCAACTCTGGACAAAGGAATGTGGTATCGGGCAATAGGACTCATTCTGAGGCCAGGCGTCCGGGAGGAGCTCTAGGAGGTTGTTGAGTCAATGCTGGGTTCAGAGAGCAATGCTCAGGTCCCCAGGCCATCACGCTGTGATGGGTTCTGGAAGCCCCTGTAGGTTGTGTCAGTCAGGCAGCAGAGACTGGCTGTCTGCGGAAAGCACCAACCTCTGAACAGCCCTTGACCGAGGCAGAGTTTTCCACTAGAACTGGCCCGCTCTGACCATCGTCTGGAGGCCCCCGGTCCTGGCCACAGGTGTTTCTGCATAGGCTCTTTAGTCCTACGGACACCTGAATGGGCCAAACACCTTCACAAATCGGATCCCACTTCATCCTCAGCCTGAGACGTCCGCATGGATCTCTCATTTTTATGGACGCAATAAGCAAGTTCAGAATCACCCCAAGTAATCACCCCAAAGCCATGTAAGAAGGAACTTTCAGAACTGGGGTTTCTATGCAGACCCAGGGAGTCTGGTCCTTCTGTCCCTTCAGAGAAACAGCAGCCATAAAGACCCCCTACCCCATCTGGTGGGTCCCCCTACCTCCCCAACAGTGAAGATCTCTGGTTTCTCTGGGAGCTTTTTCCTTTGAGTTGCAGACTTGATTCTGGTTCCCAATTTGACTGATGTCGGTGATTCACATTTGAATGTGAGTGATTTTAAGAAGAGACCTTGGGCCTCTCTGCTCTATGGTGGAGACGGTGAGGAGGCCAAGGAAACTCCATGTCAGCCTCAGGAAGGGGGAGCTGAGGCTGCCAATGACTAGCTTGGCAGGATACCTTTATTTTTAGGGACAGTGGCCACACTCAGTCTTTTTCCTCGAAAGGACAGATCTGTACACATCCCACCTTTTCTGGAATTAAGGCTCCAATGATGCGCAAGTCTTAATTTTAACCACATGAGAGAAGAATTCTTTCCTGGTTGTACAACTGGTTGGGATCATTAAGATGATCTTTGAGAGGATTCACAGAGCGGGTCCTTCGTAGGGTTTCTGGAGTGATGCTTTTTAATTGAGATTGTTTCTGTGAAGGAAAGGACTAGTCAGTGACAGCACTCGTGTTTCCTGTCTGCTCACTGCCACCGTGGTCTCCTGCTGGCCTTCCCGTTAGCCTTCCCAGCGGGGACAGGTTATGTCTGAAGGCAAGAACAGAAGCATTGGTTGGAAAATCTGGAGTCCTGGGGAAGGAGTGCTGGGAGAGGGTTTGCCTGGATGTCATTTCCCGCTGAATAACCCGGGCACCCACCCAGCCTTTACTTTGGCGCCAACTGTGTATTAAATGCAACCAATATCTCTTCTGAAAGCAGCTAACAACAATCTGAATTGATGGGGCTGTTTCGTTTCCAACCAACGGATGCCATTGTCATCAGCGAGGAAGGCAAACCCCACGACCGTGAAAGCTAAGCAAAGGGGCAGGAGCCGTCTCCACTGGCCGGGGTGGTGGGTGCCTTCCGGGGTGAGGACCCGCCACAGCAGTGCCCCGAGAGATTTGTTTCTCTTCGTGGCAGGTTGTTTTCTTTGTTATCTGATGGCTTGCGTCCGATCTTCCCAACAGGCTGCAAAACAGTCATGGTTGCTGCCTGGGGGAGGTGACCTTTAAGTGGAAATTTTGTCCTTGTGAGGAAGGGGCCACAAGCAAAAGGTTAACATATGGACCAATGGGGAGTGACCTTGTTTGCCCACATGGGGCCTCTACCCCCACTCAGCTTTGCCCTTCCCACCCGTCCTGCCCGCAAGCAGATGGATGGGAGCTGGGCTCCGACATCCGCATCCAAACGTTGAGTTCGTCCCTCTTCTCTTGGCCCCGACCTAATTTCCATGGAATCTGGTTTCATCCCGGTGCTGCAGTCCCAGTCATGGGAGAGAGGGCTGGCACAGCGCACAGCGAGCAGCGTCACTGTTGGCCGCTCAAGTTCTTCTAGCCACAGTGGTCTTTCCTTCAATTCAGTCCCATCTTCCAGCCGATGGCCATGGTCCTCAGGGGCGGGGCTTCTCTCCTGGGTGCCTCACCCCAGGCTCCTCCACAGCAGAGGAGTGTTGCTGTGGTTCTCAGCCCTCTCATGAGTCCCCTCCAAGCCCCTTGGTCTTCGAGAGGCCTCCGCTCCTCTTCCTGGAGGCGGAATCTCTGCTGCTTAGTTTGTGTCCTTGAGTGGAGCACCTTGAAGGATCTCAGAGAACCTTCTCAGGGCAGCCCAGGGTGTTGCTGATGTGAAAGGACAGCCCTGGTCACCTGAAGCATGATCTTGATATTTACATGGGGAACTGCCTCTCTCTCTCTCTCTCTCTCTCTCTCTCTCTCTCTCTCTATTTTTTGACTCTTCGTGAAGAGCAAAACCACCTCTCTGAAAGGTAAGTGATGGTCAGATACTTCCTTTTCCCAGCCTGCCTTGCAGCTGGGGCTCAAAGATGGGGCCTCCCAGCCAGGTGAAGGTGCCAACACCAGACTCAGAGTGGGTGATTAAGGGGGGAAGGGACAGTGGTGGCCGCAGGAGCAGTGGCAGCCAGGCACAGCTCCTGGAGTGGGCGAGGTGCAGCTGCTCAGCAGTGGTGGCAGGGTTCCCCCATCGGCCTTGTTCTGTGGTGTCATTAGACTCACGGTTCCTCAAAGATCAGCTTTGTGCCTGTCTGTCCTCTAACCTTCGCAGGATTCCGAGCAGCCTCATAGCCTTTCAGGAGACTCCCTTTAGCTGAATTTGACCAAAATGGATGTCTGTTGCTTGCTACTAAGAACTTATGGCAAACAGCATTTGTTTCCCTCCACCTTAAAGCACATCCCTACTCCCATCCTCAGCGTTTCTGTATCTTATTTTCCTTCTTGGCCTGCAGCCTCTACCCAAGGTAAGGGAGGGAAGTCATGTGAATTTCTGAATAGATTTCTTTAAACATACGGCAGTGACAATACTCTACAAAGCTGAGGCTTTGGTTTCTTCAACAAGTACATTGAAAGCGAATGGGAGGGACAAAGGGACAGCAAGCCTCTTGAGAAGCCCACATGCCCCGTGGCCCCAGAAGCATGGAGGGGCCCCAGCAGAAGGGCCACGAATGGTTTCCCTGAGTCCCCAGCTTCCCAGAGTGGCACAGCCAATGTTTCCACGCCATGGAGAGAGCATCGGTGTGCCCGAGAGCAGGCTGTAGAGACTTGGTATGGGATAAAGAGAACACAGGAGCACCTGCTTGGGTCTGGCAACTGAAGGGTGGAGCGGCCACAGACACAGGGGTAGCAGGATAGGTGCCAATGTCCTGGGGCCAATGAACATTGAATATCTGGGTCACAGACACACGGTGCCTCCCAACCCATAATGGATTTTACCCAAGCTTAACACCTGGTGAGAAGGAGAGGAAAGAGGAATGAAAAAAAAATCCATAACTGATTCTGTTTTTACTAAAAGGACACTGAGAAAATTTTGATGGTGACCGAATGTAAATAAGGGATTGGGAGCTGCATTAAATTCAATCAGAAAAATTAAGTAAGTTATTTGCCTGCGTAAGTCTGAAAAATGTCAACCTTTTTCACCCCTTGGGGTTACCCTAGGTTTTGCAAGAAGGTGGAGATCGGGACTAGAAAACTCACTGTCTTCCAACCCAGCTTTACCGTTCTCTTTAAGAACCCCAGGCTTTCTGCATTTGCTGTGATTACATCTGTGAACTTATTGGCAAGAAACATACGTCTGTAAATTGGCCTTGAAAAGTGATACCTAGGCTGAGTGCAGTGGCTTAAATCTATAATCCCAGCAGCTTTGGAGGCTAAGGCAGGTGGATCACAGGGTCAAGAGATCGAGACCAACCTGGCTAACAAAGTGAAACCCTGTCTCTACTAAAAATACAAAACAATAATAAAAATAAAAATTATTAGCTGGGTGTGGTGGCACAGGCCTATAATACTATCTTACTCGGGAGGCTGAGGCAGGAGAATCACTTGAATCTGGGAGACAGAGGTTGCAGTGAGCCGAGATTACACCACTGCACTCCAGCCTAGGTGACAGTGTGAGACTCCATCTCAAAAAAAAAAAAAAAAAAAAGAAAGAAAGAAAGAAAAAAGAAAAATGATACCTATACACAGGACATAGAGAAGGGCCAGGATCCTTACTCTGGGAAATTCTCTGCTTTCCTGGGAAGAAATTTACTGCAGCGAATGGAAACAAGGTGAAAGAGCACCCAAGGAATCGATGCATTTCCGTCTCCCTCTGCTGCTTTGGCCTCCGTTTGGGGAAGCTCAGGTGCAGAGGTTGCTGAGAGCCTACTGAGAAAGTTTGCCAAAAAGGTTGGCATTCTTGGTTATCAGGGCTAGTCCTGGAGCCCCGGATCTGCTATTGCAGGGATCTCTTCTGCACCCTCCAGCTTCACATTATTCTGGAAACATCTCCCCTGATCTAGCATGAATGAGACTGACCAAACCCTGCCTGCTTTGATGGCATCTTGCCTTGGACAACCCTCAGGCTAGTCACACACGTCGTCCCATTGGCGTTTGTCGTTGGGTGTCCTCCACCTTCGAGGACAGACACTGTCCTGTTTTGAACTCGAGGCAGGAACTCTGACACCTGCCTTTGGCTGTCTCAGTAGGCTCCAGGAAGTGTCACTTTATGCCATATTGAAGGTGCTCTTCTGTACAGCCCCTGCCTTTCTTTGGAGAAGACAACTCACTCTCTCCAAAAATGCCACCCATGTTCACACCGCTCTGTCTTTAGCCCCATCATCTCTTCAACACAGCATGCCCATCAGCCTGCCCTGCCCACTCCAGCTTCCTGCCTACCGCAATAGGATGCCCTGGACTCTCCTGACAACCAGACGCCACAGGATGGAGAAGCCAGAGCACAGGAAACATGAACAGTGAAATCCAAGAAGCAACCCCCACGGTTTTTTTTTTTGTTTTGTTTTTGAAATGGATTCTCACTCTGTTGCCCAGGCTGGAGTGCAGTGGTGCAATCTTGGCTTACTGCAACCTCTGCCTCCCTCCCGGGTTCAAGCACTTCTTGTGCCTCTGCCTTCAGAGCACCTGGGACTACAGGCATGCATCACCACGCCCAGTTAATTTTTTTATTTTTAGTAGATACAGGGTTTCTATTAAAACCATGTTGGTCAGACTGGTCTCAAACTTCTGACCTCAAGTGATCCAACTGCCTAGGCCTCCCAGGGTGTTGGAATTACAGATGTGAGCCACCTCGCCCGGCCCAAGAAGCCACTCTGAGCTGAAGACCACTCAGTTTATCTAAAATGGGACTGGGAGCCAAGATGTGGCTTGGACATTGACCAGATGCGTCGTGGTGATGGATGTTTCAATCTCTCTGGGCCTCTACTTCCTCAGCCTCTACTTCCTGAGCTGATGGGGCTGGATGGATGAGTCCTGTCTGCCACTAAGCCTCCTACTGTCATTCTGGGTTTGCTCCAAGATGGTTCACCCATGTGGCTTGTGGCAGGAGGCCACAGCTCCCTGCTGCATAGATCTCTCCATGGGGCTGCCTGAGTGTCCTCACAACATGGCAGTCACCTTCCCAAGGGCAAGTGATTTGAGAGAGACAAGGGCAGAAGCCACAAAGTCTCTTGCAGCTATACCATCACCTGACCTTACTGCATTGGTCGTGTGGACCAACCCTGATCCGATGTAGGAGTGGACCACAGAAAGCACGGATACTAGGAGGTGGGACTATGGATGGCCATGTTGGATGTGGCTGCCACCGAGCTCCCAATCCAAACTTAGGCTCACCTGAATTATCAAGAAATTGATCTAGGGGATTTCCTAGGAGTTCCTGCCTTCAGGGTCTGTATCCTGACCGTCTGGTGCCCAGGAGTGCTGGGTCCTGTGGAGCTGGGTACCAGAGAAAATCAAAATCCTTGCATAACACCAGGCAATGCCAGACACAGACTTGACAGAAAAGCAGGAGCAAGAAAGGGATCTGAGAGTCTAAGGCTTGGAAAGTACAGAGGCTCAGCAAACGTTGGAGGGCCCGGGGGAGCCAAGTTGGAGCTGAGTGCAGGAATACACGATTTCTCTCTTCTTTCTTGTTTTTCTTTCTGGAGGAGGGAATAAGTCATTCTTAGTTAATATCAAAGTAAATGTGTTCAGATTAATACCTTGAATTATACTACTGTGCTTTCTTTTTTCACTCCTCCTTATTTGTGATTTCCACCTACTTAGTCACAGTTTCCATTATCTTCACAAGCAGAGGCTGGAATGAAGGAGAAAGGGGAAATGGGAATGAAGACAGGATGCTGAGCTTCAGACACCTAAAGAAGCTCAGGAACAGGGGACCGAAAGCCAAGGCTTCGGCTGCAAGAGCTGGGCTCTAGAGAGAAGACAGGGTTTCCTAAATCCGCATAGATTTCTTTTAAATATAAAAGTTTCAGAGGACCAGCATGGAGTTTTCATCACACACTATAGAGTAGGGAAAGATTCACAAAGGACCCAAGAGCAGTTCCCTGTCCCCCAGCAAGGGGAACAGCTCTTCTTGGGCTGGGATGTGGGGGGCAGAGATGACAGACATTTTCAGTTAATGAGATTATTAGATTAAGATACTATACCTAGGCTGGGCACAGTGGCTCACACCTGTAATCCCAGCACTTTGGCAGGCAGAGGCAGGTGGATCGCCTGAGGTGAGGGAATTCAAGACCAGCCCCATCTCTACTAAAAATATGAAATTAGCTGGGTGTGGTGGGGCATGCCTGTAATCCCAGCTACTTGGGAGGCTGAGGCAGGAGACTCACTTGAACCCGGGAGGTGGAGGTTGCAGTGAGCTGAGATCATGCCATTGCACTCCAGCCTGGGCAACAAGAGCAAAACTCTGTCTCAAAAAAAAAAAGACACTAAATTTTGGGCATTTCAGATGGTCCAAAGAAGAATCCAGAAGCTTGTGTTCCACTTTCTGTTTAGCATTCCAGGCAGAGACTGTCTTGCAAGGTGATCTGCACCCATGCTGGGGGGCTTCAGTAGAGCAGAAATGATGGTGTGGACTGTTTAGACAGGGAGGGAGTCTGAGATGCCATCGAGGAAGTACCCTGGGTCTGTGTGTGGCTTGGGTGAAATCTAGAACTTTCTGTGTGGGGTAGGAGTGGGGAGCAATAGTGCTAAGAAGGTCACGAGAGAGGAAAAGGTTGGTGCCTGGTAGGAGACAAGCACCTTCAGCTGGAGGCCAAGACAGGCTCATGGGGTGGGGGTGGGGAGAGCACATGGCTCAGGGGTGGAGCCGACCTCCAGGCACCAGGAGAAAAACCCAGGTGCCTCCCACACAGTCAGATTTGAAACTGGAGGACAAACAGGAGACCAGGAATGTCTACTTTGCCTCCATGAGGAATAGAAACAACTTCCTGACCATCCCTTGGAGGACAGGAGGACTTTCAAGAGGTTGGTACTCTGAAAGAGTTTACCCTGTGATTAATTACATAAATCCTCAATGGCCGGAGTAATCATTACAAAGATTGTCAAGTGGGAGAGAGTTTCTCTGGAAGCAGTAAGATTCATTGCTTTTATTGGTTCATTTGTTTTGTTTTCTGCTTTCAGTGGAAATGGATCCTCATGAGGAGGTTGAGTTTGATTAAACAGAATTTAGCCTTTCAGTCATCTGAGTGACAGTGAGTGCATTTTAAAGCCAGTACAGCACTCAAAGTGGTATGATATGAGGTGGAATGGGAGGGGTGGCAGGTATTTAGCTTAAAGGACAGGGATAGCATGATCAGTGGCTGTTGTTTTACTTTTAAAAACCTTCCTTTTGTGGATCTAGAATTTTTAAAGAATGTCTGCAAAACAACAACAAAAAAGATAAACAGCCCAATTTTGTAAATGGGCAAATGAGTTCAGTAGGTATCTCACAAGACGAATGAATGGTCAGTAAGCACTGACCATTCATAAGCGTCCCCACTTATCAGGAAAATGCAAATTAAAACTGCAATAAGATAACGTTTCACATCCACTAAAATGGCTCAGATGAAATATAATGAACATTGGCAAGTGTTTGGTGACACTGCAACTCTTCATCGTTGTGGATGAAGGAGTGTCGAGCAGTTTCTTACCGTAGTAAATAAACATACGTCTACGCTATGACCCAGCGGTCAGTTCCACTCTTAGGGATTAGCCCAAAAGAAATGAAAAAAATGTCTACACACAGACTTCGACAAGCATGTTTATAGTAGCCATACTCATAAGAGTCAAACAATGGAAATAACCCCAATGCTTGTCAACAGAAAGGATCAACAAAATGCAGCATCTCCACTTAACGAAACATCATTCAGCAATACCAGAAACCATTTTCTTTTTTTGAGATGGGGTCTCACTCTGTCCAGGCTGGAGCGCAATGGCACAATATTGGCTCATGCAACATCCGCCGCCTGGGTTCAAGTGATTCTCCTGCCTCAGCCTCCCGGGTAGTTGAGATTACAGGTACATTCCTATAATCCACACCCAGCTAATTTTTGTATTTTCAGTAGAAATGGGGTTTCACCATGTTGGCCAGGCTGGTCTCGAACTTCTGACCTCCTAAAGTGCTGGGATTGCAGGCATGAACTACCATGCCTGCCCAATGCACCATCTTCTCTTAGACCCACAGCATGGATGAAGCTCAGAAAAAAATTGTGCTGAGTGGAAGAAGCCAGACACACAAAAAAAGTATATACGGGAAGATTCCATTTATATTGAATTTCTAAAACAAACATAATTGAACTATGTTGATACAAGTCAAAAGGTGGCCAGGGACATGAAGGAACTTTTTGGGCTGTTGGTTATGTTATATATTTTGTGTTTGGTGGTGGTTACATAAGCATATACAATTGTCAAACCTGAACACAGAAGAGCTGTGCATTTTATTGTACATAAATTATATCTTAAAATTTTTTAAAAAGATCATTGAAGAAACCCCTCTTCTTAAAGTTTTGGCTCAAGTTCTTATGATAGATTAGGCTGGCACGCACGCATCCCAGAAGGCTCTTTATCTTTAGTGGGGGCACCCTCCCTCTATCTCTCAATCTGTTTCGAGTGTCGACGTGCCCTCTTACACACACACACTGCATGCTTGGGGAATGTGAGTGTGTACATGGACACACACACACACACACACTCCTTCATCCCCAGGGGCAGCCCCTCCCCACATGCCCCTCTCTCGAGTGGAGCCTGCAGGAGCACCCTGCCCCTGCCCCTCCGTCCCTCTGCCCTCCCTGCCCACACCCTCGTCCTCCCCCCGTGGTCTTAACTGCGCTAGAGTCATCTCCGGTTCTAAACCTCAGCACACTCTAAATCATAGTTTGCATGGGTTTTTCTTTTTCGGTGAAATACGGATGCTTTGGAAACCACTTTCCCCTCTAAAGGCCTCCTCCTTCCTTGTTAACTCCGGGCTCAGCCGTTTCATAAATAATGCAGCTCCTTCTCTCATCTCAATTACAAATGTGGACTCTTTCTCTGTGTTTTGAAGGATCAGACCGGCCTCTTTTGAGTCGCTTCCTTGCTTCTCAAGTCTGGCCAGCAGTGACCCCTACCCTGCCACTGGGATGGGGGTGGCACCGACTCTCTTGAAGTCAGCCTTGTCTTGAGACTCAGTCACTTTGTTACAAGTGGGTTATTTCCCTTCCATCTTGCTTTTGCCCAGAGCAGCTCAGCAGTCTCCTCCCAGCCTTTGGGTCTGCGTGGGAGGTCCTTTTGTGAATGCTGTCCCCAGAGGAGCAGCCCTTTCCACTGGCTCTCTGCAGACACCACGTCATCAGCCCCAAGGGACAAACGCATTCACCGTCAGTATCCACGTCTCCGTGATTCTGAGCCTCTGCCTACTTTAGTAGGAGAAATCCTGAGGCTCGCACCGTCCAAATATTTATCAATCCAACAGCAGTCGGAATCGAGGGCTGCTCCCTAGCTAGCAGAGCTGCAAGTCCGTAAGGCCATGCCCTGCCCGCGCTCCATCTTTGTCCCTGTCCCCTAGCTGGTGGCTTCGGCGAGGCTAGGGCTGCCTGGGCTGGAGCCCGGGTGCTTCCCACCCTTCCTGCGGATGCTCCTCTAGGCCTCATTTGTGCGGTGAAAAGCGTCCTCCGTCCATCCACCAAGCACAGTGCTCAGGCTGTCCCCTGCTGGTAATGGAGGCCGTCCTGGAGTCCAGCCTGTGTCCTTGAAATTGCTAACCCTGTGCTGTTCCAGGGTCCTTGGTGAGCAGACATCACACCTGGGCTGCTCTCAACCTGATGTCAGCAGTGAGGCCCCTCCCCTGGGAAGAGGCTGGCCTGAGAGAGGACAGAGTCTGAATCGCCACTGAGTTCACAGCTCCCGAGACCAGGCCAGAGGACCGGCTCCCAAGAAATCAGCCCTGAGAGGTGATTTCTTTCAGTGCCCTGGCTTGCAATGCTGCTGGCTGCAGAGGGTGACAGCTATGAGCTGTGAGGGCCAGGATCTGCAGAGGAGGGATGGCCCTGGGCACCGTGGTGTCCCAGCACGGCAGCTCCTTGGTAGAAGACAGGGGCTCCTGAGGAGGAGGTGAGGGGGCCTTTCCACTGGAGGACATGGGCCGGAGCTGGCGGTGCTGTCTCCCCAGGGGCAGCCAAGAACCCAGGTGATGGCAATTGCTGTGGGGAAGCTAATAATCCAATGCCGCAAACATGTCCTTAAAATCGACCCTGCCTTTAGATACATTCAATTGTTGAATTCAAAAAAATGATACATTTTCCAGTTCTCTGGCACCTTGCGTGCAGGCTGGGGGACACGGGACCCACCCCGTGCTCCCTCAGATGAGGCGTGCACAGCCTCAGCTACCGGCCCCGGGAGGTGCCTGCCGAGTGCTGCAGGGGTGGCCTCTGAGGAGGAGGGCCCACTGAGCGCAGGAAGGCCACTGCAGCAGGCCGCACGGCAGTGAAGGGAAGGTGACGTCAGGGGTATGGAGGCCTGCGGTGGCCACAGCTGGGGTCCAGCGTAGGGTGGTCAGCCTCATCGAAAAGGGATGCTGTGGGGGGAGTCATTCCTGGGTTCGTGGCCCTCCAGCCCAGCGCTCCCACTCTCTGTCTGTTCCCTCCAACTTTGTCTCTGAGCTCAACGCCTGTGTCCTCCCTCGTAAATGTCGCTTAGGCCTGGCCTGGCCTCAGGACCACCTCCCAGTGGGCTTTCCTGGCAGGCCTGACCTTCCAGGAGCTGCCCACCTTGGCCTTCCCCTCTCTCCTCGGCCCTGGAGGATCCGAGGTCAGAGGAGAGTCCTGTAGTGAAGCCAAAGACAGGAGGGGGACAAGGCAGAGCGATGGGAGACGGGGCTGGGAGGGCAAGTAGGGTTGCCGGGGCCCGGGAAGTCACGCCAAGGACATCATCCTTTTCCTTGAAGACGCTGAAGACATGCCCAAGGTCAATTACTGGGGATTGGGTCAGATGTGAGTTTCTAAAAGATCCTTGGAGGCATGGCCATGGGGCATCAGGACTGAGAACTCAAGACCCATTTTCCCAGCACAGAGGCTGCCTTCAGCTCCCTTCCCGCCCCAGCCAAAGGCAGACAGCTGCTGCAGCCCCTGCTGAGCTCCGCGAGCTCCTCCGGCCTCCCATCTCTTTCCCGTCCCCAAGGCTTGGCCTCCTCCACTTCCCTCTCTCCCTTTTCTGCTGGAGACCTCAGACCTGCAGCATCTCACCCTCAAATCCCTCCACATTCCCCTCAGTGGGACTCTCCTCCTGGCTTTACATTTGTCTCTCTATCTTCTTGCTGGCCCCCTTCTGGGGACTCTGTCTCCCTTGTGCCCCTGGGATCTCTTTTGATTGGCTGGTTTGGAACTGGAAACGACCCACACCACTCACCCCTTCCTTGTGTCTCTGGAGGAGGCTGTCTGTTGAATGCACGTGGTCTCAATTGCTCTCTCTCCCGGCTGCTGTAGCTACACTGGCTAATTCAGGAGTTAAGTGTTAGTTCAAAATTTAGTGCCAGTATTATGAAGGCCCGCAGAGAAATGTGTGTCTTCTAACACAGCCGACGTATGGACTAAATGTTTGCGTTTCTTCCAGATCTACATGTGAAAATCCTAACTCCCAATGTGATGGGATTAGGTGGTGGGGACTTTGGGAGGTGACTAGGTCATGAGGGTAAAGCCCTCTTGAAAGGGATTTGTGCCCCTGATCAAAGGAGCCCTAGGACCCTCTCTTGTCCTCATGTGAAGACAGAAAAAAGGTGGCCATCTGCACTCCAAAAAATATCCTGCATCAGAACTCAGCCATGCTGGTGCCTTGATCTCTGATTTCTAGTTTCCAGGACTATGAGAAATAAAATCTTGCTGTTTATAAGACACCCGGCGTATGGTACCTTGTTACAGTGCCCAAGCGAAGACATTGTGTCAATAACAAAGGTGATATTTTGGGTTCTTTACGACTTGTTTCTCACTTGCTTCAGATCTTGAGTGAGGAAGGATGGTGTTTTTGTTGAGCCCTCTGAGGGACTCCCAAATAGAGGGTCTCCACTTCTCGGGAGGGATTGCCACCTATTTCTTCACTTGCTTGCTGCCTCCTTTGATGCCTTGTTGACAGAGGAAAGGGTGAAACTTCTTTGACATCCTCCAGGGTTCTTTCACACACACCATCTGGCACACATTAAAAATGGAAGGTCAGGCGTGGTAGCTCATGCCTCCAATTCCAACGCTTTGGGAGGTCGAGGCAGGTGGATCACTTGAGGTCAGGAGTTCAAGGCCAGTCTGGCTGATATGGTGAAATGCTGTCTCCACTAAAAATATAAAAACTAGCCAGGCATGGTGGTACATACCCGAAGTCCCAGCTACTCAGGAGGCTGAGGCAGGAGAATCACTTGAACCGGGAGGTGGAGGTTGCAGTGAGCCAAGATTGAGCATTGAACTCCAGCCTGGCAACAGAGCAGGATAACAGGTGTGCACCACCATGCCTGGCTAACTTTTGTCTTTTTAGTAGAGATGGGGTTTCGCCATGTTGGTCAGGTTGGTCTCAAACTCCTGACCTCAAGTGACCCACCCGCCTCAGCCTCCCAAAGTGCTGGGATTACGGGTGTGAGCCACTGTGCCCAGCCCCATTTCAGATTTTTGACCTCCAGAATGGTAAGAAATTAATTTGTGTGCTTTTAAGTTTCTAGGTTGTGGTCACTGGTCACAGCAGCAGCAGGAGTGGAGACGCTATGGGAGAGAGGAGGCATTTTGCTGAGGGGCTGTAAGGACATAAACGAATGTCGTCGCTGGCACTTTGCCCTTAAGACCCCTTTCCTCTCTCCGAATTCTTTTTTTCTCCTCCAAGTACCACGTTATTTATTTATTTACTTATTTCAAAAGGTTTTAGGGAACAGGTGGTGTTTGATTACATGAATAAGGTCTGTAGTGGTGATGTTTGAGATTCTGGTGCACCCGTCACACAAGCAGTGTACACTGTACCCCATGTGTAGTCTTTCATCCCTCACCCCACCCTTTCCACTGAGTCCTCAAAGTCCATTGTATCATTCTTATGCCTCTGTGTCCTGATAGCTTAGCTCCCACTTATGGTGAGAACACACAATGTTTGGTGTTTCGTTCCTGAGTTACTTCACTTAGAATAATGATCTTCAATCCCATCCAGGTAGCTGCGAAGGCCATTATTTCATTCCTTTTTATGGTTCTCTTTCTGTGTTCTTAAAACTAATCACAATGAGACCCTTAGATGCAAACTTTGATGCCTCAAGCAGTCCTAGAGACAGATGAAACCCCCGTCTCTTGACAAAGCCAGCACTTTTAATGCATGGTTATTGAGAACAGGTGATAACAGTAAAGACTAATAAATGATTTTTCTTTTTTCACGCTTCCTTGCCAGTGATCTTCCTCCAGTTTCGCTAGGGGAGGATTTAGATTATTATAGCTGGACTACAAAGAGAAAGGAACAACATTCCTTCTTGACATCCTGGATAAGCTCCTAAAACCCATTTCAGAAACAAGAGTTGAGTCTTTCTATCGTAAGAGCCAAGTACTTAAGAGAGAGGTCTTCTAAATTCCAAAGGCATTCCTTAACATTTCAGGTATCAAAGCCAGAAAGACTGAACAAGAGCTTTGTTTCTTCATAGTAAAATACACATAACATAAAATGTATCATTTTAACTTGTGTGTGTGTGTGTGTGTGTGTGTGTGACAGAGTCTCACTCTGTTGCCCAGGCTGGAGTGCAGTGACTTGATCTCAGCTCACTTCAACCTCCACCTCTCTGGTTCAAGCAATTCTCCTGCCTCAGTTTCCAGAGTAGCTGGGATTACAGGCACTTAGCAGCACACCCGGGTAATTTTTTGTATTTTTAGTAGAGACAGGGTTTCACCGTGTTGCCCACCGTGCTGGTCTCGAACTCCTGACCTCAGATGACCCACCCACCTTGGCCTCCCAAAGTGCTGGGATTGCAGGCATGAGCCACCATGCCTGGCCTTAACCATTTAAAAAAATTATTTTCTATTTTTATTTGTTTTTAGACAGGGTCTCACTATGTTTCTCCCAGGCTGCTGTGTAGTGACTGTTCATAAGTTTGATCAGAGCTCACTGCAGCCCCGGAATCCATGCCTCAGGAGATGCTCCTACTTCAGCCACCTGAGTGGCCCAGTCTACAGGCACACGCCACTGCGTGTGGCTCCATTTTCACCATTTTCTGAGTGCACAATTCAAGGGCATCATGTGTATTCACACTGTTGTGCAACCATCACCACCATCCATCTCTAGAACTTTCTCATCTTCCCAAACTGAAACTCTGTCCCACTCAGCGCTCACTCCCCATTTTCCTGCCCTCTGCCATTTATTCCCCTTTCTGCCACTATGAATTGGACTATTCCACGTTCCACAGAAGAGTGGAGAGTTTTGCCTTTTAGCTGTAGAATGGGAAAGGAGCGGGATAGAATATGTGGTCAATTTCCTGGCACACGGGAATGCAGTGCATTCCATTTTCCTGGGTTGGAAGAAGGGCATGAAGAGAGGGCAGAGAATTGAGGGCTGAATGAGTGCCCTTTGCTTCTCTGTCACAGGAGGAAGAAGGATGGGGACCCCAGAAGGTTAAGGAATCCCAGAACGGAGGGTGCTTGCCTGGCATCCTGCCAGCCAGAGGGCCCAGCCCCTCTCCCAAGATTCTACACGGACTTCCCAAGCTCCCACATGCCTCCTGGGAAGACTGAGCATTTCCCGGAGACGGAGTTCACCCTGGGAACAGACTGCTCTGCAAACTCAATGGGACTGCGTTCTCCAGCATGGATGAGGTTTGTATTTTTCCACTACTGAATAGAAATGAGGCTCTCCAACAAATGGAGTTCAATGGTAGAAAATAAAGTTAACATTTCTCAGCATCGAAATCTTAATTGTAAATTTTATACCTGCTACAAATACCCTGGCCCAAGAAATTCCTTCCTGTCCTCTGCAGGGTTCAAGGCCAGCATCCCTTGGCTTCCTGAGCTGTTTGGCTCTGAGCTGGGTGGGGCCTGCACGCCGGAGCGGCGGCTCGGTGTAGAAAGCTGTTTCGGATTTCTCCCCCGGGCAGGGTGCCACACGCACATGTTGCAGTCCTGCTGACAGCCATGCCCAGCGCCCTGGCAAGCCACCCGCCTCCCGGGCTGCTGAGACCACTGGGTAACGCCCCCTCCCGCCCCCATCTCCTTCCTCCCCCCACTCCACCTCTCTCCTGCTCCAGGAAAAATATTTGGACATTGCACATCCCTCCTGTCACGAAACACACATAGAGGACAGAGGGCGAAGGCGGGGTCCGTGGGAGCCCCGGCGACCTCAGAGGAGCTCACTGGCATAGCCAGGCCTTGGAGACGTGGGCTGCGTGTCTGCTGCCAGTCTGGGGAAACTGGCCCACAGAACGCAGCCCAAGGGGCTAACTGGGTGGCGCCAGGCATTTGGAGGCTCGGGGAATTTGTAGGATTCACATCTGTTTCTCCAGCATTTCTCTTGCCTCTGCCAGACGCAAGCTCCTTGAAGGCAGGACAAGGCTTGGACACTTTGAGACCCTCCTTCTCATGGGTCCTTGCTGGACAGATCCCTTTTTCATGAAGTGTCTCTGCCCTCACCCCTCACTCCGCCCCAGCCCTCGGTAGTCCCATAGAAGTTGTGGGCTCCCGTGGTTCAGACCCGGAGCAGTGCTGGATTCCAAATATTAATAGCACAATTCAGCAGTCAGAAATGAATTCCACTCCTCACTCCCATTTCACCCGAAGATCTTGGACGAGACCCCCCTCATGGTCTCTGCAAAACTTTTGTTCTCTTCTCTTTCTCTTCCCTGCCACCCTCGAAATGGCAAGGACAAAAACGGAGCCTCTCCTCCCAGTCCTTCCTTCCTTCCGCGTCTTCCGCCTCTGCCCCCCACTCCACCTTTTATCTTGCTTGTTGACTTAACTGCTTCCTCTCACCTCCGGGTCCCAGCCTGCCCCTCCATTCCTGCTCAGGAGTGGCTTTGGAGGCTGCAGAACATACTTCAAGGTCTTTGGGGTGCTGGTAGACCTAAACCCACACCCTCCCACCCTGGCAAGACCTGCAAAGCAGAGGCTGGCACAGCTGGAGGAACAAGAGGCTGAATCAGAACTCATTCAGCTGAATTTTGACGACAGACGGCCTTTTTCCGTGAGAAGGAGACAGTGCATGCAGTTCAAACACAGGCAGGGCTCAGTCTCTCTAGGGTGGGAGATTTGCTCCTGTCCCCAAAGCACCCCTTTCTTTCCAAGACCCTTATGCCCCTCCGGCTGCCTGCTTAATGTACCACCCACACTCTGCAGACGTCACCCTAAGAATGTCCCCACCAACAACCTCTGCTGTGGTCTCAGGGCCACTGTGGACACTCTTTGAGTCCCCAGGGATGCAGGCAGCCCCGAGAGGCCGTGGGATGTTCCCAGGATGAGGGTGGTCAGACACAAGAGTCTTTCTTTCTTTCTTTCTTTCTTTTTTTTTCTTGAAACAGAGTTTTGCTCTCTTGCCCAGGCTGGAGTGCAGTGGTGTGCTCTTGGCTCACTGCAACCTCCACTTCCCGAGTTCTAGCAGTTCTCCTGCCTCAGCCTCCTGAGTAGCTGGGATTACAGGCATGCACCACCATGCCTGGCTAATTTTTGTATTTTTAGTAGAGACGGAATTTCACCATGTTGGTCAGGCTGGTCTTGAACTCCTGACCTTGCAATCCACCCACCTTGGCCTCCCAAAGTGCTGGGATTACAGGCATAAGCCACCGTGCCTGGCCACAAGAGTCTTTCATGAAGGTCAGAAGACTCCGAGTGGTTCGTGTGAAGGTCAGTCACCTTTGTTAGAAGGCAGGAAGAAGCTGCCTCGTGAGCAGAGGAGGTCGAGAAGGAATGCCATTTGCCTTTCAGGCTTTGTGCATCCCTGCTGGGTGCTTTTTTTGGTGTTTGTTTATTTTTGCCATATTTTTGGGTCAATTTAAAAAATCCTCACACCATTAAACTATGTCATTAGAGAAGCTCCAAGCCCATCTTACAAGGCTTTGAGTATGAATGCCAGCCAATATCTCTGCTTTAGTTAGCTTCATCTTTTAAGTCTTTGAAAAGTGAGGACAAGCACAGCAAACCAAACCCTGCATGTTCTCACTCATAAGTAGGTGCCGAACAATGAGAGCACATGGACACAGGGAGGGGAACATCACACACTGGGGCCTGTCGGCGGGTGGGGGCCTAGAGGAGGGATAGCAGGGGTGTGGTGGGGTAGGAGAGGGATAGCAGGGGGGTAGGGACCTAGAGGAGGGATAGCAGGGGTGTGTGGGGTAGGAGAGGGATAGCTGGGGGGTAGGGACCCAGAGGAGGGATAGCAGGGGTGTGGTGGGGTAGGAGAGGGATAGCAGGGGGGTGGGGACCTAGAGGAGGGATAGCAGGGGTGTGTGGGGGGTAGGGGAGGGATAGCTGGTGGGTAGGGACCTAGAGGAGGGATAGCAGGGGTGAGGCGGGGTAGGGGAGGGACAGCAGGGGGGTGGGGGGCCAGGGGAGGGACAGCATTAGGAGAAATACCTAATGTAGATGACAGGGTGATGGATGCAGCAAACCACCATGGCACGTGTATACCTATGTAACAATCCTGCATACTCTGCACATGTACCCCAGAACTTAAAGTATGATAATAAAAAAAAAAAAGAAAGAAAGTGAGGACAAAAAACAAGTATTTTTCTTCTCTTTCTTTTCTTTTCTTTCTGACAGAGTCTCACAGTGTCGACCAGGTTAGAGTCAGTGGCAAGATCTCATCTCATTGCAACTTCCACCTCCTGGGCTTAAGCAATTTTGCTGCCTCAGCCTCCTAAGTAGCTGAGACTACAGGTGCCTGCCACCACACCCAGATAATTATTTTTATTTTTTTTGTATTTTTAGTAGAGATAGGGTTTCACCATGTTAGCCAGGTTGGTCTCAAACCCCTGACTTCAAATAATCCACCAGCCTCAGCCTCCCAAAGTGCTGAGATTACAGGTATGAGCCACCGCGCCTGGCCTCTTTCCATTTCTTGAGTTCAAATCTGCACCCTCACACCGTGTGTGTGCCTCAGTGCTGCAGCTAGGGAAATCCATTTCCAAGGCGTGGGGTGGGCCACAGAGACCCTCACCCAGCAAGGATCCCCAGGTGGCTGGGCTCATCTGTGCCCCTAGAGACACTGTGTAGCCCTTCCATGCCTTAGTTCCTCACCCATGAGGCAGGAATTATGGTGCCATTCTAGACAGACTCTTGAGTGTTTATAGAAGCGTCAAACAACAGCTGAGCTTATTTTAGTGATTCTTGTGTGCCAGGCACCGTTCTAAGTAACTTAATCTTCACAGCTCTTACTTCATGAGATAAGTACTGTTATTATCCCCCCACTATGGATGAGAATATTAGGGCCCCATAAGGATGAGGGACTTGTCCAACGTTACATGGCTCATACATGGCAGAGGTGGGGCTGGAACTCAGGCCATCTTCAGAGTCTACTCTTCTGTGCGTGCTCAGCTGGCCTCGGCTGAGAGACAGGCATGGAAGTCGATCCAAAAAGACTGCAGGGACCCCCAGACTAGACTAGACTAGACTAGACAGCCCTTAGCCTTCATAGCGAGGGCAGTGGGCAGCTGCTCTTGAACCACAGGTAATTGTTACCTTGCAGGAAAGCAGGCTCAGTGTGTCAGACACTCTTGCTTTTCAAGAGAAGCTGGAAGTTCAAGACCAGCCTGGCCAACATGGCAAAACCCCGTCTGTACTAAAAATACAAAAATTAGCCAGACGTGGTGATGCGCTCCTGAATCCTAGCTACTCGGGAGGCTGAGGCAAGAGAATCGCTTGAACCTGGGAGGCGGAGGTCACAGTGAGCCGAGATTGGACCACAGCACTCCAGCCTGGGTGACAGAGCGAGATTGTGACTTTAAAAAAAAGAAAGAGAGAGAGAAGCTGGAATCTGGATATTTATGTGAACTTCTTAGCATAAAAATGTTATGGACTAATTCAAACCTTTCAAGACCTTAGGAAAACAAAAAACAAAACAGTTTACATCCGACTCATGGGTTGCCTGCCTACGGCTTCTGACTCAGGCTAAACAAGGCAGATTGGTTTAATCTGCCATCAACTCTATCCTTTTAATAGTGGCCACCTGGAGAGCAATGTGGCGAGGAACTCTGCGTGTAAATCTGGCCCATGAGAACGAGTGCTGCAATCCATTGGTCATGTCTGCCATAGGCACAGCCTGGAAGAATGACAGTATCTACGTCTTGAGCCCTCCTGACTGCTTAGACACTACACAGAATGAACTAGCATTCAGTCCCCACTCCTCCAGAATCTCATTGGTTCAATCCCCACACCTTTACCCAGCCCACTCCAACCCAGAGCAGCTGCAGTCAATAAGGGTTCGGCATTCGATACTTTCCCGGTATTAAGTACTTAGATTAGAAACCCTCACGTGAATCTGGTGGGAAAAGTGTGGCCACGTGCATTTGATTTTATTTCAGCTCCTCTCCAGTCAGGAACTAGAAGTCCTGCAACCTTCCCTATTGCCGTAAAAAAGCCAACCGACCTATCCAGGTATGTCGTGATCTCATTGAGGCTTCACTGCTGTTTGGTGAACAGTATACATTATTTTTACTTGGAAAAGCCTCTTCTTCAAACTGCCTTCTTTATCACCTCACTGTGGGGCTTCTGCCTCTGACATGTGCCCCCCTGTGTCTTGCTGTGGTTTGAATGCTTGTCCTCTCCAAACGCGTGGTATTTCAGTGCCATTGTGATGGAATTGGGAGTTAGGACCTTTAAGAGGTATTTAGGTCATGAGGGCCCCACCTTCACCAGTGGACTAATGTCATTATTATGGAAGTGGGTTTGGTATAAAGACTGGGTTTTTCCCCTCTTATGCTCTGTCTTGCACTCTGTCTCTCTGCCCTTATGCCACGCTAAGATGCAGCAAGAAGGCCTTTCTCAGATGCCAGCTCCTCCACTTTGGACTTCCCAGCTTCCAGAGCTGTGAGCCAATAAATTTCTGTTCACTGTACACAACCCAGTCTGTGATATTCTGTTACAACAGCACAAAATAGATGAAGACACATCTTTTTCAAGGTCTGACCCTACTGCTCTTACCCCGTAAGGATTTCATTTTGGAAATTTCCAATCCCTGTTCCTTCCAAAGCAGCCATCTTCTGTGGATTGAGTGCACCCTTTAGAATCCTTCTTTATCCCAATCTGCTTAAAAACATATTTTCCCTGACAAAGGAAGTCTCTCATTGAGAGAAGTTTCCATACCAGCCACTGATGGGAAATGAAGCTCCCAGTACATCATGACTTATGTAAAGCCGTTCAGAGTCAACCCACGAGCATCTCAGATGTGGGACCCAGAGGTGTGACATTTATATCATGTGTGACATATATGATACTGTGTGTGACACATTTATGACAGATGGTGATCTTTGGGTGGCCTCACCCGCAGACTGATTTTTTATTCTTCATTGCATCTACATTTGCTTATAGTTACTTTTGCCTGGTTTAACACTTAATCTGCTCTCGAATTTTCCTTCTTTGGGAAATCGGCTTTCTCAGCCAAATGATGAGGTCCCTGAGAGCAGATCTTGTTCCTCGTACTTCATTCACTCATTTGACTAATATCATCTGAGCTCTGGCTGTGGGCCAGACGCTGTTGTAGAACCCAGGCATACAGCACTGACCAGGACAGAGTGTCTACTCTCTTAGAGCTTACACTTCTTTTTTGAAATGTGTGGAAGTTCGTGCGTGTCAACATTCTGGTCCTGAGGATTCTTGTGGTTTTGCTGGGCACAGTCACACACTGGGAGCTTGCCCCAGCTTGCACTGGCTCCATGCACTTGGCTTTGGCTTCTCCTGATGGAGGCCTCTTTCTCTAGCTGTGTTGACACGTGCCCTAGAAAAAGACCACTCTCCCCAGGTTAAGGCATTGCCATTTGATCCTGGGGAAGGCAGTTGAACTTCCTAAATCCCTTTCCCAACCTGTAAAAGACAGGTAATTCTATCCAGCAGGGCTGTTGTGAGTTGTAAGTGGTTAAAGTGCACTGGCACCATGCAAATGTCCCTTATGATTGCAGCACAATCATATACATATTCAAGATCAGAGAAGCATATTCAGAATCCAGCTCCCACCCCTCCCAGCATGTCCTTGTTGCTCTGATTCTTCCAGAGGTCCCCTTTCCCTGTGAAAGAAAAGAAGCAGCAGAATGCAAATACTGAAGAATCCGATTCTTGACTTGGGAGTTTCAAAATGGGCTTTAAAAATGTATAGAAGTAAAAATCATCATGTGAATCAAGACTTTTTGCTATGCAAGAGGGAAGCTTTTTGAAAGAGAAATGGTTTACTGAGTTTCAAAAGAGAAACTAAAAAACTTTAAAAATTGGAGCATAAAGTTTATTTCCCAAAGAGTGGGAAGGAAAGAGAACAGGAGAAGAAGCCACATGAGCAACGTGATGTGCAGACCAGATCCAGGTTGCCAAAGCCAAGGGAGAAGGCGCTGGAAGGGAGAGGTCTGTGAGCCCTCCTGTCCTATCTGATGGCTCAGACTCAGGGGAAGATAAGGCAACCCCTATATGGGGTCTCCCATGGTCTTACTGGGACCGTAGACTGGGAGAGGAGCTCAAACTACCTATGCTCCTGGGATGGATGTAGTAGTGAGCAGAGAAGGGAAGCCAGTGGTCCAGGCTCGTGGCTAATTTTCATATGACAAGCAGACAGCCATCGGTAGCAGAGAGGGCTGGGCAAGCCAGGGGCCAGATGGAGATATGTTCAGTCCCACAGAGACTGACATGAGGAAATGCTGGTCACTTCAGCAGATACCAGTGGAAATCAGTGTTGACAGTAGGAGCCAGACAGGATGAGTCGTTATAATCAGCATAGGCTAGGATAGGCTCTGCTGTAGAACTTAGCGGCTTGACACATGAACAAGTGTTTCTCTTTCATTGTGATCTAATCCACTGTGTGTCTTGAGGGTCTCCTAGCTAGTTCCTTTCCAAGCCGTGACTCAGGAGTCCAGTTTGCTCCATTTTAGTTTTGACTTCTAGGATGGCCCCAGCAGAAAGGGAGGCCTGGAAGCCTGCAAAGAGGGCTTCCCACTGCCTTAGCAAGGAAATGACATACATTTTATCCCCTTACAGCCCCTTGGCCAGAACTAACAGCATGACCTCAACCTAACTGCAAAAGAGGCTGGGAAATGCAGTCTTCCATGTGCCCAGGAGGAGGGAAATGAAACGGGGCTTGGGAAAACCTAATGTCGTCTCTACCACCGTCACGAACCAGGTAGGTCTTAGACACCATGATCCGTACATCCCCTGTGGAACTGAGATGTCCTTTCAGGAAGAAAAATCCTAAACTTCAATAAGCTTTAACCTAACTTGAGAAATCATCTAATTCAATTGGTTTTTCATGGAAATGACTAGGTTCCATTATTTGTGTGTGTGTGTCATTAGGGAGAAATGGGGACTAAAGATAGGAAGTAATTTCTGATGGAAAGGCAAATAAAGTTGAATCTTTGCACACATGAGAGCATGGGGCATGGCATTTGTGCCTGCTCTATTATTATGGGTTATATATTGTTATTGCGGGGAAAAAAGCTTAGAGATTATCGGTCAGAAGTGGGATTACATAGAGATTCAGTGCATTGGCTCACGGGTTCAAATATGAGTCCTGCCCTTTGCTAGCTGCTGTACAGGTTAAATGGCATCAAACGTGGAAATGATCTGCTCTGCGCTGGACACACCATACACTCGCAGTAAGGTTAGCAGCTGTGAACATCCACAGCTCAAATTGGTGCTTTTTCATTACCTTACCCCGCAAAGTTCCCGTCGTCATGTTTCCACTGCTCAGATTAATGAGGATGATAATAAAAATGATGCTAGGAGAAGAAAAGGGAGGTGGAGGAGAGGAATTAGCATTAATTGAGTTCCTCTCATGTGCCAAGCATTTTCCATAACTCACCTCATTCAGTGCTTAAAACAACTCCGTGAATTGGGTATCAGGATCACCATTTCACAGATGAGGCAGTCAAGGCTTCCTGAGGTTATGTAACCTGCAAGAGGTCAGAGGGCAGTTTGAAAGCACAGCCACACTGAGATCCAGCACTGGTCCCGTCATCCACTCACTGTCAGACCCCAGGTGAGTTGCCTGACCATGCTAGGATTTGCTTTCTCTGTCTATGAAAGAGGAATAAAAATAGTACCTATCTCAAAAAGAAAAAAAAGTTCACAAATTCTTTGACCTTTCTTCCAACCAAGAGGTGGGATCTCTGTCCCTTCCCCTTGAATCTGGGCTGACCTTAGTGACTTACTTGTAACCAAACAGAATGAAGCTCAACTTCTAAGGCTGCTCAGAAAAGGCCGTGTGGCTTCTGCTTGTTCTCTTGGAGCACTTGCCTTTGGAGCCCAGAGTGACTGACATAGTTAAATTGTGCTATCCCCCAAATTTCTATGTCTTGGAATGTGACATTATTTGGACATAGAATCTTCATAGAGGTAATCAAGTTAAGATGGGGTCATTAAGGTGGGCACTAATCCAATATGAGCTATTGGATTATGAATTTCCCCCTGATAAAAGATTTTGGGTTATAAATCCAAAAAAGATACTGGATTATAAATTTCCCTCTTATAAAAGAGGGGAGTTTGGTGACAGAGACCCACATAGAAGGAAGACGACGTGCAGACGTGGGCAGGAGATGACCATCTACAAGCCAAGGAGGAAGGCCTGGAGCAGATCCCTCCCTCCGCCTCGGAAGAAACCCACCCTGCTGACACCTTGATCTTGGATTTCCAGCCTCCAGAACTGTAAGGCGACAACTTTCTGTTGTTCTAAGCCACCTGGTTTGTGGTGCCTTCCTCTGGTTGCCCTAGAAAATGAATATAATCGTTACCCAAGATGTCTGACTACCTGAGGCCCACAAGGAAGCCCACGTCACATGGGAGGCCACTTCTATGTATTCTGGTGACAGCTCCAGCAGCGGTCCCAACTCACGGCCAGTATCAACCACCAGACACGTGGGCAAAGATGTCTCCAGATGATGGCCCAGTCCCCAGCCATCAAGTCACGTCCCTCCACCCTTGTTTTCAAGTGTCCCCAGATGAAGCCTATACACCATGAAGCCAGTAGATGCTGCTATACCTTGTCCGAATTCCCAAAGCACAGCATCTGTGAATGCAATAAATAGCAGTGTTATGCCACCAAATTTGGAACTTTATGCAGCAACACTAACAGGAGTAGCCTTGCAGCTCATGAGGGCCCCAGGCAGGTTCTGAGACACGGCTCTGGCTGTGGACCGCAGGCCTGTGCTCTGCTCTCATACAAGCTCGGCAGCCTTGTTTACTTAGAGGTAGGAAGCCCTGGTAGGAAGATCTTTGCTGCGTCTTGTCCCTGGGGAAGCAGGGCTGGCCCGTGTGGGCTTAGACTCTAGTTAACCCACGTGTTCACCTCCTCTCAGTAAGCCTCCTCCCCAGCAGCCTTCTCCAAGCTTGGAGAATGGGCCAGGTTCCAGAAGGCAGCCATCAAGTCTAACCTCATCAAAGTATGGCTTGAACCTGTTCCCAGGGTCATTTGGCCAGTAAGTTTGTGCAGCATTAGGGCTGTCGTGAGGCAGAATGTGAGCTGGATGTCTGACTACCTGGGCTTCGGTTCTGGCTGTGCAACACTAGCTGTGCCGTCCTAGGAAGTTATATAACCTTCCTGAGCCTGTTTCTTCAACTGCAAAATGGGACCATCATGGCACGTACCTCATGGGGGTTCTAGTGAAGCTCCGGCCAGGCGTTTTCACTTGCAGCCTGAAGCAGGAGTCTGCCTAGCACAGGGTCAGTTGCCAGCCTACGTCAGCTACTGCCGCTGTCATCAACATCAACTGTTTACTTGTAGGCATTTGTTTGTTCTCTTCAACACAGACTATTTTAGTGCCTGGAAGCATCCCTGCAAAGGAGAAAAGTTGCTTAAAATAAACCCAAGACTGTTGAGTTCTTTCAAAAGTTAATTTACAAAAAAAAACCCAACAACAACAAAAAAACAGATTCCAGACAGATCTAACATAGCATTGTTATTACGGGTTTTATTGTTCAAAACAACCTTGAAAATCTAACTCAGGAGCTCCAAAGGGTAGCAATTAGGCCTCTGGTGAAAGTCTTCAAAACATTTAAAGCCTTGCCAAGGGACTCATGGCTTCACTTCCTTCCCCATTTTGTGGTCGCTGTGTCTGCCTGCATCCCCCACCAGGGCCCAGGCAGGAGCGTGGGGAGGGCCGTGTGGCCTCCTCACGGCTGCAGGAAATGCTGTCTGCTGTCTGATGACTCCCAGAAAGAGAAGGCTCATAGGGTGACTCAGTGAACCATCTCCTCCCCCAACCCCCATTCCCCACCCTACACGCTGCACCCTTACGAGACCCCTCTTCCGAGCCCGACTCTGAATCACAGCTCAGGGCCCTGGGGTGCGGCACAGGCCCCTTTCCCCAGCGCTGGCCATGAGATCCGGCTGCCGAGTGCCTTTATGGGTCTGAGCTAATTCCCTCCCGAGTAGCAGCCTGCCCCATGGCACCACGTTGTCAAAACGGTCTCTGGGCTTGCTGCTGGCAGGCTGCTTGCTGGCTGTTAAGTCTTCATCCTGCTCCATGCGGGGCAAGGCTTGTCCAAATATTTGGCTTGATCCCGCTTTCTGATTAATCATGTGCAGAAACCTCTGTAATTTCATCTACTGTGTGACTCAGACAAGAGCCGAGGGCAAGTGCTGTGCGCCGGAGCCCTGGAGCTCCCGTGGCTGGCCTCCTGGGCGTGGGGGGCGATGCCAGTGCTCTTGGGACCAGCTAGCCTGAGATTAAATCTCTTTTGTCTGGGATGATTAATGGAGCCCCAAACATGCCTCGACACAGGGTGTGAGGTGCACTTTGTACCTTTTCCAACTATTTTTTTCTTTTTTAATGCTAAATCCATTTGCATCTCATAAATTATACTGGCTCCAAAATGAAGTGTTTCTGACAGCAGCAGGCAGGGTATGGGTTCCAGTGACACGTTTTTCCCTATTGTCCCCTCTCTCGCTCTGAGACCCTACAAGATATCCTGCTGATCTTCTAAAGGAGGAGGGGAGGCAGTGAGTGACCTAGATTCCAAATCAGAAAGACAGGTAGAGCCAGCTCGCCTGTCTTCAAAAGGCTGCCCATGCACGGGGTTCTGGGATTTTGGAAGGAGCCAGAAGGACGATGTTCCCTGGGCTCCTATCCAGATGCTCCTGCTTATGGGTGACGTGGTCATTTTCTCCTTCAGCAGGTTTAACTGCGTAAGAAAGGCCACGGGTTGGGCCAGTGGGGCCTCTGAACTCCACTTGGTGCCACTAGGTAATGCTATCTGGGAGTGGGGGGAGGAGAAGTAGAGAGTGATTGACAGCAGAGGTGAGGCACCCCTTGCGGAGGTGGTGGGACAAAGGAGAGGGACCTCTGGACAGCGGGTGGGAAGTGGGGATAGCAGTTCAGATGCCAGGGGCTCCAGGAGTCAGAGGCCAGTGCCCTCCCACCACTTTCCAGCTCTGTAACATTGGACAAGTTACTCGCTCTCTCTGAGTACCTGTTTCTTCATCCATTCATTCATTTTTCAAGCACTGCCTTGTGCCATTGCTAGACCACCCCATTGACGTTTAAGTTCTGGATACTACACAGTCAGCACTGCACACTACCCTGTGCCTCTAGAGCACGTCTGGCGGGGGATAAATACCAAGCAGAGGACAGTTTGGTGCAGGCCAGAATCATAGGGCCGTCAGTGAGCTAGGCTGGGGCTGGGCAGGTGAGGGTCCAACATAGAAGACTGAGGAGCAGCCAGGGAGGCAGGATGGCCCAGGGAGGCTGAGAATAAAGGGGAGCATGCACACCCCCACACGTGGGAGCTCTGGAGACCTCGCTGCTGCTGTTATTATTTGATCACTGTCAGTGAGGGTGGCGGTATGCTTGGGATGAGGATGCTAAAGGGAAAGGAAGAGAAAAGCTGGAGGAGAGTGGCTTCGAAGCCAGGGCAAACAGCACAGCCAGATGGCTGCCATCACTTCCCGCCACTCCAGTCACCCTCCTGCCTCCAAGGCACAAGCAGGCTTCACTTCCCACCATGCCTAAAAGGTCAGCAGGCTGGGGTTTCACCAGCGGGCACTCCAGAACCAGGCCCCGCACAGGGAGCGCTCCGCCCATGGTCAGGCCTCCAAGTTCCCAGCCAGGACCAGCTGCTGGAGCTCTGGCCCATCCCAGGGGGCCCAGTTGCTGCCAGGCTGGAGTGGGCCAGGGGAGGGGGAGAAGAGAGGCAGCCCCGCCAGCGACAGAAGCAGCTGTCCTTGCCCTAAGAACCTGAGTCACACTTGGGCCAGGGAGCCATGCTCAGGGGCACTTCAGGCTCTGCAGAGAGGGCGTGCAGCAGGTGTGGTGAGTATAATCACACGTGCATACGTCAATGTCGTGCATGCGTTCACTGTACGTATATGTGACTCTTTTATTGGTCTATTTGTAGTTTTATTGAATTTCCGTATCCTAGATAGTGGCTATTGTTTATCCTCATTTTCTAAGTAGGGAGAAACAAGACTCAAAAAAGTCCAAAGAAACTAAGCCGAGAAGCAGACAGCAGAACAACAGTTCAAGCCCCATGTTCTGTGCCTTCAGGCAACAGCCGTGAAGCAAGAGGTCACAGTGGTGGAAGGACCCGAGCCCCACCTCTCATCACAGATTTCTCATCGCAAGTTTCGTTATGCTCCATTGGTAGAAACAAAGGGAAGGTTTTGTGTCTCCTGGTTTTAAGGTTGAGAGAGAGAGCCACTAAAAGGGGGTGGAGCTTAAACAAGACCCCCTCTGGCCTTTCTCCAGTGTAGGCGATGCCGGTTCCGTGGCCCTGTCCACCGGGTGTCCCTGTGCCCTGGGCTCCTGGAGGAACCCTGCTGACCAGAGGAGCTCTCTGCAAAGCCCACACTCAGCACTTTTCACCCACTTCCCTTCCCCTTTCACTTCCAGACACTATTTGGGGCTGCGTCTGCCTCCTTCAGGGGCACAGTGTTCCTGGGTCATCTGGGCATCCCACAGTGCAGGGGTTCACTCTGGTCACTCACCTTTGTATCCACAGGGAAATGGGAAAGCTCGGCAAGCCTGGGCCAGGGCACAGCTTGGACAGTCTGTCACCAGTGTGCAGAGTCAGCCGAGAAACACAATCCTGCCCGGGCTGTCTGTGGCTGCAGCCAAGAGGGTAGGGCCGCTATGCGGAAGGCTGTCAAGTGACCGGGCAAAAAAAAGGCAGCCTCAGCCTCCAGGGCCTCAGCAGCCCAGCCTGCAGCAGAATAATTCCTCTTAGTGGGAACAGGCCTCCCACACTTATCACAAAGCAGGGGCTGCCTTTCCAATGGGGATGGAGGAGCTTTACAGAAAGAAAGGGAAGTTGTCCTTACATCTTGGGGAAGTTTAAAGACACCTGGAGAATGAAATCTTGGATTTTACCTTCCTGAAAGGCCGAGGCTGGGCATATTCTCTGCCTTTGTTCCCCTCCTTCATCTTGGTGAAATGTTCCTGGCCATACTGTACCTGCGGTTTTATCGTCGTGGTTTTTGGAAAGGAGCAGGATATAAATCAGTCAGTGAAATTTTAGAATGTAGCTCTTTGGTCTAGCATCTAAGTAGATAAAGAAGAAACGGGAACTTAATAAGTGCCTCTGGAGGCTTGTGATTTGCTTGAGGCTGCCAATAAAAGGCAAAGTCTTTGCTTAGAGGTTACACACACTGAACACAGGGTGGTCCTCAGGCCTCTGGTCACAGCATGCACAGTGCTGGGCCTCCATCCGCCAAACTGGTGCATGCAGCCACCGGGGACCATCTGCCCCAACGCCACCCTGGGACGTATCAGAAAAGGGAATAGTCAAGATTCCTGCTCCTTGCTGCAGCTGGTGGTGGCTATGCCTCCTTGATCACTGCTCTGAGAAAAGGGGGTGGGTGACTCCGAGCAGCCCCTGCCCCAGCATCTTGCCACTGTTGGTTTCCCCAGGTGTTTCCTCAGTGCCAGGCAGGGGTCTGACGAGAGCAGGGAGCCAAGGCCTTGGAAGGGCCCCCCATAAAGCCATGCATAAGCTGAGTTGTCTGTCCCCATGCCGGGCACAGGATGCTTGGAAGTGGTTGGGCCTTTGCAGGGGGTGACTGCAGAAAGAAGGGGGGATGTGTTGCTGCCACAGTGGAGGGCTTGCCAGAGCTGGCACCAGAGTCCGTGGGTTCCCTGACTTATGGAAAAGATCCAGGGAAAAATTGTAAAATACTGGCCAAAGGATTACACGGAATGCTTTAAACACCAGAGCCAGGTTGCGGAGCGAAATAAGCGTTATGACAAGCCACCCATCTGCAATCCCTGGCTTCTATCTGGGAGGACAGATGTGACGAAAACCTTGAAGTGAAGTCAAGGTCAACATGCCGTCCTGGGTCATTAGCCATACACAGATTAGTAGGTTAATACAGAACAGTCTCCACAGATGAATTACACCCAGAAGCTGTGTCCTTGGTGTTGACACTGAAAGTTTCAGTTATCATAGGGAGAGCGATGCCTGCTTAATTTTGATAGGGCTTAATTATTATGATTAATGCCCTGGGAATTTAACTCTTTCATTCCACCTAGGGTTACGGCCTTTACGTCTGTGCCCCTCCAAAACTCGTATGTTGAAATCTAACCCCCAGTGGGATGGCATTAGGAGGTGGGGGCTTTGGGAGGTGATCAGGCTTAGGTGAGGTCTTGAGGGTGGCACTCCCATGATGACAGTAGTGTTCTTAGAAGAGAAAGAGACTAGAACTCTCTCTTCTCTATGTGCAGATACAGTGAGAAGGTGGCTATCTATAAACCAGGAAGCTGGATCTCATCAGATCCTGGATCTGCTGGTGCCTCCAGAACTGGGAGAAATAAGTGTTTGTCATTTAAGCCACACATTCTGCAATATCTTGCTGTAGCATCTCTAAGTGACTGAGATACTTTATTAGAGTTCTCCAGAGAAACAGACCCAATACTATATAGACAGATAGATAGATGATAGATAGATAGGCAGGCAAATAGATAGATAGACAGATACGTAGATAGGCAGGCAGAAAATAGATAAATAGGCAGATAGATACATAGAAGGGAGGCAGATAGAGAAATGGGTGGATAGATAAGCAAATATATAAATAGATAGATGGATAGATTATAGAAATTGGCTCACAAGATTATGAAGGACCAGAATTTCCACAATCTGCCATCTGCAAGCTGGAGACCCAGGAAAGCTGGTGGAATTCATTCAAAGTCCAAAGGCCTGAGAACCAGGACATGGAAAGACACTGGTTTAAGTTCTGGAGTCCAAAAGCCCTGATATCCAAGGGCAGGAGAAGATGGTTGTCCCAGCTTAAAGAGACAGAACATTTCCTCTTCCTTCACCTGTTTTAAGCAGATCTGATTTTTTAAATAGATGAGATAATGCCCTTCTATACTGGAGAGCATGGATTTTCTTCACTCTGTCAACTGATCCAAACTCATCTCTCCCAGAAACCCTCATAGACACACCCAGAAATAATGCTCTACTTAGTATCTGGACATCCCTTAGCCCAGGCAAGTTGACACACAAAATTACCCGTCATAGGCACTTAATATGAGAATGAGGATCTCAACTTCAACTAGGTACAAAAGGCCCAGCTTCTCTGGGATACCTGGGAAGGATCTTTGAGGAGTAAAATTCTACTCTTTTAAAAGGACACGCATCCCTGTCGTCTGGGATTGTTAGGACACTTTAGGTCAAAAGTGGCAGAAGTCCGCTGCTTCAAACAAGCTCATGGAATTTGTTGGGGAGAAACCGGGGGCTCTTTTGGAACCAAGATGAAATTGAACCATTGGGCCACAAGAGAGGTAGGAACTGGGCCTAGAACCTGCCAGAAATGCAGGAAGCTGTTCCCTAGCTCTCTCTTGCAAAAGCCACATGTGTTCTTGCCTCTGCTTCTCTCCACCAACCCATTCTCTGTGTTTCCCTAGGCATGTCATGTGCTGGGTAGAAGGTGGTCATCGCACAGCTTCTGAGTTTACATCTCCTCTGTCTATAGAACCAGCCAGAGTTCCTCAAGTACTGATTAGTTCAGCCTGGGTTAGGGGTCCAGCCTTAATCCAGACATCGGGGATTCAGGGGACAGGGTTGTGTCATAGAGACACAGCCGCCAGAAGCCCTCCTCTGTAGGTAGGTGGGTGGAGGGGATCAGCACTGAGAGAATAGTCAATGCAGGGTGGCACTCCAAAAGGAGACACGTCCGCTCCTGAGATGGAAATGGTGCACAGCAAAGGAGACAATCAATCTTACCTATGGAATGGGAGAAAAAGATTTGCAAATCATCCATCTGATTAAGTTAACATCCAAAATATATGAGCAACTCAAACCACTAAATAGCGAGAAAACATGTAACCTAATTTTGAAATGTGCACAGATCTGAACAGATATTTCTCAAAAGAAGACAAACAAACAGCCAATAGGTATATGAAAAGGTTTTCAACATCACTAATCTATCAGGAAAACGCAGATCAAAACCGTAATGAGCTGTCACCTCACACCTGTTACAGTGGCTACTATCAAAAAGATGAGAGGGCCAGGTGTGGTTGCTCACACCTGTGATCCCAGCGCTTTGGGAGGCCAAGGTGGGCGGATCACTTGAAGTCAGGAGTTCAAGACCAGCCCAGCCAACATGATGAAACTCTGTCTCTATTAAAAATACAAAAAGTAGCCATGAATGGTAGTGGGCACCTGCAATCCCAGCTACTTGGGGATCTGAGGCAGGAGAATCACAGAATCGCTTGAACTCAGGAGGTGGAGGTTGCGGTGAGTCGAGATCGTGCCACTGGACTCCAGCCTGGGGAGACAGAGCAATACTCCATCTCAAAAAAAAAAAAAAAAAAAAAAAAAAAGATGAGCAATATTAATTACACATGTTGGCAAGAATCTGGAGAAAGGGAAACCCTTGCACATTGTTGGTGGGAATATAAATTAGTACAGTCATTATGGAAAACAGTACAGAGTTTTCTCAAAAAATTAAAAATAGAACTACCCTATGACTCAGAAATTCCACTACTGAGTATATATCCAAAGGAAATGGAATCGGTTTGTTGAAGTGATATCTGCATTCCCTTGTTCATTGCATCATTATTCACAATAGCCAAAATATGAAATCAACGTAAGTGCCCATCAGTGGATGAATGGATGAAAAAAATATGGCATATATATGCAATGAAATACTATTCAGCCTTAAAAGAGGAAATCTTGTTGTTTATGACAACATGGATGAACCCAGAGGATATTCTACTAAGTGAAATAAACCAGGCACAGAAAGACACATACCACATGATCTTAGTTATTACATGTGGTATCTAAAAAGCTCAAACTCATAGAAACAGGAGTAGAATGGCCATGACCAAGGGTTGGGGGGCAGAAAGATTAGAAAGATATTGGTCAAAGGACCCAACATTACAATAGAAGGTATACATCAAGAACAATTGTACATCATGATGATTACGGTTAATAATAATGTTATAATAATACTCAAAAATTGCTGAGAGAGTAAATTGTTAAGTGTTGTCATGCCCTCAAAATGGTGTTTTGTGAAGTAATGCATATGTTAAATAGTTTTATTTAGCTATTCCATAATGTATACATACATCAAAACGTGTTGTACACCATACATATATATACTTTGTGTCAAACAAATGAATTAAAAAGTAGTGCTCTCAGAGTTTCCTGATGCCACGTAGGAGGTGGAAGGCCTGGATCCCGCCTCCACACTCTCAGCCTCTCTCTTTTTCTTTATTACAACCTGTCTTAGTAAAGGCTCTGGTAGGAGTTATCTTCAGCCTTATCAGTTTGCTAAGGTGCAGGATTTTGGGTGTTGAGACCGCCTTCTTTCTTCTGGAACCCGCCTTTCAATGAGGGTCAGTGTGGTGTGATGGAAAATGCAGAATTCAGTATCAGACACACCTGGAGGTCTACACACATTCTGCCACTTACTAACATCTGATCTTTGTACATTCTGATTTTCCGTTCTGTAAAAAGGAGATGGTAAGTAACCTGTCCCCCTTTGGGCTATTGCGAGAACCTGTGATCCTGTTTTGTGCTTGGGACATAGAAGATACTCCACATACCCCAGTGTCCCTAGGTCTCCTTGCCAACACACAAAATCCAAGAGCAACAATGTTGTTCTTCCTGTCCCTTCCTTGAGAGAGCAACTTTTAACCAAAATCCTAATGGCAATTAGTGCCATCCGCAAGTGGACTTAGGCACCTCCGCTCAGGGCGCTCAGGTACTTGGGGAAATTTGGTGTCATACACATGTAAGCAGACCCATGCATTTATATTCAGTCAGGATGTCTTGTAGGACATCTTGACCCAGTGCCTCAGAGAGCAGAACTGATAGAACATTTCCTTGAAACCACCGTCAGACATTCTGGGAAGTTGGGTCATGGAAACTCTCTTTGTTTTTGCTTTTTTTTTTTGAGACGGAGTTTCACTCTTGTTGCCCAGGCTGGAGTGCAATGGCGTGATCTCGGCTCACTGCAACCTCTGCCTCCTGGGTTCGAGTGATTCTCCTGCTTCAGCCTCCTGAGTAGCCGGGATTACAGACAGCTCCATGTTTTTGCTTTTATTTAGAGGAGGGGTCTTGCTCTGTTGTCCAGGCTGGACCACAGTGGCAGGATCACAGCCCACTATAACCTCAAACTCCTGGGCTGAAGCTATCCTCCCAGCTTGGCCCCCTAAAGTGCAAGGACTGCAGGCAGGAGTCACCATGCCCAGCCTAATTTTTGTATTATGTTCCTTGAATGAGTGAGTCAACATCAATAGATTGAATTCTAGCAGAACTCAGACCACATAGAATGAATAAAGAAGCCCACAGGCCTAGAAGAACATCTCAAATACCTTCTCAGAATGGTAAGGATGGAGAACCAAGGGGCGTCCTTGTCTACGACGCCACAGCCGACCCTGCACCAAGGCCCTTCGGCAGTGAGCTGCAGGCCGGGGCTGCAGGGAAGGGAAGGCCGCAGGCTTGAGGGAAGCCTGGAGACCCCAGCTCAGGGCTCTGCAGCTGCTGGGAGGATTTCACCCGGGACCATGTTGGCTTTCTCCTCTCAAGAGTCAAAGCCCCAAGGAGAAGGTAAAGATGGTGGAGCCTGGGTTGCGGGCAGGGCTTTTTGGCTGGGAGACTCTCCAAGATGTCCCAGAGGAAATCAAGGCCCTGTGACCAGAGATGGGGACGTGGTTCAGCAAAGGTCCCCCACACCAAGTCCTGATCATTCTGCCTGCCAAATATTTATCAGATACATTGCAAATATATTTCTCAAGATACCTCTCCAATCCATTCCAGCCTCGCGATTCCCAGGCTGCGGTCTTATCATGTGGTGCCTGAGCTGGGGGCAGCAGCCCTTCCACTTTTCTCCACCGTTTCCCCTTCCCCTCACTTCACCGCCAGAACTCCCTTCCAGAAACACACACCCATCTTGTGACTCTCCCCAGGGCTCACAACAGCCTGCAGAACAAGGGACAGTCAGCTCAGGATCCCCGCTGGCCACCAGGCCTCGAGCACAGTGCTTTCAGCCAGGCCTGCTAGTTTCAGCCCCAGGTGACCCTCTGCCCCACACCTTTGTCCGTGCTAATCGTTTCTCCTAGAAAACCACCTCTTCCCACTGTGCCCAGAACACTGGTACCCATCCTTGTTCAGGACCGAAATCAAAGGTGGCTTCTCTGGGGCTCCCCCCGGCCTCCAGCCAAGCTAGGCGTCCCTGAGCTGTGATTCCAGGATCACACTGCACCCTGGTGACTGACTGCAATCGGCTTCCTGCCTGGGAGGTGAGATCCATAAAGACAGGGAAGGTGGCATCCAGTGCCCACTGCACAGCCTGTTAAGTAGCCAGGCATCTCCCCAAATCCAGACTCCCTGGCCCTGTCTTTCTCTGCCCTGCTGAGTTCCCGGCGCTGCCTGCACCAGGAGGCAGGGAAAACCCCAGCCGGCACCGTTTCCCGTCCTCCCCATCCGCTCAGGTCTTCTTTGCCCGAGGTTCTTCCTCTCTGGACCACTCCTTATCTGCAGGCCCTGGAGTGCACAGCGCAGCAGGCCCGGGGGAGGCCCACGCAGCTGGTTTCCTGCTGCGACCCCTCCTCTCTGAGTCAGAAGCTCTGGGTTCGGAGCCAAGCTGGGACCACTTCCCCGTGCTGGACCATTGTTTTCATCACTGCTAAGCCTCAGTTGCTTAATCTGTAAAATGAGGCGGGTGCCCCTTTGTAAGCAGAATGAGCAGGACTTGGTGTGGGGCACATTTTTAGCTATTTTAGTTATTGCCATTTTCTAACTGGCTGTTTCGGGTTGGTTGGTTGGCTTTCCTACTGTTTTGAGAGTTCTTTGTATGTTCTAGATACCAGTCCTTTGTCAGGTATGTAGTTCGCAAATCTTTTCTCGTAGTCTGTAGCTTGTCTTCCCATCCCTTTAACAGGGTCTTTTCTAGAACATTTGAAACTTGGATGAAGCCCTGTCAGTTTTTTCATTATGGATTGTGCCATTGGTGCCAAGTTTAGGAACCCTTGGCTTAACCACAAAGCCCAGAGATTTCCTCCAACGTTTCTTCTAAAAGATGTATAGTTTCATATTTTACATTGAAGTCCATGTTCCATTTTGAATTAAGTGTGAGGCTGTGGCTGAAGTTCACTTTTACCTGTAGATGTCCAGTTGTTATAGCACCATCTGCTGCTGTTTGTTTAGCACAAGCTTGTTGCTAAAAGTAGCAGTGTGCCGTCCAACTAACCCCTTTCCCCCAAGAAACCAATGTTAAGCGCTCACAGTGTGCCGCCCGGACATTTTTCTGCATGCATTTGCAGACATTCTTCAAATTGGTCTTGTTTTGAGGACAAAGAATGACATCTGCATAGGCTTCTCTGTCTTGCTGTTTTTCCGGAACTCTGATTCCACGTCCTCAGGTTGGCTTCTCTTATTCTTCCTCACACTTGCTTGTCTCCCAGAGTATGTATGACCCATAGTTTATCTTGTTGGGCACCTAACTACAGACATTTAGAGTGTTTTTCTTAAAGACATTTTTAAATTAAATGTTTGATTTTGTGATAATTGTAGATTCATGTGCAGTTGTAAGAGAGCTATCCTGTACTCCTTATCCAGTTTCCCCCAATGGTAACACCACTCAAACCTACAGTACAGTATCATAACCAGGATACAGTGATACAGTGATCCATCCCTACAAGAATCCTTCCTGTTGCCTTTTTTATTATTTATTATTTATTTATTTATTTATTTGGGGTTGGGGACAGGGTCTTGCTATATTGCCCAGGCTGGTCTCAAACTCCTAGGCTGCCTCAAGTGATCCTCCCACCTTGGCTTCCCAAAGCGCTGGGATTACAGGCGTGATCCCCTGTTGCCTTTTTGAGACAAACCCATGTCCCTCATATTCTCACTCCCCATTCTCTGCACATGGTCTTTTACTCTGGGCAATCACTAATCTGTTCTCTATTTCTATGATGTTGTCATTTCAAGAATGTAAATAGAAACACATAGAATGTAACTTTGAGGAATTGGTTTTTATCACTTAGCATAATTCCCTGCACATACATCCAGGTTGTTGCACATCAGAGTTTCTTCCTTTTTACTAGTGCGTAGTATTCCGCAGAATGGATGTACCACAGTTTGTTTAATCATTCATTCTTGAAGGACATCTGGGTTGTTTACGGTTTGGGGATATTACCAGTAAAGCTGCTGGAAATATTTGTGTACTGGTTTTTGTGGGAATAGAAATTTCATTTCTCTAGGATAAAAGTCCAGGAGCACAAATGCTGGGCCATCTGGCAATTGCACATTTAGTTTCCTGAGAAGCTACCAGACCTCTCTCAAGAGCAGCTGTGCCATTTTACGTTCCCACCAGCAATCTATGAGTGATCCAGTTTCTCCACCAACGTTTGGTGGTGTTCCTATTTTGTATTTCAGCCATTCTGATGGATATGCATTGATGTGTCATTGTGTTTTAATCTGTATTTCGCTAATGCCTAATAATGCTGGGCATCTTTGATGAAGTGTCTGTTCATGCCATTTTCTAATTAGCTTTTTTGGGTTTGTTTTTGTTTTTGTTTTTCTTTCTATTAAGTTTTGAGAGTTCTTTACATGTTCTAGATACCAGTCCTTTGTCAGGTATGTAGTTTGCAAATCTTTTCTCGTAGTCTGTAGCTTGTCTTTCCATCCCTTTAGCAGTGCCTTTTCCAGAACAAAATTTGAAACTTGGATGAAGTCCTATCTCTGTTTTTTCATTATGGATTGTGCCAGTGGTGTCAAGTTTAGGAACCCTTGGCTTAACCATAAAGCTCAAAGATTTCCTCCATTTTTTTTCTAAAAGATTTATAGTTTTATATTTTACATTGAAGTCCATGTTTCATTTTGAATTAAGTGTGAGGCTGAGGCTGTAGTTCACTTTTTGCCTATAGATGTCCAGTTGTATAGCATAAAGCTGTTCTTACCCCACTGAATTGATGTTACACCTTTGTCAGAAATCCGTTGGTCATTTTTGTGTGGGTCTATTTCTGGATTCTCTGTTCTTTCTGCTGATTTATGTGTCTATCCCTCTGCCAGTACTGCACAGTCTTGATTACTAGAGCTAGAAAATATGTCTTGAAATTGTGTGGATTAATCTCACTTTGCTCTTCTTTTTTTGAAAATTTTTAGCTATTTTAGTTATTTGTGCTTTTTTATATGAATTTTAAGATAATTCTTCAAAAAACTCTCAGTGGAGTTTTGATGGAAATTGTGTTAAACTTGCATATCAAATTGGGGATAATTGATGTCTGTACTATGTTGAATCTTCCAATCTACAATCACAGTCCAGCTCTTCATTTTTTAGATCTTTGATTTCTTTCAAGAATTTTGTAATTTTTAGCATATAATTCTTTATACGTCTTGTTAAGTCTGCATGTATTTTGCTTTTTAAAAAACAGTGATAAATTGGATGCTAATGTCTCCTGATCATTTTTAGTATATAGAAGTACAATGGATTTTCATGTGGCTGTCTTGGATCCTGTAGCCTTGTTGAATGCACTTTTTAGTTCTAGGAAGCTTTTTGCTTTGTGTAGATTTCTTGGGATTTTCTATGTAGAAAGTTATGTCGTTTGCAAATAGTAACACTTTTATTTTTTTCTTCTCCAAACTGTATGCCTTTTATTTCCTTTTCTTGCCTTATTGCAGTGGTTAGAACTTCCAGTACTATGCTAAATAAGACTGATGATAGTGGACATCCTTGCTTTGTCCCAGTCTTAGAGGGAAATCATCCAGTCTTTTGTGATTAAGTAAAATGCTAGCTATAGGTTTTCTGTAGATGCTTTTTATCAAGCTGAGGAAGTTTCCATTTATTCTAAATTTGCTGAGAGTTTTTATCATAAATGGGTGTTGTATTTTGCCAAATTGTCAAATTATTTTCTGACTCCATTGATATTATCATGTAATTATTATTCTTTAGCCTGATGATATGGTAGATTATAGTGATTTATTTATTTATTTTTATTTATTTATTTTTTTGAGTCAGAAGTCTCACTCTGTCACCCAGGCTGGAGTGCAATGGCACAATCTTGGCTCCCTGCAACTTCCACCTCCTGGAGTCAAGCAATTCTCCTGCCTCAGCCTCCTGAGTATCTGGAATTACAGGTATCCACCACCACACCCAGCTAATTTTTATATTTTTAGTACAGACAAGGCTTCACCATGTTGGCCAGGCTGGTCTTGAACTCTTGATCTCATGATCTGCCCATCTCATCCCCCCAAAGTGTTGGGATTACAGGTGCGAGCCACCGCACCCAACCTATATTGATTGATATTTACATGGTGAACCATTGTTGCATATCTGGAATAAATCCTTTTCAGTTTTGATGTATAATTCTTTTTCTGTATTGCTGAACTCTGTGTGCTTATTTTTTGTTAAGGATTTTGGCATCTGTACTCATACATGATATTGGTCTGTAGCTTTATTTTTTACAACTGTCTTTGTCTGCTTTCAGTATCAGAATATGACTAGCTTTATAAAATGAATTGGGAACTGTTGCCTTTTTTTTCTATTTTCTAGAAGAGATTCTCTAGAATTGATGTTAATTCTTTAAATACAGTTTAGTACTGAAATCACCTAGGCCTGGAGATTTCTTCTCTGAGAATTCTTAAATTATGAATTTGTTTTTCTTTGTAGTTACAGGGCTAATATCTATTTCACACTGCGTGAGTTGCGGCAATTTATGGTTTTCAAGAAATTAATCCATTTCCTTCGAGTTGTCAAATTTATGTTGTAGAGTTCTTCATGGTATTCCTTTATTACCCTTTTGATGGCTGTAGGGTCTGTAGTGATATTTTCTGTTTTGTTTTTGATAATGCCAGTTTGTGTCTTCTCTCTTTTTTTCTTTATCAATCTTGCTAGAAATTTGTCAATCTTATTGATCTTTTTGTTTCATAGAATTTACCTTTTTGTTTTCCTGTTTTTAATGCCGGTGATTTATGCTCTTACCTTAATTATTCCCTTTTTTCCACTTGCTTTGGGTTTAATTTTATGTTCTTTCTATATGCTCTAGCTATAGCCCACAAATTTTGACATATTTTCATTATAATTTACTTCAATATATTTTTTTCCTTGGGACTCCCTCTTTGATTCATGGACTATTTAGAAGTGTGTGCATGTTATATTTTCAAACATTTGAAGGTTTTTCTGTTGTCTTTCTGTTATTGATTACTAGTTTGATTTCACTGTGGTCAGAGTACACATTCTACATGAATTCAGTTCTTTTCACTTTGTTTGTTAAGATTTAGTTTATGGCCCAGGGGACAGTCTATACTGATGTATGGTCGATAGGATCTTGTAAAAAATGTGTGTTCTGCTTCTGTGGAATGAAATGCTTCATAAATGTCAGTGACCTCCAGTTGGTTGATGTTGTTCTTTTTATCCTTGCTGAGTTTCTGTCTGGTTGTTCTATCAGTTGTTGAAAAAGGAATGCTTAAGTTGCCAAATATAATTATGGATTAGTCTCTTTCTCCATTCAGTTCTTTCAGTTTTTGCTTCATATTTTTTGTAGCTCTGTTGTTAGGTACATACACATTTCAGATTGTTAAATCTTGGTTGATTGATTCTGTTGTCATAGTGTAATGCTTCTCTCTGTCTCTGGTAATTTTCTTTGTTCTGAAGTATTCTTCATCTAACATATATGTAGCCACTACTGCTTTGTTTTCTTTTTAAGTTAACTTTATGTTTTAGGATAGACTTAGAGTTATGGAAGAGTGGTGAAGAGGGTTTCCATATGTCTCATATCCAGTTTTCTTCATGAACATCTTACATTTGTATTCATCTTACATGAACTTCTTACATCATACAAATGTAAGAAGTAATGTAGCCATATTGATCCATTATTAATAACTTGTCAGAAGTAATGTAGCCATATTGATCCATTATTAATAACTAAGGTCTATACTTTATTCAGATTTCCTTAGTTTTCATCTAATGTGCTTTTTCTGTCCAGGATTCCATTCAGGTTACTATATTACATTTAGTCATTGTGTCTCCTTAGGATTCTCGTGGATGGGACAGTTTCTTAGACCTTCCTTGTTTTTGATGACCTTGATAGTTTGAAGGAGTACTGGCAAGATATTTTACAGAATGCCTCTTGATTTGGATTTGTCTGATGTTTTTCTCATAATTAGAATGGTGTTATGGGATTTGGGGAGGAAGATCACAAACGCAAATTGCCCTTCTTATTACATCATATTAACAACACATACCATCAACATGGTTTGTCACTGGCAATGCTAACCTTGGTCACCTGGATGAGACAGTGTTTGTCAATTTTTTCTGCTAGAAAGTTACTCTCCACTCTACCCTCTACCTCCAACTCCCCACCTGCTGCCTTCTTACTGTGCCTTTTGGAAAGAAACTCATTATGCACAGTCCACACTTAAGGAATGAGGAGTTATGTGCAATCTCCTTGAAGGGAGAATCTTGGTCTATTTTTTCCATTTATTTATGTATTGAATAATTTATTTAGAACAATAGGGACTCAGATATTTATTTTACACACTAGGTTATGATCTAACACGACTTTATTTGTTGTTCAGATTGTTCCAGTGTTCATCTTTCGAGCTCTTCGTGTTGGCTTCTGTGTTCCTTTGATAGATTCCCATCATCATGTTTTGTGGATTTTGGCTTAGTTTTGAGGACTTTCATGCTTTCTGACATTAAAAGATGATCCGGGATCATCTCAGATAGTCTCTGCCCCAGATGCAGTGCCAGCCATTTCCCTAGAGAACTCTGATTTCTTTTGTTGAAGAAAATGTTAGAAATCAAGATCTGGGCACCAGATTTGCCCCTGGAGTGACATTGCTTCTGGGCTCTCTCAGCAGAGGGAGCAGGAAACTCTATATGTGTGTACTAACCTGTGTATATACACCTATCTAGAAACATTTCAGTATTATCCACCTGAATCTATATTAGGCTAGACATGAGTGTATACCCATATCTTCAACTCTCATCCATCACCCACCCCATTATAGCCTTCTCCCCTTGCTCGTCTCTAACTTCCTATTCCAATCATGAGAAACTTGACTTCAAAACTCACCATTTGTCTACTTAAGTTTTCAAAAACTATATAGAGTTTTCCTCTTTTAATAAAACTAGATCACTGTTTACGCAACCCTGAGCAAGCCCCCCTGCTCATCCCCTTCACAGTTCCCTTGGCTCAGCCTCTCCAATCTCACAGGAACTACAACAAAGTGGGCATGGAACAGCCACCACCACATCCGTTGAATGACAGGAAGGGAGAGGCTCTGACTCTGGGCCTTTAGGGGGTTACAGTTCTTCCTTCCATGTCTATTCCTATGGGCCCTGGAGGTATATGGATGAGGTTGGTCTATGCCACGATGGCTCTCAGGTCACCACCAAGACCAGAGTGAAATGATGTGAATATCCCACACTACAGATGCCTCATTCCCCGATAGATAGACTCCCCCACACCCAACCCTAATTCTATCCCTCTATTGAGATGAGCCTCAGTTTTTGTCAGAAGGGCCAGGGACTACAGGATATAGAACTTGAGGTTTCTGTCCATGCCTGTTGGAGTGATGAAACTGGCATGATGCCTGAAGGCCACCGGCTCCATCCGTGTTGCTGCAAAGGATATAATCTTGTTCTTTTTTATAGCTGCATAGTATTCCCTCATGTATATGTACCACATTTATTTTATCTAGTCTACCATTGATGGGCATTTAGGTTGACTCCATGTCTTTGCTATATAGGCTCTTGTAAAGAATGTGTATTCTGCTACTGTGATTCCATGTTTTATATCTATATATATGTATGTGTGTGTGTGTGTGTGTGTATATATATATATATATATATATATATACATACATATATTACAAACATACATTGTATATGTACATTATGTACAAACATATAAAATATATATTACAAACATACAAGAAATATATATATTATAAACTATATGCATATTACAGGCATGGAAATATATGGTATATATACATATATATATATATATATATATAAAATGCTAGAATTAAAAAGTTTAAAAGTCAAAAAAATAATAGATGTTGGTGAGGTTGCAGAGAAAAGGGAACACTGATACACTGCTGCTGGGAATGCAAATTAGTTCAGCCATGGTGGAAAGCAGTATGGTGATTCCTCAAAGAATTAAAAGCAGAATTACCATTAAACCCAGCAATCCTATTATTGGGTATACACCCAAAGGAAAATAAATCATTCACCCATGAAGACACATGCATGCATATGCTCATTGTAGTACTATTCCAAAAGTAAAGACATGGAATCAACGTAAATGCCCATCAACAGCAGACTGGATAAAGAAAATGTGGTACATATGTACCAGGGAATACTATGCAGCCATTAAAAAAACCAAGATTATGTCCTTTGCAGCAACATGGTTGGAGCTGGAGTTCATTATCCTAAGTGAACTAATGCAGGAACAGAAAACCAAATACTGCACATTCTCACTTATAGTTAGGAGGTAAACACTGAGTACACATGGACACAAAGAAAGGAATGACAGACACCAGGGTCTACCTAAGGGTGAAGGGTGGGAGGAGGAAAAGGATAAAAAGTTGATACTATGCTTATTATCTGGGTGAAAAAGTAATCTGTACACCAAACCTGTGTGGTACACAATTTCCCTATTAACAAATTGCACATGTACCCCTGAACTTAAAATAAAGGTTAAAAAATAAAATGAAATAAAAAAAATAAATTACTTATTTGGAACTTTTACATTAATGTAATTATGGACCTATTAGGGCTTAAGTCTACCATTTTATTTTTTGTTTTCTGTTTGTTCTCTCTGTTTTCCATTTCTCTATTTCTGTTGTCCTGTATTTCTGTGGGTATTTGGACACTTTCTTAGGATTCCATTTGGATTTATTGATAGTGTGTTGGAGTGCCTCTCTTTGTGTGGCATTTTAACTTGCTGCTGTAGGTATTACATTATATCTATATAACTTTTATGTCTTCCCAGACGGAGTCTCACTCTGTCACCCAGGCTGGAGTACAGTGGTAAGATCTCAGCTCGCTGCAATTGCCGCCTCCCAGGTTCAAGCAATTCTCCTGCCTCAGCCTCACAAGTAGCTGCGATGACAGGCCCCTACTACCACATCAAGCCAATTTTTGTATTTTTAGTAGAGACGGGGTTTCACCATGTTGGCCAGGCTGGTCTCAAACTCCTGACCTCAAGTGATCCAATTGCTTCAGCCTCCCAAAGTGCTCGGATTACAGGCATGAGCCACCGTTCCCGGCCCATTATATTTGTATAACTTATCACAGTCCACTGGTGTTGACATTTTGCCAGTGCAGGTGAAGTGTAGAACCACACCTCCCTTTACATTCCTCTACCCTTTCTTGTTTATAATATGTCTTAAATATTTCCTCTGTATACATACATTTAGAAACTCATCAAACAGTGCTATAATTTTTGCTTCAATCATCAAACAATTCAGAAACCTCCAGAGGAGAAGGAAAACGTATTTGTCTATATTTTTGCCCTTTCCATTGTTCCTTCTTTGTTCCTAATGTTCCAAGATGCCTTCTTTTATCATTGTCTTTCTGTTTAGAGAACTTTCGTTCTTTTAGGTCTCTGGTGACAAATTCTCTTAGTTTCACTTCATCTGAGATGTCTTGATTTCCTTTCATTCCCAAAAGATGAAATATCCTTTTATTCCCAAAGGATATTTTCATGGCATATAGAATTCTGGGCTGAGATTTCTTTTCTTTTTTCTTTTCTTTTGAGACAGAGTCTCACTCTGGCCTCCAGGCTGGAGTGCAGTAGCACAATCTCAGCTCACTGCAACCTGTGCCTCCTGGGTTCAAGCGATTCTCCTGCCTCAGCCTCCCAAGTAGCTGGGATTACAGGTGCTTTCCATCACACCCAGCTAATTTTTGTATGTTTAGTACAAACAGGGTTTCACCATGTTGGCCATGCTGGTCTCAAACTCCTGACCTCAAGTGATTCATCCACTTCAGCCTCCCAAAGTGCTGGGATTACAGGCATGAGCCACTCCACCCGGCCTGAGATTTCTTTTCTTTCAGCTCTTAGGAAATGCGTGACCTTTTTTTTTGTTGTTGTTGTTTTGTTTTGTTTTGTTTGGCTTCCTTGGTTTTTAATGAGAAATCCAGTGTCATTTGAATTGTTTCCCCTCTAGATAAGGTGCCATTTCTCTCTTGCTGCTTTCAAGATTTTTCCTTTGTCTTTGGTTTTCGATATAATGTGAAAGTTTCACATTAAGTTTTACCATGATGTTTCTTGGTATAAATTTCTTCGAATTTATTTTGTTTGGGGTTCACTCAGTTTTTTGAATCAGTAAGTTTATGTGTTTTGACAAATTTAGGAAGTTTGCAGCCATTATTTCTTTGAGTACTTTTTCAGCCCTTTCTCCTCTTCTTCTAGAACTCTAACCACAATAAATGTCAGATTTTTAAAAATCATCCCACATATCCCTGAAACTCTATTGTTCTTCTACTACTACTCTTCTCCTTCTCTTTCTCTTTTTCCTTCTCTTCCTCTTCTGTCTATGCTCTCTTTGTTCAAACTGGGTAATATCTGCTATTCTATCTTCAAGTTTGTGGATACTTTTCTCTGTCCGTTCTACTGTTGAAACCATCACTGAGTTTTTAATTTCAGTTACTATATTTTTCAGTTTAAAATTTCTCATTTGGTTCTTCTTTATATCTTCAATTTTTTGGCCTAGATTTTCTATTTTTCAGTTGTTTCATGTGTGTTTGTAATTGCTTGTTGAAGCACATTTATGATGTTTGCTTTAAATCTTTGTCAGATAACTCTAACATTTCATCATCTCAGTATTGGTATATATTGGTTGTCTTTTTCATTCAAATTGAGGTTTTGCCGGTTCTCAGTATGACAAGTGATTTTTTATTGAAGACTGGACATTTGGATATGACGTTGTGAATTCTGGATTCTATTAAACCTTCGGTTCCAGTTGGTTTCTTCTGAGAGTGCTCCAGCAGCAAAAATGGGGACACTGTGCTGTCTTGTTACTGCCAGGTGGGAGTAGAAGATCATGTTCTATACTTGGCCTTTATTAATGCCTGAGGGGAGGATCCTTGTTCCTGTTAGCCCAGAGTGGCAACTCTAGCTCCTCAGTAGGCTACATTGATTCTACCCCTGGGGGAGATGGGAGGGATGCCTCATTATTGCTCAGTTTCCGTGTGTTCTCCTTTGACAACATAGTGGCAGGAGCTAAAGTGTGTTCCTCTTTAATACTTGCTGTCCAGAATGAAGCTGTGATGAACATTTGTGCTCCAGTGGGAGGATCTAGAGCCTTGAGGTAGAACTGCAGATAAGAGAGAATGTTCATGATACTTTGAGAGCAATGCTTTTCAAACTGGGTATTCCAAGGGGTGCCAGGGACTTCGTGAGGGAACATAGGGAGCTGCGTGGGTGTCGGGCAGGTGGGGATTTGGGTTCTCCACGCTAATTCAATAGACAAGACCCTCCTCTGGCCTGTCTCATTCACTCAGCTCTGAGCCAGATTTTATTTCAAGAGTTAGTTCCACAGAGGAAAAAAGAGAAAGAGCGTTTGGAAACCATGGTGACAACATCTGAGTTTCTCTCCATTTGTGGGTATCTCTGATGATATGATCATAACCCATCCCAGTCATGTTTTTGAGGCTGCTTGGGGAAGGAGCATGAGCCTGAGTATAACTGGCTATAAGAGCCTTTGAAAATCATGAATTCGTCATCAGATTATCTTAAAATGCAAACCATCTTGTTGCATTTAAAACAGCATTTAATTTATAACAAAGCCAATTAACACGTAATTTTTCAGACACACATCAATTATGTGAAACAAGGTGCGCCTGTGCTAAAATTCCTAGGTTCATCGATTCGGAGAAGAGCATCTATTTGGATGGGCCCAACAATAGATTTGAAATAAGGGACAAGTCAGGAGGTGGCCAGGGGAGAGGAGGATAGTTGCAAAAATGTTCTGAACTTTAAAATAATGGTCTCTTGAAAACAGAAGTTTTTTTTTTTTTTTTTCAAAAGTGTCTCTCCTCCTCATCTCCCAGCTACCATTTCCACCCTGCTCGTGAATCTCACTTCTAGAGGCAGCCGCCTCCCATTCAGCTTGCGACACCTTCAGAAGCTTTGCTAATAAATGCATATTGAAAAAGCATTCTGCCCATGGGGACCAATTTCTTTTTCCGTCACCCGTGGCTTCTCAGCATGAGATTAAAGGCAGAAGCAAGTAATTGCAGCTGGTGGTAGCTTCCAAGGTTTCGCGTCTCCCAAGGGACCTGTTCCATCCCTCATGCCCTCTGTTTCTCCCTCCTCCCATCCAAGGACCAAGCAAAATGTGGGGCATGGCCTTCGAGAAGGTGGTCCTCCCAGCTAGAGCACAGCTAGTGCTAGAACTAGTAGTTAGTTCTCAGGAAGCCAGTGAGCTAGCCCAGCCAGGGGCTGCCCCAGGCTTTGCCCCAAGTGCTGGGCTTGGAGAAGAATATTGCCAGCCTTTTGTCCCAACTCAGGACCATTGGTGACCTCACGGGGAGCTCACCTTGGTGGGAGAGGTTGGAGGATGATGCTCTCCTCCCAGGGAAGTAAGTCTAAGTGCAGGGTCCTCTCTCTGCCATGGAGAAAGTGAAAGGGAGGGAGGGCTTCTCACAGTGCGCATCTGGCCCTATGGAGAGTTACTGGTGAGCAGTGAAAAACATACAGGAGTCAGGATGGCATCATAATTTTTGGCTTGAGCTAGAAACAATGGAGTTGCTGAGATGCTGGGAGGTGGAGCTTTGGGGTTAGAAATCAGGAGTGCAGGCTGTGGGGGAGGCAGCTGGATTTATGACCTCAGATTTCAGGGGAGAGGGCCAGTCTGGAGATGGAAATGAGGGAGGCACCAGCTGGTTTGAAAATTCTTTCCCCAGCAGCTTCATACCTGGCAAGGCCTCACTCCCCGCTGGTTGGTTGGGTGTATTCTCCCCCAGGGGCCCTGCCCACCTGCCCTATCCCCCTGTGGAGAAGCGAGCTGGGGGGCAGCATGGGGCCCTCTGCTCCTGCCATCCAGGCTCCTGAGCTAGCGAGCTCTCTCTGTGTTCAGGCCCCAAACGGAACGCCCTGTGATAAGATTCCCCATCCTGCTCATGGCTGCCCACCCACACCAGCCAAGTGTCACGGAAGGAATGTGGTAGCAGCTGGGCCCGAATCACAAGACAGAAACACCCAGGACACGTACATCAAGCCAGGCAGTGCCTCCTGAAAGGGAGAAGCCTGAACAGGCCATGGATGGGCGGGGGTTCAGAGGAAGCCCGCAGCGGTGAGTCAGCCCGCAGCTCTGTTGGACGGAGTGTGGGCCGCCAGAGAAAACAAATCCCTCCAGCAGGTTTATCTCCTGGTGGAGGAGGCCTAATCAGCAGCATGAGGTGGCAGAGGAGGGAGGCCATGTGCTCCTGACCCAGCCGAGCTGCCCGTGCCCAGATCAGCTGGGTGAGCCAGGCCAAGTGCCTGGTCCCAGGATGGAGACTCATTTCTGGTGGGTCCTGTGTAGGGCAGAGGCCCCCGTACCAGGCCAGCCAGATCCATCCCAGCCCAAACCCTGCAAGGGGATGAAGCTCTAACAGAAATGAGGAGGGGAAGAAGGGAGACAGCCGAAAGCAAATGTGGGTGCAGGATTTCTGAGGCACCACGAGAAACTTGCCATGGCCACACACTGGGCTTTCAGTGGGAAACGTGTTAGGCTTGGCGATGCCAGGGAGGACCACAGTGCAGGGGAGGTAAATGGTGGCTCCTGGATTTGTACAGTGCACACTCTGCCCTGCCATCCCAGGGACCCTGGACGCCAAGTCCCAATTCATTATCTATATGGCTGCAACGATGTTAGGAAGGACACGTTCCCAGCCTCAGCAGGTGCCTTTGGAGAAGCCACAGCACCTAAGGAAACAGGACAGGTGGGTCCTGCTCAGTGGAGCAAGTCACCTACCCCTTGACAAGGGCCACATGGAACCACCCTCAGTTCTTCCTTCACTCCTGCTTCCTTCTTCTCTAGGGGTTCTCAGAGTGTGGCCCCCAGTCCGGCAGCACTAGCACCACCTGGGAACTTGTTAGAAGTGCGAATTCATGGGCCTCCCAAGACCTGCTGGGTAGGCAACTCTGGGGTGGGACCCAGTTGTATATTCAACAGCCTCCGCCGCCAAACACCAACCCCTGGGAAGAAGCATTGTTCTCCCCTACACAGCCCGGGGACAGGCAGCTCTGGCCGTGGAATCACTTGCGGAACTAAAAAACACCCATGTCTCGGTCTCACCCGGACAGATTTCCCTGGTCTGGGTTTCAGCTGGGGCATCAGGAGTTTTGGCTGCTTGGCAGCTGCAAGTGCTTCTGTGTTCTGGGGTGCTGGGCTCAGGGTCACCACCTGAAACCATGAGCCATGAGATTAAGGCTTGCCCTTGACACCTTGCAGGTCTGACTCTCATGCCTGGGGAGACACCTCAGCTCAAGAGAGGTGCTTGGTCTTCGGTGTGCACTGGAATCATGCCTGCACTGTGAGGGGGGCGCTCAACCATACAGATTCCTGGGCGTCTTCCTGGAGATCCCCATTTTGTAGGTCTGGAGTGGGGCTGGGGAGTGTGCATCATGAGCAATGTTTTGGATGATTCTGATGTGTGCTCAGGGATCTACCCTTTGAGAGTCACAGAACGGGGACATCTGAATGTGGTTCTGGTTCCTTCTCTACCACTCACCAGCCACAGGCCACCAGCAAGTCCCTTCACCTATGGCTGCTTCACGTGTAACTTGGGGAAAACAGCAGCCTCCCTGGTCCCTGCAGCGCAGTCCTGAGACCACATAGATCTGGTCAAGACTGGCCGCTGTGGATGATGGGACAGACAGAAGGAACTGCTGAACTGTCCTTCCAGCTGCGTGGAAGCGATAATACTTATTAAGACTGCCCAGCAGAGGCGGCATGAGTCGTGGCTGAAAGACCAGGCCCAGAGTACATGGGTGGCACTCACAGCTCTCGGCAGCTGCAGTGAGGGGGCTGTGGGTCCCAGCCAGACTTTGGGGTACATGGCAGCGGAAGGGGCAGGCCCCGAGATCCCAGGAGCTGGATCTGAGACCAAGAGGTGGCAGGCAGCCAGGGGCTCCTCTTTTCTCATGGGCTCCACAACCTTTGAGACCTCAGGTTCTGTTCAGCTGCCTCTGACCACAGTCAGCCACAGCCGCTGAATCTGATAGAAGTTTTGTTTTCTAACAGAGCAAGTCAAGATGCAGGCAGGGCTGGTGGAACCGCGTAAGGAAGTGCTGGGGATCCAGGCTCCTCTGAGCATCCGGCACTACCGTCCCCAGCATCGACTCTGTCCTCAGAGTCACCAGATGGCCACCCCCGGCCGGGCTCTGCTTCTGCATTCAGGCAGGAAGCAGCGAGGAGACAGGGCGGTGGCTGTGTCTGGAGCACCACACTTCCCCAGGCGTCCCGGCACCCTGCCACGTGCAACTCACTGGTTGAACTGGATCCCCTCCAGGTCCTAGCTTGGGGGAAAGCTGAGAAATGTGACTGCCTGGAACAAAAGCCTGGTGATGAGGTGGGAGGTGGAGGTGGGGCAGGAGCGGAGTGGGCTCCAGGCTGGACGCAATGAACTCAGTGCTTCTGGCCACCTTTCCCACAGCAGGGTCACAGTGACGCCACTCTCAGATGGCCACCGGGCAGAACAGGGCCTCCTACGTCTCGACAATGGACCCACAAAGCCTATAATATATCTTCTGGTTGGAAAGAGCTCACTGAAGTCATCACAGCCAAGCAGTGTGACCTGAGATGCGTCTCTGGGTCCAAGAGCCATGGTTTCCCTGACATTCCCGACTACTACCCATGGGGCTGCTGCTGATTTTTTTTTTTTGAATAGAGTTTCGCTCTGTCGCCCAGGCTGGAGTGCAGTGGTGCGCTCTCTGCAGTGAGGCAACCTCTGCCTCCCAGGTTCAAGCTATTCAGCCTCAGCCTCCTGAGTAGCTGGGATTACAGGTGCACGCCAACATGCCTGGCTAATTTTTGTATTTTTGGTAGAGACAGGGTTTCACCATATTGGTCAGGCTGGTTTCGAACTCCTGACCTCATGATCTGCCCACCTCGGCCTTCCAAAGTGCTGGGATTCCTGGTGTGAGCCACCACGCCCGGCCCCTTGGTGCTTCTAAGAATCAAGTGAGGGTATGATTGTGAGAACAGCTGAAGGGTTGAAGGCTGGCAGAAGTACAAGGGAGGAAGCCCTGACTCCCCCTTCTTCCTCATCATCCCTCAATTCAGACCTGGGTCGGATTTGCCTCTCTGACCAGGTAGGATTTGCACTCCCACCCTCTTTAATTCTTTTGCTACCACAGAGCCCTCCTGTCTCCCTCCAGCAGTCCCTGGCTCTGGAACGAGGGGCCGGGGTCTCTGTGTCCTGCACTCCCTCGGGCCCCACGATTAGGTGGCCAGGACTCTGCCCGGCTCCAGGCCACATGGGTATCTGACCTTGGCTGTCTCGTGGCCTTCCTCAATTAGCATTTCCTCACCTGTACAGAGGAGATAATAATGTCACCTCAACCCAGGCAGAGGCCAGGAGGAAAGGCAAACAAAAGACCCAGCACTAGCAAACGTAAACCGCCCTGGAAATGCTTCCTAATCAAAATGCTTTCTCTCTCTTTTGAAAGCAGAACTGGAAGGAGCACGTGAAGGATGGGGAGAGGGGAGCTGGGTCACCGCTTCCCTGGGCAGGAGGAGAGAGGAAGAGGAAAGGGGGTGTCGGGTGGCTGCAGGCAGGTCGGGAGGCTGTGAAGTGCAGGAGAGGGGACGGGGTGGCTGAGGGACACTGCCCCTCCACTCAGCAGGCATGTGCTCCAAGGCGTTGGGTTACTACATGATTTTCAGGACACTGAGGATGAGATGTCCCTTTCTGGGCTCTGCATGGTTGCCAGCAGCTTCCTAGGGGTGCTGGACGGGAGAGGACTGTGGGTGTGACTCATTTCCACTTACTTAGGGGCAAGGAGGGCAGAGAGCGTCTGGAACCTCTGAGCAGGGAATTTGGGTTGCCACAGTGATCGGAGCCCTGCAGCTGGGGCCTCTTCCTGGGGTTACCTGGAGGTTGTCTGCCTCCACCACCAGCCAAGAGATCTAAATGGGGTTTAAGAGACAGAACCAGCCTTCTGAAGGAGGACTCCATCTTCCTGTCCTCCCAACGTGCCGCTTTGTTCTTGGCTTCATAATGGCAAGTCTCTGGGCACACAGACTCCCTCGAGTCGGGCTCTGAGCTTTCTGGCTTGCACAGGGAAGTCATAACCTTTCCACGGACACAGGTGTCAATGGTTCCTTTCGCACATCCTCTAGCTTAGTGGGAAGGAGCGGGAAGCTGAGGCTGTGGCTTGTGATTATGCAACCAGGAAAGGGCTGCTCTAGCGCTGCCGTCAGGGTTTGGAGCTCTGCTCTGAGGCGGGAGAAGGCTCAAGGGGCGCGGGTCTGGTCATTGTCTTCCAGTGGGTAGGAGCTTTGTTCCCAGCATGGCTTGTTCTTCCTGTGAGTAGCTGACCTCACTGGGGAGAGGGGGTGGTTGGAACAAAGCCGAAGAGACGGGCTCAGACACAGGGAGTGGCTTTCCGACCAAAAAGGTGAAGACAACAAACCACTGCTGTGGGCTGGTGAAGAGGCTCAGTCCTGGGATCATTTTCATAAATTATTATTAAAACATCTATAAAACTGATACTTGCACATGGGACCCAAATTCAAACACCACAGTGGGGATTCTCAAAGTGGGGCTCCTGGAGCAGCAGGAGCCGCAGTCAGCTGCAGCCTTGCCTGGGAACTTGTTAGAAATGCATCTTCTGCCTCCTCCCACCTCACCACTCACACCAGACCTGCTGAATCAGACACCCCGGGGGCAGGCCTAGCAGACCGTCTTTGAACACAAAGGTCCCCTCCAGGGGACCCTGAGGCAGCCTAGTCTGAGAACCCTACAATACAGAATGGAGACCACAGAAAGCAAACTTCTCACTCCCGGGGCGGCTCCCTGGGGGCTGCCTTCCTTTACTCAGTTCTCCCACAGATGGGACCACTCCCAGGCCACGCTGTGCAGCACTCCACATTTACACCTAATAAATAGATCTTAGATCTGCCCCCCTTTTGCCAACTCCAGAACTTAGGAATCAACCTTATTGTGGTGTTTTTTTGTTTTTGTTTTTTGAGATGAAGTCTCACTCTATTGCCGAGGCTGGAGTGCAATGGAGCAATCTCAGCTACTGCAACCTCCGCCTCCTTGGTTCAAGTGATTCTCCTGCCTCTGCCTCCTAAGAAGCTGGGACTACAGTTGGGCACCACCATGCCCAGCTTTTTAAAATTTTTATTTATTTATTTATTGTATTTTTAATAGAGATGGGGTTTCACTATGTTGGCCAAGCTGGTCTCAAATTTCTGACTTCAGGTGATCAACCAGCCTCAACCTCCCAAAGTGCTGGGATTACAGGTGTGAGCCACAACACCTGGCCAACCTATTCTTTTTTATACCTGTATAGAATACCCTTACAGGGGGAGGGGACATAATTCATTCAGCCATTGCCCAATCCATGGCATTTAGGCTGTTTCTAGATTTTCAGTCTCAAAGGCTGGTGCCATGAGCGTTCTTGTGAGAATCTGTTTCCGGGACGTATGCCTTATCGCACTGCTGGGTGGAATGGTGTTTGCAGTGCCACTTTGCCAGATGCTAGGTAGCCCTAAACCAGGCTCTATCAATTTATCTTTTCTCTCAAAATACAGAAAAATTTTCCTTTTGCCGTTCTTTCATCAGTACTATAATTATGAGTCTCTTCAATTTTGCCATTCTGACAGGTGAAAATGGAGAGTCAGCGTTTTGATTTGCATTTCTGTAACTATGAGTGTCCTTGGGTGACTTTGCACATAGAAGTGGTTCATAACCACTTCTATTTCTTCTGTGAACTGTCTACTCATAGCTTTTTCCCTGACTCTCACCCCATTTTTCCTTTGGATTGCTGTACTTTTCCTTGTTGATTTGGAAGTGCTCAGTGTGTGTTAAAGAAAATGAAAATTGTTGTATATTACAAGTGGATTTCGCTGGCACTTCTTTTGTCTTTGGTCTGAGTTGTGGTGGTGGCCATTATGATTATTATCATAGGACATGAAGGGGTTTCTGTGTATGATGTTAAATGTATCTGGCTTGAATGCTTCTGGATGCATGTTATGCTTTGAAAAGCTTTTTCCACCTTGATATTTTTTTAAATTGCTGTTTTCTTCAAGTTCTTCAAGCCTAAGCCTGAGCTCCAGGACTAGACAATCTGGGTTCAAATCCTGGCTCTCCTGATTCTTGGGTGACCCCATGTCTCGCTTTTCTACTCTGTAAAGCAGGGATAAGAAAACCTGCTTCATAGCATCAGGTAGGGGTGTGCTTCTCTAGGGGATGCCTCCTCAAATGCTCAGCTGAAGAAGGTTAAAAGCTCCGGATTAACTTCAAAGATTCCCTGATGCCCCACTGGCACTGGCACGTGGATCAGACGGCCTTTAACAATTCTTCCCAGGGTTTCCCCACTCTGCCGACAAGTGGCTTCCCAGCACCTGGATACATGCTCACCTCCTTCACCGCTGCTTCTCCACCTAGAGTGGGGGAATTGCCCAGGAAAGGGGTTCAGGCTCTGCCCTGGAGGTTGGCAAGCCCCAGAGGAATTGCAGGGTCCCTGGGATGCTGCGTCCTCTCGCAAAACTCATGATAACCCTCTCTGCACTTCCAAATGTAGTCGTATTTGGAGATAGGTAATTAAGTTAAAATGAGGTCATTGGCGGTTGCTAATCCAGCCTGACTGGTGTGCTGAGAAGAGGACATTTGGACGCAAACGGAAGGCGACGTGAGTACGCAGGGAGATGTGGCGGTCTGCCGAGCGAAGACAGGAGCCTCAGAAGAAACCAAGCCTGCCAGCATCTCCGTCTCAAACTTCCAGCTGCCAGAACAGTAAGAAAACGCGCTTCTGTTGTTTAAGCGACCGGGTCTGTGGTGTGTTGTGGCGTGTTGTTGGCGCAGCCGGTGTAGACCAGCAGAGACGCAGTCCTTTAGGCCTTCCTGCCTCTGCTTCTCTAGGCCGGGGCTGGGTAGGGGTGTGGATTATCTGGGTGTCTTTTACCCAGTATCTGACCACGACTCAGGTACAGACAACTGTTCTCTCCTTCTCCCCTCCCGCAGTCACCTCTCCTCCCCCATCCCCAACGAATGATTCATATCAGTATGTGTGGCTTGGGGTCATCTCTGGTGTGGACGAAGATCCACGCCAAACGACAGGTGCTCAGGCAGAGTGTGAGGAGGCCTCCTTCCCCGAGCGTGGATAAAGACGTCCACGTGGACCTCCCGAAAGCCCTGGCAGGCTCCCAGAGGCCTGCACGCAGCTGCGGCAAAAAACAGGTGTGGGGGCCGCAGGAAGCTGGCAGCCTCCACAGGCCCCGTGCTGGGAGGGGAGGGGTGCAGCACAGCGGGTGGACGGAGGTTAACGTGAGGGAAGAGTGATGGGGAAAGCGCGTGGCACCTGTCTCTGAGACGCTGGGCTCTCCCCGCAGGCCGGCGCAGGGATTGTGGGCGGGGCCTGGGGTTGTGGGCGGGGCCTCTGCGGGGGTGGGCGTGTCCATGCCCTTTGCGAACCCCTGGTTTCTCCCCCTCTTCTGTCTCTGCAAGCCTGCCAGCTTGACCCCAAAGCAACGGGATATACAGGGAAGGACCGGAAAATCCATCTCTGGGGGAGATGGATTGCAATTTAGAGGCTTCTCCTAAGCTTCAGGGACGAGGAGCCGCAGATCTGAGGGGAGGATCAACCTGCTTGGAGCCTGGATACCTCCCTTCACTGTCCTGCGGGCCCAGAGGAAGGTTTTTCATTTAGGACCAGGCAGGGCAAGGGCCTCAGAGCCTTCCACAAAATGAGGGCCCTGCCTCTCTAGGACGCAGAGACCCCTGCGTGGTAGGGAATCCCCGGCCCCGACTCCAGGGCTGAGCTGGGTTGGGGATAGCGTGGTAGGGGCTGCACCTCTTCTCCTGCGATCTGGTCCTGAGGCCCAGACAGGCCCAAGTGCTGTCCCCCACCCGGCTCTGCCCCCGCCTGGCGAGGCTGCGTCTGCTAAGGAGCCTCCAGCTGCAGGAGTGGCTCTCAGCAGCTGCCCTGGTCCTTCCAGGTGTGTGCGCCCCGGGCGCGCAGGCAGCAGGGCAGGCAGAGCTCGCTTGTCAAGGGTAATAACCTATTGCCGCAGGATAATCTCCCCTCCCGACAGGCAGGTTTGATCTCATTAGCGATCCTGCAGAAGATCGGGGGGGACTCTTGCCCCCCGGGGTAAGGGAGGCACTCAAGACAGAAAATGCACTATCTGCTCCAGGTGCAGATAGGACCAAGCTCCAAGTTTCCTGGGAATATAGAGGCAAAGGAGAGACAGGGCATGTTTAACAAAGGAGGAGACTCACACAGTGCTCCCTGCGTCCCTGTCCCCGCCTGGCTCGTGCTTTGGCTATGCAAACCCCACCTGTGCTCAGGTGGAGTCCACAGCTGGAGTGCCCCTTCTCTGTGGATCAGATGAGCCCGCCTCTGCTGGGAAGAGCTCTTCTCCTGGCCATGGTTTCACCTTTTCTCTTTCCTCTGAGCTCCTGTGCTGCTGTTGCCTGTACCACTGGGGTTGAAGGAAAGAATTGCCAACACCTCACTGCACTGGGGATATCTCCAAACTTTGGGTTTCATGATTTGTCCTGGGTCCTATGTGGCCAGGGTCTGCTGGTTTGCTGGATTCCGCTCTCCAAATCTCTTTCTGCTATTCTAGGGATATTAACCTTTCTCTGAACACTTTTTGACCTGTTGGAAGCTATGGACCTCTTTCCAGAAAAAAAAAATATATATATATAAAAAGAAAATGTCTGCAATATCAGGGGGTCTGTGGATTCTCTAAAGTCTATTCAGGGACTTTTCAAGCCAGTGGTTTCCAAACTTCAATGTGCATCAGAATCATCAGGGGCTTGTCAAAAATACAGATGCTCAAGCTTTATCAGCTGGTCTGCAGTGACAGGGAATCTGCATTTTGGGCAGTGCCTGAAGTCGTTTAGATGCTTGTTCTAGAACTGCACTTCGGGAAACACTGCTCCATGGCCAGGCATAGTGGCTCACACCTGTAATCTCAGCACTTTGGGAAGCCGAGTTGAGAGGATCATCTGAGGTCAGGAGTTCAAGACCAGCCTAGCCAACATGGTGAAACCCCGTATCTACTAAAAAATACAAAAAATTAGCAAGGCATGGCAGTGCACTCCTGTAATCCCAGCTACTCATGAAGCTTAGGCAGGAGAATCACTTGAACCCGAGAGACAGAAGTTGCAATGAGCCAAGATCGTGCCTCTGCACTCCAACCTGTGCGATGGAGCAAGACTCTATCTCAAAACGAAAAAAAATTGTGCCACTGCACTCCAGCCTGTGTGATAGAGCGAGACTCTGTCTCAAAACAAAACAAAACAAAAACACTGCTCCAGGAGTCTGTGGAGCCCAAGTGAGGACCTCACTCAAAATCATCTCCCAATGTCCAGATGTACAGGTCTTGATGTCCCAAAGGAACCTGCAAGCTCCCTTACAAAAGGGACCAAATCTTAAATCTCTGTGCCCAGCCCCAGTGCCCCGAGACCTCATGCATAAGCACTCATTGCTTGCCAAATTCCTTAAGGTTCCCCAGAGGATTCTGGGGAAAATCACAAACCAATTGATGTGGGCAGACTCTTTCTTTTTGTAACCCCAATCATGCCAAACCATGTTGCCTTGTTATGTGATGAGATTCCATCCCATCCTCTTCATTTTTCAACCATCGGTGGCACTTAGAAGGGTCTTTGCAAAGGCATAAATAATCTCCAGGGCTCATGGCTTTTCTGTTCCCACCCCCCACCCCCGGCTCCACTAGCTGCGTGTCAGCTTCTAGCCTGGGGGACAGTGTGTGCTGCCATTATTATGCCTCGGTGTTCACTAGTTCAAATCTGGAATTCTAATCTGATTGACTAAGTGACTTTTACTCTAATTAGAACAGTAGGGTTTGTTCTTAATCTGCAACTATTTAATCTTCCGTCTCATTAATTGTACAAAGGTCTTTATGAATATGTAGATTGGGAAGGAAATAAAAGATTATTTGACCTTGAAGAAACATATAAAGTAGGTATACACTCTCAACCTCCTGTTTCCTTTTATTATGCAGATGCAAAAAATTGGTAAGGCTCCAAATCAGGCTATTGTGGGTTATCGACAATCTAGCAGCCAATTAGGATGCAGCATTCTGATGAGCCATACAAGTTTAATAATTAGTATAGTATTTACATGTGAGCTGCTTGCTGAGAATTTGCATGTAAATAAAAAATGTGGCTATCAAAACCAGTCAGCAGCAGCCCACTGATAAAAAGTGTTAAAAAGGTCCAAAGTAAAAAAGGAAAATGCTTTGAAGGAAGGGTCCAAATGTCTCCAGCCTTGAGTCCTCATTTTAAGGGAAAATGGCCCTCTGAGTATACCTTGTGTCTTCGCTTTGAGAGATATGGGTGATTTGTCCTCTGAAAAGCTTGGAACATAATGTCAGACAAACTGGTTGGCTGGTTAAAATCCTGACCCTACCAACCACCAGCTGAGAACCTCTCTGAGTCTCAATTTTCTCATTCGTAAAATGGAGGGAAACGGATGGGCACGGTGGCTCTTGCCTGTAATTCCAGCACTTTGGGAGGCCGAGGCAGGTGGATGCCCTGAGGTCAGGAGTTCAAAACCAGCCTGGCCAGCATGCTGAAACCCTGACTCTAATAAAAATACAAAAATTAGCTGGGTGTGGTGGCACATGGCTGTAATCCCAGCTACTTGGGAGGCTAAGGCAGAAGAATTGCTTGAACCTGGGAAGCAGAGGTTGCAGTGAACCAAGACTGAGCCACTGCACTTCGGCCTGGGTGACAGAGCAAAACTTTGTCTCAAAAGAAAAAAGAGAGGGGAAGAGAACCCCACCTTTCTTACAGACCTGTGTGGCTTAAGTTAAATGGCATTGAACATGGAGCTCCTGGCACAAAAAGACTGCCCACAAAGTGTGCATTTATTTATGTGTTTATTTCCTTCCTTCCTTCTGACGGTATACATGGAAGACTAGGAAGAAAGTATTTTCTCCACAGCTGAATTGACCCATAGGGAGAAACTTGTTCTTGTCTCCAAGGAGAATGCTTGGGGGAAATAAAGGCCCTCTGTTTAACAAACCACTGGCTTTTCTTGTGCCAAGGAGGGTTTATAAGTCAGAGTGAGGGAGAGAGAAGTTCGTGGTTTGCTAGGGTAGCACCTGGTGTGATTGTTAATCACCCCCCATTTCACGTTCAGAGTGCCCATTGTGAACTACGACTGATTCAGTCACGTGTGTCAGAGCTGAGCTGCCCAGGACCTCCAGCAAGGTCTTGAGAGGCCGTGTGGAGGAGAAGCCGGGGGAGGGGGGACGAGGCAGCTGTTTGGGAAAGATCGGGCAGGGCTCCTGGCCGGGTGTGATGGCTCACGCCTGCAATCCCAGCACTTTGGGAGGCTGAGGTCAGTAGTTCGAGACCAGCCTGACCAATATGGCAAAACCCCATCTCTATTAAAAATACAAAAACTGAGCCAGCCATGGTGGTGGGTTCCTGTAATCCCAGCTACTCAGGAGGCTGAGGCAGGAGAATTGCTTGAACCTGGGAGGCAGAGATTCCAGGGAGCTGAGACGGTGCCACTGCACTCCAGACTGGACAAGACTCTACCTCAGAAAAAAAACAAAGTGGGCACAGCTCCTGAGGAATTGCTATGCTCCTGCTCTGTGCTAGATCGCGTCTTTCCTGGCTCCCCAAAGTCTTCAGGACTCTGTGTCTTCTTTCCTAACCTGCTGTGGAATTGGCTCTTTCTGTAGGACGTCAGGATTGCTGAGGGCAGCCTCAGGGTAAATGCGTGGAAAGAAGGTGGGGCCACCATGGGAACCTCGTATTTCCCTTACTACAGGGGCTAGAGTTCAGCCAGTTCTCCCAGGGGTGGCTGTGCTGGTTATGAGGACCCTGCCATCCTTCCAGACTATGGCTCAGTACTCACTGTGTGTGCCCCCATGGTTGGCTGATCCAGCCCTTCTCCAGGGCCTCTGGGGGACCCAGCACCTCAAAGATTAACAGCCTCACCCCACTCTGAAGTAGGCTCCAGCCCCAGCCCATACACTGTCATGTTTTCTGATTGGGTGACTGCCCTCCAGCACCAGTACATGTGGTGACATCACGTCTCTGGTTACTGATGTCTGCACCAAGCTCAAAATCCATCTTTGTCATCACATTTGCAATGGCGATTCTGTCTTTAAGGAGACACAGCCTCCTTACCTTTCCAGGGGAAACCCCGTATGCTCTTTGCCAGTGTGGTCCATTGTGTATTTCAGTGAATGCTCTGAAGGGGAGAGTTAGCCATTGAAGCACCCACTCTCTGCTCAGTGATTTTATACCAAGTGCCTGGAGTGTCAGGGCTGGCAGGGAGAGGGCGTGGCTTGGGAGAAGAGGGTTTTCCTGGCTAGCTCAGGGCGTGATGTTTGGCTCCTGGCCTTTGACATAGTTGACTAATCCTTTCCACTGCCAGAAGCCTGCAAGGAATGGCATGTGTGGAGAAGATGGGGGGCGGGGGCCGTTCTGAAGCACAAGAAGGCACATACATGACTATTACCGCTTTTAATCTTTACATGTGGAGCAAATGAGAGCTGAGAAATTGTAAGAGTTAATCAGCAGTTTTCAGATGACATAGTTCACATTCTTTTTGGTATTCAAACGCCAGCGAGAGAACTCTGGCGAAAAGATCAAGTCCATAGATGCTTGAGTGGTGGAAAAAATAGTGACACGGTTTTTCCATTGCAAATCAAAAAGATATGATCTTATGTTAGTACAGGGAAGTGTTTATGAGCAGTGACATTAAAGGGAGCAAAACAAAGTCAGTGTGTATATACTAATTAAAAGTGTGTACAAACAGCTCTAAGCACCTCAACAAAGCTCAGCTGGAATCACAAAGCCATGCCCCTGGTATCGCACTGGGCTCCCTTTTGAATGCAAAGTTGAGCTTTAAATTGTTCTGGTAAACATTAATCAGCGATCTGGACCAACTGTTCCAGGAGGAGGGTGGCATTCCCAGGGGCTATTCAAGTGTTTCATGGATGCCTGGTGCCAGGCCCTTTCTCCCCAGCACAGGTGCTGAGACCACATCCCCCACTGTCTGTGGTGACCCACCTAAAGGCGACTGCAGATGGGGTGGGGTTAGAAAGCTCTGCAGCAGAGGGGGAGGGAGCAGGATGCACCCTGCACAGCTACTGGCATATAGTAGGTGCTCAATAAATGTTTACTGAGTGCATTCATGGAATTTGGGTATGGCTGCGTTTAGACTGAGCTCCGAACGACCTCAAAGACCTTTGCATGGGTTTCTGCCAGGACTGGTCCCCTTCTCCCCAGCCATCTTGATGGAAAGCCAGAGGGGCATAGGTCGCTGGAGGGATTAGTCATTGTTGGGGAGTATCTGCTTCCTCATTAGTGGAGATAATCACCCAATGTTGGATCAAACCACAAAAATCTGTGAAATCCCTGGGGGCAGCGCCTCTTCCAGCCACGATCCTCATGTATTCCGTTTGTTCATCAAACCTTCCCCACCTCAGGTTCCAGGGCTGCTGTTCTGACGCTCAGGTATCTCAGGCGCGTTTCACATACCCAGGAGTTATTTCAGCCACGTCTCTCCAAGGTCTGCGAAGGGTTTTATTTCTGTTCCCTGAAAAGCCTTCAAAGCCTTCACTCTGAGCTTTGAGTTTGGTGTGGGCAATTTGAAACATTTTATAGGAATTGTTATGTTTTTTTTCAAGAAGGAATTATTCTCAGCAAAGTCTGGGGCTGGCCGGAAGGAGACAGCCAGACATCTCCAGGTGGAATGAGCTTCCTGCTGTTCTCGGGGAAATCAAAGCGAAACGCACAGCCCCTGCCTCCCACCCCCGTGCCGGGCCTGACCCCAGCCTTTCATGTGCAGCAGCCACAGGGAGGAGAGAAAGTACAAAACCAGAACAAACCCCCCAAAGTCAAGGCTTGAAATGAAACCGTTTCGCGATGACAATACTCTGTTCTTCTTTAAACTCTACCCAAGAACAAATGGAAGTCTTTTTTTCCGTGGAAAGACTGGATTTGGGCTTTCATCCTCAGAGGCCTTTATTTGGGGGTACCTCCCCCTTCCCTCCTTTCGTTATTTGCACCTTCTCAGGCCAGTTGGGGGTGGTGGGAAACGGGAGCCTCTCCGAACCCTGGGCGGAAGACCCACCACCTCGACCCGGTGACGCTGGGTCTTGGGCTGCCCTGGCCGGGGGGATATTGAAGGGTCTGCTTTCATCCTGGTGGCAGGGAATAGAGGAGTCCAGGGAAAGGGTGACGCTGCTGGCCTCCTCCCACCCCCAAAGCAGGGCGCTGCCTGCCATCTTCCTTTCAACCTGCGTGAACACAGAGGGTCATAACACAGCTGGGGCAGCTGGCTGGAAATCTGGGTCTTAAAATAAAATATTGTCATTCAGCCCACTTGGCCAGTGTGACTCCGGTCCCTGTGTGGGCCGGCAGGAGGGCTGCATGAAAGGCTGTGTGAGCTGCTTGGCCCTTCCAGCTGTCCTGAGGTCCAGGATGATTCAGGAAAAAGCGTCCAGGTTTTAGGGCTGGATGCTGCTAATTATTCTGGCAGAAAAGGAATCGCACGTGGCTAAAGTTAAAGGTTGATGTTTTTCCGGGCCCGAGACTTTAAAACGGGGGAAGGGCAGATGGGCTGCTATGGCCCTTGCCTGGTTTCCTTCAGCTTGGCGCTGAGCCCACTCCTGGTCCAGGCTTCGGGAACTTTCTGCATAGAAACAGAAAGCTAGAGGGAATAGGAGGGGTCCACGGGAGCATGGGGTGACCGGGGAAGCAGGGGGTCCACAGGGGTGGGGGTGCCCAGGAAAACCTACAGACAGCCCAGCCACTTGCCCTGAGTCAGGTCTTGGCCCTTCCAGCTGCCCCGAGGCCCAGGATCATTCTGGAAAAAGCGTCCAGGTTTCAGGGTTGGACGCTGCTCATTACCCCGGCTCTCCCCAGGCCTCTCGGGGTGCCGACATCCTCCTGCCTCACGTTACGGGCCTTTGTTCAGCGCTGACCTCCTTTCTCTCCCTGGGTCTTGGGTCCCTGGAGGGCAGAGACCCCCAGTGTGCTGGGCCCAGTCCTCCCATTACTGACAGTGCAAGGTAGGAGGAAAAATGAAGCAGGAGCAGAGAGGAGCCTGGGTGGTGACGGCGATGGGAAGTGTCGTTTATTTAAATAGGTGGCTGTGAGGATATCCAGCCTGTCCCAGACGGACTTTTAGAAGACTACAGGCCATTTATAAGAGCCCAAAAGCATAGTCTCTTTCAAAGAAAAAGTAATTTCTGAGTGTTGAGAACACAAATTCCTCCACGCCAGTCCGCTTTTCCCATGCTGGGCAGCTGGGCTCTGTGTCATGGCTGCAAGGTGCAGACAGCACTCGCGAGGTCCCAGGGCCGACCGACCTCATGTCTAGACACCGGCAGTTGCAGGGCAGGAGGAGAGAGCTCTACTAGGTGCTTCCAAGCTGCTTCCTGCCTTCCTCCCCACAGCGCTCCGCAGGGCCTGTCCCCTTGGTGTTGGGCACCTTCCCGGTTCTTGGCTCTGCTCTACGGGAAGAAAGGGGTCAGTGTCACGGCGGGAGCAGAGGGCCTCCCCAGGTAGGGTTGAAGCTGCTTTTCTTGCCAGCTTTGTACCCCAGAGAGGCTCCTCTGCCCCAGCTGCGCTCTTGCCCTGGCTGTCTGATGCCCAGGCCTCTCTCCAGCCTGGTCCCTGGAGTGGGGCTGAATGCTCCAGGTGGGGAACATGGGAGAAGCCAACAGCTGCTCCCACCCAGGCAGTCAGCCGTCCTGGACAGACACAGAGGAGGGAGAGCTGGGCAGCGGACAGCAAGGGGGGCCAGAGCGCCCCTGCCGAAAGCCGGTGCAGGCCGCGCGGGCCCAGGGGCATGCTGTGGTGCAGGGCCATACTCTGTCTTCCTTAGCACCACCCCTGCCTGCCTGTGGACCTCACGCTCCCATGTGGCTTTCCCAGGAGCAGGGGACCCTCCACTTGAATTTCAGTGCCTACCTTCCCAGCCTAGTGCCAGGGAGGGAAGGAAGGGCTCTCTTCATATGCGCCCACGTGTCTGGCAGACCCCCAGAATTACATGGCAGGGGGTGAAAGGCAGTCCCCACAGACACGGGTGCTGGACAGAGCAGGGCCCCAGGGCCGTGTCCCCGCTTGGCCTATGACTGGGCAATCTCTACAAAGACAGCCCTGGGACGTGGCCCTGGCCCTCAGGTCATTAGGCACGACACTCCTCCCCACTCCTCACTCCCCAGCATCCAGTGTGCAGGTGTCCTCTGTCGCTGAGAAATGCTGATGGACCCCTGGATGGCCAGGGGAGCACTGGGTCGCAGAGGTCAGGATGCGGGTCACCCAGAGACCTTGCTCCCAGTACCATCTTCTGGTTTGACACGTGAGGAAAGGAAGATGGCCGGCAGCGCCCTGCTTTGGGGGTGGGAGCAGGCCAGCAGCGTCACCCTTTCCCTGGACTCCTCTATTCCCTGCCACCAGGATGAAAGCAGACCCTTCAATATCCCCCCTGGCCAGGGCAGCCCAAGAGCCAGAAAAGTCCTGTCTCCTAGCGGTCACACTCAGGTTAGTGTCGGGGGCTCATCCCACCCAGGTCCACCTCCCACAGAAGGGCCGTCACAGGAGGGTGGGCATGGGGCCGGCGCAGGGGACCCTCTCTGCAGGCAAAACTGAGTCTTCTGCGGGGGGGGGGGTGGTCCCCTGGTGGGATAGGAAGAGTGAAAGAAGGCAGCATGCTTGGTGGCTTCGGGTTCAGAGAAGGCACCTGGAATGCAGTGGGTCTCGCCATGGAACATGAGGGGCAGATCAGATCTCACGGGCTTGAGATGATGGTTAGGGGTCCCAGGGGCCGGGGGCTGGAGGGAGTGGCAGCCCTCAGGCAATTTCAGTCCTTTCTGGACCCAACTGGTTTCCCATTCCTTTGAGGCCCTCCCATGGGTGAAATCAAATACGCTTCTGTGCCCAGTCATGCTGGACTCTGGGGCCAAGGAGGGCAGCATCGGGGTCGCTGGGGCTCCATCCCCTGCACAACGCCTGCCCCTGCAGTGACTGATGGGCGCTGGACACAGCGGAGCCGAGGACAGAGCAGAAGAGGCTGGCAGGGGTGGGGTGATATCACCCTGGGCTCCGATGGCCAGTGCTCCCTGCAGACCTGGGTGCCAAGCGCAGCTCTCTCTCAAACCTCTGTGTGTCTTCCAGGGAGTTCAGTATCCTGATTCTCAGCTTCCACATCATTTTTCTAGGACACTAAAAACGCCCAGGCTCTGGGAATCTGCCCAAGGAGACAGAGTCCTCCCTCAGTGTGCTGTTTTCTTCTCTGGGCCAGGAAGTAGAAAGAGGAGGACAGGACTTGTCTCTTCTTACCCAGGTATCTCCGGGCATGTCACTTCCCTCCTCATTTGTAAAATGAGGCAGCGCAGCAGATGAATCAAGTTCCCCTCTCTTTCTTAAAGTAGTGCGACCTCATTCCTGAAATGAAATCTCATTTAGAAATTTCAGTATAGAATAGAAGCCACAGTGCCTGGCTGAAGATGGGGTGTGTTGGGTGGAGGGCTCAGGCATGGAGCAGGAAGCCTACCAGGTTGGCCTCCTCTTTGCCCCAAGAGCTGCTTCCACACCCTGCCATGGAACCCCAGGGTGCCAGGGAACCTCAGTTTGAAATTCACTCTGATGGCCTAGAACTCTCTGGATCCAATTCAGCTCAGCAAACAGGGAAACAGCTTCCAGGAAGCCTCACCCTCTAGCAGCCAAGACGGCGGGGGCAGCGTCCCTTGGGTATCATGCAGCAAGGGTGGGGACAGTGAGGGAGGCTTCCCCTGTAGACCTGAGCAGGCCGGGTCCAGGCTCGAGGAGTGCCAGGTGGCTGGACTCACATCTTCCTCACCCCGCCCCCCACCCATCATCACCCTGCCCCTCCCCTGCTGGCCCCCCAGGCCCCCACCTGACAGGAGCTCACACATAGGTGGTTGCCTCCACTTCTGAATGCCCTCCCCCTGCATGTCCCCACGGCTGGCACACCCTGCAATTACAGCTGCTGTTCCTGTGCCTTCCCACTGCGCCTGCCTCGCCTCCCCACTCTCCTCAGCTAATTGCCGGGTTTGCCCTTCATGGATTCCGAGGTAGTGCTGAGGCCCGGGCCCCTCAGCTGCCAGTGCTGCTTATTTCAGTAGCTGCAGGGAGAAAAAATCAAGATGGCTTCAGCAAAGCCCTCTGCTTAGCCGGGAAGAAGGGGGCGTTTGTGGGCAGGGCGTTGCATGGGAAGCTACAGCACATTCTTGTTTCACCTGGATCCTTGGTCCAAATGCATCCCCTGGTCCCTGCAAGGCCAAGGTCGGGCTGGAGCTTCTGCATGTCTCCTCAGCTCTCAGGCGAGCGTGCAGGGGCACGCACAGAGGAAGTCGCGAGCCCCGGGCTGGTGGGGGCAGCTTGCCCAGGTCTCGCTGGGCAGCTCGGAGCAGGTCGTGACACCAATCTAGGGGTCCAGTCTCAGGGTGTCCCGGGTTGTGGTAAGGATGAAAAAGGGAGCTGCGCCTGATTCTAGCCCAGGGCGGACCCTGCCAGGAGGGCATCGAGGAGTAACGAGGATGCCAGTGTCCCCTCTTCCAGCGCTGCTGAGAAAGCATCACCATTTTCTGAAGAAAGCATCCTTTCTATTCATTCCAGAAATATTTATAGAGCGCCTGTGCCATGCCAGGCACAGTTTAAGTTCTGAGGATACAGAGTAAACAAGACAGGCAACAGCACTCCCTCCTCGAGCTTCTGTTCTCCTGGGAGTCAGGGTAGGAAGAGATGATAATGAGGTAAATAAGTCAACCCGGAGTGTGTTACTGGCAGTGCAAGCTAGGAGACAAAACGAAGCAGGAGCAGAGAGAGCCGGCGTGGTGACGGGAATCGGGAGTGTCATTTATTTATATAGGTGGTCATGAGGACATCCAGCCTGTCCCAGGAGGACTTTTAGAAGACAACAGATTGTTTATAAGGGCCCCCAAGTACAGGCTCTTTTTTTTTTAAAAAAAAAAAAAGTAATTTCTGAATGTGTGATGAGAACACAAATCCCTCCACGCCGGCCCCTGTTTTTCCCATGCTGGGCAGCTGGGCTCTGTCGTGGCTGCGAGGTGCAGGCAGCACTCACAAGGTCCCAGAGTCGACCCACTGCCTGTCTAGACACCGGCGGTTGCAGGCAGGAGGAGAGAGCTCTGCTAGGAGCTCTTCCTCACAGTGCTCTGTGGGCCTGTCCCCTTGGTGATGGGATACCTTCCCGGTCCTCCGTTCTGCTTTATGGGAAGAAAAAGGACACTGTCACAGGTTCCTGTCCCCTCCAGCCACACGTGGTCATCTGCCACTGAAGCTCTGTGGCGTCCCTGCCATGGGAGAAGTGACTAAGAAGCCCCCAGAGCCCAGCAAGGAGCCAGGCTAGAGCTCCAGCAGGTTCTGCTGGGGAGGCAGACTCAGTCCGAATTTTCCATTTTAACTGGAATCCTAGGGGTTAAACCTGGCTGTGACTTGGCAATGACCCTAGTCCACGCTATTCCACAGGGGCGTCCCCCCTCGCCAGGCCCTGCCCTGCTGACTCTCAGGGCCTCTGCTCCCAGCAGGTCTCACCCGGGGACAGAGGCGGAGGTGGAGCAAGAGGAACCAAGCCAGGAAGCTGCAGAAATAGCTCTGGGGGTGGGAGGGTGTGGTGCTGCCGAAGGCCAAACACCCACGTGGGGTGTTATTTCTCTGCCCGCCCAGGCTAAGGGGATTTCTCAGACACAGGCCTCCTTCCCAGGATGTAGCCTGTGTCCAGTGAGGGCCCTGCCCATCCCAGCCTCCGTTTCCTCTCACTGTTCTCGAAAGCTGGGCCCAGCTGAGGCGGGTGCAGCAATGTCCTGCTGCCTGTGGTCCCTTGAGAACTGGCCAGGCTGTCCCTGTGCCCAGCACATACTCACCAGGACCCTCCAGTCAGCATCTGGGTACCATCTGACCCCACCCGACGGGGCTCAAACCAGCTCCAGGCCTGAGTGTGGGCAAGGCCAGGTCTGTCTTCAGGGTCCCTTCCTCATCTCCATTGCCTTTTCCTGTCCCAGCTCACCCACAGGGGGCCATTTCTGCCCCCACACAGGACTCCCTGTGAACCAAGGCTGCAATTGCTTCTGGGTGCCCCTCTCTGGGCAGCTGGGGGGCAGGAGGATCACCTAGCAGGTGGATCCCAGTCCCAGCAGCAGGAGCTTCCTGCCAGACAGGACCAGGGGGATGGCAGTCAGCTGGGGCGGGAGGTTTACAGGCGGAAGGCGTGGGGGACTAGGAGGCCTGTGGGCCTGTGGGGAAAAGGGGTTCTCCTGAGAGAACCTTCTGGAACAAGGAACAGCTGCCCACTGCTTCCCCGACAGAGGCCTCCCCTTCCTTAGCCGCTCCAGCCAGTGACTGGATATGGTACGGGCACTAGACCCTAGAACCAGGCAGTTCCTGCCCCACTGACTCCCCTGTGTTCAGGCCTCTCTGGGGCTTCTCATCAGCCTAGCAGCACGGCTTTCTCAGGGCTCCACTGGCTCCACACATCCTCCTAACCAGTCCCCCTTCCCTCTCTCCCCTTCCCATGGTCAGCCCTGCATCCTGGATCGAGGCTGTCTCCCCCTCTGCCCCTTTCCTCCTGGCCTGGTGTCTGCTCACTGGAGGACCTGGATGGATGTGGCAGAGCCCAGACAGGATTCAGGAGGAGCCCTGAGCTCCCCATCAGGGTTGGCCTTGAAGGACGGGGTGTGGACCTGGAGGAGCCGTGAGCTCACCATCAAGGTTACCTTGAAGGACTTGAAGGATGGGGTATGGGTGTGTCCCCCCATCAGGATCCCCTGCTCTGGGTCTCCTTCCTGCTATGGAGGCTGATGGAAGAGTGTGGGCCAGACACCTGCAGGTCTTTACCCTGTGCTGAGCAACACCCCCTGATGGGGCACCCTCCCCACTACACCCCCATCCCATTCCAAGGGAAGAGCCCCGAGCGGCCTTTCTGGAATGAAGGCCCCCTTACCCCAGGTCAAACTGATGTTGCTGGGCTCTTTGGTTGGGTCTTATCATTGCCCCATATGGGCAGCAGAGAAGGACTGCCAAGAGCTGGGCAAGGCCCCATGACTGTGCCTCCTCCTGTGCTCTCTAGGTCCGAGGCCCTCCCAACCTCTCCCCTAGAGGCCTGACCCCTTCCTGATATGTCACTTTTGCTTGACCCAGGCCTCTGGAGGGGCAGCAGCCTGTCTCCCAGCACCAGCTGGGGTTCCGGTCCTGGTGGGTGCTCACCACATTTAGGGACTGCCACTTGGGGTTATGTTGGCACCAATGTTCTGTGTGGGGTGCAGATATGGCACCTAGAGAAACAGCCTTCCACTGCTGCATCAGGCTGGTCCCCATGGCCCTCCTCACCAGCCATGGCTTCCCTGTAACGCGGGCCCACGGGCAGGCCAGGTCCTAAACCCTGCAGGGAGGTGGCCCATCAAATCTTCACATGGCTGGGGGGCACAGCCAGCCACCACCATCCCTATGCTGTCCCCATGGGGAAGAGAAGGGAACGATGTGTTCATAAATGCCAGGGCAAGTGGGCACAGGCATGACATGGAAGAAAAAGTGACTCCCATCAGAAGGGGAGTGGGTCTTGGCAGCACACATCTGCATGGTCAGTCCCCAGGGTGGGCACTGGGCTGAGCTGTCTCTCATCCGATGCCACCACTGGGTGACCTCCATTACGTTTCTTAACCTCTTTGCGTGCCAATCGCCTCATCCGGAAGAATGGGAATGGCAAAAAAGTGTACCTACCCAGGGTGGCTCTGTGAGTATTTAAGGAGCAAATTCACGTGAGACAGGGAGTCCATGTCTGGCCCACTGTGGGCATTGGTAAATGTTGATGATGGCAGGGATGAGGGAGCAACTGAGAGCCATCAGTGAGGTGATGTGCCCAAGGTCATGCCGCCAGCAAGCAGCTGGTCAAGCTGCTGAGAGCCGGCAGGAAATAGAGGTGGACAAAGCAGGGTCGGTTTTCAGCCTCTCTCCACAGAAAGGCTGGCTGAAGTTTCCCTCACCACGCAGAAATCGATAAGCAGGAGGTTTTTAAAAACCACCTCCCCATCGAACCTGCCACTGCCGGAGCTGAGGGCTGCTGGTTTTGTGGCCCGCCCTGCCCCAGGGGCACTGAGGGCGCGTCCACACTGGGTGTGCTGGGCATGCACGTGGGCTGCAGGTGCTCACGGGGCAGAGCCGGGCCTGCCAAGGTTATGCGTGCGTCTCTCAGCAACCTGCGTAACACTGCGTTCCCGGGAGAGAGCTGTCTTCCTGGCTGCTTCACATCCAGAGGAGACCATTAGGTCTCAGCAGAAAATAAGGCAAGTGTGAAAACAGCTTTTTATGCCAACTGAGGCCCCTCTTGCAGGGAAGGCCTTTGCTGGAAGCCCCCGGTTCGCTGCAGTTCTTGAGCCTGGCTTGGGGTCACACCCTCCCTCCTGTCAAGAAACATTGCATCTGCAGCGATCCCCCAGAGTGAGTGGCTGGGGGCTGGGGGAAGAGCAGGGGAGGTGTTGGAACACTTCAGGTCATCAGCAGTGGTGCTGGAAAGCTTGGCCAGGAAACTCAGATCAGCCACCAAGAACCTGAGAGCCAGCTCTGGGGAGACGTCAGGGTCCCAGCACCTTTGCCATTCTAACCCATGAGACCTAAGGATCAATGGAGGGGCAGAGGGGCCCTGGAAACCATCTTGCTTCTGTATAGTTCCTCATCAGGGGAATAAAGTGGGGTCTCAGGAGGTGAAAGACTCCCGGTGTCACCAGGTAGATCAGGGCCGTGTTGCCTCCCATTCTATCTGGAGGGATCTGGTACCCTGCACGTGAGGCTGAGGCTTGGCCCTGCAGCACCCTGGGTCCCACTGAGCTGGCTGTGCCCTGCCTCAGCCTGACCTGCACCACCTCTACTCACACTGCATTATGTTACTGATGATGACTGTCAGCACTCTGGCCATATTGCCATCCCCTTACATATTCATCAGCTTTCTCTCTTGTCACTTGCAAGAAAGTGAGCCTGAAGAGTAATGCCAGCCAGTAAGAGAGGTGAAGCATCCCAGAGCCTCCTCTCCCCACTTTTCTGTAATCCAATCCATTTTCAGTAGTTTTTCTGCATAAAGAGCCTCTTCACATGGACGGCCATGCATTCACCCAGTCCTTCAAAACACATTTTCCTTTCCTTCTAGTTTACTGAGCACCTACTCTATGTCAGATGTGATGTTCATCAGCTTATAGTAGAATGATGACCCAGTGAAGATGTTGGCCTGAAGGAAAAGAAGTGACTCCTCTTTGATTCTTCCAGGGAGCAGATTTTGATTTGAGAAAGGGGTCCAAGGAGTACATGGTGGGAAAGAGGCGAGGGGCCCAGAACAGTGAAGCTGAGGCTGCAGAGAGTGGGGAGGTGGCTGCTAAAAGACTCTACCTACAATTCACACAGCAAAACTGACCACCTGCCAAGCCCCATCCAGGGAGACGTGTGGGTACAGAGACCCCCAAATAGCCGATGCAGACAGGTGTGGGGCAACCCTCAGTGCAAGGTAAGGGCTTATGGGGTCCTTCCAGAGGCTGCTGAAGGGGATGAGCTGTCACGAAAGGTGAGGTGATAAAGTCTTTCCCATAGGCACAGGAGGAGAAAACAGTTTGTGGTCCACAGAGACCTCCGCAGTGTAGAATGGGTTATTATTATTACAAACCAGATGTGCCCCACTTGTAACTGAATCATCTGGTTGACTCCAAGTTTTAAAATAAATTTCCAGGCCTTGTCACCTTCCAGGTGGGCGACAACTATTGCTGTCATTGGAGACCCTTTCTCTTCACTACTTTCCCAGGCTACTCCAGACGGCATCCATTCAGGCAGTCACCTCCCAGGGCCAAACCTGCTGTGGCAGCACAGACCATGGTCCCAAGCCTCTCATCTTGACTCTACCACCAACCTGACCTGCTGCAGGGCGCAGCCCTCAGGCACATCTGTGCTCTGTCCCCACTTCTTCATCCAGCCTTCCATGCCGATCCCCAAAGCAGGTCCCCAGGACACTCCTTGGTGCTGTACCTGCTGCCCACCCAGGGCCCCTCCGACCTTACCCTCCCGCAGGCCTCTCCCATCTGAGGTCCTCTGCAGTGGGGTGATTGTGCATGAACGGTTACGTGCCTTTGTCCACGCTCAAGAGCGGTCTTGCCTGGACCACCTTGTCGATAATACTCGGCATGAAACTCAAAAGAAACAGAGCTGAGCTACCCACTCAGCATCAAGGAAAAGATGGCTGCAAAACAGCCAGATTCTAATCCCACTGCAGCTACAGTGATGTGACCTCGCCAAAGCATCAGTTTCCTCATCTGGAAAACGGGACAGTTCCTGGACTCTGTGCACTTGGAAGGGACCATGAGGGTCAAGTGAACGTTTCTCAAACTGCAAATGCTTTTCAGATGCTGGTGCTGCGGCCAAAGACCTGGCGCGTACATCTGTTCTGTTTTCATGGGACACAGCCCTGGGTAAACAGTAGGTGCTTAATGCAGATGACCATGAGGAAGGGCCATAGCCTACGGAGGGCAGGCAGGTGGGATTCAGCTGAAGTCGTCGAAGGCTGCAGCATGGGAAAGGCTGAGCATCAGGAAGAGGACAGACAGGCCCTCCTCCTGGGGACCCGAGGCCTGGAGCCAGTGCCCCTCCTTTGGCCGCTCTGTAGTGGAAGAACTAGGAGCACCTAGGAGGAGCGGCCCATTCGGAGCGGACAAAAGGCTGTAGAAGCACTGGCAGGGCCTAAATGTGGCATCATGGCCTCCTGCCGGCTGGAGACGTGTCTGGGCAGTGTGTCCTGGCATGGAATCCACAGCCAGCCAGCCTGGGGTGGGGATGGGGCTGGGACCCCCGGCCGTACAGACAGAGAACCAGAGGTGGCTGCAGGTTCCTGACCGGCGGTGGAGCTGATGAGTGGCCTGAGTGGCCGGGCTTTCGTTTGTTGACGGGAGACGCATGTCTGAGGCCAGAGCCAACTTCTTCCGGGAGTGCCTGAGAACGCCCGGAGGCGGCTTCCTTCCTCCTCAAAGGACATATGGGGCGCAGATGTACAGGAGGCTGTTTAGAGGGCGCCCAAGTGGTGAGCTGTGTGGGGGTCCTCACGACCCGGCCCAGTCTTGGATATGGGGCTGGAGACTTAGGCAGTGACTGCTGGGGTCCTGGGGTTCCCTCATCTGTCTTCAGGAGGCTCTGAAGGGGCTTCCTGCGGACCTTTTGCAGCATTCATTCCAACCCCCGAAGCCTCCTTCCTCAGAAGCCTCCTTCCTTGGGTTCCGTGGTGCGAGCGGTTGCATTCCCCCGCCCAAGAGGGGCCGCCACCTTCCCGCCTTGCCCTCTAAGTTGGCTCATGCAGGGCAGGGCTCAGGCTGAGGTCCAGACCCTCACGCCTGCTTGGCGCTTGGCCAGAGCTACAGAATGGGAGCTGGACTGCTGCCAGGAGGGCAGCGCTGAGGCCTTCTAGGCCCAGACCGGCGGAGGGAGCCCCGCCCTCCGCCCCAGCCCCACCCGCCACCTGAGGCCCTGTCACGGGTGTGGGTGACTCAGTGGGGGTTCTGGTTTCTGTCAGGTTTTGAGGCTGAGGCAGCCTGATCCTGAAACAATGACAAGCCTCCGAATGGTCCTTCCTGGGCCCTCAGAGGAGCGTTTCGGGCCTGGCCAGTAACACAGCAGAACGGAAAATGATGGGAGGGAAAGGTCAGGCGGCGGGGCCTCCCGTGGAGGGGAGCAGGTGGCTGCTTGGGCCAGAGGGCCAAGTGGCATGGCCTGTGAGCACCGGCAGCTGGCAGTGACCCCACAGATCAATCTGGGCCCAGGCTGTGGACAATGAGCAGGGGCACCCGCCCGGCCTGGTTGCCTCATATGGCCCCCGCAGCCCTGGCCAGGACACCTCAGGACAGTGGCCTAGCCTCTAGGCCAGCAGGCCAGCTCGAAGTGCTCAAGCCTAATTTGCCTGGAGCCCTGGGCCACTCAGGAGGAAGAGGTGGGGTGGAGGTGGCAGAGGGAGAGCAGAGCCTGGCACACAGCATTTGGCACCATAACCGAGGCAGCTGCCCTCCTCACAGAGCTGCCACTGATGGGATGAGCACTTACAGAGCCCCTGCTGTATGCCAGGAAGTGCATTTATTATTGTCTCTTCACATCAGCCCCAGTAGGTATGTATCCCAAATACTAGCCCCATTTCACAGATAAGAAAGTTGAGGCTTCAGTGATTAAGCAGAGGCTGTAATCCTCCACCCAGAGCTCTCCTGCAGGACAGGAGACACCTACTAACCTGCTTCTCGATTATTCTTTTCTTCTCTGCTCCCTGGCAATGTCCCTCCCACCTGCAAACACAGCTCGGCTATGCCAGGGGAATCTGTGCCCCGGGTCCCCCTCATCCATGGGGATGGGAGTCTGTAGAAATGCTCACCTCTGCCCTCTCCAGTGGGGACATTGTATGCCTGTGCCCCACAGTCTCCCTGAGGTCCTGGTGGGTCCAGCCCGTTGCCCGCAGTGGAAATCATTCATGGGCCTCTCTTCCCTCCCCTGCCTCCCTCTCCACCTCCATCCCTGCCCTGCACTTCCTGGGATCACGTCATGTACCCAAGTTCTCACTGCAGTCTGCTTGAGGGGAAACCCAGATGTAGCCATGCCCCTTCCAGGCAGAGGGAAGAAGCCCGGGCTCCCGGCAACATGTGCCACGGGGGGTGTAGCAGGAGTGCAAATGCAGTGTTCAACTCAGGATCCAGCCACAACCCACATTCACTTGCCTTTGACCAGCCTAAGAGAGACAAGAAGATGAGTAGAATTGTAGCAGTCAAAATGCTTTGGTTGCAGGTAATAGGAAATCCAACTCGAACTGGTTTAAGCAGAGGCCAGGGGCTGCAGGGTGGGCTTCTCTCACGGCACCTGCTCTGGTCCCCCGGTCCCCTGAGTGGTGCACACTTCCCTCGACAAGGTGTGTTGCCGGTGGTCACAGCCTTCCTGGGCTCGCATTTGCTCATGACGGTGTCTGGAGAGCTCCACCTCTGCGGGCTCTTCCTGGGGGCTGCTACTGAGAGAGGACTGGGGCGACCACGACAAAAAAATCTGGGTTCTTGAGACAGCAGAAAGGGTGGTGGAAGGTGGGTGAGTAACCAAACAGCATCTGCTAGAATTGTTTTCCTCCAGTTTAAGTTCCTCCTTGGTGAGTTCTCCTTAACCAGTCACAGACTGGCCAATGCTAGCAGACGACACAGGGAACGAACAAGTAGCATATGAATCTTCATGGAAAAGCCTAGAAATAGGCAGTCCTTTCACAGCAGTTCTGTTTCTACAGTGAACACGTGGGCTGTGGTTTAACTGTGTAAACACAATAAAGTTGTGTTACACAAGTGAACGTGTTCCTGACTGGGAGGTGGATTTAAATGGAAGAGTGGTCCACAGCCCCCTCCACAGAGCTGATGCTGCCCTTGGCATCCTTCCCATGGCCCTTTGGGCTCTGGCCATAGGTCTGCCTGTGTCTATGCATGGCTGAGCTGGAGGCCCACACAGGAGCAGCCATTCCGGGCAGATCTGGGCAGGGGTCCCTGGCATGTAGCCCTGGAGGGACTGGAGCTATATAAGCTTAGGGCCTTGTCTCCCTTACTGAAAATACAGGACACAACGGAACAGAATAGAGAGCCCAGAAATAAGGCTGCACACCTACAACCATCTGATCTTCAACAAAGCTGACAAAAACAAGCAATGGGGAAAGGACTTCCTATTCAATAAGTAGTGCCGGGATAGCTGGCTCGCCATATGCAGAAGACTGAAGCTGAACCCCTACCTTACACCATATACAAAAATCAACTTAAGATGGATTAAAGACTTAAAGGGAACATCTAAAACTATAAACACCCCGGAAAACACCTCAGTAAGTATCATTCTGGACATGGAACTTGGAAAGATTTCATGATAAAGATGCCAAAAGCAATTGCAACAAAAACAAAAATTGACAAATGGAATCTAATTAAACTAAAGAGCTTCTGCACAGCAAATCAACAGAGTAAACAGACAACCTACAGAATAGGAGAAGATATTTGCAAACTATGCATCTGACAAAGCTCTAATATCCAGCATGTATAAACAAACACATTTACAAGCAAAAAACAAGCCCATTCAGAATTGGGCAAAGAATATAAACAGACACTTCTCAAAAGAAGACATGAAAGTGGCCAATAAGCATATGAAAAAATAATATCACTAATCATTAGAGAAATGCAAATCAAAACCACAATGAGATACCATTGCACACCAGTCAGCATGGCTATTATTAATAAGGCCCAAAACAACAGACTCTGGTGAGGTTGTGGAGAAAAGGGAACCCTTATACACTGTTGATGGGAGTATAAATTAGTTCAGCCATTGTGGAAAGCAATGTTGTGATTCCTCAAAGAACTTAGAACAACCATTTAACCCAGCAATCCCATTTCTGGGTATATACCCAAGAGAATATAAATCATTCTGTCATAAAGACACATGTACACATATGTTCATTACAGCACTATTCACAATAGCAAAGACATGGAACCAACCTAAATGCCCATCATCAGAAGACTAGATAAAGAAAACATGGTACATATACACCATGGAATACTACAAAGCAGTAAAAAAGAATGAGATCATGTCCTTTGTGGGAACATGGATGGAACTGGAGCCCATTATCCTTTGAAAACTAATGCAGGAGACCCAAATACCACATGTTCCCACTTGCAAATGGGAGTAAATGATGAACACATGGACACACCAAGAGGGAAACAACACACACTGGGGCCTTGAGGGTGGAGAGTGGGAGGAGGGAGAGGAGCAGAAAGACTACTTATCTGGACTGTGCTCATTACCTGGGTGATGAAGCAATCTGTACACCAAACCCCCGTGACATGCAGTTTATCTGTATAACAAATCTACACAGGTACCCCTGAACCTAAAAGTTAAAAAAAAAAAAAAGCAAATAGAAAACACGGGACACTGTCTCTCTCCCTCCCTCAGTCAATCCAAGCTGAGACTTTCAAGGCCTCTGCACTCTTTTAAATAATTCCCAGATGACTGAATTCCCAGATTCAAGCAAATGCTCCTGAGCAGAGGAGCAACTCGGCCCTGGGGTCTCAGGTCCCCACCTTCCCCAAGAAATGAGACTGAGCTCCTCCTCCTTGCAGGGCAGGGCGGGGCAACGGAAGAGCAGGGGAGGTGAGGGGAGCAGGGATGCTGGGGGAGCAGGGGCGGTGGGGGGAGCAGGGGCGGTGGGGGAGCAGGGGTAGTCGGCTCCACTCGAAGCTGTGTGGCCTTGAACAAGGGAGTCCACCCCAGAGATGGTAAGCGGAAGACTGTCTCACCTGCCTCTCAGGGCTGGTGTGGGGTGGGGGGTGCAATTGGAATGTACATGGGGCCTCATGCACAGGGCGCCTCTCCAGTCACAGAGACCTCTGCCTGAAGGATCACTCAGGGTCCAGCTAGATGTAGAAACCACTCCAGCTCTTTGAACAGAGAAAAACTGCTAACCCTTGTGCATTGCAAAGGCAAAAAGTGAAAACTGAGCTAGCACAATAGATCAGCAAGCGACAGGGAAGGGCTGGGAGCAAAGAGGCCATAGGGTGTGGCGGCACGTGCCTGTAGTGCCAGCTACTGGGGAGGCTGAGGCAGAGAGCTGCTTGCACCCGGGAGGCGGAAGTTGCAGTGAGCTGGGATTGCGCCACTGCACTACAGCCTGGGCAACAGAGCAAGACTTCGTCTCAAAAAACAAAACCAAACCAAACTAGAATGATTAAACTTCCAGGACTGAAAGAGCCCTGGAAGCGGTACCCAGGTCCGCAAGGACTGGGCCCAGGCTAGCCGCAGCTGGCCTGCCCCAGTGAAGGGAAGAAACGGAGAGGCAGGCTCTGCAGCTTCCTTCTGCACTTCCTCCCGAATGGGCTTGGTCTCCAGCGCCAGGGCCTTTGCTGGGCCTTGTCCCCGCTGCGATCCCGTAGTCTCCCACGGTCCCGTGATTCCTGCCGCCTAGCGACTGGCTTCTACCAAGCAGAATCCGGCGAAGGTCACGGGCTGTTACTTCCAAGGCTCTTCCGCTACAGAATGCCTGTGCCTCCCACCTTCCCCGCCTTCTCTTGTTCTCTCCCCCTAAGAACCCTCGCTCTGGGAAAACCCAGCGGCCCGGGACGGAGCACCCTGTGACCCGCGTCCGCCGCCTTGAAGCTGATTCTCCAGCCCCAGTGGGGCCTTCAAGCCTCCCGCCATGACTGGGGGCTTGTTAGGAAACCTCAGAGAAATTTCCAGGATCCTCTTCTGACCTCCATTCCAGACCTGCGTTCTCCGACATGGCAGCCGGCACACCAGCCCTGTTGGGGGTCAAGGCAATTGAGGCATACAGGTGCTCCTCGACTTACGTGGAGGTTGCATCCAGGTAAACCCATTCCAATTTGAAAATATCGTTAAGCTGAAAATGCGGCCGGGTGCGGTGGCTCAGGCTTGTAATCCCAGCACTTTGGGAGGCGGAGGCGGGGGAATTATCCGAGGTCGGGAGTTCGAGACCAGCTTTTGAGGGCTGCACGCCGACTGCCCAGGCAGGGGCTGAACGGCAGCTGCAGACCTCAGGAAGTGTGGGCGAGCTTAGGCTGCAGGACTGAGCCACAGCAACGGCGAGAAACACAGAGAAACCCCGTCTCCTAAAAATACAAAATAAGCTGGGCGTGGTGGCGCATGTTTATAATCCCAGTTACTCAGGAGGCTGAGGCAGGAAAATTGCTTAAACCCAGGAGGCTGAGGTTTCGGTGAGGCGAGATCGCGCCATTGCACTCCAGCCTGGGTAACAAGAGTGAAACTTTGTCTCAAAAAAAAAAAAGAAAAGAAAAGAAAAGAACATGCATTTGACACAGCTAAGCTCCTGAACGTCCTAGCTTAGCCTAGTAGACCTTAAACATGCTCAGAACACTCAGGTTAGCCTGAACAGTCAGGCAGAATCACCTCACACAAAGCCTGTGGAGGAGCCTGTGCGAGTCAGCCCCGCATGGTGCCCGGAGACCCTCATTTTAAGGACCACCCTCTCGTTCCAGGTGCACTGGCTACTACTAGGTCCTCTCTGACAAGAGTCAACAGCTCCTGGTACTGACAGGAGCCCTCCTACTGCCCCATCGGTGACCACTGCCACAATAATGCTGTGAGACGGGTCACCCTGAAACTCAGTGACTTGAAGCAATACGCAATTATTTAGGCCATGAGTCTGCAGCCAGTGACGCAGGCTGGGCTCACTGTTGAATACCTCATGCAAAGTGTTGAATACTGTACATTTGTCAAAACTGCTAAGATTTCAAACCATCATAAAGTCAAAAAAATACATTGAGCCACCATGCACCAGGGACCATCTGTCATTCCTCAGGTGGGCAAAGATTGTAAGACTATGTATTTCCTAGAGGTGGTTGGCAAGAAGAATGTCCCACCCCGAGTGGGCAACAGTGCAGGCGTGGCAGGCCTGGGCTGCCCTGGGGTCGGTGGCTTCTTCCACAGGGCGCTGGCAGCCTGTGTCATCCTTTCTGTGACTCGGTCCTGCAGCCTAGGCTTGCCCACACTGTGGCTTCCTGAGGTCTGCAGCTGCCGTTCAGCCCCTGCCTGGGCAATCGGCGTGCAGCCCTCAGAGGGAGGGACACTTGACCCTCACAATGATGTTCCCTGGCAAGCCAACCAGCCAGACTCTCAGCAGATCCCCAGGGCTTTCCCTGGAAGCAGGCGAGAGTCTTCAGGCTGTTCTCGCTCTGCAGGGATTGCGTGAGAAGCACTGTTGGTTTCAGGGAAGCTGCTACTCACCCAGGTGGAGCCTGGGCAGGAAGTTGTGAGGGTGTCCTCTGGGGGTCAGCCCTGATGGAAGGGGACAGAATGGGATGAGTGGGATGGCCCGAGAGAGCCCTGGAGCTGGGCTGGCCCTGCAGGTGGCACCAAGCTGCGGTGAGGGTACCGAGGTTTATGCTCCTAAGCGTATCCATCCCTAGCAGGGGGGCAGCCTTGGGTCAGCAGGCTGTTCTTTTCTGCAAAGGCCATTCCCCAGAGGGCTGACAGCTCTGTGACCTTGAAGTCCGAGGCCTTTCCAGCTTTTCGTTCCCTGGGGCCATGAGCCTCGTGACTCAGCTGTGGAGGTGGAAGCTGCACAGAAACCTGGAGGAGGTGGGAATAAGGAGACTGTAGCCACCCGCGGACTCTCCCACCGCCAGCCTGTGCCTGTGGGAGATGAGTTCATGCAGCGGGGCTGGAACTGACACCCTGCGGTGCCCACTGATAACTGGGGCCCACTGTCCCCGCTCAGGGAAGCTGTCGCGGCATCTCACACCTTTGCCTCCTCATTTCCACTGCTCCCTGCACTTTAGGAACAGCCACCTGTGAGGATCAGCCCTGCTTGGTGCCTGGAGACCTTCGTTTTAAGACCTCTATTTCCAGGTTCGCACTGGCTGCTGTTAGGTCCTGTCTGTCAACAGCTGCTGGTACTGACAGGAGCCCTCCTCCCGCCCCATCATGCTGTGGGACAGATCGCCCTGAAACTCAGTGATTTGAGGCAGTCAGCAATTATTTAGCTCATGAGTCTGCAGCCAGTGATGCAGGCTGGGCTCGTGCAGGCCATTGTCCTGGCTGCTGGCTGGTCTAGGGTGACCGCGGCTGGGGCAGCTGGGGGACACCAGACCTGTCCACCAGCAGGCCAGTCGAAGCATGTTCCCATGCTGTGGCAGAGCTGAGTGAGCCACCCCCATTTGCTAACACTTCTCAAGCCTCTGCTTGTATCCCACTTGCTGTTATCACTTGAGCAAAGCAAGTTACGTGACTGATGCTGGGTCAAAAAAAGGCCCTGCAAGGGGACCCGTGATGGATGTGGATTCAGGGAGGGTGTGGTTGACAGTCCCCAGCCCTATACGCTGCTTGACAGGAAAAGGAAGGCCCAAAGCCAACCCCAAAATCACAATCCCAAAGCTAGTTTTGACATGAGAGCAGATGCTTAGGCCCCTGGAGACTCTCCCGGGCTGTACTAACGTGGCCACAACCACTCTGGGAGAGCACAGACTTCATCTGATTCACGCTGTTGCTACCACCTATAACAGTGCAACCCTCGCACAGAGAAGGGGCAGAAAAGAATTACTAAATGAATGAAATCTAAAATGTGAACCAGGGGGTGTTTCTGACAATGTTTGTATGTCTTACAGGGTTGTAGAAGGACGTAACCATGTTTTCAGTGTTTCTATGCAATGAGCTTTGTTTTATTTCATTTGTGTTTTTGTCTTAAACTCTACCACTGCAAACTATTTTACATAATTAGCACTAGCCGCTCTCCCGCTCCCCAAAAAAGTGGCCATGGCCGGGCGCGGTGGCTCTTGCCTGTAATCCCAGCCCTTTGGGAGGCCAAGGCAGGTGGATCATCTGAGGTCAGGAGTGTGAGACCAGCCTGGTCAACATGGTGAAACCCCATGTCTACTTTAAAAAATACAAAAATTAGCTGGGCATGGTGGTGCATGCCTGTAATCCTGTTACTCAAGAGGCTGAGGCAGGAGAAGTGCTTGGACCCAGGAGGCAGAGGTTGCAGCAAGCCCAGATCACACCATTGTACTCCAGCCTGGGCAACAAGAGCAAAACTCCATCTCAAAAACAAACAGTGGCCATAATTGCATCACCATGTGGCCTCTGGAGTCCAGAGCAAGAATGCCAAGGACACTTGTTAGGCCTGACTGGGAGTGACTTACTAGGAGCTTGGCATGGGCTGCCCAAGGTTCTGCTCTGAGCTGGCATGGTGCTGGAGCCTGTCCCCAATCAGCCACATGGACCGGCCTGGACCCCATGACCAAGGAGGGCAGAGGGGCACAGAGAGGCCAGCAGGAGAGGGACCACCAGCCTTCCCTGGCCTGCTTCCCCAAGCTGGATTCCTGGTGGCTGCCAGGCAGTGCAGTGTGTGGGAACACAACAGACTGGGTCTGCCATGCAGTCCCCTCCAGTGCTGAGTCCTTGTGACCTCTCTTAGCCTGATATTCTGCCTGCCTTCAGCAGCCCTGCCATGCCCCGCTTGCCTCTGTGGCTCTTCTCTTCTTGGCACTCTTCCCCTCACCTTCTTTGTGCTGGAGCAAAATAAGATGCCAGGCAAGGCATCTCACAAAGGGGCTCATTTGGAACCTGAAGTAAACACGGGTATTCAGGGCTGGTAAGGCCTCGTGATTAGCAATGGTGTATGGGATTTGTATACATGTGCTGGGCATGAACACGGCTGGAAGGAAGTCATTTCTTTCGTTTCTATGGATTCATTTACCTTCAGCTCCAGGCCTTATTATGCTGGGCTGGAGGGAACTTGACCTTCGTCATCGCTGGGCTGCTTCTTTGGGAAGAGCAGAGGTCCCAGGCTTTCTCTGTGAGGCCGGGGTGCTGGAGGCCCTGCTCACTGGTCTGTCCAGGGTGTGGTGAGACACTAGACCCCATCCCGCCCTGCCCTTCAGATCTGCCCTGTGTGTGAGTCTGGGAACCTTGATAAGTTTATGAGTTCTAGAAGCCGCCTACCTCCCAGTGCTGCTGGAAAGCACTTCCTGAGAGCTCTGGTCTCAAAGCGCATTGACTGTACTCCTTCCATTGAGGGTCTTCGGGGGTTCACTTGGAAAGGGATCCAGGACAGGAAGGGCCAAGGCTGCAGGTGCCTTCGACATGCCTGTTAATCCAGATGACTCACCCCGTGACATCAAAGTGCAATACTGATCCTTGAGTCACACTGGACTGGTCTCAGAGTAGGTAAGTTTGCCTGAAAGGGAGGTTTCCTTGAATAGAAGACCCTCAGACCTTGCACACCTAAGTGCAAAGAAAACCACCTCTACTAAGATGCCTATCCACAGGGAAGTTTGTTCTCACATAAATTCTATGCCCAGTGTCAGGGTGGGCTTCAGGACTGGCTTCATCCAGGAGCTGAGGCCCCATCTCTCAGTGGTTCTCTGTCTCCCTGCATTAACTGTGTCAGCTTCATCCTCATTCTGGCTTCCTTCATGGTGGCAAAATGGTGGCAACTATCCCAGGCCTCACACCCTCATGCCCAGATGTCCAGAGACAGTGGAGGTGTTTCTTTCCTTGGCTTACTTTTAAGAGCAAGGAACCATTTTCACATCTCGCTGTCTCAAACTAGGTCACACGCCCACCTCCAAGCTACTGCAGCCGCAACTCTGGGGCCCACAGCAAGGCCTGTGCAGATTGGCTCATGACTGGATTCCTCCACCAATCATGGTGCCCAAGACAGTAGGATGCTGCTTGGTCAGTCAGGTTCAGCCCTGGGCCAGGGATGCTAGGGTCAGGCCTAGGGGAGAGGGGAGAGAGCTGATGGACTGCAGCAGAGAAACCTAAGCTCTAAAAGGGGAGAACTAGTCAAATCCCAAAAAATCGAACTCTGCAGATGAGAGTGGGCCTCTGCATTAGGGCTGGGCAGCTAGGCTGGCTGGTGACTGTGTCCTAACATTGATCTTTCCTTTAAGATCCATCCTGACTGGCTTAGAAGCCAAAACCAGAGAGAGAGAGAGACTTTCTGGCCCGCACACAGTACCGTACCTGCTGCAAAGTGTGACAGCTGGAAATGGATCCTCTCTGCCGTGGACCACCTCCCCAAGGTTGCCCAGGTCTTCAGAGACCCTTGGGAACTCATAGCTTTGATGGACTGTTATTTTATTTATTTAATTTTTTTTTTTTTTTTTTTTAAGACAGAGTTTTGCTCTTCTTACCCAGGCTGGAGTGCAATGGCGCCATCTCGGCTCACTGCAACCTCCACCTCTTGCTTTCAAGCAATTCTCCTGCCTCAGCCTCCCAGGTAGCTGGGACTATAGGCACGTACCACCATGCCCAGCTAATTTTTGTATTTTTAGTAGAGACGGGGTTTCACCTTGTTGACCAGGATGGTCTCGATCTCTTGACCTCGTGATCCACCCACCTCGGCCTCCCAAAGTGCTGGGATTACAGGCGTGAGCCACCGCGCCCGGCCCCGTATTTAATTTTTTTTTTTTTTTGAGACAGAGTCTCATTCTGTCACTCAGCCTGGAGTACCATGGTGTGATCTCAGCTCACTGCAACCTCCGCCTCCCAGGTGTAAGCAATTCTCTTGCCTCAGCCTCTCGAATAGCTGGGATTACAGGTGTGTGCCACCATGCCTGGCTAATTTTTGTATTTTCTTTTTAGTAGAGATGGAGTTTCGCCATATTGGCCAGGCTGGTCTTGAACTCCGGGCCTCAAGTGATCTGCCCCCACTGGCCTCCCAAAGTGCTGGAATTACAGGCATGAGTGGTGACAGCACCAGGCCACCCTGTCAATTTTACATTTATGAAGCCATCTGAAGGTAGGTTTGACTCACATCTCAAACGGCCACAAGTGAAGAAACGGATCTGTTATGGGCAGTGGAGGCTGGCATCCAGCCCACCTCTGTCCCTGATGGGCATAGCAGCCTCCCTCACACAGCACCAGGCAGACACTGAGGTCCCCTGCCCATAACCTTGCAGGGGGAGGGGTGGCATTTACAATAGAGATGTTCTAGAAGGGCTCCCGTTAAGTGGGGTCCCACTTATCAGGTGGCTGCTGGGATGGAATCCATGCTGCCCATCAGGCCCATGTTCTGGGTGATGCTTTTGATGAGCAGATTTAAGATGCGTTTAAACAGGAAGGCAGCAGCTTCCCTCGGGCAGCTGGGGACACAGGAGGAGCAGGTAGAGCAGCAATCTCCAGTCCAGCCCTGGCTTTGGAGCTCTTTCTACCCCAGACTTCCTGTAAGCTGGTGGGGCTGACTCTGGAGGTGATGGTCCTCAAGTCCTAGTCACTGGCACCGCCACATTCTGCTGCCCCTAAAATCCAGCCCACCTCTGGTGCTCTTCAGGTTGCCACGGCTGTCTCAATGACCCAGATCAGGGAACAGTGCTGTTTACATGTCAACTGGCACCAACAACTTTTCTGCAGCCCTAAACCAGCATACAGAATCCACTCTCAGCTTCAAATCAGGCAAATGTGCCTTGTTTTTTTATGTCTTGAAGTAACATTATCATTAAAGTGATCATGTTGTGGTATGGAAAGAAAGGCACTCCTTGGCCAGACACTGCCTCAGAGTCAGCAAATGCTAGCCATTTCTGGGGAGAGCAGGCGGTAGCCAGGAGCTCAGGAGAACCATGCACAAAACTTATCCACAGGGCTTCATCTCAGCAATGCGAGGTTAGTGAAAGCATAGTTGAAGAACAGTATTATCCATGCAGTGCCCACAAAACCATACTGTGTAAGATGCGCAGTATTTACATGCGTAAACATAGAAAATGAACAGAGAGACCCCAGACCACCATCAGCAAGAGCTGCTGCAACTGGTGAAGGGCCTGGAGGCTGGGTAGGCACAATATTCACTCCACCACTAATCTTTTTTATTCTTTCCACAACCTCCCTGAGGTAGCTTGGAGTGGAAGCCTGGCTGCGCAGGGAGATGTGGTTTGATGTCTGACCTTGTTTTGGGTTTAAAGGCGTCCAAGTAACTTGTCTCAGCACTTAGAAGTGCATCAGATCCAAAAGTCTCCAAAACTGGGCCTCGAGCCATAAAGAGAAAAAAGGAGGCCGCGGGCTTGGCAGGAGTGTGATGCCAGCGGAGGCTGGAATCAGCCCTTTGGGGATGCTATCTTTCTGGGGACAGGAGGAGGGCTTTCTATAGCACCCCTCTCCCCCCAACCTAATTCAGCTCCCGGGAGTGAAGATAAATACTGAGCCACGCCCAAGAGAAGGAGGGCGTAGGCAGGAGGGAGTGGAGTTTGGGGGATGGTAGGGAATGGGGAGAAGGTTTCCTTTTGAGGCCTTAACATATACCAGGCACATTTCATTATTCCTCATGAAAATCCTAGGATAATCTCTTTGTTGTCTCCCTTTATAAGATCAGGAAATGAGGCTTAGAGAGGCTGAGGGGCATGGCCGGGCTGGGGGTGAACATATGCCATGTAGCTGCAGAGCTGTGTCCCCTCCAGGGCAAAGGTGGCTCTAGATTTTAGGGGCAGCAGAATGTGGCGGTGCCAGTGACTAGGACCTGGGGACTGTCACCTCCAGAGTCAGCTCCACCAGCCCACAGAAAGTCTCACCTACCTCAGCAGCTTTCCTGGTTCTCTTGCTAGGTCCTCAAAGCCCAGTCCTTCGAATCTGAGTCCAGGGCTTGGGAGGTCTGCAGTTGGGAAGCAGGGCCCAGGGGCAGCACATGGAGGCAGACACATGCCCACGCAGCAGGCCCAGCACACCTGCCTTAGGTGGGATTTGCGGCAACCCAGAGACTCTCCTGCCTGACTTGAGGCTGTGTACAAAGATACATGTGCTTTGATTATCAAGAAAAATGGAACAGTTTAGTAGCTGTGGCTTAATACATGCAGGTTTCCAAGGCAGATAAAACCTTTCAAGCATGTGAGACCCAGGGCAGGTCATGGGAAACAGCCCACAAAAGGTCCTAGTGGACCCACTAGGCAGAATCCGCCAGCTCCTCTGTCTGAGCCCTACCTGCTTGAAGGCTGGAAGCACCTGCTTTCTAGTTGATCACCCTCGGCCCTTGTGTTGCCCAAGGTCCCAGCACAGCAAGGTGGCAACTGATTTGGGCAGGATGTCAGTGCCGGGTGGACATCCATTCATGTCGGTTGATTGGCAAAGACCCAGGCCAGGACCACCCAGACAGCATGCCTGCCTGGGACGGGAGGGAAGAGCAAGCCCGATCCATGCCACGTCCGCCCAGTCCTGCTACACCGGCTCTGCAAGCTTGTTTCTCGGCTTCCAACTGTTAACCTGGAGAAACTGAGAGCTTCCTCAAAGCCATGTGCAGCACCATGCTGGGCACGAGGTGGGGATGGGCCTCATTTCAGGCCACGGGTGGACTCTGAGAGGTTGAGAAGGGCCACTTGAGTTCCTGGGCACATCCAGCTCTCTAGCTTGGGTTTGGTGAGAATCCGGACCAGTTTTTTAGAGAATCTGCTCTTCTCTTTCTCATCTGAAAAACTCTCACCAAGTCTATTTTTGATCTTCAGCTGGAAGAAATCTTTATTTTTAAGATGCTAACCCTGGCACATCCTAGCTCCAGAGCAGCAGCTGGCGGGGAGCACAAGAAAGCCTGATGGGGCTATGTGGGTGCACCTGGAAGGCTGGCCACTGCTTCCAGAGCAAGGATGAGAGTTCTCGCCACAAACTTCTGGCTCTGGAAAGGCCAACTGAATGCCTTAGAACCAGGAGAGGCTTTTGCGTTTTTAGGGGCGAGAATTATTATTGTGAGCAAGAAGACAGGTTATTGCCACCATCTCACACCGCAGGAATCGCCTAGTTCAGGAGGTGTGCAGTCCTCATCCTGACAAAGTCATATCTCTGCTTTTTCATTTCCTGGTGTGAACACAGATGCCCTGTGTGCCCTGACCACGCCATGTTCAATGACTTATCCACAGATTGCCCAGGGTCCCTTGGCTGGAAATGGCAGTATCTGCCAAAGAGTGAGGCCCCGGGACGTCGCCCCACTTCCCTGTAAGGAAGGGACACTGTGGAATGGTGTCCATTCATTTCACTTACTTTCTCATTCATTCACTTTATTCATTCATTTTACAGGAGTCTTGTCTGATATTCAAGTCACCCGGGAGTGTGGTCTCTTGTGTGGCATGTCCTTCCCCAAGGCTGTTTCCTAGAAGAGCCTGTTTCTTCTCCCCATCACAGTGGAACTGCAAGGGCTCCTGGAACAGTGGCGGCTGAGGCTTCCCTCTGCCCTGCCGCCCAGATGCAGCACTTCTGTCTAAGGAAGTAGAAACTGGAGACTCCAGAGACTCTCATGGAGCCTACCTCTTCCCCCCCAGGTGAGCTTTATTCCATCCAGCAGCAGAGGGAAGTCTTGAGGGGACATTCAAGTGGCACCCCAAGCCTGCAAGGGAGACATTCCCGGGGAGAATGGCTGGGCCCACTGCTGGCTCCAGTCGCCCATCACAAAATTCCTGACTAGACCAAACAGTGGGTTTGGACAGGGTGGCATTTATCTTTACTTGATTTTAAGTGTTGCCTCTTCCCTCCCTCCATTCTCTTTTCCTACTAGTGTCTTTGTGCTCCAATGGCTACAAATGAATACATTGTGAACTTCTCAAAGTCAGGGACTGTGCTCCTTCTGTAGCAATTGACAAAGATTCTTTGCTTGACCAAACTTTAGTCAGATTCCTGGGCCTCCTCCTAGGCCCATCTCTGTATTTCCTTGTAAAATCCAGTTTTAGCAAGAACTCTGCTGAGCCTGTTTCGTAAGAATCCCCTATCATTTGTACCTGATCACTCTCAATGTCTGATCAGGTTCCTCCCTCTCCACCATCCCCCAGGTGAGGTCTGCTCACTCTGGCCTGTCTTCTGCAAGAATCCTGCAAGGTCCGTTGACTCACGACCTCCCAAATCCCCCTTTACTCCTGATGTTTCCTCTTAAGAGTTTTCCATCCACTGCCCCTGCCCTGCTCCTTGGCTGCAAATTCCCCCTTGCCTGTACCATATTCAGAACTAGCCCAATCTCCCTCTCCACTGGATAAGCCCATCACAGCAGTCCCTGTAGTGTTCTTGATGGTCCGGAATAGTCTTCTTTCCTTTACTTTAATGATGACCACAGAACAATTTTTCTTTAATGGTGTCTCTGCTGGGCCCTAAAGTGGTATCCAGTATGAGACCTTAGGTACGTGTTAAATATTTCCAGAATGATGAGACCTGCACGTACTTGTCATAGATTGCATGGAAAGCACTGCAGTAGGAGAAAGGGGACTGTCATGTGGAAAGAAGGAAGTGACCTACATCATTAGAGAACTACAAATAAAACATGTTCTAAGAGGGAGAGAGCGAGAGCTTGCTGCTGACCGGCAGAAGTGAGGAGGTCCAAAGGCATCTGACCCCCGATGGCCAAGAATAAGTAAAGGGCAACCTGTTCACAGGCTTAGCCTGGACTCCATGCCACTGCTGTCCCCGGCAGGAAACAGGCCTGGCTGCGGGATGTGGACCCTTACTAAGCCAGGATCAGCCAGAGACCGGAGGTGGGCCCACCCATCCTCCTGTATCCCGCAGAGAGCAGAACAGTGGCAGGGGCGGGGGCGGCGGGGAGTAGGGAGCAGGCCAGCAGATGGCCCATGGGAGGCTCCCCACCTCTGTCACTCTGCCTTTTTGTAGGGCCCACATGAGAAAGTGGCCCTGTCACAGAGGGAATACCCATGCTGCAAGGTGCCAGGAAGTCTGGCTGGTGGTGCCAGCTGCTTCTGGGAGTTGTCTGGGAATGGAAGTCTGGCAACTGGAGACTCGAGCCCAAGAAAGCTGCAAAAAAATCATGTGTCCCAGATGGGGCTGAGCTCAGAGGCAGCCCCTCTGGCTAGAAGATGGGGGCCCAGGTCTCCACTAGCACATGGTCTGAAGCACACAGTGACCCAGTGTTTGTAGAGTGCCCTTCTCCTTCCTCGTAGAAAGTGAAGGAATCGGTTGCTGACAGCTGGATAGGAGGGGCAGTTTTGAATTTAAGAAAATCAGAGGGTCAGAAGACATTCTGTATTAGAGATTAATGAAAACAAAGAGCAGAGGAACCGGTTAATACAAGAATGGAGTATCAGGATAAATCATAGTGGACTGGACTGATCTGGGCAGAAGAGAAAGTGGATGTGGTGCTCTAAAGGCTTGCGGGACACGACGATCCGTTAAGACTCCAGGGCATCTTCTCCAAACCACCTCTGTCGGCCGTGCCCTGGAGTCACGTGACAACCGAAAGCACCCCCTTTCCCCCACCAAAGGTGTGAATGCTCCCTGGGTGGCAGTGCCCAAGCTGTGAACCACTGACCCAGAGCCCTCTGGGGTGGGGGTTGCCAGTGGATGGTGGAGGCTGAGGTGGGTGGTTCAAGAAATACTGGTGGGTGAGGGTTGGCCAACTGTGGAAACTTTGTGGACTGGGAAGTTAGTCAGAGGGAAGAGTCAGTGAGTCATGTTGGGGGCAGGTGGTGGCTCACTGACAACAAGGGCATGGGTGTGGAGGTTAGGGCTGGGGAGAAAGGAGAGCTGGTGGCCTTTTCCTTTTGTTTTGTATAATTAATGTACCATAAAATGCACAGGTTTTAGTGTAGAATTCAATGGCTATTAGTACATTCACAGAGTTGTGCAAGATCACTGCAATCTCATTTTAAGTGACCAGTTAGTTGAGTTTGTCTGAGGCTGAGGACGCAGGCCAGGCCTCAGGGCTGGTGAGGACTGGACGTGGGGTCCAGATGGCCCCTCCTTCAAGGCCATGGTGGGAGCCATAGGCAGTGGGTGGACCATGTGGGCCCCTAGTGCAACAGCTTGGGGTGGGAGCAGGAGGAGGAGGCGACCGGGCCAGAGAGGTGAAAGGAAGCTGGAAGCCTGGCTCAGAGCCCACGGAGGGATGGTAGGGGTGAGGCCACTGGGGGTGACCCCAGGAGGGGCAGGGGTGGTGTCAGAGGGTAGGAAAGGCAGGGTGGGGGGGAGTGGGAGCAGGAAGGGAGCCCGCTGTCTTGGTGAGGAGAAGAGGGAGACGTGGAAGCTGAAGGGGCGGCAAGGTGGAGGCGGAGAAGGCAGAGAGTGATCCTGCTGGAAACACCAGGCTGGTTCCGTCACTCTGCCCTCCTCACCCTCCTCACTGTCCTGCCTCTGCTCAGTCCCTTACCCCATCTGCACTCTGGCCTAGTCCAAACCACCACCGCTGCTCCCTGGACCTCTGTGTCCACTCCCCGCCCCTGCCTCCCCTAGTCCCTTCTCCGTGGCATTGCACTAAGTGTGACAAACTATCAGCCTCCCTGAAATGATTCAACAGCTTTACAGCCATCATCTCTAGGGAAGAAAACACAATCCCTTCAGCAGTGCTGCCCAAGGTGGGCCTGGCCTGTGGCCTGGTCCACACCCGCCCCATCCACACTCACCACCTGCCATCCACACTCATACCCCATCTAGGCTCCTGTCTGCCCATGTCTGCCCATGTCCACTCCTGCCCCTGTCCACACTCACCCAGTCCACGCTTACTCCCATCCACACCCACAACTGTCCACAGTCACCCCATCCACATTCACCCTTGTCCACACTCACATTCTTCCACACTCTTCCCGATCCATGCCCACCCCCGTCCATGCTCATACCCACCCACGTGCACACCCACCCAGGCTCACCCCGTCCACGCTTAACCCTCAACACCTGCCCACACTCAGCCCCATCCCATCCACGCTCAATCCCATCCCCATCCATGCTTAACCCCCAACACCTGCCCACACTTAACCCCATCCCATCCACGCTCAACTCCATCCCCGTCCACGCTCAATCCCATCCCCATCCATGCTCAACCCCCAGCACCTGCCCACACTCAGCCCCATCCCATCCACACTCAACCCCCAACACCTGGCCACACTCAACCCCCATCCCGGTCCATGCTCAGCCCCAACCACTGCCCCTCAACCCCATCCTGTCCCACAGGACCTCGCCTCACAGTCCTGCCCTTCCTCTGCCTGGAACGATCTTTCCCCGGCTCTTCCCATGACTGGCTGCTTCTGGTGGTTGCGACTCGCTGGTGAGTAGGCCCTGGAGCCCCTTTCCTGACACCCGTTTTCCTCCCGGACGCTCGCTGTCTTTGTAACTGTCTCTTTGGGGATGTTTTGCATATTGTCTCGCTGCTTTCCCTGAAGGCAGGGCCCGGCCCTGTGCAGTTTCATCACTGAGGCCCAGAGCCCAGCACGGCACCTGCCCCTTTGAAGGAGTGTCCTGCCAGTATGTGAATGAGTGATGTAGTTTTAGCCTCAACTTTTTTACAGTGAGGCTGTGAAACTCTCACTACATCTTCGGCGTTTCCTGTAGTAACACTTTCCTCTTGTGATAAATGTGGGCAAAAGTATCTGCCCCCACCCAGGACTGCACAGGAGAGAGAGCAACTTTCTTTGAGACAGGGTCTGGCTCTGTCACCCAGGCTGGAGTGCAGTGGCACAATCTCTGCTTACTGCAACCCCCTCTTCCCAGGTTCAAGTGATTCTCCTGCCTCAGCCTCCTACTGAGTGGCTAGGATTACAGGCATGTGCCACCACGCTGGGCTAGTTTTTGTATTTTTTGGTAGACACGGGGTTTCGCCATGTTGGCCAAGCTGGGAGAGACAGTGATTCTTTGCTGTGTTGCTATTCAGCTCTGGATGGTTGTTAGGCCTTTGGAAAGCCTTTGTTTTCTCTGAATTTGGACTGTCATTGTAGACTTTTCCTCTACAGACTGGCACACCCATTTGTGCCCTGCCCCACACTGGGGGTCTGGCAGAGAAGAGGGGCTGGAGCCCAGTGTGGGTTACCAGCATCCTTGGCAAGCGCTGTGCCTGGGAACAATGGCTCTTCCTGGCCACGCCTCCAGGGGACACTGCCTTCAAATCCACTCCTAGGTAGGGCGGCCCTGCCTGCAAGCCTCTTTCCACCCAACCAGCAAACACCACACTGTCTTCATGTCTCCTGTGGCTTTTCAGCAGGTTGGATTTTCTCCTTAGGATGTCTGGAAAAGGGAGTCAAGTTTGTCACTCCCCTTGCTACTTTCTCCTCTCTGGATCAGGCTGCCAATCTGTAAATGATGTTTTTGGTTTTTCTTTGTTGTTGTTTTGGTGCTGTGAAGCCTGACTTGTTAATACCAGGTGCTGAAGGATTAAAACTTATCATCAATCACCATCATCAAAGCAAGGAGGGGTAGGATGGTTTCAACTACTCCCAAATTTCCTGGAGGAATTTGGCCTCTTGTCAATTCCCCTCTCCTGAGGCTGACATTACCAGCAGAACAAAGTCCTCTCTAGCTGCCCACTCTCGGGGCTTACTAAGTTAAAAATCTCTTATCTTGGGCTCTGTGCTAAGCACAAGAAGGGAACAACATTTCTTGACTGATAATGTATTAGTTGTTTCTTGCAATTTGACTGTGGGACTCTAAGAATAGTGCATTTTTTCTGGAAGCAGAGTTTTAACAACCTAGAAAGCTTAATTAAGCTTTCCTGCTGCATTGTTTAGATTGAATTAGTAGCAGAAGAGTATTTTTAGAAGTGAAATGATTATTTCATGTAACAGATACATGTCTGAATATTCTTAAACCTCTATATAGGCCAAAACATAGCTAAAGAATTGACTTCACAAGTCTAAAAGTATGAGTGGTTGCTTTTACACACGTCATCACCATCCTATCTATTTATTCTATTCAATTTATACCTTGAATTGTTTTTTCCTAACTACAAGGTGAGCTGGGGTTGGGAGGAGAACTTTTAAAAGCACTTTACAAATGTGATAGGCCTGTAGTGATTTTTCAGCTTGTCTGCTTTTGCTGGTCTGGGTGGGCTCCCTTCCCAGATTTCAGTCTTGTTTAGAATTCTTTTCTTTTATTCAGAGGAACCAGGATATCACTTGGTGGTGACTGCTTTGTGTATTACTTTGGTTAGTAAAAGTACCTGATATGGTTTGGCTGTGTCCCCACCCAAATCTCATCTTGAATTGCAATGCCCACAATTCCCACATGTCGTGGGAGGAACCCAGTGGGAGGTGACTGAATCTTGGGGATGGGTCTTTCCCATGCTATTCTTGTGATAGTGAGTACGTCTCACGAGATCCGATTATATAAGGGGGAGTTTCCTGTGCAAGCTCTCTTTTCTCGTCTGCCACCGTGTGAGACATGCCTTTTACTTTTACCTTGATTGTGAGGCCTCCCCAGCCACATGGAACCATAAGTCCAATAAACCTCTTTCTTTTGTAAATTGCCCAGTCTCAGGTATGTCTTGATCAGCAGCATGAAAATGGACTAATACAGTACCCTGGAAAAGTTTTGTTATGAGGAAGTGGCAGGTTAAAATAGAAAGTGGCCATTTAACTAATACTTTGAAGTGTGCATCTTCTCAGAAACTCAGGTGACCAAAGTGAGGTGCCAGACGGCATATTTTCAAATGAATACCTGAGTTAGAATGGACCTTTAAGACTCTAGTGAAAAACATGACATGAAAGTGGTCCAAATGAAACTCTCAAATTTTCCTGGAAGGCTCTTTTTATATAAGCAGAATAAAGATTGTGTTAATATTGGTAATGTGGAAAATGCAGTTTGCAAATTATGGCCACCACAACTCCTGAAGATGACTAAAATACTGATATAAAAATAATGGGAACCAGCCAGGTACAGTGGCTCATGCTTGTAATCCTAGCACTTTGGGAGGCTGAGACAGTCAGATCATCTGAGGTCAGGAGACCAGCCTGGTCAACATGGTAAAACCCCATCTCTAAAAAAAATACAAAAAATTAGCCAGATGTGGTGGTATGCACCTGTAATCTCAGCTACTCAGGAGGCTGAGGCAGGAGAATCGCTTGAACCTGGGAGGCGGAGGTTACAATGAGCTGAGCTTGAGCCACTGCACTCCATCCTGGGCACCAGAGCTAGACTCTGTCTACAATAAAATAAAATAAATAAGGAACCATCTAATAGAAGTAGAGGAAGTGATCTCAAGTAGGAATCATCTACATCTGCTTGCTATAGGTTTGCAAAGGGGCTGAGAGGGCTTCTTGGAGAAACCTGAGGGTGAGTTTGGGTGAGGCATGATGAATTCTATATGAGGGATTTTCCACATCCTCTGAGATAGGTTTGCCAATTCAGATACATCAGTGAGATCCGTGCAAAGATACGCGACTGGGCAAGACTGTCCCAAAGGAAAGTGGCGTGTGAAGACAACTCCTTGAGGTGGCCACAGGCATGGGCAAAAATCAAGTTATCTCTTGCTTGCTTTTGATATTGGTGATATCAGATGATTCTGCTCTTTAATCTCACTTTTTCATGTTTACCTTTAGCATGACTTTCAGTATTTCTCCATGTCTCTTTCTCTGCCAAACACTGAAAATCCAGGAACCTTTTGTAAACAATCATGCACCATTTCTTCTGCATTTGTACAGTACCTCCTTCAATGAGGGCTTGTTTGGTGACCTGCAAAACTCTGGGCTTCTCTTCATCTTCAGCTACTCACTTAGCTTAGCTTCCTACAGGGTAAACAGAAGTGGATTCATTTTTAGTTCAAGTTTTCTAAATACTGAGCCTATGTCTTTCTTCAGAAGAGCCATCACCACACCCATGAGACATGGTCCAGGCTATTCCTACACTCAGCCTGTTAGCAATCTCAGAGGCTGCTGCAGGTCCCAGCGAGGCACCAGCAACTTGTAGGAGGGTGACCAATGTTAATAATTTATAACATTTCTTTTTTTTTTTTTTTGAGACAAAGTTTCACTCCGTCGCTTTGTTACAGAGATTGATATGATTTTAGCTCACTGCAATCTCCACCCACTGGGGTCAAGCAGTTCTCCTGCTTCAGCCTCCTAAGTAGTTGGGAATACAGGCATGCACCACTATGCCCGGTGAATTTTTGTATTTTTAGTAGAGACGGAGTTTCACTGTATTGGTCAGGCTGGTCTCAAACTCCTTACCTCATGTGATCCACCGGTCTCAGCCTCCCAAAGTGTTGGAATTACAGGCGTGAGCCCCGTTACATTTCTTTCCTTAGATCTGGATTTTCTTTCAGAGCAAACATAGGCACTGGTAAAATTATGCTCCTTTGTAAGTAATTCCTTGTTCCTAAAGCGACCCCCATCACCCTCTTCTTCTTTTCTCCAGTCTCTTTACACTTCCTAAGTCGGCAGAGTTCCTCGGCCACAAAATCTCCCCAAAGGGTGTGGCTTGCTCTTCTGCAGTGGATACACAGACCCCTGCTGCCACCCTTGTCTTCCTGATGCCATTTTCTCAGAATTGACACAGCTCTGTGAGCTGTTCATTTTAACTAAAGCTGGATCCCATAGCTTATTTTTGTAGTGACCCCAGATCAACATGCCAACTATTAATATTTTGGCCATGAATCTGATGCAAGTCAATGCTGTGAATCTAATATTAAGCAAAAGCTTAACTGATCAAACTCCAGCTTGTTTTGTTGTTGCTGCTCTTACATAAAAAGTCAAATGAGATGGTTGAGGGAAACCTTCTAGTGAAGACTGCGTGGCCATGGCACCTCTGACAGTCACACAAATAAAAATACATTTGGAATTAAATCCTATTTCAAGCCTTGTCATAAATGAATCTTACATTAAATAAAAAGATAACATTTCCTGGACCAGCTGCGATGGCTCACACCTGTAATCCCAGCAAATTTGGAGGCTGAGGTGGGCGGATCACCTGAGGTCAGGAGTTCAAGACTAGCTTGGCCAACATGATGAAACCCTGTCTCTACTAAAAGTACAAAAATTAGCCAGGCATGGTGGTGGGTGCCTGTAATTTCAGCTACTTGGGAGGCTGAGGCAGGAGAATCGCTTCAACCCAGGAGGTGGAGGTTGCAGTGAGCTGAGCATACCACTGCATTGCAGACTAAGCAACAAAAAACAAAACAAAACAAAACAAAAAAAAGATAACATTTGCCAAGGTTGCTCTGGTTGAAAAGAGCTGAAATGATCATGTGTGTTTATAAAAGTAGTAGCAATTTAGTATTTGCTTGTAAAAGAATTAATCTTCCATCTGACTGCTCAAATAAAGTGGTACTACATAGAGGAAGAAACTAAAAGAAATTGATATTTTCAAATACAATAGAAAGAAAAAGACCTAGGTTTAAAAATATATTAAATATAAATACAAATGATAGTGGTAGACATGTAATAATTTTTTTTTTTTTTTTTTTTTTTTTTGAGATGGAGCCTCACTCTGTTGCCCAGGCTGGAGTGCAATAACGTGATCTCAGCTCACTGGAACCTCCACCTCCTAGGTTCAAGCTATTCTCCTACCTCAGCTTCTTGAGCAGCTGGAGCTACAGACACCTGCCATGCCCAGCTAATTTTTTTATTTGAGAAGCTTTCACCATGTTGGCCATACTGGTCTCAAACTCCTGATCTCAGGTGATCTGCCTGCCTCAGCTTTCCAAAGTGCTGGGATTATAGGCATGAGCCACTGCATCTGGCCAGTAGACATGTAATACTATGCAGTGATTATGTATATATGTTGTTGATACAGAGTTTCATATATTAGGTGAAGAAAGCAGATTACAAAACTGCATAGAAAGTTGCCCTTTAAGTCAGACCACATCTGTATGTGTAGGATTCGTACAAAAGAATGAAAAGATAGGAAAGTATTCATCAAAAGAGAGGGGGATTAATGAAATTTCAAGGTTTTTCTTCACGCTTTTCTTTAGTCTGCAGTATTACTTTTGTGATTAGAAAAAGGCTGCTCTAATGAATTAGAAGCTAAAAAAAAATACTACATGGATAGAGAATTCCTGCAAGGAGTCTGGGATTAAATTGCACTCCTATACTAAACACAAAAAGACCAGGTCTTCCTTTTTAGGATAGTCAGCCCTGTGATCCCATGACTTTGGGAGGACAAGGCCAGGAGTTTGAGACCAGCCTGACCAACATGGTGAAACCCTGTCTCTACTAAAAATATAAAAATTAGCTGGGTGTGGTGGTGTGCACCTGTAGTCTTGGCTACTCAGGAGGCTGAGGCAGGAGAATCACTTGAACTTGGGAGGTGGAGGTTGCAGTGACTGTATCACTGTACGCTAGCTTGGGACACAGAGACACTCCATCTCAATTAAAAAAAAAGAGAGATTATATAATCAATGTACAGGACTCAACAGTAATAGCTCAAAACACAATTGACCTATATTCTTTCAAATAGCAAGATCAAATTAATAATATAACTGGATTTTATATTTTTCTCTTAACATTCTTTGCTCAATTAAAGAATGCATAGCCAAAGGAGGCAAGATAAAATGACTGTTTTTTATATACAATTTAAAATCCCTATCATTTATGTAAAATCTAGACATAGCTTTGAGCTATTGAATTAGACTGCATACCATCAAAGAGTGTGTTAATTCTTCAGTCAATAAATCTAACAGTGCAGGTCAGTGCCAGGCATCAGCAAGTTGCAGGATGATGTTTGGTAGATAATTCCTTCCAAAGGTAGATAGGACCTTTGGTAGATAATTCCTTCCTGTACATTTTTGTTCTAGAAAAAGAATGGTACCAAAACAGTGTTGGAAACTGAGGAAAAAAGCAAATATGGCATCCAAATGCTTTACAGAGGAGTACTTCCTAGTACTTTACAGAATTTTCCACTTGATTATGTTCAAACACGTTAATTTCATGGTGTTTTACTTTCAGCAGGTTTCAGTTCTTGAGGATTGCTCACTAGGATGGTAATTGGTCAGTAAATTAAGTGAGTTGGAAGACTCCAGGTGAAAATTTAAGATTACTGCAGTTTTGGCCTGATGCTGATGTTGACCAGAGAGAACAGAATCTGAAACCAGATGAGCTGTTAGTACTGCTTTCATCTGTTTTACAGCCACAGCAACAGCAGTTCCTTGGCTTCTGGAAACAGTGTTGGTCTATGCAAAAAATGTGCTAACAAATATGTAAAGTAAGTTGCATCACTAGCTTTGATTTTTTAAATTGATATATTATATACCATACACTGAATTTTACCTCAATTCAGTGGTTTTCAGTACAGTAACAAGGTTGTGCAACCATCACTGCTATCTAATTCCAGACCATTTTCATTGTCTCCCAAAGAAACTCCATCCCCATTAGCACTTAGTACCCATTTTCCTCTCCCCTCAACTCCTGGCCACCATCTACTTTCTGCCCCTATGGATTTCTTATTCTGGACATTGCATATTAATGGAATCGTGATCTTTTGTGGCTGGCTCCTTTCATTTTCATGTCATAATGTTTTCAAGGTTCCTCCACGTTGTGGCATGTCACTAACCCATTCCTCTTTATGGCTGAATAATACTTCTTCATATGGCTATGCCAGATTTGATTCATCCATTCATCCATTGATGGGCACTTTTTGGTTATTATGAACATTCATACACTAGGTTTTGTGTGGATGTGTTTTCAGTTTTCTTAAGTACCTAGGAATTACTGGTCATGTGGTGATGACTCTGTTTAACCTTTTGAGGTACTGCCAGACTGAGCCAGAGTGCATAGTTAACACATTCCCACCAGCAATTTATGAAAGTTTCAATTTATCCATTCTTGTCAAGGCTTCTTATTCTCCACCTGTTTGTTTATAGCCATCTTAGTGTGTGTGAAATTGTATTTCATGGTTTTGATTTGCATTTTCCTAATGACTAATGATGTGGTGCATCTTTTCATGTGCTTTTGGACATTGTATAGCTCCTTTGGAAAAATGTTTATTCAAATCCTTTGACCATTTTCCTTAGACATTTTTTTTGAGTTGTAAGGATTCTTTATATATTCTAAATACTAGACCCTTATCAGATACATAATTTGGAAAAATTTTTCCCATTCTGTGAGTTGTCTTCACTTTCTTGATAGTGTCTTTGAGGCACACGTTTTAAATTTTAATGAAATACAATTTGTCTATTTTTTTGTTTGCTTGTGCTTTTGGTGTTAATCAAATGCTTAGTCCAATGTCATAAAGGTTTACATCTACATTTTCTTCTAAGAGTTCATTTTCATTTTACATTAGGTCTGTCATCCGTTTGGAGCAAGTTTTGCATCTGGTATGAAATAGTTCAATTTCATTGTTTCATATGGCTATCTCACTGGCAACATTTGTTAAAAATATTATACATTCATCTTCATTGAGTTGTCTTGGCACCCTTGTCAAAAATAAATCGACCACAGGGTAATGGTTGATTTCTGAAATCTCAATTGTATTCCATTGATCATGTGTTTATCCTTATGCCAGCATCACAGTCTTAATTATAGTAGCTTTGTAGTAAGTTTTGAAATGGGAAGTGTAATTCTTACAACCTTTTAATCTTTTCAAGATTATTTTATTATTCTGGGTCCCTTGCATTTCCATATTACTTTAGGATCAGCTTGTCCATTTCTGCAAAGAGTGCAGGGGGTATTTTGATATCAATTGTTGATCAATTTGGGGAGTATTGACATCTTAGCAATATTTTCTTCCAATCTGTGAACACAAAATTTCTTCATACTCAAATTATCTTTTTAAATGATGTTAAATCCAAGTATTTTATTCTTTGTGATGCTGTTGTAAATGGAATTCTTTCGTGTGTTGTTCATTGCTAATGTATAAACATCAATGATCGTTGTGTATTAATCTTGTATCCTGCAACCTCATTCAACTTATTAGCGCTAGTTTTTCAGTGTGAATCCCTTAATATTTTCTACATACAAGATCATGTCATCCGCAAACTGCTTTACTTCTTCCTTTCCAGTCTGGATGCGTTTTACTTCATCTTGCCTACTGCCTTGGCTAGAACCTCCAGTACAAGGTTGAATAGAAGTGATGAGAGAGAGCATCCTTGTCTTATTCATCATCTCTAGGAGAGAAAGCTTACAGTATTTTGCATCAACGTATCAGGTTTGGGTTTTTCATAGATGTCGTTTCTCAGGATAAAAAAAAAAAAGGCATTCTATTTTTGGCTTTTTGAATGTTTTCATCTAAGAGTTTTGATTTTTGCCAAATGTTAAATGCTTTTTCTATATGCATTGAGATGTTTTTGTCCTTTATTCTAATAATATGGTGTACTACATTGATTTCTGCATGTTGAATTCTGTATTCCTAAATCTCACTTGCTTATGGTGTATATTCCTTTCTATATGTTGCTGGATTTAGTTTCATTAGTGTTTTGTTGAGGATTCTTGCATCTATATTGAGGGCTATTGGCCTGGAGTTGTTTTCTTTGCCCGATTTCTAATGTGGGTGATACTGAATTAGGAAGAGTATCCCGCTTTTCTGTTTTTTTTGAAGACTGTTTGAATAATTGGTGGTATTCTGTAAATGTTTGGTAGAATTCACCAGTGGAGGTATCTGCTCCTGGACTTTACCCTGTGGGAATTTTGTTGTTTTTAAGAGATGGGGGTTTCACTCTCACCCAGGTTGGAGTGCAGTGGTGTGACAATAGCTCACTACAACTTTGAACTCCTGGGCTTAAAGGATATTTCCACTTGAGCCTCCCAAGTAGCTGGGACTACAGGTATGCACCACCACACCTATTTTTTTATTTGTATTATTTTTTTTTTTTAAGAGACAGGGTCTTGCTATGTTGCCCAGACTAGTCTTAAACTCTTGGACTAAAGCAGTCCTCCTGCTTCAGCTTCCCAAATAGCTGGCATTACAGGTGTGAGCCACCATGCCTGGCTATGGGAAGTTTTTTGATTATTCATTTAATATTTGGATCTATTTCAATTTTTATTTCTTCAATTTTAATAGTATATGTCTTTCTAGAAATTTGTCCACTTCATCTAAATTCTCTAATTTGTCATATGAACTCTTATAATTTTTATTTCCATAAGATTGGTAGTAATCTTTCATTCCTGATTTTAGTAATTTGTCTTCTCTATTTTTCTTTTGAGGCTGGCTAAGGGTGTCATTTTATTGACTTTTTATAAGAACCAGCTTTTGGTTTGATTTTTCTCTATTTTGCTATCCTCTATTTCACTTATTTTGATTCTAATCCATATTATTTATTTGTTCTGTTTACTTTAGGTTTAGTTTGCTATTCTTTTCTAGTTTCTAAAGGGTTCAGGCTAGGTTATTGATTTGAAACTTTTCAGTAACAGACATTTATAGCTAGACATGATCCTTTAAGTGATGGTTTAGCTGCATCTCATAAGTTCTGGTATGTTCTGTCATCTTCATTACTCTAAGGGACTTTGCAATTTCCCTCATGATTCTTTTCTTTGACCCATTGGTTAATAGGAGTATATTGTTTAATTTCCAAATTTTTGTAGGTTTCCCAAAGTTTCTTCCAATTTTTAATTTCATCCCATTGTGGTCAGAGAACATGTTTTGTATAATTTCAATTCTCTTAAAAATTATGCCTTCTTGATAAATTGTCCTTTTTATTATGTAATGTCTTTGTCTCTAATAATTTTTATTTAAAAGTCTATTTTGTCTGATATATCCACTCAAGCTCTTTTTCCCTTACAGTTTACATGTATTTTTTCCATCCTTTTACTTTCAGCCTACTTGTGTCATTGAATCTAAAGTGTTTCTTAGTGGGTAGCATATAGTTGGACCATGATTATTATCCATTCTGCCATCTTTGCCTTTTGAGTGTTTAATCCATTTACATTTAATGCAATTATTGGTAAGGTGGGGTTTAGTCTGCAATTCTCTATTTTTTAATAGAGACAAGGCCTCACTATGTTGCCTATGCTGGCCTTGAACTCCCAGGCTCAAGCACTCCTCCTGCTTCAGCCTCCAAAAGTGCTGGCATTATAGGCATGAGCCACTGTGATCAGCCTTGTTTTCTATGTCTTTTTTTTTTTTTTTTTTGTTCCTTTATTCTTCCATTATTTCTATGCCTTCTTTTTTAGCAGCTTTTTTCTAGTGTACCATTTTCTTTGCTGTAGCTTTTACTATATACTCCTTAGCTATTTTCTTAGTGATTTCCCTGATGATTGTAACATTCTGATTTACAACAACCTAGTCTGGATTAATACCAACTTCCACAGTACAAAAAATTTTCTTGCTCTGATAAGTCTGTTCCCTCCCACTTCCTTTGTAATGTTATTGTCATACAAACTGTTTTTCACTTTGTGCCCACCAAAACAGATTGTTTTATGCAGTTGCCTCAAATCAGATAGGAGGAAAAAAAAATTTACAAAAAAATGCATTTGTACTGCCTTCTATATTTACCAATATATCTACCTTTACCAGTGCTGTTTCTTCATGTGCAATTGAGTTACTATTATCTTTTCAGCCTGAAGTTCCCTGTTTATTATTTCTTGTAGCGCAGACTTGCTAATGACAAATACTGTTTTTATGTGGGCATGTCCTAATCATTTTTGAAGGATAGTTTTGTGGGAAATAGAATTCTTACTTGATAGTCATTCACTTTCACCACTTGGAATATGTCATCCCACTGTTTTCTACATTTCATAGTTTCTGGTGAAGATCCTCTGTACATGAGTCACTTCTCTCTTTGCTTCCACGATTCTTTGGACAGTGTGATTTGGTGTCCAGGCATGGGTCTCTGAGTTTATACTACTTAGGGTTCATTGAGCTTCTTGGCCATGTGAATCAATGGTTTTCATCAAATTTCAGTCTTTGGCCATTTTTTTTTTTTTTTTCAAATATTCTACCTCTTTCTCTCCCCTGAGACTCCAAATATGCATATATTGGTATGAATGATGGTGTGCCACACGTCTCTGAGGCTCTATTCATTTTTCTTGTTTTTTTCTGTTTCTCAGACTAGAGTACCTCAAAATTTTCATTTCAGTTACCTTATTTTCAACTTCAAGACTTATATTTGGTTCTTTTAAAAATAATTTTTAATCATTTTCTATTTAGTGAGACATTTTCATACTTTTAGTTCTTTACACATAATTTTTCTTTAGTTCTCTGAACCAATTTAACATAGCCAATTTAAGGTCTTCGTCTAAAAATCCAATGTCTAGACTTCCTCAGGTACAGTCTCTATTTTTTCCCCCTGTGTATGAAACATATTTTCTTCTTTATGTACCTCATAATTTTTCTGTGGAAAACTGGAAATTTCAAAGAACAGTGTGGCAACTCTGGAAATCATACTTACCTACCTTTTTATCTCCTTGCTAAGGGTTAGATGTACTTTCTGGGTTTTGGCTTGTTTAGTCCTATTGAGTGACTATTCTGAACTAATTCAGTAAAGTCTATATTCTTTTTAGTGCCTGGATACTGAAGTTTTTATGCTAGGGTCATTTAGTGGTCAGCTAATGAATGGACAGAAATTTCTCTAAACCCTACTAAGGGAGTGTCCTTACTGTGCTACGTCTCCAAGTCTGTGGCAAGGGCTCTGGGTGCATGTTGGGGCACCCCTTCAACACTAAGCCAGGAAGGTGACAGGAAGGAAGCTGCCATTGGCTTTGCTTTCTGCTTCTGTGTCAAGGTCAATTTACGGTGAAAGCTCAAGATGTTTTTAAGTCTTTCCTGAGCAGCAGTATAACCCTTTGCATATGCCAAGCTCTATACATACACATGACCATCTAAATTCCCATTATCAGAGCTTTTCAAGCTCCCTATGGATATCTTATTCCCTAGCTTTTCATTTTACGTTTTTGGTTAGCCTATTGTCAGCTCCAAGGGTTAGCCACTACTTGAGGCAACCATAAAATTAATCAATTACCTCTGAGTCTTTCTTGACTAATGTCCCTGGAAAAAAGGCTTTTCACACGTGGCAAGCTCCAATCTGTTAAAATAAAGACAGTCTTGCGAATGAGGTTTTCCAGGGAACTGCCTGACAGGTCGAATAATAATTCTCTGGGAATGAGCCTTTAACAGATTCTAACCCCATTCTGCAACCCCTAGTGGATTCCAGGCTGCTACTTTTCACCTTCATTGCACACTGTTGGTTTTCAAGGATACAACAGAGAAGGAAGTGGGAGACAGGAATAGGAATAGGGCAACTTATAACACTTCACAAAGCTCATTCATACTGAGAATTCAGCCATTTCTCTCGAATAAATACTTCACCACGGACATTCTGAGCATTCACATGGTTCAAGCTCAATTATTCTATAAACTGCAGTAACTGACAGAGGCAACCAAACTTGATACAGTATGAGTTTTTAGTCACACTCCAAATGAATGTTGCCATAATTTTTCAGAGGCCTGGATAATCCTTTCATTATTAAAAATCTTGGATCAGCCGGGCGCGGTGGCTCAAGCCTGTAATCCCAGCACTTTCGGAGGCCGAGGCGGGTGGATCACGAGGTCAAGAGATCGAGACCATCCTGGTCAACACGGTGAAACCCCGTCTCTACTAAAAATACTAAAAAAAAATTAGCTGGGCATGGTGGCGTGTGCCTGTAATCCCAGCTACTCAGGAGGCTGAGGCAGGAGAATTGCCTGAACCCAGGAGGCGGAGGTTGCAGTGAGCCAAGATCGCACCATTGCACTCCAGCCTGGGCAACAAAAGCGAAACTCCGTCTCAAAAAAAAAAAAAAAAAAAAAAAAAAAAAATCTTGGATCATTATATACTCAAAAATCACCATGAGAAACAAAACCTGATATTCTTTAACACAGATAACAAGGATAATCCACACTTGAGTGGAAAAAAACCCCGGCTAACCCTTGCAAGTCTCTTAATTACATACAGAAATAATAATCTCGGAATGTTCCACCTTCTGCCCGGCCACTACACTGGCTGCCAGTACTTTTGTCTCCAGAGTACAAGGGGACCACACATACAGTCATGCTTCAAAGGCTGTGAAGCAAGCTCTTTTCCTGAGTGAGAATATCAGTCACTTGGCTATGATCAATCCCTTTCCTAGAGACACCTGCATCACTTTCAGATCTATTAACTGGTGACACAAGGAGGTACTTCCGGGTAGGCACAGTGAGACTTGAATGATTTTTTTTGAGACAGTCTCACTCTGTTGCTCATGCTGGAGTGCAATGGCATGATCTTGGCTCACTGCAACCTCCACCTGCTATGTTCAAGCAACTGAGCCACCTGCCTCAGCCTCCCACGTAGCTGGGACTACGTGTGCATCACCATGCCTGGCTAACTATTTTGTATTTTTAGTAGAGATGGGGTTTCACCATGCTGGCCAGGCAGGTCTGGAACTCCTCACCTCGTGATCCGCCCGCCTCAGCCTCCCAAAGTGCTGGGATTACAGGTATGCACCACCGTGCCTGGCCGAGACTTGAATGATTTTTAGACAGACATAGAGCTAGTTTCAAGAATACAAACTTTATAAAAATGCCCTTTGAAGAAAAGATAAGATATTCACTGAGTTTCTGGGAAAATACAGGAGGACCTCATTAGGAACAAGCAGGAGTGAATGAAAACCACAAAACTGAAGGCATAATAAAACGGGCAGGGTTATGTAAGAATCCATTTAAAGAAGAGTCTTACAGTGTGTTTATGAGTCTGTGAAAGGAATTTACACTCTAATTTTAATTATATCAGATTGTATTTATGTTGGTCTAGTTAGAAACCCATGTTCATAAATCATCTTAATAAAAATGTTTTAATTTATGCTGAGGCAATGTATTGTGTTTAAGCACTTTATAGCAAGATTAGAATTTCTGATTTTTTATTCAGGAAACAACTGTACTGCTAATAATTTTAAAAACTGGCTTTGAAAGTCTCCTGAGACTACAAAATAGTTACATATTTTAGAGAAAATTATGTGCAGAGCCTCATAAACCAACTGGTGTTGAAGACTTCTTTTTTCCTAGACTGCAAAGATTTTAATTTGTAATGCTCAATGTAAAACAGAAGTGAGATGTACATTACGTAGTCAGACAAGCTGGAGTGTGAAAGGTCTTCGTGAGGCATGCTGACCAAAAGATGTTTAATGTAAGCCTCACTTTTCCAGAAGAGAAGGGCCAGATAACAAAGAAGTTCATCACTCTTATCCATTAGCCAGAGTGGATCCTCCATCCTGGCTGGGCTCTTTTGTATAGGGATCATTTAATTATTATATATTTTAATAGTGTGCTCAAAACATGTATTAACTGAAGATGCAGGATTTCATCCATACAATGTTACTTAATTGAGGCTTTTGGTATAACAATTGGGCACACTGAAGAACAATGATAGGGTAATCCACTAAAATGGGCCCCCTTTGCACCACATCATAGGAAGGCCTATGCTCATGAGGCTATCCTGGACTTTACCACCAACCACACATGAGCTCACTGAAGAAAACTTACCTGGACAGATGATACTTCCCGAGTAGTACCCTTTCTCTTACTGTGTGAAATACTTTTCTACCTAGTGTCACTGTTGCTCAAGAAAACAACATATATAATAACTTCAGATTTGTTTTTCTGCAAAGCTTTGGGCCCAATTCAAATATATGGCATGTAGGCAAATTTTCTCCAGTTGATAACACTCCTTTGTAATATCCAAAGATTAAGAATGACATCATTGATGAATCCAGCACAGAATTTCCATACGAACAGCACCAGGGAAACCATTTAAGTTCCACTTCTCATCAGTTAAGTTCTGGTGCTGTACCCAAGGAGGAAGGTTGAGACTGCACAAAGGTGGTATGCCCAGCCCACTGCTGTTGTTTAACACACTGTAGTTCATAACGGGTAGAGAAAGAACGCTTGGATTGTAAGCATCTTTGGAAAATTTCAAACCAGGTAAAACTAATGTATTACCTTATTGCAGTGAGAAACCTAAATATCAAGTTAGCACGTTTCATAGCTCCATTCCATGACATATGATTGTAGAGGATGAAACAGAAAAATGTAGCAAGATATTTACTGTCACTTAAATGATAGGTAGCAGTCACTTAGGCCTGAGGCACAATTGTGAAATTTCACGCCACATTTTTCACCTGCTTACTTATATACATGTAGAGGTTACCTTAAAACTTCAATTATTCCAAAGGATGAAAGAAGTGTTACATTTTGATAGAGATCTTCAGTTCCTATTTTACTATAAGCCTTTGAAATGTTAAGGCTGAATAGAGCAAGTTATGAAAGGGAACAAGAGGAAGTAAGAACAGTGCAGATACAGTGGGAACACATGGTAACTTTCTGCCTTCTCCATTCTACGTGGATGGTGTGCTTTCCGGGCAGCAGGTGGTGTGACTGTAAAAAGATCACACATTTGTCAGTAACTATGTAGGATTTTTGGCACTGTTAGAACATAGCATTATAAAGTCAGGGCAGCTAATAAAAATTCCAGCAACCAAATTTTTCATAAATCTGAAATTAAAAAAAAATAATTTTTCTACCAACCAAATCTTCTTGGTTCTCCTTTCAGCCCTGCCTTTTAGAAAACTTACATCATTAAAAAACATTTTTAAAAAAAGAATCACTTCACAGCAACCAGATGAACATCTGGCAGCAAAGCAACATTAAAATGCCATCCTTTGAAAGGAAGAGCAAATACGTGACTTCTTCATGAAGAGCAGTTCTTTCTGGCAGAGTGGAGGCTCACAGACTTTCTGTTTATGGACTTTTGCAGAAGTCCAAGGCTGAATTTGGATCTGCCTTTCCTGTATGTTCTCAGTTGCACCTGGGCAGTATATGTTAAGTATACAAGAAACTAGGGTCAAAATGAAGATAATCTCATGTATCAGGTGAATAAGTAAATGTGCACAGGCTGTATTTAGAATCACCTTGTTAAAAACTAGTAGTGGAAGCAGCTGAAGCCTTTCACATGTGACAAAAATATTCCAAAGTCAGTATAAATTTAACCATAAACCCATCAAAAAAGAACACTGAGGTCTTATTTCAATGTGTGTTTTCTCTCCCTTTCTCATTGTATGGAAACTTTATATTGAGAAAGGAAAAGGATCAGATCTTGTAAAGCTTCAAATATTCCTCAAATTCTTCTCATATAAACAAATCTTATCAGAAAATTTAAAACTTTCTAAACTTTTTTTCTGAAAACATTTTTAAAAAATAAGAGTGCATTTCATTACAATCTACAGTTTTGTTTTTAAAATTCCTCACAAAAGTCTCTTGCTACATAGGAAAACTTACAAACAAGGCTGGAACTTTCCAGAGGGTGTGTGCTCTGGGATCCTCGTTGAGCCTCCATGGGAGTCTCACTTTGCCGCCAACTCAGGCACCCCACCCTGCTACTCAAGACCACTGAGACCATGGGGTTTGCTGACACTCCTCAAAAACTGACAAGTTTCCACTGGAGACACTGTGCAGAACATGCTCTCGGGGAATCACTCTCTGGGAAAAGCAAGGGAGAAGAGAGGAAGCATCACTGAAGGTATGTGTGTTCAAAAGGGAATCTGGTTAGATGATCAAATCACTGTTCTCCAGGGACCTGAAACGTGCTTTAAATTAGATTTGGGGAGGCCCATCGATCTATAAACAGTTTGTGTAAAAGACACACTCATATAAAAAGGAAAAACACAGAAGACAAACGGGTCCTTAATTTGGGGGAGGATATATTCCAACTTGGGGGAAGGGTGAGGCATTTTAGCTCTGAAGCCCAATCATGACATTTCCAGAGTTCTGCAGTGCCCCGCCTTGGACAGGACAGGATGGAAGAGTCTGTTCTGGACTGGCTGGATTCCCCAGCGTCAAGCTGGCAGTGCTCCTGAGGCTCCTGAGTGTTTATCAACTCAGCAGGTCAAAAGTCTGCAGACACTGGGTGGAGCAGCAGTAAGCCACAAAACTAACAGTTGTCCTCCTGGAAGGGGAGAAAGGGAGAGAACACTGTGAGTTCAAGATTAAAGTTTCTGGTTCTTTCTTTGTTAAAATGAAGGATTAGCCATAGTCAACAAACTGCAGAGTAGAAATTTAAATTTCCTTTTAAAACCGAGCACTGGAATCAGGTGAAGTATGTGCACGTGACTGTTCATTTTAATAGTAGTGTTCAAAGGATATACTATCCCTAAAGTAGAAACTAAGAAAAAAAATACCTTTTCCACATTACATTTCAAATTCTGCTTACTAGAACCAACAATGCAATGGTAGAATTTGAAGTCCATTATAAAAATAATGTAACAGAAAATGTCACCCATTTAGCCAGAACACATATATACCGCAGAGCTTGAACAACAATTTTAAGGAATTCATCCTACAAATGTATGTATACACATAGATTGCTTGTAGAGGTCATTTCAGAATGTGAATAATACAGTTCAAAGGTCTTCCCCATACAGAAGAGGTTTGGGCACCTTTGTGCAGTGAGTCCCGAACCCAAGCAGGGGGTCCGACCCACTCTTGATAGCTCCAGCTGTTAGATGCCTTGTTTTCCAGGCATAAGTGCTATCCTCTGGTAGGGGGAGAAGAGTCTCTATTATTTCCACAAGATCCCCTGTGCTGATTGTTTTCCATTTCCTCACCCTCAACCCAGTCTGCCATTCTCCGTGGCCCAGGAAGGGGACCTCTATAGACTTTACCAGCAAAGCTGCCTCATCTTCAGCTTCTGGTAAGGCCAGTGGGAGGCACCAGCAGGAGGCTGAAGGGCAGGAAGAGGGAAGGTTGAGTATTCCACCCCACTCCCTCTCTCCCTCTACAACTGAAGCTCCTATTTGGCAGCCCCCTTTGCCACCTCTGGTTCTCGCCGGGCTCCAGAGCTCCGTTTGCCCTTCAGGCCCAAGGACTAAGCATGGTAAGTGCTTCCTCCTGCTGTGAGTCCCTGGCTGTCTCATTATCCTTCTGGGTGCTCTGCACCCTGCCCAAACTTCAGCTGATTGTCCCTCTTCATTTATTTCTCTTCAGAGTCTCAGCTGAATGTGCATTTTGTTTTCTAGCCCTGATGAACAGTATGTGTTATGAGAAGTGGCCCAATGAAGCAGCTCATCCAAGTGAGATTCTGAGGTTGGGCTGGTGAGTACATGAATGGCTTTCTTTCTTACTAGGGAGAAGTGGGATCCTGCTAATCTGTAGCATGTGGTGGCATCACGGTTACTCAGATATCACTGAAACAGAAAGTAACAGGAGGGCAAGCCATTGGGAGAGCAAATGGCTGTGGCACTTGATTGCTATGGCATCATGGTGATTCCAAGTTTGTGGGGTGAGATGGTTCTTTTGACTGTGCTGAAGAGATTCCAGAAAGAAAATGATGAGCTTAGTGCCTTGAGATCTTAACTCAAGGCATGGGCAGAGAATCAAAGTTTTTATGGTGGCCTCAAAGGAATCTTTATTTTATGAAGCTGCAAGGGACATGACTGAGGCTAAATGTAGAGGTTTCAGGATCACATGCCAAATTAAGATATATTTATGCCATGTCCCTTCAGCTAAGGTAAAGGTGCTATTGGGAAAGAGTGGGAACTTGACACTTGATGATATGGGAGCCTCTAGACAGGCATGAATCTAAGAACCTTGGCTCTCTAACATCTATAAACATTTCTTCATATCAGAAACAGCCCTTTCTGCCTTCTAAGAAAATTAGCATTCCCTTGGGTAAAAATGTTTCAGTGGTTTCATCTGGGGTGGTCATCTGAAAACTCTTGAAGACCCACAACCATCAATACTCATTGCCTACGGGGCCAAAAAAGAGTAAAATCCGAGCATGATCTAGAGATCACTGAAAGGTCTCCTCTTGGAGGAAATCATGTATGTGCTGATGGAGTTGCAGGATCTTGTCAAATTATATTAGCAGGAACCTGGAGGGCACACAGGGAAATGGATTCTAAGTACATTAGCCAGCAAGAATGCATGTAAGATTGGATCAGGCCAACAGGAGTACTTCACTTGGACTTCAGAATGTAATACATTAGGCACCCAGGAATGGTTAACAGAAGCACTGACTCAGTGGAGGCCAACAGCTGATGAGAGAGCTATGCTAGACTCCCCTTGCAGACTCTAGAGGGAGGAGAAATGGGATTGCGGAGAGAACCCAAGGTGGCGTACCCTGCTCAGCCACCTCTTGAAAATTTCCAGGAGGTCCAACAAGTGTTTTTCTTTCCTAAGGCTAAATGTACTTGCAAGGGGGAATAAAAACTGGAAGTAGCATGCACCCTTGATGTCTTAATAGATACATGATTATCAGAAGTGAGAGAGAAATCCTGTAAGAGTTCACATGCCTGCTACATCAGTGCAGTTTCAAATGGAATAGAAGAGCTGTATCCAGAACTGCCCACCACAGAGAAACAAATACACACTTCGTGGATCCCTCTGGATTTGGGGGGAAAGTATATTTCAGTGGGAACTTCTGGCTCTGCCAAGATGGGGTAGGCCCCGTTCCTCCCAGGTTTTTCCCCTACACCTGAAACACTCTGGACATAACACAGCAAATAAACACAAGCAAGCTGTGAAAGGGAGAATGAAGCCAGACAGCCTAGGGACTGTGGGACTTGAACAATGCAGTGCTGGCCAGTTCCCTGGGTACCTTATTGCCCTCTCTATCTTAAACAGAATGCTGTAGAAGCCCCCAATCCAGAACCAGTAACAGGCACAGACAGAACTGACTCCAGGTAAAGCCCATGTCCCCACGCCAAAGGCCTGGGACAGGAAAATCTACAGAGACAGAAAGTAGATAAGCAGTTGCCTCGGGCTAAGTATGATGGGGATAAAGGGACAGGGGCAACAGCTAAATGTTCACGGTTTCCGTCATGGTGAGAAAATGTTCTGAAATGGATTGGAGTGATGGTTGGACATCTCACTGAATGTACTAAGAAACAGTGAATTGTATATTTTAAATGGGTGAAATTATATGATACATGAATTATCTCAATGAAGCTGTTAAGAAATAATAGAGGATTTCTGGGGTGCAACATGGCGGCTACCAGTGGAACTGATGAACCGGTTTCCGGGGAGTTGGTGTCTGTGGCACATGCGCTTTCCCTCCCAGCAGAATCCTGACATTGAGATGGCTTGGGCCATGAGGGCAATGCAGCATGCTGAAGTCTATTACAAGCTGATTTCATCAGTTGACCCACAATTCCTGAAACTTACCAAAGTAGATGACCAAATTTACTCTGAGTTCCAGAAAAATTGTGAGAAGCTTAAGATAGATGTATTAGACCCAGAAGAACTCAAGTCAGAATCAGCCAAAGAGAAGTGGAGGCCATTCTGCTGCAAGTTTAACGGGATTGTTGAAGACTTCAACTATGGTACTTTGCTGCTACGAGATTGTTCTCAGGGCTACACTGAAGAAAATAGGGCTACACTGAAGAAAACACCATCTTTGCCCCCAGGATACAATTCTTTGCCATTGAAATTGCTTGGAACCGGGTAGGCTATAACAAAGCTGTTTATATCAGTGTTCAGGACAAAGAAGGAGAGAAAGAAGTCAACAATGGAGGAGAAAAAAGAGCTGACGGTGGAGGAGAACACCGAGAGAGGAAAGAAAGGAGCTGATAGTGGAGAAGAAAAAGGAAGGAATCAACAGAGAAGAGAAAACTGACAAAGGAGGAGAAAAAGGGGAAGAAGCTGACAAAGACATCAACAAAATGTGAAAAAGCTATGTAAGGTATACAGGGAACAGCACTCTAGAAGCTATGTGTCAACTGAGCCTACAAGTTAACACAGTGCTACTTCTACAGACCTGTTTGGTTAAATGTAAATTCTTGTAGAATTTAAGAACACTCAGGAGGACATCCTTCTAGCCTAATAGGATCTGCTCTTGTGGTTCCCTTGTATGAACTGTCCTGAAGACTATTAGTGGGGTGTTAGTAGATTTTTTCTGGTATACTGTTTTTTGGCTGTCACCACTGGTCAAGTAAGAAATTTTGTAAATAAATGTCTTTTGGTTCTTTAAAAAAAAAAAAAAAGAAATAATAGAGATGAAAGGAGAAATAGATAAATCCATAAATAGAATTGGAGACTTCAACACCTTACTCTCAGCAACTGATAGAATAACAACACAATAAATTAAAAAACTGACATAGAACACCATCCAATAGTGGCAGAATATATGTTTTTTGTTTCAAATGCCCATGAACTATAACCAAGTCACAGCTGAGATCTGCCCACCTGGACAGAGCTGCCACAGCCATAAACCGGTAAGAACACTTAAATGAGAATTTTACAAAATCTGGGCTTAAAACCACACCTTAAACGTAAAAGACATCATATGAATTATGTTCTCAAGAATGGAATTAAACTAGAAATCAATAAAAGATAGCTAGAAAATTCCTGAATATTTAGAAATTAAACAACTTAATTTTAAATGTCTAGGTGAAAGAAGAAATCTGAGGAGAAATAAAACAAATTTTCAACTAAATGAAAATGAAATACAAGTCATCAAAGAGTAATAGGATGCAGCCAAATCAGTAATTAAAGGGAAACTTATAATAAACACACATAGTAAAAAGGAAAGATCTAAAATCAGTAACTCACATTTCTACCACAAAACTACAGAATGAAGAACAATTTAAGTTTAAAGCAAGTTAAAATCATAGAGTATGTTCATTTACTAGAATAGAATCAAACTAGAAATCAGTAACAGAAAAGAGGGAATTCTTCAAACATACAGAAATTAAACATCACAATTCTTTGACCCATGGGTCAAATGACCACACTTCCATAGGTCAAAAAGGAAATCTCAAAAGAACTTAAAACATACACAAATTGAATGAAGACAAAAATACAATACAAAAATCAAAAATTTTGGTACATAGCTAGGGACAGCAGTGCTCAGGGAAATTTATAGCACTAAATGCTTATATTACAAAGAAGCTTAGATTATTGATTTAAGACTTTTCCTCTTCTCTAATTTAAGTACTTAGTGCTATAAATTTCCTCTGAGCTTTTAAAAACAAAGAACAAAATAAACCCAAAGCAAGCAGAAGAATAGCAAATAATAAAGAGGAGAAATCAATGAAATTAATCACCAGGATTATGAATAACAATAAAACTGATAAATCTTGAGCAACACTGACAAAGATTAAGAAAACGCACAAATTAATATTAGAAATGAACTAGGTGATATCATCACATATTCTACAGCCATTAAAAAGGTGTATAGGAATACCAGAAACAACTTTATACTAATAAATCTGACAACTTAGAACAAACAGACCAATGTCTAGAAAACCACAAACTACCAAAACTCAACTGAGATGAAAAAGACAACCTGGATAGTCCTACAACAATTAAATAAACTGAATTTATAACTTAAAAAAGAAAACAAATGTCCCTGTCCAGATGGTTTCACTGGAGATAACAGAGTTTAAAAGAAAGAAAGTTGTGAAAAGTTTTACCCAATTTCTTCAGGAAAAAAACAAGAAGAAGAACACTTCCTAACTCATTTAATGAGGCTGGTATTATCCTGACTCCAGAACCAGACCAGGACAATACAAAAATGGAATATTACAGACCAATATGTTTCATGAACAAAGATTTTAAAATCTTCAACAAAGTATTAACAAATTAAAGAAATGTACAAAAAAGAATTACACATCATGATCAAGTGGGAGTTATTCCAGGCATGTGAGGCTAGTTCAATATTTGATCATCAGTATCACCCACCATATCAACAGGCAAAAGAAAAACCATACGATCATATCAGTGGACTCAGAAGAAGCATTTAACAAAAGCAAACACTTTTTCATGATTAAAACTCTCAGCAAACTACATAGAAAGGAAATCTTCCTCAATTTAATAAAGAGAACATACCAAAAATACCCTAATTAACAGTAGGTCTAACACATTATACTTAATATATTATATTTAACATATATTATACTTAACACATTATGTATATTAGCTTATTATAGTTAACACATTATACTTAACAGTGAAAAGCTGAGTGTTTTCCCTAAAAGATTGGGAACAAGGCAAGGATGTCTATTTTCACAACCTTAGCATAGTACTCAAAGTTCTAACCATTGCAATAAGGCAAGGAAAAAAAGGCATACAGATTGGAAGGGAAGAAATAAAACTATGCCTTAGTAGACAGCATGACATGATTTTTCTATGCAGAAAATCTCAAGGTATCTACAAAAAATACTCTTAGAACTAATAAGCCAGTTGATCAAGGCTGCAACATATATAAAAAAATATGAAAATCAGTAACACATATGCTAACAATGAAGATATAGAAATTTTTTAAGTTTATACCAAAATTATATTTTGGTATAAACTTAAGAAAACATTTTTTGGGTTTTTTTTTTATTTGCTCTTGTTGCCCAGGCTGGAGTGCAATGGCGCAATCTTGGCTCACTGTAACAACCTCTGCCTCCCAGGTTCAAGCAGTTCTCTTCCCTCAGCTTCCAGAGTAGCTGAAACTACAGGTGCCCACCACCATGCCTAGCTAATTTTATGTTTTTTTTTTTTTTTTTTTTTTTTTTTAAAGTAGAGTTGCGGTTTCACCACATTGGCCAGGCTGGTTTCTAACTCCTAACCTCAGGTGATTCACCTGCCTCGGCCTCCCATAGTGCTGGGATTACAGGTGTCACCCACCATGTCTGGCCTAAATGCAATCCTTAAGAAAATCTCAACAAGGCTTTTTGGATTAAAAAAATATAATAAAAATAAATTTGTTCTAAAATTCAGTGGAAAAGTATAGGGTCTGGAATAGTTAAAACAATCCTGAAAGAGAAAAGTGAAGTGGCAGTGTCACTCAACCTGATATTAAGGCCTAGCATAATCTATAGCAATTAAGATAGTTTGGTATTGACTAAGAGATAGACACAGATCAAGTGAATGGAACAGAGGATTATAGTATATTAATATACAATTACATAGGCTTCATGACCTTGCAGGCAAAGATTTCTTAGAACACAAAAAGCACTAATATAAAATTGAAATGAATTAATTTAACTTGGTCAAAACAGAAGACTGGTTTTCAAATGACATCTTTAAGAAAGTGAAAAGGGAAGCATCACTTTTGTTTTTTCTTAACTCAGGAAATTACGTAAATTTTAAGTTATAAGATAATTTTGCATTACCTCTAATTTTTAAAAATTAAAGTTGGTTGAAGGGAAGTGGGGATGGTAAATAGGTACAAAAAATAATCTGAAAGAATGACTGAGACCTAGTATTTGATAGTACAACATGGTGACTATAGTCAAAAACTTAACTGTGCATTTTAAAGTAACTAAAATTGTATAACTGCATTGTTAGTAATACAAAGAATAAATGCTTGAGAGAATGTGATTTTCATGATGTGATTATCATGGATTGCATGTCTGTATCAAACATCTCAGGTACTCCATAAATATATATAGCTACTATGTACCCATAGTAGGTATAAAAATGAAGAAAATTAAAAAAAATTAAACAAAAAATAAAGTTGGTTAGAACTCTAGTTCCGATAATTTTTATGCTACAGCAGAATGTATACATTTGTATAAATCATAACTGAAAAGAACCACAGACACAAAATAATAACTATCAAGTGCATTTTGGGGATAGCTGACAAAACACAGGGATCAAAAGATAATGATGTTAAATGCAAATCATTAATACAAGGGATACATTTAATACCACAGCCTTTAGTTTTCAAAAATAAAGCTCCTGATATGGTTTACCTGTGTCCTCACCGAAACTCATCTTCAGTTGTAATTCCCATAATCCCCATGTGTCATAGGAAGGACCTTGTGGGAGGTAATTGAATCATGGGGGGGAAGTTACCCCCATGCTGCTGTCTGTGTGATGGTGAGTGAGTTCTCATGAGATCTGATGGGTTTATGGTGGGTTTTTCCCCCTTTGCTCAGCACGTCTCTCTCCTGCTGCCATGTGAAGAAGAATGTGTTTGCTTCCCCTCAGTCATGACTGTAAGTTTCCTGAGGCCTCCTCAGCCATGTGGAACTGTGAGTCAATTAAACCTCTTTCCATTATAAATTACCCAGTCTTGGGTATTTCTTCATAGCAGCGTAAGAACAGACTAATACAGCTCCCAAGCAAAAGCATCCAATTCCATGAAGACATGGGATTTATACTTATTAAAGGACAGTCTCCCTTGGATCATCATCAACTCCTTATGAAGCTCATGGGAGTGGAGTGAGTAACCTGGAGGTGTCATATTTGTGCTACAAACCAATCCCAAGGCTGTGTACTTATTTGCTTTTGGAAGACTGATCTTAAAACATATTGTATCTGCTTGCTGTATTAATAATCTGAGTTATTACAAGTACACCAACAAATCTGCTGCTGTTAAGAATGGATTCATGTAGGTTAAGTCCTTTAAAATCCAGAACTGTGGCACCAGAGATATAAGAGGTCTGGGAAGACACTCTGAGCTAAGCAATAAGCTCTGCAGTTAAGAAAAAGACACTGATAAATTCTACAAAGAACATCATACATGGCATTTGTCAGTTTAGAATCTCTGAGCATATTTACAGTCAAGGCAGAAAAAAGAGCATTTCAGCCTGGTTTTAAAATACAGAAATACCACTGTTCCTTAAAAGAACGAACCACAATGCTTGTTGGTACATACTGGAGCCCACGAAAATCATAAGAAATGTGGGATTTTTTCTGCAAATGTTTCCTAATTAAAAACACAAAGCATATATTTGACTCATACAGAAAGTCAAGCCAAAAGAAAAAATATTTATAAGACAAAGTTAAAATCCTGAGCTTGTGTACATATTAACTTACTCAAGAATGATCTAATAATATATTGTATCTGCTTCCTGCATTTATGTCAGTAGCGACTGTCTTTCATGGGAAGATTCTGTGTACAGAAACAGAAACGTCAAGCAGACTTCTTTCTTAATTTGTCCCCTTGCCCTAGACATTAGGAATGAGATACATATATGAGAAAAGAATTGAGTGGTGGGGTCAAAGCATAATTTTCAGTACCTACTGCAGAGCACAGCCCATGACAGATGGTCGGCAAATAATTCTTGAATGTTCTAAGGAGGAAGAAAGAGTTAAGAACTTTTTACTTAAATTTTTGAAGACTGTTTCACTTAGGGGAAATTTCATAAGCCACCTTAAGAGGGTGCCAATGAATAGGTTTCTGCCAAAAGGAAAAAAAAAATCTCCAAAATGAGTATGCAGATAATGTTGGTATGACTGATATTACTTGGCTTCAAAGAAGCAATAGCCACAAAAAGCAAGGGTAAGGAAATGTGAAACGTTTCATAAGTGATGAAACCAGATAACAATTATATAAAAGAGCTTCTTTTAAAAATAAACTAGTGAGTGGGAGAAGGGAGTATCAGTTGTTCTGAAAGATGAAGGGAACCTGTAAGACCAAGTCAGTTTTGCAGGCCCTCTAACAAACAGGTCTCTGTGTCAGGGCACAGTAACCACTCAGACATCTGGCACTCTGATAGAATCACTCTGGCTCAGAAGACCAAGAATTCCTGAAAGAACCAAGCTATGTAAATCTGAGCTTGCAAGTCGCCCAACTGAAGCCCACGGCATCCTCACCTACCACAGTGCCTGGCTGGCAGTAGATGCTCAAAGTGTGTTTGCTGAGTGAGTAGATAAATTAATAAGCAAGAGGACGAGTCTTCTGAGCTATGTGGAAGTAACTTCAAAACGTTTTTTAAAAGAAGCCATTGGTATACTAATGTTTTGTTTTGTTTTTGAGATGGAGTCTTGCTCTGTCACCCAGGCTGGAGTGCAGTGGCACGATCTCAGTTCACTGCAACCTTGCCTCCTGGGTTCAAGCAATTCTCCTGCCTCAGCCTCCCAGTAGCTGGGATTACAAGCACCTGGCATACTAGTGTTTTAATAATTAAAAATATTTTAAATTTCTAAAGCAATACCAGTTTGTTACAAAAATTCAACACTACTCAAAGGAAACCACTGTTACTTTGGTATATAAGTCCTTCAAGACTTTTTCTATATATACACACAATTGTTTCAATCTGTGTGTATGTGCATGTATTTACTATATATGTGCACACAGATGTACACATATATTCACACCTATAACTGCTTGACAAAGACTGGATCACACTATGTAATCTTTTATGTAACTTGCTTAACATTTTTAATTGAACAAAAAAAACTGCCCTAACAACCTTTCCTTTTCTGATGTGTATATAGTTTTAAGCAAAGGGCTTTTTCAAATACCTCTAGGTAGAATTTTTTTCAAACATTCATAGATTTGTAAAATTATATCCCAAGTATATAGAGTTGAAAATGAAAGTTCCCTTCCCACCTGACTACTTCATAACTCCACAGTCCCCCCTCCCAAGATACTCAGAGTAAAGAGCTGGAGCTCCATCCATCAGGACTCTTTAGTGCAAACACCCAAATCACCTGTGTGTGTGTATGTATGTGCATACATATGCATATTCAAAAGTATTGTGTTCACCATGTTAGAGAATATTTAATTTTGTGTTTATAAGTTTGAGTTGAAAGTATGTTTAAACTCATTATTTATGAGTTCATTTATTTCAAGATTTCCCCATGCTAATATGATGGTCCACTTAGCTAATTAAACAGCACAGTGGCTAAAACACAGATTTGGAGCCAGACTATTGGGGTTCAAATCCCAGCTCTGGTATGACACCTTGGCCCAGTTTGTAATGTTCCTGTACCTGTTTCCCCTGTAAAAGGAATATTAGGTTGGATCATACGGAAGTGCATATTATTTGTATGATTAAGATAAGTACCTATCTTATAGTATTAAGTAAAGTAACATAGCTCAACTTTCAAATGATCTCTTTATCCCCAGAACTATCACCCCATGGCTTATTACACAAAAGCAGAGATAACACAGCAATAAAGCCTGAACACACTCTGTACTACCTGTTATGGCTAAAGCTTAACCCAGAAATATGGGAAGAACCATTGGGATACTGGGCTATCTATAGTTCCTGTCTCAAAATTCCCTGGTGATTAAAGTAAGACCTTTTGATTAACTGTGATAGTTAATTTTATGTGTCAACTTGGTTAGGCTCTGGAGCCCATTTGTTTGGTCAAATACTAGCCTAGCTGTTGCTGTGAAGGTATTTTTTAAAGATATGATTAGCATTTAAATCAGTGGACTCTGAGTTGAGCAGATTACCCTCCACAGTATGGGTTGGCCTCATCCAATTAGTTAAAGGCCTTAAGAGCAAAAAAGTAGAAGGTATTCTCCTTAAGACTACAATAAAGAATCCCTGCCTAAGTTTCCAGCCTGGTGCCCTGCAGAATTCAGACTCAACACTGCCACTTCAACTCTTACCTGAACTTCCAGGCTGCAAGTCTGCCCCACAGTTCTGAACTTGCCAGCCCTCACAACTGTGTGAGCCAATTTAAAATCAAGCATTCTCTCTCTTTCAGTGTGAGAGATTTTGCTATCAGGAGGTGGGGTGCTGCTATGACAAATACCTAAAAATGTGGAAGTGGCTTTGACATGGGTTAATGCGTAGAGGATGGAAGAGTTTTGAGGTGTGTGACAAAAAAGAGATAATTGGGAGAAATAAAGAAGAATCTGGTGGGGGCTCACAAAAGAAAGAGAGGAAGGAGCTATAGAGAAAATTTCTATTGTTTTGGAAAATATACACATTGTCAGAACAGAATGTTGCCAGAAATACAAATGTGAAAGATGCTTCTGGTGAAGTCTCAGACTGCAAATGAGGAATGTGTTATTGGAAACTGGAAGAAAGGTGATCTTTGTTATAAACTAGCAAAGGACTTGAGCGAATTGTGTTCTGCTGGATGGAAAACAGAATTTCTAAGTGATAACTTGGATATTTGGCTGAGGAGATTTCTAAGCAAAGTGTTGAAGGCACAGCTTGGTTTCTTCTTGCTGCTTATAGATGTCAGTAAAATAGGAGAGAGAGAAATTGAGCACATTATTAAGCAACAAGGAACCAGACCTTGAAGATTTGGAAAGTTCTCACCTTATTCGTATTATAAAACATAGAAAGCATGCTGTGGAAAGAACACCAAGGGTGTGGCTGAACAATGGTTTGCAAACAGATTAGGCATGTGACTTGTGGATCATCAACTATTTCAGCAAAAATACTGCTAGCTTGTACTGAACAGGACAGAGATGGGATGAGATGAAGAAAGGCTGTCAGACTCCTGGGATTCTAAGAAGGATGGCCAAAAGGTCTACCTAGATGCAAACGTATGTTATCCTTATAAGGGAAGAAAGAGCCCAAGGGTAGGGCAACCTCTTTGATTCATCCAGGACTAAGGGAGTGTGACTGTCATCCCACTAGGCCCAGAGAACAAAGTGTGAAGCTAAAGATTATTCTTAAAATCTAATGGAATTTGAACTTCTAGATTTTAGACTTGAGACCTGTGACCCCCTTTTTTTCCCCCCTTCTAATGTTCTCCCTTGTGGAATGGGAATGTCTATCCTATTCCTGTCCCACCATTACATGCTAGAGGCAGAAAAATTGCTATTTGGGTTCATAGCTGGAGAGGAGTTTTGTCCCAGAATGAATTATATTCTGAGTTTTAGCCATACCTAATTTAGATATTTAAGATGAGATTTTGAACTTAAGGATTGATGCTGAAATAGATTTAGGACTTTCTGGATGTCCTAAATCTATTAGGGTGAATTTATTGTGCATGTGAGGACATGAATTTTGGGGGATATGGTATTGTGAAATATTTAGTCTTAAACCTTGTTTCCTGACATATGGCTCCTAAAACTCTGTAATTTCTTGAGTGATAGAGTATCTGTCATATGCTAATGAAACAACTGGTAGCTGGGGAATCCCCGGGTAGCTTCAGGATGTGTGTGCCGGCCATTAGAAAGACCAAGACATGATTGGAGGTTTGGGACTTTTAGTCCCATCCTTGATCTCTGGGACGGGAAGAGGGGCTGAAAGTTGTGCCAGTCACCAATAGTCATTTGTTTAATTAATCATGCCTATGTAATGAAGCCTCCATAAAAGCTCAAAGGACTGGGTGTGGAGAACTTTGGGATAGCTGGAAGACTGCATGCCCAGAGAAGGCATGGAAGCTCCATATTTATTCCCACATGCCTTGCCCTCTGTATCTCTACCTGGCTATTCATCTGTATCTTTTATAATAAACCAGTAAACCCAAGTGCTATGGTTTGAATGTCCCCTCCAAAGCTTATGTTGACATTTAATTGTCAATGTGACAGTCCTGGAAGGTGAAGCCAGTAAGAGGTGATTAGGCCATGAGAGCTCTGTCCTCATAAGTGTCATTATCACAGGAGTGGGTTAGTTATCATGGGAGGGGGTTCCTGAAGAAAAGGATGAGTTTGGTCTGATTTTCTTTGTTTCTTGCACTTGCTGCCCTTATGACATGTTATGATGCAGCAAGACAGCACTCACCAGATGTGGCCACTTGATCTTGGACTTCCCAGGCTCCAGAAGCATGAGCCAAATAAAATTCTTTTCTTTATAAATTACTCGATCTCAAGTACTCTGTCATAGCAGAATAAAACAGATAAAACAGTTAAGTGTTTCCATGACTTCTGTGAGCCACTCTAACAACTAAATTGAACACAAGAAGGAGGTATTGGCAGCCCTGATTTTATATAGCTGGTTGGTTAGTCAGAAGTACAGGTGACAATCTACAACTCACCACTGGCATCTGAAGTGGAGGCAGTCTTGTGGGACTGAGCCCTTAACCTGTGGGATCTAATCCTATCTCTAGTAAGATCGTGTCACAAATAGACGGACTTACAGGACACCCAGCTAGCGTCTACTGGAGAACCAGTTGGTTGCTGGTGGGGAGAATTTCCCACAGATTTTGGTGACAAGATGTGAGACATTCAGTATTGAGTGACTGGGTAAGAGCAAGAGAAAACACCTTTTTTCTTATCTCAGTGGGACCAGAGGGCAAACTATTATGGGTTGAACTGTAACTATGTTGTAGTCCTAACCCCTAGAACCTCATAATGTGACTATTAGGGACTGGACTGTTTCCTTCCTAAATTTATGTTGAAGCCCAACTGCCACAATGTGACGGCATCTGGAGAGGAGGTCTTTGGGAAATAATTGGTCTAAATGAGGTCATGAGGTGGGACTCTCATGATAGGATTTTTGCCCTTATAAAGAGAGACACTCTCTGCCATGTAAAGACATGATGAGAAGCTGACTGCCTGCAAGCTAGGAAGAGAGCCCTCACCAGAACCCAAACATGCTGACCCCTTGATTTCAGACTTCTTTCCTCCAGAACTATGAGAAAATAATTTCTGCTGTTTAAGCCACCCTGTCATTTTGTTTTGGCAGCCTGAGATGACTAATATAGAGACCTTATTTGGGAACGATGTCCTTGCACATAGGTAAGATGAGGTCATTAGGGTAGGCCCTAATCCAGTATGAATGGTGTCCTTATAAAAAGAGAAAACTTGCACACAGAGACAGACATTCATAAAGGGAAGATGATGTGAAGAGACGAAGGGAGAAGATGGCCATCTACAAGCCATGGAGGCCTGGAACAAATCCCTCCCTCATAGCCTCAGAAGGAACCAACCCTGCTGACACCTTCATCTTGGACTTCCAGCCTCCAAAACTGAGATACAATAAATTTCTGTTGTTTAAGTCACCCAGTTTGTGGCACTTTGTTGCAGCATTCCTAGCAAGCTAATCCAATGCCCCTGAAAAACTTTGGGTAGCCTGGTTGCCTGCTGGGAAATACGGAACTTGTGAGAGCCATACATGTTTGGGAAAAGAGATATATGTTATTTTACTAAGAAATAATCTTCTATGTTGAAGTTCTTCATTTTAATGAATAAGTTTTAAAAACAAAAATTTGCTATGCCTACAGAATCAAAAGTCATAAATGTACTAGCTGCTATTCTCTGCTATATATATTTGAAAGTTTGGTATTTATTGTTTATGCAAAATACTGTCATTTCTTTTTACTTCACTCAGTATCAAATTTAGGTTGAAACTAACACTTCCATTGACTTTGGTATTTTAGAAGATTATTCAATATGCTCCTTTTTTGAAATAATGCCAGACGTTCACATTAATTTAGATAGTGGCTGATGTGTTATTGCATGACAAGCAATGCAACCAATTGAATATATTAGAAAACTTAGAAAAATCTTTCAGAGTTTATGATATTAAAAAATATTTTCAGCAACAAGCTACTGGAGATTCAAGTATTTGGTTTTTAGTTACAAAAGAAAGGACTTTAAAGACTATGGTAAAAACTGAAGCCAATGCTTTTAATACAATCTCCATGGCAACATGGGAAGGAGCACAGCCTGGTGGGCTGAATGAAAGCCACAAACTCTCAATTTCAGACCGTAGCATTAACTTACACAGAAAGCCATGTTCGTATCTTGGCATTTCATCTCCACTATTTATGCAAGAAAAGGACATTCCCTTAGTCCTATGTACTTGATATACTCATTTTATGAAATTAGTACTATTAGTTAATACTATTAATACTATTATATTTATGTTCTGAAACAATAGAAGATTAGTCACACTATATTTCTAAGATGTAGCAGGGAAATTAAACAGTAAATGGAAAATTTGAGAACTGACTAAATTCCCCAAATTTCTTATAAAGATAATATAAAAGTGATTTCATTTGAAGGATCTACTTTGTTTTCATAAATAAACTGCCATGATAAAGTTTAATTTTAAAAACAGGTATTCGGAATTTGATTGGTTACTGAGCATCCTGACCATATCATTTTATTTATGTTGTCATATTTTCAGTAAGAAAATGTCTTCTACAGGAAATTGTATAATAATGCATAAGGGTTTTAACTGTAGTTTAATGAATTAAGATTTTCTTGTGATATCTTGCTAATATAATTTGCTAAAAATAAGAAAAAGCCTCTGAGCTATAAAAATAGATAATAATAGTTAACATTTGCTTAGTATTTATTATATGCCAGATACCATCCTGGGCTTTTTGCAGGGATGATCACATTTAATTCTCACAATAACCTTATTAAACAGATACTATTATTACTCCCATTCCATTGACAAAAAGACAAAGCTCAGGGATAGTAAGTTGCCTGAGGTTGCCTTGTGGAATTAGAATCAGGGCCTGTCGATTTGACCACTATATGCTTCTCATAAATGTGTCTCTGTTAATTTCATTCATGTAGTAATACACTTGGACCCCAATTCAGTTCTTTTTATTCTAATTTAAATGCAAGTCCATCAAATTGGTTATCTGATCACCTTAGAGGTATCAAATTAGAAAGATTTGGAGCAGGGCTCCTGTAAGCAGGAAACATTAAGAACACAGAAGATTGAAATAGGAACTGAAGTATAGCAAAACAGGATTATCCAGAGCAAGAAAAAGACAAATACAGTTTTGGGATGGAGAGGGTAGAGCTATGGAAATGGGAACTACCATTTGTTGTCTTAAGTGCCAGGTGGGTGCCTTTCTCATCTGCCAAGCCTCACATGGCCCTGTCACGCAGTCTGTTGTATCCCCATTTTGAGAAGTCCTAATAGCCCACCCACATTCTCACAGCAGAAGAGCCAGGCTTGTCAGGTGCAATGTCCATGCTCTGAACACTGCCCCATACTGCCTACCTTGCATAGATTAAGAAACAAAGGAAAGAAAGAAAATCTTGGAAAGGTTTCTATTAACATGATTACAAGTGAAATGCTTTTTGGCACTGAAGAGGTATAATGGCTTCAGGCACCTGGAAAATTTACTCATCTGAAATATATTTGATGGTGATAAATTAGGTACGATAGTACTTCTTTTAACTTAAAAAAAATTCAATCTTAGAAAAAGTTTAAATTTAGTTTCCTAAATTTAGGAAGCCCATAAACTAAGGTTGTGCAAATGGGGGATTTTTCATTTGATGACCTATCTTTAACTGCTATTCTTTTTTTAAAGTAGCAGTATTGGGGGTTTTGTTTAGTGAACATTCTTAGCAAATTCAAAGCAAATGTTCTAAGAAATAAGAGTGGCATGAGAATGCCACTTGGAAGGGTTAGAAACTCAAAACAGAAACACGTGTGTGCATTATGCGCGCGCGCACACACACACACACACACACACACAACTCGGCCACGCATTTTCAGTTGGCAACACCAACTAAGTAAAAGAGCTGGGCCCATCCCATTATACAACATATTTTTTTCCTTTGCATCCCTTATTGCCTAAAGGCTACTGTGAATAGGGAAATAGCAGGAAAACATTCTCACAAAGAATGAGCTCCTCTAAGTAATATATACAATAAAACTGTCTAGCGTATGACCAAAAAATTAACTAATAAAGGCAAGTCCAGTTTTCTTGTGATGTTGAAAGTATGCATCGTTTCATTTAGCTGTTTCTCAGGAAGCATGTTATGCCCCTTTAAAACTGCTGACTTAATGCTTTCATGCACAGCCTCTCCCCTCCCTGCCCAGCACCCCTTGCCTGGGTGTAAACCCTGGTGCCCACTTAGGCATGATTACCCCTGGTGCAGCCCTGCCATTGGCGTCTCTCTCAAGGGAAAGAGCTTGGGGTAGACGATGGTAAACATAGGCTCACTACATCGATGACAGTGCCCCAGAGGGCAGTGCAGCAGCTCCAGGAGACTTCTGGGTAATGAGATTGGAGACAGAAAGTTCAAATCTGGAACATAAGAGAAAATCACACACAGGAGTAAAAAATCAGACTTCCTTAAACCAGGCTTCTCAAAATATTTCTCTTTGTTACCAAATTAAGTTCAGTTACTTAAAAGTACTTCATGTTGAAAATTCTGTATCTGATTTATAGGCACTGAATAAAAATCTAACATCATTTGGAAATGAAAGGAGTTTTTTATATTTTTGATACTAAAAGAAAACACAAATTCACTCATTTTAAGAACAACCAGAAGCTGTCCTGAGGTAGAGGCAAGGAATGAAAGAGATAAAATTTTTTTTAAGAACAGAGATCAAAAGGCATAATTCACCCAAAGAGGATTTTGCAAACTTTAATAAGAGTCAGAGAATTTTAAACATACTGGAACTGAAGACTAAAACTGACTTTCATTAAGTTGCTCCCTAATCTATACGGCATTCAGTATCAATCATCTACCAGGGCTAAATCATATTTATTGAAGAGAATGAAAAGGAGGAAATGAAAGAGAATGAAAAATAATGAAACCAAGCTTTTCCTTGTCTCACTCCCATAAGCTGTAATTAATAAAAATAGAGAGCTTCCTTCCCAGCTTAGTCTGAGCTACACAAAAGAGATGTTTAAAGCAAAACGCCCCAGTGACCGAGGCAATCTTGAGGACACATTTACGCTGGGTTTCTACTGATGATGAACATCCAACAGAGAAAGAAATGGTCATGCTGAGGTGCAATCTAAAAATTATCAATTCATCTTTGGGAAGGAAATACAAATCATCTTTTTACCTTTTTCATCTGTCCAGACTCATCAGTAACACTTAGAAAAATGGAATTTATTCTCTGGTGAACAACTATAGATTTCTGTTTAGTTTTTAAAACCAACTTAACTTTGCACTAGGCATTTCTGGAAGGTTAATGTGAGATGTTTTTGTATGGAATCTGTTTTCTAAGTGAAGATCAAACATTTCACGGTTTTAAAAACACTTGAAATGTATTTTTCATATTAATATTGCCTAGTGCTGTCTTAAAGCATTTCAGACATACACCCACAATACCTACCAAAAATGTGCACTGCCAAATCCTTTCCAAATTTTAGCTGGCACGCTGCGACAATACTGCCAACAGCTCCCAGTACTTCTCCTCCTTTAGGTATACACATTGCTCAGATGCGAGGAGGTAGCAAGGGAAAAACCTGCTCTACTGACGTATTCAACTTGAAGGACAAGATCCTTCCAAATTTCCCCTACTGCCAGCCTTTACTTCAGCCAAATACACATTCCCAAACACCAAGTTCCTTCCTTGAAACCACACAGTTGAACTTTAAAGCACTGTCCTTACAACTGACAACCACATTTTAAAGAACGCTTCTGTCTGTGGGGGGTGCTAAAGTGATCAGTTTTAATAAAATATCAAAACTATTTTTCTTATTAGAAAAATCCTGTTGCACAATGTGAATGTACTTAATGCCACTGAACTGTAAATTTAAAGATGGATAAAATGGTGACTTTTCTGTTATGTCTATTTTACCACAATAAATTTTTGTTAATGATGAAAGACAAAACAGGTACACAAAGCACAATATTTACTAAATGAGACAGAAAAATTAAAACAAAACAAAACAGAAGTCCCATGTACCTTTCAGAAAGCTGTGGTAGGTATGATATAGACTTCTCATGGCCAGTTCCTGCAAAGGGAGGACGTGATCATGCTCTGTCCCTATGGCCTTCACCTCGGCTGGTAGGAAAACGGTTCGAGGCCCTGATGAAAAGGAAAGCAGCTTCACCTCGGAAACTTGAATGGGAGCACCACAGCTGCAGAAAGACACATTCACAGTATTATTAGCAATAAGAAAAAGAATACAGGTGCCAATAAAATGTGTTAATCAAAATATACATTTGAAAATTTATGACACTGCTGAATTGCCAGAATTCTATTCAAAGTGAACAGATGCTACCCCGGGTTCCTTCATAAAACCTGGCCTAGAAATCTAAACTCATCAGTTGGAACTCCGCTAAATCATTGCCGAGGACCAGTCACTTCCAGTGAGGACGAACTTTAAAGGAACTTTCCTTCTTAGGCTCAACACAATTTTCTTTGTAAATTTTACTTTTCCCCATTTTATTACCCTCTCCAAGTATGTGTTTTTTTGAAACTCTAAAAATTAAAAAAAGAATACTTGGTTAACAGCATCTTGGTTTAGTATAATTTTTGTATAGAAAAACTTAAACCCACAAAACAAATAGATTTTAAATGGGAGAAGATAACTTTATTGGATCCTTCCATAAACTTGTGGGGAAAATATTCCTGGCATACTCAATAAGCCAAGTATCCATTTACCCACACCATCATTAGAACAGGATGTTATCAGTCACTTTAGTTTTTGCTAGGCTGATTAATGGAAATGTCTCCTTGGTTACCAATGAGTTTGATCACCTTTTGTTAGGTTTACTGGCCATTTATATTTCTTCTTCTGCAAACTGTCCATTTGCATCCTTTACCTAATTTTCTATTGAATTAAAATATATCCATTTGTAGGAACTTCCATATTGGTGGTAACAATCCTTTGTCATATGCACTGAAATATTTATCACCAAAAATGTTTTTGTCTTTTAACTTTGCATATGGTTCCCTTTGCCAGCAGTCATTCTTTTCTCATGTGAAATCTATCCACTTATTTCCTTCATGGCATCTACATTTTCTGAATTTCTCAAGAGGGTTACCCTAATTTGAAGACTCTGCATATATTATCCTAATGTTTCTTCCAGTATGTTTATTGTATTTTTACATGGAGTTTTTTTTTTTTTTTTTTTTTTTTTTAAAGATGGAGTCTTTCTCTGTCACCCAGGCTGGAGTACAGTCTGCAATCTGAGCTCACTGCAACCTCTGCCTCCCAAGTTCAAGTGATTCTCCTGCCTCAGCCTCCCAGAAATCTAGGATTACAGGTACCTACCACCATGTCTGGTTAATTTTTGTATTTTTAGTAGAGATGGGGTTTCACCATGTTGGCCAGGCTGGTCTTGAACTGCTGACCTCAAGTGATCAGCCTGCCTCAGCCTCCCAAAGTGCTGGCATTACAGGTGTGAGCCACCACACCCGGTCTTTACGTGTAGATGTTTTATCTGTCTTTCTTGGTTATATAATATAAAATAGGACACAACTTTTTTTTTCTTTTACCAAATGGAAAAATGATACTGGTAGCATTATTAAACAACACTATCATTTACCTCTGAATTAAAACATTCTCTTTATCATATTAAGTTCCCATATACCCTGGCACTGGCTTCTGGAGTTTTTAGTCTGTTTCAGTGAAGTCTTAATTTAACTCTGTGTCAACTCTATAGTGTTTTGATTATAATACTTTACAGAAGAGTCTATCATTTGGTAAGTCTGCCTTAACTATTCTTGTTCAATTTTTTTTCTTGCAATTCTCAGTTACGATTCAATTTGAACTTTGTAATTATTTTATCTACATTTCCCTAAAGACTTCCAGAGATTTGAATTAGAACTAACATTGATTTCTATGTTAAGACAGATAATTTGATAATAAATTTCCTTATTTGCAAACATGGTATGTCTGTACTATCTAGCTAGTGCTTTATATCCTATCCTTTAATACAAATTTCACAATTTTCTTCATATAGATTCTGTTCCTTTGTTGTGAAATTTATTACTGGATATTTAAATGGGTAGTACAAATATGAATGACATTTTCCCCCTAACTTTGATTTCTAATTATTGAAGGCATAAAGAAAAGCTGTTGAACTTTGTATGCTATCTTATATTTAGCCACCTTAATAAATTCTTTTATATGTCTGAAAAAAATCTTTTTTGGTAGAATATCTTGAGTTTTCTAGGTATTCCAGCATATAACCTATAAAGATCTGTCTAGTCCTTTTTTCCCAGTATTTATAATGTCTATTTCCTTTTTTCCATCTTATTCCATTAGACAGATGGTAGGGGCAACAATGGGCCCTCACTCCTCTCCTATTCCTGATTTTAATGGCTGTAGTTTGAATATATCATAATTTAATATAAAAATTAATATTGGCTGGGCACAGTGACTCACACCTATAATCTCAGAACTTTGAGGGGCTGAGGTGGGCAGATCACAAGGTCAGGAGATAGAGACCATTCTGGTCAATATGATGAAACCCCGTCTCCATTAAAAATACATAAAATTAGTTGGGCATGGTGGCGCATGCCTGAAATCCCAGTTACTTGGGAGGCTAAGGCAGGAGAGTCGCTTGAACCAGGGAGTCAGAGGTTGCAGTGAGCTGAGATCGTGCCACTGCACTCCAGCCTGGGTGACAGAGCAAGACTCTGTTTAAAAAAAAAAAAAAATTATTATATATGGCTACAGAATTCACCAAAAGTATTTCTTAACATATCAATATAATCATGTTTGTTTTTCTTTAATATAATGTTGAAGTAATAAATTATCAATATTTTAAGGTAAACTTTAAAATATTTAAAACATTATTTAAGAATATCATATAGAAAAGTACACAAATCCCAATTGCTCTGTGATTTTCACAAGATGAACACATTAATCACACCAAGGTCAAGAACAAGACCCTCAGAAGACCACCTTGGGTCCCACTGCTAAGCAAAACCCATACCCCAAAGGGAACCACTATTTCAGAATTCTAACACTATAGCCTAGTTTGGCCTTTTTGAACAGCATGAAGGTTGCTGTGCCTCGTTTCTTTCTTCAACATTATATTTTTGGAATTCATCCATGTTGCTGTGTGTACTGTGGTTTATTCATTTTCATTGCTGTATAGTAGTGTGGAACTACTACAAACCGTGCCTCCATAAAAATTGTGTATTTTATTTGGTACATATGAGCATATACATTTGTGAGGAACACACTTAAGATCAGAACTGGGCCTATTACAGTGAGGAGAGACAGACAATAAGGTAGAGTGAGAGGAGAGTGGGAGCTGTATGACTTTTGATAGCACGCGAATAATGACCTTTTCTTCTTCAGAAAGTATGCTTTGTCATCTACATGTGCATTCTTGTGGGAACTGCTACAGATTTATCCTTCTCTTTTTTAGCAAAAAAGTTTTTCTTCAGCAAAAGTAAAAGGAAAGGGGAGAAGTGGATATGGAAATGGAAAGAAACTATGTCACCTAGAAAGAATAAACCTTGGCTTGGACAAAGAGTCTGTCATCTTGGCAGAGCTACTTAGGCTAATTTCTGTTCTGAGAATGTATTTATATAATTCTGAGTTGACTTTTTTCTTTAGCACTTATAAAATATAGTTGTACTGTTTTCTGGACTTCAAAGTTTCTGATGAGACATTAACAATCTTTTTGAATTGCTCCTTTGTATGTCGTATTATTTCTCTGGTTGCTTTTGAAATTTTCTTTTTATCTTTTGTTTGTTTCAGCTTTGCCTTTGCATAGTTTTCTTTGAATTCGTATTGTTTAGGATTTGCTACACTTCTTGAAAATGTAAATTTGTTTCTAATCAAATTTGGGAAAATTTCAAACATTATTTCTTCAAACATGTTTGCTGTTGATGTTACCCATTCTCTCCCTATTTGCCTTCTAGGATGCCAATTATACATGCATAAGACTCTTTCACATTGGCTGGCAGGTCCCTGATGCTGTGTTCATTTTTGTTTTCTATGTCTTGTCTATGTATCCTTCAGATTGGATCATTTCTACTGATCTACCTCCAAGTTGAGTGACTTTTCCTCTGTTAACAACCATTCTGCCATGAAGTCCATCAAGTTAATTTATTACTTCAGACACTGTATTTGCAATTCTAGATTTCCTTTTTTTTTTTTTAAATAGTCTCTATTTTTCCGGCCTTTTCATTCATTACTTCATTGAGAATAATTATAACAGCTGCTTTGAAATTCCTGTTTGTCATTTCAACAATTTCAGTCATCTCAAGTTGGAGTCTCTGCTGGTCACCTTTCTTCTGGAGAATGGGTCACATTTTCCTGATTCTTCACATGTCTTGTAATTTTGGAATGTTTCCTGGATATTGTGAAAGTTATATTATAGAGACTCTGGGTTCTCTTATATTCCACTAACACTTAAAAGCAATTAATATTTTTGTTTTAACAACAATTAACTTTATGGGCATCAAACTACATACTCAGTCTCTTAAATGACAGTTCCAATCACACTTTAGTACTTTCATCTGCAGCCAGGCCACTTTGGTCCTGCTCCATGGTTTTCGGTATCCGATACTGGGGGCAGGCAGCCCCTACATAAAAATGGACTACTTTTAGTATATCGGTTTAATTCAGAACTCAGAATATATTTCTCATACAAACAACTCTATTACCCCTCAGTGGTTATATTAATAAACCATTAGAATAATATTTAACCAATTTGGACACAAATCCAGCTATAATTGCTTGTTTGCACAAGAAAAAGTAAAGCAGTGGCTTGGTTTTTTTTTCCTTCTTATATAATCAAACAACTGGAAATAATCATCCTGTATAGGATCACTTTTACCATTAAGTTCTCCTCAGTAAGCAAATATGCCAATTACCATTCTCTAAAATTCTAACATAGGATGAACTTCTCTTCCTGGCCATAATGTAGAAGCACTGGAGACATTTACTCCTGTAGTAAGAAAAACCCAGAAAAAATAAAGATCATTTTTTTCCATAAGGCTAACAAATAGCATAGATACCACGAAGCTGGGACAGTCAGTCTCCACGTGGGCCCCCAATGGTCTGCTCTCCCCATGTAGTCCCCTCCTACTGTGAATAGGGTTGACCTGTGTAATCAACAGGATATAACAGAAACAACGGTGTGTGGCTTTGAAGCTAGGTCATAAAACACAGTTCCATACTATACATTTCCATCATTCTACCTCTCTCTTAGGATATTTATTATTTGTATTATAGTTATTTTTGCGCATCAAGATAAATATCTAAACTATCTTTGTTTTTCCCACAATTTCTAGCATTGTGCTGGTTTGCTAATGTTCACTAGTTATTTGACAAATAAATAAACACAGAATAAGGAGAAGCTAACTTTTTTTGCATTTCCATGAATACCAAAGATAATTTTATGAGACTCTGAGATTTCTTAAAACTGCGACATTTGTTATTTACTATTTTTACAACTGTTTATAAGTTTTATACCCCATTCTCTCTCTGTTCTCCCTCTGAGATATGAATCTGACATATATATGTGTATATCTCAGACTTTTCTTATACTGTCCCACAAGTCCCTAAAGCTGTGTTCATTTTGCTCAGTTGTTGCTCTAATTATTGGCCCCTCAATCTGAAGAGGGTACTGCAATTGTTTCAGAGCTTGTACGCCACAGAAGAAGCTGTTCTTATATCCTGGGCCTACATCTGGGCCAGACGCAACATATGACAGCAGTGAAGAATCAAAGGAGTTTATCTTTCAGGTCTCAAATCACTTCCTTCAAGAGGACTAGCACCAACTTTGTCCAATTATTTAGGGTTTGCTTGACTCCCTGGCTAATCAGAAGGTCCATGAAGGTTGGTACTGTGTCGCTTAGTGCATCACTGTACAGCCATTATCTCATACAGTGATCAAATAGAGTAGTTGCTCAATAGATGTTCACTGAAGAAACAACTGGACCAAGATTCTTGTTCTGAATCAAGAAGGGCACTTTCTAGGCTTCAAATACACCAACATCTTTTTGCTAGATTTCCTCCAGACCCTTGTGCTACTCCTCCTTCCCTCTCCTTTCTTTTAGGCTGAGGCACTAAGCACTACCAATTTGAACTGGAACCAGAAAGTTCCTTTTCACATATCCAACAGATGAAAGAGGCAGAAGAAAGCAGATTCTTAACGCTGTTGTCAAAGCTTCAGTAGTTACCATCTATTAAAATTCTTAACACATTCTGCCATAGAAATATTGTACGAATATATTTTTTTTGGGTGCAAAATAGGTCAAATGACTCTTTAATGAGTTTGCTTAGGGCCAGAGCTATTTGTATGAAGAAAGCATTCTGAGTTTTGAGTTAAACCAACAGAGTAAAAATGCTTTTAGATTATAGGCCATTTTAAGTATGGCTGCTTATTCCCCCAATTCTTCTAATATTAGAAAACTGGTTATATGATACTATCCTGTTAATAATAATTTTATTTCTCTATTACTACTAACAAAAGTTTAATAATAAAAAAGTATACTACTACCTAATAATTTGTGTATTTTCCTGTTTTGTTTTTCTAAAAAGATTTGGTGTTCTCATCAAATTCACTACCGCTGCTACCAGACACCAAGTCAAAGATTTCAAAATATCTCTCTACTTAGCACAAATAGAACATTCTAATAGTCAATAACATCTGTATCTATATCTAAACAACAAAGTATAATGCACTTCTTCTTAAATTGGATTTGTGTTCACATTGGTTAAATAAGCTACTCCTTATTTGTGGCAAAGACACAGATCACATTTCGGTGTGGTCTCTGAAGGTTCTGGTGTGGGAAAAACTGCTTTCAGCTTTGGAGCTTGCTTGCATCATTCTATATACCATGGTGATTGTGGGCATTTTATTCACCACCTGGAAAAATCAGGCTGTATTAATGATCCTTTCAGAACTCATTTAGGATTAATCACTACATAGTATTACAGCTATGACATAATCCACTGTAGAAAAATCACTAAGCTAAAAACACCTATTCTATTATCTTTCCTTCACAGGTTCCAGAATACATCCCGTGGCTTGGAATTCACCAGCCTATATAGGCACTGAACTCATCTAGGGCTTTCCAAAGATAACAACGGCCTAAGTTTTTCTAAAAGATGGCCACTACTCCTAGGACTGCCCCTGGAGCTATGCTATGCCAATGGGGGAGCGGCTGTCTTCTATGTATACACGTACTGTCTGTCATCCCTTTTCTTGCCAGAACTACACATAGCGTGGGCCAAATCATTCAGGATGATGGGGAATAGAAGAGAGTAAAACATGCTGGTTAGGTGCCCGAGGGGGTTCACTCTTGGCTGCTTAAGTGGGAAAAGGAAGGTCAGTCACATGTGGGTCCTGGTAGTTGAGTGGCCCCATCTTAATCCTTGGCCACTCAGGGAAACACTTTAGGGTGGTTCTGTGCCAGTATCGTAGAAGGAGAAAATGAAAGAAGACGAAGCCATCTTTCTAAAAGCCTGCCTAAAAAGGAAAGATTATTGCTGCTCTCAAAATAAAACCCATTAACTGAAATATCTGTTTTGGTTGCTAGAATCATGATTTATTTTGAGGGACTATCTCAAATGTTGAGTTCTAAATATTTCCAACTGGTAAAATCCTAGATACTAGGACTGTCACTGCAGTAAAATTGTCATTGCAATGGGCTTCAGAGAAAGAAAACCTTCTAAATTAATGCTGATTCCTCACTTTCTGTGACCGACAGCACAGAGTTTATAATGGTACATGTGGCAATGTATGTATATCAAACCATCACATATACAATTTAAACAGTTACAGTTTTATTTGTCAATTCTACCTCAATAAAGCTGGAGTGTGGGAGGGAACTAAAAGTGTTCATTTCCATAACAAAAAAGGTATACATGGATTCATTTTTCTTTAGACTGGAAAATAATAACTTATTGACTGAACCCAGCTTCAATATTCCAAACTGCCTGAGCTAAACAGACTTAGTCTATTATCTTTGCTTCACAGAAGGTTCCAGAATATACCTCCAGCTTGGAGTTCATCAGCCTGTATAGGCACTGAACCCATCTAGGGCTTATTTGTACAGAACACAGAAGACAGCACTCCCCTTGTTGGCATAGCATAGCTCCAGGGGCAGTCCTAGGAGTAGTGGCCATCTTTTAGGAAACCTTGATGCAACTGTTATCTTGGGAAAGCCCTAGATGAGGGCTTTCAGTGCCTATTTATCCTTAGTTTCTGAGGATACTTGGTTTAGCATATTAAGGGCAAAGACATAATTGAACAGAAGTATCAAAAGTAATCTGTTTTTTAGTTCAAAATGTGAAATCGGCCTTACCCACTGCACCCAATGACTTTATTGTACAGATAAGATGGCAAGCCTTTCAGGTTTATGTTGTTATCCACGTATACATATTGTAGTTCTCGAGATCGACCTAAATCTGAATGAGAAAGAAAAGTGCTGTAATTCCTATTTACAGTCACCATTATGTGAAATATAAAATTTAACATATTAGAAATATTCAAAAATTTCTATTCTGGAAGAAAATCATAAAAAGTGTTATATAAAGTAAGTTATGGGTCAGTCTAAACAAGCCTAGTTCTGCCCCTTGATACAGATTTTTGCTTGGACAAACTTTAGTCAGGCTCCTGAACTTTCTTCTAAGTCCATCTGTGGACCTTGTAAAATCCAGTTTTAGCCAAGAACTCTTCTAAGTCAGTTTAGCAAGAACCCCTTACTCAGGATATCTGATTGGGTTTCTCCTTTCTTCCTCATCCCCTGGGTCTGATCACCCTGGCCTGTCTTCAGCAAGAATTCTATTTGGTCAGTCATCCCTTTCTTGCCAGAACTAAATATTGTGTCCGTATTCCTGAAATTTCCTCTGAGCAAATTTCCATCCACTGACCACCCTGCTCCTTGGCTATAAATTCCTACTTGCCCATATTATACTTAGAGCTGGCCCAATCTCTTTCCCCAACTATAAGACCCAGTTGCAGCAGTCCTTGTACCTAGGCTGATGGTCTCAAAGTCTTCTTTACTATGCTTTAACAAGTGCTACTGAGTGACTTTTCCTTTAACACGTTATACAGAGATTTCCTGTGTCTCACCTCCCATGGGCAAAGGTGGATGGGGGAGGGCTAGGCATCAGGCACTGGCTAGGAAGGGGTCTTATGATCCAGGCAGATTTAAGAATAGATAGAACTTCCCCAGGAGGAAGAAGTGAAGCAGAACCCATATCCCCAAATCCCAGTCCTGTGAGATGTGACAGCGGCATAGACAAGACTTAAGGGCCAGAGAGCAGGGGCTGTAATGGGTATGAACCTGGAAAGGGAGGAAACTGAGAAAGGGGGCCCCCAAAGAAAGATCTACAACAGTGACGGGAATGTCAGAAAGAGGCAGAACTCAGGTATTTGCCAGAGGTGGCAGGGCGGTGAAAGGGCAGAGTGGAAGAGGATCCAATGAGGAAATAAGGATGAAAGTACAGATGGAGATTTCTGACAAGTACAGGTGGTAGAGACACTTCCCAGGTATCCAGGCCATCCCTTCCCATGTGCCCAGGAATGTGTGACCAGCTCTCCTCTCTACTCCTAAGCACTTACTTACTGGGACTATTTGTTTTTATTGCCACAGAGGTACACAACAGTGTCCTGAGCAGTCTTGCTAACCCTCTGCCCTAACATAATATGGCAGGAGTGGTGGGTGGTGGTGCTTATGCCTATAATCCCACCACCTTGGGAGGCCAAGGCGGGCAGATTGCTAGAGTCAGGAGTTCAAGACCAGTCTTGGGCAACATGGTGAAACTCTATCTCTACCAAAAAAAAAAAAAAAAAAAAAACCAAACTAATTAGCCAGGTGTGGTGGTGTCTATCTCTAGTCCCAACTACTTGGGAAAGGTGAGAAGATTGTTTGAGCCTGGGAGGTCAAGGGTGCAATTAGCCAAGATCATTCTGCTGCATCCAGCTTGGGCAACAAAGCCAAATCCTGACGCAAAATTTAAAAAAAAAAGAGAGAAAGAGAGAGAAAAAGAACATAGTCTTTGAAAGGTTTTCTAGGGTTTTGCTTATGAAAATAGAAGACAGGCTGAAGGAGAGCTCATCCTCCTAATCTTTCTTTAGGAAAGTCAAAGGCCCAGACAGCTAAATTAGGAAGTTTTTTTGATTCATTTACATTGCAAATGTTAATGAATGTATGTTAAACAGTTAACCCATTTAACTGTTAAGGACCTTTAGGCACTATGCTAAGCCTTGGAAATATAGCTATGAATACAGCATTAACCGATGTGGAAAGAGACAGGAAAAACAGTAACTGTAATACAATTTGATCACTGCTATTAGAGAGGCTGGTTGAGTGTCTTATGGTTGATGGGTTCTAGACAATTTGTCCCAGAAAGGAGGAGGAGCATAATATAAAGTTAAGGTAAGAGTTTCCTGTGGGAGAGGGTAGGAAGGGTTACATTACTTCCTGCTGGTCCTATTACAATCATTCAGCACCGTTACAAAAAGACAACAGAATTTCCCTCAAAAGGGTTACAACAATTTACACCCCCACCAGCTACACTGAGTGCACCTGCTTCCCTACAGGAAGCAAAACGTCATCTTTTTACATTTTTGCCATCCTTATAGGTAAGAAAAAATATCTTGACATTGTTTTAACATGCATTTTTCTACTTATGAGTTTGAACATTTCAAACTATGTCTGAGGGGCATTTATATATATTTTGTAAACAGCCTGTTTAAATCTTGTTCTCATTTTTTGATCAGGTTTTTGGTATTTCATCCCTTGTTTTGAGTCATTTATGTATCAGCGACATTAGTTCCAGGTCTGTGGTTTATGTTACAAATACTTTCAGTTAGTCAGCTGTCATTTAACTTTGTTGATGGCATATTTTTGTCATGCAAAATTCTGAAAAGTCTTTTCCAACTTATCTTCTTTTTTTAAAATTCTCTCCAGATTTTGAGTCATAGTTAGGAAACTTCTTCCCTGTGACACCCAAGTTTAAGCAGAATTCACCTATGTTTTCTTCAAGTGTTTATATGCTTTCATTTTTCTTTTCCTTTTTTAACATACAGAGCCCTAATTCATTTGGAGTCTATTCTTACATATGGCATAAAAAGTACAGCTATTAATTCCTTTTTTCAAATGTTGATTTAGCTGTCTCAGTATCATTTATGAACTTTTTAGTCCATTTTTACTCCACTACACCAAAAAGAAAAAAAGATCTCTAAGACTTCGAAAAAAAGTTGTAAAGTGTATCTATTCCAGAAGAGAATAACTGTGGTGTTAATCAAACTGTAAATATGTAAATAAAAAGAAAACCCCAAAGATTTCACACACAAAAAAAACCCTGTAGAATTTATAAATGAATTCAGTATAGCTACAGGATACATTTCAACATGTAAAACTCATAGTATTTCTATACACAAGTAACAACCTATCAGAGAAAGAAATCAAGAAAACAATCCTATTTATAATAGTATTAAAAAAATACCTAGGAATAAAGTAACCAAGGAGGTGAAACATTTGTACACTGAAAACTATAAAAAACTGATGGGAAAAACTGAATAATACACAAATAAATGAAAAGACGTCTGGTATTCATGGATGGGAAGAATATTATTAAAATGTTCGTACTACTCAAAGCAATATACAAATTTAATCACTATTAAAATTCCAGTGGCATTCTTCACAGAAATAGAAAAAAAAAATCCTAAAATTCATACAGAGGTACAAAAACAAACAAAATAGCCAAAGCAATACTGACACAGAAAAATAAAGCTGGAGGCATATCATTTCCTGATTTAAAATTACATTACAAAGCTATGGTAACCAAAACACTATGATGCTGGAATAAAAACAGAAACCAAGACCAATGGAACAGAACAGAGAGTCCAGAAATAAATCCAAGTATATATGGGTACCAAGAGGACATAACAGGGAACAGAAACTGTCTTCAATAGATGATGCTGGGAAAGCTGGATTTCCACATGCAAAAGAATAGAACTGGACCCTTATCTTACACAATACACAAAAATCAACTCAAAATTGATTAAGAAACCTAAATATAGGACCTAAAACTATAAAGCACCTAGAATAAAACAGGGGAAACGCTCCTTGACACTGGCCTTGGCAATGATTTTTTTGATATCACACCAAAAGCTCAGGCTTTTTGGTGCGAAAAACAAAATATTTTTGGTGCAAAAAACAAAAATAAATAAAGGAGACTACAAATTAAAAAGCTCCTGGACAGTAAAGAAAACAATTAACAAAACAAAAAGGCAACCTACTAACTAGGGAAAAAATAACTGCAAACCACATAACTGATAAGAGGTTAAGATGCAAAATTTATAAGGAACTCTTAGAATTCAATAGCAGAAAAACCCAATTAAATAATTGGCAAAGCATCTAAACAAAGATTTTCCCAAAGAACAAAAGGCCAACAGCTATATGAAAAGGTGCCCAACATCACTAATCATAAGGGAAATGCAAATTAAAACCACTATGAGATTATCTCCTCACCTAAAAGGATGGCTATTATAAAAAAGATAAGAGATAACAAATGTAGGTGAGGGCATGGAGAAAACGGAACCCTAGTACGTGTTAGTGGGATTGTAGATTGGTGCAGCCATTATGGAAAACAGTATGGAGGTTCCTAAAGAAATTAAAAATAGAACTACCACATGACTCAGCAATCCCTCTTCTGGGGATATATCCAAAGGATTTACAATCACCGCCTCATAAAGACATCTGCACTCCTATGTTCACTGCAGCATTATTCACCACAGCTAAGATAGGGAAACGATGTCAATGCCCACTGATGAATGACTACATAAAGAAATGTGGTGTGTATACATGATGGTATATTTTTCAGCTTTAAAAAAGAAAGAGATTCATGCCACAACCTGGATGAATCTGGAAGACATTATACTAAATAAGCCAGGCACACAAAGAAAAATATTGCACAATGCCACTTACATACATGATATTTTTTTTTAAAAGAGCTTAAATACACAAAGAGAACGAAACAGGGGTTACCATGTGGGAAGAAGGTAAGAATGGAAAATAGCAGATATATAGAATGAACAAGTTTAGAGATCTAATGTACAACATGACGACTATGGTTAATAAACTTTTACTGTATTACAAATTTTTGTTAAATATATGTTAGCCACTCTTGTCATGAAAACTGTGTCTGTTTGTGCACAGTAACCACTTTAGTATGTTTGTATCCCATAATATTGTATTATAAACTTCAAATATACACAATAAAATTTATTTAAAAAATATATAACCTTCTGCAATGGAAAATAACACTGAATAGAGGTCATACAATTTGGAAAGGAAAAATGTGTACCCCATATATAGATTTTTATGCATTTTTTAATGGTAATGGTTTTAATGAAAATATTTTTGATGAGTATGCTTCCATTAAAGCTAGAGAAGTAAATTTACAATGAATTCTGGCTTTATTATAAACAATATATATACACATATATATATTTGAGATGAAGTCTTGCTCTGTTGCCCAGGCTGGTGAACAACAGCACGATCTTGGCTCACTGCAACCTCTGCCTCCTGAGTTCAAGGGATTCTCCTGCCTCAGACTCCTGAGTAGCTGGGATTACAGGTGCATGCCATCATGCCTGGTTAAGTTTTGTATTTTTAGTAGAGACAGAGTTTCACCATGTTAGTCAGGCTGGTCAAGAACACCTGACCTTCTGATCCACCTAGTTCAGCCTCCCAAAGTGCTGGGATTACAGCGTGAGCCACCTGCCTGGCCAACAAAATATTTAAACTTAGAATAATGTCAAGTTTTAATACACCTACTTTCAGTTTCTGATTTTTTTTTGAAGTACTTTAATGCCGTAAAAAAAATTAATGTTTCAGAAAAAAACCATAGGAGTACACATTTTTCCTTTTGTCTTAGGCTTCAAATGTCTCAATATGGCATTGCCAAATCCTGTCTTGATTCCAATTTCTGCTATTTTGTTTACCTTGGATTTATTTGCATTAATTTTATTTTTTTACATACTGTATTAAAATGTAATTTATCTTAAAACAAAAGTAAATGAGAATCACTTAAGGCCAGAAGTTTAAGACCAGCTTGGGAAACAGAACAGCAAGATCCTGTCTCTACAGAACAATTAGCTGGGAGTGGTGCCACATGCCTACAGTTCCAGCTACTCAGGAGGCTGAGGCAGAAGGATCACGTGAGCCCAGGGGTTTGAGGTTGTACTGAGCACCACTGCACTTGAACCTAGGTGACAGACCAAGACCCTGTCTCAAAAAACATGGATGGATGGATGGATGACTATTAGCTGAACATTGTGGCCCATGTCTATAGTCCCAGCTACTCAAGAGGCTGAGACAGAAGGATCATTTGAGCCCAGTAGTTCAACACTGCAGTGAGCCATGACTGTGCCACTGCACTCCAGCCTGGGCAACAGAGTAAGATCCTGCTTTTAAAAAGATGCTGGGCACAGTGGCTCACACCTGTAATACTAGCACTTTGGGAGGCTGAGGCAGGCGGATCACTTTGGGTCAGGAGTCTTAGACCAGCTTGGCCAACATGGTGAAACCCCATCTCTACTAAAAATATAAAAATTAGCTGGGTGTGGTGATGTGTGCCTGTAATTCTAGCTACTTGGGAGGCTGAAGCAAGAGAATTGCTTGAAACTGGGAGGTGGAGGTTGCAGTGAGCTGAGATTGTGCCACTGCACTCCAGCCTGTGTGACATAGTGAGACTCCATCTAGAGAGAGAGAGAGAGAGAGAGAGAGAGAGAGAGAGAGGGAGGGAGGGAGGGAGAGGGGGAGGGGGAGAGGAGGGGAGGAGGAGAGGGGGAGAGGGGGAGAGAGAGAGAGAGAGAGACAGAGAGAGAGAGAGAGAGAGAGAGAGAGAGAGAGAGATGCTAACCCAGAAGTAAGTCACTGAAGAGAGTAATTTTACACAGTGGGGATATGAGGACTCATGTGTCTGACTATTCACTTACAAGGCATGTGAGCAGAGCTTCTCTTTGCTCATATGTTAAATGGCATAACAGTACCTGGTCCCTCAATCTGACCAGTTGCAAGGTCACTGTATGTTCCAAAAATAAAAAAATCTGTGATATTTAAATCACCATACAGTATGTTTTTTAAGCATCAGACTAGAGAATTACCAAAATACTGCATACTGTTAAGTAAACATATTCATGGACCTATCTGTTGGTATAAAAGGTAATACATTTATAAAATATAGATGGGAAAAATATAAATACCAGAATCCACTTGCATTAAACAGACCTGATCATTGCGCTAAGAATTCCTATTTTAAATTTCTTCACTACTTCTCTGGTATACATATAAATCATTTAGTCACAAATAGAAATTTGTAGACTTCTAAGGCACATAGAAAACGTTGGAATAATTTTTTCAAAATGAAATGGCACTGATAAAATGCAAATGATCTCTGGTCTCAGATTTTTCTTCCAGAGTCCCTAGAGGGGTCACAGAAAGCACGGAATATTCTTTACCTGGGTATATGCAATGGTAAGGGGTGTGGCATACTAGTTAAGAGAGCAGGAAGGAGCACAGGGAGTCAGATAACCAGGGTTTGAATCATTGTTCTGCTTACCAATAATGTGATGGTTAGTTTCCTCATCAGTATATTGGGGAAAATAAAGCTGTCCTCAGGTTTAGTGAGAACTGCTAACAATGTTTAAAAACTATCAAGTAGAATTCTTGGCACACATCCTTCTCCAATATACAGCAGTTACTGTTCTCATTATCATTAAGTGGCATATTTGGAAGTAAGGCCTACAACAGAACACCAATTAAGAGAGAATTCTCTTTGGCATGCAGCAAACGGTAGTAACACTTTTCTATACTTTAATTGCACAGTAAAGAGTTAGAGGCAATGGCCTCTAGAGACAATGACTTGTTCCCTCAAACCAAGGACACAAAATGGAACATGACAGAGGAAGCACCTCTTTTCTCTACACTGCAAAAGAGCTTGTGCAAATTAAATGAGGTGAAGTGCAAAGATCACACAATAAAGTTAAATACAAGTTGACACTTGCTACTTCTTACATAGTTCAGTCTTCTTTCCCTGTGTTAGTTTTATTAAAAAAAAAAGGAGTTGATAATTTTAAAACCCTAATAGGTTCAGATCTTGTTTTAGCTTTTCAATATTCCAGATAATTCAGTTTGCACCTCCTGGCTACCATGAAATAGCTTATTTTATGTTAAAGCTCAAAGAAAATCAGTATCAGCTATGTTCAGATCTATTATACATTAGCTAGCATGCCATGTGGACATGAGTATGGAAAGCAGACACTTAAACTTTTCAAATACACAATCTGATATAGAGTGGGGAATGACAGTACTGAAATTAGATAATGCAGTGGGTGCTGGAGTCAGAACTGAGTCTGAATCCTGCTTCCCCACTTCTGCTTCCTGACATGAGCAGAAATGAAATGCTCTGAGCCTGCTTCCTCCACTGTAACAAGGGGATCAGAGTACCTTTCTCATAGAGCCGTTATAAAGATTAAACAACATATATAGTGCCCAGCTTTATTCCTGGCAAAATAATTGGCACTTGATACATCTTAGTCTTTTACCTCCCCCTTCTGAATACAAAGAGGAGATCACAAAACAGTGTGGGATGATGAAGAGAACCAGGCAGCAGCTCTGCTGTTTTAGCTGGCACAGCACAGCCTGCTGGGGAGGCCAGGACACCACAGCGCCGGGCAAGGTCACAGGCTGTAAAGGCGTTGCTGTGACAGCCTCTTGAGAGCCTGATCCTGGCCAGAAAGCAGTCGGCTGGCAAAAGACCCCAAGCACAATAAAATGGCATTCATAATCATAATGAGGCTGAGATATGAACATGTACTTCATGCAAAGGCTTTGAGATACTTCTTATATTCTTCAGACAAAAAAACCTTCACTCAATAATTAACTTTGGAAGAGACCACTCATCTACTAACCACTGGGGTGGTTTGTTTTCTTCCTTTTATTAATATTAATGCACCAATACCTTACAATAGATATATCATGCCATGTTTTTTAAAGTTCTCGTGCAAAAATGCTCCGTATGTAAAATTTATAAAGCAAGGAAGCTGTCCAACTGCATAGATACTACAGCCATAAAGAAATTTTTCATGTGGCTTTTTAAAGTACTGTAGTGTGTCCAAAATACTTCTTTTTTTTTTTTCTTCCAGACTCACAGATCAAAGTTTCTGACTTACGAATCAGCAAAATCTAGGAGTCCTGCACAAACTCCAGTTCTTTTTGTTTGTCTGTTTTCAACCTCAAGACTCCAGCATATGCAGTCCACATGGCTGAAAATGGAACAAAAAGCCTGTGTATTTAGGCTACTGCCTTTTTAACCATACTGTAAAAGCAAGCATGGAATGACAGCACAGGAGTGGACAGAACAGGATCTGTGTGTACTTCATGCTGACCAGTACAAAACTCATTTGTTTTATCAAAAGGTGAACGGTGTATTCTCATCAACAAAATGATGGAGCAAAAGAAACAACAACATCAAACATCAAAGCAATCAAAATAAATTGTTTAGAATGCTCTCTCAATGTTAAACCAATTATCACAGTTCAATAAATCAGAAATATTATTAGTCATAATTACAATGTTTTAAATACTATAAAATGTGGGCTTCTTAGTAATGAATTCAGAATTTACAGTATATTCCAAAATAATTCTTAAAATGATTTTAAATGAACTCTACTAGAAGATGGCTGTTTAGGATCAGCTCAGAGTTGCAGCTCCCAGTGAAAGCGCAGAGGGCGAGTGGACGCCACACTTTTATTGCCCACGGACCAGGAGATTCCCAGGCGGAGGAGCCCCATGAGTCGCCAGCATGGCTGTTTTGGCCAGCGCGGTTGGCGTGTCTGCTTTGTCCCGCGAGGCTGCTTTGTCGGCACCCCGGCCGGTGGTTCTCCATACAAGATACATTGGTCCAGGTGCCCTTTTGGCTGGTGACTGGAGCCCGGGGAAGTTGCCCATTCATCTGATTAAAGAGGGGACTGAACAGGGAGCCAGGCCAGGAGATTCCTGGGCAAAAAAGCGCCATGAATCAGCGCCGCTGTTTAAGCCAGCGCAGTGAGTCACCGCAGGGGAAATCACACAGATCCCAGCACCTCGTCAACAGGTGACTGGAACACGTGGGATAGGGTCGAGTTCAACTAAAAAAAGAAATAAAAGGCTCTGAGGCAGGGAGCCACGTGATCAGGCTTGGCTGGTCCCACCCCCACAAAAGAACAGCAATCAGAAGCTCTCTGGATTGAGAGTTTCACAGCAAGCGCAGCTGAACCCTGGACGGTACAGCTTTGAGGGTTAGGGGCGTCTGCCATTATCGAGGCACTCCACCACTAGGGAGGTAGTCTGCCATTGCTGAGGCAGCCTGCCATTGCCAAGGCAGTTCTAACTACACCCATATAAACAGGACTGCAGGGACATTCACACGGCAGCTGGGCAGAGCCCACAGCAGCTCAGCAAAGTCTGCAGGCAGACAGTGACTAGGCTGCCTCCTTGCTGGGCAGGGCATCCCTGGAAAAAAAAAAAAAAAAAAGGAAGCAGCACAATGGAAACTCATAAAGAAAGTCCTAATTCTCTGGGACAGAGCACCTGGGAACAAAAAGCAGTTTATGAGTTCTGCTGCAGCAGACCTAAATGTACCTGCCCAGCAGCTCTGAATGAACAACGGAGCTCACAGCTCAGCACTTGAGCTCCTATAAAGGAAAGACTGTCTCCTCAAGCAACTCCCTGACCCCTGTATATTCAAAAAGTCACCTCATAAAGGAGAGCTCAGACTGACATTTGGCGGGTATCCTTCTGGGACAAAGATAGCAGAAGAAGAAACTGGTAGCAACCCTTACTGTTCTGCAGCTGCTGCAGGCAATCCCCAGGTAAGCAGGGCCTGGAGTGGACCTCAGTCCTACAGCAGAGAGGCCAGACTGTTAGAAGGAAAACTAAGAAACAGAAATAACTCCATCATCAACAAACAGAAGGTCCACTCAGAGACCCAATCTGAAAGTCAGCAACTACAATACAACAGGTAGATAAATCCATAAAGATGGGAAGAAACCAGCACAATAAGGATGAAAACACCCGAAACCAGAACACCTCTCCTCCTACAAGGGATCACAACTCCTCACCAGCAAGGGAACAAGGTTGGATGGAGAATGAGTGTGAAGAAATGACAGAATCAGACTTCAGAAGGTGGGTAATAAGAAACTTCTGTGAGCTAAAAGAACATGTTCTAACCCAATGCAAAGAAACTAAGAACCTTGAGAAAAGATTTGATGAAATGCTAATGAGAATGAACAGCTTAGGAATATAAGTGAATTGATGGAGCTGAAAAACAAAACATGAGAATTTCGCGAAGCATGCACAAGTTTCAACAGCTGAATTGACCAAGCAGAAGAAAGGATATCAGAGGTCGAAGATCAACTCAATGAAATAAAATGAGAAGGCATGATTAGAGAAAAAAGGGGAAAAAGGAATGAACAAAGTCTCCAAGAAATGTGGGACTATGTGAAAAGACCTAATCTACGTTTGATAGGTGTACCTGAATGCGACGAAGAGAATGAATCCAAGCTGGAGAATACTCTTCAGGATATTATCCAGGAAAACTTCCCCAACCTAGCAAGGCAGGCCAATATTCAAGTCCAGGAAATACAGAGAACACCACAAAGATATTCCGCATGAAGAGCAACCCCAAGGCACATAATTGTCAGATTCACCAGGGTTGAAATGAAGGAGAAAATGCTAAGGGCAGCCAGAGAGAAAGGTCGGGTTACCCACAAAGGGAAGCCCATCAGACTCACAGCAGATCTCTCAGCAGAAACCCTACAAGCCAGAAGAGAGTGGGGGCCAATATTCAACATCCTTAAAGAATTTTCTTTTTTTTTTTTTTTTTAATTGCATTTTAGGTTTTGGAAGAAAAGAATTTTCAACCCAGAATTTCATATCCAGCCAAACTAAGCTTCACAAGTGAAGGAAAAATAAAATCCTTTGCGAACAAGCAAGTACTCAGAGATTTCGTCACCACCAGGCCTGCTTTACAAGAGCTCCTGAAAGAGGCTCTACACATAGAAAGGAACAAACAGTACCAGCCACTCCAAAAACATGCCAAATGGTAAAGAGCATCAACACAAAGAAGAATCTGCATCAACTAATGGGCAAAACAGCCAGCTAGCACCAAAATGGCAGTATCAAATTCACACATAACAATATTAACCCTAAATGTAAATGGACTAAATGCCCCAATCAAAAGACACAGACTGGCAAATTGGATAAAAAGCCAAAACCCATCTGTGTGCTATATCCAGGAAACCCATCTCACATGCAAGGATACACAAAGGCTCAAAATAAAGGGATGGAGGAAGATTTACCAAGCAAATGGAGAGCAAAAAAAAGCAGGAGTTGTGATTCTCATCTCTGATAAAATAGGCTTTAAAGCAACAAAGATCAAAAGAGACAAAGAAGGACACTACATAACGGTAAAAGGATCAATGCAACAAGAAGAGTTAACGATCCTAAATATATATGCACCCAATACAGGAGCACCCAGATACATAACGCAAGTTCTTAATGACTTACAAAGAGACTTAGACTCCCACACTATAATAGTGGGAGACTTTAACACCCCACTGTCAATATTAGACAGATCAACCAGAAAATTAACAAGGATATCCAAGACTTGAACTCAGACCTGGACCAAGCAAACCTAATAGACGTTTACAGAACTCTCCACCCCAAATCCACAAAATATACATTCTTCTCAGCACCACATCATACCTACTCTAAAACTGACCGCATAATTGGAAGTAAAACACTCCTCAGCAAATGCAAAAGAATGGAAATCATAACAGTCTCTCAGACCACAGTGCAATCGAGTTAGAACTCAGAATTCAAAAACTAACTCAGAACTGCACAGCTTCATGGAAACTGAACAACTTAATCTTGAATGTTGACTGGATAAACAATGAAATGAAGGCAGAAATAAAGATGTTCTTCAAAACCAATAAGAATGAAGACACAACAAGAATGAAGACACAACATACCAGAATCTCTGGGACACATTTAAAGTAGTCTCTAGAGGAAAATATATAGCAATAAGTGCCCAAATGAGAAGCAAGGAAAAATCTAAAATTGACACCCTATAGTCAAAATTGAAAGAGCTAGAGGAGCAAGATCAAAAAAACTCAAAACCTAGCAGAAGACAAGAAATAGCTAAGATCAGAGCAGAACTGAAGGAGATAGAGACACAAAAAAAACCCTTAAAAAAATCAATAAATCCAGGAGCTGGTTTTTCAAAAAGATCAACAAAATAGACAGATCACTAGCCAGATTAATAAAAAAGAAAAGAGAGAATAACCAAATTGATGCATTAAAAAATGATAAAGGGGATATCACCACAGATTCCACAGAAATTCAAATCATCATCAGAGATTATTACAAACAACTCTATGCACATAAACTAGTAAACTTGGAAGAAATGGATAAATTCCTGGACACCTGCCTCCTCCCAAGCCTAAACCAGGAAGAAGCTGAAACCCTAAACAGACTCATAACAAAGTCTGAAGTTGAGGCAGCAATTAAGAGCCTACCACCCAAAAAAAGCCCAAGTCCAGACGGGTTCACAGCCTAATACTACCAGACATACAAAGAGGAGCTGGTACCATTCCTTCTGAAACTATTCCAAGTAATCCAAAAAGAGGGAATCCTTCCCAAATCTCTTTATGAGACCAACATCATCCTGACACCAAAACCTGGCAGAGACTCAACAAGAAAAGAAAACTTCAGGCCAATATCCATGATGAACATAGATGCAAAAATCTTCAATAAAATACTGGCAAGCCGATTGCAACAGCACATCAAAAAGCTTATCCACCATGATCAAGTAGGCTTCATCCCAGGGATATAAGGCTGGTTCAGCATACGCAAGTCTATAAATGTAATTCACCACATAAACAGAACCAAAGACAAAAACCACATCATTATCTCAATTGATGCAGAGAAGGCCTTTGACAAAATTCAACAGCCCTTTATGCTAAAAACCCTCAATAAACTAGGTACTGATGGAAGATATCTCAAAATAATAAAAGCTATTTACGACAAACCAACAGCCAGTATCATACTGAATAGGGAAAAACTGGTAGCATTCCCTTTGAAATCTGGCACTAGACAAGGATGCCCTCTCTCACCAGTCCTATTCAATATAGTACTGGAAGTTCTAGCCAGAGCAATCAGGCAAGAAAAAGAAATCAAGGATATTCAAATAGGAAAGGAGGAAGTCAACTTGTCTCTATTTGCAGACGACATGATTGTATATCTAGAAGACCCCATCGTCTCAGCCCAAAATCTCCTGAAACTGATAAGCAACTTCAACAAAGTCTCAGGATACAAAATCAATGTGCAAAAATCACAAGCATTCCTATATACCAATAACAGACTTAAAGAGAGTCAAATCAAGAACGAACTGCCATTCACAACTGCCACAAAGAGAATAAAATACCTAGGAATACAACTAACAAGGAACGTAAAGGACCTCTTCAAGGAGAACTACAAGCCACTGCTCAACAAAATAAGAGAGGACACAAACAGATGGAGAAACATTCCATGTTCATGGTTAGGAAGAATCAATATCGTGAAAATGGCCGTACTGCCCAAAGTAATTTACAGATTCAACGCTATCCCCATCAAGCTACCAATGACCTTCTTCACAGAACTGGAAAAAAACACCTTAAACTTCATATGGAACCAAAAGAGAGCCTACATAGCCAAGTCAATTCTAAGCAAAAAGAACAAAGCAGGAGGCATCACACTACCAGACTTCAAACTATACTACAAGGCTACAGTAATCAAATCAGCATGGTACTGGTACCAAAACAGAGATATAGACCAATGGAACAGAACAGAGGCCTCAGAGGCAACACAACATATCGACAACCATCTGATCTTTGACAAACCTGACAAAAACAAGCAATGGGGAATGGATTCCCTGTTTAATAAATGGTGTTGGGAAAACTGACTAGCCATGTGCAGAAGCAGAAATTAGACCCCTTCCTGACACCTTACACTAAAATTAACTCCAGATGGATTAAAGACTTAAATATAAGACCTAACACCATAAAAACCCTAGAAGAAAATCTAGGCAAAACCATTCAGGACATAGGCGTATGCAAGGACTTCTGACCAAAACACCAAAAGCATTGGCAACAAAAGCCAAAATAGACAAATGGGACCTAATTAAACTCCACAGCTTCTGCACGGAAAAAGAAACAGTCATGGCCGGGCGCGGTGGCTCAAGCTTGTAATCCCAGCACTTTGGGAGGCCGAGGCGGGTGGATCACAAGGTCGAGAGATCAAGACCATCCTGGTCAACATGGTGAAACCCCGTCTCTACTAAAAATACAAAAAATTAGCTGGGCATGGTGGCACGTGCCTGTAATCCCAGCTACTCAGGAGGCTGAGGCAGGAGAATTGCCTGAACCCAGGAGGCGGAGGTTGCGGTGAGCCGAGATCGTGCCATTGCACTCCAGCCTGGGTAACAAGAGCAAAACTCCGTCTCAAAAAAAAAAAAAAAAAAAAAAAAAAAAAAAAAAAAAAAAAGAAAAGAAACAGTCATTAGAGTGAATCGGCAACCAACAGAATGGGAAAAAATTTTTGCAGTCTACCCGTCTGACAAAGGGCTGATACCCAGAATTTACGAAGAACTAAAACGGATTTACAAGAAAAAAAACAAACAAGCCCATTCAAAAGTGGGCAAAGGATATGAACAGGTATTTTACAAAAGAAGACATACATGAGGCCAACAAACATATGAAAAAATGCTCATCATCACTGGTCATCAGAGAAATGCAAATCAAAACTACATTGAGATACCATCTCACGCCAGTTAGAATGGTCATCATTAAAAAATCTGGAGACAACAGATGCTGGAGAGGATGTGGAGAAACAGGAACACTTTTACACTGTTGGTGGGAGTGTAAATTAGTTCAACCATTGTGGAAGACAGTGTGGGGATTCCTCAAGGACCTAGAAATAGAAATTTCATTTGACCCAGCAATCCCATTACTGGGTATATATCCAAAGGATTATAAATCATTCTACTATAAGGACACATGCACACGAATGTTCATTGCAGCACTGTTTACAGCAGCAAAGACCTAGCACCAACCCAAATGCCCATCGATGATAGACTGGACAGGGAAAATGTGGCACATATACACCATGGGATATTATGCAGCCATCAAAAACGATGAGTTCGCGTCCTTTGTAGGGACATGGATGAACCTGGAAACCATCATTCTCAGCAAACTGACACAAGAGCAGAAAATCAAACACCGCATGTTCTCACTGATAGGCGGGTGTGGAACAATGAGAACACATGGACACAGGGAGGGGAGCACTACACACTGGGGTCTGTTGGGGGGAAACAGGGGAGGGACAGTGGGGGGTGGGGAGTTGGGGAGAGAGAGCATGGGAAATGCCAGATATAAATGAAGGGGAGGAAGGAAGCAAATCACACTGTCACGTGTGTACCTATGCAACCATTTTGCATGTTCTTCACATGTACCCCCAAACATAAAATGCAGTAAAAGAAAATAATCAATGTACAAAATTTTCAAAATGTAAACATAAATAAATAAAAATGAATTTAAATTACCTACATGATGCTTTTTACAAAAAGAACCCTCAACCACTTTCTCAGAGTAATAAATTTTTAAAGTGCTAGCTTCTTTAAATACACAAAAACACACACAGACTCCATTAACTCTTTTACAAAGTCTCTGTCTTTCTGGTCTATTGAGTTTTTACAAAATAAGACTTCACAGTGAATTATAATTTAATAAGATATTTTAGACATGGTAGATCATCAACTGTTAAATTAAAATAAAAAGACTTTAATGAATTTGAATGACTGCAGGCTCCCTTTGCTATTATTCATGCTGCAGCATCTCTATTTCTGTTGCACAGTTCATGTAACAAAGAGATGATAAGCAATGGGCTGGGCACTGTGCTAGATGCTTCGGGGTACAAACATGAAGACACACAGTTCCTGCGCTTCCTTACAGTATGGTTACAGAGCCAAAAACAGTTCATATTGACTTACGCAGTATTTATAAGTGGTATGTGTTTTATGGATCTTATCTAATTCTCACAATTGTGCTATGAAGTAGGTGCTAACATTACCCTATTACTAAGACTTCAATAAGCTTCCTAAGTCCAAGATTACATGGTAGAACTGGGATTTAAAGGCACATCTGCCTTTTCACCATGATGGGAGTTAGACAGCCTCCCCCATGACATCATTTCTACACAAGCAGGCCACTCACATGCAGGGCAAGGAGTGGTACTATCTAGCACGATGCACGGGGGCTGAGGGTATCAGAGAGCTGGTGCTTGCCCAAGGCACCCAGGTGCAGTATCAGAGTTGGGTCTTGAAGCAGACATTGCCAAGGAGATAAGTCATGAACAAAGTTTCTCTTTGCTTCCTTTAAAGGACTAGAAAAAGAAATACCAAGAATTCCTTCAGAGAAGATCCTGGAGAAGGAAACTGGCTGACTGTCCAGTATGGATTTGGGAAATACAACAGTACCATGGAGCCTGTGTGAAGAGCAAAATGTCTTCACTGCATTGTACCTTGAACTGCTGCTCAGCTGTACTCTGTGACTGTTTCTCTGGTTTGTTTGGAACTTAAGAACTTTACTGAAAGCTATGACTGATGGAAACTCCAGATTCTTGCTTTTAAGTCAATTCATAACATCTTTCAGACTTCACTAGTACTGCACATTCTTGTCACTATTTATAAAGCTGTGAGTTCTAGAACCAGAATAACAAAAAACTCTTCTGGTAAACATTCTGCTCATGGTACTAGCCCTCATACTGCTATTTTTCTAAACTTCACATTGTGCCCTAAGAATGAACAGCATTTTCTTTTTCTTTTCACTGATATTCGGGAGGGCTCATTTTCTGTCTATTAATCATGTCCCACCCCTAAATCCTACTCTGAAACTTAGAGAAAAATAAAAATTTGTTCATTTAAAGCTCACCTAATCTAGGTGCACTTTTCTCTTCATACATTAGCATAGTAAGTCAATACCGGGCCCATGCTGCAGAAGCCACATGAAATAATCCTGTTAACTTCCTAAGAAAACCTAACACAAGAGCAAAACCCTTATCCAATGAAAGAAAAACAAAGCATTGTCAGAAGACAGCAGAATAGGCCGGGTGCAGTGGCTCATGCCTGTAATCCTAGCACTTTGGGAGGCTGAGGCTGGTGGATCACCTGAGGTTAGGAGTTGAGACCTGCCTGGCCAACATGGTGAAACCCCCAACTCTATTAAAAATACAAATATTAGCTGGGCGTGATGGCAGGTGCCTGTAATCCCAGCTACTTGGGAGGCTAAGGCAGGAGAACTGCTTGAACCCAGGGGTGGAGGTTGCAGTGAGCTGAGATCACGCCACTGCACTCCAGCCTGGGTGAAAGTGCGAAACCCCATCTCGGGAAAAAAAAAAAAAAAAAAAAAAGAAGACAGTAGAATAGGCTCAGATGAGTAAGCAGCACAAGGATAAAGAGGAGTTTTTGTTACAAATACTTACAATAAGACAGAGCTTAAAAAGAAGCACTGCACGTCCATTTCCTTGACAACATTTGCATTTCAGAGCTGTAACTTTTCTCCTGAAACAAGATCTGTATGCATTTTTGTTAGCAGACTAATGTTCTTATTTTTCCTACTGCTAGATTTGGAACTTGTTTTTAAGACTTTTCTCCGTTTTCATTATGCCCTTGAATAGAGACCTGCCCAACAATTACTACAGAACATGATTTTGTTCTACAGTAATTTTGTCACGTTTGGATCCCCCTTTTGAAAGCAGCTATTACACCTTCTACCCAAACACAGAACTCACTCCAATTTCTAGGACTTTCTATCTGTAATAAAGTTCTTAACACTGAAATTTATTTAAGTCCACATATTCTGCAAATTAGTCCCATTAAATAATGATGTCAAGGCCGAGTTCTTCAAACTGCATGTGAAACACATTCACAGTTCAATACAGTACAGTTTACACTCATCTCTAAGTCTGGGATTAGGAAATTATTAACTGGTTTCCAACTAGTTTCAATACTAGTTTGAAGTTTAAGTAGTTTTACTGTCTTAACTTTTATTAAAAAATACTAAGCAGCAGTTCTTTTCCTGACTTTCTAAGCAAATATAAAGAAAGTAGGAACAAGAGGCAATAGAAAAATCAAGTACAGTGAACCGATCTGTGCCTTCTATGTTGCATTTACAGCAAGAGGAGGGATTTCAGCATGTGCTTTGAAAATGCCTAGGAGCTAGTTTCTAAAACTGCACCATTACTTGCTGTGTAATTTTTCTACACAAGGCATCCAATTCTTACAAACAAATACAAGTGCTACCACTACAAGAAAACTGTTGTTTGATAAAGGGCCAGTTTTATACCCTTACCAAAGTCATGGCGTGTGAGCTGGAGGAGTGGTGGAATTGCACTAGAACATGAATCTCTGCACCCAGGTTTTGGCTTGTCCACTAAAATTGTTCTATAAATAATTTTAGGTTAGTGCAGATGTACATTTATTTTTAAAAATCTATTCATATTTGATATTTTTCAAATATCATTTCATTATGCAGCACAAGTACTTGACACACAGACTAACTCTTCCCAAGAAAATAAACACTACTATAATCTCCAAGAGATAACTCTGGGGCTGGTTTAGAAACCCAGTTAATTTTCCTTAGTAGAAAGTTATTCTCTACTAGCTGTTGAGCTACTACATAGTAGTTTATGCACAAGCTATTCTGCAAATCTCAATGTCCTGTGCCAAACATTCCTGATATAGAATTTAATCGCTTTTTTTCAGATGGTGTCTTGCTCTGTCACCCAGGCTGGAGTACAGTGGTGCGATCTTGGCTCAGGTTCAAATGATTCTTGTGCCTCAGCCTCCTAAGCAGCTGGGATTACAGGCACCTGCCACCGTGCTCTGCTAATTCTTGTATTTTTAGTAGCAATGGGGTTTCACCATGTTGGCCAGGCTGGTCTAGAACTCTTGACCTCATGTGATCCACCTGCCTCGGTCTCCCAAAGTGCCAGGATTACAGGCATGAGCCATGGTTCCCAGCCCAATTGCTGTTTTTAAAATTAACATTCAGTTAGAATTCCATCCCTAACGTGGGTACAACTTTTGTTTTCTTAAACTATAGGAGTTACTGGCACTGGGTTTGGCTGACAACATGGCATTTCCTGGGAGCTTACTAAAGGATGGTCTCGTATAGTAAGTTTGTGAATGGGCAACCTCACAATCCTTATATCTATTACTCAACATTAAGTAAGTTGTAAACATGCCTGGATAATTGGACTTATTAATTATGCAATGAAAACCAGAAGTGCACGGTTAAAAAGCTTCAGAGAAAAAAATCCTTTTCTTTATATCTCCCTACACTGTCAGAAGCCAAGAAATGAGTTGCAATTCTCTGAGTTATTTAGTTAACGATGCTATATTGAATCAAAAGCAAATATTCAAGTTTCAAGGCCTCTATTAAATTTCATAGCACTAGGCTCAAGTGACTGCCTCCCCCTTCTCCTTGCTGATAGTCACCACTGTGAACAAAGATTCTAACTGTAGAATCATCTGACACTCAGTTGTGATGGCACAGTAATAATAACATCCTTTTCTTTTGATGCATCTTTTCATCTTACGAAGAACATAGTCAAAGAGTCTTAATGGTTTCAACAGTATTACAAGTGACTTAAAGAAGGATACTCAAAGACTGTTAATGGGCTAGACAGTATTATAAGTGATTTAAGTCATCCTTACATATGGCATCTCTGGTTATCTTTTGAAGAGGCATTCCTTTAAGAAGCCACATAAAAACTGATTTTCTCCTAAGTCACACTTCTTTGGGCAAGAAATTGAATTAAGTGGCTCCCCAAAATAATATGCCCACCTCCTATCTCTGGGAGCGATATCACAACATTCATTTCATAAAACTTTCAAGTTCCTGTATTATGCTTGTAGAATCGAGGTTCTTAGAACACAGGAGCCTTCTAATATTTGAAAACCTTAGGGGTACACATGGGTGTGTGCACACGTGTACGCACTATCTCCAAACTACTCTAAAGCAGTACCCCTATTTGCTAAGTTTCTAAGAACAGTTCAGTTCTCTGTAAAGAGCAGTGCCAGGGGCTGCATGCTTTGTTTGACTCTATCCCAGATAATTCTTAGTATTAGATGGCTTTTGTTTTTCAGAAAACAGTTCATGGAAAGGTTTTAAGTATATAAATTTAATTGTTTTCTTCCTAAAGACTTAACTGAATTCCATTTCCAAACCCATCTTCATGGTTGCAAAAAATGCCCCCAGAAACAGAAAGACAAGACTGAGGAGACTGTGGCTATTTTGGTCAGCTTCAGTTTCTTCATCTCTGTGGATTATCCTGCCTCCAGTCTCCTGAAGCCTTCCTTGAGTGACCTCACACAGAGCTCTCTAGCTGTCTCATCCATTTCTTACAAAGAATATCCCATATACCAGATGTAGGAAGGCCACCAGTGCTTGTATTTGCTCCCTGATCCTTCCTGCTGTTCTCAAAGAATCCGGTTTTAGACCAGGGCAGATTGCTTCAGGCAGCCTGCTTCTTTTATACCGGATAATCTTCATCATCATCCTCTTACCTGTATGCTTTTCTAAAATAAAGTAAAACCTATTCACAGGCCCATGTTCTGCCAGGGCTGTAAGCCTTATGAGCCAGGATGGTGCCCAGAGCCTTGTGGAAGCTGCTTCCTATCTGTGGTTACTTCAGGTGTCATGAGGCATCCTCTTCAAAGTGCAGAGCCAATCCTCTTGCCTCTGAAGCTCTTTGACACCACATTAACAAGTTCACAAAGAAAAGTTGCTCCTGACACAGAGCCAAGGCTTTGGAGTGACAAGAAACCCAGAGACAGAAGCTACTCTGTAACAGTTCAACTCCCCACTGAATATTGTATACTGAAAAAGAGATGCCCACCTCCATAGCCACACTGGCTTTTAGCACGGTGTATACAGAAGATACCCTAGTAAATAACTGAGGGTGCCAAGGCAGAAGAGCAGACTAGCCATGTGTAGCACTCAGTTCTCTACCCAATAACCACTTCTATCACCTTGCACCAGCCACTGCAAGTCATTCGGCATGGCACACAACATCACTCCCCTGTAACCCAAACATTACAATGGTCAGGTTCCTATGGGAATGGCTTCCTTCTATTCTCCCAACACCACTGCCACCTTGGCACATACTCAGCTTGTGTTGCTGCTGAAAAAAAGGCAGAAATGAGCGGCCAATGACCAGGGGAATGAGGAGCCAGGGCTAAGGAGCTATAGTGAGGGAGGGAGAATAGGCAAGGCAAAAGGCACAGAAACCAGCTGCAGCCAACAAAAGCCATTCAACTTAAGGAGCTCAGTTGTATACAGGAGTCTAGGCAGAGCTAGGGCTCTAGAACCAGACGGCATTTTGGTAAGAGCACACATCTGAGTATCAGACAAGAGAACAGGGCTGTGGATCAGATTCTGGCAGGCTAGATGTAGCCAGTAGCTCTATGAATGGTTTATAGCTGAGACAAGAGTATGCAATGGAATAATCAAGACAAGAGAAAAATAAGTTAGGAGCACAACCTCCAAATTAAGGAACCAGAAGCTCCGCTGAAGTTGCAGGGGCCAGGCCATGGAAGAAGAGGTACTAACACCAAGACAGACCTAGATAACACATCTGCGGCCTAGGCTCTTATCAGATTTCTGTTGCTGCAGAAGCTACTGACGCTAGGCCAGGTGGAAGTAATTAGGAGCATCTGGTTGGTGTACAGAGTAGGGAGGTGAGAGAAAGCACTAGCCTACAGAAGGTAATCTTGCTAAGCGAAGAGAGAGCTAGATTGAACTAGGCCAACGAGAATGTCCATAGGAGTATCTTGAGCCCAAAATGGCAGAGCCAAACTTTGACACTGGAGACGGCCACATAACAACTAAAAGATGTTCAATATGGTTAAATCCTATTCTCAAATGAGGGACCCTGTAGAGAGACCATGTCTGCAATATGGAGAAAGCATGTCAATGTTGCAAGAACGTGGGTTGAGAAGGAGACAAGTCTGAAACTCAATTCTGTCTCTTACTAGCTGTGATTCTGGCAGGTTACTTAACTTCTGTGAGCCTCAATTTTCCTATCTGTAAAATCAGGTTCCCAATAAGTTTTATAATAACAGATTTTGTCATAAGGTTTTCTGATAACTAAATTAGTGAGCATATGTACAGCAATTAAACAGAATCCCTGGCCAAAGAATCAGTGCTCAATAAGTGATAGCCATTATTATTCTTACAAATAGTCAGAGTAGTACATATAATACTGTTATTGCACATGGAAATACTCCTTTTTACAAAGATCATCTGTAATAACAACATTATGAATAGTAGTATAGGTAACCCCAGACTTAAAAAGCTGATCTGTTTCTGGTAACATCGGAAAGTCAAACCACAGTAAGATAAGGTTGTTTATAATGAAGCTTGCAGCTTTACTCTGAACTCTGGAATTATGCCAGTAAGTTGCATTTTATGCCACACAAATCAAACCATCACATTCCTTCTCTCCCTCCCTCCCTCTCTCCTTGCCTTCCTGACATGTATTGCCAGTACTGATTACAACATCCTGGCAATCACTTGGTAGGGAGTTGGCACTGGTATAGGTCGCATTTCCACCTCCATTAGGAAGTGGTAAATACAAGCTTAGGTAGTTACTATAAGGAGAGGGGGTGAATATGAGGAGGGTAAAAAAAAAAAAATTTTTAAGACAGGGTCTTGCTATGTTGCCCAGGCTGTAGGGCAGTGGCTATTCTCAGACACAATCATAGCTAACTGCATCCTTAAACTCCTGGGCTCAAGTGATCCTTCCACCTCAGTCTCCTGAGTAGCTAGAACTACAGGTATGTACCACGCCTGGCTCAAGAGTAAAAAAATTTTTAAGTTAGATATGGTAATCTGCAAGTTGTATCTTCTCATTTCAGAGTCATCTGCATTTGTACAATGCTTTGTAATTCTTATACATAAACTATCATATTCAACTTCAAAATAACTGTAAAGGAAACAGGATAAATGTGATCTCTGGCTCACAGAAAATAAAATTGATGAAGGTCAGACAGGTTCTGGTGATTTACTCCAGGTCATATACTGTCACAGTATGGTGGGATCAGACTACCACCTGGATCTCTGGATTTATAATTTGGTGCTTATCCACCATAATTAGTCTATGGCCTGTGGGGTTAGTGTAGCAGGTACTTTTATTTTCAAAAAATAAAAGTACTTCCTATTTATATTTGATATTTTTCTCTCTTGAAAGAAGTTCTGATTTCTTAGAAATGTAGCTTGCTTCTGAAACAGCATCATTTCATTTTATTAATTCTATAAGTACAAAATTTAATTATATTTATGCAAAAATAATCTCCTTAAATTTGATTATTACTTCAATTGATTTTGAGGTATCCAGTATTTTAAAGTTATCTTGAACATATTAAACTGAGAGTAATATGTGCACTGTATTATGTTGGAAAATGTTTCCTTTAGGGAATAGTAAATTATTCACTTTACTGCCCTCAGAGATAAATTATTCACTATAAAAATGCATTAATGAGCAAAATCATATGATGCTTATTGTGACAGTTTAAGGTTTGAAGGGGCCTCATATTTTAATTTTTTGAAATAGCACTTTTGTTCCTTACAAGTTAACAAAACTATGGAGTTATCTATAAAATAAATGTACTGTTTTATTAAAGGCCTACGTACTTTGACATATAATATGTCAAAATGGGTCACCTACAGAACACTATAGTGGATAATAGGTTATTTCTTAGCCAAGCTGACATTTCTAGCTCAGCAGGCAGTTCAGCCAATTTTAAGGTCTTTAAAGTTTTGTAATCTGGTTATCTGGCAATACTAATTATTAGGGTACCCAATTATCAATTTTTTGGGGGAGAAGTCAACATCTAAACCAGTATGTTTGTACCAGTAGCTACCCTTTCATATTGTTTAATACCTTAGACACACACACACACACACACACACACACTCTCTCTCTCTCTCTCTCTCTTTCTCTCTCTCTCTCTCATTCCTTTCTCAGAGGAAATCATCTATTTTGTCCCTAAACACAGTTTTAGCACAGATTTCTTTTTTCTAAAGTATAAAATCCCTAGCAGAAATAAATTCCATTTGTTAACTAGGAATGAGGCTTTGTTCACTGCAAAAACAAACTGAGAGAAGCAATCATTAAGATAAACAGGAGGAGGAAAACTAATTGGTCCTAGTCAAAGAAACAAAGGCTTTCCATCTTATTCTTTGGCTGTTTTACTTTAAACACAATCACTTACCAAGTGGCAAAAATGCAAGACGGTTTCCAGCCATGGAGAGCTCATTGAGGCTGGGCAGCTGGCAGAGATGGCGCGGCACATACCATAGACGATTTCGATCCACAGTGAGGTACTGCAGAGAAAGGCACATGTGAAGCCTCTCGGGTAAAGTTAGCAAACGATTGGTAGAAATGTCTAGTGTCTGCAGCTCCTTCAAATCGCCAACCTCTAAAACCAAAATCAAAATTAGGATAAATTGCATCCTTATGAACTGAAATAAACAAAATGAATCAGTACTATAACAGTTTAACCAAATGAAATCAGTAGCTGCAACTATTTCCATAAACATGAATACTGAAGTACAGGATTGTTGGTGAAAATGCAAATAATACAACCTAGGTGGGTGTCTTTAAATTAGCCTGCCAGAATTTCTTAAGTGGAGAAAAGGCTGGCCGGCATGGAGAAAAAAAGAGACACAAAGTGGTGAATCTGAACCAGAAGTCTGTTACTATGGCTTCTGCATCATGATAAATCAAAACTGTTGCTAGGGTGAGAAAAGAACAATTACAGTCACTTTGAGGAACCTGGTTTTTGCCACTTGTGTGGTTTCACCAACCATCTAAGTAGAAAATGGAGATTTTATAAATAATAGCACTGAAGTAAGTGCAACTTAGATGGATGGTGTTCATATGAAGTAAACAGATTTCTGGAGTAGAAATTAGACTCTTTTGGAAATTTTCACCACAGTAAAGATTATAACAATAAATAGAGATACAGTTAAAGAACATTTTTAGATACTGTTCAAGCATGTGGCTTCTTTTAGAAAACCCGAAGTATACATATCCTATAAGGATTTAATTCCAAAATTAAATATTTCCATTTATTCCAAAATTCCCTCATCATCGACGTCTACAGTTGTCATCTGTTCCATGGTGAGTACAATTATGTACCTTTCATACATCAAATCATTAAGTCTTGAGTGAAGATTAGGAAGTTCCTTACAAGGAACTTAGTCCTTCTCAGGGAAAATCCTTCCATTTTATGGCAAGGACATTTATACTTTCCCAGGACAGCACATTACACTGAAGACTCTACAGTTAGCATTGTGCAGGACAAGTCCACTTTGACATCATGTAGACTTAAATGTTGAAGACCATTGTGATGCCATCTCTTCCCCTTCTCTCATCCTGCCCCGTTCCTGAGCCAGTCCTCTTTGGTTAAGGTTGGCCACGCTCTACTACTTGACAGCACCCCTCTATACACATTCCAGTTTGTTCAAGACTTGGATTAGCATTAGCAATGTCTTCTCTACTGGATAAGAGTCTTCTGACGTCTTGGATGCTGAATTAAAAAGATTAGCTTTTCTCATTGCTACAGACCAGGTGGTGGCAAACTATGGCTCACAGGCCAAATCTAACACATGGCCTGTTTTTGTCCTGCCTGCAAGCTGAAACTGGTTTTTTATATTTTTAAAGGATGGTAAACAATGATAAAAACAAAGAACATGTGACAGAGACCATACTTGGCCTGCAACACCTAAAAATATTTACTATCTGGCCATTTACAGAAAAGGTTTGCTGATCTTTGCTATAGACTTTTTTTTTTTTTAGTAGCAGCATTTTAAATAATTATTTTACTTTATAAAAGTAATACAAGTACAAAATACCCTAACTTATACTATTCTAATATTTACAAATTTGTGCTAGGAAGTTCAAACATTTCTGCTCAATTTCCTCAACACTGAACAAAACATACATCTACAGCAGTGCAGGTGGCAGGATTCAGTATACAGCCTGTAACTCTGACGGGGAGTTTTCTACTTGAACTTAACCGGTGCGTGTAAGGCCGGTTGCCTCGCTGGGAGCTCGGACACGCCCATCCCTCTCCGAGCCTGAAAACTATGTCACCACTCCAAGCTCGACATCAAGCCCTGCACTCAGCATCTAGCTCCACCACATGGTTTCCCCAATGCCCACTTCTGCACTCAACACTAAACTCTGCACTCAGCACCTTGCCCGCCGTTGGAAAACCCGGCCAAAATTCAAAAGAAGCCCCGCCAAAACCTGCCCAATAGCCTTTTGGCCCGTCCAGGTCCCACACCCGCTGGGTGGCCCACTCACTGGAAATCCCGCCTACCTACCAATAGCAGCTTGCCCCAACCACGTCCTGTTTCCCCACAACCAATCAAAACGCCTTCACTCCCTATAGAACCCCAGGCCCAGAGGAGTCAAGCACGACTTCCCTGGCCCCCCTTTCCCCGGGACCATGGAAGCTCCCCCGGGAGTTGAATAAATTGGCATTTAATTTTCTTATGCTGGTCTGTTTCCTCATTCTAAACTCGGCAATAACCCTTACAGTGCACAGGGGAGTCAATTTCACGCTTGGCTCCACTGGCACAATATTCTACCTTACTAAGCCTATCTCTTTCACAAAACTAAAATGCTTCTGATTTTGGGTGTGTGGGGATAAAACACGAGGAAGAATCATCATACTTTATGTCATAAGAAGAAACAGAAAAAAGAAAAAGAACTAAATTTAAAAACCAAAAAATAGGAATGTGGTTATTCCCAGACATATCATGAGCCATGTCAAGACAAGGATGAGACAAGGCCTCTGCCATTGAGAAGCACATCGCACACAACGGACAAGGTGCAAAAAAGAGCTCAGAGCAAGTTACATGAAGTCTTGGAGAAACTCTTCCAAAATTTCCTGGAGATGGGAATTTGAATATGGCACAAAGAAAATTCATAAAGCATTCAGAGGGCATAGGGGTGGGGCTAAAACCATGAGGAAAGGCATGGAAGTGAAAAATACAGCTGCAAAGCAACAGGCTCTCTGGCGACCAACAAATACCAAAGACACCAATGGGAGAATGGCAGAAAATAAATCCAATACAGAGAAAGAGCGTGGTAGAGACAGGAATGATAATAAATACTGGGTAGAGGAGCCTGGACTTACTATTTTGAGAATATGACATCTCCTGAAGATTCTTAAAGGATAAAAGGATGGTTTTTGGAAAGATCAGATAGGCAAATATGAAGAAAGCAACGATATAGAAAGAGATCCTAGGCTGACAAAATAAGTAGACATTTGACTAGAACAAAGGCAGGGCATTAGAATTTGAAGGCAAATTCCAGAGGTATTTAACAAAAGCATGAGGTAGGCTTGATCGGATATGGAAAATAATAAGAAAAAGTCAAAGGCAGTTACAAGCTTCTACACTATTACACTCCAAGTGTGCTGATGCCAATGCTAACAATTTATTTTTATAGAAAAACAATTAAAATGTCATCAATACCTCTGAATTACATTATTTACAAACAATGCACCTAAAGGTCTTTGAGAAAAATCCATCAAAATTTACATGGAAGAAGTAAAATAATAAATAAAATAAAATAAATGATTTTGAACTATTTCAAAAATAATTAAATGTGCCATGTAAAAACATTCTGTTTTTTGCAAAAATTACTAAGGCTTGCACTTGTTCTTCATTTTAAATTTGTTTTGCATTATTGTAAAATAACAACATGTAATTATGAATTTAAATTTTGATGAGAAATATTAAAGACTTAAGAAGTTTCAATAAAGACCCACCCAGTAGGATAAACATAGAGACCCACACCTATACACATCATAATCAAACTATGAAAGACAAAGATCTTGAAAGCATCAATAGAAAAATGGCTCATCATGTTCAGAGGAAAACAAGATAACTAAAAATTACATATAGTTAAAAATATATAGTTTAAAAAGTCAGCACAGTAATTGAAATTGCACACTAAAAGTATTTATCTAACATGAAAAAAGGCAATAAAGAGAGGTACAGAAAAAAACATAAAAGATACATACACTACAAATGGCAAAATGGTTGACGTATTAATAAACAGAATCGTATCAATAATTACATTAGATGTGAACAGACTAAATAACCCAATCAAATGGGAAGAATGTCAACTGCATTAAAAAAACATGCTATCCATAAGAAATACACTTTAGATTCAAAAGCACAAATAGATTGAAAAGTAAAAGGACGGAAAAAAATACGTATCATGCAAAAAGTAATGTAAGAGAGAGCAGCTATATTCATATCAGAAAAAATAGACAAGAAATACTATAAGAGGCAAAGAGGATTATTTCATAATAGTAAAATGCAGAATATTTTAGGAAGATAAGTTACCTATAAATATACAGACATCTAACAAGAGGGCCCAACATTATATAAAGCAAAAAACTGACAGAACAGACATTTCAACATGATAGATGGTAATTTTAATACATTACGCTCAACAAAAATAGAACAACTAAACAGAAAATCAGCAAAAATATAGAAAACTTAAAACTACACAATCAACCAAATGGGCTTGGGCCATAATCCTAAAAGACACAATCCTGAAAACCACAAATGTTGAAATCCTGAAAGATTTACAAAGAGTATAAAATCTTGAATAAGAATCACAATCCTGAACGATCAAAATCCCAAAAGTATAATTCAGGAAAGAAATAATTTTTAAAAATCCTTTTTTAAAAAAGACAGTTACTTACATTTTTAAAAGAGGGGTTATTTTAGAAACATAAAAACCTAACAATATTTGATAGGTCACTGTACACAATAAAATAGGCAATAATATTTTTTTTGCAAGCATAAAAACTCAGATATATTAATCATAGTTGCATGAGTATAACAGTTACAAGCAGAAAAACCATATTCCTAAGGAAATATGTCAAAAACCAAAATGCATAAATGCATGCAACTATGGTTGACAACTGTGTGCAGTCAGCTGCATGAAATACTGTGATGAACAACCTAAGTCTTCTGACGAGATCAATGAAAAACTGTGATGGGTCATCACCAAGTATACAGTTATCCATATCCAAAAAACCATCTCTTATTTTCTGAGGAAGGTTCAATCTTTTTCATACATGCACAGTGCTTATACCCGAAGTTAACACTGTGATAATGCACTTTTATGAACTCAAATTTATAAAAATGCACAAAACAAATCACGACTTTCTAAATTTTTACACAATTTATACTTCCAGTGTTGGAAATGATTCGAAGATGAAATACTCAGCATAACAAACTGGCACTGTGTGAAGGGGAAGAAGTTGTACACCATTGAAAAATTTGGCAGGGGAAATTTCTTGTAATTTTTGCCTGCATTTTCACTTCTATGATCTTCAAAACGCTCTCTCCATTTGTATTTAGATGGTGGTTGTGGTCTACAAATTTTCTGAATGTATGCTGTCTATTTGAAAGTCTGGTTATTGCTTGACCGTTACAATTAAGCGACTTTCTGTTTTCATAGCACCCATTAGATTTTAAAGTTTATCTTTTACCATTAAGTAGCCTCATACACTTAATTTATCACAGTGTTTTTGCAAGGGAACAATTTCACTGATCCCTTCCATTGTGTTATAGGGAAAATGGTAAGAAGGAATGATACTTGGCTTCCGCAATACCAAATCTGTATTAGGGTTATTCAGAGACAGAACCAATAAGATATGTGTGTGTGTGTGTGTGTGTGTGTGTATATATATATATATATATATATATATATATATGAGAAGGAATTTATTAGGGGAATCGGCTCATGTAGGAGAAGTCCCATGACAGCCTGTCTGCAAGCTGGAACCCTGGGATGTCTACAGCGTGTTTCAGTCCCAGTCTGAAGGCCTCAGAACTAAGGATGCCAATGATGCAACTCAGTCTGAGATCAAAAGCCTCAGGACCAGGGGGCTGCTGGTGTAAATCCTGGAGCCCAAAGGATGGCAAGCCTGTAGTTTTAATGCCTAAGGTAGTAGGAGAAATGTCTGTCCCTTCTCTGAGAGACAGACCAGTTCGCCTTCAGTAATTGTTCTCTCTTGGCCCCTGGCTTACTAAATGGTGTCCACCAATATTGAGGGCAGATTTTCCCTACCTAGTCCACTCAGACTCATGTGCTAGTCTCCTCTGGAAACTCTCTCACAGACACATTCAAAATAATGCTTTACCAAGTCTCTAGGTATTTCTTACTCCAGTCAAGTCGATATCTAAAATTAAGTCTATGAGTCCACTTCTTGTCAACCTGGCACTCATATGCATCTCCTTAAACCAGGTGTCCCCAAACTTTTTACACAAAGGGCCAGTTCACTGTCCCTCAGACCGTTGGAGGGCCGCCACATATTGTGCTTCTCTCACTGACCAACAGTGAAAGAGGTGCCCCTTCCTGAAGTGTGGCGGGGGGCCAGATAAATGGCCTCAGGGGACTGCATGTGGTCCGCGGGCTATAGTTTGGGGACACCTGCCTTAAACCATACTTAATTTCAAAATAAAGACAGTAACAAGATAATGGTTCCACCTAGCATGTTACAACTATCCGGGTACGACCAAAATGTACCAAAACTCCTTCCCTAGAATTTGGCTTTCAGTATTTCAACATTCAGGATTTTGATCTTTCACAATTGTGACTTTTGGAATTTTATATGTTAGGAGTTCTGATTTTTAGGAAACTTGATTTTTTTTTTTTTTTTTTTTTTTTTGAGAAGAGTCCCACTCTGTCACCCAGGCTGCAGTGCAATGGCATAATCACAGCTCTCTTCAACCTCTGACTCCCGGGTTCAAGTGATTCTCTTGCCTCAGCCTCCCAAGGCAAGCTGGGATTACAGGCGATCACCACCACAGCTAGCTATTTTTTTTTTTTTTGTATTTTTAGTAGAGATGGGGTTTTGCCATGTTGGCCAGGCTGGTCTCAAACTCCTGACCTCAGGTGATCTGCCTCCTTGGCCTCCCAAAGTGCTGGGATTACAGGCGTGAGTCACTGTGCCCGGCCAGGAAATTCAATTTTTCAAGACTTCAAGATTTGGGGATCTAACATTCAGGATTATATCTTTCAGGATTATGATCAACACTGCAACCAAATTGACCTAATTTGACATATAAGAACACTACAGGCCGGGCGCGGTGGCTCAAGCCTGTAATCCCAGCACTTTGGGAGGCCGAGGCGGGTGGATCACGAGGTCAAGAGATCGAGACCATCCTGGTCAGCATGGTGAAACCCCGTCTCTACTAAAAATACAAAAATTAGCTGGGCGTGGTGGCACATGCCTGTAATCCCAGCTACACAGGAGGCTGAGGCAGGAGAATTGCCTGAACCCAGGAGGCGGAGGTTGCAGTGAGCCGAGATCACGCCATTGCACTCCAGCCTGGGTAACAAGAGTGAAACTCCGTCTCAAAAAAAAAAAAAAAAAAGAACACTACAGCAGAATACACACATTCTTTTCAAGTACACATGGTATATTCTCCAGGACAGAACATATGCTGGACGTCTTATGATACAAAGTATGTTCTCTGACCAAAAGGAATTAAATTAGAAATCAACAACAGAAAGAAATCTGGGAAATCCCCAAATACTAGGAAATCAAACAACATCCTTCTAAATAACCCATAATAATAAAAGAAATCAGAAGGAAACTAGGACAATATTTTGCCAAATAGAAACAACCAACACATCAAAACTCATAGAATGCAGCCAAGGAAATGATTAGCGGGAGATTTAAAGCTTCAAATGCCTATATTAGAAAAGAAATTTCTCCACCTTTAGAAAACAGAAAAAGAAGCAAAAACTAAAATTAAAATAAGCAGAAAAAAAATTATAGTAGATATCAATGAACTGGAAATCAGAAAAGCAACAGAAAAAAATATCAATGAAAACCAGTTAGTTCTTTAAGTAGAACAAAATTGACAAATCTTTAGCTAGACTAACCAAAGCAAATAAACACATACATAGAAAAAGAAAACTGACTTGAATTACCAAAACTGGAAAGGATGAAATATCACTATTAACTTTACAGAAATTAAAAAGATTAAAAAGGACATACTAATATGAACACATTTATTTCAACCAATTAGCAATTTAGCTAAACATATTTTTAAAAAGATAAAAATTATCAAAATCAAGAAGTCATTAAAAATCTAAATAGGTGTATCACAAGTTAACAAATTGAATTAGTGGCTGGGCGCAATGGCTCATGCCTGTAATCCCAGCACTTTGTGAGGCCGAGACAGGTGGATCACTTGGGGTCAGGAGTTTGAGGCCTGCTGGTCAACATAGTGAAATCCCATCTCTACTAAAAATACAAAAACTAGCCGGGCATGGTGGTGCACTCCTGTAATCCCAGCTACTTGGGAGGCTGAGGCAGGAGAATTGCTTCAGCCAGGGAGGTGGAGGTTGCAGTGAGCCCAGATCACACCACTGCACTCCAGCCTAGGCAATAGAGCAAGACTGTCTCAAAAAAAAAAAAATTTTGAATTGAATTAGTAATTTTAAATTTTTTAATTCTCCCGTAAGAAAAATGACCAGGTCCAGATGGCTTTTCTATTCTATCAAATATTTCAATTCTATTATATACTTAAGCAAGAAATAATATCAATTGTTCACAAACTGTCTTAGAAAATAGGAGGAAAAACTTTCCAACTCATTCTATGAGCTAAAATGATACTAAAAACCATAAAATACTGATACTAAAACCATAAAAAACATTGTAAATCTACAGACCAATATCGCTCCTGAACCTAAGTACAAAAATTCTTAACAAAATATTAGCAAACGAAAGCTAGCAACACTTAAAATGATTATTTATCATGAACAAGTGTGTCTGATGCTAAAAATGTGAGGTTGGTTAAACATCTGAAAAATCAACTTAATATACATGGTCATAGAAGAGAACAAAAACCACATAATCATCTCAATAGATGCAGAAAAAGCATTTAAAAAAATCTAAAAGCCACTCACAATAACTACTCTCAACAAACTAAAAACAAAAGGTAACTCCGCCAACAAGGGGCATCTACAAAACACCTCGAGCTCAGAACATATGGTACACTAGGTTAATGGTGACAGGCTGAGTGCTTTTCGCCCTTAAATCAGAAACAAAGCAAGGAGGCTGTCTGTCTCCACTGCTACCCAACAATGTAGTAGGGATTCTAGCAAAGGCCGGAAGACAAAAACTGAATAAACAAAAAGCATCAAGAACTGAAGAGAAGAAGTTAAACTTTATTTGCAGATGACATGATCCTTAGTAGAAAACACCAATTAGGCTATCCACAAAAACTATTAGAACTAATAAGTTTTAAAGGGTTGCCAGATACAAGATCAGTATTAGAAAATCAATTGTATTTCTACATATCAGGAAAAAAATAATTCCAAAATTAAATTAAGAAAATAATTCCATTCATACCACCACCAAAAAAATGATATACTTGGTAATAAACTGAACAAAAGTAGTATAAAACTTATATGCTGCAAACTACAAAATACTGCTGAGAGAAGTTAAAGAAGATCTAAATAAATGGAAAGATATTTCATGTTTATAGATCTGAAGACAACACTGGTGAGATGACATCCTCCCCAAACTGATGTGCAGATTCAACACAATCCCTATCAAAATCCCAGGAGGGTTTTTCTGGTAGAAATTGATAGGCTGATCTTAAATTTTATATTTAAAAGGCAAAGGACCTAGAACAATCAAAACAATTTTGAAAAAGAACAATAAATGCCCTTCAGCAGGTGAATGGACAAATATTGGTTATGTGCATACAATGATATACTACTTAAAGGAATAAATTATGGATACAAATAACATGATTGAATATCAAATCCATTATGTGAAGGAAGGAAGCTAGACTCAGATGGTAAATACCAGTGGTCCCCTTTGGCACCAGGGCCTTGTTTCATGGAAGACAATTTTTCCATCGACTGGTGGTGGTGGGGGAGGTTTCAGGATGAAACTGTTCCACCTCAGATCATCAGGCATTAGCTGGATTCTCATAAGAAGCATGCAGTCTAGATCCGTGGCATGTGCAGTTCACAAGAAGGTTTGAGCTCGTATGAGAATCTAACGCTGCCACTGATTGGAAAGGAGGTGGAGCTCAGGTGGTAGTGCTCACTCACCAGCCTGCTGCTCATCTCCTGCTGTGAAGCCCAGTTCCTAATAGGCCATGGACTGGTACCAGTCCATAGCCTGGGTTGGGGACCCCCGGTATATACAATATGATACCATTTATATGATAGTCTGGGAAAGGCAAAATTATAGAACTGTAACTGCACCAGACCTATCTAGTTCAACTTTAAGTAACAAAGTTGTGAGTTGTTTTTCAATTGCCATGGAACCCCAGGTTGAAGGGGTAACCAGAACATGCCCAGATGAACCAAGCATGCAACAATGGGTGGAACCTAATGGTGCAGACTGAAGAACAGGAACTGAATTAAGTGTATATACCACATGGCAGGATCCAGTCACATCAAACCCCAGCATCACCTTACTGTAAATCCAATCAGATCACTCCTCATTATCTTCTGACTACAAAACCTGCCTCAACCACCAGCTTGGGAAGACAGATTTGAGCCCAAAAATTGACAATTCATAAGTTTTACATTTCATGCCATTCTGAGTAGCATGATGAAATCTCGTGATGTGAATCATCCCTTCATCCATTGTATCCACACTGTCTACCCTCCTTGCCCATTAATCACTTAGTCATTTAGGTTAACTGATCAAGAAAACATAGTGTTTATAAGGTTCAGTACTATTTGAGGTTTTAGGTACCCACTGGGGTCTTGGAACATACCCCCACAGACAAAAGGGGACTAACTGTACAAATAAAGACAAAATTTCAATGTCAAATTTCATTCAGTGTACAGTAAGTCTTCCTTTTTAAAACCACTTTATTTCTCTTGACTGAGCTGTGAAATGTACATACTCTGGTACGTACAAATAGATTCAAACCATAATCCTGTTACTTACTGGCTAAGCAACGATGGGCTATTTACTCAACTATTTAGATCATCAATTCCCTGTTTAAAAAAAAAAAAAAAGAGGAACACCTAACTCAGGAGGTTAATAATCATTGAAATATCCCATACAATAATACATAATAGAAAAGTCAGTATTTGTTTCTAATTTTCAGTTCATCATACTAAAAAATATTCTAAATGTAAAATCAATATAAATACTTCTGTAATTGATGTAGTTATTATGAAAATAACTGCAAATGCAAATATGTTTAACTCTAATATGGAGAAAAGGGCTCTTTATTGGAAGATAGATGACTTTCAGAAACTGGGAAGCACTACCTTCCTTGGACGAACAAAAAAATTAAAAGCAATTCAGATTCATTTGAAATAGCAGTTCATTTTTAAGGCTAAGAACAGCATTCAGGATGTCACATACCCTTAAGTTAAATGCTATTATCAAACAACGTAACCTGTTAGACATTCCTTGTTACAACTGGGATCAAATCCTAGATATACTCTAAAGTCATTTTTTAAAAAGCAGAATTCATATCTTCTTAAGAAGTTTAACCTGATTCTCTGATATAAGAATTAAGTACTTTAACACTGAATTATTGTACTTGTATTTTTAAATCCAGACTGGTCACTGCAAATAAGCAGCCTATCTAGAAAGAACCTGGTCTCTACATGTGGGCTGAATCATGCTCACAGACCACGGAGCCAAAATCAGATTGTGGTAAATTATGCTTAATAATACAAATAAACTTTGATACTTCTGAGATGTTTCTGAGTGTACTTTTTTTTTAAAGGTAGGAAAGAGAATCTAGAAAAGCAGTAAAAAAAAAATACTGGCAGTCATCATGGACCAGACATTGTGAGAAATTACTAGATAATAGAAAAGAACAGAAATTAAATAAAATACATAAATACCACAGAAAAATGAGCAGCATCAACAAAGCGGTCAAAGCCTCCATTAGCCACTGTCCACCCAAGCTAACTCGGTAGCTTGCTTCTTTTTACAAAGTTGAATAATAACTTAGCTATTTATTTGGCTCTTGCTTGCTTTGCCTCAGGACACGACCTTTTTAAAGGGCAGGGACTGTCTTGCCCAACTTTGCAATAACATGCCTTAGCTTTGTGCCTGGAACACAGGAGGCACCATTATCTCTTTGCTGAAAGAATAAACTAGAATGTGATTAACATACTGTAAAATGTTATCTGGACCTTAATAGAGGTCTGAAGATAACTTTCCAGGTAAGAAAAGTTTACCTTGTAAAACCTTTAAATCTTTTTTTTTAATTTAAAAAAGCAAAGAATACAGCCTTAATTTATTGATATTTTATGAACGAGGTAATGACCAAATCTAAGAACACCACTGTAACCTACAAAGGTAGGCGAGTGCCCCACAAGAGGCCACAATCCAAAATACATACGGGATCTTGTTACTCTCTCCACCTCCACTGTTGACACCAAGTTCACCCTATTACCATCTCTTGAGTGAACTCATCCAACAACCCTCCCCTGGTCTTCTTGCTTTTATTCTCACCCCCTCCCGTCGGTTTTCTTCACAGAAGCCAAAGTGATATTAACATGTAAGTCAGATCATGGTCCTTCTCTGCCCCAAACTCTGCGCTAGCTTTCCACTACACATCAATAAAATCTCTAACACCATCTTACTAGTAACATCGTACCAGATCAGCCCTGGCCCACCTCTCTCCCCTACCTCACTATAATCTAATTACCTTGTCCTCTGGCCCAATAAAAAGTCAAGTTATCTCTTCCCTCAGAGCCTTTGAATCTGTTATGACTGTCAGGAATGCTCTTTCCCAACTCTTCAAACTGTAGACTCTTTCTTGTCTTTCAGAATGTCACTATCACATTTTCACAGGGGCCTTCCCTGACTTTAAGCATATTCTCTATTTCTCAACTGTAGCATCCTATTTATTGCCCTCCCTGCATTTACTTATTTAATTACTTACTCATTTATTTACATGTCAAACGACAGTGTGTTACCTTCCACTAGAAAATAAATTTCAAAACAACAGAGACTTTGACTTTATTTGCTGCTATATTCCCTATATTCCTAGCACCTAGCAGAGTCCAGCACATGGTAGGTGCACAGTAAATATTTTTTGACTTAATTAATGTATTCCTTAAACTGCCTCACTTGTTCAGTGACCGCAGACCAGACTTGCAGCTGCATACAAACCTCACACTTCTGATTCAGATTTGTTGCTTAGCAAAATTACAACAGTTGTAGACTTTTGAGGAAACTCACAAATCCTTGGGGGTGGGGGAGTGAAATCCAAGACTGTCAGAGGTTTGCTGCACATTTAACATAATTTAAGTTTTCCTTAATGTCTTATCATTATCTCTGTGAATGCAAGTGATGGGAGTATTCTCTAAGACATTACTGACAGAAGACCAGCTGCCCACAGCTAAATAGCCCCAGTCTGTTATGCATTTTCAAATCTGCATGTGTGATCTGCTATATAGCTGACACAGTTTTACAGAAATAAATATAACGTGCATAACTTAGAGTTGACTATAAAATAACTTAACTGAATTTTCAGCAGGCATGTCAGAAGTCATGTAAGCAAATAAATATTGCTCTTCAAGATTGTAAGTCAGCAAAACCAATCCAATGATATGTGTTCATTAATATTTTTGAAATTTCTGTTTTGAAATTCCCTTAAGATATTGATATAAATATTTTTCATGGATTCTAGGAATCAAATCCATCCCCAAAACAATAAGGATATGACACCACCAATTATATTGAGAAGAACATGCCTGAAACTCTGAAGGCAAGTCCAAAACAAGTATTTTTTTTAATGTTTAAACAACACTGGGATCCACCTGAACATATTCAACAACAGCACAGAGGCATGCTTATAAGAATGACGTTCTTTTGTTTTTGGAATTATTTAGAAACTTGATTAGATCTTATTTAAACTTAAAATCACAAAGTCTTGTTGGAATAAATAGATCTACAAGATTAATCTGAAGGAATTAACAATGATCTGACTTTATAAATTTGGAATCTGGGTATATTCGTTTAACCTATTATACCATTTTCACATTTGGGAAGGTACAACCAGATCCACACAGTTTGGCAAAACCAAATCTATGCCTTCCCTGGTCTGTTTAATGAGCCAGAAATAGTTTGATTTGGGTTCACATATGATCCATTAAGTCTGAGGGAGTGACTGCTGGCAGGGCTCAAACAGCACCAGCAGATTTCTCCTATGCTTTCTTTTTGGACACAGAGTCTCCCTCTGTTGCCTAGGCCAGAGTGCAGTGGCATGATCTTGGCTCACTGCAACCTCCACCTCATGGATTCCAGTGATTCTTCTGCCTCAGCCTCCCAAGTAGCTGGTGGGACTGCAGGAACACTACCATGCCCAGCTAACACTGGTATTTTTAGTAGAGATGGGGTATCACCATGTTGGCCAGGATGATCTCGATCTCTTGACCTCGTGATCCTCCCATCTTGGCCTCCCAAAGTGCTGGGCTTACAGGTGTGAGCCACAGCGCCCGGCCTCTCATGCTCTTATCACACTCCATTATAGCTGCATGCTTACTAGCATGTGTTCCCTCCTATAATTCCAAGTACATAACATGCTTCAAAGGCACCAGGAGTTGACCAGGTGTTGGGAGACTTGCTTTGGAACCTATCCAGCAGTTATTTTGGTTTTAAAGAGTAATGGTCTACAAATTTAAATATGAAGTCATGATTAACACTTTTATAACCCTTAGTAATACATTACTTACGGTCTGCCTGTAAAGGACACAACTGTCCATATTATAAAGGGCTTGCTATATATTCATAACTTTTGAACGTGTGGCAGGTTATATTTAGTAACAAATGACCACAATTTAAAGTTAACAATACCAGGAAGCACACTGAGAAAATCTATTAATTATGCATTTGCCTAATATAAGCAATATATGAGAAGAACTTAAAGTTAGAAAAACTAAATTAGCAATTAAAAAGCCCTCTTAACAGAATATCTATTGTATTTATAAAAAATAATTGGTCAGGTGCCATGGCTTACTCCTTTAATCCCAACACTCTAGGAGGCTAAGGCAGGCGAATCACAAGGTCAGGAGTTCCAGACCAGCCTGCCCAACATGGTAAAACCCTGCCTGTACTAAAAATACAAAAATTAGATGGGTGTGGTGGCGGGTACCTGTAATCCCAGCTACTTGAGAGGCTGAGGCAGGAGAACTGTTTGAACCCAGGAGGTGGAGGCTGCAGTGAATCAAGATCACGCTACTGCACTCCAGCCTGGATAACAGACCAAGGCTTTGTCTCGGGGTGGGGGGGGGGGGGGAACAACTGATAATTAAATATTACTTGGGAGCTTTAAAATAAAATGCTCCCAGCCAGGCACAGTGGCTCACACCTGTAATCCCAGTACTTTGGGAGGCTGAGGCAGGCGATCACCTGAGGTTAGGAGTTCAAGACCAGACTGGCCAACATGGTGAAACCCTGTCTCCACTAAAAAATACAAAAAAAAATTAGCCAGGCATGGTGGGGGGACCTGTAGTCCCAGCTACTTGGGATGCTGGGATGGAGAATCACTTGAACCCAGGAGGCAGGGGTTGCAGTGAGCCAAGATCATGCCACTGTACTCCAGGCTGGCTCTGTCTCAAATCAATCAATCAATCAATAAAATGCTCCCAAACATATGACATTTGAGAAATATAGGAAAAACGAATTTGATTCAAATATTTATGTCTAAGTGTCAAGCTTGCCAATTAATTCCCAGTAGAAATTTTTAAATGTTAAAGACAGTACTGAAAAAAAAAAATCACATTGTTTTGACATTTTACCTGGTGCTTTGTGTGTGACTAAATTATGGACTAGAATTTCATTCAGCATTCTTCCAAATAAGTTATTTCCCAGGTGTTCACTGGGTACCTAAGCAGCTAGTCATTAAAGTATTCTTGCTAAGTTACAATTATGACCAACTGCTAGAGAGAAATAGCATTTATCTCTTTTTCAGATACACTGTCTTTGATTTTTAAAAACATTTATTCTAAAACTTAGCATCTTTGTTATCACTTTGTGTCTGTACATGGATTTCTATTTGGAAAAATCCTTTATTGTCCTCATTCTTCAAGATTCATGGAGATCACATAGGCAGATTTTTATTTTATGTTTTATTTTAAGGACGGACAATTTTACAGACTTCTTCTAGGTAGGTTTTTTTCTCTTTACTGAGTTAGCACAATGGGGTTTTTAGGCTTTGACCTGAATGAGGCCACTAGGTGTCTATTGTTGGTATAAAACTATTATAATCATTGCCTCAAGAAATACCACAGCATCATAGTCCAGAATAAAAATTTATTTTTTAACTTTATTACTTTTCACAGAATAAGTAAAAGCAATCTCTATTTTACTCACTAGAAAGAATGACATAATGATGACTGCTTTCATCTCACTTTCTAAATTCAAAACAAGAAGAAATTTTAAAGGAAAACATTTTAGTGTACATATATTTCAAATTATCAAACGGATTCATTCCAGTTAATTTATTTGAAATTCCCATAAAAAAACTGCCAGGTAAAATAGAAAGTCATTGATGACCTCCACTGAGAGAACACTTAGAAATCACTGGAAAAACACACTATGCACAACACATAAATTAGGTTAAAAAAAAAAAACACCTCTCCATTAATTAAAAGAATTACATATAAAATTCAGTATATAATTCTGATTTTTAAATATTAATATATAGCCTTTTTAAGAAACAATAAGAAACTCACATCATAATTTACATGATTTTGGAAATAGATGCTCAGTGCTGCAAAGAAAAATTAGCACTGAGACAAAGGATATTTCAGCAACACAATTTTTACTTCCTGGACTGCAGGATGGGTACTCTCACTAGCCATCTTGCCACTAGAGTGCAATGAACAAAGAAAAACACACAAATTTATCCCTTACTCATTTGGGGTCCTCCTTACTGCTATGTCTGATCTCCATTGGCTGGAGCCAGACCTCACAATCTAAACTGAAACCCAAATGGCTAACAATTTAAAACTTTTCTGAACAGGTAAAAGCAATGGAGAGCTGGGACATGCCTGTGAGCACATCAAGCACAGATATCCTGGTTAAAGTACAAGGATACAGAGTGTACTATGTGCCTGTAAGCATGGCATGTCTAACTGCTACACAGAATAGGGATTAACAACGTTATTAACTCACTGATTCTTTAAACAAGAAAAGACACTTTAAAAAGGAACTTTTCTACTTCTCACACATGGAAAAGTTGCATTAGAGATTTCTGAATATGCATGTATTCGTTATTAATCTTAATATAAAAGCAAAGTCTCTACATTTACTGCTCTTGTTTAGAGTTCTGAGATAACCACTTACAGAGTGAAAAAATGATTCAAAAATGATTAATATCAAGGGTAGAAATGAAATGTGGCACATAAAGATGTTACCTTTTCATTTCAAAATTTCCTATGCTGTTTAAATTTTTATTTCTATGCCCATGTACTACTTCTATAATAAAAATTAATTATTTAATGGTGCCTCCTCACACACTTTGGGATTCCTTAGAACAAGAAATACAGCAATTCTAAACACCTGTAATATTTTTATTTCTTAGTTGTATTTACTTTAGCTAAGAATTATCACACCGAAATCTGTGATTAAAATTCTAAAAATCTGGGTTACCTATTGATATTCTGATTCACTGAAATACAATGCAACAGAACACAAAAATTTAATAAATGTGTATATATAATGCTTTTTTGCAAATCTATATTGCTGAGGGTCTCACAAGTTCTGTCATAAAAAAATTTTAAATCTCATATTTCACAGTTTCTGTCAAATACAAGTATTATAAAGTTACATGATGGTTCTAGTGAGAACACACAAAAACATATTTTCTTTGGATTTCTATTTATTTCCCAATCTTTCCAAAAATACTACAAAGAGGACTACTGCTTTGCTGCGAGCCAGTCAACACATACCAGAATCCAAAATCTTTTATTGTGCTCTATAAATCTTTTGCTGTATACTGCATTAACAAAGTTTTAAATGCTCCTCAGTAACAGGAAGTAACAGAACAGTGGAAAAGAACAATAAAACTTGTATGTTTATAGAGAACAGCAAACAGTTCAATGGTGCAGAGATGACGTGTGTTTTATAAGTTGGTTTTTTTTTTTTTTTTTTTTTTTTTTCAGAAATGCTTTAGTTGCAAATAAAATTTCCAGGAATATTAACATTTTCCAAATTAATTTTATGTTCTATTCTCCTATTTGAACTGGCAGGTTAGCAAATACAGAAATTATTTCAAACAACACCCCAAAAAGCAACTTTTAAAAAAAGAACTAAAAGAGAGCTGACATTTAATTTTTAAATTAACTTTAAGAAAAACCAAATGTCTGTAATAATATTTACTACTGACCTTATGGAACACACATCTCAAGTAGTGGTTAGTCCAACTGTGTTCACAGGAACACCCGTTAGGAGCAATGTTCCAATGGTCTAGTAAGTTTAGGAAAAACAATGTGCTATAGTGTTTATCACAATACACATCAGCATATCACAGAACATTATTGAGTCAGGAAACTCACTTAATTGTGATTCACCAGCAGGTTGCCATCCATTTGGCCACCACACACTTTTTCACAGAACATGTAAAGAAACTTTAGAAATGGTTGGTCATCGACATTTTAAGGCACATTTTCCCTAGGTGCTCCATCAGAAAGGCATAAACATTTTTAATAGTTCTAATCTTCTTTTTCCTTTTATATAGGATAAAAAGAAATTATTTTGGACTCTCCTCAAGGGAAAAGAAATTAAAATGGGATACTAAATCCTAATCTAATACTTGTGATCACTGGAATACTTGTGTACATGCAACATTTATGAAGCTCTGATTATTATAACTTTAGACTCTCAGCTTTAAAAAAACTTTCCCTAACCAAAGATTTACATTTGTCTTTGACTATATGAATCTGCAAGAATGACATAAATTCGATTGTCCTGCATGAGCCACACATCAAAAAAACGCAATACCAGAAAGATTTCTAAATGTATGCTTGTAATAAGAATAATTAGCTAAAATGACAAGTTAAAGGCTACTTTTTCCACTAGAGAGACTGATGATCAAACATCTTATAGAGATACTTAAAACCCAGGTTAGATGAAGGGGTAAGAAGGTTTTCATACACTTTAAATCAGTTTACATACCTGGACGAATACCATCTTGGTAAACAAAAGAACATAAAAACATATTCTCAATGTTTTTGCCAATAACTGTGAACATGGGAACTTATACAATAACTTTAGAAGAAGTGCCACAGAATTAGAGATGATAGAAGTGTTATAAATTTATAACAAAAATATGGATTCCACAGCTCTATTTGCTCCTTATATTTTTTAAAAATTTATTTATTTAGAGACAAGCTCTCACTCTGTCACTCAGGCTGCAGTGCAGTAGTGTGATCACAACTCAATCTCCCAGGTTTAAGTGATCCTCCCACCTCAGCCTCCCAAGCAGCTGAGACTATAGACATGTGTCCCCATTCCTGGCTAGTTTTTTGTAGACACAGGGTTTCATCATGCTTCCCAGGTTAATTTCCAACTCCTAGATTCAAGAGATCTGCCTGTCTCAGCCTCTCAGAGTGCTAGGATTACAAAGACGAGCCGCTGCACCTGGCCAATATTTTTAAATAGTTAATTAAATAAATGGCTTGAGAATATTTTGAAAGAATAGCAGCCTTAGGGAGTGTGGAAAACACAGTGAAGTTTCTCCACCAAAAATAAGCGTAACACTGAATAAAACTGTGAAAAACACACGATTTCAGGACTTTAGAAATCAACCAAAGGCAAACATTCAGTAGTGTTTGTTCTAGAAAACCTTGATTCAAGAACAGTGAAAGTCTGTAGCATTTCTTGGTTGGGATGGCTCCTATCCCATCCTACCCCTCAGTCTACAAGAATAGTTTATCAAAACAGGGCTAAGGAAACCAAAAGCTTGGCTACCAGAGAGAGCACCCTCAATTTGAGGTAGGGGATAAAATCCCACAGCTTTGTCACCTAAAAGTGGCAAACTCTGTAAGAAAAAAAAAATGTGTCAACCAAGAATTCTACATACAGGACAACTATCCTTCAATGATAAATTCAAAATAAAGGCATTCTCAGATAAATAAGAAATGATAAAATTGCTAGCAAACCTGCCCTATAAGAAATATTAAAAGGGCTGAAAGAAAATGATTATCAGATGGCAATTCAAAATAACGGAAGGAATCAAGTTCTTTTGAATTTATTACAACTTGCTTTATGGCCTGGCATATGATCTATCCTGAAGAATGTTCTGTTTGCTGCAAAAGAATATGCATTCTGCTCCTGTTGAGTGAAGAGTTACCTTAGTTCAAGTTAGTCAACAAATTTGTTCAAGTTTTCTGTATTTTTAATTGTTCTCAGATGCCAAGAGAGGATTATCAAAATCTTCAACATAATTGAGTTATTTCCTCTTTCAATTCTGTCATTTTCTGCTTCATGTATTCTAGGCCTCTTTTGGTAAGTGCACCTACATTTAGAATTGTTGTATCTTCCTGATATACTGATCCTTTTATCATTATAAATTGTCCCTGCTTATTCCAATATTTCTTGTCTTAAAGTGTATTGTGTCTGTTATTAAAAATAGCAGCTGTTATTAAACAGCTATTGTTTCCTGTTTTAATGGTGTTATCTTCTTCCTTCTTTTTATTTTGGCCTTATTTGTGCCCTTGATCCTAAATTCTATCTCTTCTGACAAAATATAGTTTGGGTCTTACTTTATTATCAAGTTGGAAAACTTCTGCCTTTTGATTGTAGTGTTTAGACTAGTCACATTTAATGTAATTACTGACGTTGTTATATTCACATTTGTAATTCTGCTATTTTTAAAATTACGTCTCATGTCTTTTTGTGTCTCTGTTTTTCCATTACTATTTTTTATCTCATACAGTCATGAACTGCATAACTACGTTTTGGTCAACAACAGACCACAGATGAGACAGTGGTCCCAGACGATTATAATGAAGCTAAAAAACTCCTATCATATAATGAGAGCTGTAGCCATTGTAATAAACCTACTATGCTGTCAGTCATATAAAGAACAGTACATACAAATACAGTACATAATGACTGATAATAACTCTGTTACTGGTTTATTAATTATACTATACTTTTTATTGTTAGAGTGTACTCCTTCTAGTTATTAAAAAAATTAACTGTAAAACAGCCTCGGGCAGGTCTTTCAGCAGACAGTCCAGGAAAAGGCAACGACAGCTCCATGCATGCTACTGTCCCTGAAGACCTTCTGGTGGGATAAGATTTGAGGTGGAAGACAGTGATATTGATTACCTTGACCCTGCGTAGGTCTACACTAATGTGTGTGTTACTGACTCAGTTTTTTTTTGAAAAAAGTCACATTGTGTTGTAATTGCCTACAGTATTCAGTATAGTACCATGCTGCACAGGTTTGTAGCCCAGGAGCAGTAAGTTATACCATATGGCTTAGGTGTGTAGTAGGCTACACTAACTAGGTTTGTTTAAGTGCGCTTCATAATGTTCACACAGCAAAATCACCTAACAACACACTTCTTAGAATATATTCCCATCATTAAGTAATCATGACGGGCTGTAGAAATATTTGTGTATTGTTTTAATTTTCTTTATTCATTTTTTAGCTATACTTCTTGATTTTTCTTTTTTAGTGATTGTTCTAGAAATCACAATACATATTAATCACAATATATTTCAGGTTGATACTGGCTTAATTCTGGGAAAACACAGTAACTTTGCTCCAATATAGCTCTGTTTCCACTTTTCTCATTGTTATGACTATTGCTTTAAACAATCTTTAAGTTTTTTTAAAAAGAAATTAAAATATACATATATTCAGCCTTTTATATTTCACATACATTTACCGTATCAGATAGATCATGTTCTAGAGCTGAGGTTGGTAAATTTTTCTAGTAAAGGGCCAGATGGTAAATACTTCAGGCTTTCCAGGCCATGTACAGATTCTGCTGCATGTTCTTGGTTTTTTTTTTTTGAGATGGAGTTTCGCCCTTGTTACCCAGGCTGGAGTGCAATGGCGCGATCTCGGCTCACCGCAACCTCCGCCTCCTGGGGTCAGGCAATTCTCCTGCCTCAGCCTCCTGAGTAGCTGGGATTACAGGCACGTGCCACCATGCCCAGCTAATTTTTTTTTTTTTGCACTTTTAGTAGAGACGGGGTTTCACCATGTTGACCAGGATGGTCTCGATCTCTCAACCTTGTGATCCACCCGCCTCGGCCTCCCAAAGTGCTGGGATTACAGGCTTGAGCCACCGCGCCCGGCCTGTTCTTGGTTTTTTAAAGTACTCTTTAAAATTTCTAAATCATTCTGAACTTGCAGGCAATTAACAACCACCACAAAAAGGCCACTGGCCAGGTTGGGCCTGTGTGTCACAGTTTGCCAAATGTTAGGATATAAAACAAGTCCTACTAAATTTCCTTTTTAACACTGAAAACATACAAGAATATAATCTGACAACAACAGAATTAAATTGAAAATCAACAACAGGAAGAAACTTGAGAAATGTCCAAACACTTGGAAACTGAACAATACACTTGTAAACAACTCATGGATAAAGAAGAAATTGTGAAGAAAATTAGAAAATATCTTTGAAATGAATGAGAACAAAGAGACAACATATCAAATTCATGTAAAGCAACGAAAGAAGTATTTAACCTGAAATGTGAAACACTACAAAGCTACTCAGCATGATGCCACAAGTGGAAAATTATACACCTGACCTCACATGACAGGTTGCAGCAAAACGCAAGTACACAACACACAGTTTATTCCATGTCTCCAAGAGAGGAAAGACCCTCCCAGTCCTCTTCAGCTGAAATATATCTTTTCTGTGCATGCACAGATGGCCCCACACAAGCAAACCAACAAAGGGTAGTGAAATGGCATGTGTGCAGGCTAAGGACACCAACTGTAGGTTCCCCACTGTGCCCCACATGGGGCCAAGACCTACGTGCATTACTCACTGCGGTTTTTTGTTTATTCTCTGCTTTGTGGTGTAAAGATATTGCTGAAAATGTCAAAAAAGGCCTGCAAATACCTCTGTGGGTAACAATGATAAGAAAAATAGGAAGTATTTGTGTTTATCTACAGCACAGAAAGTCAAGCAGTTGGAGAAACTGGACAGTAGTGCTGTGTGAAATACCTTACAGAAGAGTATGGTGTTGGCCTGGCCACCATATATGACTTGAAGAAACAGAAGGATACAACTCTTAAAGCTCTTTTAATTTATAACAGTTCTCCCTCTCCCTTCTTCATTTTCATGTCTTTCATGGATTTTTGTCTTACAGAAATTTCAACATCCCGAATTTGGTTTATTGTGCCTTCATTGTGTCATTAAAAATACTCAGTTATCCCTTGTTCACTTTTCTTTGGCACGATGACATTATAAGGAGAGGGCTATACACTTCCAATTTCTTCACACTGGGTAGTAGGACATAATGTCTGCTTGTCTCATTTTTAGTGAAGTTAAGATAAACTAGTAAATTCTAGTGTTATCAGCCTGATCCATTCAATACAAAGCTTCCTATCAACTTTTACCTATCAGGAAGCTACTAATGATTTTGCCAAGATGTTTCATTAGAAATTACAAATGCTGGTTTTTAAAATTCCATTATTCCTTCTATATGTATTAACTATAATTATTCCATGTAGGAAAACTCTCCCTTCTTCAAATATTCAGTTACCCTCAAATATAGTTGCTTAAAAAAGGCAGAAAAATGTTTGATTCTTTCCCTTTAAATTTTGAAGAACAAGTTGGTACCATAACAACCTCCAGAGTTTATCAGTAAGTTTTCAAGAGTACCATTACAAACTCATAGATGTTTCTATACCTGATATGTTTCAATACATTTCAATCACTGCTTTTTATGGTTGAAAAGTCCACCCCTTAGTAGCCTCTGACTGATTCTGTTTTCTGGCACAGATGTCCCGAGGGTGCATCTTCTACAAGTTGTGCCTCAAACTCAGCAACCCGGTTCATTTTAGTGGAAAATGGTTTTTAAAGGCTTCAATCTCTTTGGCTTGGAGTTCTTCACCACCTTATTAGCTCACCAGTGCCTTCCAAACAGATTCCCCCAGACTCCCCACCCCGAGCTGTCCTCAAGAGAGGGTTGGTCTGAATTATCTAGTCTTCCAATTCTATAAGCAGAAGTCTTGAGAAAAGAAATTGTAGAACAGAGTACCCAAAAGCTTTGAAAAGACATCTTCCCTCAGTTATATGTCACCCATACAAATAAAGACTAGTTCCTAACAATCAACTAAGCTGGAGTAGAATTCGGAGAGGCTTCAGGAGTGGAGATTCAGATGACACTCTGTTTTTTGAACCCAGGTGTTCATTCCACAAATTTTCTTAATTCGTCAGCCAAAAAACATGCAAAATATCACCCTGAGAGTGGACTTACAGCAAAAGCACAATTAAGAAACTAAATTAAAAATAACCACTAACAAGCCTAATTAGTATATTTACTCATGGCAGCAAAATGAGGATAACACCCACAAACATACAGTCTGTATTCCAGGTTCTTACAGAATGGAATAAACAAGTATTTATACTCCAAGCGCTACGTTTATATATCCAAAACTGAGGTGAGAAGAGAGTGATACTATAGAAGAAAAGACAAGGGCACTATTCCTAAGCAGAATTAATTCTTTCTCTGAGATAGCAAAAACAACCACAAATTTCTTTATTAGTCTGCAGTTGAGCCTCAGATGAGACAGCAGCTCTGGCCAACCCAACCTTGACTGCAGCTTTCTGAGACCCTAAGGCAGATTAGCTAAGCTGTGCTTAGACTACCAATCCATAGAAACTGAGATAATAAATGTGTGTTGTTTTATGTCACTAAGTTTGTGGTAATTTGTTACGTAACGATATATAAATAATACTAAAAGCTAGTACATGATTTTTTTTTTTTTTGGAGACAGGGTCCTACTCTATTGCCCAGGCTGAAGTGCAGTGAAGCATTCATAGGTCACTGCAACCTCACATTTCTAGACTCAAGCAATCCCACCTCAGCCTCCCAAACAGCTGGGACTACAGGCACGTGCCACCATGCCTAAGTTTTTTATTTTTATCTTTTGTAGAGACAGGGTCTTATTATGTTGCCCAGGCTGGTCTTGAATTCCTAGCTTAAGCGATCCTCCCACCTCGGCCTCCCAAAGCGCTGGGATTATAGGTGTGAGCCACTATGCTCTGTCACTAGTACATGATTTTACTTTCCTCAATCATATAAAATATTTGAAAGACTTTTTTTTTTAAGACTAAGTATTTCTGTTAATAGCTTAGAAAAAAAACACACTGTACTAAGAATCATAAGACTTAATATAAGTCTCAATTCTACCTTACTAAGTCACCTTGGGTAGGGTTCATAACCTCTCAGAGCCTTGAGATTTCTTATTTATAATCAGGGATAAAACTTGCCCGATTGGTAAAAGAAAATGAGTGAGACACTGGGAAAATTATAAAGCACTAAATAAGCCAAAACCCAACTGCTTCTTTTCAACAGTTCTGCTGCCACTCTAGTGCAAGCCATCATCATTTCTTGTCGGGGTTATTTTGGCAGATTCCTAACTTGTCTCTCAGTTTTTGTTGCTGGCCCCTCCTTTACAGTTATCTGAGTCATTCTTTTAAACATAAATGAGATCATATTACTCCTCTGCTCAAAATCCACCAGTGACTTCCCCTCATATCCAGAATAGAATCCACAGTGACCAAGGTCACACATAATTAAGTCTTTACTGTTAACAGGTATAGAATATTGCACCTTAGCAAGATTTTCAATCACAGGATCTTTAGTTTCCCTTTAAAAATAAGATGAGTGTTGAAAGTCAGGAAAACAAAGGCAAGGCTAGTGACAGAGGAACTATGAGCCAGTCTTCATGGAGTGTGGACTCTAAGAGGTTAGGAATAAAGGAAGGCAAAAAACGAGATGAGGAACAGGGTAAATTTATTGAGTACACACTTTTGATCTGAGAACTTTTCTATACGTAACAACTTTTACATTTTAAAAAATGAATGAACTGGATTAGAATCTTCGGTCTCTCATGCTAGGACTGGGCATCCATCCGCCTTATTCAGATATTCAAAAGGAGAGGAATAGATCTTTTTTAAAACTATTTTTATAGATCAGTAATGTTCTGACCACTTCAGTTAAGAATTTTTTGATATTTAGTATTCCTTCTTATTTACACTTTTGAACGGTATTTACAGGATGGGAAATCTTCCTTGTCCTAAAGTCCACGGGATTTGACAACTTAAGTTAATATTAAATCCACTTTGTTCCACGCATGATATGGACCCTGCACACTGTATCTTTCTCCATATCTGACTCACAGTGTCTCAAGTATCGGAACCGTTCATTTCTGTCAAAATCTAGTAAAAGATGAGATAAACTCTCTCTCTCCATGAAAACATGCTTCAGAATTACCTGCCTCCAGTGTTTACACACAGTTTAAAGGCAATCAAACAAAGATCACCAGAGTGAACAGCGGGCCCCATTCTGACAATAAATGGCAGAGGCTGAATAAATACATAATGGCTTGAAGGAGAAAAGAAGGAGACTAATCCTCAGGGCTTCAAGGCTCTTCTCCAAATTCAGAGTCAATAGACCTTAAAAGGACCAAAGATGTGCCAGACAAGATGCACCAGCAAGAAGGAAAAGTGTCAGTGGATAGGAAAGCAGCCCACACACAAACACTCAGCAAGGAAACTGCTGCAGACCAACCTCAAGTGCTAGCGTGACACAGAACCCTCATGACCCACACAGTACAGGACAGACAATAGGCACCAAGGTCACCCAGCCAAGCCGGTGCCACAGCCAAGGTATAAGACTAGGCTTCTTTTAAAACCTGTCAGAACTTTCTTTCATTTCCTCACACAGAAGCACAATACGTATTTGTATTATTGACTCCTTTATATTATGCTATATGGAAGCATATTACAAATACATAAAAATCATTTAACAAAACTAACAATAATTTTCATACATTATTTACCCGAAAGAGAGAGCTTTTAAGCACTGTCAAAAAATGCGAAATTAAAAACACAAATATGAAGGGTAATTTTTAATTTTGGAAAAGGAAAACAATATGTCATTTTGTGTGTATGCGTATTTAAACCAAACTGACTTTATTTAGGTGGCAGCGGGTTAGCCGAGCTCCTTTAAATAGTTAGGGATTTGCAAAGTGCAAAGCTCATGTAACATCATCTGTGTTTTCCTCAAATCCCCATCGGTCCATTTGCTTAAGAAACCCATGCTTCCTGGCGGCGTGCTGGCATACCAAACCTGCCCAGTCGTGCATAATTTTATTTCTGTTACTAAATTAGGAAACTGAGTGGGCAATGTCTGGGCCAACAGCAAAGAGAAGTGGCTCAGCATCATCAGCCTGCGAGTCTCCCTAAAAGCCACATCATTACAACATATTTAATTTTTAATTAGAGATACCAAAGTAATTTAGCCTAATGCACAATACTAAGAAATAATTAAATGACGATAAAGGGAAAGATCCAAATGTTTAACAAAAGTATTCTTCTAAATAGCCTTAATCATGATGTTAAAAATAAATGAACTACTACCAATCAAGGCTTAATTTCTCAATGACTGATATTAAAATACTGCCCTCTTTTTCTAAGTGATGAAGGAGAAATGTGAAGTTACCCACCACAATTCTTACAAAGATATACTAATATACTTTACGTAGAGCTTAGTTTGAACATTCAAGGAGATTTGACTGGGAAACACAAAGAAGGATTTCAAGAAAACAAAGCCACTGTTTTTATATTCAAATCAATTTATAAGTGACAGAAAAATATAGGAGGAAAAGTAGTAATATTCCTCTTTCCAAATTTTACTGGCCCCTAACTAGCATATGACAGGGTTTTTAAAAAAAGATAGTAGGTATTAACATTCCTTAAAGTATTTTAAACAAACGCTGATATTTCATGGAAAGCTAAAACTTGAATCCTGAAGCTGTTAGGAGAATTTTAGTTTTATCGATATCAGAAATACTTTTTTCTTATAAACATTTTGTTAAATTCAAACATTAATAACATTTTCTTAATTTCAAAGTAGCATTTGTTTTACTTTAGTTCTGTAAAAAAATAAAAAATTAAATATGTGCTAGAAAATCTACATCTTTATATAGATGATTTATGTAATTAAATACCAGAATTTCAAAATTACAGAAAACTTAAACAAAGCTTCAGTGCTGTAAAAGCCCTGAAAAACTTGTCAACCGTAACTAAAAAAAAGATGTTCACAATATTTACTACCATTTAGCAAGAGAGAAAACTCATTCATATTTATAAAAAAGCCTGAAAGATGAACTCTTCCAATAACCATCCTGGCTGCTGGCATGCCTTCATCTAGTCTCCTTTTATATAGGTATTTACATGATCTCTAGAGGACAGGAAAATACACCTAGCTCATCTGATATGTGAGCAGGACCAGAAGACTGGGGTGGGCCACACAGTCTCAACTCTCTCCCTATAATGCTGGTATGAGGCACATTGCTGTGGAGGCCCAACAAAATTAGAGTAACAAGGCTAAAATCTTAAGTATTTCTATATAAATAAATAAAAATAAAAGAAATAGACCGAGTGATTAGAAATTATACAGAATAGGGTTGTGATCTCCACAGATCAATAAATGGTCTTTTGGACCCTCATCCTTGTTAATATTGCTACCCATATACATAAAGAAATATATATAAGGCCGGATGCAGTGGCTCACACCTGTAATCCCAGCACTTTGGGAGGCTGAGGTAGGTGGATCATTAGATCATTTGAGGTCAGATGTCTGAGACCAGCCTGGCCAACATTGTGAACCCGTATCCATTAAAAATACAAAAAAATGAGCCAGGTGTGGTGGCACACACCTGTAATCCCAGCTACTTGAGAGGCTTAGGCATGAGAATCACTTAAACCCAGGAGGCAGAGGTTGCAGTAAACCAAGGTCATGCCACTGAAGTCCAGCACACCTGTAATCCCAGCTACTTGGGAGGCTGAGGCACAACAATCCTTTAAACCCAGGAGGCAGAGGTTGCAGTGAAGCAACATCATGCCATTGCATTCCAGCCTAGGGGACAGAGTAAGACCCTGGGGAGGGGAGGGAAGAGTAGGGGAGGAGAGGGGAAAAAGAAAGAAACTGAGAGAGAAAGAAGGATGGGAGGGAGGGAGGGAGGGAGGAGAAAAGAAAGAAAAATAAATGGAGTGCCAGAAAAAGGAAAAATAAATTTTGCTCTTCAAAAAACACCCCAATTAAAAAAAAATACACAAACCATAGACTGAGAAAAAAATTTGCAAATCATAGATCTGATAAATGATTTGTATCCAGACAATTACAGGGGCTGACAAACTTGCTGTAAAGGCCTATTTAGTAAATATTTTAGGTTTTGCAAACTATATGGTCACTGTCACAACTATTCAACTCTGCCACTGTAGCATAAAAGCAGCCCTAGACAATGTAAACGAATAGGCATGGCTGTGTTCCAAAAACCTTCATTTACTAAATCAGATGAAGTGCCAGATTTGGTCCACAGGTCAGAGTTTTCTAATCCTTGGTCTCTAGCATATCTGTACAGGTTCTCTGATTCTGATTCTCTGAGAGCTTATTTTGCAATCTTGTAAACTATAAATAACTGATAGCAATGTAAATAATCCTTGTTTATAAATACGCACATAAATTACATCCAGTGGGGAGATAATGCTCTGTGGAAAAAACCATCTTTGCCTCCATTTGAATATTCATTTATATTCTTTTTTTTTTTTTTTTTTGAGATGGAGTTTTGCTCTTGTGCTCCAGTCTGGAGTGCAATGGCATGATCTTGGCTCACTCTAACCTCCGCCTCCCGGGTTCAAGCGATTCTCCTGCCTCAGCCTCCTGAGTAGCTGGGATTATAGGCATAAGACACCACACCCAGCTAATTTTTGTATTTTTAGTAGAGATGGGATTTCACCATGTTGGCCAGGTTGATCTTGAACTCCTGACCTCAAGTGATCCACCCACCTCGGCCTCCCAAAGTGCTAGGATTACAGGCATGAGCCACTGCGCCTAGCCCATTTTTCTATTCTTGATCTATAAATGTGTTTGTTCTAGGGATTCTCCTTGAATTGGTTATAACATTTCATCAATTTACTCATTAGTGAGTTAAATAAAAGCTTTACCACACTTTAATTTTTTTTATCTGTATGGGAGTCACAATCTTAGCTATTTAGTCAAAATTATCCATTAACACAAGTATACATTAAGAACTCTTACAACACAATAAAAGAATAAACAACTCAATTTTAAAATGGCTAAAAGATATAGTTAATATTTGCCAAAGAGATGGCAAACAAACCTGTGAAAAGGTCCTTAGTCTTTAGTTATTAGTGAAATGCAAATTTAAAACACAATGAGATGCCACTATACAGCAACTAGAATAGCTACAATAAAAAAGACTAAAGATACCAAATGTTAGCAAGGATGAGAAACTGGAACCCTCATACATTGCTAGTGGGAATGTAAAATGGTAGAGCCACTTTGGAAAACAGTTTGGCAGTTTCTTTCAAAGTTAAAAATATATCCATCAATTCTACTCCTAGGTATTTATCCAAGAAAAAGGAAAACATATGCCCACAAACAGCCTGTACACAAATGTTCACAGCAACCTTACTCCTAAGAGCCCAAACTGGACACAGCCTAAATAAACAACTGCTGAATAAACCAAATATGGCACAGCCACACAATAAAACATTACTAAGCAATAAAAGAAACAAGCTACTAAAACATGAGATTATACACATTTACATGAAATTTCTGGAAAGACAAAAAGCAAGATCAGTGGTTGGTTGCCGGTAAGAACATAGGCTAGCAATAACCAGGCACTAGGAACCTTTTGCAACGAAGGTAGTATACTAAAACTAGACTGTAATGAGGGTTCCTAAACTGTGGACATTGAATCAAGTTAATCAATTATACATGTAAAATGATGAATTTTATAGTATGTTAACTGTACTTCAACAAAGCTATTAAAAAACCAATAGCTTAAAAAATTATTAACTCATATCAAGAACAAAATTATTGACAGTGTAATAAAGTTTAACAAGATATTATTTAGATGGCATTTAAAAGGGCATTTAGGGAAAAAAGTGATGTATAGAATACACATTGTAAATCAGTATATATAATGTCCTGGGGATAAGGAAATCAAGATTCTCTTTCCTGCTATACCATTATGTATCATAATTTTACACGTTTCTGATTTAGAAGTAGTTAGAAATTTAAACTACACCTAGGAAACAAACACCGGTAATATGTAAACTCTCACATCCTATTATGTCATCTCTTTTAGCAGCAGAAGCAAATTTTCAAAGGCATCCTTTTAAGTCTTCCATAAAATCAAACCTGCTAGACCTAGTATAAATTTTAAAATCTTGAGTTTTACTGGTAGGATTAGGATGAATACCAGAATCCATCAAGTAAAAATTTACCTACCACACTGGATGAGAAAATGGAGACACAGAGGGATCAAGTAACAATAATTTTATAGGCTTTTGCTTTATTGAAGGTTAGTACTTAAAGATGTGTGGAATTCCAGTTGTGGGAAACTTCAATAGCTTTATCTATAAAGTTCAAAAGCGATTTCACAGGATATCATAAGCAAACCAAGAATATTCAAATAGATATGGTGGTTGGTATTTTAGAAAAAAAACTAAGAAGTACAGAATAGATAAAATTATTAACTATGATTTATAAAGTCGATGTTAAGAGCCTCAAAAGAAAAATGTTAAAATGTTCACTTTTCCCTTTTACTTAAAAATCAGTAGTATTCCACAGTCTATATTTAATATAACACTCACTTAAAAACAATACAAATATTTGACTCTTAGATTGCTAAATAACTGAAATAATGTAGGGATTTGGTCTATGTAAAATACATATTCAACTATGCTATTGGATCTTCTCACTTAAAGAGAACGAGTTATGGGACTTCCATCTCTGAACAAGAGCCGCTCCTTTGATGGATACAAATACTGCAAGAAAACACCCTGTGCATATAAAACAGTAATGGTAATTCTTCTTTCACAGGTTATGTACTCGGCTGTACAGAAAAATTACATCACAGTACTAAATCTTGAACATGTATTATTCAGTCTCCTAGTGATATCAGGTAATAGAAGAATAGCACCACAGAAATCCTAATTTTGGTTCAGGACATATATAACAATATGCATATTTGTGCACGCTTTTATTTTATTTTGACAGAGTGTCACTCTGTCACCCAGGCTAGAGTGCACTGGCACAATCTTGGGTCACTGCAGCCTCTACCTCTTGGGTTCAAGGAATTCTCATGCCTCAGCTTATTGAAGGGCTGGCATTACAGGCGTGCACCATCACGTCTGGCTAATTTTTGTATTTTTAGTAGAGACGGGGTTCACCATGTTAGCCAGGCTGGTCTTAAACTCCTGACCTCAAGTGATCTGCCCGCCTTGGCCTCCCAAAGTGCTGGGATTACAGGCACAAGACACGGTGCCTGGTCTACTGTGCATACTTTAAAAAATATTTTCCAATGTACGTTTGTTCTGCTTTAGATTAAACATTATTTTCAGTCTGTAAACAGAAAATTATAAGAATTCTTTGATTACTCAATTGAATATTTTAATAATTAAAACTTTAATCTCATATATGAGACTTGTTCTCTCCTTCATAAAACTATGCATTTATATTTTAAAACTAGGTAAAAATGGATAAAGAAAAATTCTAAGACTTCGTATTACTATAAACATCCATATTTATCTTCCAGCATTTTTCAACATACTTTTCAATTATTTTGACATCTCAGGATAATGACTATGAAATTACAGTAAAAACCATCTCATTTTAAAAAATGGAATCATGTTAGAACCTAAACACCTAAGAAAATAGTATGACTTCTGTAAAACATGTTATTAAAAAAAAATTAGTCACTAATACTAGTATGTAAATTCACACTAAAGTGAAGAATGTCAAACTTCTGAAATTTAAAAAAGTCATCAAAACAGCTCTGCCAGACTTTAATTCTCCTTCCAATTATGTCAGGAGTAGAGATGTCAGCAGATCCAGCTAAGAAGTAGATCAGACATATAATCAACTAGTGATATTTATTATAAGCATATAAAGATATTCATTTTTCAAGCCCTTCCTCACTTCCACAACCAGTTTTGACTTCATGTTTTCTAACTACCTACAAAAATGCAGTGAAAACCAAAACTTCTCAGAAACATCAAAGTATCTGCTTAAAATGTCGACTTTTAATAAAAGGATTAATAAAAAGGATTAAACAACTACTATGCACATTGAATGGGGGGTTCAAAACAAACAATGTCAAACAACATTGTAAAAATTACTTCTCTTACATCAACCCTTGGCAAGTCATAAAGCTTTTCACTCACTAAAGCAATTTTTAACTCTAAACTTACTAGCAGAACAGCAATCTGATTTAAATTAAAATCTTTAACAAGTTAAAATGTAATTACAGATGAAGTAAAGCAACAGCATGTTCAAATAAGTGAAAAATAAAACATTTTGCATATTAAATATATTAACTTTTAAAAAATGCTTATTTGGTCTCTATATTATATATAACTACATTTGAAATCTATATTAAATCCATGTATATAATACATGTAGATATACTATATTAATTTTTCTTAACAATTTACATGGAATCATAATTTTCTGATGATGTCACAAAACAGTATCTTGAAATCAAGGTAGAAAAATCAACTGCATCATTTCAATATATTGAAATTAAGGTAGAAAAATCAGCCATAACTGTAAAATAATTATACATGAACATACTATCTTTGTTAACGTAATATCTAAAACCTACTTTTGCCAAAGTTTAGTTAATAAATGTAATACATCAAACCACTATTCACATATTTTAAAACTTGAAAGTTCTTTAGTAAAAACAAAATATTAAACCATATTTTGCCAAGATAGCAAAAGGTATGGTAGGAATTACTCCATGCCACCGCTAAAATATTGTAGGCTGATTTAGATACAAAAATAACAAGGCCAGGCATGATGGCTCACTCCTGAGTTCCCAGCACTTAGGGAGGCCGAGGCAGGCAGATTGTCTGAGGTAAGGAGTTCGAGACCAGCCCATCTCTACTAAAAATATAAACATCAGCCAGGCATGGTGGCACATACCTGTAATACCGGCTACTTGAAAGGCTGAGGCAGGAGAAGCACTTCAGCCTGTGAGGCAGAGGTTGCAGTGAACCAAGATCAAGCCTCTGCACTACAGCCTGTGGGACAGAGCCAGACTCCATCTCACAATTAGATCTCTGAAGTCTCATTAATAGGTTAGGTCTAATAAAACACATCTTCTCAAGAAAATTCACTTGAGGAGACTAAAAACACTTCTATATTTATCAGGTTTTTAAAAATGTCCTCAATTCCTGGTATTCATCATAAACAAATTGTTAGGAACTCACTATAAGCTGCTATCATGCAACCACAACATTTTCAGCCATTTATTTAAATGAAGGGTTTTACCCGGGAAATAGCTGGTCAAATCTGTATTTGAGAGAGAATCCTGGAAGCAGTGTGAATGACAGATTATGAGATGGACACATTACAGTGGAAAATACCCACACCAAACCATTTGCTCCTGCATACCACCCTCCCACCAGCTTAGTCCTCACACATCACACCTGCCCTCCTTAACTGACCTCAGTGCTGTCATCACTGCTTCCACACAGCGCCAAGCCTATAATACACCATGCTGTCATGAATTAATTCTATAAGAAGTACTGTGTGTGAAGTGAATCGCGATCACTTGGGTTATGGGGTTAGTTGCTTTTAAATCTTTTCACAAAGGAACAGGCCCTGGAAAGGAGCTCAATGTGCCTTAGGTAGTAAGCATGATTGATGGTAGAGGCTTTCCAAGTCTGAGCAACCAACTTTTCTTCTTTTGCCTTTTTTTAAAGTATTGCTGTAATGAACTTTTGTTTTTTAGACATCTGGCAAGTTTCCCACCATTTCGCATTACACCTTTCCTAAAAAGGAGTATTTTCTGTATTTATTTGACACTGAGAAGGATACATGGTCCGGAAAACTTTTTTCTTTTAGAATAATTTTAACAGCCATTTTTATCCTAAGGTTTTGCCAAATTTTCAAAGCTTGTAGAAGTTTGTAAATAATATTTAAAAGCCTTAACTCCATTTGTAAGTTTTACAATAGTTGATAGTTTATCTATAGTAAACATATTTTCCTGAATATCTGTTTTATCTTATCTGTTATACCATAATTTTATATAAAAATCTAAATTAAAAATCTGTTATTATAAAGTTAATATATGTATATTTAATTATACTATAAAGTTATTTTACTAATAAAGTACTATATCTGTTACAAAGTTACAATTAATAAGGTAACTTTAGGTCTATAAAAGTCATTGAGGGCCAGGCATAATGGCACACACCTTTAACCCAGCATTTAGGGAGGCCAAAGCAAGAGGATCACTTGAGTCCAGGAGTTTGAGACCATCCTGGGCAACAAAGCAAGACCCCACGTCTACCAAAAATAAAAATAAAAAGAAAAGAAAATTAGTCAGGCAGGGTGGTGCATGCCTATAGTCCTAGCTACTCAGGAGGCTGAGACAGGAGAATGCCTTGAGCCTAGGAGGTCAAGGCTGCAGTGAGCTATGATTACTCTACTGCACTCCAGCCTGGGTGACAGAGTGAGATCCTGTCCCTAAAAAAAATAAAATAAAAAATGAAATTACTGAAAGAACAAGTTCTGAATATGAGTTTAGGGCTCTGGTAGATAATTTTTTAATTTTTGGGGGATGGAGGTCTGCTCTTGTTGCCCAGGCTGGAGTGTAATGGTGTCATCTCAGCTCACTATAACCTCTGCTTCCTGGGTTTAAGCGGCTCTCCTGCCTCAGCCTCCTAAGTACCTGGGATTACAGGTGCCCACCACCATACCTGGCTAATTCTTTTTGTATCTGGTAGATAATTTATTCATTTATTCAGTGGTCATCTAGCAAACCGAGGCAGATTGTTAGATTTTATCCCTCCACACATTAGTTGTCAAAATGGGTATCTGAAGCTCTCGGCCCTGTGTACCAAGATGATCACTAGCTACAATATGACACTCAGTGCTTCTTTCTCCTCTCCGTCTAATCTCTTCTTTGGAAGTACTGCATGCAGTTTAAATATTAGACAATAAAATATTATAAGCTCCCTTGAAGTCTGGGTCCAGATTTTGTTCTCCTTGGTGCCCACTTTCTCTAGTACATAGCATGGTATACTTTGCAGCAGTAAGTATTATTTCGTTAAGCAGATGAAATAGTAAGTCCCCCCCAGTCAGGCAGATAACCGCACAAAATAGAGAAAATCTATTTACATATATTGCTGACCACACATATATAGCCCGGTGACACCAGAAGGATGCTCTGCCAGAGATTAATTTTTTAGATTCTTTTTTAGTGAGAGAAGTGCTAGCTAGTTATTTTGCCAGACTGATGTGTAATCAGTGAAAAGCTGAGTCTCCCAGAAGAGTAAATCACCCAAAATTACCATGGTATCTGCATAAGGAGGGTAATATGGGGTGAAGAGCCTTGAATATCTGGGGACAGGAGGCACAATAACACACTTCGTGTTTTGAGAATTCAAAATGAGAGCTGCTCTGTTCTCCTTTTGAATTGATCACACAGTATGTAGGCAAAATGGAAATGATAATGAAACGAGGGCTAACTCAATGTTCCTGGGCCACCTGTCATTCCTAGAAACTGTAACACAGGGAATTCAAATATGGAGCTCCTGGTCCCAGGCTTGTGACTACAAGGTGGGATCAGCACCTCTGAAAAATCACTGCAGCCTGTGCCAATACACTCTCAACAAACAAGGTAGTAAGCAACAGTGGAAGCCCTAGAGGGACCATGCCCTGGTTGTTTTTATGTCCTCTGTAAGAAAAAGGCTGATCCACTCCTCACCTCCACATGAGACCAGTAAGCACAGAGGTTTCACAACAATTCAGGTGGCAATGGGACAGATCTAAGAAAGGATACAAAATTCCATGCCTATAAAGCTACAGAGGTTCAACTGGAGAAAACATAAATTTTAAGAAAAAAATGAGAATAAATTTGGCTACACTTGAAGCCTGAGTTTTAGGAACAACATACGCTAGTTATATGAGGTACACATTTCTGTCTGTGCATACTTTCAGCCATTAAAACACAACAGATTCATGCTTTTAACTTGGGCTAAAAATCTTTCCCTTCTTGGTATGCAAAACAACTTTTCGAGGATAAAAGTATTTTTTTAAAATAGGCTGATTTATATGCCAGATGTAAGCAACATTTTTTCTGACTGCTGGCTACTTTTTGTTGTTACTATAACCTTCTCTCACGGTAATTCAGAGTATTTACAGCAAATCACAAAGGTGTTAGGTTTCTTTCGACTATCAAAGATTGGCTATTCTTTCCGTCTCCTCAAACATCATTGAACTTTGTGGTGTTCAGAAAGGGGCCCCTACACTGATGGAAGCCTTTCCCCAATAATCCTTTATTTGTAGGTACATAGTAATTCTCTTCATAATAGATTACATAACTTTATATAATCAAATTACAAAATGTCATTGGAAGAAAATTAGTTTTGTTTAAATATATTCTATGACAAATAATGTTACAGTTTTGATGCCAGGTATAAGGAAAAGCAATACATAAATGTTTTAAGCGTTACATGCTTAACAGCAGCAACAACAAAAAACATAGATATGAAAGAATGCGGGGAAACAATCAGATGACAAGTTAAAGGACATCTAATAGGACTTCTACTTCCAGACATGACAGCGTAACTGATACCAAATGTGCCTTCCACTAACACACAATAACCTACTTAAAAACATATGAAGCAAGTGTTTTCAAGCAATGGACAGGCAATCCTTAAAATCTAGGGAACACAAGAGGCGAGCCCCATGTTGGACCTGAATTTCTGCCATGGGGCATATTTTGGGCCACAGCACAGGTAAGTGGAACCTAAACAGCTCCAGTCTCACAGAACTGAAGAGGCAAAGATCAGAGTTGGGGGCAAGTGAAGCACCTGGAAGACACAGGGCACCAAAGATGAAAGGCTGTGAGAAGGTAAAGAGGGTGCTATGACCTCAATGTTTGTGTCCTCACCTCTAAATGCATATGTTGAAATCTGGTCACCAATGCAATGATATCAGGAGGTGGGGCCTTTGGGAGGTCCTAAAGGTGAAATCCTCATGAGTGGAATTAGTGCCCTTACAAAAGATGCTTCAGAGAGTTGCCTTGCCCCATTCTACCACATGAGAACATGGTGAAAATGTGTCATTTATGAATCAGAAAATAAGCCCTCTCCAGATACTAAATCTGCTGGCACCTTGATCTTGGACCTCCCAGCCTCCAGAATTCAGCAATACCTTTCTGTTGTTTATAAGATACCCCATTTATAGTATTTGTTTACAGCAGCCTGAATGGATTAAGAAAGAGAAGCATAAAAGTTAGCATACTGGAGAGCATAAAAGAAACATTAAGTTGAAGTCAGATCAACAGACATCTTCTGATCTTGAGATAAGGGCAAAAAAGATTAAATTAAAAAAAAAAAAAGTTCAGTGACCTGTAGAAGAATACCAAATTATCTAATGTGTGTAACCAGAGGAGCTCCAGAAAGAGATGAAACGCGGAACAGAAAAATATTTGAAGAAATAACAAGAGGAAACTTGCCAATTTGGAAATAAAGAAAACCCCAAGAAGGATAAATGTAAAAAATCCTCTATCAAGACACATCATATGCAAACTGCTAACGCCAAAGATAAAGAGAAAAGATAAAGGTTAAAGAGAGAATCTTAATGCAGCCATAGAAAAAGACACAGGGTACAACGATACAAATTACGGCTGACTTCTCATCAGAAACAATGGTGGCCAGGAGACAATGGAAGATCTTCCTTAAAGTGCTCAAAGAAAAAAATCTTGTCAATTCAGAATTTTATTTCTAGAAAAAATATTCTTCCAAAATGAAAGTGAAATAACATTTTTGCATAAAGAAAAACTGAGATAGTCCACTGCAAGTAGAATGGCACTAAAACAAATACTAAAGGAAGTACTTCAGGCTGAAGAGAAATGACAGATGGAAACTAGATCTAGAGGAAAAAATGGGCAGGTGCAGTGGCTCACACCCACCTGTAATCTCAGTGATTTAGGAGGCCAGGAGATTGAGATCAGCTTGGGCAATACATAGAGACTGTGACTCTTAAGAAAAAAAAAGAATGAAAAGCACAGAAAATGGTGAATATTCAGGTAAATTTTTTAAAAAATATTTTAAAGACATGCAAAAATAACTATCTTACGGCATTTACAACATATATTGAAATAAAATATATGACACAGTAGTTACAAAAGGAGAGTAAAAGGAAGTATATTATTGTAAAATATGCATAACAATATATAAATGCATACTATTAACATGAAATGGTACAATAGTCTAAATGTAATAAGTTAAGGGAGCATATTGTAAACCTAGAGAAAAGCCAATGGAGGAAATTAAATGGAACACTAAAACATACTCAAGTAATCCAAAAATAGAAAAGAGGCAACGAGGAACCAAAAACAAATTGTGGAAGCCAGTTGGGAAGAAGGGGGACTTAATTCCAATTTGAAAATGGAAACTCCAAGAGATCATCACTCTCACCCTAAAACAAGCTGAATAAAAACCCATCAGAGACCGAGGACTTGGGGATATCTAAATCAACTCCAAAGAGTGAGAAGTACATTTTAAAAGAGAAAAGATCCTCAGCTTCTATCACCCCTGACTGAAATAGAGGTGGGAAGAGAAATCTGTCACAGAAAAGGGTTAAAGAGAAACCATATGTGGACATACTCCTGTAGAACCCAGAGGATCCGTAGGTACAGAAAGACTGTGCTATTAATAAATCCCTCTGCTCAACAGACACACACACACACACAAACACATACACTTTGTCCCACCAACCTTTACCAAAAATGAGGGTAAGAAAAGAGAGCGAGAGCTGAAATAATCTCCTCAGTGTACCCTAGGCTTCCAGCAAGGAAAAACTTGGAGGACAGGCGATAACAGAAAAGCCAAGAGAAACTTCTCAGAGGCAAGACCCACCTTCACAGAGTACAGGGCAATGATAGTCAACCTTTACAGGCCAACGATGGAGCAGTAGGGCTGAAAGAGCTCTCAAGGCACAGAAAGCCAGAAGCCAAACAGGAGAGCAAAAAGAATTCCTCAGCCACTGACCCTGCTGGCAGTGGGTCTTTAAAGCAGGAGGATATCTCCTGTAATTCAAAAAGATTTGGAATAGCCCATAAATACATGAGAAGGTGCTAAACAACATTAGTCGAGTGAGACACGTGAAAATTAAATAAAATTTTTTAAAAAATGCAATACTACTTCACACCCACTACGGTGGCTAAAAAAACAAATAGACAACACCAAATGTTGGCATGAATGTGGAGTAAATGCACCTCTCACTTATCACTAACAGGGTAAAATGGCATAACCACTTTGAAAACTAATGGGAAAATTTTAAATATTGGATATAAAATTATATTCAAAAGTCTTTCAATAACAACAAAGAAACATGGTAAAATGTTAAGTATTTTAAGAGAATATAACATGTGACAAATCTGCATATAATGGCATGGACTATGGAGAAGGGGCTTACCAAAAAGGTATCAACTGGTACCTACTGTTATCAAATAAGGACAACATCACAGACCCTCGCATGTCTTTCCCACATTTAGAATACTCTCCTGTAGTATGTCTCCAAACATAATCCAACATTTAAGGGATGTATACTTAGCCCCTTACATACTTATATCATACCATCTGAAATCACCTCATGAGATGTATAAGGTGAATCAAATCATTAGTAAGACCTAGTTCACTGCTACTCACGGTGGTCAAGAAAAAATAAAGCCTATATACATGCCTCAATCAAAAGTTCCTATCCAAAATGTATTAACTAGTAATGTATATAATTTTATTCAAAACAAGCAAAAGCAAACACAAATAGAAACCAAGCTAGGAAAATAAAATCACAAGTATATGGCTCAAATTTACTGTGTAACAGGTGAAATATAAATTAATTATATGGAAGTGGTCAGGAAACATATACCCTTCACTGGTTATTTGGAAGCAGTCAGTGGTATTAGAAGTAAATCCTTAACCTGTAAGAATATATAATGGAAGGAAATGACCATATGCTACCACATCATGTTTTTATATTACAGGAAAAGAATATTACAACACACAGAATAATGTTATCACAGAATTGTTTTTTGTGGGGGGGTGGTGGGGGTGGGGACAGAGTCTTAAACTCGGTTGTCCAGGATGGAATGCAATACTACAATCAACAGTTTACTGCAGCCTTGATCTCCTGGGCTCAAGCTACTCTCCTGCCTCAGCCTCCCAAGTGGTTAGGACTAAGGCATGTGTCACCACCTGTGGCTAATTTTGTTGTTGTTGTTGTTGTTGATTTTTAATAGAGATAAGGCATCACTATGTTGCCCTGGCTAGTCTCAAACTCCTGGCTTCAAGTGATCCTCTTGCCTCAGCTTCCCAAAGTGGTGGGATTACAGATATGAACTACCATGCCCAGCAGAATTGTACTTTTTGCATATTCTTTAAAGGTATGTTAAAACAAAGTTCATAAATACAGCATTATATTCATGCAATTTGGTTGTATAATATATCTTATATAAGTTTCATGTATGAAAATGTTAGGAAAATCTAAAGTATTGTCTTTACTGATACATTTTCTAAGCGATCTTCAAAAGAGTATCTCATTTTCTGGGGATCCGAAAGTACAAATTTGATGAAAGCTGGAATGATGAAACACCATTGGCCTGATAATATACAGTAAACTCAAAGGAAATAACATATTTCTATTTTGTGTTAAAAATTTTTATATTAACGTTAGAAAAAATAAGACATTCATCATATAAGAGTAAAAAAAATTTTTTTAAAACACAGTCACTGCTGACCAGTGCCATTTTTTTGTTTTTGCTTTTGAGGCAGAGTCTCACTCTTGTCACCAGGATGGAGAGCAGTAGTGTGATCTCGGCTCACTGCAACCTCCGTCTCCAAGATCCAAGCAATTCTCCTGCCTCAGCCCCCTAAGTAGCTGAGACTACAGGCGCATACCACCACATCTGGCTAATTTTTGTATTTTTGGTAGAGATGGGGTTTCATCATGTTAGCCAGGCTGGTCTCAAACTCCTGAGTGCAAATGATCCACACACCTCAACCTCCCAAAGTGCCAGGATTACAGGCATACACCACTGCACCTGGCCTGACTAGTGCCATTTTTATACAGAGTATTTAATCTATATATTAAGGCCAGAACATAAAGTCTAAAAATTAATCCGTTAGTTTAATTTAAAAGTTTTTGTATTTGAAAAAACTTTGCAGAAAGTATTTGTACAATCACAAAGAAATAGCATAGACTTTTTCATTCATGGGTTTAACATGCATAGTTTTTAACATTCTCATGTAACCCTGAAGTTCTATGACAGGTAGTAATTTGCAATTTTGTTTGAGTCACATATTTCACTTAGATACACTAAAAGGCTGGTTGGTGTTCCTGAAAGAGTAAATATAATATCAGACACATTAACATCTGTATCTCTCTCTGCTCATTCTTGAATACACAGTAACTTTAATATAATACCTGAAGCATACATTTTTTAATTTAATTATCTATCATCTTTTTTAATATGGGAAATCATATATGACAGTGGAATTTGCAAATATGTGGATTCACAAAGCAAGGTCTCTGGATGCTCCTCCCAAGAAATCAAAGGGTTTAATGGTGGCTATCAATAAAATACAAGATTGTAGTACTACCTATCTATAAAGTACATCATAATCTACTTACATGTTCAGCAGTAAGAACTGACAATCCTAAGGTTCAAATTTAAATGGTTCCACTAAATTTTAGCATGATTCCTTTTAAAATCAAAGTTAACGTACATTAGGTCAGGTGTGGTGGCTCACACCTGTAATCCCAGCACTTTGGGAGGCCGAGGCAGGTAGATCACTTGAGACCAGCCTGGCCAACATAGCAAAACCCTGTCTCTACTAAAATTACAAAAATTAGCTGGGTGTGGTGTGACGCGCCTGTAGTCCCAGCTACTTAGGAGGTTGAGGCATAAGAATTGCTTGAACCCAGGAGACGGAGGCTGCAGTGAGCTGAGATCACACCACTGCACTCCAGCCTAAGCAACAGAGCAAGACTCTGTTTAAAAAAAAGAAAAGAAAAGAAAAAAAAAGTTAATGTACATTAGCTACCTCACTGGAGAATGAGAAAGAAAACATTGTATGTATCTGACTTTTGGATAGTAAAATAATTACATCATGCAAAGCTCACCTAAATTCTCTTATGTGAAATTCAGAACTGAAGCAGCTCTTTGTACAAATATTTTGCCAGAGCAGCAATTAAAAGCGATATTGATTGCAATGCACGACTGTAGTAATTATAGCCCTATCTAAAATATAAATGTTACCTTCTTCTATTTGCATCAGAAAAAAGACTCAGTAATATTTCACCAACATTCCTTGCTTTCATTTTCAAACAAATGAACAATCAACTACGTACAAATACATCTACAGCCTACTGCCTAGCCATACAGTGAGAAACATACATAAATATAGACTTCTAATAGATAAGAAACTATTGTGTGCTATAGATTATGATTACCTGGAGGTAGGAATTGCAGCTGGTTATTAGCCAATCGAAGATGACGTAAAGCTCGCAGACGACCAATTTCTGGGCAAACAATTTCTAAGGCATTGTCACTAAGATCCAGACATTGGAGTTTTACAAGGGACCCAATGGCTTCAAAGAGAAAAGGAGAAGGCAAAATGAATTTGACTCAAGTATTACATCAAATCTTTAATGCAAGTATTCCAAGTTAAAATATTTTACTACTTAACAGCTTTGTATCAGCTGCTCACAAAATACTAAAAACACAGGTCAAACTAAGTTTATAAAAGTGATAAATACTTCTACCTCAAGATAAAGTATAACTAAAAATACAGTACAAATAAAAACATTAAAACTAAAATAATTCAAGAAATGATACACAGGGACTTTTTTAACTGACCAGAATTCTTAACTGGATTTACTAAATTTAGAATTTACGTTATTATCTACATAGTATACCTAACCATTTATCTAATAATAGCATACCTAACCATTTAAGACTTATTTATTTAACTACAGTTCTTAAATGAACTTATTAGAAAAAAAAGTTTTTAAACTAATAAGGGTGTCTTAAAATTAAAATTTGTTCTATTATAAAGCAAAGCTTAAATTATATTATCTTCTACCTAAAAATTCTAAGTAAACATACCTTCTGGTACCACAACTATGTTATTTGAGTGTAGGTATCTAGGAAGGAAAAATAAAAAAAAAATAGCCATTATCATTAGGTACTCTTGCCAGATCAGTTTATAAAATGCTCACTTAGAAATTTATCAAATATAAATAGGCCACAACTTTCACACCCTACTCTAATGCATCAACATACAATACATGGCTATCACAGCTAATAATACTTTGAGAATAATATTTTGTATCAGAATTGCAAATATTAAATATATTTACTGATTTAGTTATTTTAAAATAAAAGCATACATAATGAATAAACTATAAGGTTTTTTTTAACTTCATAACACAAATTACTAGTTTTTCCAGTTCATTTTCTTCAGGTTTTTAAAAATACACTTGTGTGAAGAAAAATCAACATCTACTGTGTAAAGAAAAATGAACTTTTCATTTGTATAAAATAACTTCACAAAATAAGATACTTCTAGCTAGCATGCATACAGAGAACCAACAGCAGAGAGATTAAACACTCATCATTTACAGTGTCTGTAGAAATATTCAATGTCAAGGTACAGAATTTATTTCATGGCAAAAGAAATTTTCTAACAAGAAATGAACTGGTTCTCTTAAAAATTTTCTTTTTCACAGAGGCTGAGAAGTCTAGGAAGCCTAAGTAACACTTTTCCCACTACAATGTCTTTAGCACACTCTGGTGGAGACATCCTGCAATCAGTAACCACAGCAAAACAAGTGACTGCTGGAGCTCATACAGCAATAATTTAAGAAAATAATTTATATCACTGATTAAGAGACAAGAGAACTAGATTTTAGTAAACTTTATTTTCAAACCTATGGTCTTATTTACTGTATTTAAAAAATAAATATAAAGTATTTTAAAATAGAATTTAGTTTTCTTCTGCATTCTTAAAAATCTAATATTGAATGTTAATATGTCAATAAACACAAAATAAGAAAGAATACTAATAATTTCATAAAGATTATTTTATGTTGAATTAAATTAATTTTGTAGAAGGTCATCTAACCTGCTGGGTATAACACAATTTAAATAAGTCCACCATTTACTCTGTGATATATTTCATTCCTTGCTCTATGTAAATGAAATGATTATACATTTTAAAATCAATACTCTTTAAACATTAATTTTAGGAAAGAATACCCAAATCAAAACAGAAAACTGGTTTAAAAATTTTTTTCAACAAAATACTTGCCTCCATTCAAGTTCTAGCTATTAAAAAAAGACCTTAAAATGTCCAAATCAAAACATGAAGTACCCACTATTATCATTAGAATTTTTCAAATAGACTTTAAAACATTAAATTTATCTACATACATTGAAGATGCTCTATAAAATAGTACACAGTGGCTGCCCATTGAGGCTGCCAAGGAAGCATCGTTAAAGTCTGTCCTCCCACTGCCATCATGTCTATGTTGGTCTCCTGAAGAGCCCAAACAGCTATGGAAGCTCTTCACTGGAGGCTTGAGCTTTGAAACAATCAATGAGAGCCCGAGAAGCCATTCTGAGCAATGGGGAACGCTCACAGACTGTGTGATCATGAGAGATCCAACACCAAGCACACCAGGGGCTTTGGGCTTGTTGCTGTGCCACTGTGGAGGAAGTGGAAGCAGCCATGAATGCAAGGCCACACAGGTGAATGAAGAGTTGTGGAATCAAAGACTGCTGTCTCAAGAGAAGATTCTCAAAGACCAGGTATTCACTTAACTGTGCAAAAGATATTTGTTGGTGACATTAAAGAAGACACTAAAGAACATCACTTAAGACATTATTTTTAATTGTATGGAAAAACTGAAGTGATGGAGATCATGACTGATCGAGGCAGTGGCAAGAAAAGGGGCTTTGACTTTGCAACCTTTGATGACCATGACTCCGTGGATAAAACTGTCATTCAGAAATACTATAATGTGAATGGCCACAACTATGAAGTTAGGAAAGCCCTGTCAAAGCAAGAGATGGCCAGTGCTTCCTCCAGCCAAGAGGTTGAAATGGTTCGGGAAATTTTGGTGGTGTTCATGGAGGTGGTTTTGATGGGAATGACAACTTTGGTCACGATGGAAACTTCAGCAGTCATGGTGGCTTTGGTGGCAGCCATGGTGATGGTGGATATGATGGCAGTGGGGATGGCTACAATCGATTTGGTAATGATAGAAGCAATTCTGGATGTAGTGGAAGCTACAATGATTTTGACAGTTACAACAGTCAGTCTTCGAATTTTAAACCCGCAAAGGGAGAAAACTTCGGTGGCAGAAGCTCTGGCTCCTATGGTGGCAGAGGCCAATACTTTACCAAACCATGAAATCAAAGTGACTATGGCAGTTTCAGTAGCAGCAGTAGCTATGGCAGTGTCAGAAGATTTTAATTACTGTCAGAAAACAACGCTCAGCAGGAGAGGAGAGCCAGAGAAATGGCAGTGAAGCTACAGGTTACAACAATTTTGTGAACTCAGCCAAGTGCAGTGGTGGCAGGGCCTAGCTGCTACAAAGAAGACATGTTTTAGACCAGGCGTCCCCAAACTTTTTACACAGGGGGCCAGTTCACTGTCCCTCAGACCACTGGAGGGCCGCCACATAATGTGCTCCTCTCACTGACCACCAATGAAAGAGGTGCCCCTTCCTGAAGCGCAGCGGGGGGCCGGATAAATGGCCTCAGGGGGCTGCATGCGGCCCGCGGGTCGTAGTTTGGGGATGCCTGTTTTAGACAAACACACACGTATGTGGGCAAAAAGTTTGAGGACTGTATTTGTGACTAATTTTGTAACAGGTTATTTTAGTTTCTGTTCTGTGCAAAGTGTAAAGCAGTCCAACAAAGGGTTTTAATGTAGTTTTTTTTTTTTTTTCACCCATGCTGATTGTTAAATGTGGTAGTCTCATCATGACGCTGAATAAATGTGTCTTTAAAAAAATAGTACAGAGTGTTGCCAATTCTGATGGCACATTAGAATCACCGGGGGTCTTACTGGTGCCCAAGATTATCCTGTAGCAAGTGAAACATCTTCTCAACTCAAAATGATCCTCATGTATAACCAATTAGGAACCATTACTGGTTCAGGGGATCAGACAGGGGGCTCTGAAGCCACAATGCCTGTACCCTAACAGCCATGTGACTATGGAGAAATTACTAAACTGCTCTCTCTCCTAATCTATGATGTTGTAGGGACTAAATGAATTAATAAATGTAAAGCTCTTAGAATACTGCTTGGCTCCTAGTAAGAGTTAAGTAAGTGTACTTGTTATTGTTGTCATTATGAGTCATTTGTAATCACAGGCATAGAACTTCCAAATATAAGTCACTTCCCTTTACTTAATTTTGGTAATTTCAGAGTAGTTGAAATGTTGATGTTTCAATGTTTTTATTATGTTCCTCTTCTACTCAAATAATGCAGGGACTCTCATTCATTGTTTGTGGGAATGCCACTTTGGGGTATACCCACTTTGGAAAATGGCTTGGCAGCTTTTTTAAAGAATGTTAAATATAGAAGTTTACTTAATAGGAATATTCCAAAGTCAGTTTCTTAGTTTTAACAAATGTACCATAGAATTCTGAGATGCTAACAACAGGACACACTGGGTAAGGGGTATATCAGAATATACTATGTTTATAACTTTCCTGTAAATATAAAATTGTTCCTAAATAAAAAAGCTATTAAAATTTTTTTTAATTAAAGGAACAGGACTTCTACTTTTAGTCAGGACGAATAAAAGCAATGGAGTAAACAAGATTTACCCAACTGTTATAAACAACAAGAAAACCAGATGAAATACAGTCGTGTGCCAATTAATGGCTGGGATATAGTCTAAAAAAAGTGTCATTATGTGATTTCCTTGTTGTGCAAACATCACTGGGTGTTCTTACACAAACCTAGATGGTATAGCCTACTACACACCTAGGCTAGAAGGTGTAGTCTACTGCTTTTAGGCTGCAAATCTGGACAGCATGTTACTGTACATTTATCTGTATATGTGACAACTGTAACACAGTCAGACAACTGATACAAAATGTATTTGTGCATCTAAACATGTAAACATAGAAAAGGTATAGCAAAAACATAGCATTATAATCTTATGGGACCATTATTATACATGTGGTGTGTCGCCGACCAAAACATCATTATGCTGTGCATGACTGTACACGAAACAATTATTTTCAGACATTAACAAAGGCAACTAAGACTACATTCCCTAAGAGAAAGGAAGTAAGCCACATAATCTCCCTAGCTTTCTTTTTAGAGGCAAATTCTGAACTGCAGAACAGGAAGGAGATTCCAAAGTACATAAGTCTCACTGAGTTATGGAGACATATATCAGAGGTCAGGGAACCTCAGGCAACTGGAAGTTGTCGGGTAAAGTTCTGAAGAAAAGAGAACTACTACTACAAAATAATTTAAAAAAAAAAAACCTCCAAAAATTTAAATAAGTAATCCCTTGGCCTTATTCATAGCTGAATTCTAAAACAAACACACATAAGAGAAACTCCAGCAGGGTGCAGTGGGTCATACCCGTAACCCCAGATACTTGGGAGGCTAAAGCAGGAGGATCACTTGAGGCAAAGAATTCAAGACCAGCCTGAGCAATATAATGAGACTCCCATCTCAAAAAATAATAGAAGAAAAATAAGAGGAACTCCAGGCAAAAAGCAGCTGAAAATCAATCAACTAAACAGTCTGCAAAGCTCACACAGGGTTGAGAGACATTTGAGTTCTGAGCAAGTGTGCCAAATCCTTGTTAATCATTTCAGGTATTCGGAGACCCTAGAAAGTTCATGCCTTAGTAATAGAGCTAACCTACATGCCTATTCTAACAAAGCATAAAAATAGGCCATAAAAGGATCAAAATAAACTGCAAATAGCTGCATGCCAGAAAATAAAAAGAGACAATAAAATTTAGACTCTCAAAAATGCAAAATTTATAAGGTCCATCATCCAATCAAAAAGTATTAGATATGCCAAGAATCAGGAAAACATGACCCATAACCAGGAAAAAAACCAGTCAGTACAAATAGTACCAGTATGACACATATGACAGAATTAGCAAACAGGACATTACAATAGCTGTAATAAGTATATTCAGCTATTTAAATGAAAATATGAACATTTTAAGAACCGTAAGATATAAATAAGAATAAAGAGAACTTCCAAGGATCATAAATACATTAACAGGCTGGGCACAGTGGCTCACTCCTATAATCCCAGAGCTTTGGGAGGCTGAGGCAGGAGGACCACTTGAGCCCGGGAGTTTGAGGTTACAGTGAGCCATGATTGCATCACTGCATTCCGGTGTGACTCCTGGGTAACAGTGTAAGACCCCGACTCAAAAAAACACACACACAGGAAAAACCAGCCTGGGCAACATAGCAAGACTCCATGCTATGAAAAAATTTAAAATTTTAGCTGGGCATAGTGATGCATGCCTGTAGTTCTAGCTACTTGGGAGGCTGAGATGGGAGGATCCCTTGAGCCCAGGAGTTCAAGGCTGCAATGAGCTATACTGCCACTGCACTGCAGCCTAGGTGACAGAGTAACACCCTGTGTCTTAAAATTAAAAAAAAAAAAAAAAATCAATAACCAAAGAGAAAACTTGACTGAATGGGGTTAGTATAGTACATTAGATGTTAAAGAAGAAAATATTACTATTAACACTGAGAATACGATTTGTCCAAACTGAAACACATAGGAAATAAAAGACTGAAAAGAAAATGAAGAGTCTTAGTGACTTCAGGGCAACATTAAACAGTCAAACAAACATTTAAGAGTTCCATAAGCAAGGGCCAGGAACAAGGCATATAAATAAATATCTGGGCCAGGCACAGTGGCTGATGCCTGTAATCCCAGCATTTTGGGAGGCTGAGGCAGGCAGATCACAAGGTCAGGAGTTCAAGAACCAAACCCCATCTCTACTAAAAAATATAAAAATCAGCTGGATATGGTGGCTCATGCCTGTAATCCCAGCTATTTGGGAGGCTGAGGTAGGAGAATTGCTTGCACTAGGACCAGGGAGGCAGAGGTTGCAGTGAGCCGAGATTGTGCCACTGCACTCCAGCCTGGGCTACAGAGCAAGACTCCATCAAATAAATAAATAAACAAACAAACAATGTCAACAGTTTTCCAAATTTGATGAAAACTGTGAAGACACAACCCCAAGAAGCTCAATCAACCTCAAAGGCAAGAAAGTGAAAACCACAACAAGATACACCTAAATAAAATCCCTTAAAACTACTGTAAAAATGAAAATCCTTCAAAGTAGCCCAAGGGAAAAAAAGACACATTACAGACAAAGGAACGAATGTGACTGTAGATGTTTCTTCAGAAACTATGGAAGCCAGGGAATAATGAATATCATGGAAGTGCTCATAGGAAAAAAAAAAACTGGTCACTAAGAATTCGAATCCCAGGGGAAAAAAAATTTAAAATAGTGATAAATGTACAATTAAAAACTGTTAAGAATTTTAGAAGGGAAAAAAGAAAAACAGGAGAAAGTCTTTGGGACCTAGGGCTAGACAGAGAGTTTTTAGACTTGCCATTAAAAGCAGGACACATAAAAGCAAAAAAATGATAAACTTAGACCTCATCAAAATATAAAACTTTTGCTCTGCAAAAGAACATAAAGAGGATAAAAAGACAAGCTATACACTGTGAGAAAATATTTGTAAACAACATATAAACCAAACTAGTTTATAAAGAACTCTTAAAACTGAGAAGTAAAATAAATAAATAAATAAATAATATATATATATATATATATATATATATATATATATATAAAATCAGAACATGAGCAATAGACACGGGCAATTTACCAAAGAAAATATGCAGATGACAAGTATATGAAGAGATGTTCAGTATCATTAGCCATCATAGAAATGCAAATGAAAATTACAATGTAATAAAAACCACATATCTATCAAAATGATCAAAATAACAAAGACAACACCAAATACCGATAAGATATGCAGACACTGGAACATCACACATTACCAGGGGAAATGTAAAATGGGACGGCTAATCTGGTAAATTGGCAGTTTTTTACAAAACTAAAAATTCTGAGCCAAAGTGGTACAGTAAGAACCTCCAAAAATTCTCTTCCATAAAAACAATGAGAAACTGTCAGAAATGTCCAAATGACAAGTTCAGAACTCTGGAAATGAACCAAAGGCTTGCAGTAATACAGGGACATTTATTCAAGGAAAAAAATGACTGAACGTCAGTAACAACAGTGCGTTGTAGGCTTCGTGGCATTTTCACTTGCTCTAGTCGTAACCCCACTCTCCTGCTCTGCAGAAATCCAAAAAACCAACAGCCCACTATCAAGGAGAAAAGCAGTAGTGAGTGGGTAGGATCACATTAGAGTGCTTTCGAAACTTCATTCTCAGAGAACTGCCAAAGATTTGTCTCATGGTTCCCTGCAAGACCCACTTGCAAGGCTGTCTTTATTCAATCTGACTGGGAGACTGCCCAGTGCAAAAACCATTGTAAACTGAAACAGATTACAGGAAATTGTTTAACTTCACAGCTGCCTGAAAACAGTTGGAACCCACAACTGACAAACCAGAAACTAAAAGCAAAAGCTTTCAAAATGTGGAAACAACCCAAATGTCCATCAAATGATAAACAGATAAACCAGAAGTCATGTATCTATTCAATGGAATATTATTCAGCCATAGAAAAGGAATGGATTCTGATACCTGCTACAACATGAGTGAACTCTGAAAACACTATCTTAATGCAGCCAGGCACAAAAGGCTATATATTCCATTTATTATTTTATATAAATTCCATTTATAGAAAACATCCAGAAATAGGCACATCCATAGAGACAGAAAGTAGATTAGTGATTACCAGGGATTAGGGGAAAGTGTATACTTTCTCTTGCTCTTTGGTTTGCTTGCTGATGGAAGCCAGTAGCTATTTTGTGAACTATGCCGTAGAAAGCCCAAGTGACAAGGAACAGAGGAAGTGCTCTAGCCAATAGCAAGCAAGAAATGGAGTCCTTCAGTTCAACAGCCTACAAGGAATTGAACCTGCCAACAACCACATGAATGAACATAGAAGAAGATCCTTCTTAAGTTGAGTCTTCAGATGAGACTGCAGTCCTGGCCAACAACCTTGACTGCAGCTTTATGTAAGACCTGGAGGCAAAGGCACCCAGCTAAGTCAGGCCCAGATTTTGAGGTCTCAGAAAATGTAAGATATTGAATGTTTATTCTTTTAAATCACTACATTTGGGGTTAAGTTGTTAAGCAGCAATAGAAAATCAACAAAGATTAATATCTGCTTAACACAATAGACTACAGATACCTTAACTGTAAAGCCAGCATCTGTCTTAATGGGGAAACCCTAGAAGCATTCCCAGAAGGTCAGAAAGAAGACAAGGATGCCCATTTTCTCCAGGATACTTTCATATATTCTGGAGGAACTAGCCAATGCAATAAGACTAGAGAAAGTAATTAAAGGGATAACGTTAGAAAAGAAAAAGTAACACTACCTGTATTTTCCAACATAAGAGTATATCAAGAAAACTAATTGAAACAATAAAGATTTCAGTAAAATAGCAGGATATAAAGTTAACATGCAAAAATATTGTTCATTTATACAAAACATAAACAGAAGTTTAACACATGACAAAATTCATTTACAATAGTAAAAAAAAAAAAAGATTGAATACTTAGTAACAGACTTTAGAAATTTTCAAAACCTAAAGAAAACTATAAAGTACCTAAAGGATGCAAAAGCAGACTAAAAAGATAGAAAGACATCCTTGTTCTTAGAAATACATACTTAAGTATTTAGAGGCAAAGAAAAAGCCATGATGTATGTAACTAACTCTCAAAAACTTCAGAAAAAATAAATATACATATACATACATACAAAAGAATGAAAGCAAAAACTTGATCAAGCAAGTTTTGTGATCAAACACCACCAAAAATGTTTAAATGCAATCTAATAAGGAGGAAACCAGTAAATTCAGACATCTACTTTTAAAAGACATTATTTTTGAAAACTAACATAATTTAAACATGAACTGTGTATTAAATTATACTGAATTAATATTACTGTCCTTAGGTGTGAGAATAACATTATGTCTGTAATTCACTTTCAAATCATTCAGCTTGGTGTGGGGGGCGGGGACAGAGGGAGACAAGACAGGTAGAAAAGGGAAAGAGAAAGCAAATGTGGAAAAATGTCAAAATTGGTTAAATTTAGGTGAAGGGCATACAAGTGTTCTATGTTTTCAACTTTGTTAGTTTGAAATTTTTCAAAATAAAGGGATGGGACAAAGGAAATGACGGATGGGGGGTAAAAGGCCAGCTTTCCTTCCGTGACCTCTTGAAAATCATGCCAAATAACAAAGAGCACAAGAAATAGCAATGCAAATCCTCCTGCAGAAAATTAGGAGGCAGCTAGGCAGAGAGAGAAATACAAGATATCTAAATTTATCTTCCTTAGTGGTAAGTTAACGGATAATTAACACTGGTGCATTAAAAAAAACAAAGGTGTCAACACAGTATTCAGCATTTGGAGGTAATCATAAAAAAAAAAACTAAAACAAATGAAGTGTGGACGATGCAGAAAAAAAGACTTTTACTGTATATTTTAAACATTTTATACTATCTGTTTATATCACGTATCACATGTAGTAGTAGTAATAACAATAACAGATTTTCCCAATTACATGGACTATCCAGAAAGATTCTATGACAGAAGAAAAGGCATTTCTCATCATCTTCACTACAGAAGACACTGTGCCCAGAGAAAAGGCATTTCTCATCATCTTCGCTACCTTGAAGTGCAATATTTAAAATACAATAGTAAATGGTTAAATACTTTAAAATACTACTGGGTTTAGTAGAACCACAGGTCTACCTACATGAGTACCATGATCATGATACCAAAAAATAACAAATTAAAACATTAATATGACATATCCTATTATATCAAATAACTTAGAATTATTTTCATTCTTGTTTTTAAAAAATTTGAATAAACAGACTCACAGTTCCACAAGGTTTGGAAGCTTCTGAGCAAGGTTTTCTGGCTGAAAATTAAAAACTCAGAATTAAATTTTATTTTTGAAAAATGTCTAAACATTTTTAATTTGCTTAAATACAAAGTGCTATCTTTTTAAGGGGTATAAATTTTGAGAAATGTTAAAATAATTAATCAGCAGGTCTGGGTTTTATCCTTATAGAGACCATACTACAATTTAAATTTATAAATTTGAACACTTAAATATAATGTCCCTTAGAGCAGTGGTCCCCAACCTTTTTGGTTCCAGGGACTGGTTTCATGGAAGACAATTTTTCCACAGATGGGGTTGCAGGGGGGTAGGGGAGGTTTCGGGATGATTCAAGCACATTACATTTATTGTGCACTTTATTTCTATTGTTATAATTACACAACTCACTGTAATGAAGAATCAGTGGGAGCCCTGAGCTTGTTTTCCCGAAACTAGACAGTTCCATCTTGGGGCGATGGGGAGACTGTGACAGATTGTCAGGCATTAGATTCTCATAACGAGTGCACAACCTAAATCCCTCACATGTGCAGTTCACAACAGGGTTTGTGCTAAGAGAATTTAATGCTGCTGCTGATGGGACAGGAGGTGGCATTCAGGCAGTAATAAAAGGGACTGGGAGCGGCTATAAATACACAGTTTGCCTACCACTCACCTCCCGCTGTGCGGCCCCATTCCTAACAGGCACCAGGTCTGTGAACAACAGACCTCATAATCCCTTATCATGGAAGAAATAAAAATATGCTTCACAAACACAGACAGAGGGAAGAACACCACGTGCTGATGAATCTAGAGACTGAAGTGACACCTGAGGAGCTCTGAGAAGGAACCGACCCAAACCACACCTTGATTGTAAACTTTTTGCTTCAAGAACTGTGAGAGAATACACTTTTGTTGTTTTAAGACACCCAGTTTTTGATAATTTGTCATGGCAGCCCTAAGAGACTAATATGTCCTCCAAACTCCTAAATCATGCTCCTCAAGAGAAAGTAAGGGAAAATCGCAGGGCCCCCAGGTGCCAAGACCTGACTAAGCTCCAAATTAACAGGGGAAGCTAGAGTTCATGTGGTCCAAGGGAGTGTCAGACCTGGCCACAGGTCCAGAGATCAGAGATGAGGTGTGATGTGGGAGGGACAGGAAATTGGCTATGGGCAGGAGACACAAAGACAGACAAACCTAGGTCTCTTACTCAGAAAAAGTCAGAGCCCTGAAAGGGCTGGCCTTTCCATGAAAAGGATCCTAGAACAATTCTACACACAGATTGAAAGCAAGCTTCTCTCTGCTGGAGGTACTGGGTATGGGAGAAAGCCTCCTGTAAATAACTGAAAACCAGCCTGCAGACACATACACACATCCACGTATGTATATATGCATATATATAATCTTTCTCTCGTGCGCGCACACGCGTTCTCTCTCTCTCTCTCTCTCTCTCTCACACACACACACACACGGGGTTCAAATTTACACATGCAAAAAGATATGAGTCTAAAGACTGAAGGAGCACACTGAGTCAAAACTAACTTTTTTTCCATCTACATTCAAGCATACTGTAGGGTAAACTGTATATAAATAACAATGAATCAGGAATGGCTTTTTAGAAGACGTTAGGTCTGACCCAAGTTTCAAAAGACAAACTGTAAGAGGTTGACATGGAATGAAGAGAACGGTAGTGCTGGATAGCTTTTTAGGCACAAGAAGCAACATATGAAAAGCCAAAAGAGAACACGGAACAATTGGGAAACTGCAAACACAATCCATTCTGCTATAACTCCATAACAGCACTCCTGAGGAAATCTTACATTTTCAATAATCCTGTGAGAAAAACAATCATGTCAATAGGAAAAATTAAAGTGTTAGGGACTAGAAAGTTGACTACTTTAAATAATCAAGAAATTTTTCATACAGAAACTTAGATTTTTAACAATGAACACGTATCTTTTATAATCGAAAAAAATTAAAATTGAATTTTAAAATATGGTGTGTACAGTATAAGCTATTGTTCTACAATTGATTAATCAATTATAAACAATTTGAGATCTAAACACTCACTAGGACAAATGACATTAGTCTGGTATGTCTGGGTCATTGGGTAGGAAGATGTGTGATTTTACATAGAATGGCAAGGAACAGATCACTAAGGACTCATATTTTATACTAAGGAATAGCTTTTAAAAAATCCTGAACACAATGGAAATTCACTGGTTTATTTTAAACCAGAAAATGTCATTATTAATGTCATACTGCCCTACTGGTGTATTTAAATACTTAGCAACGGTATCCCCAATAGCTTATATACACATATCCTTATCCTTTTGTGATAACCAAGTATCACTGAATATGAACATTGTTATGAAGTCAATGAAGCATTTTTGAGTACCCACTCTTGACAGTACCACTTCTATTTCTTGTTCAAACGCTGAAAGCTGTGATTCTTTTTGCACCATATTTCGACATTGATACATGCAAGGAGGTCCTTCAAAACGAGTCATTTCTTAGATGTTCCTGTGGATCTGTCTAAATCCCTGGACGGTTTTGTTTTCAGTATCAGTATTTCCCTTGAGAATATACACTTCCATTTATGGGCAAACACACAAAGCATCCTAGGAAAATGAGGGAACCAGTGGGTGGAAGGCCTTAACTATAACTGTTCCTATAAAAAGGAAAGATTTTTCCAAAACGTAATGCTGTTTAACTGTTAGACCTTCACCTACTTTCACTGGCTAGTATCAATACTGTATCTGGCTAACTCACACACTGCATGGCCTTTCTTTCTGGATGTCCACTTGGCTCATCAAATAGCATTCTAATCTTTCCATGACAAACTAGTTAGCTCTTTTGAGCTGTAGCTATACACACAATTAAGCACTGAAATAATGCTTCTGCTGCCAGCAGAGCGTCTCTATGTCTTTATTAACAAGTAGGTGCATTGGGTTTTTATTTAAAAATAAGCACATTCACTTTGAGAAAATTGCAGTTCATCAGAATAATGCCTTAAAACACATACACACTTAGGAACAGATGTCCAAAATGCCTGGCAAATTATCAGCCCTTGCACAGGATGTGACTGACACCTAGTGGTGTTCCATAATATCACTCTGTTTTCTAATACTGTATTTTTAGCAATGTAGCTGAGAAATGCTATACATTTTAATTTTCATACTTCTATAATTTAGGTACAGCATGTAGGAGACTAGACAATGAGAAATTAATGTCAGAATTTTTGTTACTTTGTGGGTAACTAAGCTCTAATGTTGGATTATGGAAGTCACACAAACTAGTGTATCCTAATCCATAGAATTTACAAGCTATTAAGCTTTTTAATGTTTTTAAATTTTAAATCCTGATAAAAGCAATAGTCTTAAAGTGCTTTTCTAATCTATTACTATTATTTCCTTTTTTCACAATTTGAAACAGAAAAGTTTTATCAGATAAACATGTACTGAAATACTTCCCACTAAATTACCTAAAAACCGTTTTTCTAAATCAAGCCCAGGATTCTCTTCATTAAATCTCATTTATATTATTATCTAAACAACTTTTCTTTACAATAATGAAAAAGTAAACTTCAACAAGTATAGTTAGTATAAAACTTACCCCAAATTCTGAATCAATGATGCTTTAACATGTTCTTTTAGATTCCACTTAAATGGGAATGTTTTAAAATTTTGTATCTTGGAACAAATACTTCAAGTATGTTGCAAATGCCACCACGTTCAGTGCTGTTTTCTGGTGGGCACTGTACAGTACCTACTTCCTTTCCCTCTCTTTCTGAACACCTGCTAGGACTGCACATCTTTCATAAAGCTGGCCATGGCTAAGGGTCTTGCTTTGGTCAGTGAAATTAAGCCAAAGTGGAAGCCTTGACAAGACTGAGCTCAAAAGAGCTCATCTCTCCCACAGTGACCACCAGATGGTGGACGTTTTGTCAGGCTTCATCCCTGAGCACAGTCCTCAAGCTTTCAGAGGTTAGTATGGTGTAGACAAGAAATACGCATGCTGTTATAAGCCACTGGGACTCGGAGTTTGGCAAAACCTGCTCCATCCTGGCTTCTAACAACACATTTCAAAGTCAAAAAGTAAATCCATTGGGGTTCTTATAGCAGTTATAAAAAGTATAAGAAAGCAGAATGAATTTGGACCACTATCTCATATCATACACAAAATTAACTCAAAATGGATCAACAACTTAAATTTCAGAGCTAAAACCATACTTCATAGAATAAAACATTAATTTCCATAATCTTAGATTTGGCAATGAATTGATAGACATTACACCAAAAGCATGAGCAACAATACAAAAAACAGATACACAGGCTGGGTGCAGTGGCTCACACCTGTAATCCCAGCACTTTGGGAGGCCAAAGTGGGTGGATCATTTGAAGTCAGGAGTTCAAGACCAGCCTGACCAACATGGTCAAATCTCATCTCTACTAAAAATACCAAAAATATTAGCTGGACATGGTGGCGTGCACCTGTAATCCCAGTTACTCAGGAGACTGAGACAGGAGAATCACTTGAACACAGGAGGCAGAGACTGCAGTGAGCCAAGATCGCGCCACTGCACTCCAGCCTGGCAACAGAGTGAAACTCCATCTCAAAAAAAAAAAAAAAAAAAAAAAGTAGATACACTGAATGTCATCAAAATTTAAAAACTTGTGTGCATCACAGGACATTACAAGAAAGTAAAATGACAACCTGCAGAATGGGAGAAAATATTTACAAATCATATATGTGGTAAGAGTCTAGCATCCAGACTATAAAAAGAATCCTTACAATTCAACAACAAAAAGACAACTCATTTAAAAAATGGGCAAAGGATCTGAATAGAAATTTCTCCCAAGACAATATGCAAATGGCCAAAAAGCACATGAAAAGATGTTCAACATCATCAGCATCAGGGAAATGCTAATCAAAACCACAATGAGATGGCGCTTCATACCCACTAGGACAGCTGTAACACTAACAAAAAGCAGAAAATAACAAATGTTGGCAAGGATGTGGAGAAACTGGAACCATTGTACATTGCTGGCAAGTAATGTAAAATGGCTCAGCCACTGTGGAAAAGTTTGGTGGTTCCTCAAAAAGTTAAGCATCAAATTATCAAAGGACCCTGCAATTCCTCTCTTATTTATATGCCCAAGAGAACTGAAAACAGGTCTTTTAACATGTACATTCATGTTTATAACAGCATTATTCACAACAGCTAAAAGGTGGAAATAGCTCGAATGTCCATCAGAAGATGAATGGGTAAACAAATGGCGGTAGAGCCATACAATGGAATCCCACTGAACCATTAAAAAAAATGAAGTACTAACATATGCTACAACTTGGATAAACCTTGGAAACACTTTGCTAAGTGAAAGCAGCCAGATACAAAAGGTTTCATATTTTGTGATCCCATTTATATGAAATATCCAGAGTAAAACCAGGGAGAAAATAGATTGGTAGTTACCAGGTAAAGGGGTGGGGGGGAAGTGAGGGTGGAGATGAGGGAATGGAGAAAAACTGCTTAATGGGTGAAGGGTTTTACCCTAGAGTGATCAAAATATTTGGAACTAGACAGAGGTGGCAGCATAGATGGTGAATGTACTGAATCCTATTGTTCATTTCATAAGATTAATTTTACGTTATATGAGTTTCACCCCAATAAATTATCTGAAAAAGCTAATGAAGTTTTGGTTCTGAGGAAAGAAAAAGTACTTCATTCACAAACTACTACGACACACTCCACAAGCTTTACAGTTGGATCAATCATTTGATATCACTGCTTCTGAGCAGGTACACAGCATGAGATAAATACCACGTGTCCAGATTTTTTTACAGTGGTAGATCTTTTGCTTGCCCATTCCTTCTACAGTATTTCTCTCCACTTTTATATATGTCATAGAGCAGTATTTATCAATAGAAGAATAGGAAACCCTAGCAGGCTAATGGTATAGAATGATGGAACCAGCATTCTTCCTTCTTTCCCAGTAGCATAAATGCCTTGAGGGTCCTAGTAACAATTACCTTTGTCACTTAGCTAACTTCCCATTAGTTACACATTTTCCTTTGTTTCTCTCTCTGCCATGACAGAAACATTCTCTATCTGTGTTGTCTAATATGGCAGATATTAGCCACATGTAGCTATGTCATAGAGGAACTGAACTTCTAAGATCATTTTGCTTTCACTTAAATGTCAGGCTGGGTGTGGTGGCTCACACCTATAATCCCAGCACTTTAAGAGGCTGAGACAGGTGGATCATCTGAGGTCAGGAGTTCAAGACAAGCCGGGCCAACATGGTGAAACCCTGTCTCTACTAAAAATACAAAAATTAGCCAGGCATGATGGCAGGTGCCTGTAATCCCAGCTACTTGGGAGACTGATGCAGGAGAATCCCTTGAACCTGGGTGGCAGAGGTTGCAGTGAGCTGAGATCGTGCCATGCACTCCAGCCTGGGCAAAACTCTGTCTCAAAAAAAAAAAAAAAAAAAAAAGTTAACAGTCACATGTGGCTGGTAGAGTGTGAAGAATTCATATCTTTATACTCATTACTAATTGTTCACTTAAACTCAACTCCTTCAAATGTAAAACAAAGAACTACTTAACTATACGAATGATAAATGTTTTACATTGTTTTTCTTAGAAATAAATGCAAGTATTTGCTTAGCATTTATAGAGATTGAAATTGTCATCTTAAGAAACGTAAATGGAAAAATTTTAAGTATCTTTAAAACTGCAAATGTTTTGTGGCAAAAAATGTAAAACAAAAATCAAAACTGATATTTTTAATCTAGCAAAACTTACAGAATGAGCTCAAAATCAAAAAAACTATACATCCAGTACATTTACAAAAATAAAGTGTTTCTAAATTTGACGGAAATTTGATTGCCAAGAAAAGATTTTCAAAAGAAAAAATAAGCAATAAAAATTGCTGAAATGCCTCTTCAAGAGTTCATCTTAAAAATATTTGTTAAAATGAAAGTTATATAAATGTCAGAAGCAAGGGTTGGAGGTTACAGAATCAAGTGTCTTATCTAGTTTTGTTTTTTAAAAAATCGATTAAATGAACATTCAATAAGTATAATTTAATAAATGAAATTTTCAAAGCAATGTAAAAATACACACAAAAATAGAACACCAAACACGTTCCCATAAAGCCATATCAATGATATAAGATTAAACCTAGCCTGAAAAATCTACGTTTATGACATAACTGTTTGGTTTGTTGGGGTGGGGAGCATGTTCCAAGATCAGTATATAAGTGCCTTACTTACATAATGTATGTAGTTGTTGACTGATTTGATGGGACTAACATTTATTTAGACACTGGCATCTCACTTCTAGTACACAGGTGCCTCATTATAGTGAATGTCTGAAAAATGAATTTAAACTTTTGGAATCATACACATACCAATGGTTTTGAGTCTTCTGCTTGCAAATAACACCCTTCAAGTACAAAAGAAAATGTTCTGTTCTAAGGAAAAGACCCTTAGCCCCGCCACCTCTTTCTAAACCATCCCGATCCTAACTCCCAAGGCAGAAACTACAAACTACAGGGTGTATGCTAGGTCAGGTTCCCTATTATTTTATTTAAAAACCAATGAATGATATATGTTTTAAAAATACTTCTATTAAAGCTAGACTTTTACTCACAGTAAAACTCAGACACAGGCTTTACAAAGATTAACTAGGAAAATTCACTTAACATGCAGCACCTCATTTCTCCACAGTGGCTAAATGTGGTTAAATTTTAACAACATGGTAGTGCTAGGCTAGAAAGAGGTTATCAGTAAATATCTACAGAATTAAAATGAAAGCAAAAGTAACTGGACCACAAATTAGGAGACCTTATTTTTGCACTGAAAAGCCATAAAAGTGACTTTAGAACCCACCATTATCCTCTTCTTAGTTTCCTCAAAAAGAAAAATTATCTAAATTATCAATAAAGCTTCTAGCTTTAAAATCCTATGATTCCATTAATAGAGTTATGAAACAGACGTTCATTTTCCTGAAAAATGAAAGCCTTTATGACATGTGAGAAGCTTATCTTGAGTTTGCTAATTATTTGACAAAGAATCACTGTTCCACATTACTGACAAGGAATCAGTAACAATGAAAGAAAAGCTTCTAAAACTGAAAATTCAACAGGAAAAGAAGCTGTTGTAACAAAACTTAATTTTCAGGCACATGTGTATTACAAAGACAGACAGGATAAATGTGCAATGACTGTTTTCCAGAACTGTACCCCACATTACCTACAAACACTAAAACATGAACAGACGATTAAAATTCTTTACTATTTGATATACTCACATATTTCCACATAGTCAATTTAAGAACTAAAGATGCTTTTATACAGAGCTAGCTCAACAACAGTGTAATCATGGTGATTAAGGAGGCCCTAGCAGCAGTTCAAGCTGCAAGAATCCAACAGACTGGAGAAAAACAAGAAGTCTTTACTCTGGAATTCAAAATGAACCAAACCAACAACAAAACTGAATTCCTCTCCCTGTTTATCCTACCACACTTGGCTGTATGATGCTCTTACAGGCCATCTCCTTACTGTTTTTCTACTCAGGGTGTTCCCATGCTAATTTGATCCCAATCCTACTATTATCAAATTCAAGGGTGGGTGGCGGATATAGCTGTGTGACTTTCCTTGCCATCAACCTCTCTCACCCTCACCCTAGCCACCCGCTAAGAGAGTCATATATGTCAAGATAGCATAAACATATGCATTACTATAAATCAAAATATTTAGACTCACCAATTAGAAAGCTTGACAAACCCTTAGTAGTAATTATAAAAATATATATTTACTGAAAATAATACAAAGCAAACTTACTAGTAGAGCCTTTCCCTTTTTCTATAAACACTTAAGTAAGGCTCTGTTTCTTTCAGCCTCCAGCCCTACCCTCACTCTCCACCCATCTACAACTATAATCACTATTCAGTTTGATGTATTCTTTTTTTTATGCCTACTTGGCATAAAATAAAAATAAATATATATCTATAAAATGAGGATAATAACAGTGCCTACACCATAGGATTGTCCTGAGGATTAAATAATACATGTCATTTACTTGAAACCGAGCACTTGGTAAAGACTCAAACAATGTTAGCTGCTCTCAGATTTTAACTAATCCAATATTAATATTGAGGTTTTCACAATTTTTCAACATATTCAATGCTGTGATGAACATTCTTGTTCACCTGACTTTTTTTTTCTACTCGGTAAATTCTTGCAAGTGAAAATGCTGATCAAGCAAATATTCATGTAGTTTTGCTAGACAGGGCCCAACCACCCACCAAAAACACTGAATTTATTTCCATCAGGAGACTTCTCCTAACTGTCTCCAACACTGGGTATTAATATCTTTTTTTTTTTTTTTTTGAGACAAGGTCTCACTATGTTGCCCACGCTGATCTCAAACTCCTGGGCTCACATGATCCTCCCATCTCAGCCAAGTAGCTGAGATGCCCAGATGCCTCGCTAGGTGTTAATCTCTGCCAATCTGTTTACTGTTTCGTCACTTCTTCTAAAAGCTAAACATCTTTTTGCATGTTTTTGGTATCTGTATTCTTTTTTCATTTGCCTGTTCATATCTGAAGCAGAAAGTCAGGAATGTTTTTCTCCTGGGACAATAGGAAAGAAAAAACATCTGTGCCTCATTTCCTGCCCCAATTCAGGAACATGATTGATAGACTGCTCTTTCCCTCACTCAGTGGAATATAATTTTTAAGTTAAATTATCTCTTATTGCATAGATTAACTGCTTAATCAGGATCCATCTGTCCTTGTTTTTCTCCTCAGGGTGCAAACATGGTGCTACTAGGCTAGAAAGAGGTTATCAATAAACAAGAGGTTAGCTATGAGCCAAACATCCCTTTCATTAAAATTTAGATACCTCTTTTTTGTCCATTCATATTTATAAAATAAAATGAGCAAATAGTGAGAGCTCTACCAGTATTTGGGCAAGCCACTCTTTCATTTCCTCAGGAAGGCCAACTGTTTCCATTAAGAAAAGAAGCTGACAAACTAGGTGATTTTGCTTCCAGATTGTGATTTTTTGTTTGTTTTTCTCCAAGTCTGTGTGGCCTTTTTTCTTACAAATGAAGAAACTGAGGTCCAAAGAGGTAAAGCCATAGAACTTTGATCTCTTACCTTTCAGTCCTGAGTTTTGCTACCGAAACATGGAACACTCTCTTCCTGGGACTGCAAATGCTCCCACTACTAATTTCCTCCCTTGAGGAACTTCTGAGTTAGAAAGGACTGTTGATTGTTGCTTCCAAGCTATATTCCTTCTCCTTCTTACAAAGACCACAGGTACCAATGCAGGGAAGGTTGCAAGGCTCTACCTCGGCCCCTTCCATCTTGCAGACTCAGACTACGTCATCATCAGAAACTTCTCCATGACCACAGTCTTTCTTCGACACCAAAATGTCCCATATCCCAGATGGCTTACTCAGTCACACCCAATACAGCAGTTCTTCAACATCAATGGGTACTTTGGCCCACCTCTATTCTCTCTATTCACTCTTCCTTTGTCTCCAATCCAGCTCAGATTTCATGTTATATCACTCTCTTGGCCAAATCCTAAACCTCTAGCCACCTAGCAACAACCTAAACCTGTATGAATGCCACAGTCTATCTTCTCCATACCTCAGACAGCTGGATATAGCTAGAGAAAGTTCCCTAAACAAGCAAAGTTTCCACCATAAGCTTAGTCACCAACTGCTTGCTAAATAAAACCGAACAATTCTATCTTTCTCTTGTCAAACTGCCACATGAGTCTTCAAACTTGCCCTCTCCCCAAATGTTCATTCCCAAGCAGATGGTCTGACCTGGAAAAGCACCAGACCAAAAACTCTCTCAACTGCCTCTCTGTCCCTTAGTGCGTATCTGTCTTTACACCTGTCTTCCCTTTAACAAAGGAGGAACAGACATATTCCCAAGGTTATCCTTCCATGTGTACTCTGGAGCTCATTCTTAGGAAACTTGGACTTTTAATTATTCCCTTTATCTGGAGGTTCGACTCTTCTTTTTATGGGAATTTCTTAACAGCATTTACTCTGTCCTCTTAGAAAAGAGAAGAGAGGGAGTAAAGGAAAGAGAATAGAAAAGGGAAGATTAGAAGAAAAACTTCCTTTGTTGTCAAATCCCCTCCCACTATGCCCATCCCATATCACAGCCAAACTTCAAGACCTCTCTACCCATCTGTTTACTAGAGGACCTCTCTGCATATCCCATCTTTGTGAGGGGGTTGCATAGAGAACACCGATACTCAAACAAAAGAGCTGCTCCAGCTGAAATAGAGACACACTCTCGTTTGGTCCCCACCTCAGCATTGCTCAGGAAGCCTGAGGCTCTGTGGAACCTATAAAACCACTGCTTGAGGCAAGCAAAACAGGTATGTAAACTTGTCCTTTGAACATTTTGCTACTGAGTCTTAGTTCCTTTTTTTCCCCTTAAACTTGAAATGCCAACAAATGAAAATTCCATGAGAAGCAGCAGCTGTTCCACAAAATAGCTATTGTCAGTTTCTTGAAGAGTGATGGGTACACAGTAAGCACTCAGTAAATACACATTGAATGAATGATGCTCTTCCTCCTAAGTGCCAGTCAAAGTCAGTCTTCAGTGTCTTATAAATAGGATCTTAAAAATCTTCTACAAAGCTGCTACATAGAATTAAATTATGTGTACTACACATGCTAAGCAGTAAGCCAGGCACTGAAGAATGCAAGACACAGTTCCTGCTCTTGAAGGCTCTCAGTCTGGAACTCTTATAATATGGTCCTTATGCAATTCTACATTATATTCATTTGTTTAATTCTACCACTAGATGAATACCTATCATGTCACAAACCCAGACCCTATATTACTCCTAATATCTCATTTATCTTAAAACTATCACAAAGTTCAGACTTAATCATTCCTGAATTGCATTTAAAATTATAGAAAAATTATTTAAAACATTTTCTAAGAGAAATGTTAGGAAGCAAAATCCTAACTTTTTTTTTTCTGGGACAGCTGTGTGTGTGTGTGTGTGTGTGTGTGTGTGTGTGTGTAGACAAGATTGCATGATGTTGCCCAGGCTGGGAGGTGTGTGTGTGTGTGTGTGTGTGTGTGTGTGTGGAGAGACAGGATTTCATGATGTTGCCCAGGCTGGTGGGGTGTATGTGTGTAGAGACAGGATTTTATGATGTTGCCCAGGCTGGAGTGTGTGTGTGTGTGTGTGTGTGTGTGTGTTTGTGTGTGTAGAGACAGGATTTTATGATGTTGCCCAGGCTGGGGTGTGTGTGTGTGCGGGGGTGTGTGTGTGTGTGCGTAGAGACAGGATTTTATGATGTTGCCCAGGCTGGGGTGTGGGTGTGTGTGTGGGTGTGTATAGAGACAGGATTTTATGATGTTGCCCAGGCTGGTGGGTGTGTGTGTGTGTAGAGACAGGATTTTATGATGTTGCCCAGGCTGGTGGGTGTGTGTGTGTGTAGAGACAGGATTTTATAAAATTGCCCAGGCTGGTTTTGAACTCCTGAGCTCGAGTGATCTGCCTGCCTCAGCCTCCCAAAGTGCTAGGATTACAGACATGAGCCACCAGTCCCAGCACCCACAACTACTTCTTGTTCACCTATCAATTATGTAACTAGATTCCCAAATAAACAAGCTTATGTTTAAAAAGAAAGTTTTGGCCAGGCACAGTGGCTCACTGTAATCTCAACACTTTGGGAGGCTGTGGCAAGAGGATCACTTGAGTTTCTTCCTCTCTCTGTACTACTTCATCATCCATCCTTGAGCCTTCTCCACTTTTACCCAGATCCTCTCCTGTACCATTCACATCAATTTCATCATCAGCTCTGACCAACCTGAAGGTCAGCAGGACCCAGCAGAGGCCCAGCACCCACAGGGCCCTCATGGTGTGTGGCCAGTAAGTCTCAAGTCCCTTTCAATCACAGGAGCCGCCTCCGCCTCTACCCCCACAACCCCCTCAACCCCCACCCCCCTCAACCTGCCAACCCCTGGGCTCAGATCCTCATACTTCCAGCGGAGTGGTCCACCCACAAGTTTGGCTTTTATAAGCAAAGGTCAATTCTCTGAACAAAGTCTACCCCATTGGGCTATGGTTGATAATAAGTAATCCACTCACAAATATTTCTTAATACATAAAGAAAAAGCACATGAAAATCTAGACTATAATCCTTGTCAAAATATTTCTTATACCACTTCTTGCTAAAAGGTTAAAAACTACTAATATGGTTTTACATCATGCAATGATGACTTTGCAAAAAGGGATTTATATAACTGTATACGGATTTTCCAAGGTGGAAAACTGAAAAATCTAACTTCGGAAATATAAGTAGACACTCAACATATTTATCAATATGCCAATCACAAAAGAACAAAACATGCGTATCTATTTACTTCTAGATAGAGTAAAGATAAATTAATTTTATAATGCTTTCTACCCACTAATGGGCATTGTACACATATTAAATAAAACTTTTCCAGGAAAACAAGCCATATACATGAAGCCAGTAAGATACACTTTCTAGTTATTTAGCAAAGTCCAATATAGAGAAGGGAATAAAGAACGGGTGAATTCACAAAGTAGTAAGATTTCATAAATCATCTAAAATGAATGAGAACTAGAATTCAAGTAAAAGATTCAAATGAGGTTAAGTGATAACCAGAAAAGGCCATACAAAGTAAATCCATTTAATACAAAGACCAAATTTTACAATAAATAGTGGGAATAAAAAGCTTGATTTGGACATTCTCTTGAAAAACTTTTAGTTTACCTTATATGTGATACAGTTTAGATTATAATGGAAACAATGTGCTTATTCTTAGAACATAAAAAGAGAAAATTAAATGTTGCTTCTATGGCAAATTTTTTTCCAAAAAACTGTATGCTAGCCCAATTCAAAATCATTTAATTTTTACAGGGCAATCATAAAGGTTTTGTCCTCAAAACAGTCAAAAGTTATATTAAGCTTCCCAAATACTTCTCTTAATGCTTTAATTTTCAAACCATTCTCCCTTTAATGACTGTAACTCAAAAGCACTGTTGATCTTTCTCTTGTTTACTTATTAACTGGTGTGACTAAACGGCCTCAGAACCTTAACATACAAGCAAACTACAAGTCAGGACAGATGCACACACTAAATGAAGAACGGTTTCTGAATGGGTACTAATTTTATAAGTGGTACATGAGTGAATATTTTGCTTTCCTACACAACTTCTCCTGCAACCTCCTAACTGCAGGAACGTGAATAACAAATTCATAGCCAATAAGAAACCCCTGTGTGTGTATTTATATTACCTGTATATATAACAACAGGGGACATAAGTCTTGGTCTGAGTATCTTAGGGTATGTAAAATGTATCTTAATCACATTTATAAATGATTTTTTGTAGTGTAATATAATACTGTACCAAGGTTGTCAGGGAGTTCCTTTTCATATAGAGTCTCTCCAAGTACTGCAGTCCCTCATCTTTCAGTAACTCCAATGGAAAATGGTGCAGATTCCTATAATTTAAGAACAAATTCTTGTGCTTCTCCAGCCTTGCCACAGAGATCGTCTTACAAAGTTCAGATGCCATGACTGAATATATCCCATCAGGCAGGCTTGTAGCATTACATCTTGTCAAAATTGGTCCATTTCTACAAAGACAGCAAGAAAATGTATTCATTATGTGATTTTTTTTACAAGCATTGCCATATAAACCAGTTAGCATACAGAGCTACTTGAAGACACTGAAAAAGATAATACATTCAATCCTACATTTTACTTTCATAACAACTAAAATTGTCACACATATTTAGGAGGAGATTAAAAGAAATAACAATTTAATAAAAATATTCTGATTAGACAATATTTATTACATATTATAGTCCTAATGGGAAAAAAAGTTTTTGCCCATGAGATAGGAACTCTTGTCTAAGAAAAACAGTGACCAGTTTCATAACATGCAACCAAAGGATAAGCTTAAAAATCACATGCAGCAAACCCCATTTCTTTTATGAACTACCTCATTTTGTATTTAGCCTAACGTGCTTCAAAAATATTAAAATATATATTATTTATATCTAGAGCACTAATACCTTTTTTTCACTTCCTGGTAAATATTGTCCTATATTCTGATTTTTTCTTTATCTCTTTATTCTTTTCTTCCTTAAGAGACAGGGTCTCATTCTGTTGCTCAGGCTGGGATCCAGTGACTCAATCACAGCTCACTGTAGCCTCAACTCCTGGGCTTAAGCAATCCTCCTCTCACCTCAGCCTCCCAAGTAGCTGGAACTATAGGCATCACCACCACACTTGGCTAATTTTTTTGTTTGTTTGTAGAGATGGGGTCTCACTTTGCTGCCCAGGCTAGTCTCAAATTCCTGAGCTCAAGCAATCCTCCCACCTGGGCCTCCCCAAGTGCTGGGATTACAGGTGTGAGCCACTGTGCTTGGCCTCTTTGTTTTTAGCTTTACAGATTATCAGAGGTATCAAATAAGTAGATCCAGGGCCACACAGTTTCATTATTTCAAATTATTTCAATGAAACAAGAAACACTGCACTCAGAAACAAGAATCCTGTATCATTCTATAATATTACAATGCCTCTGGGCCTCCAGTTGCCCAATATATACAATGGAGATAGCAATTAATGTACTGGTTAACAGGCCTGAGTCCAGGGCAGATTATTAGAATTCTCTTCTAGCTCTAAAATTGACAAGGGCAAGAAGACAAGTAACATTTGCCATTTTATCCACTAAGCGCAGAGCTAAAACAAACTTCACCATCAGTTAACACAAAAAGAAAGAAACTCAAGGCTTCAGTGATTTGTCCACAGTCAAACAGTTCACAAGGGATAAAAGCAAGGGTTTGATGCCAGGTCCAGTGGATTTCAAAGCCTGGGTTCTTTACAGACAGTGACTCACAAGGTTCCACGGGATAATAAGGAAATGCTAAAACAACTACAAAGAAGCTGAGTTTTGCTTAAAGATTTGACTGTTTTCCTCAGCACTCTTTCCAAACTCTCTATTGGAAAGTACCTTTCAAGAATTTTTTTTTCTTAAGGAAAGTGATTTTCACTGGTAATTAATACCAAATTAGTACAAAATCCAGCAACATAAGCTTTCAATAAACAGAGTTTTGTAATTTTTTGGTTATATTTTATTATTTCCAAACTCAAATTCCTAATGAGACAGCACTTGCCATTTTATATTAAAAGGCAAAGTATGAAATATTAACTATTTTCAATGCAACGTAAGGATCCAATACTTTCCCATATTCCACCTACCCGCCTATTTTTTAAGACGTATTATGTGACTTTGTGCAAGATAATCCTTCCACATCTTAATTCTCCTACCCATAAAGCAAAGGGAATAGACTACAAATAACCTCAATGATTCTGTGTAAAAAGTGAAACTTTATAGGTAATTAATCACTGAAGTCATAAACTGTTAGCAGTTTAGATGTCTCACAAGCAGCTCAGACTTAACACAAAGAGCTTTCTACTTTCATCACCAATATGAATCTCCCTAGTTTTTCCCATCTCAGTAAATAGCACACCCCCTCCAACCACCCAGTGGTTCAAGCTGGAGAAACAGGAAGTCATGAATGATTCCACTCTCATTCTCTAACCACCTCCAATCTATCACAAGGCCAGTGGCTTCCATCTCCCAAATACATCTGAAATCCATCCAAATCTCTCCATCTGCCAAAACCACAAGCCACCGTCATCTCCTGCCTGGCCAGCTATATTACTGGTCTTCCTGTGTCCACTCTGGTCACTTCCAACACATTAATCCCAGCAGTGGGCTTTTAAAAATGTACATGCTATTACGTCTCACCTTTCTAGCATACATCTTACTAAATAAACCCTTCAGAAACTTCTTATTTAGAAAATCAAACTCATGCCAGGCTTTGAAGACGCCTCACCACCTGCCCTGACCCACTTCTTCAGCACTCTGCTAGGCTCCTCACCAAATTCCGGGGTTTTTTCTAATCTTTAAAGCTACCAAACCCCTAACAGCATTTGCTGCTCTCCTCTTAGCCTAGAAAGCAATGTCCCATTATTCTCCAGATTTCAACTTAACAATCACTTCCCTGGGCCAGGCACGGTGGCTCTTGCCAGTAATCTCAGCACTTTGGGAGGCCAAGGCGAGTGGATTACCTGAGGTGAGGAGTTTGAGACCAGCCTGCCCAACTTGGGAAACGCCCTCTTTACCAAAAATACAAAAATTAGCGGGGCATGGTGGTAGGCACCTGTAATCCCAGTACTCGGGAAGCTGAGGTGGGAGAATCGCTTGAACCTGGGACGCAGAGACTGCAGTGAGAGGAGATCGCACCATTGCACTCCAGCCTGGGCAAAACAGCAAGACTCCGGCTCAAAAAAAATAAAAGTAAAAATAACTTCCCTTTCCCAAAGTATTCCCCTGGTGTTCTTTCAGAGCAACGTGGCTTTTTTTCTTCATATGACTCCTCACAATTTGTCATCTAAATATTTATCATTGCACCTGTTTAATGTCAATCAAGCCAAAAAGCCTGTAAATAAACACTTCCGAAACTTATTTAGAAATCCTGAGGGCAGAGACTGTGTTGTTTTCTTCACGCTTGCATACCTGCATCTAGCACACTATCTAAAAGTAACCCTTCATAATACCTAGGTGATGGGTGGATAGGTGCAGCAAATCACCACATATTTACCTATGTAAACCTGCATATTCTGTACATGTACCCAGGAAGTTAAAATAAAATTTTAAAGTAAGTCTTCTAATATCTGATGACACGTGAAACAACGTTGCAGGGTTGATTTCTCAACCACCCATGTCAAGACAACGGATAGATCCTCTAACTTTGCTGCATGTCATAAGGACGTCTAATCTTTACAACCATGCACTGCAATAGACATTAGTTAGCACGTTTTGTAGACGAGGAAACTGAGTTTCTCAGAGAGTAACGTACCATAGTTCCATCGCAGGTGGACTGGTGCACTGCCGCCCTATAATGCAAAACCACACTCACTGAGGGAAGATTCAGTAAGAGATTCCCTGTAACCTGACGGCTTTGAATGTCTGAAATGGGATTGGCTGCCTCAAAAACACCGTTACACTCTGTTAAAATTGCTACACAGGCTGTTTAGGAGATAAAATCTAAACTAATGAAACCCCAAAGCTGCCAATAATGCCGATAAAGCATCAACAATGCTCACAATTTTGCAGCATGCAATTCATGGGCCATACGCAGCCTTTAACAAAGATAATTTTCTTACCCCATTTCACTTTACTACCTCTTAACTAGGTTAAACTACCTCTTACGTAGTTGAGGCAAATAGTATTACTTCACATCAGCTGTGTAGATCCGCACCTACACACGAGCTTTCTGGCAGGTGAACACTATCATTATTAAAAACAAAATTAAAAACCTCCCATTTAACAAAATTCTACATTTTAAAGTGTATTTTGAAAGAAAGGAGTCCCTTAGACTGACTTCCCCGTACTCAATTTAGAAGAACACCCATTTCAATTTCCTAACGCTGGAGATTAGAGAATTACAAGCCACATATTAAAAGCATTTGTAAAAGGGTATCTTCTCAGCTCAGTGGTAACAAACACTGGCAGAAGTCTTAGGCGAAACGCCAGACACTGAGGTCGTTACAGTTGGGAAGCAGCGAGCCCAGCAGCAGGGATTTCAGGGACCCGGTATCCAGGGTTCTGGGGTCCCAGAGGCCGGGGGCCGCGGGTCGCGGAGCGCCAGGAGAACCCGGCAGCTGTGGCCACCCGAGGCCCAGACCGCCCCGCTGTCCCACTCGCCGCGGCCCGGACGCTTTTGCGAGGCCAGGTCTGGGGCGTCCCCGCCGGTGGCCGGGTCAGAGAGCCCTGCCACTTGAACCACCCGATGAGGCAGGCAGCTCTACTCACCTCAGCGCCGGCAGAGCCAGCGCTCCGGAGCGCAAGCTGCGCTGGAAGGCAAGCCGGGGACGGCGGGCGGGCGGGGCGGGGCAGGGAGCCGGGCGGGGGCGGGCGGAGCGCCGGGCGGCGAGGGTGGCGGGGGCGGGGCCCCGGGGGCGGAGCGGAACCCGCGCTACAGGGAACTGGGGAAGAGGGAGCGGGAGAGGAGTGTGGAACCTCGCGATAATCCCCTGAGTTCTCGCAGTCTCACGATAGGTGCGGCGAAACGCTCGTTTGCCAATCGATGTGTCTATTGGCCGGGAGAGCGACTTCCTCTATGCTGGCCCCGCCCGCCGCTCTACTCTTGCTTCCGGCTCCGGCGTGGGGTTTTGTGTCGAAGGAGCGGCTTTTTGCTTAGCGACTTGAAGGGGTAATTTAGCCAGCTCCAACCTCGGGAACTGCCAGTTTCTGACCTTTTCCTTCATTCATACATTCATTCAGTCACTCGGCCTCTCATTCGATAGCACACGTTGAGGGATTACAACAATGACATCCCACCTTGAGCGTTCATTCTGAGAGCTGTTTATGGGTTATCTCTTTGAACCCTCCACAGCAATCCCACGACACAGGGAGTAACAGTGCCAGTCTGACGGATGAAAAACTGAGGCCAGTGGGTTTCTGTAACGAAGCCAACGTTAGTTAGCTAGCAGTGAGCCTAAGTACCGGATTTAAGGGATCACTGCGCACTGCTAGATACCAAAGATGAGGAGGTAACGTAGTCCCTGCGCTTCAAACACCCAAGGTTTATTGTGAGAAAAGATTCCTAAAAAGGACAATAACAATTTAGTAAGTTAAATACAATGGCAGTTCCTAGCATGACTGAGTAGGCCGGGGCTTTATGCTGGTAAAAATACTTCCAAGCATTGTTCGGAAACATTCTGAAAAGTCACCGTATTAAGTGTCTCATTAATATGACAGATTTCCTTCGGAAATGAAGATTTTAAAGTATATTCCTCTACTACAATAGCTGCTATTTTTTGTTCTGTGAAAAGCCTATTTGCGAGGCTCCTTGTCAAGGAACCCTAACTTTATCACGCGATTTTACAGTGGCTGACTTAATTACTCATAGAGATGAATAACCTAGAAAGCAGAGTTAGATTTAAAAAAAAAAAAAATGGTTTCAAAACAAGGTATGAGTTGTAATAAAATATTTATCAGTTATCTATTAAATCTGGTCTTCAAGAGCTACTCAGGTATACAGCATGGTATACGTCATGTATTTCTAAGATAGTTTCGTAATACCTAAGAATTCGTGGCACTCAGAAATTGTTTGCTGGACTTAAAATGAGAAAATCCACATATTGTGTAAAAACAAAAATACTTAGGGTATTTAACGGTCAGCCCAAATAATAAGACTTGCTCTTAATATATGAAGCTTTACCCCCCAAAAAAGAAAAAAGATTAACAACAGACAGAACGATTTTTTTCAAAGTAATGTTAGCCTCTTAGTTTTCATTTTTACTTTTTAAGGGGAATACTGTTTTTCAGTGCATTAATTTAATATCTGATATTTGACCATGAAAAATGAATCAACCTTCTCCCCAAATTGACGCAGAAGTTGCCAACTGATTATGTTACAGTATCCTGTGACTCCACTCTTGGAAGTTCTCCCAATTTGTAGAGAATCAATTTGCACATTTTGTCTCTCTTAAAAACAAAGAGGAAAAAGCCCTCTAAGCTGGTGATTTTACATTCTTTGACAAACTTCAGTATCAGCAAGCAGCGATACCACTTTAAGAAAATTCCAAGGAAAGACCTCATTTAAAAATTCCCACCTCTGGCTCCCAAGGATTGGGTTGCAAACTTCGACAAAATACTCTTCTCCACTCGCTATTGGTGAGTGCTCTATCATTCATCTTTTGCCTGGAATTTTGTGAGGTATCCGCTTGCTTTACGGGAAAAGGCTGCTCCGGAACGGCCCTATTTTAGACTTTTCATGGTTCTGTACAAAGAATCACCAAACATAAAGCAGGAACCAAATGGCAAATCACGCTGCCAAGACAACTGTGTAATTCGCTGGAAAAAGAAATGGTAAGCCTCTCCAGCAGACTGGGTTAAATTGGCAAAGGATTTTACAACATAGTTGGAGATCGGAGAGTTACGGAAACTTTTTCGGTTTTTTACTAGTTTTAAAGGAGTGATTGTCAAAGGAAAAACAGAGAGAATACATGCACAAGTTAAAGGTAGCAGGGAGAAGAGTGTTCAGAGAGCATTTTTCTCTTTAGGGTGTTTGGAAAGCATCATGGCCCGGATTATCAGTGGATTTTTGAAAGGTGAAGGAAACAAGATAATAAGATCATTTTCTATTTTAAGAAACTGTACTTTGGTATTTTTGCTTAAATGTGAATTTAGAAGGACATTTAGTAATATCGTAATTTTTAAATGCATATTTTCATTTGTATATTATCATACGTGGCATAATAGATAAAACATCTATTAAAAGAAAACAGAGTTGTTTGAACCCAAATTTTGTGTATATTCGTAGATTAGGGAATCCAGGGACAGATTTGCTAATGGCTAAACAACATACTATAGACACCTGAAGCAGAATCAGCATGTAAGGATAAATTCTCAAAAAAGGAATTCAGCATCATATTTTCAAAAATGACATTTTAAATGAAAGTAAATATAAAAGAATTTATCAAGAAAATATTGATAAACATGAATAGCTATTTCTTGTGTTGCTTCTTTAATCCATATAGGGGAATATAAATTAATAAAATAAAGCTCCTCAGGAACAGGGACAAGCGAGGATCAAAACATGTCTTAATGCCCAGATGACTGCTGTAAACCACAGGTACTTCAGAAGCTCAGCTCAATGTGAGATGAATTATTCAGGGAAGGCTTCACAGTATGGGTAAGACTCACTTTGGGCCTGAGCAGAATTTCAAAGAGAAAAGGGAAAAATTAGCAGAATTTCAAAGAGGAAAGGGAAGTGGCATCCCCAATAGTCAGTGAGTTGTTAGCAAATATGTGCAGTCTGACAAAGAGTTGGCTCTGACTGCAGCAAAAGGTTCATTTGGAAACTTGGGTTAAAAATTTTAAGAAAGCCTGAGAAGTTACCTGAAGAGCCAATAAGGGTTTTGGTTCTATGTTTGGAACAGGAGGCACGCTTGATGGAAGTAATATTTGAAGATAAAACTGACAGTGCAATTTAAGATGGTTCCAAGGGCAGAGAGCGGAAGCTAAGGGGCCCCATCCTGTAAATACTGGCACACAGGTTAGTAACTATGCTTTTTACCTAAATACTTTACCTTACCATTGTTGAATAATATAAATTTTGATGCATTTCTTTGTAGTTTTTGAACACATTTTTACTTCTTAAGATTTTGGGAGGCCTCTGCCATATTGTCTTGGGCAGGCGTCCCCAAACTTTTTACACAAGGGGCCAGTTCACTGTCCCTCAGACCGTTAGAGGGCCGCCACATACTGTGCTTCTCTCACTGACCACCAATGAAAGAGGTGCTCCTTCCTGAAGTGCGGCGGGGGGCCGGATAAATGGCCTCAGGGGGCCGCAGTTTGGGGACGCCTGGTCTTGGGGAATCATGGTTGCGCCATCTTTGTAAAAGTCTTGTCATAAGATGTATAAAAATCAGAATTACACATAAAACTGCATTGTGGTTTTACAGCTATTTTTGACAGCTTTAATGAAGTATGATTTATGTATTATAAAGTTCATTTGTTTTAATGGTATAACTCAATGATTGTTTTAGAAAATGTAATAGAGTTGTACAACCATCATCACATGCCAATTTTAGAAAATTTTCGTCATCCTGAAAAAATACTTTGTGCTCATTTGCAGGCAAGTCCTGGTTTCCTATCCTTAGCTCCAATCACTAAGCAACTTTCTGCCTCTATATATTTATCTTTTCTGGGCACATAAATGTAATTAGACAATATGTGATCTTTTGCCATCTGGTTTCTTTTACTTAGCATAATGTTTTTGAGGTTCATCCCATGTTGTATTATGTTTCGTTACTTCATTCCTTTTTATTGGTAAATAATAATCCACTGTATGGCAATACCACATTTTATTTATCCATGTACCAGTTAACAGACATTTGGATTTCTTCCAGTATTTAATGATAGTGTTTAATTGTACTAATTGTAATTGTAATACAGTAAACACAGTAGAGTATTTAGCTATTATAAATACTGCTGTATGAAGATGGGTACAAGTTTTTTATGAACACGTGTTTTCAGTTTCCTTGGGTGTATACCTAGGAGTGGGATTACTGTCAGATGCCAACTCTGTTCAACTTTTCGAGATGTTGCACAACTGCATTCCAAGGTGAATTCACCATTTTACATTCCCACCAGAGTGTTTGAGGGTTGCAGCATCCTCGCCAACACTTCTTATGATCTGTCTTATTCATTATAGTCATTCTGCTGGATTTTAAGTGGTATCTTATAGCTTTCTTTTGCATTTTCCTAATGATGGATGATATGTAGCATCTTTTCATGTGCTTAGTGGCTACCCATATTCTTTTGTAAAATGTATATTCAAATATTTTGCTTATTTTTTAATTGGGTTGTCATCTTGTTAATGATTTTTTTTTTTTTTTTTTTTTTTTTTGAGGCAGAGTCTCACTTTGTCTCCCAGGCTGGAGTTCAGTGGTGCAGTCTCTGCTCACTGAAACCTCTGCCTCCTGGGTTCAAGAGATTCTCCTTCGTCAGCCTCCAGAGTATCTGGGATCACAGGTGCCCACCACCATGCCTGGCTAATCTTTTGTATTTTTAGTAGAGATGGAGTTTCACTGTGTTGTCCAGGCTGGTCTCAAACTCCTGATCCAGTGATCCGCCCATCTCAGCCTCCCAAAGTGCTGGAATTACAGGCATGAGCCACCACACCTGGCCCTTGTTACTGATTTTTTTAATTGTTCTTTATGTATTCCCGGTTAAAGTCCTTTATTAGATTAACGATTTACAAATGTTGTCTCCCATTCTGTGGACTGTCTTTTAACTTTAATAATAGTGTCTTTTGAAGCAACAAAGGTTTGGCTTTGATGAAATCTAATTTATATATATATATTTTTTTCCTTTTATCACTTGTGGTTTTGGTGTTGTATCTCAGAAGTCTTTGCCTAACAGGCCAGGCCCGGTGGCTCATACCTGTAATCCCAGTATTTTGGGAGGCCAAGGTGGGCGGATCACCTGAGGTCAGGAGCTTGAGGCCAGCCTGGACAACATGGTGAAACCCCATCTCTACTAAAAATACAAAAATTAGTCAGGCATGGTGCTGGGCACCTGTAATCCCAGCTACTCAGAAGGCTGAGCCAGGAGAATGGGTTGAACCCAGGAAGTGGAGGTTAAAGTGAGCTGAGATTATGCTGCTATACTCCAGCCTGAATGACAAAGCAAGACTCAATCTCAGAAAAAACCCAAAAAACCATACACACAAGTTCATGAAGATTTACTCCTATGTTTGCTGAGAGTTTTATAGTTTTGCCTCTTACTGCTAGGTCTCTAATCCATTTGGAGTTAATGTTTATGGTATGAGGTGTAGAGATCCCACTTTATTCTTTTGCATGAGTCCAGTTGTTCCAGCACTGTTTATTGAAAAGACTCTCTTCCCACCGAATTATCTTGGTGTGCTTGTTAAAAAAGAAATTCATACATATAAGAGTTTATTTTTGGACTCACAACACTATCCCATTTTTCTATATGTCAGTTTTTTTCGTTCGTTTGAAACAGTCTTGTTCCCTCACCCAGGCTGGAAAACAGTGGTGCAATCTTGGCTCACTGCAACCTCTTGGTTCAAGCAATTTTCCTGCCTCAGCTTCTTGAGTAACTGGAATTACAGGCACTCACAATCACGCCCGGCTAAATTTTTTGTATTTCTTGGAGAGACGGGGTTTTGCCATGTTGGTTGGTCTGCTCTCAAACTCTTGACCTCAAGTGATCTGCCTGCCTCGGCCTCCCAAAGTGCTGGGATTACAGGCATGAGCCACTGCACCCAGCCTCTGTATGTCATTTCTTATGCCAGTACCACCATGTTGTTTTTGGGAGGGCTTTTCCCCAGCTTTATTGAAATATGATTGACAAACTAAAAATTATATATATTTGAGGTAAACATCATGGTGTTTTGATGTAAGTATACCTTTTGTAATGCTTGCCACAGTAAAGCTAGTTGGCACATTCATCACCTGACATAATTACCATTTGTGTCCGTGATGAGCACACCTAAAATCTAGTCCCTTAGCAAATTTCAATTATTAACTATAGTTACCATGCTGTATATTGTATCCCTAAAACTTATTTACCTTATAACTGAAAATTTATAGGTACAACACTTTTGATTACATCACTTTTACTTTAGTTTTACAGTAAATTTTTAAAATGGGAAGTATGAGTCCTTCAACTCTCTTCTTTTTTAAGATTGTTTTACTTATTCTTGGTCTCATATTTCCATCTTAATTGATCCATAATAAGGATCAACTTGTTAATTTCTGCAAAAAAGCAGCTGAGATTTTGATGGATATTACATTAAATCTATAGATCAATTTGAGGAATATTCTGCCTTAATATTGAGGCTTCTAATCCATGAACATGGAGTATTTCTCCATTTATTTAGATCTTTAACTTCTTTCAATAATGTAGTATGATTTTCATTGTACAAGTCTTGTATTTATTTTGTTAAATTTATTCCTACATATTTTATTCTCTTTTATGCTATTTTAAATCAAAATGTTTTCTTAATTTTATTTTCAGATTATCTATTGCTAACATATAAAAATATAATTTTATTTATTTATTTTTTAATCCTGTGACCTTGCCGAACTTATTTAGTAGTTCTAGTGGGGAGGGTTCTTTATTTATTGTGGAATCCTTAGGATTTTCTACATAGAGGGTCATGTCATCTGATGATAATGTTTTATTTCTCCCTTTCTAATCTGCATGCCTTAATTTATTGTTCTTTTCTATTGCTCTGACTGTAATATCCATTACAACCTTGACTACAGGTGATGAGAACAATCATTCTTGCCTTGTTTCCAAGCTTAGAAGGAAAACATTCAAACATGCTTCGTTAAGTATGATATTAGCTTTAGGTTTTTTGTAAATCAGGTTTTTTTGATTTTGTTTTATAATTTTTTATTTTTGTAAGTACATAGTAGTAGATGTGTGTATTTATGAGATATATGTGATGTTTTGATACAGGCATACAGTGTATAATAATCACATCAGAGTAATTGGGTATCTGTCTCCTCAAGCACTCATCATTTCTTTGTGTTAGGATGATTTCGATTCTACTCTTTTAGTTATTTTAAAATACACAGTAACTTGTTGTTTGACTGTAGTCACCCTGTTGTGCTATCAAGTACTCGATCTTACTCATTCTTTCTAGCCAAGTTTTGTGTCTATTAACTCTCCCCACTTTTCCCTCCTTCCCCAGTACCGTTCCCAGCCTCTGGTAATCATCATTCTACTCTGTTTTCATGAGTTCAGTTATTTTAATTTTTAGCTCTCATAAATGAGTGAGAACATGCAAACTTTGTCTTTCTCTGCCTGGTTTATTTTGCTTAGTGTAATGTCCTTCACTTTCATCCATGTTGTTGTAAATGACAGGATTCTGTTTTGTGTGTGTATCTACCACATTTTTTAATCTATTCATGTGGTGTTGAACATTTATGGCTGTTGTAAATAGTGCTGCAATACACATGAGAGTGCAGTGTTGACAAGTGTTCTGAGTTTTTAATGGACTTCAGAAACCCCAAAGTCTACATCTTTATATGAAACTCCTAATTTTAAAATGATGACTCAATTTTTTTAAACTGTCAAAAAAAAAAACACGTTAGATGAGCCTATGAGCACTCAGAATATATATAACCTCTCTTTTAAGGATGCAATATTAAGAGGCAGAATGAGACTAATCACTTTTTACAGTTAATCCAGAAAACAAAAAGTTAAATCCACTTTGAAGTTAACACTAGGTTCAGAGGCCCAGAATAACAAATACTATAAGGCCTATTGCTTTTGTTGTCTTTAAACTTTCTTTTCTGCCTCCCCTTAAATAGAAGATAAGAAAATATAGTTAAATCTATTGAAGATGTTACATTCCTGTTTATAAAAATGTGTGATCACTTTTTAAAGTACAGGCTTATGTTTCCAAAGCAACAGCATTTCCTTCCCACTGCTATAGACTGGTCAATGAAAGGCAGAATGACGTAATGGGAAACCACCAAATTATTAGAATTAGACAGGGTCCTAATTCTGGCTGTTTGATGTGCAACTGATTTAGCTTCATTTCATTGTCTTCATTTATAAAATGGAGATGCTAATATCTACTTCTTTACCTTATATGGTTGAAAGGGCCACATGAGATAAAATATGGGAAAGTATGAAGTGTTGTGTATATGTTAGTTGATATTGCCCAAATCACATGGATAGTTGGGACGGTACAGGCTCATGAATCTCAAATTCTCCGTCTCTGGCTGCTGCTGTTTCTCTAGACCACAGCACCTGTTGAAATGGTCATCTTATCAGCCAGTAGGGTTGAGCAGATGAGGAAGCATAAGGCAAGAAGTTATTTGAAAAAAGTCAGCCAACATTTTGGGATCTCAAATAGCACTGTGTCTCTGTAAAACAGGGCGTAGGCAGAGCTTCAATGTTAAACCTGAAGTATTGACCCTTAACATTTTTATTTTATATTTTATTTTATTCTATTTTATTTTGAGATGGAGTCTCACTCTGTCATCCAGGCTGGCCGGAGTGCAAGGGCGTGGTCTTGGCTCACTGCAACCTTTGCCTCCCGGGTTCAAGCGATTCTCCTGCCTCAGCCTCCTGAGTAGCTGGGACTATATGAACATGCCACTGCATCCTGCTAATTTTTGTATTTTTAGTGGAGAGGGGTAGTATTGGATCACAGGGAAGTATTGACCTTGTGATCCACATGCCTCAACCTCCCAAAGTGCTGGAATTACAGGCATGAGCTACTGCTCCCGGCTGACCTTTAACATTTGTGAGAGGTACCCAGGAATGAGAGCACCACCTACATTGTAGATCAGCCTCTGTAGCATTCTCACAGTTTGACCTTTGGCTGATTCCTTCTTTCTCTTTTTCATATTTTTGTGCTATATTGCTTTATGAGGAAAAGTGTCAATCAAACTCTTAGCCTGAAATGAATGCCTTCTTAGCCTGAAATCCAGCATTTTATTTTTCCCATAGCTCAGGGTTCCCCAAACAATGTTTTTAAAGTGCTGTTTCCTTAAGATTTAATAGGTGTTCAAGAAAAAAGATAATCTCATGGTCGAAAAAGATTGGAAAAGTGCTGTATACTGTACCTCCTCTGGGATATTCACAAGGTATTAAAGTTTTGAGAAGACCTGAATTAAAGAAACTTGTCCATGTTTACCCATTTATTTGATCACAGAATTTTCCCTTTGTGGAACCAGTATTTGTGTTTACTAACATATTTGATCACCTTTATCAGTAACCCTCCTTGATGGAATGTACATTAATATCTTGTGGCTCTAGCATACTGCAGAAATTGTTTTGGAAAATGCTGTTGTACAGCCACGTCCCTCATTTCACATACACCAAATTGAACCACCAGCAGTTAGCCGTATATTTATTTCACTTTCCCACTTCCAAGCCTTTCTTAATTATTCACTGTGCTTGGGATGCTTTCTCTTCTCTCTCCTTGCTCTCTGGAATCTTTTCAACCAAACAAGCAGAGTCATTGCAACAGCAATGGTTCCCATTTTTGAAGTCTTACCACTTTCCACTCTTTTAGCAATTTTAGCACCTAGTACTGTGCTAGTGTGTACCTGATCTTTTTTCCTGCTCTATTTTACATTTCTTAGGGTTATTGTTTTCCATATAGTACATTAGCCTGGTATATTGCTTGTAGCCAGACTTCAATAAATACCTGTGGAATGAATAAATAAATGAGTTGCTGCCAAGAGCAGTGGCTTGTGCCTGTAATCCCAGCTCTTTGAGAGGCTAAGGTGGGCTGATCACTTGAGGTCAGGAGTTCAAGATCAGCCTGTCCGACCTTGTGAAACCCTGTCTCTACTGAAAAACTAAAAACTAAAAAAAAAAAAATAATTAGCCAGGCATGGTGGTATATGCCTGTAATCCCAGCTACTTGGGAGGCTGAGGCAGGAGAATTGCTTGAACCAGGGAGACAGAGGTTGTAGTGGGCTGAGATTGTGCCACTGTACTCCAGCCTGGGTGACAGAGTGAGACTCCATCTTAAAAATAAATAAATAAATAAGTTGCAATATGGTGAAATTTAATATGCTATCTACAGTAAATAATGGAATTGGAGTTTGAAGAGGAGGAATGGGGAGGGATCTCTCACAGGCTGACCTATATATACAATTTTTAATAGCTGTATTAATTGGCCTAAAAGTATACAATTTGATAAGTTTTGGCATATGTGTGCACCCAAGAAACCACAATCACATCAAGATAATGAGCATATCCGCCACCTCAAAGTGTCCTCATGCCCCTCCACCCTTTCCTACATCTTCCTCCCTCCTGTGTCCCTCCCCTTCATACCACCTTCCTAGCCCAATTCAAGGCAATCACTGATCTGCTTTTGGTCATTATACATTGGTATAGATTTCACTGAAATTTATATAAATGGAATCACACAATATGTACTCTATTTTGCCTGACTTCTTCACTCAACATAACTATTTTGAGATCTATTCATAATGCAACATATTCATTCCTTTTTATTACTGAGTAATATTTCATTGTATAGCTATACCACAGGTTGCTTACCCATTTATTTATGTATAGACATTTGGGGTTTTTTCTAGTTTTTTGGCTATTAAAAATAAAACTTCTATGAACATTTGTATGTAAGTCTTTTTATAATATATGCTTTCATTTTTCTCATATAAATACTTAGGAGTTGGCCTGGCACAGTGGCTCTCACCTGTAGTTCCAGCACTTTGGGAGGCTGAGGTGGGTGGATTATGAGGTCAGGAGATCAAAACCATCCTGGCCAATATAGTGAAACCCCATCTGTATTAAAATACAAAATATTAGCCAAGCATGGTGATGTGTGCCTGTAGTCCCAGCTACTTGGGAGGCTGATGCAGGGGAATTGCTTGAACCTGGGAGGCAGAGATTGCAGTGAGCAGAGATCACACCACTGCACTCCAGCCTGGCAACAGAGCGAGACTTCATCTCAAAAACAATAAAATGGCAAAAAACAGCCATGTGAAAAAAGGAAAAAAATGAAGAGGTTAAATGAGAAATTGTATTATATAAATTTTGCTACAATTTTGTTTTGTTTGTGAGACAGTGTCTTCCTCTGTCTCTCAGGCTGGGGTGCAATGCCATGATCTTGGCTCACTGCAGCCTCCTTCTCCCAGGCTCAAGTTATCCTCCTGCCTCAGCCTCCTGAGTAGTTGAGACTACAGGCATGTTCCACTGCACCTGGCTAATTTTTGTATTTTTTGTAGAGACAGGGTTTTGCTGTGTTGCCCAGGCTGGTCCCAAACTCCAGAGCTCAGGTGATCCTCCTGCCTCTACCTCCCAAAGTGCTGGAATTAAAGGCATGAACCACCATGCCTGGCCTTATTTTACCACAGTTATTTTTTTTTTTAAACCTTCCCGAACTGTTTTCCAAAGCGTTTGTACCATTTTACATTTCCACCAACAGTGTATGAAAGTTCTAGTTATTCCCCATCCTCATCAACCCTTAGTACAATAAGTCTTTTTAATTTTAGTCATTCTAATTGATGAGTGATGTTTTGTGGTTTTAACTTGCATTTCCCTGATGCCTAATGATGTTGAATATAAAGCATGTGCTTATGTGTTCTTGGTATATCTTTGATGAAGTGTCTATTAAAATAAGTTGCCCATTTTTATAGTAAGCTGTTTTCTTGAATCTTGAGAGTTCTATATACCAGTAAGATACAAATCTTATGTCAGATACATATTTATGAAAATATTTTCTCCTAGCCTCTTCTTTTTTAATTAACAGTTTCTCTTGAGGAGCAAAAATTTTAAATTTTGGTAAAATCTAATTAGTTATGTTGTTCTTTTAATGATTCTTTTTGGTGGTCATATCTAGGAAAGCTTTGCCTAATGCACAGTCACAAAAATTTTCTTACACACGGTTTTTTATAGTTTAAAATTTTTAATTTAGCTCTATGTTCAATTTTGAGTTAATTTTTGTGTATAGTATGAGACAAAGATCAAAGGAGTTTTTTGTTTTGTTTTATTTTTGTATGTGAATATCCAGTTGTTACAGCATCATTTGTTGAACAGACTTCTTTCTCTGGGGAGTTGCTTTTGCGTATTTGTCAGTAATCTGTTATTTATATACGTGCGGCTTCATTTCTGGACTCTACATTCTGTTCCATTTGTCTATCTTAACAGTAATACAAACTGCCTTGCCTATCATAGCTTTATAATAAATATAGATCAATAAATATATATTTTAGGTTTAAATCTAATTTTTACATTTAGATTAGAATTTTTAATCTATATTTTAGATTTAATAAAAACATTTAAATAAGTTTAAATTTCTACTTTATAAGTAAATGAATGGGGAAAAGCCATGTTAATCCTCCAACTGTGTTCTGCTTTTACAAAGTTATTTTGGTGTGCTAAATTCTTAACACTCTTATATGAACTTTAAAAACAATTTGTCAGTTTCTACCAAAAATCAAAAACAAAAACACAAAACAGAAACCCATGTAGGGTTTTGGATTGGGTGTGCTTTAAATCTGTAGCTCAATTTAGGTAGAATTAACATCTTAATAATGTTGAGTCTTCCAACCCATGGATATGGTGTGTGCTTCTATTTATTTAGGCCTTCTTTAATTTCTCTCAGTATTGTTCTGTAGTTTTAACTTTTGTACAGATCTTACTCATCTTTTGGTAAGATTTATTCCTATCCTATTTTTGATGCTGTTACACGTGGTATTATATTTTAATTTCAATTTGATTGTTCATTGCTGATACAGAAAAATAATATTTTGTGTAGTGATCTTATATTCTACAAGCTTGTCCAACCTGTGGCCCACAGGCCGCATGCAGCCCAAGACAGCTTTGAATATGACCCAACACAAATTCATAAACTTTCTTAAAACATATGAGCGTTTTTTTTTTTTTTTTTGCAATTTTTTTTTTTTTTTTTTTTTTTAGCTCAGTGGCTATCATTAGTGTTAACATATTTTAGGTGTGGTCCAAGACAATTCTTCATCTAATGTGGCCCAGGGAAGCTCAAAAGATTGCCTGTCACATTGAGGAAGTATAATTCTATTACTATTTTGCTAAGAATTTTCATCAGGAATAGATATTAGATATTAGATGCTGTCAAGTACTATTTCTGTTTTGAGTGAGATGATCATATAGTTTTTCTTTTTTATTAATATTCTGGGCTTTGGTAGTTTGTGTCTTTAAAGGAATTTGTTCATCTGTGTTGACAAGTTTATGGTATAAAGGTGTTCATAATATTCTCTTATTAACCTTTTAATATTTGTAGAATCTGTAGTGATATCATCTCTCTCATTCTTTCTTTTATTTTGTATAACATGATGTCTTGAAATATGTATATGTCGTAGAATGGCTAAATAAGCTAATTAACATGTATTACCTCACATATTTATCATTTTTATGTGAACACTTGAAATCTACTTTCTTAGCAATTTTCAAGGAAACAATGCAGTAGTCACCATGTTATACAATAGATCCCTTGAATTTATTCCTCCTCCCTCAACTTCTTGTAACCACCATTCTACTCTCTACTTGTGTGAGTTCAACTTTTTTAGATTATACATATGAGTGAGATCATTCAGTATTTATCTTTCTGTGACTAGCTATTTAACTTAATGTTCTCCAGGTTCGTCATGTTGTCACAAATGACAGGATGCCCTTTTTTTAAGGCTGAGTAGTATTTCATTGTGTATACTGGAAGTTGTTCTGGGTGAGTTAGTGAGTGAGTGGTGAGTGAATGTGAAGGCCTAAGACGTTACTGTACACTACTCTAGACTTTATAAACACTGTACACAGGCTGTCCACAATTTATTAAAACAATTTTGCTTTCCTTAATAATAAATTAACTTTAGCTTATTGGAACACTGTAGACTTAATAAACACTGTACACAGGCTATCCGCAATTTATTAAAACAATTTTGCTTTCTTTAATAATAAATTAACTTTAGCTTATTGTAACTTTTTTACTTTGTAAACTTTAAAAAAAAAATTTTTTTTTTTTAAGCAGAGTCTCACTCTGTCGCCCAGGCTGGAGTGCAGTGGCATAGTCTCGGCTCACTGCAACCTCCTCCTCCCAGGTTCAAGCCATTCTCCTGCCTCAGCTTCCCAAGTACCTGGGATGACAGACATGCACCACCACGCCTGGCGAATTTTTTGTATTTAGTAGAGACAGGGTTTCACTGTGTTGGTCAGGCTGGTCTCAAACTCCTGACCTCAGGTGATCCACCTGCCTCAGCCTTCCAAAGTGCTGGGATAACAGGCATGAGCTACCATGCCTGGCCTAAATTTTTTTTTTTTTTTTAGCATTTTGACTCTTGTCATAACACTTAGCTTAAAACACAAATACATTGTACAGCTATACAGAGTTTTTTCTTTCTATCCTTACTCCATAAGCTTTTTCCTATTTTTTAAATTTTTATTTTCTTCTTTTACTTTTTAAACATTTTTGTTAAAACTAAGACACAAACACACACATTAATGTAGTTCTACACAGTCAGGATCATCAGTATCACTGTCTTCCACCTCCACATCTTGTCCCACTGGAGGGTCTTCAGGGGCAAAAACATGCATGGAGCTTTCATCACCTATGATGATAATGGAATACCTTCTTTTGGAATACCTCTTGAAGGACTTGCTTAAGCCTTTTTTAGAGTTAACTTTTAGAAATTTATAAGTAGAAGAAGTATGCTTTAAAATAATGATAAAATGTATATTAAATACATAAGCAGTAACAGTGATTTATTAAATATTATCACATAGCATGTACTGTACATAATTATATTTGCTTTACTTTTGTATGGCTATGGCTACCTGCACAATACGTTTGTTTACACCCACATCACCACAAGCACATGAATAAATGCATCATGCCATGATGTTACGACAGCTGCTGTATCACTATGCAATAGGAATTCTTCAGCTCCATTATAATAATTTTATGGGACTACCTTTATAAATGCATTCTGTCATTGACTGAAATGCCACAAAGCTGAACATGATTGTAATATGAATGCAGTCTTACATATTTACCCATGTTGTTACCATTTCCAACATCTTCTTTTTTGCTGACCTAGAGTTCCATTTGCTATCATTTTCCTTCCTTCTGAAAGACTTTCTTTTATATTTCTTTGAGAACATTGTAGTGCAAGTCTTCTGGTAATTAATTATTATAAATTTTGTTTTTGAAAGATATTTTCACTGGTACAGAATTTAAGGTTGACAACTTTTTTCTTTCCATACTTCAAAGATAATCAATATCTTTAACTCTCCTGTGTGCTTTTTATTCCTCTAAGAAATCTGTTACCCTTATCTTTATTTTTTATATGCAATGTGTCTTTTTTCTCTAACTACTTGGTAGAGATAGTTTTAATTGCTTAAAATTATGATAAAGATTTTTGCTTTATCATAGTTTTTTAAGCAATTTGGTTACAATGTTTTGACTTTATTTGATGTAGTTTTCTTCTTGTTTCTTGTGTTTAATGTTCATTGAACTTCTTGGATCTCTGGCTTTATGTTTTTTCTTAAATTAGGAAAAAGTATTGGTCATTATTTCTTCAAATAGTTTTCTGTCCCTCCTCCAATCTGCTTTCCTTTAGAGGGACTCAAATGTCATATATATTAGGCAACTTGAAGTTGTTTTACAACTCACTGATTTTTTTTTCATTTTTGATAATTTTTATTGCTAAGCCTACAAATTCATTTTTTCACCTGCAACGTCTAATCTGCTGTTAATCCCACACATTTCCATCTTCACAAATAATTTTGCTATCTACAAGTTCCATTTGGGTCTTTTTTATTTCTTCCATGTCTTTAACTACTTTTTAAACATATAGAATACAATTATTATAACAGTTTTAATGGGTTTTTTTCCTGCTAATTTAACATGTGTGTCAATTCTGGGTCAGTTTTGGTCTCTTGATTATTCTCATTATGGGCTATGTTTTCCAGCTTTGGATGCTAGACTTTGTGAATTTTACCTTGTTGGGTGTTGGTTATTTTAGTATTCCTGTGAACATCTTTGAGTATTGTCCTTTGGTGCAATTAAGTCACTTAGAAACAGTTTGATCCTTTTAGGTCTTACTTTTTATGATTTGTTTTGTGATCTGAGCAGTGTTCAGTCTAGAGCTAATTATCACTACTACTGAGATAAAAGGCTTCCAAATACTCTATCCAATGCTTCATGAATTAGGAGTTTTTTCAGCCTGATTGGTGGGAACAGGCACTGCCAGCCTTATGTGAGCAGAAAACACTGTTCCCTGTAACCTTATTGAAGGAGTCTTTCTTCAGACTTAAATAATCTTCTTACGTACATGCTAATCAGTATTCTCTCTCCATACTTGAGGGGGTCCCTCTGCTAATCTCTTGGTTCTTCTGTCTGTGGAGCCTTCTTCTCTTCAGTAATTTGTCCTGTCAGTTCTGGCCACCTTGGTCTCCCTGAACTCTCAGTTCTACTTCCTCGACTCAAGTAACCCACCGGGGTGGCTTCTGGGTCCCCTCTCCTTGCGCCATTTCCTGGAAACTCAAAGCAATACACTGGGGTGATTGTAGGTCTCACTTTATTTTTTCCATCTTTCAAGAATTGCTCTCTCATTGCTTGTCTTGTTTCTTGAAACCATTGTTTTATCCTTTGTTCTGTGGGCTGTTTATTTGTTTGTTTTGGGTTATTTCAGGCAAGAGGATAAATGTATTTACTATCACTTCATCTTGGCCAGAAGTAAAAGTTGTAACAACAGTTATTTATTTTCTACCTCAGGGTCAATTGGGGTTCAGCTAATTTAATCTGGGTTCATTGAGAGCTGTTTGGGCTAAAATGATTTGTATTGGACTTTATATATATGTACATACAGGTATATATGTATGTGCTAAACTAATTTCTACTGGACTATATATACATATGTATGTGTATAATACAATGTATACACATATACACATATGTATGTGTTTGTATACACGTATGTATGTGTGTGTATATATCCACATGTGTATGTGTGTATTTGCATGTATGTGTATATTGCTGTATATATGTAAAGAAAGAAGGTTTAATTTAGTTGAAAATAAAAATCAGCAGGTCAGTAGTAGCCACCATAATCTTTTGGGATATAATGCTACTAATTTCAAAGAAATTGTGGTTATAGTGTTGAAATGTATATTTCTAAAAGTAACTATGGAAATTGTCATTTAATATCTTTGTTTTTATTTTAAAATGAGAAGACAATGTACGTAAAAATATGCAAGAATCAGAGGAAACCCACACATCCAACCACCTAGATGAAGTTGTTGCTGCTGTTAGCGTCACCCATAGAGAGAAGTTCCAAAGCAAACTGCCTCAGGCAGCACTATTCCAGCCTCCTCGAGAGAAACTCCACCTCTGTGAAGAGAAAGCAAAGTCCTATTCCAGCAGTCATGAAGTAAGGAGACTTTTGTTTCTGTATTTCTTCTCTGGGAATTGAGCTGTAAGGTATAATCAAGAGAAGTAGGATGTTTCAGATTACATTCCTAAATCTCAGGCGTTTGATACAAGAGAGTATATAAGACAGTGCCTTTGTTATAAGATGAATGAATGTAGTACTCTAGGCTCCAGGCACAGCAGCTGACATGGCCAACAACAAATATTGGTTGAGCTGCCACTGTGTGCCAAGTCTAGGTACTGGAATACAACACAAACAAAGCAGGTAAGGCCTCTGCTCTCATAGAGCTTCTAATTCCTTATGATCGTAAATCTTCTTGTTCTCTGCATACTTCTTTCCTCAAGAGTTTTACTCATTCACTCACTCATTCAATAGGCATTTCTCTATCACCTCTTACGTGTTGGATCCTGTTCATCCATTCATCATAAATACCCATGCTATGCCTAATATGTGCCAGGTACCATGTAGGTACCAGGGTTACAGATGGAAAAACTACTTGTCTTGGAGGCGCTCAGGATTTGGTTGGGAAGATAGGGTGACAGATAATGGTAGTTAGTTTGATAAGTTCTGTGAGCGCTCAAGTGACACAGATACAAAACAGAAACGGGGGGTAATGAGCCTGGAGGTGGTAGAGGGACAGCAGTTAAAGCACACTTTGTTGGGATGGGAGTTACTTGGACTGTACTGGTAAACAGTGCTTAGGAAGAGGACCAAAATGTTCTGGGCAGAGGTAGCAGATGGACAGGAGCCATGGGTCTGAGGGATTATAGTCTGGGGAACTATAAGGAGCTGTCTGGGACTAAGGTATAAATGACACAGGGCGAGAAATGAGGCTGGATTATGGACAGGAACTGAGACCCAGAGGGCACTCAAGGCCTAGTGAAAGAGTTTTTATTTTCTCCTAAAGATGATGGAGGATTACCATGAGATTACCAGCAGAAGCATGCCATGAGCAGGTTTAATTTTAAGAACAATCATTCCCATAGCTATGAAGAATATGGACAAAAAAAGAATAAAACCGGAAGAGGAGGATCAGTTAGGAGGATATTTGCAATAATCCTGGCAAGGAATCATGAGGGCCTAAACTACATGTGGCAGAGGCAGTAGAAATGCTGAGCTCTTTTGAAAGGAATTTAGAAATGGTAATCAGTGGGACAGGACTGGATGACTAACGGGGACGTAGAGAATGGAGATGTGAGAGTGAGAAAGCTGGGGTGTGTAGAATTCCCACCACCCAAGGTCTTAGTCTGCTTGGGTGATTGCAGGCTTGCCCATGACTTTCATCAGTATAATGAATATAGGATAAAGACCAGGATTAGGGAGAAAGGGCATAAATTTGGTTTTGAGGGTGTGCTTGTTCATTATGCACAGATACTCACTCAGTACCTATTATTTGTAGGCTCTAGGCTGGCAGCCTTTCTCAACTAGACTTCTGCAAAGAATTAAGCCTTCATGCCGAAAGGCATTTAACAGATTTAAATAATTCTTTTCTGTGCATCTAGAATGGTATTAAACATTTCGTTGTTCTGAGGTTCTGGTGAAGAATCCAGGATACAACAGTGAACAGGACAGACAAAGTGCATACCCTCATGGAGCTGAGAGGCAATTGACATTGTAAATGAACCAGATGATCATAGACTGTGATAAGTGCTAAGGAGGACATAGGCTGGCTCCCTCTTGGGTAGGTTGATCAGGGAGGGCCTCCAGGAAGATGTGACAGATAAGCTGAGACCTGAGGAAGAGAAGGAGTCAGTATGGAGGAGCTGAGGTGAAAGAGTTCTAGAGAGCGGAAACAGCACACGTAAATCTACAAGGTAAGCACAAGCAGGACATATTTTAAGCAAGGAGAAGCAGCTACAAGCTGACATTAAATATGGTGAGAGAGGCTGTCAGTTCACTTAGGGCCTTGCAGGTTTCAAGCTAAGTACTCTGAAAGGCCTTAAAAGTATTTTCAGCAAGGTATTAATAAGATGTAATTTACTTTTTAAAATACCAGTTTTTTGGTTATTTTGTGTTTTAAAATAATTTCTGACTTACAGAAAAGTCACAAGATTTACTCATTTTTAACATTTGCTTTGTTGCTTTGTTCTTTGTCTTTCGTTGTTTTTCTGAACTGAGAGTAAGCTGTAGATATTATGGCCCTTTAGCCCCAAATACTTCAGTGTTTATTCTGTAAAAACTATTCCCTTACATAGCTACAGTACAGTGATTGTAATTAGGAAATTGATGTCAGTATAATACTATTATCTAGTCTGTAAACTTGTCCATATTTCTTCTTAATAATGTCCTCTACAGAAAAAAAATCAGATCTGTGGTTCAGTCTGCAAATTCATGTTAAATAGAGTTGTCATGTCTCTTTAGTCTCCTTTAATGTGAAACAGTTGCTTAACCTACTCTGTTTTTCATGATCTTAATATCTTGGAAATGTACACTCTAATTATTTTGTAGAATATCTCTCCATTTGAGTTTGTCTTATGCTTCCTCATGATTTTATTCAGTTTGTACATTTGGAGCAGGAATACCACAGGTGTGACGTGGGGCCCTTCTTAGTGCATGCTGTCAAGAGGTGCATAATGTCTATTAGTCTCGTTGCAGTGATACCAACCTTGACTACTTGGTTAAGGTGCTGACTGGCAGGTTTCTTTACTGCAGAATTGCTATTTTTGCCTTTGTAATTATTGAGTATTTTGTGGGGAGATTCACTGAGACTATGTATATATTTAAAACTTCACTCTGCCAGTTTTAGTATTCACTGATGATTTTCACCTGAATCAGTTATTACTGTGATATTTGTCACATAGCCAGTCTCTGACTTCCACATCCTTTCAACGTTTGTTGGCATTCTATGATAAGGAGGAGCTTTTCTTTCTTCACAGCTTATTTATCATCCAATTATTCTTATCAGTATGGGTTCAGGAAATTTTATTTTTCAAATATGCTGCAACCTGTTATTTTCATGGAAGCTCAGATTGTTCCATATCTGCCAATGGGAGGCCCGTCAAGCTGGCTCCTGAGTCCTCAATCCATGTCCTCATTGTTTAATCACTTCCTTGATTTCTGGCAGCACAAGTTTGTCAGATTCATCTTGGACTTCCCCTGCAGCAGGGAACCTTGGTTCAGCTTAGTGGAGAGTAGCATTTAGACACCAAGATCTGGGTATTAAATGTCCATTTTTAAATATATATGGGCTAGACCTACTGATAATCAGCATTGCATATTTTAATATTAAGAAGTTTAGAAAACTTCAGATAATCCAAGAATGAAGTTGTGAAAAGACCTCTGGACTTTGCATCAAGGAGCTTGACCGTGAATTCTGATGCTACCACTTGCTGGTAAATCACCTCAACTTCCCAGCCTTATCCTTCATTTTCAAATTGAGGGGACTAGATTACATTATTTCCAAAACTCATCCCAGTTTTGAAATTGTCTTCCTACTTCGTACTTGTCTTCTATCTGCTCTGCCCCTTACTGATGCCTATTGCCAAAGCCACGGGAACTGGTAGAATAAAGGTTGGAAAACCAATAGGGATATCTGGACCATGCCTATAACAAGTAAGGATGTGAAGGGAGGACAAGCTGTTTTTTCTATACCTGTATCCCTACTCAAGTCCTGAAAACCAGAGCTATGATCAGGAAACCCCAGCTCAGCCTGTGCAGTCCCCTTTGCTGGAAATCTGTAGTTGGGACAGATTCATTATCAAAACAGATCTCCCTCTCTTTTTGTCTGTCTGGATTCCATGATATTGTCATCATTTCCTTCTCTTTCATGCACTATAGTTGTTGTTATCTTTATCTCTCCAAAGAAGTCATTACCTAAACCTCCTGTGTCTAGAGGCAATAAAAGGTGATTCCCAAAAAAACTACAAACAGCCAGTTAACATGTGAAGATGTTCAGCCTCATCAATTTATGGGGAAAATGTGGACTAAATCCAGGAGAAACAGGCTAACTGACAAACTAAAAACAAAACAAAAACTCCACAGTTTGTACTCAGTTCAATGTAAGGGGCATTTCTGCTCACGTATGCTGCACTGAAAGTGTGAACTGGTACAACCTCTTGCAGAAGTACTCCAACAGTAGCTACTCATAGCCTCAGAATTTTGCATATCCTTTACCCAACAATCCTATTTGTAGGAATTTATTTTGTGGAGATATTTATGAGTATGTGCAAAGCTATCCATACAGGATATTCAGTGAGTAAAAAATTTATGAACACCTAAGGGCCCAATAAAGAGTGGATTGAGTAATGCAGTTATGATATATTCATATAATAAAATACTGTGCAGCCATTCAAATTTACAGATGACATGAGAAGTTATTCATAAATTGTTTAAACAGCAGACTGTAAACCTGCATGTAGCTTATGAACCTATTTTTGAAAAAGAAAAAATATGTATAGATAGATTCATAAAAGTAAAGAATGAAGGGATATTTAGCTACCTAGACATCTCTAGGGAATAAACTTACAGGTGATTCTTAGTTTTTATCTTTTTGCTCATCTGTATTTAGACAATGAACATACATTATTTTTGTAATAGGAAACATGTTACTATAGGAAAAAAATGCCACAGTCCACCTTCTTTCAGCACTTTATGATGAGCACATATTCCTCAGCTTCCTCCTGGTAGGTCACAAAAGTGACTTTCCTGTGGCCAGCTGTCTGGCTGTGTATTTTGTTAAGAAAAATGTTGTTTTAGGGTGAAGATATTTCTAATGCATGTAGGAATTGTGTGGAAATGCAAGCCCTTTGAGCTTTGACATTGATGAGGGTGCATCCTGGGTGCATCCTGGATCTTCTCCACAACTCTGTCTTTGTTCTTACCTTTCTTCCTCTGGTTTGACCCCTTCAGCTTTCTTTCTACAGCCATCTCTCTTGCTGTTCTTGCTATCTGTTGCTGCATAATACCCCAGCAACTTACTGGCTTAAAACAAGAATAGCCATTCATTTTTCTCATGAGCCTGCAGTTTTTGCAGAGCTCAGTGGGGTTTGCTTAGCTTTGCTCCATACAGCATCAGCTGGTCTTGAAGGGTCTGGAGATTTCTGCCACCAAAATAGTTCACTCAAACTATCAGTGCCTTTCTATGTGGGTCTTCTCTCCATGGGGCCATGTTGGCTTCCTCCCAGCATGGGGTTTCTGTATTAGTTTGTAGTGCTGTCATAACAAAATCCCACAGATGCTGAGGCTTAAAGAATAGTTTTTATTTCCTCACAGTTCTGGAGGCTAGAAGTCCAAGATCAAGGTGTGAACAGGGCTTGATTTCATTCTAAAACCTCTCTGTTTAGTTTGTAGCTGACTGTCTCTTGCTGTATTCTCACATGATCATTTCTCCATGTGCATGCCCATCCCTGGTGTCTTTTCCTTTTCATATATGAGGATACCAGCTGTATTGGACTAGGGTTTACCCTAACCCCTCCTTTGAACTTAAATCACCTCTTCAAAGACCTCATCTCCAAAAACAGTTACATTATAAGGTACTGGGGGTTGGAACTTCAATATATGAATTCAGGGAGGTTGGGGAGGGGGCACAATTTAGCCCATAACAGGTTTCAAGAGTAAATACCCAAGAAGAGACAAAAGCAAAGGCACCAGTTCCTTAAGACTTGGGCCTGAAACCTGGCACTTCATCATTTCCTCCAGGTTCTATTGGCCAAATAGTCATAAAGCCCAGATTCAAAGGGAATGGGACATAGACCCCCCCCCCCAATATCTGGATGGAAGGAGTATCAAAGAATTTTGGAGCTGTGTTTTAAAACTATCAGCTTCGCTTTGAAGATATGGCTAGTCTGAGATGACCTGGAGCTGGGAATCCAGTGTTCTGTTCTCTTTGTCCTAGCCTGAATGAAAAATGTGCTTCTTGCTACTTTAATCAAGTCTGTGAGTCCTGCTGATCTCATTTGCTAGCTAATATAGACAGCTAAGAAAAATTTTGAATTGAGAGCTTAAGTATAGTATTTGGCAGCCTGAGCAGCATGGCGAAACCCCATCTCTACCAAAATACAAAAATTTAGCCTGGTGTGGTGGTACACATTTGTGATCCCAGCCTGCACAGGAAGCTGAGGTGGGAGGATCGCTCAAGCCCACCCCAGAGGTCGAGGCTGCAGTTAGCTGATACTGTGCCACTGTACTCCAGCCTGGGTAACAGAGTGAGACCCTGTCTCACACACACACACAATAAAAGTATAGTATTTGAAAACACTACCATTTGCACCTGTTGTTCCTGCTTATGTAGTAGCTGTTCATTGGTGAGCAACTGGGAAACCTAAAGAATGACTAGATGTCTGCTCTACATTTTCTATTTTTAAAATTCTATTACTTTTTTTCACCTTTAAATGTACTACAAATTGCAGTTACATTTATTGTCTATTTCATCTTACCAGACGTACACTTTACCACCCCAAATAGATCTTTGTCTGTTTTGTTCTCTGATACATCTCAAGTGCTTAGATCAAGGTTTTGTACATAGTAGGCACTCAGTATTTATCAAATGGATAAAAGCATGTTTATTTTGTGCTTTGTGACTCTTAGTTTCAAGTTGTATAACTGGTAAGCCTGTTTTCTCTTCCTTACAGTACAAACAGGCTGTCCATGAGCTTGTGCGTTGCGTAGCACTGACAAGAATTTGCTATGGAGACTCACATTGGAAACTAGCAGAGGCACATGTAAATCTGGCTCAAGGCTACCTCCAGCTGAAAGGTAAGCTCACCTTAGACTGAGGGGGATCACTTGGTTGATTTCTGCTGTTCTCCCCAAAATTTGATCCACACATAATTAGAAGGATTGGGTTTTAAAATATTCTTTCCAAATACTGAGAAGCCATTTCCTTTCAGAAAAAGCTGATAAGGTATATAACATGTAAACATTCAAAGGGGAAAAAATTATGTTTTTGGGTTTTTTTTTTACATGATTTCAAAAGTAGGGTTCTTAGGAGAAAATTAATCTGCTGGGCCAGAAGGCTTTGTAGGAAAAAACCCAAGATATGGAATAGGGGCCCAGAATGGGATTCATTTACACTTTTACTGGAGAATCTCTTGACTGTAAAATCTCTTGATTGTAAATAACCAAAAAGTTTAAAAAGACTAACCCAAATTGCCATAAACAAAAGTTTTTGGCTCATACAACTTAAAAATTCAAGGGGAAAACTTGCTTTAGACTTAACCATATCCAGAGTTGAAACAGTGTGACCAGGATTCAGTTTGTCTCTCTTCCACTGCTTGGCTCTGTTTTTGTTGGTATTTGCTCCATTCTTAGCCAGGCTTTGCCCACATGGTGGCAGCAAGGCTGCCAGTAACTTTATGCTTCCATTATAAGCATTCCAAGGCGTAAAAGAATGTCACCTCTTTGAAGACCTCATCTCCAAAAACAGTTACATTATAAGGTACTGGGGGTTGGGACTTCAATATATGAATTCAAGGAGGTTGAGGAGGGGGCACAATTTAACCTATAACAGGTTTCAAGAGGTTTTTAACCCATAACAGGTTTCAAGATTTACCAAAGTCCAGGATATGGGATGGGTTCTAATTGAAACAACCTGGATTGTATACCAAAGGCAAGGAATAGTCTAATTGGCTAAACCTTCATTGGATTTTTGACTTCATTGGATCTTGAAGGAGAAGCAGCCCTTCACCAAATCACATGGATTGGATGTGCAGGAGCCAGGCATCCAAAAGGGAAACGGCAGAATGGGTGAGGGGAAGGCAAAAACAATAGACACCCAGGATATGATCATGGCTTCTACTTACTGACTGTGCAGACTAAGATGGACAAGAGCATCTCTGTGCTCAGCTTCTTCAGTTGAAAAGTGATGATGATGGTGATGGTGATGCTAACTTTCCAGGCTTGGCCCGGTGAATAAAGAAAATAATAGAAGTGGAAAACACCATAATATTCTATACCAAGCATATTCATTATTTCCACCCAATGAATTTGGCCAAATCTGATTATAGACTGGTCCCACCTATTCGATTAAAGACTCTTAGGGACCTTGGAGATTATCTAATTTAAACTCTGCCCTCCCACCCCATTTTGTAGATTCAGGGAAAACAATGAGTCTGAGTCAGAACAACATGCCCCATACCACACTGTTAATAAGTAGCTGATCTGAGACTCAGACCTAGGATTTCAATGCCAGTTTGTCCTGCCATCTGGGGTTTCAGATGATACTTTTCTTATACAGCCTGCTGCCTGTCTGTGTGAGAGTTCTTCTTTCTCAATTTAAAGTAAAAGTAGTATCTACCATTTATTAAAGTCTCATTGGGTGCCAGGCATCATGTTATTTTCCATGCATAACCTTATTCAGTCCTCACCACAGTCCTCAGAGGTGAGTATTTTTAATATCCCTGTTTATAGCCGAGAAAGCTGAGGCCAACATTTCATAATAAGTGGTGGAGCAGGGGATCCATTCTGGGCAGTCTGACTTCAGAGCCAATGTTCTTGAACTTCACCCTATGCTGCCTCCAGTAAACTGAGTTCAGGTTCCTTCAGGGACTCTACACAGTTGAAAATATAGTTCACCATGCTTTGTGTAACATCACAATCACAGGCGGCACTAAATACATGTCTGTACTTTTTAAAGATGTATAATAAGACAACATTGTGTAAGAATTCCCACATGAAAAGCATACCCTTGATTTTTTCCATTAGAAAATATCTTCTTCCTGTTTTATAGACATAGGAACAGAATTAACTTCATATTTTGACAGGTTTTTTTAGAGATCTGAGACACAATTCTGTGTAATTAAGAACGTAAGACCGAGGCTATGTGGATGTGAGTGGAAGGGGTGTTAGTGTAGGGGAGGAGACTGGGAATACAGGGAAGTGCAAAGCCCTGAAGACTTGCTGGTGATCTCAGGCCTCCTTTCCCACAGATTAGCAAGCCCATGGAGGAGCACGGGAACACACTGGGGAATTCGTTCTTCGTAGTATTTTTTTTTTTGCTCCATTTTGTCTCATGTTCATCTGTTACTACATAGGAATATGAGATTGTCACACATTAGTCTGTTACCTCATTGGAATTGTGTTTATAAGTTTTTATAATCAGATATGTATGATGTTAAAATAACTGATGTTATGATTACAGGTGGGTAAGTCGAAGATTCATAATTTTTAGTATTTCATTTAAGATTACAGTTACATGGCCAGAATTAAAATTCATAATATTTTATTTCTTGCCCAGAATGCTATCGTTCTTGTATTCAATTTGTTTATTATAATTATATGTAACATATTTTACTTCTGATATTGGTGATGTTTCAAAGCTGTTCCATTCTAGCTCATTCTGTTTATTTCTAAAAAAAAAAAAAAAAAAAAAAAAGCCATTTCGGGAAAAATTTATCTTCAGGACTTGGTATAAAACACTTCTTGGGTTGGTACAGTCATAACAGTGTTTCATACTGCCCAGATACATCTCTATGTGCCATTTGAGAATATGTGAAGGAGACCTTGTTAGATTCCCAGACCACAGGGGAATTGTATTCCTGTCCAGTCGAGATTAAAGAGAAGCTGAGACTTCTTTTTCTTTGTCCACAGGACTGTCACTGCAAGCGAAACAACATGCAGAAAAAGCCAAACAAATCCTTGCCAACTCCATTGTGCCTCCCTACAACGACAGCACAGATGTGTTCAAGTTTTCTGTTGAGCTTTTCCATACCATGGGGAGAGCTTTACTCTCCCTTCAAAAGTATCCTTTTGCCTCTAACCTTTACAAATAGAAATACTATTCATATAATACTTATATGCCAAGTAAAAAGCTAATGCTGATGGATGCCTTAGGAAGTGTGATTGAAAGTATGGGAGCCAAGGAAGTTCAGGACATGGGTTATAGAATCTAGAACCAAGTGGAAAATTTCCTGAACACAATTTAGTTTTAAGGAAGCTTCAGAGAATTTGACGAAAGCAAAGAGACTTTCAAAGGAGCTGCTACAATGTGGAAGGATTATAAAGGAAGAATGGATAGAAATTGAAGCACGGATCAGATTATCATTTGCACAGTAAGTTTCAAGTTTAGATGATGGCTGGAGGCTCTTTGCCAGTAGAATCTGTCTCAGGTAGGAGGAGCTTCTTCATAAGGCTGTGGACATTGTCTAAAAGTAAAAGAGGAACACAATCGTGTCAGAGCAGCCCCAAACAAGGCATTGATCAGTGGCACTTTTCATTTGGCTGTGGAGTGCCCTCATATCCACCGTGGGTTCCAGAGTTCTAATCATTATTCTCTTGACTTTCTCTTTACATGCTCTCCTTCTTCACCCCCAGCACCTACACCCTTCTCTTCCTCCCTCCCTTTTTTTTCCCTGCCTTGCTGCAGTCTAAAATGCTTCAACAGGTTGATTTTATGATGAAAACCTCAATGGAGAAATATCTTAAATATATCTGAATCCGTGATAATGAAAGTATTGATTTTGTTCCTTACCTCACTCTATATTCACCAAATAAACTCAGCTGGAAGAGATAGGAAAAGAAGGTCATACGTAGTTAGTACTTTTATCCCTCTCCAAAGATCAACCTAAGCCAATTCCTCAGAGTACTGGGGTGACAGAGTTTGCCCACGCTCTTTGGAAAGATGGACCTATGCAGAGGAGAAGGTGGAGAAAGGTCTGTGCTAGAAGAGGCAGAGAATCCCGGTTGACCTACATGGCTGCTCTTACCCAAAGCCAGAAGAATTCACTTTACCTTCCTAACTAGATTGCATGTGTAGGTGAATTCCCAGGATAACTCAGAACCCACGGAATCATTTTTAGAAAGATGCTAGGAAAGGGCCCCAAGAGAACACACCTAATGCTTCCATGTGGATGTAAAGTGGGAAGAACCAACTTTGTCTCATGCTGTTAAAGACATTTCTTCGGTGATCACAATTCTTCCTCATTAGTTTGTTTTACTCTGGTATTTTCGAACTGCAAGTGCAGACCTCCTTCGTCTATGCAAGTCCTTTGGTATGGTTTTTTAAATTTTTTTTTTCCTTTATTTCTGATCTTTTCTCTCATTCTCCTACACACACATCATATATGTATGTACTCTGATGATGGCTTATGTTTTTGAGTATGTATTGCCGAATAACAAATAGTATTGTTTTATGTATTTATGTCTTTAAAGTTGGTATAAATTTGTAGCATATGTATCATTCCGCATCTTACTTTTTTCTGCTCCGCATGTTTCAGTTGTGGTTCCTGTATAATGCTCCATAGAATACATTTGTTGCATTTTGTTTGTCCATCTTCCGAACAGTAGACATTCAGCTTGTCTCCAGCTCTCTGCTGCCATGACCATCCTTACGCAGCTTCACTTAGGTGGCTAAAAGACACTTTTTCTGAGTTTAATATCCCAGGGGTGGTACTGAGTACAAACAAACTTTAAGTTCACCAAGCACCGGCTGACCACTACACCTATCTGCGTTCGCATTCCCACTTGCAGGCTGGGTTCCTATTTTTCACACCCCCGGCAATATTTGACGTTGTTGATCTTTGTAGCTGTCATTGTTGATCTTTGCCAACCTGGTGCATGTAACGTGCTATCTAATTATTTAAGTTCTATTTACATTTCTCCTGTTAGTGAGTTTGAATACTTTTCATATTTCCCTTCTATGAATAGCCCATTAGTATTCCTTCTCATTTTTCTTTTAGAGTTTCCTGTACCTTTCCTATTGATAATCAGGATTTTGTATATTATAAATATTAATGATATTATAAATATTTTCTTATATCTATTGCCCACTTATTAAGTTTGTCTGTGGTGTTCTTCGTGGCTTAGAAATTATTAATTTTGCTTCACTCAAATCCATTCATTTTCACGTTATGATTTATGCTTTAGGAATCTTTAGAAAGTCTTTTCCAGCTAAATATCAAAAATATTCTCTAAAATTTCCCTCCAAGACCTACTTTAACTCTACATGTGTTTTATCATGAGGCATTATCACTGTCATAACTTCTTGGTATTTCATAACTTAGTTTATAAATTACTCTTTAGTCCAAGGATTATTCAAATGATGTGTGTTTTGGTTTGCAGGTATGCAAGTTTTCAAGATGTCTTGATGTTCCTGATTTTTAATTGTATGGCATTGTCATATAGATCCTGAAGCTATTTTGTTGTGGTAGGAGGAGGAGAGTTTAACAGCAGCATATCTTCTTAACCTATCCCTTTATTGATTAGTTGACCTTATTCTTTTTTGTTCCCTACATTTATTCTATCTGATACTATGTCATAGCTCTCTTTTGATATATATTTTCCTATAGTATCTTTAAAAAAATACTAATTTGGGTTTAAGTTTCCTTTTGTCCTACCAATTTTATGGCCTTTTCTTTTTTCTTACTTGCTTTCTTTTAGATTAATCAAATATATTTATCATTTCATTTTATACCAATTAATTTGCAAGTTGTACATTCTTTTCTCTTGTTTTTTCTTTTCTTTTCTTTCTTCTTTTCTTTTTTGTATATAGAATCTCACTCTGTTGCCCAGACTGGAGTGCAGTGGTGGGATCATGGCTCACAGCAACTTCAACCTCCCTGGGCTCAATCAATCATCTCATCTTAGCCTTCTCAGTAGCTTAGACTACAGGTATGCACCACCACACCCAGCTAACTTTTTGTATTTTTTGTAGAGATGAGGTTTCACTGTGTTGCCCAGCCTGGTCTTGAACTTCTGGGCTCAAGCAGTCCACCCACCTTGGCCTCCCAAAATGCTGGGATTACAGGCACGAGCCACTATGCCTGGCCTCGTTATTTTCTTTTTATTATTTATTTTCTATTATTCTAGAAGTTACTATGGAGTTTGTCACTTATATCCCTGACTTACTGGAATCTAATTGTAAATTAATCATTTAACCACTTCCTGAACATGCAAGGACTTTTGAGCATGCCAGATTCTTTATCCTCTCTGCTTGGTGCCATGTTGTCCTGTATTTAAATCGCTATGTATCTTATACTACAGACAATATTTGTTATACATAAAACTGAGAAAGGGCTTGTATCTGAAATCTATAAAGACTCCCTGTATATCAGTAAAACGAACACATGTAATTAGATAGAAAAATGGGCAGGAAACTTTTCCCAAAAAAAGAACACCCACATAGCAAATAAATGTATCAAAAGGTGTTCCACCTTATCAGTCATCAGAAAATGAAAACTAGAATTATAAGATATGGCTGGGTGTGGTGGCTCATACCTGTAATCCCAGCACTTTGAGGGGCTGAGGTGGAAGGGGAGCTTGAGCACAGGAGTTCAAGACCAGCCTGGTCAAGATAGGGAGACCCCCATCTCTACAAAAATATTTTTTAAATTATCAAGTGCTGGCTAGGCATGGTTGCTCACACCTGTAATCCCAGCACTTTGGGAGGCCGAGGCAGGCAGATCATGAGGTAAGGAGTTCAAGACCATCCTGGCCAACGTGGTGTAACCCCATCTCTACTAAAATACAAAAAATTAAGCTGGCATGGTGGCATGCACCTGTAGTCCCAGCTACTCGGGAGGCTGAGGCAGGGCAATCACTTGAACTCAGAAGGTAGAGGTTGCAATGAGCCGAGATCACACCACTGCACTCCAGCCTGGGCGATGGAATAAGACTCCATCTCAAAAAAATAAAATAAAATAATCCAAGTGTGGTGGTGCTCATCTATAGTCCTAGCTACTCAGGAGACTGAGGTGGGAGGATCACTTGAGCCCAGGAATTTGAGTTTGCAGTGAGCTATGATGACACCAATGCACTCCAGCCTCGATGACAGAGCAAGACTCTGTCTCTTTAAATAAATAAATAAAATCATAAGATACTATTACATTCCCACTAGAATGGCTAAAAAAAAATTTAAGACTAATAATACCAAATATTTGCAAGGATGTAGTATTCTGATATGCTCTTTCATATACCATTGTTTCAAATATATTTGGTCAACTACTTTAGAAAACTATTTGGCATTATCTCCTAAATTTGAACATTTGCTTACTCTTTGACCCAGCAGTATCATATCACTTCTAAATTATATGCCCAACAGAATTGCATGCATATTTTCACCAAAAGACACAGCCAGGAATGTTCAAAGCTACATTATTTGTAAGAGCCAGGAGTTGGAAACAGCCTAAATGTTCCCCAAAAGTAAAACAGAAAAAAAAAAATGTGATCTGTTAATATAAATAAAATGATTACAACTACTTCTATGCTTAACAGCATGAATGACTCTCACAAACAATGGTTAGTGAAAGAAACCAGATGCAAAAGAATCATATTATAGAATTCCATTTATATGACTGGAGGAGGAAGAAGGTTGTTAGTGGCTGGGAGGGCTTTACTAGTCCAGAATCCCTTTCTGCCAAAAATTAGGTATTCTGTCTTACAAAATAGGAAATACACAATTCAGAGATTCAAGGCATAATATTTGTTGCATCTGTTGAGACCTGACTAATGTATTAGTATTTAATATTGAGCAGTGTTGCTATAAAAAAGAGTAAATTATCCTCTGGCACCTCCTTTGAGTGCTTTCCAAATTAGCAGTACCAAACCTTGCCAGCAGATGGCGGGCCCTGTACATATCTAGGCTGAATAGTCAACAAGAATTTAAGTTAATATTCCAGACTACTCTACAGTTACTTTTGTGTTTAGCTAAGTTGTTTCAAACTTTGCTATACTTCTTTTCATCTTAATTCTTCACCCTGATATAATCACCACAATGTAGATGTTTAAACTATAATTTTCATTCAATTACTTTACTTTGTTTCCATATTGAAATGTATTTTGTTCAAATTGACCTCCTTTAGAAATTAACAAGGCTTTGGTTTCAGGCACTTATGTAGTTATATTTGAATGATGAAGGCCTTTTCTTTTGCTTGGTCTTGGAAGTGGAAGACAAAGATAATTTCTGAGGCAGTGCTCATAGGATTTGTATCTCTCTTTTTTTTTTTTTTTTTTTTCTTTGAGACAGGGTCTCGCTCTTGCTCTGGCTGGAGTGCAGTTTCACAGTGACAGCTCACAGCAGTCTTAACCTCCTGGGCTCAAGCAATCCTCCCCCTCAGCCTCTTGAGTAGCTGGGACTACAGGCATGTGCCACTGCACCCAGCTAATTTTATTTTTTTGTGGAGACAGGGTCCCGCTACTATATGGCCTAGGCTAGTCTCAAACTCCTGGGCTCAAGCAATCCTTCTGTCTTGGCCTCCCAAAGTGTTAAGATTGCAGGCGTGAGCCACTGCACTCAGTCCTATATCCTTCTTAAAAGGATATCTTTTAGTGTGTCCTTTTCCTCCTTCTGCCTGTCCTTTTATGGTGCCCATCGCACCAGCCCAGTGGCTTTCTCCTTGGGCTGACAGATAAGTGCTGCAGGGTGACTCATGCTCCATGCCTCCCATCCCTGACTGTGGCCTGAAACTTCTTCCCTTCTTCCTCTTCTGTGTTCCAGTGCTACTTCATACAGTCATGGTTTATTGACTTTGGAGAGTGAATCCAAATCACGTATTCCTATGTGCACAGTTATATATTTTTTTAAATCATAAAGGAAGTCACTTGCAAAAATGGACAAATTTATCCCCAGTGTTAAGAATTATTTTCTATCCTGGTTACTGATGGATGCCCAGAGAGAAATGGTTGTCTTCATATATACAGGCATACACGATTGCGTATGCACACACACATGCACGTGCACACACACACACCCCTTTTAAAATTATCTTTCTATGCAGCATGATGATGATCTTTTGAGACTATTGCTCCAGAACATGTTATTTGCCGCCAGCTCTCTGACTGCTTGACATGTCCTTGAAGTCTCCCACAGCTTGTCCAGTGAACACTTTGCCTAGCATGACTGTGCTGAACTAACTCAGGAATGAGTAAATACTCTTCTTTCCTCACACTTTTCTTTCCTAAGAGCATCAGTAAGACACCTCCCAGGTATTTTTAAGTATTGTGCCATGGTGTCATTAATGTAAGCTTTGGGCCCGGCATGGTGGCTCATGCCTGTAATTCTAACACTGGGAGGCTGAGATGGGAGGATTGCTTGAGGCCAGGAGTTCGAGACTAGCCTGGTCAACATAGTGAGACCCCATCTCTATTTTTAAAAAAAAGTCTTTGGATTCAGAAGCCCTAGGTTCAAATCAGTGTTCATTTAAACTTCCAGCTGTAGGAACTTGGGCAGATCTTATGCTTCCTGGGAGCCTCACTCTCCTTTCCTGTTAAAGTGGGAATAATAAGACCTCCAGGGGTTGCTGTGAAGATTAAAAATATATTACTTTACAGCATGTAGGTGCGTGAGAGACCCTCAGAAGCAAGCAAGCAAGAAAGAAAAGGGCAGCTATAATTATCATTACAATCTAATTGAACATTTTCCTTTCTGTGGTTTCATCCCAGAGGTGATTTTTATATCAGGTACTTATATCATGTATTAAAGTTTTGTACTTCAAGACTGCCCTTGGCGTGCAATTTTATTTTTCTGCACTTTTTCTCTATGCTTTGGGAAAGCTACTTTTTTTGTCTTTGCTCTCATAAATCATCTAAGCTAAAATCAGACAATTAAATACATTTGCTTTTTTTTTTTTTTTTATTTTTTTGAGACAAAGTCTCTCTCTGTTACCCATGCTGGAGTGTGGTGGAGTGATCTCAGCTCACTGCAACCTCCACCTCCCAGGTTCAAGCAATTCTCCTGCCTCGGCCTCCTGAGTAGCTGGGATTACAGATGTGTGCCACCATGCCCAGCTAATTCTGTATTTTCAGTAGAGACAGAGTTTTACCATGTTGACCAGGTGAATCTCAAACTCCTGACCTCAAATGGTCTACTTGCTTCAGCCTCCCAAGGTGCTGCACCCAATCTGCATATCCTTATTTCCTTAAGCTTGATTTTGTTTCTTTGCCTTGTGCTCTCTTCATTCACTGAAGTCATGAGATTTGGAAAGTGATTCTAACACAAGCTTTCCAAAAGGGAAAGGGGATGGGGAAAGTTTCTCCCTTAACTCGTACTTCCTGGGACGGAGGAGAAGATAATGGAGAAGTGATGTGGCAAGGGAGGCAGAGTACAATATCTGCCTGCCATCCCCTCATTAAGATGATGGGGTTCTTCTTAGTTCCAAAAGCTGCTCCAGAAATGCTTCCCACTGGAATTTTTGATACTTCAGTAATAGCCTTTGCTTTTAGATCCCATAGTCCTCTCAAAATTGGTCCAGTCAGAAATTTCCACATCTATCTTTTGCTTTCTGGACTCAGTGTTTAAAATTTTTTTTTAGTTCTTATAGTCACCTGAGGGTCCTTGATACCTAAGTTGCATTTTGTCTGCTTCTGTCTTTTGGGCATTAAGGCTCTAACAAATACTCATATGTTCAAAGTCCTGCTTCTCCCTTGCCTGCTCCCTGGGAACATCCTGCTCTTCTCCAGCAGAGCTGTTTCTCCTGTCAGCTCTTCCCATGGGACACTATGTGCCTGGAATACTTTTTGCTTACTTGACAAAGAAAGAAATTGCTTCTTTTCTCTGGCACTCTTCCTAAACTTTTATTTCTGTGGTTGAAGAGATGCTCTTAACTTACAGAAGTCTGATTTAAAAAAAAAATTTTTTTTTAATGTAGGGAAGCCAAAGAAGAACCACATGGCACAGATTACTTTCATATACTTTGTCTGCTTTCTATTTCTTGACTCTCCTAAAGCTTTAAGGTTTTAGATCACTGCATTTCTGTCTTTCTCTGACGCTATACCCTTATAATGTACCTTTGCCTAAACATATAAGAATAATGATTTAAATAATAGAATAGTAATGTTTTAAAATAACATGCTATTAGTATATAACATAAATATAGAATAATATATCTCTAAATAAGGACACAATGTATAATAATATATATCAAGTAATAGACCAGGCACAGTGACTTACATCTATAATCCCAGAACTTTAGGAGGCCAAGGCAGGTGGACTGTGTGAGCCCAGCAGGACAGCTTGGGCAACATGGTGAAACCCTGTCTCAAATGAGTAAAACTAATACAAAATTACTAATACAAAAAGTTAGCCGGGCATGGTGGCACGCACCAGTAGTCCTAGCTGTTCTGGATGCTGAGGTGGGAGGACTGCTTGAGACTAGGAGGCAGAGGTTGCAGTGAGCAAAGATCATGCCACTGAACTCCAGCCTGGGTGACAGAGTGAGACTCCTTCTCAAAAATATAATAATAATGATGATTTTTTTAAAACCACACCAGCTACCAATTACTGACCACCTTCTGTGTCAGGCTTTTGCTAAGTGCTTTATAGACGTCATCTCCTTTCATCCTTAGTCCTCCCTATGTAGTGGGTACTGTTACTATTTCCATGTTCAAATGTAGCATCTAAAGCTGAGAGAAGTGAGGTCACTTCCCAGGTCACACAGGCAGGAAGTGATGAAGCTGGGAACTGGCACAGCAGAGCCCTGTCTATCTAACACTAGTGCCCAGGCTCCTAATCATGTCACAGATTACATTCAGACTGATGTAGACTGGAAACCCTACAGTGCTTTCAACAGAGCAAAGCCTTTACCTGTATGTACCAGGTGATAAAAAGAGACCCAGATGTAACTTTTTTCTCATGTTGGCTATGGAAAATCCCATTTGTCCTGTTGTGGGATTCATTTCTCGTCAGATTCTGATCAGTGATATTCCCACAAAGCTTTCCTTTATACTGGTGCTCACAGTTCTTGCCAAATTCTAGAGCTTTTAAAAGGAAACTCTGTTGCCTTAGTAATACCAGAGATTGCATTTGTTTATTGCATGTTTAAACAAGTCTCCATCCCTGTGAGATCTGAAACTTGTCTGAAATGAGATAGTGTCTCCTCATGTGCTCTGTAGAATTACTGTGTATATATTTTCATTCAATAAAATATGCCATGGTTTAAGTTGTGCACCTGCCAAATTAACATACTGCCACATTCTGTTATTCAAAATTCTCTCTCTTTTCATCTGTCTAGTGTATCTCTTAAGCTACCAAGCACATTGTGGGTACACTAGATAATAAATCCTCAAAGCATCCCTGACAGGTCGATAGGAATGGAAAGGAGAAAATGTTGCTCTTACATTACGTATGAGAAAATGAAAAAAGACAAGATTACCTGAAATTGACTGATGCTTTAAGTAAGTTGTAGATGGATGTAAGACTATAATTTAGTTATTTCTTCATGTAGTACTCTCAATTTCTTTTTTATTAAATATATTATAAAACTAAAGCAATTTTATTTTCTATTTTGCCTTTTCTTTTATGTGAATAGTGTACTCACAGTGAGCTTCCAAAGGCTCATTATGGGTTGCATTAGCTTGATAGCCTCCATTTCTGGCTGTATTAGTGCCAGGACCATGAAATAACCTGCAACAGCAACCTCAAGAGGTGAGGGGTAGGATGTGCTTTATTCTTTGTGCAATAGTATGTTGTATTCATTTTTTGAATAAAATATTTTAAGCACATGTATGTGTAGTATTGTATAAATTCTGTAGTGCAAAGAATAGTATACACATTGCTAAGCTCATGAAATTCATTTCTGATAAAAGGAAGCTTGTTATGCATTCTTCCCAATCTCATTTTCTTCCCATACATTATAGGCAATTATTATGCTGAAATTTAGTGTTTTTCATTCCTCTGAATGTTTTTGTACCTTTACTGTGTATATGTATAGCATATGGGTGTGTGTATATAATTTGTCATATTTTTAAATTTTATATGTCTGTTTCCTCCTATAACTTGCTTTTTTCTCATTACATCTGAATTTTTGAGATATAGGCCTACTAATTGATATAATCCAGCTCTAATCGCTTCATTTTAGACCTCCATATGGTGTTTAATTGTCTGACTTTCACCTAATTTTATTGTCTATTTTGATGAAGGTGAACATGTGAATTGTTTTCAATTTTTTACTACTATAAATACTACTTACATGAAAATTCTTATACAAGTCTCTGTGGGCACATATGCAAGATTATCTCTGAGGTATAGTCCCAGGAGTGGAATTGTTTACTTGACAAGTACCTGCATCTTCAATTTTACTTGTTTTACCAAACGCTTTCTAACAACTTATGCTTCCACCAGCAGGGTGTGTAAATTCTTGTTACTCAACATTCTCAGGCTTTTTATAGTTCTCAATTATATGGATGCAAAATTATAGCTTATTGTTTATTTATTTATTTATTTATTTATTTTGAGACAGAGTCTTACTCTGTCATCCAAGCTGGAGTGCAGTGGTGTGATCTCAGCTCACTGTAACCTGCACCTCCTGGGTTCAAGCGATTCTCATGCCTCAGCCTCCTGAGTAGCTGGGATTGTAAGCACATGCCATCATGCCCAGCTAATTTTTATAACTTTAGTAGAGATGGGGTTTCACCATGGCCAGACTGGTCTCAAACTCCTGACCTCAAGTGATCTGCCTGCCTCGGCCTCCCCAAATGCTGGGATTACAGGTGTGAGCCACCTCGCCCAACCCTTATGGTTTCTTTAACTGCATTTTTCTGATAGGGAGGTTAAATATCTTTTTATATGTTTGCTAGACATTTGGAATTCCTGTTCTGTGAATTATCTGTTCACATGTTTTGCTTATTTGCTATTAAGCTATTTGCATTTTTCTTATAAATTGGTAGATATTCTTCATATTTCTGGAAACAAGTTATTTGCTGTTTATATATATTGTATATACTTCAAATATATAGTTTGCCTTGAATTTTGATGCACAGGAGCTTTTGGTTTTAATATGATGAATTTTACCTATCTTTTCTGCTCTTATTTGTTTATATATAAGAAATCCTTCCCTACCCAAAGTCACAGGGTTGCTTTTCCATATGTTTTCTCTCAAACATATCAAAGTTTTGTTTTTTAAACTTAGGATTCCTAAACAGCCATTGGGTCAATGAAGAAATTAAGAAGGAAATTTAAAAAATTTTTGAGGCCGGGCGTGGTGGCTCAAGCCTGTAATCCCAGCACTTTGGGAGGCCGAGGCGGGTGGATCACGAGGTCGAAAGATCGAGACCATCCTGGTCAACATGGTGAAACCCCGTCTCTACTAAAAATACAAAAAAATTAGCTGGGCATGGTGGCACGTGCCTGTAATCCCAGCTACTCAGGAGGCTGAGGCAGGAGAATTGCCTGAACCCAGGAGGTGGAGGTTGCAGTGAGCCGAGATCGCGCCATTGCACTCCAGCCTGGGTAACAAGAGCGAAACTCCGTCTCCAAAAAAAAAAAAATTTTTGAAACAAATGCAAATGGAAACATAAAATACCAAAACATATAAAAAGAAATAATAAAAATCCAAGCACAAATAAAATTGAGAGTAAAAAAAATACAAAAGATCAATATAACAGAATGTTTATTTTTGAAGATAAATGAAATCAACAAACCTTTACCAGACCAAGAAAAACAGAGAGAAGGCCCAAATAAATAAAATCAGAGACAAGAAAGGAGACAATACAACTGCTACCACAGAAATTCAGAGGATCATTAGAAACTGTTATAGGCAACTATGTGCAATAAAGTGGAAAACCTAGAAGAAATGGATAAATTCCTAGGCATATATAACCTGTTATGATTGAACCATAAAGAAATCAGAAACCTGAATAAACCAATAAGTAACAAGATAGAGGCAATGATAAAATGTCTTCCATCAAAGAAAATCCCAAAATCTGATGGCTTCAGTAATAAATTCTAGCACACATTTTGAGAAGAACTAATATCAACCCTATATAAACTGTTCTAGAAAATTGAGGACGAAGCAGTACTTCCAAACTCATTCTATGAGGCCAGCATCATCTCAATACCAAAACCAGACAAAGACACATCAAAAAAGAAAACTATGAGTCAATATCTCTGATGGATATGGATGCAAAATCCTCAAACCAAATTCAACCACACATTAAAAAGCTCATTCATCTTGACCACGTGGAATTCATCCCAGGGATGCAAGGGTGGTTCAACATACACAAACCCTTAAATATGGTACCTCACATCAACAGGATGAAGGGCAAAACCATATGATTATTTCAATAGATACTGAAAAGGCATTTGTTACAATTCAGCATCCCTTCAGGATAAAAACTTAGCAAATTGGATTTAAATGAATATACCACAACACAATAAAAGCCAAATATGACAAACTGCCCACTTTTACCATTTTTATTAGACAAAGTACAGAAAGCTCTAGTGCAAGCAATTAGGCAAGAAAAATAAAGGACACCCAAATTAAAAAGAAAGAATTCAAATTATCCTTGTTTGTTGATGATCTGATCTTATATTTAGAAAAACCTATAGATTCTTCCAAAAAGCTATGAGAACTGATCAATAAATTCAGTAAAGTTGCAGGATACAAAATCAGCATACAAAAGTCAATAGCGTTTCTGTATGCCAACAGCTAACAATCTGAAAAAGAAACCAAGAAAATAATCCCATTTATAATAGCTACAAAAAACCCTAGCAACAAATAAGATTAAATACTTAAAAATAAACTTAACCAAATAAGTGAAAGATCTCTGCAATGAAAACTATAAAACATTGATGATACAAAATGAGGAGGACACACAAAAAGATTTCATGTTCATGGATTGGAAGGATCAATATTGTTGAAATGTGCATACGACCCAAAGCAATCTACAGATTTAATACACTCTCAAAATATCACCTCTCATTATCAAAATACGAGTTACATTCTTCATAGAAATAGAAAAAAAACTAAATTTATATGGAACCACAGAAGTTCCAAAATAGTCAAAGAAATCCTGAGCAAAAAGAACAAAGCTGGAGGCATCAGATTGTCTGACTTCACATTATACTACAGAGCTGTACTTATCAAAACAGCATGATACTAGCATAAAAATGGACACATAGACCAATAGAACAGGAAAAAAAAACCAGAAATCCATGCATTTATGGTCAACTCATTTTTGACAAAGGTGCCAAGAACATACATTGGGAGAAATATAATGTCTTTAACAAATGGTGCTGGGAAAACTGGATATCCATATGTGTAAGAATGAAACTAGACCCCTAGCTCTCGCTATATGGAAAAAACGAATTAAAATTCATTAAAGACTTAAACCTTGCCAAGCACAGGGGCACATGCCTGTAGTCCCAGCACTTTGGGAGGCCAAGGCAGGAAGATCACTTGAGCCCAGGAGTTCAAGACCAGCATGGGCAACATGGTGAAATTCCATCTTTACAAACAAAATTAGCCAGGTGCATGGTGGTGTGCACCTGTAGTCCCAGCTATTCTGGGGGCTAAGGTGGGAGAATTACTTGACCCCAGGAGGTTGAGGCTGCAGTGAGCCATGATCACACCACTGTACTCCTGCCTAGGCCACAGAACAAGACCTGTTTGAAAGAACAAAACAACAGCAACAACAAAACCTTAAATCTAAGACTGAAACTCTGAAACTACTGGAAGATGATATTGAGAAAACACTCCAGGAAATTGGTCTGGGCAAAGATTTCTTAAGGAAGACCTCAAAAACATAGGCAACAAAGCAAAACTGGACAAATGAGATCACCTCAAGCTAAAAGACTGCACAGCAAAGGAAACAACAAAGTGAAGAAACAATCCATATATGACAAAATATATGGATTTCACAGAATGTGTGAAAATATTTGCAAACTACCCATCTGTCAAGAGATTAATAACCAGAATAAATAAGGAGCTCAAACAACTCAATAGATAAAGACAACCTGATTTTAAAATAGACGAAAGGTCTGAATAGACATTTTTCAAAAGAAGACATACAAATGACCAACAAGTATATGAAAAATACTCAACATCACTAATCATCAGAGCAATGCAAATCAAAACTGCAATGAGTTATCAGACCCCAGTTAAAATGCCTTCTATTAAAAAGGCAATAATAGATGCTGGTGAGGATGTAGAGAAAGGGGGACACTCCTACATTGTTGGTGGGAATACAAGTTAGTACAGCCACTATGGAGAACAGTGTGGAAGTTTCTCAGAAAACTAAAAATAGAATTACCATATGATCCAGCAATCCCACTGCCCATATATACCCCAAAGAAAGGAAATCAGTATATCAGAGGTATTTGCATTTCCATGTTTATTGCAGCACTATTCACAACAACCAACCTAGGATTCAACCTAAGTGTCAATCGGTATGTGAATGGATAAAGAAAATTTGGTAGATATGCATAATAAAATATTACTTAGCCATAAAAAAGGATGAAATCCTGTCATTTGCAGCAAAATGGATGGAACTAGAGGACATTACGTTAAGTGAAAGAAGCCAGGCACAGAAAATACCACATTTTCACTCAAATGTGGGAGCTAAAAATATTTTTAAAAAGAAAAGAAAAATTGAACTAATGGAGATAGAGAGCAGAATGATGGTTATTACAGGCTTTGAAGAGTAGTAGGGAGTGAGAGATGAAGAGGGGAAGGTTACTGGGTATAAAAATATAGGTGAATAGTGGGAATAAGGCCTAATGTTTGGTAGCACAATAGGTTGACTATAGCTAACAATATTTTATTTTCTATTTTTAAAAAACTGAAAGAATGGAACTGGCATGTTCTAACACAAAGAAATGATAAATTCTTGAGGTGATGGGTCTGCTAATAATCCTGATTCGATCATTAACTTTGTATGCTTATATGAAAATTTTACATGTACCCCATACATATGTACAATTATGTATCCATAATAATAATACATTTTTTTTAAAAAAATGTCCTCTAGACCAGGCATGGTGGCTAATGCCTATAACCCCAGCACTTTGGGAGGCCGAGGCAGGTGAATCACAAGGTCAGGAGATCTTGACTAGCCTGATCAACATTGTGAAACCCCGTCTCTACTAAAAATACAAAAATTAGCCAGGCATGGTGGACCACACCTGTAATTCCAGCTACTCAGGAGGCTGAGGCAGGAGAATCACTTGAACCTGGGAGGCGGAGGAAGCAGTGAGCCAAGATCACACCACTGCACTCCAGCATGGGTGACAGAGCAAGACTCCATCTAAAAAAAAAAAAAAAAAAATTTGTCCTCCAATCCACTTGGAACTTTTGTGTACATGGTATGAGATATCTCATTTTATATACATTTTGTTTTTATTTTTCTGTTTTTACTTTTAGTGATGAGTATGTATCCTTATGATAAATTATTCTAAATTTTTTAAAAAACTCAAGTGGATAAGAAAATCTCCACTTCACTTGCACAATAGTTTCAATCAGTTTCTCTGATTTTGCCTGTTATTTGAACTTTTGAAACTCTTATATGGCTGCTGTTGGGGTGGAGCTGAGATCACAATTGAGCCTGTTTCAACATGGGAACAAACTGAGGCTGTTGCATATGGCATGCAGGTTAGGAGGAGAAGGAGTAAAAGATACTATGTGTAGACATTAAATACTAATCTCTGTGGTGTGCTTCTGTCTGCAAAGTGCTTTCGTGGACATATTACTCAATTCTCACAACAACCAGTGTGTTCTGATGAAGAAACCAAGGTTCAGAGACATTTTGTGCTTGTCCAAGTTTTGTCGGCAAGACTGCTCAGACCACAGTTTGGGTTTTCTACTCCCACTTACTTGCAACTGATATTCCTGCCTCTCCTTTTATTTTATTTTCCATAACATTTTCTCTGAGTGTTGGGTATTTGAAGGATGACTTTTTGAAACCTGAAGAGGTAACCTGGTGTTAACTTGGAATGACATACTGTGCTTTAGGCTGAGATAGTAGGTGGCTACAAGTTTTCCGTGGTCCCTGCCCTATTAACAAACCCCCAAACACTTTAGTGACTTACCTCAGGAGAGAAGGAATTTTTAATATATCAATGAATACATGCCTTGTTATTGTTTTCTTTTTTGGTCATTTATGAGCTTGATTACTAAACTTTACTGCTATCTTTTAAAGCACTTGCCCAGATAAAATTATCTTGGTGTTTGTACTTCCTTCATTTCTCTTCTGTGACTTTTACAGGCAGTCTGAGAAACAAAGGACCCATTCTTTCTTCCATGGCACACTGCATCATTTATGAACATGAGACAGGAAAAAGATGAAGATTTTTTTCCTTTTCTCAATTATCCATGGTGTTGTCTGAATTCTCTAGGCTGAATTAAATGGAAAAAAACTGAAATCATTTTTGGTTTTAGAGAAAGTATGTAACTTTCTCTAGATTCTAGACCAGAGGTCAGCAAACTTTTTCCCTAAAAGCCCAGATAATAAATATTTTAGATGTTGTAGGCCATGTGGTCTCTGTAGTAACCAGTGAACTCTTGTCATATTTCAAAAACAGCTATGGATGATTTGAAAACGAATGGGCATGGCATTTTCCAGTAAAATTTTATTTACAAAAATGAAAAACAGCATATTTGGCTCCCATACTATAGTTTGCTAACTCCCATTTTTGTTTATTTAAGTTTTGTCTATGAGGGAATCTAAGTTTTTGGCTAAATGATTTCTTACCAACTATGTTTCAGAGACTGTATCACCAAAGGTTCTAATGGGTTTTCTCTGCAAATATCAAGTATGATATTTACAAAACTAATGACTACCCACTATATTCTAAGCTCCTTCATCATCAGAAAGGATGCCCAGTATTACTGGGTCACCTATTAATCTTTTTCTTTCCCAGATTGGAGTTTCTACAAGCTGTAGCCCGCCTTGGTCCCTGAACTTTTCCTGTATTTTTAAACATCTTCACAATTATAGAAGGTATCCAGATTCATAAACTCTTCAATCAGCATTCAATTCCACTGTGGCCATCTGAACCACAGAACTGAAAAGAATCTTTACTTCTATTAGTTAATTCCTTTAGAAAACAAAAATAGGTGTGAAAAATATCCAGTGGTTGAGTTGAAAATAATACCTATCTTTTGTAGTCTTTTAGTTTTCCCTCGGGCAGTTTGGGACTCACAAGGCCTTTTGGTATTAAAGGTTCTGGGGTGGACGGCAACATAGGAGGGATTATAAATTTTTCACCTAAGAGTTTTCTATGAAAGAACAGTTTCCTAATAGTCTTAACAAACATTATGGAGAAGATTATTTTTATTTTTTATTCTCCTTATTTTCCCTTTTATTTATCTATTGATTTATTTTGAGACGGAGTTTCGCCCTTGTTACCCAGGCTGGAGTGCAATGGTGTGATCTCGGCTCACCGCAACCTCTGCCTCCTGGGTTCAGGCAATTCTCCTTCCTCAGCCTCCTGAGTAGCTGGGATTACAGGTATGCACCACCATGCCCAGCTAATTTTTTGTATTTTTAGTAGAGACGGGGTTTCACCACGTTGGTCAGGCTGGTCTTGAACTCCCGACCTCAGGTGATCCATCAGCCTTGGCCTCCAAAGTGCTTGGATTACAGGTGTGAGCCACCACGCCCAGCTGAGAAGATTATTTTTAAATGTATATTGTGTTTGCTGAAAAATATGTAGGGACACATTTTTTATATGAGAGATGCTTATTCTAAGAAGCTACAGAAGTATTTTCCCACTGCCACCTTTACTTATAATTTCTAAATTTTTTTATGATATAAAAGTAACATATTTTCATAGAAGAAAATTTGGGAAATTTAGAAAAGCACAAATAAGAAAAGTAAAATGACAGTGTAACAACTTAGGGGTAAGTATTGCTAACATTTTCATGACCATCCTTTTGCATCTTTCTATGCATGTATGTACATGCAGATTAGATATAAAATTTTCACATGCGTGAGATGATATAAGAATATTTTATAGCCTGCCTTTTCACTGAAATAAATAAAATGGGTAAACTTCTGTTTCAATACATATGGATCAGCACTAATTTTCATGGCTACATGGCATTCCACAGTGTAGATGTACTTCCTGTAACCTGCTTGCGTGGTCTCCTATTGGTGCATTTTAAGTGCTTTGGACTTTTCCACCATTAGAGAGAATGCTAAGGTAAATGTTCTTGTATATATATCCGCTTGCCCTGCCAGAGTATCTCTTCAAGATAAATTCCTAGAATTGGAATTAGCAAAATTGTGTGTGTGTGTGTGTGTGTGTGTGTGTGTGTGTGTACATATATGTTTATGATTTTGATATAGAAAAGTTTATACCCAAACTATATTCTCCTCAATGGTTAATGAGAGGGTGTCACATCCTCCCCAGTACTGGGAAATTTCTAAGATTTCTCAACAGATCAGTTATCAGCATCTTAGCATCCTTTCCGTGATGATTGCTATTGTTGTTTTGTGAAGTATTTTATAGTTTTTAAACCAATACCTACCTACGTATTGCACTTACTGTGTAGCAGAGATTATTCTAGGCGTTTTATGAATATCAATTAATTTAATATTCATAATAACCCAAAGAAGTGTGAGAACTGTTATCCTTAATTCACAAATGAGGAAACGAGTGACTTGAAGGTCATACATGTAGTCAGTGGTGAAGCCAGGACTCCAACCTTCCAGGGGATTCCAGACCCCATCTTCTTAACCACCATGCCCTGCTGCCTCTCGGAGGAAAAGCTTTGTTAGCAAGGAAATGAACCTGGACACCAGGAATCAGATTCACATCCCAACTAACAGCTCACCTTTATTTCCTTATTTTCTATTTTAATGATTAAAATAATTTTTTTGATTTTTTTTTTAGAATGTATCAAGGTCAGAAGAAATCAAAAGAAGCTTTGCCCCACTATCAAGCAGCTTTCGAATATGTTGAGATCAGTAAAGGTGAAAAAAGTCTTGAGTGTGTACCAGTATTGAGAGAATTAGCAGGTGTAGAGCAAGCCCTGGGACTCCATGATGCATCCATCAACCACTTCCTCCAGGTAAGCTACAAGGTCCTGGCTACCAAAGCTGTTCTAGACCCAGTGCTTTTCATAGACACAAGTGGCACAGCAGCTCTGAAAGTGCCTGGCCTTGTCATTTGCCCTAGATAAGGACAACACTTGGCTTAGAGTAGATGCTTAACAAAGGTGCTCTTATCCGATGGGCACGTGGGCAGGTGCTGGTACTGGTCTCCTATTAGCTGTTGCACAGACTACAAACAGCCTGAGATACCCTAAAGGTGATTTCTTTATCCTTTAATATTTATTTAGAGCCTATGTTACCAAACTGATAAGGACTCTGTTTTTTTCTACATTCTAAAATCTTTACCTGAAGCCACTTAGAGTTATGTCTGTTAGCTGCTAGTCTACTTTATCTTTGTAAGATTCTTCAGTGAATGTGTCTATTAGGGTTCTCCAGAGAAACAGAACCAACAGGATATGTACACACACACACACACACACAGACACAGAGAGAGAGAGAGAGAGAGAGAGAGAGAGAGAGAGAGGTTTTTTTTTGTTTGTTTGTTTGTTTAGAGAGACGGGGTTTCATCATGTTGACCAGACTGATTTCAAACTCCTGGGTTCAAGTGATCCTCCTGCCTCATCCTCCCAAAGTGCTGGGATTATAGGCTTGAGCCACCAGATCTGGCCTCTTTTAAGGAATTGACCCATGCAATTTAGGGGCTGGTAAGTCTGAAATCCACAGGGTGGATTTCATGAGGCTGGAAACTCAGGCAGCGTTTCTATGCTGCAGTCTCAAAGCAGAATTTCTTCTAGAAACTTCAGTTTTTCACTGCCTTCGTCTGATTAGATAAGGGTCACCAATATTATTTTTGAGAGTCATCTCCTTAAAATCAACTGATTGCAAATATTAATCACATCTACAAAATACTGTGTATTCACTGTAAATTAATCTTAATAGTGAGTTTACTTCTTTATATTGTATCATGCTAAAGGCACTTTTTAAAAAGTTTTTCTGATAATTCTTTCCTGTAAAAGTTGTAAGATTCAGACCAATCCATTCTTGTTATTTGAAATGAGATACAGTGACAAGGTCCTGAGAGTACTTCATTACTATTTCTTACTTTAACTTTTCTGACAATTTATACTCCTACTCATGGTTTGTTAGAGTGCCCCGTTCTCTCACTTTATCTGGATTGTCTCTTTTAAGCATTATTACCACCCCAAGACACATTATTATTTCCCATTTATAGATAAGGAAGCCAAGAATTTGAGAGGCTGGGTGATATGCCCAAGAGTACACACCCAGTAAATGGCATATTCGCATTCAAAACCAGTACTTTTTAGAAAGATTGTTCTGGCTGATATTAGAGAATGGATTGGGGAGGTTGTGCCAACCATAGAAGTAAACCAGTTAGGAAGCTATTGAGGTAACCAAAGCTGAGAATGATGGTAGCTCGAACCAGGATGAAGATAGTGGGGATGAAGAGAAATAGATGGATATAGGAAAGATTTAGGAGGCAGAATTGATAGGACGTGGAGATTGATTGGATATGGGGGAAAAAAGAAAGAGTCATAGATGACTCCCAGGTTTCTGGTCTGGACCACTGAGTGGATGTTTCTGCCAGGGACCTGGCATGTGACTGGGTGATGGAGAGATGGCAAGCTCTGCTTTAGGTAATGAGTCTGAGATGCCTGTGAGGCATACAAGTGGAGATAACAGTAGGCAGTTAGATAATTGGGGCTGGGCTGGACTCAGTGACTCACGCCTATAATCCAGCCACTTTGAGAGGCCAAGACAGGCAGATCACCTGAGGTTGAGAGTTCAAGACCAGCCTGACTAACATGGAGAAACCCTACCTCTACTAAAAATACAAAAAAAATTAGCCAGGTATGGTGGCACATGCCTTAATCCCAGCCACTCAGGAGGCTGAGGCAGGAGAATCCCTTAAACCTAGAAGGTGGAAGTTGTGATGAGCCAAGATTGCGCCACTGCACTCCAGCCTAGGTAACAAGAGAAAAACTCCATCCCCAAAAAAGAAAGAAAAAGATAATTGGGGCTGGTGCTCAGAATATAGGTCAGAAAGTCATTCACTTACACAGTGATTTCCATGGGAGAGGATGAGATCACCGAGGGAGAGTTGATGGAGGGAGAAAAGAACTGATGCAGATTCTTGAGGAATTTGAGTATTCATGGCTGAAGTGAGAGATTACCTAGCAAGTGAAACAGAGAAAGATTGCCAGGAAAACAAGAGGAAAAGCAAAAATGAAAGGGGTATCCTCTCTGTCCTTCTTTCTTTCTTTCTTTCTTTTGAGATGGTGTCTCACTCTGTTGTTCAGGCTGGGGTGCAGTGGCATTATCTGGGCTCACTGCAACCTCTACCTCCCGTGTTCAAGCAATTCTCCTGCCTCAGCCTTCTAAGAAGCTAGGATTACAAATGTGAGCCACCACACCTGGCTACTTTTTGCATTTTTAGTAGAGACGATGTTTTACCATGTTGGCCAGGCTGATCTCGAGCTCCTGACCTCAAGTGATCCACCCACCCTGGCCTCCCAAAGTGCTGGGATTATAGGCATGAGCCACTGCACCTGGCCTCACTCCCTTTTTTGATACCTTTCACTGTTTTGGAGGATATGGGATTCCAGAGAGAATAAATGAGTTTGTAAAGAGCTTAGCATAGTGCCTGATATGTAGTGCTAAATATGGATGTTTGAAATTTTCTCTTTCCTTTCCTTTTATGTTATTTTTCTTTCATTGATTACTTTGTTGAGGTGAATACTGAGGTGATGATAAGAACAGAAACCAGATTATATAGCAGGGAAGCTGTGAGGAAGCAAAGATAGTAAGTGTGGATGGCAGTTACAAAAAGTACTGAGATGCTTTTGGGGGAAGACAAGCCCAGGCAAGAGGGCAGAGTACATGGTAAGGTCTGAAGGTTAGATAAAACTTGACACATTCAAGGAACTGTAAGGAGCTCCCTATGACTGGACAGTGGGAATGGCAAAGGCAGGAGATGGGTATCATTTAGGTGAGTGTTGAAAGTCATGTTAGGGAATTTAAGTTTCTTCCTTTGAACTTCCAGATGAAGGTTTTTAGGCAGGGAGATTGGCATCATCAGATTATCATTCTGGAAGGACCATTCTGCCATAGGGAGAATGGACTGGATGGTGGTGAGATAAGCAGGAAGATAACTCAGAGGTAATGACTACAGCAGTACAGGTTGGGGGTGAGACAGCCCATACTCAGGTGGTGCCAGTGAATGGAGAGGCATGGACAGATCTGAGAGATATGCAGGGAATAGACATGGCAGGCCTGGGTGTTGTGCAGGTCTTGAGGAAGAGTCCAGCTTTACACCAGGTTTCTGACCTCAGTCACTATGTGGTTCATGGCAACATTTACTGAGCATAGGAACACTGGTGGGTTTACAATTTTTGTTAGTATCAATAACTGTAAATATTCTCATACAAAAACCTTTTATAGTTCCTTGAATTATTTCCAGGGGTAAATGTCCAGAAATTAAACTAGTAGAAGTTCATATGGATTCATATTGACACTCTGCCACAGAATTGTTTTTGATGTACTTCACTGCCAGCAGTTGATTTTTCTTTGTTGTTAAATGAAGCAGTTTTGTACCAACCATGCCAGCTTTTTACGTTAGTTTACTCTCATTTTACAGAATAGAGTCTCAAATTTACTTTAATATTTTTTTTCTTAGCCCATATCCCTCAAACTTTTTTTTTCTTTGAGATGGAGTCTCTCACTGCTGCCCCAGCTAGAATGCAGTGGTGTGATCTTGACTCACTGCAACCTCCACCTCCTGGGATCAATCAATTTTCCTGCCTCAGCCTCCCAAGTAGCTGGGATTATAGGCACCCACCACCACACCTGGCTAATGTTTGTATTTTTTAGTAGAGATGGGGTTTCACCATGTTGACCACGCTGGTCTCAAATTCTTGACCTCAAGTGATCCAACCACCTCAGCCTCCCAAAGTGCTAGAATTATAGGTGTGAGCCACCGTGCCCAGCCAAAACCATAAAACTTCCAAAGTTCAAAAAAAGATCTCAGGTACCAGTTTCTCAAGATTATAGAAAGACATCAGTGATTGTATTAGTACCTTGTTAGGCTGCTGATAAAGACATACCCAAGACTGGGCAATTTACAAAAGAAAGGGATTTAATCAGACTTGTAGTTCCACGTAGCTGGAGAAGCCTCCCAGTCATGGCAGAAAGCAAGGAGGAACAAGTCATGTCTTACATGGATGGCAGCAAGTAAAGAGATTGGTCAAGGAAACTCCCCCTTATGATTCCATCAGATCTCGTGAGACTTATTCACTATCCCAAGAACAGCATGGGAAAGACCCACTCCCATGATTCAGTTATCTCCCACCAGAACCCTCCCACAACACATGGGAATTATGGGAACTACAAGATAAGATTTGAATGGGGACATCTGTGTCCCTATCTGTGTCCCCATTTGGCTCTGCCAAACCATATCACTCCACCCTGGCCTCTCCAAAATCTCATACCTTCGCATTTCAAAACCAATCATGCCTTCCCAACAGTCCCCTAAAGTCTCAGCTCATTTCAGCATTAACTCAGAAGTCCATGGTCCAAAGTCTTATCAGAGACAAGGCAAGTCCCTTCCATCTATGAGCCTATAAAGTCAAAAGCAAGTTAGTTTATAGATACAATGTGGGTACAGACATTGGGTAAATACAGCTATTCCACATGAGAGAAATTGGCCAAAACAAAGGAACTACAAACCCGTTCAAGTCAGAAATCCATCAGGACAGTCAAATCTTAAAGCTCCAGAATGACCCCATGTCTAGCTCCCAGGTCATGTGATGCAAGAGGTGGGTTCCCGTAGTCTTGGGCATTTCCACCCCTATGGCTTTGCATTGTACAACCTCCCTCCCAGCTGCCTTCACAGGCTGATGTTGAGTGTCTGGATCTTTTCTAGGTACACAGTGCAAGCTGTCAGTTAATCTACTATTCTGGGGTCTGGAGGACAATGGCCCTCTTCTCACAGCTACATGAGGCAGTGCCACAGTAGGGAATCTGTGTCAGGGCTCCCATCCCACATTTCCCTTCTGCACTGCCCTAGCAGAGATTGTTCATGAGGACCCCACCCCTGCAGCATACTTTTGCTTGGGTATCCAGGCATTTCCACATGTCTTCTGAAATCTAGGCAGAGGTTCCCAAACCTCATTTCTTGACTTCTATGCACTCACAGGCTCAGCACCACGTAGAAGCTGCCAAGGCTTGAGGCTTGCATGCTCTGAAGCCACAGCCACAGCCTGAACTCTATGTTGGCCCCTTTCAGCCAAGGCTGGAGCAGCTAGGATGCAGAGCACCAAACCCCTAGGCTGCACACAGCATGAGGACCCTGGGCCTAGACCATGAAACCACTTTTTCCTCCTAGACTTCCAGGCCGGTTGTGGGAGGGGCTGCTGCAAAGGTCTCTGATGTGCCCTGGAGACATTTTCCCCATTGTTTTGGTGATTAACATTCACTCCTCGTCACCTGCAGGCAGCTTAATTTCATGGTAGATGGACATTTGGGTTGCTTCCACTTTGGGGCTATTATGAATAATACTGCTATGAACATTCATGGACAAGTTTTTGAATGGACATATGTTTTTATTTCTCTTGGGTATTAGGCTACGAGTGGAATTGCTGAATCATATGGTAACTCTATATTTAACTTTTTGAGGAACTACCAATCTATTTTCCGAAGCAGTCTCACTATTTTACATTCCCACCAACAATTTATGAAAGTTCCAGTATTTCCACATCCTCACCAATACTTTTTACTGTCTGTCTTTAACTTCACTCATTGCAGTGAATATGAAGTGTTATCTCTTTGTGGTTTTTTTATTTGAATTTCTCAAATGACTAGTTATGTAGCACATCTTTTTATATGCTTATTGGTCATTTGCGTATCTTCATGGGAGAAATGTCTATTGAAAATCTCTGTACATTTTTAATAGGGTTGTCTTTTTATTGTTGACTGATAATAGTTATTTATATATTCTGGATACTGGATACTAGACTCTTTTATCTGTGGGGTGTTTCCCAATCTGTGGGTTGTCTTTTGACTTTTTTGGTAGTGTCATTTGAAGCACAAAATTTTGATTGTCCAATTTGTCTATTTTTTTTTTGGCATCACATCTTAGAAATCATTCCCTAATCCAAGGTCATGGAAGCCTACATCTGTGTTTTCTTTTAAGAGTTTTTATAGTTTTTAGCTCTTACACATGGATCTTTGGTTCATTTTGAGTTAATTTATATAGATGGTGTGAGGTGTAGGGGTCTAACTCCTTTTTGGGGGGTTGGAGAGGCATGTGGCTATTCAGTGTCCTAGCACTATTAATAAAGGTCTATCCTTTCACCATCAAATTATCTTGGGACCCATGTCAACATAAATTGACCATAAGTGTAAAGGTTTATTTCTAGATTCTCAATTCTGTTACATTGATCTATGTTTGTCCTACGCCAGTATCATAGTGTCACATTGTCTCAATTAGTGTTGTTTTGTTGTAAGTTTTGAAATCAGTAAGTGTGACTCTCTAACTTTGTTCTTCTTTTTCGAGATTGTTTTGGTTATGCTAGATCCCTTGCATTTTTATGTGAATTTGAGTATCAGCTTGTCAATTTCTCCAAAAACAAAACAACAACAACAAAACAAAACAACAACAACAAAAAAAAGCAGGATTTTGGTAGGAATTATATTGAATCTGTATTTCAATTTGGGAAGAATTGACATCTTAACAATATTACATCTTTTAATCATTGAACGTGGGATATCTATTTACTTAGGTCTTTTTTCATGTCATTCAACCATGTTTTGTGGTTTTTAGAGTATAAGTTTTATACTACTTTTGGTAAATTTATTCCTAAGTAGTTTATTATTTTTCATGCTATTACAAATGGAAGTTCTTAACATTTTCTTTTCTGATTATTCATGTGTAGAAATACATATGATTTTTTTATGTTTATCTTGTATCTTGCCACCTTGCTGAACTCATGTATTAGTGCTATTTCTGTTTCTTGCCGGTTTTCTAAGTGTGCTCAGATTTTCAACCTTTCCTGTGAGCCTAAGTTAGAAGGATTTCCCTGTATCCAAGTTATAGTGGAATTCACTCATTTTTATAATACTTGTAAAGTTTGATAGGTGACTTTTGCTGTTGTTTATTCTGGAGGTTAAAAAAAGATTAGAGAGTGTTTTAAAATAATTGCAGGTTATTAAAGAAACAGCTTGGCGAAATGAAAATGCTGTTGAATTTGAAGTAAAAAAAAATCTGGGTTGGAGTCCAGACTATCTGTTTATCAGCCATTTGATTGTAGGCAAATCAGGTATCAGCCATTTGATTGTAGCTCCTTAAAAAATAACCTACAAAAGACTCCATCCATTTCATAGAACTACTCAAAGTTTCAAAATGGAAAGTGTTGGTGAACTGTTAAGCCTTCTGCCAGTATAAGCCACTTTTATTTTTTAACAGTAATTATTAAACATTTATCAATGCTTCTCTTTCCTTTAGGAGATTTACCCGAGATACAGAAAAGTGCAGTAAGGCCACAACCCTCCAAGGGGACCCATGTATAAAAGCCATTTATTAAGTATACACAAAGAGGTTTTGTTATTTTTCCCTGTTGTTTTTTTACCCTTCATTCCTTTGGAGTGACAGAAATGCCCACAGAGAAAAGACCTTTTATTTCCTTTAAAATATAAAAGCGTTCCCAAGCATTTTAGGGATTAACTCATTAAAATGGAGAAAAATAAACCAAGTCCTGGAGAGCCACCACAGAGGGAAGGCAGCAGTCCTAGGGACTGATGAAAGAGCCATCATCTACCCCATCCCTCCCTCTGCCACAGAGGTCCCTAAGAAAACCATACAAATGTGATTGTTTCTGAAACTCCTCATGGCAAATTTTGACAATAAAACCTTATTCTCCTATCCAAAAGAAAAATCACAGGGTTCTACTTATGTGAGTGAGAGTATGTTTATGGGTGTGTATAAATTAACACAGTGCTAGCTTCAGTTGCTTTTTCCCATCTTTCACTTGAATTGCATATCCCTCTTTTCAGTTTCCAGGGTAGCTCTGCCACTCAGGAGTTCCCAAATTTAGGGTATTTAGACTTGCAAAGTATAATGAAATCATTACGTTCATCAGTTGCTCTACTGACAGCTTTGGAGTCAGAAAATCTAGCTTTGGGCCTCAGCCTGGACAACTTACTGGCCTTGGTCAGACCTGGGGTGATGGCTGCTCAGTGCTCACACATGGCTCCTGGCAGGTGCAGAGTTCTCAGCTAATGGCAGCACTTCTGATTGGCTCTTATTAGTTGCTGTGCACTTGCTATAAACATGCAATCCATTTATTGTAAATAATCAGAATAATGCTATTTTTAATTTTAAAAATCTCTGAAAATATTAAGACTAGCCTTTTATTTAGGAAAGATGTAGACTGCAGTTGTATTTGTCTGTTCTCACATCGCTATAAGGAAATACCTGAGACTGGGTAATTTATGAAGAAAAGAGGCTTAATTGATGCATAGTTTTACATGACTGGGAGGCCTCAGGAAATTTAAAATCATGGAGAAGGCACCTGTTCACAGGGCAGCAGGAGAGAGAATGAGAGCCAGCAGAGGAAATGCCAGACACTTACAAAACCATCAGATTTCATGAGAACTCACTCACCATCATGAGAACAGCCTGGGGAAAACCACCCTCATGATTTAATTACCTCCCACCAGATCCCTCCTGTTACATGTCAATTTTGGGTACTGCAAAAGAAGTGTCACTCGAATATAAATTTCCTCAGGAAGGCAATTTACTTCTATAGAAGGGTGTGGCTTACAGATGGAACAATGATGAACACACACCTGGACAAGGGAGGGAAAGGGCTTCTTACTCCTGATGGAGGTCACCCCTTCTGCTGTGTCATTCCCCCATTGGCTAGGGTTAGACTGCACATTTTAGGCTAATTCCAATTGGCTATTTTAAAGAGAGCAGAGGTAGGAGCTGGAGTGGTGGGATGGGTAGTTTGGTGGGAAGGACAGTTATGTGACAGGTCAGAGAAGGTAACCAGGGGTCAAAGCAGGTGACCAGAGCAGGTAACCACAGCAGGTGACCAGGATGAATCAGGACGGAGCAGGGTGCTGGGGGAAGAGATGTGAACTACTGATTAGAACTGGTAGAAATGATTGTTTATTGAAACTACAAGGAAGCTAAACTTTAAAATGGAAAATTAAAGAATAAGAGAGCTGAACATACTGACATACTGATTCTTTGAAGAGAAACTTGGTGTTCACTGTATCTAACACTCCCATGACACTTGGGGATTATGGGATTACAATGCAAGATGAGATTTGGGTGGGGACACAAAGCCAAACCATATCATTTTGCCTCTGGCCCCTCCCATATCTCATGTCCTCACATTTCAAAATACAGTCGTGCCCTTCCAACAGTCCCCCAAAGTCTTAACTCATTCCAGCGCTAACTTAAAAGTTCAAGTCCAAAGTCTCACCTGAGACAAGGCAAGTCCCTTCCACCTGTGAGCCTGTAAAATCAAAAGCAGGTTAGTTACTTCCTAGATACAGTGAGGGTACAGGCATTGGGTAAATACACCCATTCCAAATGGGAGAAATTGGCAAAAACAAAGGGGCTACATACCCCATGCAAGTCCAAAATCCAATAAGGCAGTAATTAAACCTTAAAGTTTCAAAATGATCTCCTTTGACTACATGTCTCACATTCAGGTCATGCTGATGCAAGAGGTGGGCCCCAGGGCCTTCAGCAGCTCCGCCCCTGTGGCTTTGCCCCCCTTCTGGCTGCTTCCATGGGCTGGCATCGAGTGTCTATGGCTTTTGTAGCACATACTGCAAGCTATTGATGGACCTACAATTCTGGGGTCTGTAGGACTGTGGCCCTCTTCTTACAGCTTCACTAGGCAGTGCCCCAGTGGAGACTCTGTGCGGGCTTCCACCCTAAATTTCCCTTCCATACTGCCTAGCAGAGGTTCTCTGTGAATGCTTCATCCCTGTAGCACACTTCTGTCTGGATACCCAGGCATTTCCATACATCTTCTGAAATCTAGGCAGAGGTTCCGAAGTTCTTGACTTCTGTGTACCCACAGGCTCAACACCACCTGGAAGCTACCAAGGCTTGGGGCTTGCACCCCCTGAAGCCATGCCCAAGCTATACCTTGGCCCCTTTTAGCCATAGCTGTAGTGGAATGCAAGGCACCAAGTCCCTAGGCTGCATACAGCAAGGGGGGTCCTGGGCCCACAAAATCATTTCTACTCCGAGGCCTCAGGGCCTGTGATGAGTGGGGCTGCTGTGAGGGTCTCTGGCATGCCCTGGAGACATTTTCCCCATTGTCTTGGTGATTAACATTCAGATTCTCATTACTTATGCAAATTTCTGCAGACAGCTTAAATTTTGCCCCAGAAAATCAGTTTTTCTTTGCTACTGTATTGTGAGGCTGCAAATTTTCCAAACTTTTATTTTCTGTCACCTCTCTTTTTTTTTTTTTTTTTTTTTGAGATGGAGTTTCGCTCTTGTTACCCAGGCTGGAGTGCAATGGTGCGATCTCGGCTCACCGCAACCTCCGCCTTCTGGGTTCAGGCAATTCTCCTGCCTCAGCCTCCTGAGTAGCTGGGATTATAGGCACACGCCACCATACCCAGCTAATTTTTTGCACCTTTAGTAGAGACGAGGTTTCACCATGTTGACCAGGATGGTCTCGATCTCTTGACCTCGTGATGCACCCGCCTCGGCCTCCCAAAGTGCTGGGATTACAGGCTTGAGCCACCGCGCCCGGCCTTCTGTCACCTCTTGAATGCTTTGCTGCTTAGAAATTTCTTCCACCAGATACAGTAAATCATTTCTTTCAAGGTTAAAGTTTCACAGATCTCTAGGGCAAGGGCAAAAAGCCACCAGTCTCTTCGCTAAAGCATAGCAAAAATGACCTTCACTCCATTCCCAACCAGTTCCTCATCTCCATCTGAGACCACCTCAGCCTGGACTTCATTGTCCTTATCACTATCAGCATTTCGGTCAAAGCCATTCAGCAAGTCTTCAGGCAATTCAAACTTTCCTACTTCTTCCTGTCTTCTGAGTTCTCCAAACCGTTTCACCCTCTGCTCATTACCCAGTTCCAAAGTTGCCTCCACATTCTTGGATATCTTACAGCAATGCCCCATTCTACTGGCAGCAATTTACGGTATTAGTCTGTTTTCATACTGTTTCACATCTTTTTTCATATTGTTTTATTACAAAATTTTCTAAGAATGACATCAATCCAAGTGCCACAAAGGGAAAGTTTACTGTTTTTTTTTAAGTAATAACTACTTTTTATAAAAATGATACATGCTCTTTGTTTTTTAAAAATCAAGCTATATAGAAGAGGTCAAATATATGCCACCAGTCACCTCAGACCTCCTTGCCCAGAAATAGCCAGTGTTGACACTTGCTGAACATTTTTTCTCTGCATATGTACAGATGAGTATACATTAGGAGACAGAAGAAAAAAGAAGAAAGTGATAAAATTGACAGAGTAAAAATGAAAAACTACTCTATGGTAATGTATCATAAAGTCAAAAATAAATGTCAAAGAGGAGAAAATGTAGAAAGAGTTCTCTAAAAGTCTGGATAAAAAAGAAAACTCAGTAGAAATATGCACAAGACAGGAACATACAGTTTACAGAAGAGGAAACATAAATGACCAATAACCATATAAAAATAATCCTCAGCCTCACTCATAATTAAAGAAACACAATTTAGCTGTCTGGCCATTGTGGCTGGAGCCCAGCGTGGGTCATGGGAGATGAAGCTAAGAGCGGTGCATGGATTGGTTGTGACTGTGTGTGTGTGTGTGTGTGTGTATGTGTGTGTATGATTGATTTCTGGAACACTACAGGAAACTGATTAACTGTAAGGCTGGGAAGGGGGAGAAAAAGAGGGTGAGGTAGGTAGACAGAAAGGGGAAGGAGTATTTTTAATTTCAATTGTTCATTCTTTTCTACCACTTAAGATTTTTAAAGATTATATGCAGGTAATACTCTTATTATTTAAACATCTAATAAAGTTTTAAGAAAATACATATTTGCAACCAAAGAAGAAAATGTAAGACCTTGAGGTATCTGTTTTGTTGCTAATATTTATACAGAGTAGCGCTTTTTCTCCAGCTCTTTGGAGGAGCTAAAATTGACAACTGGAGAGCTGCCACTGAGGACTTTCTCTGACTATGAAAAAAAAACTGACTTAGTCCAGAGCCCTCAGAACTCAGTTTTCCAGTGTTCTCTGTTCCCAATGACTTACTGTTCATCTATTCCCCCAGGGAGTCCCAGCTCCCTCTTTTTCTTACCCAAGGTTTACCAGCTGCCCCAAGTCCCCAAGGTATGTGTGGCCATGAAAGGCCTCCCTGCTGGGCAGAGATGGGAGAGGGAAGGAAATGGCAACCTGGGGCTGCAACGTGACCCTGTCTTGTGTAAGGGTGTCAGCTCAAATTTGAAGGGTGAAATGATCAATTTTGGCCGGTTGAGAAGGAAAGCTATGCAGCTTCATAGCTGGTCAGTTATAAGAAACACAGCAAGCTCACACCACCAATGACAAGTGGACTTGAACTTCTGTTGAATTAAGGAACAAACTTGAAACAAAGCAGAGTTGTAGACTCTTGGTGGACAGCACTTTAACATCTTCTCTGTCCACCACCCGCTGCTTTTCTTTCTTCTATAAGCATCCCTCTAAAGCGTTTAGAAGCTGCTCAAGCATCCAAATATCAGTATCTTGCTCTTCCCCCTAGGCAGCCCACTCCATTTCTGGACAGAGTCTACTATTTCACAACCTCTTTGTCTGACCCCATTTTTGACCATCTTATATAGTTCTTCATTACATAGATTAGAAAATTATCTTTTTGTAACTTCTACCCTCTCAATAACCAAGTGTTAGACTAGACAAGTATGTAGTTTGGAATTACAGGCCTTAGTCTGAATCTCTGTTCTGCCGCTGACCCACCATGTGACCTGCAGCCAGTATCCTGGAGGCTTAATTTCCCCTTCTGTAAATTGGGCTGTTCAAATCACCTTTCAATGGTCATTTTGAGACTAGATAAACTGGTAAGTGGTAAAATTCACTTAGTGCTACACTGGCAGAAGAAGATGCTTACTTGGTGTTAGTTCCCTCCTTCCCTGTGTCCCTCCAGTGCTAACCCTGAGCTGTACAAAGAGATCCTGGCGGTGACTAAGTTGAAGACTTCTATTGTCTTCTCCCTGAGCGTTCTCATCTCCAGAGTAAATGTATTCAGAATAAGTCCGCAAATGTATCTTGATCTTTTTGTTTACTTACTCTCCACTTTGCTGTAGGAGAGATTTTGCTCTGTCAGTGATCCCCTAATTATTACAAAGTCAGGGGAAAATATATTTCCCTCATCCCCAAGACCCACCCCATCCCCAAGAGCTGGGATTCCACACTCAGACTCCTCCAGGGAGATAGAAAATAAAAGGTTTGAAGTTGAGCATTTAAAGGGTTTGAAGTTGAGTGTTCAGATGATGGGGGTCTGCCTGCAGAAATAGAAGTATCTCGTCCTTTTCACTAGTCACAAGCTTTCTTTTTGGGAAATATTACACAGTTTACAAATCCAAGGGGACAGGCCCAGTTAGATAAGATCTACCAGCTCTGGCTCTGGCTGCATCTGTTGACAACTTGATTGGTGCTGAGGAATCTGTGGTTTCCCCCAAACACACACTCAAGGTACTGGGCTGGAACAGCTGCTCTGTGCCTTAGCAGGGATTGAGGTCCTTGGTCTTATGGATGAGTTTTTCCTTTTTTTAAATTAATGACCTTGTTCAATTTGGGATATTAGAAATTGTTTGTTTGTTTTTAACTCAGTCCAACATGCCAGCTAGCCCAAGAGATTTGGGGATATTAAACACTCCTTCTGAGCTTCAAGATGACAGTTGATAAATGTAACCATAAGATACTGGAAAGAACAAAGGACATGAGGGGAAATGCAAGCCCTTGGGAGATTAATAAATCATAAGGAGAAGGAGTGAGTGTGGTCAAGCTATGGAGCCCCAGCAAGGCCCATTACTTGGTCTCTTGCAGAAGTCCAGGAGAGGCAAGCAGGATGCCTGTATTTCTATTAACTGTGATTCCTAGTGCTTAAATGCTCTCAGATGCTTGTAACAGGGTATCTATATTCCCTTAGCAATGAAGCATTATTTGAAAATTGTGAACAGTAGTGGAGTTTGGAAAGATAGTGTAGTCTAATCACTAGCTTTGTCAACGTCCTTTGTACCCACTCCCTAAGGAAGCCTCACTTTCTAGCATGTGCTGTGGTTCTCAGTCTGTGTCACCTTGAGCCTTCATGTTCCACAGAGGTTTTTTTGGGGCAGCCAGCTGGGAGCAGGTAGTCAGGCCTCCAGGCCCCCTCCAACTATTTCTGTGAGAGCAGCTCTACTGTTTCCTGCTGTGTATGTTAGAGAACCACAGAAGATTTTGTTTGGGTTCTTCGGCTCCAAAGAAGAAACTTAAAAATCATTGGTGCCCTGTTGTTTACATCCTTTTGCAAGTTGCTTCTTCCACTCAGTGCTATGTTTCTGAAATATAACCATGTTAACATATGTAGATGGAGTTCAATCATTGTAGAATAATCCACAATATGTTCATTCCCCTGCTGATAGAGATTTAGGTGGCTCCCCATTTTTGACCATCTAGAATAATGGTTTAGTGGTGGGCATTTTCAACACAGGCAATGGGCCATGTACGTTAAGCTGGACAAGAAGGGACAGCAGGAGGGGCGGATGACTAGTGAGAATGTTGGGGGAGTGGTGGATTAGATGACTAGGAACTGCATGGATGCAATAGATCCAGGGCCCCTTAAGAGTCAGAATGGGTCTGTGAGCTGGAGGATCCACTGGTAGCACAGAGTGAACGATGATGAGGTCTGGAGTGTGATCTGGGGACTGGGCAGCTGAGAGTAAGGAGGAAAGTGAGTTTGTCAGAAACCTGAAAGGCCAAAGTGTTAGCTGGATTGTTTGCTGGACATCTCCATGTAGTCCTTTAGCTACATTCTGCATCCTTCTCAGCCCTGCTCTGTGCCCCAAAGGCTGACCTTTAATTACCATCTCAGTGCACTTTCCCTCAAACTGAGAAGCACACAGCCTGGACTGGGGAAGATGCGGAGACAGAGCATCCATTCCCCCAGCCCCTCACCTTAAGGTTCCTGCAGGTAGGCTGCTTCTCTACTGAAAGCCACTGCTCATTTTCCTACAGTTCTTTCCAGTAATAGCAAATGCCCCCTCCCTTGCTCTAGAAGCCCAGGATAGTACGGCACCTTGACTTGGGGCCCAGCATGCTCATCTTGGGTTTCCTCTGTGCCAAGAATCATTTTATTGACCTCTTTTCCTCTATTAACCTGTTTAAATGTACCCGTCTCTTTCCTGCCTGATTGAGTACAGGCCAATCTCATGGATACTGAAATCCTGGGAAATGATGACAAGAGTAAGAGTAGACAGGAAGTTAGTTAGCTGGGTGCAAAAACCTAGTGAGGGGTGACATCTGTAAATCTGCATAAAATGAAACTAGCCTACATTTTTGTAGTTTGCTTGTGAGCTCTTTTAAAACTAAAATTCCTATCTAATTTTTAGAGGGAATTCCTAGTGTTGGCATAATATCTGGCATGTAGAAAGCATTTAAAAATGAAAATAAGTTGAATTGAATAGGACTGAATTAAATCAAATGAAATTAAATGGAATTTTACTGAATAAATGAGATGCTAATTTTGCACATTTTAGACATCATCGGTGTTCCCCCCCTCAAACACCCTTTCCTCTAGCATATGGTTTTTAAAAGCTTTATGAACAGCAAATAAATTACATCAGGGATTGAGTTTCTGAAGTAAATAATAATAAATATTTGCTTATGTTAGCATCTCATGTAGAAAAATGTTGAAGTCATGAAAATTTTGTGATAAATTCAGATCCCTTTAAGTTTTCAAAACCCACTTCCTTTTTTCATTTTTTTGAGACAGAGTCTTGCTCTGTCACCAAGCTGGGGTACAGTACACAATCACTGCTCACTGCAGTCTTGATCTCCCAGGATCAAGCCATCTTCCCACTTCAGCATCCTGAGTAGCTGGGACTACAGGCATGTGCTACCACACCTGGCTAATTTTTTTTATTTTTTAGTAGAGATGGGTTCTCACTGTGTTGCCCAGTCTAGTCTCAAACTCCTGAACTCAAGTGATTCTCCTGCCTCAGCCTCCCAAGGTGCTGAGATTATAGGCATGAGCCACTGCACCCGGCCTGACTCACTTTCTTGATATTATATGTATTTTGCTCTTGGAAAACTTTGCTTTCTCTCTCCATGGCAAAATAAAAAACCAACTTACAGTGCTTTCAGAACATATAATTATTCATTTGAATATAATTTTGTTAGACATATCTAGTAACATTTTCTTGAATTTATAATACTGAGTAGGAAGAAACAAAATATAAAATCTTTCTTGAATTTTAGTTTTAATCTAAAATATTGTATGTCTTTGCATAATATGAGTTAAAGCTTCTCTGGCATTACACAGTGATTGTTCTCTTCAAATAACAGACCATAGAGTTGATAGGGGAAAAACACAAAGTAATCATGGCTGAATTTGCATTTGGCATTTTTTTGGCATGGGGGGCTGGCATTTCCTCTCTTTTTTCCTTTCTCCAAACACTGCACAAGTAATAATTTGACTCTATATCTGTGGCTTCTATTGTCTCTACATACATGAAGTTGCATTTCATAGTGCCCATTATTTGAAAAGCATTTCAAGTCAGAACTTAAGATTCAGCCTTTCATGCCAAATAAGGACAGTGGCTAATTTGGGGTTGCCAAAACCATGTATTCAATTCTTTATATTCTAGAATAAGAAAAGTCGTTTCAAATCTTAGGGTATTAATGGCACTTATGAATAAGAAATTCTCTCTATTCTAATGCAGCAAGTAAAAATTATTACCTGCAATCTTATTTTGGAGTAGCTCCATCATAAAACATCCAGAGCTGGCCAGACACAGTGGCTCACACTTGTAATCCCAGCACTTTGGGAGGCTGAGGCAGGTGGCTCACCTGAGGTCAGGAGTTTGAGACCTGCCTGGCCAACATGATGAAATTCTGTCTCTACTAAAACTACCTAAAATTAGCTGGGCATAGTGGTGGGTGCCTGTAATCCCAGCTACTCAAGAGGATGAGACAGGAGGATCGTTTGAACTGGGAGGCGGAGGTTGCAGTGAGCCAACATTACGCCACTGCCCTCCAGCCTGGGCCACAGAGCAAAACTCCATCTCAAAAAATAAAATAAAGAAGTCCAGAGCTAGTAGCTCAGCAGATTTTAACATGTGATAAGTAAGGTGACAGTCTAGAGTGGAAAAATTATATCTCCACCCTGATTATAGTCTCAGAAATGTGTTCAGCTGGTCATTAGAAGAGAGTACTGCATGTTCCAGACTAGGATACTCAACTGGGATGACTTGATCTCCTGAGGACTGAATCTGGGTTCCTTGAAGAGTATGCTGGTATCAATTAGTGATGTCTGCCACCACTGGCTAGGGTCAGGGGAATAGCAGCACTCAAGACATGATAGAAACTGTAGAATTTGAAGTTAGAGGATGAGGGTTAGACTCTTATCTCTATCTCTTATTAGCTGTGAGGTATCTTGGGTAATCACCCATTCAGCAATCTCAGTTTTCTCATGTATAAAATGAAGATAACAATTATCAAGAAAATTGGCCGGGCGCGGTGGCTCACGCTTATAATCCCAGTACTTTGGGAGGCCGAGACGGGTGGATCACGAGTTCGAGAGATCGAGACCATACTGGTCAACATGGTGAAACCCTGTCTCTACTAAAAATAAAAAAAATAGCTGGGCATGGTGGCGCACGCCTGTAGTCCCAGCTACTCAGGAGGCTGAGGCAGGAGAATTGCTTGAACCCAGGGGACAGAGGTTGCGGTGAGCCGAGATCGCGCCATTGCACTCTAGCCTGGGTAACAAGAGCGAAACTCCGTCCAAAAAAAAAAAAAGAAGAAAAAGAAAATTAAAATTGGTATTACAAATAAAAAAGAATTGAAGTGCAGCTTACATCTTACGAATTGCTAGTGTGTTTTGCCTATCCCAATCTAATGTTTTCCTCCTTTTAAACTCATGGCATTTTATCTTTGTCTCTCTCTCTCTCTCTCTCTCTCTCTCTCTCTCTCTCTCTCTGTGTGTGTGTGTGTGAGAGAGAGAGAGAGAGAGAGAGAGAGAGAGAGAGAGAGAGACAGGGTCTTGCTCTGTCATCCAGGCTGAAGTGCAGTGGCACAATCATAGCTCATTGCAGCCTCAACCTCCCAGGCTCAAGCAGTTCACCCATGTTAGCTTCCTGAGTAGCTGGGGCTATAGGCACATGCCACCACACCTAATTTTCATATTTTTTGTAGAGACAGGGTTTCACCATGTTGCCCAGCCTGGTCTTGAACTCCTGAGCCCAAGCAATCTACCAGCCCCAGTCTCCCAAAGTGCTGTGCTACTCATAGCATTTAGTATTCTCTCACTCTTGGCAATTAATTGTGAACTACCTACTGACTCACATTAGTGTATTATCTTACTTCACCATATTTTATTTTCCTGTACTACCCACACTTTATAGCCCATACCTCTCCTGTAGTAGGGGATCCCAAGTATGAATGAATGTAAACATGTTACTAATAGCATTTTAAAACTCCAAATGTTGACAGGGTGATGAGTAGTTACTTATCTTTTTATTTGAAAGAAAGTATTTTGCATGTTACTTGAAAGGATTATTGTGATTTTATGTTCATAAGATCATAGTTTTTTGTTTGCTGTTTAAAAACTTCTTTTTTTTTCTTTTAAGACAAGAGTCACTGTCGCCTAGGCTGGAGGCAGTGATGCAATCTTGGCTCACTGCAACCTCCACCTCCCAGACTCAAGCGATTCTCATGCCTCACCCTTCCAGATAGCTGGGACTACAGGTGTGCACTACCACACCTGGCTAATTTTTATATTTTTAGTAGAGACGGGGTATCACCATGTTGGTCGCGCTGGTCTCAAACTCCTTGGCCTCACAGAGTATTGGGATCACAGTCGTGAGCTGCTGTGCCTGGCCAGAAACATTTTATTGGACTTTATTTTCAAGGAACTGAGCTGCTTTGTGTGCTTGGGCAGCTCCCCTGAGCCAGTTTGCAAAGGGTGCAGACAAATGGGCTTAGTGGCTCAAGTACAAAGGAGGGTCTATATTTCTGTGGAGAGGTTGCTGACACCCATGGGTAGGTCCCACTTTTGGGGTTGACCAGTAGGCAGGGCACTGGGCTTGCTCCCTTTCTCTACACAGCATTGACATCTTCTATCCATATCTTTACTTCTTGTAACTCCCCTTTCCTCTTTGCTGACACTGGACTCAAAGGGTCATAGACGTTTAATGATTTGCTTAGTGCCAGGCCCTAACCATAGCTTTGAGCAATCTGGATTCATTGTCCAGTATCCCCCTCCACTACTCAGTGCTTTTAAAATCCAGCTCTCCTGTGAGTTGATTGCACTTCCATATAAATTATTTCTTCTAGCTTGCTGGAAAGTTCCTTGGCTTTCTGCTTATCTCTGTAAGGACAGTTAGTTCCCTGTTGCTGCTGCCAAGCATGTAAACAACATGTTTCTTCTTTCTGTGGTGACAGGCACATCTCATCATCCTGAGTAGAAGCCCCTCTCAAGAGGAGGCAGCAGACTCCGCACACATCGTCGCCCACGCTGCTGTCGCTTCAGGGAGACCCGAGCATCACGGTGAGAAGAATCCTTTTCTCTTCCTGTCTCACAGGCACCTGAGTCTGTAAACAGGCTGCCTTCTAGATGGATTAACAGGTGGACAGAGCTGTGCCACAGGCCTGCCACAGAACCTTCCTTGCTTTATCTGATCATCTGCAGCTATGCTACTCTGCTGCTTTCCTCAGATTCCTTTGGTTTCTCTCCCCTTCTAGCATTCTTTTAATCTTTTATTCTTAAATACAGCTAATCTCTATCCAAATGTAGCTGTTAAGAGCCCCAGAGAATCTGTACTGGGCTTACAGGGAAATCTGCTCTGCCTTCAAAGGTGATCTATTTTTAAAAATTGTTGTGGCAACAGCTCTAGCCTCTGGGCCAGCCACCCTCCAGACACTGTCAGGGCTGAACTTTCAATCAGGATGAACTGACACGACTTCAGGACTCCAAAAGGAAGTTGCCATTTATGGCCTCTGTGGTTTTCTTATCCCCACGTAATAGGTAGCACATCAAACTTCAGGAATTGTTTAATCCACCATCTTGGGCTCGGAGCATACAGATTATACGGTGTACCTTCACTGGCAGAAAACACATAGTATTAATGAATTTTTTTTTTTTTTGGTCACAATATTCAGAAATGGAGTTCAGTTCATAAAGAAGACCTAGGGGTATATTCCAAGATATCAGATAAAAATAATTACATACTGAACAAAATAAGGTCCAGTGTGCTCAAAAGCATAAAATCAACATCTGGAAGGCATAGGGTTGATTGAGGAAGCAGAAGTCAGGCTAAGATGAGGCCAGCATGTGAGAGAAGGTGAAGGGAGAGCTTCAGTGCAACATCTGGAAGGCATGGGGTTGATTGAGGAAGCAGAAGTCAGGCCAAGATGAGGCCAGCATGTGGGAGAAGGTGAAGGGAGAGCTTCAGTGAGCAGCCTGGCCCAGAAAGATCCACAGGCCAAGCAGGGAGCTCCTTTCCATGGAGGAACTGATGAAGGGGCATCAGCATTCATCCATCTGTCCATCCCACCTTGCGGATCTCCAAGAGGTTGAAGCACCTTTTCAGATCTGGAAGAGCCTGTCAAGGGATGGAGAGAGGAGAAAGGTGACCTTTCTTGTCCTCGCTCCCTACAACAATCCACATTAACCATCAGGTTTGCTTGTTGGTGCCTAAAATTCATGCAATAGGAGGAAAGTACTTTCTATTCCATACCTATTAATAAAACACTTAAAATACATGTTTAATGGAAACTCCTAGAATAGCAAGTCAAAAATCTAAGTGTCTACAGAAACCAAGCAAGCAATGTGAGTGAAGCAGGTGGTTATCAGAAACCAGCAGCAGCAACAAGCATAGTTATAAATGGCAGCTAACTGTTGGCTGTAGTATGAGAGAGTTGAAACTGTGGTGAGGACTGTGGCAAACTAAAACCCATACCTGCTACTTAGCTCCAGCCCATGGCAGCCATGTGGAAGGGAGGCTCATATTGACAGAGCTCCTTTTTAAGAGATGGTAGAAATTTGGAGTTTTATTGGAGAATCTTCAATTTAAAAAAAAATTTTTTTTTTAGAAACAGGGTCTCACTCTGTCACCCAGGCTACAGTGCAGTGGCACAGTTATAGCCCACTGCAGCCTCAAACTCCTGGGCTCAAGTGGTCTTCCTGCCTCAGCCTCTGAGGTTGGTGGCACACACTGCTTACACTCAGCTAGTTTTTAAAATTTTTTTGTAGAGACAGAGTCTTGCCCAAGATGGTCTCGAACTCCTGGCCCTAGGCTACCCTCCCATCTTGGCCTCCCAAAACTCTGAGATAACAGGCGTGAACCACCACATACCCAGCCCAGTTTTTAACTGATGGTAACTAACTGAAATATGTTTAAGGCTCTGAGTGAGTCAAACCAAGTGTGAAGGCTGGATCCATGACTTTTGACCTGGAAAGCAAGAGTGTGAATAAGTTGCTGTCAGATCTTTCCTGTTTTCCTTGGGGGTGTAAATTGGCAGAGTATAGGGGAGGTGGGTCCATTCCTGAATGAATACCAAACAGAGAGAGGGCTAAGGCCAAAAGACCATCTTTTTGCCTGGAGGGATTCCAACTTCCAGCACTTGAACCAGTGCTCAGTATACTCACTTGCAGGTATGAATTGAGTGGGACCTAGAGATTCTGTGTCCTAAAATGCCATTGTCCCATAGCTGCAAAGTTAGGCCACTCTGCTTTGTATGACATGGAATCAGAGACAATCCAATTTTGGTTATATATTTTTTTAAAATTTTCCAGTCTAAATATAGCACTGTATTGCCTTCTCTTAAACTGAAAATGATAATAATACCTACTTGATACAGATAATGAATATGTGATAACAGTTATTATATTAATAGCTACTGCTTATATATGGCATACCAGCCATGGTTCCCGCCACACTGTATTTATTAATTCACAAATCCTTGCAACTCTATGAGATAGGTACAATTATCCCCATTTTTAGATGGAGAAACTGAGGCACCCAGAGATTAGGTAATTTTCCCAAGGGCCCATAACCAGTGAGTGGTAAAGATATGAACCCAGGTAGCAACCACCCCAGAGGCTCTTTATGCCATGTCACGTTATGGGGTCCGGCACTGCACGTGTCTCCTCCCACCTTAGGCCTACCAAAGAGTCTATGGAGTGTGGGACCGACAAGGGACACAGGAATAATGAAGGCAGCCCAGAGAGAAGGGTTTGGAGTGCCAGTGAGAAGGCCTAGGGTCCAGGAGCATGTGGAGAATATCAGCTCCAACCTTTAGCAGCTGAGGGCATTTGGTGACATGCACCCAGAAAGCCCACTTGCCAGTTAGAATTGAAATATGTGAGGAACCACTTTGGGAGGCCAAGATGGGTGGATCACATGAGGGCAGGAGTTGAGACCAACCTGGCCAGCATGATGAAACCCTGTCACTACTAAAAATGCAAAAAGTAGCCAGACATGGTGGCGCATGCCTATAGTCCCAGCTACTCAGGAGGCTGAGGCACGAGAATCACTTAAACTTGGGAAGCAGAGGTTACAGTGAGCCAAGATGGTGCCACTGCATTCTGGTGACACAGTGAGACTCTGTCTTAAAAAAAAAAAAAAGATGAGAAACCTGAAGTAGGTGGGTCAGAAGACCATTTCTCCCAGGCACAAGGATTTGGGACTGATAGTTTTACAAACTGGGAAAGGAGGTGGCTTCTGCATTAGGCCTGGAGGATTGATTGCTTGAAGCAAAAGCAAAGGATGACTGAGAGACTCTCAAGCAAGCAAGAATCATAATAATAACAGCAACAATGACAATAACAACCGTAGCAGCAACACTCAGGCGCCTGTTGTATGCATGTGCTGGTACTTCCACAGACATGCTCATTTAATCCTTTTAACAACTCTTGGAGGCAGGACAGGACCTCCCGTTATACAGATGAATGCCACCTCTTCTTACCAGAAAGTACCAAGAATCTGAGGGACCTACTCTCTCTACTCATTGCTCCACCCAAAAAGGACCAAGTCTCCATCAGACTGTATGGTGCTCCTAGGCAGGCCCTTGTCAGATTCAGCACCTATCAATCAGAAAACATTTGAACTGTTTATCACCTTGACACTGTTAGGAAGAAAGCTTACTAAGGCCTTAAAGGTGAGTAAATGCTGAGTGAGTAGCCAGGGCAGAGAAGCAGTGGGCTAGAAATAGATGCTGATTGTCCTGCAGCAACATGAAGTCCTGGAACAGGCACAAAAAGGAGCACAAACCTTTGCCCCTAAGGCCTCAAACAAATCACCTAAGTGGACAAGTCAGGAACAAATAAAAGCAAGAAGAATCCTCAAACTATTCCTGCCTCATGAACATACTTTAAAAATCGCTGCCATTGAAATCCTTGCACCCTTAGTGGCAGATGTGGGAAAGGCCGAAAAAGGAGCTCACCAGGCCAGCACGTGTTGCACATTTGGGGAATCAGCTTCACTCTAGAAGCAGAAATGCAACAGGCACTACCCGGCCAGGGGATGTAGCGGGAGCACAGGTGGGTACATTCCCACTGTCTTTTTTTTTGAGACAGTCTCGTACTGTAACCCAGCTGTAGTGCAGTTTGGCTCACTGCAGTCTCCACCTCCTGGGTTCAAGCAGTTCTCCTGCCTCAGCCTCCCGAGTAGCTGGGACCACAGGGTGTGCCACCATGCCCAGCTAATTTTTTTGTATTTTTAGTAGAGACAAGGTTTCACCATGTTGGCCAGGATGGTCTGTCTCCTGACCTCGTGATCCACCTGCCTTGGCCTCCCAAAGTGCTGGGATTACAGGCATGAGCCACTGTACCCAGTCCCCACTGTCTTTTATGTTACCTCTCTGCTGTCCCCTCATGTGGCCAATGCCCCCGCAGCAGGAATGAAAGAAATCCACTGTGGGCTATGGTTTCTCCAGGTCTCTGCTGCCTCCAGCAGGGGGAAATAAGAGAGGGCAATCTGCAGCTTATCTTTGTGTAACAACTAAGGGGCGACCAGATCTCTCACAGTTCTCACCAGCACAGGACTTTCCAACCTTGACGTTGTTCGCTTCTAGTTCAGAAGTCCTGGTCGGATCCCAGGAAGAAACCTGCAAGTTCCACCCAGCACCAAGGGGGAATCTTAGCTCTGCTCTCCTGTGCTTAAACCTGTTTGTACCTAGTACAAAGACTTTTGGGGGCTTGGTTTTGGTTTTGATTTTTGAAGAAAATAATCATTAATGAGAAAAGTTTCTCTTTTGAGGATTCTGTATTGCCTGCTTGCTTGCTGAATGTCCACTGAAGGCATTGCCCTCTAACTAACAAAATGCCACTGGCCAAGAAGCAAGTGTTTCAGGCTCGACGCACAAGCTAATCCCTTTGCTCTGTGCCTTCCTTGTATTCCTTATGCAGACAAAACTGCCCTAGAAGTCACGAAGCCTTGTGATTGCATAAAGATTCCCAATTCAGGCTCCTGGAATGTCACTAACCTGAGCCTGGCCAGCTTCCCAGAGCAGCCATAGACAAACTTGGTATTAACAGCTTTCCCAACCCTGCTAAGTGTTCAGGGCATTGGCTTTGTGTTTATAACTCATCTCCTAAAGGATATTAAAATGAAATGGTCCAAAGCCAAGAACATTTCAGCATCAACCTTTGAGAGGCAGAGCCTGCTGAGTGCAGGCGGCCTTGTTTGGAAGTAGCCCCATCTGCAGCCTGGGCTCTTGCAGGCTGGGGAGTTGTTCAGCGTCCAGTGACAGCAGGTGGAATGGGCTGTGTCCTGTTAGAGCCTAGGGGGCAGGGGCCAACTAAGTAGATTCCTAAGGTATAATTTCCTATGCAGGAATATGTATACCTCCCCTGCCCCCATTGGTCCTAGCCTCTAGACACATTTTACACAGTAGGCTGGAAAAATGTTAGTATGGGAAGCTAGGCACTGCATCTCACCCAAGTCTCCTGTTTTTTACCATACACGACCCTCCCTTTTCTTAACTCTTCCCCCTGTGGCCTGCCTTCTCAGCTTGCCCAGTGCTAGGCCCTCCCCACTTCCTGCTTACTGGGTTACTAAGGATCCTGGGCCCCATGTGTTCCAGAGAGACCCGAAATCAGGCTCCTTGGCATACACAGGCCCCAGGTCTTGTGGGCCCCTGACAGGTGTCATGGATACCTGGGAACAGCCACGGTGAGGTGTCCTTTACCTTCCCATGCTTTTCTTAGCTGCCCCTGCTGCCTCTCTCATGATGCCTCCAACCTGAGCCTCCAAGTGGGGCCTGGTGGGACCCATTTCTCTTTACAAAATGCCTGGCCAGCCTGAATTTAGCCTTGCCTTTGAGCTCCCCAAGCAGCACATGTGGCATCCATGCCTGCTCTGTGCCCCACAGGGAGCGAGGGAGAAAGGGGAAGTGAGGGTACAGTAGGGTGAGGCCCAGAGAAGGAGAGATACCCCTTACTCTGTTTCCACCAGCATCAGTAGTCCCTTCTTAGAAACTTCTGGAAGTTACCCTAGAGTAGTTACGTCTAGGGGATTGGGGTCCAGGGTCACTCAGCAAGTTAGAGGCCAAGCAAGGCCTAGAATGGAACCCACCTTCCACTCACTTATCACCCTCCAGACCCAGAGAGGGAGTTGTGCCATCCCCACCCTACCCTGCTAAGGGTACAGGGCTCTTAGCAGCCCTGAAAGGCAGGCAGGAGGGGGCTGCAAGGGTGGGAAGCCCTTGGTGCCAGCGGAGGAGGAGAAGAGGAGGCTTGTTCCTCACCCAAGTTTGTGCTGTTGGCCCCTCTACCTCAGGCAGAGCTGAAACCTCATCAAGCTTGCTCTCCAACGGCTATCCATTCATTGTGTCTGAGCGCAAAGCCTGTGGCTTCTTCATTTCTCTCCTGGGGAAGCTGAAGTGCATGAGCAGTGTGATGACCGTGTTCATGAGGTTCAGGTTTTTCACTTTTGGGCTGGTTTTTAATTCGTGTTCAGAACTTCTCAGAAAAGCCTATGTAACGTATGCCCTGACTTGGCTTCAAAAAGGATTTTTAAGGCAGCTTATGGAAAATGCATCTACATCACCAAGGCTAGTGACTGGACCCTGAAGTTGCTGGAAGCCTTCACTACATGGGTGGCCCCAAGTGGTGGTGGTTGTGGAGGGGGCTGGTCACTTTCCTAGTGGTGAGGACACTTAAGGCAGACAGATCCCAATGGTGGGCACTCTGCATGTTTATACCCTGTGAGCCTCACCTGGCCTGCTGCCATTTGATCACCTCACTTTACAGATGCACACCTGTCCCCAGAGATGGCCATGGACTTTCCTCGGATCACATAGCTAGTGAGCAGCAGCCCTGCCACTCCCTGAAGCCATGTCACAGGCCTCTGTCTATGGCACTGTGGAAGTGTTCCTCATGAAGAGGGTCTCCTGTGGGGACCAATGAAGGCTTTGGGGTGACGAAAGTGTCTCTCCCATGCTTTGTATGTTCTCAGCCTTCCTGTGTGGCTTCCACAGGCTAGTAGCCTCAAACAGCAGCCCCCAGCAGGGTCTAAGTAGGTTCAATGTGTTAGTTTCCTGGGTGAGGGAGCTCCTCTGGGTTAGTGCCAGGCTGATTTGGGACTTTCCATTTTTAAACTCCCTGGGGTCCTTAAAGCCTTTGCAGTTGGTACATAGCAGAGACTGTTTTCTAAGACTGCTACAAAAGACAATCGTCACATTGTACACAGAGCCTCCCTCTTAATGAAAGTTGTCCTTATTGTTTCAACTACTGCCTTAGGACAGCCACAGGAAAATGAATGCAGTGTTACTGGAATTTAATTAAGAGCCTCCTGGCCTCACCTCCAGGGGGCCACATTGTAGTCCTGCATTCCTCTTGCTCTTGGGATGAACCCTTGTTTTCTTTTGCCTGTGTATGAACATCTCCACACAGAATCTTTCAGGGTCTTTGGGAACAGCGCAGCTCCAAGTCCTCAGACAGAGCCGTCTGCAGAGATGTCAAACCACCCTGTGCACCAAGCCACACCTTCTCTCTGCTGTAACTCACAGACAACCTAAACATTCTGTTGGAATGAAAATAGAAGATTCATGGCCTTGGAACACCTGTGCCATTAGGGCTCAGATTTACAAGCTAAGTCATGCTCCTGTGTTTTAGAAAATGACCTCAGCTTCTGCCCAGGCCTTCGGCATCAGATTGCAGAGGATTCTAGAAGTGGTTTTTAAAGGTAGGGATGGCTTTGTGTGAGAGTGCTGAAACTGCTGGCTCTTTGTGAACCCTCACCCTGTTACAGGGCACAAAGTTCAGGCTAGGAGGTGGCAGCCATTTTAAGGGACTAGGATTTTTTGTCTCTCTGGAAATCCTGTTGTCACTTGTCTCAGGTGGAGATAGACTGGGATGTCCCTTGCCAGGAGAATAAACTGCTTCTCAGGAAGTGACCTCTTTGCTATAGTAATAGGACTCAATTGCCCTCCCCTCAAAGACTGCTCTTATGGATTTAGTTCACAAAGTTAATTTGGGGGTGAGGGGGTTGGAGGAAGTAAGACAGGATCTTGCACTAAAGGAGCTTTCCTGTATCTGAGATAAAGATCAAAGTGGTTTGAAATTCATAGACAGGGAGGGTACCCATGTGGATGCACTAGACCTTCCTCTGTTCCCGAGCTCTAGGCCATTCTAATATACAGGGCTCCTAACCTGTTCACAGATGCCTGATGTGTGGTCGGCTTGCATGTGACATTAGCTGTCAGGGAACCCTCTATCTGGTCTTACCCCCTTGTGACTAGAGACCTAACAGCAACAAAAATGGGGAAAGCACAAAACTTTAGAGAAACCAAGGACTTAAGGAAGAAAGAGAGCAGTGACTTGAGGAGGCTGCCTCCAGAGGGCAGATTCCCAGGCAGGGCCTGTCTCCATCTGCCCACCACAACGCCTGGCTTTCTGTGACTTCAGTAGCCATGCTGCCTTCATGTAAGGAATACACTCCTTCTGCCCTCTCCTCTCTTCCTTCCTCTCTCACTCCCACTCCCTCTTCCAGAGGTCCGTGTACGCTAACGGGCATCGTCTTTGGAAAATATGACTAGCCTAGGTCTGAGGTTATGAGCCATTTGCACGTTAGTTGGAATTGGACCACAGCGTCCTCCCTCGAAGCTTCTTTGTGAGCTGAGCTGCACTGAGGGAAAGAAACATGCCATTCTCAGGTTGAGAGGACCAGCCCAAATGGAGTGCTTCTGGGGGCAGTTAGTTAGAAGAAGCAATACTGGGAGGTGGGAGAACATTAAAAAGAAAAGGGCTAGAAAGATGTGAGGTGCGGCTGTGTTCACCTGTGCCAGGGAGACTGGCTCCTACCCCAGGAGAGGTCAAGGAAATGCCTCTTAGCCCTTTTGGCCGCTGCCTTTCCCTAAGCATGACAGTGCTGCTCTAGCCAAACCCCAAGCTCTGAAACTCAGTTCCCGAGTTGCCTCATGCCGTTTACATCTGCAGGTCTTCACAGTAAACACAATAAGGGCCCGTCTTTAGGGGACAAGGCTGAGATGCAGAAAGATCTTTACTTTTCAAAGGAATACTTGGCTACATTCTTTAGTTTACTCCCAATTAGTGAGAAAATTAAAATATCAAAAGAGTACTCCACTCCTGAATATCTTTATTCATTTTAGACATTAATGTCTATAATGCTTTTATAATCAACAGAATTAATGTCACTTCATCCTCAACGTTTGCTGTCATTAGATTATCAAAGGAGCCGAAGTTAATACTCAGTTTGCACATTAAATCTGTAACATTTTCTTGCATGGGTCAGCTATGAGGGAGAGGTAACATTTTCCATGTGGTAGATTTTCTCCCACCAAGACAAAAACTTTTGAGCAGTGCTCCAGAAATGCATCTGCTGGTCTGTCAGGGGACAGGCCCCACTGAAAGAGAGGGGTACAGGGATCCAGTTCAGTTGATTTCTGCCTAATTGCAGACCCCAGGGCCAGCTGGGACCGAGTGCAATTCCTGCTCCTGTCTGGCAACTGCCTCAATCTACATGGAGTGAATCTTGCAGATGAACACAACTTGTTTCAGACCTAAGCTTTCTTTCAGTTGACTAGATTTGGTAGCCATATTTCCCAAGTGTTTACATCTCTCCTTTCTAACACAGATCCCACAGAATTTAATTAGATCATTTCTTTTTTTTTTTTTTTTTTTTTTGAGATGGAGTTTCGCTCTTGTTACCCAGGCTAGAGTGCGACGGCACGATCTTGGCTCACCGCAACCTCCGCCTCCTGGGTTCAGGCAATTCTCCTGCCTCAGCCTCCTGAGTAGCTGGGATTACAGTCATGCACCACCATGCCCAGCTGATTTTTTGTATTTTTAGTAGAGACGGGGTTTCACCATGTTGACCAGGATGGTGTCGATCTCTTGACCTCGTGATCCACCCACCTCTGCCTCCCAAAGTGCTGGGATTACAGGCATGAGCCACCATGCCCAGCCCTAATTAGATCATTTCTTAAGAGCCAGGATTCTCATTGTGAATTTCAGGCATGTTCTCAGAGCTCTTGAGGTGTTCCGGGCTGTTTATCTGCAAAGGATGCTAGACTTCTGTGTCTTTTGATTGCTCTGTGCGTTTTCATGTTTCTGTCCTCTCAATGTCCATTTGTGCCACTTGCTGCTTCCAGTGTGCCTGCTATTTCAGCCCAGTATGGGCACCCATAGCCACAATTATCAAAACTGTTCCTAAAATTAAAATCATCAACATTGAGCAACAACTATTTATGTCAGGCCTGTTATCAATTGTTTGTATGCATTAATCTGTTTACTGCTTGCAGCTCCTTACAAAGAAGTTACTAGTATAACGGTCCCCTTTTCCAGATGGGGAAATTAAGAGACACAGCAAGGCACACAGCTCTAAGGGGCTCAGATAGTGCAAGCCCAGAGCCTGCTCTCTTTGCCACTCACCCTGCTGCCTCCAAGAAGCAACACAATTTACACGGGCTGATTGGATTTTTGCTCTGCCTGTGTTCTGGAGAGCTGTACCTGAAGATCATGGAGACCACTGTGGAAGCACCTGGCATTAACATCACAGAAGGAGAAAACTAAATCCAAATTGATTCATTGGAAAAGATAATGAAACAGATAAAACACTAGCTGGCCTAATCAAGAAATGGGAAAAGTACAAATACAAAACTAGAAGTGATAGAAGGGAATAACCAAATGTTGAGGAAATTTCTAAAAGCAAAAGATACTGTTCCATACAGTGTTCCATAATATGATATTTCCAAGTGGAAATGTCAAGTAGACCACTGTATATGTGGGTTATAATCTTCCCCAACAGACTTCATGTGCTTGTCATGTGTCACCATGAAGCTATCTCCAACAGGTGCTTCAGTGGAAGTCCCATATCTCCTGGGGGAGGAAGCCATCACATTTTCCTCTAGTAGGCTGGGGGTTGCAAACTTATGCACATGGGCCCAATTTACTCACCACCTGTTTTTGTAAATAAAGTTTTATTGGAACATGGCCATGCTCATTCATTTATGTATTGTCTGTGGCTGCTTTCACTCTACAACAGCAGAGTTGAATAGCAACAATGGGGATCATATGGCCTGCAAAGCCTAAAATATTTACCATCCTGTCCTTTACAGAATAAGTTTGCCAACCCCTGTGATAGAGCCTTGTGATTTTCCCAGTTTCAGAATAGTTTCTGTGCTAGTTTCGTGGTTCAGGATTTCCAGACCAAGTAGGTGGCACACATTCAGACTGCACAAATGCTGATTTCAGGTATTCTCTCTGGTCACAGCCTCTGGATGGACACCCTTAAGGCCACACCTGGAACCAATGCAATTGTTCTTGTCTTTACTTTAAAGATTCCTGGCTGTCTTAGTCTGTTTGGGAAGCTATAACAAAACACCATAGACTAAATGGCTTATAAACAACAAGACATTTATTTCTCACAGTTCTGAAGTCTAGAAAGTCTAGATCAAGACTCTGGTAGATTTGGTGTCTGGTGACCTGCTTCCTGGTTCATAGATAGCTGTCTTTTCACTGTGTCCTCACAGGGTGGAAGGGGTGAGGAAGCTCTCTGATGTGTCTTTTATAAGGACACTAATCCCATTCATGAAGGCTCCATCCTCATGACTTAATTGCCTCTGAAAGGCCCTACGTCTGAATATCATCACTGTGGGGGTTAGGATTTCAACCTGTGAATTTGAGAGGGGCATAAACATTAAGACCATAGCACTGGCTATATTCATTTTATTTCCTACATAACAAATTTGCTTACTCACCCATTTATTACCTCACAGTTCTGTAAGTTAGAAGTCTGGTGTGGTTAGGCATGCTTCTCTGCTCATGCTGAAATCATGTTGGCCAGCTCCACTCAACTGGAGGTTGGGGTCCTTTCTGAACCTTATTCCTGTTACGAGCACAGTTCAGTTCCTTGCAGCCACAGGACTGCAGTCCCTGTTTTCTGGAGAGCTGATGGCCAGCGACCCCTCTCAGCTCCCACAGGCTGCTCTTGCTTAGGTCCTTCCACCACATCCCTCTCCATCTCAGCAGCAGGCAGAATTCTTCTCATCACATCTCTGTCATGCTTTCCCTAAATGTGACTTCCTTTTCTGCTACCAGCCAGAGAAAACACTCTGCTTTAAAAGGGCTCCTGTGATTAAGTCTGGCCCAGTGGATAATCTCGCTTTCTTTTTTCTTCTTCTTTTGTTTTGAGACAGGATCTTGCTCTGCCACCCAGGCTGGAGTACAGTGGTGGTGGAGGCCCACTGAAGGCTCAACCTCCTGGGCTCAAACAATCCTCCCACTTCAGCCTCCTAAGTAGCTGAGATGACAAGTGCATACCACCACATCTGGCTAATTTTTTTTGTTTTTTTTTTTTTTTTTTCTATTTTTTGGTTTGCCATGTTGCCCAGGCTGGTCTTGAACTTCCAGGCTCAAGCGATCCTCCCTGCATGGCCTCCCAAAGTGCTGGGATTACAGGTGTGAGCCACCACGCCCAGCCATAATCTCGCTTTCTTAAAGTTAGTTGTGCCCTATAACGTCAGCTAATCACAGTAGAACTATATCTTCATACTCACAAGTTCCACCCGTAACCACAGGGAAGGTGCTACAGAAATGCAAGGGTCACGGGTCATCTTAGAATTCTGCCAGCCACACCAGCTTTTTGCAGGGAGTTGCGTTCAGCGTTCCACCACAAATGGGCCTCAGGCTTCATCCCTAGTCCAACTCAGGCCTGGAAAGCCCCATCACTGGAAGACGGACCTTTTTTCATTTCAAATTTATAAAAAATATTTTTTATTGCATTTTAGTTTTTGGGGTACATATGAAGAACATGCAAGATTGTTGCATAGGTACACATGTGGCAGTGTGATTTGAAATGCCAGATATAGGTGATGGGGAGGAAGGAAGATAGACCTTTTTTCTAATATGCTCATGGGCCATTCAACCTCAGCTCCCACTCACTTCTCTGGCTTTGAGTTCTCCCATCATTTTCCATACCTGAGGTTTTCTTTTTCTTGCGTTGAAGATTGGCATGCATTTTACAAAATTGTGTTATATTGTAACCAGTATGTTGAAGGATTTGGAATGATTGGGGTTTTGAATGATTTGTTCTCTCAGCAGCATGTCAACAATATTTTCCACGTTTAAGAAATATGTTACAAGCTTATACTTTGAATCCATCAAAATAAGTGAACTCTTAGAGTCCTACCCTCAGTGAGGAGTTACTGAAGTTATAGGAAGAATTAATGGTTGATCAACCTGAAAACTTACCAGTGTGTTCAGGTCTGGGTCATAGTTTCTTCTTTTGCAGTAACTTTTCTTTATGTATCACCAGGAAAGCTAGATATATGAAAATTAAGGAAAGTAAATTACAGTATCCTTTGAGACTTAAATTCTAACGAAACAGGCAGTTTAATGGGCAAAGGACAGTCTTAACTGTTTTTTCTTGTCCCAATACCTCTTTTTAAATAGCTCAACACTGCCAACAGTATATTTATTCTGTTTCCATTTCAAATCTGTAAGCAATTTTCAAAGTTATAATAAATGCTTTTCTTCAGATGTAGCTGAGCAGTATTTTCAAGAGAGCATGGCTCATCTAAAGGATTCTGAAGGGATTGGAAGAACCAAATTGCTTTCAATTCAAGATGAATTTTGCCATTTTCTACAAATGACTGGGCAAAAAAAGGTAAGTGAGTTTGGATCACAATTGTCTCATTATTCACAGGTGATATCCAAAGGGCTGCTCCTACACTCTGCAAGCATCCGTTAAGCACCTACTGTGTGCAAAGCATGTACCAGTCTCTACAGCAGGCATCCCCAAACTTTTTACACAGGGGGCCAGTTCACTGTCCCTCAGACCATTGGAGGGCCACCGCATACTGTGCTCCTCTCACTGACCACCAATGAAAGAGGTGCCCCTTTCTGAAGTGCGGCGGGGGGCCAGATAAATGGACTCAGGGGGCCGTAGTTTGGGGATGCCTGCTCTACAGGAACACATAAATAAGGCTAGGGGCTCCTTTCGGTCAGCTTTCAGAGATTCTTGCTCTTAGAAGTTGGAAACTTTATGAAAATATAGATTGTCATGCCCACCTACAAAAGATCCTAAGGAATAGAAACCTTGAGAAGCCTGCTTATTGAAGTCCTGCAGATGTGGCTGGAATCATGTGGCAGTTAGTGTGTCTGATCCTTCTCTCCTCAGTTTGGGTAATGAATGGAATTTGCATTATCTAAGGAAAACTACGTAGTGCAGAAGTTACAGCTCCATCTTTCAGTATTGATTCATACAAGTGTAATTTACATGGCTTGTAAAAAATAGAACGAGATCAGACTTTATTTTCATTGGTAATTAAACCCTTGGGAACATATTCCTTGCAAAGCCTAACATACTGTGGCTTTATTTGTGTGTGTGTGTGTGTGTGTGTGTATGTGTGTGTGTGTGTGTGTACATATTAATACATACATATATGCAGTCGCCCACAGATACTGAGGAACAACTATATATGTGTGCATATATGTGTGTATATATATATATATATATATATATATATGTATATATATATATGTATTGTGTACATATGTATGTGTGTATACATTTATGTACGTATGCCCACACCCTCTTCTCAGCCCATCTATGTCTTGTTTACTCTTCACTCCTCTCCATTAAGCTTTTCTTTTTTCTTTTTCTTTTTCTTTTTTTTTTTTTTTTTTTTTTTTGAGATGGAGTCTTGCTCTTTTGACTAGGCTGGAATGCAGTGGTACAGTCTCAGCTCACTGCAACCTCTGCCTCCTGGGTTCAAGCATTTCTCTGCTTCAGCCTCCTGAGTAGCTGAGATTACAGCCACTGCTACCATGCCCAGCTATTTTTTTTTTGTATTTTTAGTAGAGATGGGGTTTCACCATCTCCACCAGGCCTGTCTTGAACTCCTGATCTCATGGTGCATCCTCCTCGGCCTCCCAAAATGCTGGGATTACAGACGTAAGCCACCATGCCCGACCTCCATTAAGCTTTTCTTATCAGAGGTTAATACCATCTCAGTTTCCTAGAAAGCCACACATACATACATGTATACACAGTACATATATGCACAGAAACATACATATAGTTGTTCCTCAGTATCTGTGGAGGATTGGTTCCAGAACCCCCATGAATACGGCAATCCAAGGATGCTGAAGCCCTTGTATAAAATGGTGTCACATTTGCATATAACCTAGATACATCTTCCTGAATACTTTATATCATCTCTAGATTACTTATAATGCCTAATACAATGTAAATGCTATGGTAATAATTGTTACACTATGTTTATTATTTGTATTGTTTTAATTGTTGTATTGTTATTTTTATTGTTTTTTTCCTCATATTTTTTATCTATGGATATGGAGGGCTGACTGTGGTTTTTTTCAACTCTGTCCTATCATAGAAAATCTCAGAAATGAGATTTTCCCTTGCTACCTGTTGACCTCCTCCCCCACCACAGCTCTTTCCTTATCCTTAATCCCCCCTCTGCCTCCTCTTCTCTCAGTTACAGAGCACAGGCTTTTATATAGATATACCCATGTTTCTCAGGCCGAAGTAGGGCTGCAATCACCATGACAAATGGGAGTTTCAGGATTTTTCTGGGTCACCCAACCCCAGGGAGAGAGAGGGGCCTTCCAGGGGCCTCAGATTCCCTCCCTGTCCCCCGTCACATCTCTAGAAGTCTTATGGGGAGAGCCCAGGTCAGAAGAATGGGTAAGTCTGCCCCCTTATGCCCCACCCCATACAGTTCCTCAGTCATTTTTTCCTCCAAAATATGTCTTGGCTGCATGCATTGTTTTCCATCTTTAGTCCCACCACTCACCATCTCTTGTCTGGACCACTCTAACAGGTTCCTGTCTCGCAGTTGCTTTTTCCATGCTTGCCCTCTTCTGATCCACTCGTAATAAGGAAGTCGTGCTGATGTTTCCAAAAAAGCAGATCTGACCACTGGCTCCCTGATGCCCTCAGGATAAACCAGAATCCTGACATGGCCCACAGTACCTTCCACAACCTGGACTCCAGTGACATTTCCAGGCTCATTTTTGCCCCCTCTCCCTGATCCATGTTCCTGCCACACTGGCCTTTTCAATTCCCACTTCTGGGCAGTGCCAGCTTCGGTTTCCTCCTTCTGGAAGTCCCTTCCTCATTCATTTCTAGACCAATGCCAACCCATCCTTCATTTCTTACCAGTATTCCTCTCCCCAGTCTTCATTAGCTACTCCCCATTATTCTTGCTTATGGAATCTATTTTATGTCATCAAATATGTGTAAGTATATATTCGTGTGGATATTTAGCATCTGTCTTGCAACTAGACTGAACCTGTGAGAGCAGAGACTCCCTTGCCTGTGCTGAGGGTGATGAGCAGAGAGGTGGATGCATGTTTCACCACAGGCCAGCTGACTGTTCTGATTCCCATGGGCCGTGCATCAGTTCCCCTGTACTGTCTGGCTTCTCACCATAGTGTCTTGCTGAGTCAGCTGATGCCCAGTGTCATGATGCTATGCTTCACTGCCTTTGCCCAAGTCACTCAGATCAGTGTTGATCAAAAGATGCACCTCACTGTCCTAAGCTGCCCTGGAAGATCTTAACAAACTGGCTCTTTTCATTCTAGGGCCACTGCCATCTCATCCAGTGCCCTTATGAGAGTAGAAAAAGCTGCCCCTTCCTCAGGTAGATACTGCCCATGTTGGAGGGGACCATAGGCTGGATTTCAGCCCTCCCCATGCTCCTGCCAGGCACCCTTGTGTGTGGCACCACCCGCCCAGCCAAACATGGCAGGCTTGTGCTGTTCTCACCATTTTGTTGCAAGCCTCTCACTGTGGGTTCTAGCAGGTGTTGGCCAACAAGGGCAAGGCGCAAGGACAGTCCCAGAGCCAAGAATGGCGCTGCGCTTAGGCCATCCCAGATGTGCCCATAGTGTACACATGGGCACTGTGGAACATGATCTTTGGGAGGAAATGCTTTTAAGGTAAAATGTAAGTGCAGGTCACTCTGCCACAGGTTAAGCTGCTCTTAAGGGTTTGTCTTATAGTCGTGCCACTCTCTTGCTCAAGAATCTTCTCTGACTTCCTCAACCTGGCCACTCACTGGCCCTCAAAGCCATGTGCTTCTCCTGTGCTCCCAGGTGCCCACACCCTCTTATCATCCTACCTAAGTCCTCTTTACTCTTCACTCCGCTCCATTAAGCTTTTCCTATCAGAGGTTGACGCCATCTCAGTTTCCTAGAAACCCATGCTATTTAACTTCCTGCACATCTACCCCTAGTTTCCCCAGTCAGGCTGTAGACAGCATCCAAAGTGGCGTTTGGGGAAGAGTCTCTGCGGGTCTTCTTCCCATCACAGGCTCCCCTAAGTCTGACAGTCAGTTCCCACCAGAACATTAGCAAACCCAACACTCTCATCAGTCTAAGTCCTTGCTCTCAGAAGTTGGGAGATGTGATGGGCTTTACCCTCAGGCAAGTCTAGATTTAAATTCCAGTCCCTCATGTACCTCAGTGGGGCCCTACTGGTGAGTTACACAATCACTCTGACTCTACAGGTTTTATTCTGTCACTTGAGAAATTGATTTCTGCCTCATCAGCACCTTTAATGTGGTTCCCCTACTGCAGCCCTAGCCCCTAACTTGTATTATTGCCAACAAAAGGATTAAAGGCCTTCCTTGCCCTTCTGCTTGTGGAGCGCTTTCTGGACACCTTTGGGGCTGTGTATGAGGAAGCCCCCAGGGTCCCTGCTGTATTTGGCAGTGCAGTTCAGCATCCATGCTCTGCAGCTGTGTCGTGCCTTCATGTAGAAGATAGTAGATGAATTTCTGGAGAAAGTGTGGGGCATTGACATACTTTAATAGGGTTTCTCCCCATATATCTTGGTGTTTGAAGAAGCTAACATCAGGACATGCTGTGTTCTGACCAATTCATATTTTTTATTCCATTTTGTAAATAAATTGGATAACCCAAGCAAAATGTCATGTGATGTTGGAATGTTTACTTTCAGTTTCCTAAATAATTTGCTGTCCGACTAGGAAAGCCTGGAGTGTGTTCAGGACTTTCTATCCATAGATAAATCGCTCAGGCATGCTATATTTTCACTTCTGTAAGAATGGCATTATGGACAGAGAAAGAAAAGCATGGGACTGAAAAGTATGAAAATTAGGCCAGGCACTGCAGCTCATGCCTATAATCCCAGCACTTTGGGAAGCCGAGGCAGGTGGATCACTTGAGGTCAAGAGTTCAACACCAGTTTGGCCAACATGTTGAAACCTTGTCTACTAAAAAATACAAAAAATAGCCGGGTGAGGTGGCAGGTGCCTGTAATCCCAGCTACATTGGAGGCTGAGGCAGGAGAATCACCTGAACCCAAGAGGTGAAGGTTGCAGGGAGCTGAGATTGTGCCACTGCATTCCAGTCTGGGAGACAGAGAGACTCCATCTAAAAAAAACAAAACAAAGACTCCAGATTTTCAGATTTCCACCTGCTGTTGTAAAATGGAAGATCTGCTGAGACAGATTTTTTAAAAAATGTATGAAAATTACTGGCTGGATTCAGATCCTAGCACCATCATGAGCTGTCTGACTCTAAGCAAGTTTTTTAACTGCTCTGTGCCTGTTTCCTCCTCTGCATTAATGAGGATTAAAATTTTACCCATCTAAAGAAGACAGCAAATATTAAATGAGATCACACACAATTGTGTGTGTTCAGCACTATTTCTAACACGTAAGGACTGATCCATGTCAGCCTTTGTTCTTACTACTCAACTGAAATGGATTCCTGTAATGTATGCAGTCACTTTTCATAGTTTACACCTTTCCTCACACACGTGTGGTTTCCCGACTCCTGTTCAACCAGAGGTGATATGGCTTGCTGTGTCCCCGCCCAAATCTCATCTTGGATTGTAGTTCCTATAATCCTCATGTGTCGTGATAGGGACACTGTGTGAGGTGATTGAACCATGGAGGCTGTCACTCCCATCCCATTCTTGTGATAGTGAGTGAATTCCCACAAGATCTGATGGTTTTCAAGGAGCTTTTCCCTCTTTGCTCAGCACTTCTCTCTCCTGCTGCCCTGTGAAGAGGTGCCTTCTGCCATGATCGTAGGTTTTTTGAGGCTTCCCTACACATGTGGAACTGTGAGTCAATTAAACTTCTTGGCTTTATAAATTACCCAGTCTTGGGTATCTCTTCAGAGCAACATGAGAATGGACTAATACAAGAGGAAAACAGGCTCAGCTCATGAGACTACCACACTCATTCCTCTAAAAAGTGAAAATACACGAGTTATGTAATTTTCTTAAGTGGTACTGATCCTAATCAGCCTTTGAGCTTGTTAATGAAACAGCCCTTTTTATTCCTTTCATAGAGAGCAACCTCCATCTTGAGAGAGTCCCTGGAAGCCAAAGTGGGAATATTTGGCGATTTCAGTCCCGAGGTGGCAGAGGCATACCGACTCCTGGGAGGAGCAGACCTGGCCGAGGGGAACCACAGTGGAGCCCACAAGAAACTGAAGAAGGTAAAGCTGGAGCCAGTGCTAAAATGAGACTAGGCTTTCCCTCCCCTCTCCAAGGTCCTTGTGGTGATTCTTTCAAATGAAACTTGAGAAGTAAGTGGCTTGTTTAGACAGGATGACATCACTTTGGTGGTAGATCTAAGCTAATACTTTTTGGGTGAAAGATATAGTAAGCCTCTTAGACATATATATTTTTTAAATGAATTATCAATTATTTTTACTATGCAAATATTTTTAAATTTTTACATAGTATAATCTATCAGTCCTTTGTGTTTTTGGTGCCCTCTCTGTATACCGAGTTTATAGAGGAATTCTCTAACATTTTCTTCTATTGTCATTCTTCTTTTTCTTATTTTAAATTTGGAGTTTATTTGCATGGATGACATGAGAAAAGGATCTAATCTTATCTTTTTTCCAAATGGCCACCCAGTTGACCAGCACCATTTCATTAGAGAGCCCATCTATGCTCCAGTGACTTCAGATGACACCTTTGTCATATACTGAATTTCCATGTGGACTTAAGTCTATTTCTAGATTTCTGTTCTCTTTCACTAGTCTTTCTGTTTATTCATGTGCCAATAATTCATAGTTTTAATTACAGAGATTTTATAGAATGATTTAATATGTGGTTAGTAGACACCCCTTATGGCTTTTCTTTTTCTAAAGAATATCGGGTAGTCTAGCTATTCTTCATGTTTATTTTTCTACATGAATTTTTATATCAATTTGTCTGACTCCATAAAGAGTTTGCTGGTATTTTTATTGCATTATTTATAAATAAATTTTAGGAGAATTTACGACTTTGTGATATTGAGTTTTCCTATCCAAGAACAAGAGGTATCTTTCCATTTCTTCATGCCTACTTTTATATCTTTCAGGCACATTAAAAAGTGTTCTTCATATAGGTTTTGTATATGTCTTATTAAGTTTAATTCTAACTATTCGATCTTCCTTATTACTATATGGAGATTTATCTACTATTATAACTTTTGATTTATTTTTGCATATATGAACCCAGTTGGTTTCTCTGTGTAAATTTTATATCCTGCTAATTGCATAATTATTTTATTGTTTGAGTTAATTCAATCTCCCAGATTTTTTTTAGGTATTCTATTACATCATCTGCAAATAGACACAGTTTTACTTTATGCTTTCCAGTTCTTATGCCTCTAATTTATTTCTTTTGTCTAATTGCATTGGCTTATACCTCCAATAAAATAATAAACAGTAGTAGAGATATGGGGTCCTTGCCATGTTCCTGATCTTAATGTAAATGCCTCTAGTGATTCTTCATTTAACAGATGCTGGTTTTAGAACTAAGGTTTATGTATTTCATCATGTTATATCCATCAATTTCTATTTTCATGAATTTTTTTTAATTAAAACTAAATGTTGATTTTTACCAAAGGCTTTTTTCAGCATTAGTGGAGATTACCAAATGATTCTTCTTAGAGCATTTAAATAAATCACAATAAATAAGTTTATTTCACACTACCAGAGATTGCTAATTTATAAAGAAAATAAATTTATTTCTTATAATCTGGAGGCTGGGAAGTCCAAGATCCAGGGGCTGGCATTTGGGCGGGGCCTTCCTGCTGCATCATCCTTTGGCAGAAACCGGAAGGAAATGAGAAAGAGAAAGGAAGAGAGAGAAAAGGAGGCCAAACTTAGCCTTTCATAATGAAACCACTCCCAAGATAACAGCATTAATCTATGCGTGAGGACAGAATCCTCATAGCCTAACCCCCTCTCATCGGGCTCCATCTCTCAACAGTGTTGCAGTTTGGATTACAACACATGCTTTGTGGGAGGAGCATTCAAACCACAGCAGATGTTGATTCTGTATGCTAACATTTACTTTAGGATTTTTGTGCCAATATTTGTGTGTATTATTTGTTTAAGAATCAATGTTATATTTGTTTATAAAAATAATTTGGAAGTTTACCTTATTTTTCATGCACTGAAAGAATTTATGTAGCTTTGAAACTCTAGTCTTTGAAGATTTGTGTCTTCTGTGGCATCCTTTAGGCCTGGTGCTTCTTGTGTAGGGAAATTCCTTGACAGTTTTCTCTATTTCTTTTACCAAAAGTGGTTCTGCCCTAATGGGGTCATTTTGGCAAACTGTCTTTTTCCAGATAATTATCCATTTCACTTACATTTTCAGATTTATTTGCATGGAGATTTGCAAAGTGGTCTCATGAATTTTGAAACTTTCTACTTTTTGACAGTTATTTTCCCATTATAATTCCTTCATTTTATATTTGGGTTTTCTCCCTTTTTCCTTGACTTAGTTTGTGGTTTGCCTATTTTGTTAATCTTTTCAAAGAGCCAGGATTTTAATCCCATAAATCCTATTCCCTATTTCATTATTTTTTGATTTTATCTTTATTATTTCTGTCCTTGTGCTTTATTTTGCTTTGCTATGTTGAAATTTTTTTTCTATCTTTATGAGTTTGGAATTTAACTCATTTGTTTTCATTTTATTAATCTAAGTGTTTATGAAATTTTCTCTTATTATTGCTCTAAATGTATCTCATAAGTTACATCGTAGGCTTTTATTATATTAATTAGTTTCAAAATGGGGAAAACCTGGGAAACCCTAAGTAACGTAACTGATCAAACCAAAAGAATTAACTTTAGTTCTGAGAGGCTGTCCTGTAAGTCAAGTCTTTTTCTCCTCTTACGATTTTTCTGATTCTGCTGCAAAAGGCACCAGATTTGGTAACCTGTGTTGCACCTATTTGTTAATGAGAGGATACATATCTATTATCAGTTACTGGGCACCTTCAATAGGCCAGACCTGGGGAAAACAGTGACCAAGACAAATATGCTCCTTGTCCTTGTGAGTTCCCAGTATAGCCAGGAAGAAGTATATTAAATCAATCATCTCTAATAATTTAAACAATTGAGGGGGGATGGAGACAGCAAACCACCATGGCATGTCTGTACCTATGCAATAATCCTGTAGGTTGTAGGATGTACACATGTACCCCAGAGCCCAAATACAATAAAAAATAATAATTTAAACATTATCCATGTGCCAAAGACGTTTGATGAGGGAGAGATGAGAAGGAAGCTAAGGGTAGCAAGTGCCTTGCGTTTCCCCATCTATTACCTCCATATATTAAGAGCCAATGCTGGCCAGGCACTGTGGCTCATGCCTGTAATCCTAGAACTTTGGGAGGCCAACGCAGGCAGATCACTTGAGACCAGGAGTTCGAGACCAGCCTGGCCAACACGGCAAAACCCTGTCTCTTCCAAAACTACGAATAATCAGCTGGGCATGGTGGCCTGTAATCCCAGATACTCAGGAGGCTGAGGTAGGAGAATCATTTGAACCTAGGAGGTGGAGTTTGTAGAGAGCTGCGGTAATGCCACTACACTCCAGCCTGAGCGACAAAGACAGACCCTGGAAAAAAAGAGCCACTGTTTTTTGAGTAGTTGTTACACCACTGGCACCAGGTTAAGTGATTCATGTATATTAATTCATTTAAACCCTACAATAACCCTAAGAGCTGGTGTATTAGGCCATTCTTGCATTGCTATAAAGAAATACCCAAGGCCAGGTGTGGTGGCTCATGCCTGTAATTCCAGTACTTCGAGAGTCCAAGCTGGGTGGATCGCCCGAGGTCAGGAGTTGGAGACCAGCCTCACCAACATGGCAAAAACCCATCTCTACTGAAAATACAAAAACTAGCTGAGCATGGTGTCACACGCCTGTAATCCCAGCTGCACAGGAGGCAGAGACAGGAGAATCACTTGAACTCTCGAGGTGGAGGTTGCAGTTAACCAAGATCATACCACTGCAATCCAGCCTGGGGGACAGAGCAAGAAAGACTCTGTCTCAAAAAAAAAAAAAAAAGAAAAGAAAAAGAAAAGAAATATCTGAGACTGAGTAATTTATAAAGAAGTTGAATTGGATTATGGTTCTGCAGGCTGTACAAGCATGATGCTGGCATCTGCTCAGCTTCTGGGAAGACCTCAGAGAGTTTTCACTTATGGCGGAAGGCAAAGTGGGAGAAGGTACATTGCATGGGGAAAGCAGGAGCAAGAGAGAGAGAGTGGAGCAGTGCCACATACTTTTAAACAGCTGGCTCTCATGAGAACTCACTCACTGTCACAAGGACAGCACTAAGAGCATAGTGCTAAAACATTCGTGAGAGATCCCATCCACAGGATCCAATCACCTCCCACCAGCCCCCACCTCCAATACTGGGGATTATAATTCAACATGAGATTTGGGTGGGGACAAATATACAAACTATATCACTTGGATACCTCTACTCTGTATTTACAAAGAGGGAAACTGAGGCTGGGAGAGACGTGTCTTGGCCTTGATCACATGGCTCAGCATTGTTGGAGTGAAGATTTTTTGTATATTTAGTAGAGACAGGGTTTCGCCATGTTGGCCAGGTGACTGTATCACACAGAATATACTATACGGTCATCTGGACTTCCAGGTAAAACTTGTTTTGAACAAGGGGTTCCTGGGCTTTAAAAATGTTTGGAAGCGAATGGCACAGTGGGGAGAATGCAAGACCAGGAGAGCAGGAGTCTTTGGGTTGCCACTGAAAGTAGCTCAGGTATAAAGGGGCGTTTATTGTCTTGTGGTTTCCAAATAAAGGCTTGTGATTAGCTGCCATGGTGCAGCTGATCGTCAGCCAGGCTGTCATGCCAGGAGGGCTCTCTTTGTCTGGGAACTTCTTGCTCCTCTCTGCACACCATCCTCCTCCTCTCTCATGGCAATGTCTTCCCTCAAGGTGAAGATCAAGTCTGCCAACACTTCAGAGTTTTACTTTCTGTCCCTGTGTCTTTCTTGTCTCAGCTTGAAAGACCTCCGGGAAAGACTGACAGGCCTGGCTAGAATCCAGTGCCCACCCCTGGCTCAGTCACAAGGCCAGTTGAGTGGTAAGCTATAAAAACATGGTGCTTCCAAGGTAACTGGATGGCCTGGGGTGGAGGTGACACAGGAAACACTACCCTATAGTCAGAAGACCTGGGACAGGGTTGCCAGCGTCCCTCCCTGTTTTGGGCACATGTGCAATGAATACAATAGGAATGAAGTGATACCGTCCCTTAAGAATGTCCCAGACCAATGATGGAGTTACAGACTATAACCTCCCAAGTATATTACCTGCTCAGTTCCATGCTGCAGGTCCATACTGGGATCTACGGGAGGGAAGAGATTTAGGGAAAGTGTCCAGATAAGTAGTCTTGAAAAAGACAATATAGGCTAAGAGAAACAGGAATTCCCAGGCTGGGAAGTGGGATAGGAGGATACTCAGAGGCAGGAGAGCAAAGTACATGTAAGGGACAAAAAGCAGTTGAAGCTGGCTGGCTGTAGGGTTGCTGGTGGGGGAGGCGCAGGGCAAATCCCTGAGGCCAGGTTTGCCATGTGAAGGGGCTGAGACTTGATCCTTTAAGTCAGGGTCCCAAACTATGGCCCACAGGCCAAATGTAGCCCTCCACCTGCTTTTGTGTGGCTCTCAAGTTAGACATTTTTTATACATGATTATTTGCAACACATTTGATGATAGGGAACACTCACTTTGAACTTCAAGCAAGTGAAAAGTTATCCTTTCCCCAAAATGAATCTGTTTTACTCATTGGTAGAACTATATTGCCAAAACAAGTCTGTGTTCATTATTATATTTCAAATTTCATCAAAAGAAATTTGTGGAAATTTGTCTTCTCTCTTGTTACAAATAAGTGCTATACCTACCTAGTAGCCTCAACTTTTCTCTTGGAGTATTAGGTCTACAATATTTACCATACAGCCTTTTGCATAAAAATTTTCTAAGCCTCTCTCTAAGCAGCTGGGAGGTTGGAGGGGATTCTAAGCAGGGCACAGCAGGTCTAGAGCTCTCCTTTGGGTTTTTTTTTTCTTTTTAATTACTATGAGGATAGTGTTGAGGATGGAATGGAGTGAACCAAGAATGGAGACAAGGACTCAGTTTTCTTTGTCCTTCCATCCCACAGTTTTAAGGATCAGATGAGATGAACTGCGTGACACTGCTCTAATGAGCACCAGAGACTGCCTCTGTGCAGGTGTGCAGGCTGCTTGGAAGCTTTTCCCACCATTAGCACCTCCGCAGGAGGGAGGAAAATGCAGAGCCAAGGCATCGCCTGCCACTGGGAATCTCTGCTTTCCTTCCCCTCCTCCCATCTCCTCTGAAGAGGGTGGATGACATCTGGAAAAACTCTTCCTAGGGTTCAGCCCAGCCACTGCGCCCCAGGCAGGGGAAGGACTTCGGAATGGAGGAGGGTGGCAGATGATAACAGGTACACAGAAAGTTGAGCAGGGCTGCACAGGGTCACACAGACCTTCACACTGTCACTGCTGGCTCCCAGTGAGGCTGAACTGGTACCGTGTGCCCCACTGGACACTCAGCGCTAGGCTTGCTGCCAGGGGCAGCTCATACATCATTCCTCATCTTCACAGCAACCCTGCAGGTCAGACCTGCATAGCTCTGTTCAAAAGAGAAGGGGCTTGAGGCTCCCAGAATTAAGCCAATGGTCTGTGGGAAGGTTACTCTCATATAAGGCCTGACTCATCTTCTGTGCCAATGGCTCACCAAGCATGGGTCTTTAGCCCCTGCATCAGGGTCACCTTCTGAATCGGAGTCGCTAGGGCAGGGGCCAGGTGCCCGGGGTTCTGCATGTTGGCCAGTTTCCTAGGCAGAGACTGAGGATCGGTGCTCTGGGCCACACTGCCACCTGAGAGGCTAAAAGTCAGCCTGGCTTCAAGAAACTTATGATGCAGCACCCTAAACCCTGTGGTAGAATTTGATGACCCTTTTTGCTTTGGTTTGGCCTTGTTGACCATCAGTCCTGAAAACAATGGCCCTGGCGTCTTAAAGATACCTGACTGCTGGACTCTAAGAGAAATAATGGCCATTTGTATTTGTGAAGGTTGTGTACTGTGGTGCACACAGTTCTGATCTCCACTTTTCCACATGTACCTATCTGAGAACAGGCTGGCTGCTCTGTCAACACCAGGGCACAAACAGGGACTTGAAACATGCTTTTCACATCTGCTGCTGACTAGAGTTTCTCAAATGCCGTATTTAGCACTGGACTCTGTGAAGCCAGCAGTTCCTAAAGCTAAACACTGCCCGCCAAGTGTTTCTCTTGTTTTTGTCACAAAAACAGCTGCATCCCCCAAGTTTTCAACTCAGTAGCAGGAACTCACTGAACAGTGGCTTTTCCAGATGTACCCTCCTGTGCTGAATGGTCCAGGAATGGACCTACAGGCATGAAAAACAAAAAACAGGAAGGCCCAGGAAACAAGGCACACAGAGGGATTGAATCACCAAAAAGGAAACCATATTATTGATCTGCCTTTTAAAGGCATCTGCCTGTAGGGGAAAGTTGCAGAATTATTCTGGCTGCAGATGGAAATTTCCACAACAAAAGTGCACCTACTTGTGCAACATGGAAACCTGGTTATATTCTAGGATGGACATCATCACCAACATTTTTGTCAGGTGAAAGGCTGCAGAAAGAATTCCTGAAGGCTGCTTCATAGATGGGAGCATCTCAGGAGTATGCAGAGCCCACGGACAGTGTCAGGTCGGATTTGGGTCCAGTCTCCATCTGGCCTCTATATTAGGCACTATCTTCAGCAGGGTTCAATCCACTGCCTCACTACTTTAGCTGTGGGCATTAAACATGTCCATAAAAGAATAATATATATATATATTTTTTTTTTTTTTGAAATGGAGTTTCGCTCTTGTTACCCAGGCTGGAGTGCAATGGCGTGATCTCGGCTCATCGCAACCTCCGCCTCCCGGGTTCAGGCAATTCTCCTGCCTCAGCCTCCTGAGTAGCTGGGATTACAGGCACGCACCACCATGCCCAGCTAATTTTTTGTATTTTTAGTAGAGATGGGGTTTCACCATGTTGACCAGGATGGTCTCGATCTCTTGACCTCGTGATCCACCTGCCTCGGCCTCCCAAAGTGCTGGGATTACAGGCTTGAGCCACCGCGCCCGGCCAGAATAATATAATTTTATGTGGCCCCTTTCTTCAAAAAAATCAAAGTCCACTAAAATGAGCCTTTTTAAGAGAGGAGTTAGAACATGATTTTTATTCAGAGGTTATAGGCAAGAAAGCCAACGCTAAGAAAGTCTTTTTTTCTTTTTTTTTTTTTTTTGAGACACAGTCTCACTCTGTTGCCCAGGCTAAAGTGCAATGGCACAATCTTGGCTCACTGCAACCTCTACCTCCCAGGTTCAAGTGATTCTCCTGCCTCAGCCTCTTGAGTAGCTGGGACTACAGCCATGTACCACCATACCCGACTAATTTTTGTATTTTCAGTAAAGACAGGGTTTTACCATGCTGGCCAGGCTGGTCTTGAACTCCTAACCTTCTGATCCGCCCACCTCAGCCTCCCAAAGTGCTAGGATTACAGGTGTGAGCCACCACGCCCAGCCTAGGAAGGTCTTATGTAGTCATAGGTCAAGACTAGAGAACAGGCCATCAATTCCCTGCTGTGTTCCGGCCATTCTTCCAAGCAGGCCAATACACACAGCCTTCTTAGGTAAGGCCATGCTTTATGTAGAATTCATGCCCTATAATTCCATCAGTGGCCCACTTCGTTTTACTTTCCCTTTAGCATATTTGGTGTTTTCCTTATTGCTCTGGATTTCCTGGGATATTTGGTGTTTTCCTTGTTGTCCTGGATATACCAGGACATCCAGAGCCAAATTTGAAGTTCCCACAGAGCCACCCCGCCACTCCACATTGTCTTCTTGTGTAGAGCCTCATTTGTCCTCGATCCTGATTTTTCTAATCATCTTTGACTAACCCATTGTTGGACTGCAACAGTCCACTTTTTTCAAAGAGAAGGTCATAATGACATTAATTGCATATAAAAAGTCTTGTTCTTGGGTTGAGAAATGTGCTTAAAGATTCTTCAAGCACTCCTGACTTGAAGATGTTTGTAAATCAGTTTATCCGAGAATTAGAGCCAATTGTTAAAGGGATAAAGGGCATTCATTCTTAACCTCTCTTGGTAAAGAACGAATATGGAGGCTGGGCGCAGTGGTTCATGCCTATAATTTTGGGAAGTCGAGGTGGGTGGATCACCTGTCAGGAGTTCAAGACCAGCCTGGCCAACATGGTGAAACCCCGTCTCTACTAAAAATACAAAAATTGGCCAGGTATGGTGGTGGCATACCTGTAATCCCAGCTACTCGGGAGGCCAAGGCAGGAGAACTGCTTGAACCTGGGAGGAGGAGGTTGCAGTGAGCCGTGACTGTACCACTGCACTCCAGACTGGGAGACAGAGCAAGACTCCATCTCAAAAAACAAGAATGAACGTGGAGTCTCCCTTGCCCACTATAGGCTGGGTGGAAATGAGAATTCTGGTTCTCGTGGCCACAGGCCTCCCTGGCATCATCAGCTGTGGGGAAAAGGCACCTTCCTGAGCTTGGATCCCCCAGCTATGGCACCCAGGCACAGTGCCCCTCCATGTTTGCTATCCCTTGGAAAACATGGATGGGTAGTGTACACAGGCTGCGCACTGACAAGGCTACATTTGCTGTGGAAAAGCTCCTCAAACATCAGAACTCTGACCATGGCTTGGTGCGTACACAGTGTCTCAGAAGGTCATCAGCAATCCACAAGGTCTGCAGGGGTGCAGAACTGTGGGTCTGGACAGACCGTACTGGCCTGAGGCTCGCTAGCAGTTTTTCAGAGCTTCGCTGGAAACAGCAAGTTTATGGGTACATGGCCAGGGATGGTGGGAAAGGCAAAAGCTCCTATTACATAAATCTAGTGTATCCTTAAACAAGTTGAAAAAGCAATGGCCAGGAATGGCTGATGTGGGTGGCACAAGCTCAGGAAGGGCTGCACCAGATCACTGAGCTCCATTTATTAGGGACATTTGCCTAGAGAAGGCAGCTCAGAAGGCCTAGCTTTAAGAGTCGGCATCCCTTCCCTTGGCTGGCCCAGAAACAGGAAAATACAGCCTTTATGCAAAAAGCCGGCTCTCCACTTGAAAAAGAAACCATAATTTCTATGTGGGTACACAGCAGGATCTCTCTGGATAGCAAGTCCTGCCGATGCATTTATTTTCTAAATATTTGTATTGCAGTTGTCGTGGAGAAGGATGATGGTAGCTTGCTCCAGTACAGTGGCCAAGGGATGGAGCAAAGTCATGGGGGAGTCGAGGGATGTCGATAAGGACATAGAACCCACAGGACTTGGCAACCTGGAGGTGAGGAGTGAGGGAGACAGCAAGGATGATATTCACGCCCCGCCCCTAGGGCTGGCACCCAGGACAGTCGGGGAGAGCTTTCTGAAAGGGTCTGGTCTGAGGAGCTGTGCAGGTGGCAGTGCCTGGACCTTACCCCCTTTCTCCTCCATCTCCTATTTCCCTGCAAACATCAAGATCCCACTTCCCACCTTTCCTGTGTTTCTCTCATGGGAGGCTCCCTACCCACCCACTGGTGTCTCAGTCCTCAGGTCTTAGGATCAGTGGCCCTCCAAGTAAGGGAGCTTCAGGGCTGTGTGTGAGAGAGACAGAAACAGAAAGAGATACAGGCAGAGACAGACAGAGAGACAGAAAGAGGATGCAGGGGTACATTCCCTCAAACACTCAGAATTCCTTCTCCCTGTGAGCCTACCCCCACCACCCCACTCCGTCCCCACCACCCCACTCCGTCCCCACCACCCCCCTCCGTCCCCACCACTCCCCTCCGTCCCCACCACCTCCCTCCGTCCCCATCCTGGTTTGTTCTTCACCTGCTGACTTCCCAGTCTTCAGATCTCACTCCAGTCAGTGTCACCTCCTCACAGAGGCCTCTGCTTGGCCCAGGTACCCTCAATTGACCATCACCAACAGCCCCCTGGTATTCATTCATAGCCCCGTCTTTTTTTTTTCTTTTGAAGCTCTTATCACAAGTTATTATGAATATTTATATATTTTTAAAATTTCTGATTCCACTGGAATCCCCCTGAGAGCAAGGTCCACTTCTGCCCATTTTCCGCTCCATCCCGAAAGTAGCCACAGGGTTGGCATGTTGCAGGTGTTCGGCAGACACCTGCTGCAGGAAGTGGCGAATGTGGACAAAGACGCAGGTCCAGCTGGGACGAGGCTGCTTTCTGGGTGGCTCAGAAAAACCACCCACTACCCTGACTGTGCGTCTATAGGGGAAGGCTGTCTGTTGAATTACGTTTTGGTTTATTTCTTCAATTCCCCCAAGTTAGTCATTTCTGTCGGCCTTGTAATGGTTGGTAAATGAAAACATACTTGCATTTCTTTAAAGATTTATCACATTTCATGCTTCCAAGTAGTGAGGCTTCTGAAGTCATCTTTTCTCTTAGTATCAGCCTTGAGAATTGATGTGAAAACAGAAGCACAGTTTTCAAGTTTCTGAGTAATTTCTCATCCGTGGACATAATCTGGCATTGGATAATGTGTGTAAAGAGGAGTAGTGATTTCAGATCCTCAGCATTAGAGCATTTTTTTTTTTAATTTACCTTTCTTTAGCTTTGTTTTTCATTTCATGTAAGTACAAAATACAGTAATAGCATGACCAGCCTGGCTTGGAAGCTTACCAGGAATGAAGAGTATGCCTCTCTCGGTTTTCTGTTACGAAGTCATGTAGTCTTCTAACTTCAATGATCCTTTAGTTGCAGTCTTTGCTGCACTGTCTCTATTAATAAATAGGTTTTGTTCCATTGGTACCTTCATCATCTGAAATTACTCAATAGAAGTTATGATGCAATTCTGGGACCTTAGGCAGGAGGTTAAGGCAGGAAGGGAGATACCAGCAATCTACTTCTGTGGGATACTGCTATGAAAATGGCTGAGTGATAACTGCACATTTTTACAGGTACCCCCAAAGCAGAAAATATTCTTCCTGAGTTTGGGTATTCAATTACTGTGGGTCTTTAAATGAGAATATACTGAGTCATGTAACCCTAATGCCATCGCTGCCACTGAGCCACCCCTGTGTCCACAGTGGGAAGGGTGTTAGCTCAAAGGCGCCCACAGCTGGAAGATGGCTAACTGATGGCACCTATCAGCTTTCTTGGCTCCCGGGCTCCTTAGAATCCGAGCTTTCAAATCTGAAAGTCATGTCAAAAATAATTCTTAAAGTTTGCATCAAATGCTTAAGATTGTCTCTTTCCAAATGATTCCTAGGAGAAAGCAGCAAATAGTGAGCAGCAGTCTTTCTCCTGTTGAAGCCTGGACTGTAGTTTCAAGTTTTTAACACCACTCCCACAATGGAACTTCCCTAGCAGAGGTTTTAGTAACTGATGAGTCACTGGAGCCCTAGGGTCCAACTGTGTCTTCAGTCGTCTAAAGGCCCCATATAAGAATTTCCCAGCTTACGTGTTTATCCTAGTTCATCATTCACTCACTGAGCAGCTATTACATCTGCTTGTGTGCAGGGTCTGTGCAAGACAGACATGGCCCCATCTGGGGACAGCCTGCAGCCTGGTATAAAGGCAGACATTCTCTTTTGTTCTCCTGCAAGGGAAAGAAAAGCTCCCTGTTTGATATTTAAGGAATAATACAAACACAAGTGACTTCTCACAACCCTGCAGATAAAATCAAAGAGAATAACAGCAATGTAATGGCTGCTAAAGTTCATCTGGACACTCAGGAGTTCAGTTTATTGTTCACTTTAAAGAAAAGTGAGAAACACCCCTTAGTGGCTGATTTCAAGGAGGAGCATATCTGCCTCTCAGAAGAATCTGGGGAGCATGGGAGCACGGAATACCTTTATTTATGGTGGAGAATGTTCTTCTGTCAAGGTTTGGCGACTCCTTTACTTAGCTCAGCTAGATGTTTACAATGCCTGGCTCCAGTAGGTTCAATTAGCATTTATTGACTTCCTCTCTGTCAATGCCCATGTTTTTAACAAAAGAATCAACACACCTATTTCACACAGAAATGCTTCAGTAAATTTAGATAAGAGCAGCAGAACGTTGAAAATTTCAATTTATGTTTCTTAAACATATAGCTTTATAAAAAGTGTTCTAGTAGAAGTCCGTAACGGATTATTTTGCTATTGTAAAAAGCTGTCTTTTGAAGAGTAGTTCAGTAAATGGATGACCCTTTTTTCCAGCCTTGGTGCCTGCTCTTGCACTGTAATCACACAAGAGATTAGTGAGGGGCTGAGGATGTTTCTGGCTCCTAGTTGACACCCCTTTGCATCTCTTTTCACTTCACCTGGAATTTTGGGCAAATCTTCTTAGTAAGGATAAGTAACCTTAGGGGGAAAAATCTATTAATACCAGGAAGAGAAGAGTTTTGACCAAGGTCTAGGGGTAGGGTGGGGATGGGGCTCCCCTCTCTGGGGCTTGATTACTGAAAAGGATCTCCTAACTCCACTCTCTCTGCTAACATAGTAGTGAAAATGCTCCCAGTGAAAATGATCAGTACACTGGTTTTTAACAAGTGGGTGTGGTTAGTGGACCCACCAAGAATTTGCATAAGCACTGCCAATTGCCTTCTCATTCTCCCTGGGGATTCGAGAATATTCAGTGAATGGGATATTTATTTCCCTAGAGAATGAGGGGCCAAGGAAAGGCAACTTCAATCACCAAAGGGGTAGGATGGAAATTCCTCCCAAGTATTAGATTTCGAAGGCAGTCTGTTAAGGCAAAGTGAACTGAGACCTCAGACAGTCTCAACTAACTGTTAGAGTGTCAGTAAAACTCTAATGCCACAGTGAATGAATTAATGGCAAGCAGTGACAACATCACCTCTCAAAATGTGCTACATTGGAGGCACTCATAAATATATAAACGCAGGGAAGTCTGGGTGGCTTTAAAACTAGCCCTGATCTTTTACACCGAGTGAAGTTGTTTCTGGGCAAGATGAAATCTAATCTGATAAGAAGTGTTAACCCTGGAGAGAGGGGCCTCTCGCTGATGGGCGGCAGTGGGGGGAAGCATCTTGCCTCTCTTGCTCTCTGGCCCTTTCTGAGAACCTCCTCCTCTGCCAGGCCCAGTGTGCCCAGGCTTCCAATAGCTGTAACCCAAGCAGGGTGCTGGAAGGGTTTTCATCAGGTACCATGGGTATCAAAAACATGTCCCTGTCCCCTCCCCTCAAAGCAACAGAGCTTTGTCAAAGTTCGTAAGTTTCTAGGGTCACAACAACCTAAAGCATTAAAGCAACACTGGCTCAACCCCATAGAATGAGCAGTTCAGCCCATTGCCTAGGCCAGGCTAAGGCCCCTATGCAGATTTAGAAAGTCAAGGGCTTGTTGACAGAGAGACAGAGATCCTTCCCTTTGTAGAATTTGAATTATGCATTGAATAAAAGAATAGAGTTTACTACTTCTTGATACTGTATATTTCTTAGTCAAATGACTAAGAAATAGTGAATATTTTGTTATTTTAAAAATCCCGTCATATTCTCATTTGATAGTTCCTTTTTTCAAAGGACAACCACGTTCTGTTTGAAAATCACATTCTGAATTCCTTGGCCTGAAACATGCAGACAGTTTTTATATTTTCCACAGCTTGTAAAGACAAAGGCATTTGGCTGCCTGTATTTTAATTTTCCTGAAGACCTAAAAATGGTTGGCAGATCAGAATGAATAAACAGCCTTCAGTAGTAAGTGCCCAACCCTCACACTTTTTTTTAACTCAAGCTATTACCATGTAGAACAATTCATTCAATCTTTTAAAAATGTATTATGAAATATTTCAGATATGCAGAAAAGTATGGATAATATAACAAAGACCTTGGAAGTCACTATTCAATATAAGAAATAAAACATGACCCATCCAGTTGAAGTCCCTGTATACCTGCCAATCCCCAGATAGCTACTTTTCTGAATTTGATATCATTCCCATGCTCTTATTTTACTGTGGTTTTGTTTTGCATGTTTTAAAACTTTATATAAATTATAATATATATTATATGCATTCATCTGCAGTTTTCTTTTTCCCCTTGACTTTGTAATCATGAGATTCATCTATGTGGTTATAAACACACATACATATATCAAACATTTATATATCATATACATATGATATATATATATCACAGTTTACATATTCATTACTAAATTTTTCACAAAGTGGTGAATACCCACTATTGGTACATAAAAGAATTCTTGTGGATTTGCATTTTAACAAAGCTTGGTAGTTGTTGCAGTCTGATGGGTGAAGTGGTACCTACCTCATTGAAGTTTTAGTTTGTATTTATGGTTATTAATGAGATCAAGCATGTTTATCATATTTCAACTCTTTGAATAATCTGTTTATATCTTTTGACTATTATTCTATAAAGCGGTTTGGTTTGGTTTGGTATTTCTCATTACCTTATAGGAATTCTTTATATATTCTGAATGTTAAACCTTTCTCATTTCTGTGCATTGCAAGTATATTTCCTCAGCATGGTTTGTCTTTCTCCTTTGCTTACAGTGAATTTTGGTGCACAGACATTTATTTTTTTTTTATTTTTTTATTTTTTTTTGTATTTTTAGTAGAGACAGGGTTTCACGGTGTTAAGCCAGGATGATCTCGATCTCCTAACCTCATGATCCACCTACCTCGGCCTCCCAAAGTGCTGGGATTACAGGTGTGAGCCACTACATCCAGCCTAGGTTTTCATATAGTTACATTTTCTCAGTCTTTCACTTTTGCTTTGTCCAGATCTTGTCTAAGGAATACTCAGGATCATAAAGATATTCTCCAGTCATGCATGGTGGCTCATTCCTGTAATCCCAGCACTTTGGGAAGACAAGGCACGTGGACTACCTGTAGTCAGGAGTTCAAGACCAGCCTGGCCAACATGGTGAAACCTCATCTCTACTAAAAATACAAAAATTAGCTGAGCATGGTGGCAGGCACCTGTAATCCCAGCTACCCAGGAAGCTGAGGCAGGAAAATCTCTTGAACCCAGGAGACGGAGGTTGCAGTGAGTCGAGATGATGCCACTGCACACCAGCCTGGGCAACAGAGTGAGACTGTCTCAAAAAAAAAAAAAAAAAGATAATGTTCCAGTATTTTCATCTAAAAGCTCCAAATTTTCTATTCCACATTTAGTCCTTTAAATCTTTCTGGGTTTAATTTTTGTGTTTGGTTTGGGGTAGCAATTCACTTTCTTCCATTTGGAAAACCAGCAGTCCCAGTATAATTTATTGACCTGCCCACCTCTTCCTTACCAATCCTGCAAGGCCAGTTCTGTCGTCTGTCAAGGCTTGGACTGTCTGCTGTGTTCCACTGGTCTCTGGGCAAAAAAACGTGTGGTCTTAATTACTTTCGTTTTTTTAAAAAAGGGTCTTGGCATCCAGTAAAGCAAGTTCCTCTACCTCATTCTTTCTCAAAACTATTTTGGCTATTTTTGGCACAACTTTTAATCTTTCTCCTCTCCTTGAGTTTGCCCTAGGCTAGTACAAGCAATCGAATGGTAAGACTTCAAGTAAGCAGAAAGGAAACATCAAGCCAAAGCCAGCCCTGGATAATCCTTAAGCTGAATATTTGACTCCTAATAACTAAGACATTTCTGTGTAGTAGAATATAGAAATCCCATATATTAATAAAAGTAGAGTATGTGTTTACAAAAAACAAAAGCATCTTTAAAAAATCTTTTCCAGGCTATAGCAAGGACCATTTGGAAATAGAAACTGGAGCCCATCCACTGGTCAGTACCAAGGTTCTTGCCTTTATTTTTTAAAATATGACTTTTAAATATATTTTTTGCATACAGATGGTCACAGAGTTTTATGAAATAGTGCTAAAACTGTGTGGTTTTGCCTAGGACACTCAGGACATCCAAATCAAAGGTCAGACCATCACTAGGAGAACATGCTATTTCCATCAGAGCAGGGTCTAAGAATGAAGTGATCTTTCTCTCTCATTCAAGGGAGACTGTATTTTCCTGCTGTCAGCGACATTTCTGTAGCCTCATGATTGCTGCTTGGTGTTCTACAGTGTCTCCAGATCCAGACTTTCTTATATGGACCGCAGGACAGAAGGACTCTGGCCACCCAGCAGGCCATGGGCATCCTGTCCACGTGAGTTGGCTTCCCTCACACTTCCTCTAAGTATCTCATTCCCTTTCCATTCAGAATCTCAAGAGGAAGCTGTTTCTAGAAGGTTCTATGGTTCTGCCCAGGTATTTAGAAAGAATTTGTCCTTTAAGTCAGAAATATTTGCTGGATGTTGTCCTCCTGCAGACCAGCCCCCTGCAGGCTAAGGCACCCGCTGCAGGGGTTGGGCCCCAGAACTCCTGTGGCCGCCTGTAGCTCTGCTTCCAGCTTCCCTCTGCCCTTGGATGCCTGTCAGGACTGGAGCTGGAGAGTTCACTGACTTGACCTTGAAGGCTGCCCGCCATGTCCTTTCTCAGCCTGAGCAGAGGCCCAGCAATCTGCTGTGGAGGGCCCACCTCACAGAGCCTGGTCCACAGGGAGCATCCCTAGGGCTACCCGAGTCTGTGCTCAAGGAAACAGGGCCACAGCCTGCAGCAGAGACTGAATGTGGCCAGCAGGGCAATATACCCTTTGAGAGCAAACAAGGTGAGCCAGGGAGGCCTCCAACCCAGCCCTGACCATCCTTCTCATCCGTGGCCTGCTCACTAAGCCAGCTAAGCATTGATTGCCTCAGCTCAGTGAGGATGGCCACAGGGGATTTTAAAAGATGGGGGGGGGGTACCCAGGTGACGTGGCTCATGCCTGTAATCACAGTACTTTGGGAGGCTGAGGCGGTGGATCACTTGAGGCCAGGAGTTTGAGATCAGACTGGCCAACACAGCAAAACCTCGTCTCTACTAAAAATACAAAAATCAGCCGAGCATGGTGGCATGTGCCTAATCCCAGCTACTCAGGAGGCTGAGGCAGGAGAATCACTTGAACCCAGGTGGTGGAGGTTGCAGAGAGCTGAGACTGGGCCACTGCACTCCAGCTTGGGTGACAGAGTGAGACTCTGTCTGAAAAAAAAAATTAATAAAAATAAAAGACGGGAATAAAACATCTCATGTTCTATGCTCTCGTGCCACAATTCTCTTCTCATTTATATCCCCTCCTGAGGTTTCTCCTGAATGGGTCTGGACATCTGCTGGGCAGCAAAGGCTGATGGGAACAGTGGGGGGTGGGGGGGCTAAGGGGCACCACACTCACCTCACCCTCTGCTTGTCTGCAGGGCCCCCGAGACTGCTGTGAAGCCAAGGCAGGCATCGAAAGGCAAAGTGGCCTTCTGTACCAGCGTCCCTCAAGACACCATGCTGGGGAAGGCCCGGCCCAGCACAGCAGCAAACTGAGGCCCCCACCCTGAAAAAGCCTAGGACATTCCTGGGCACTGCCAATTAGGGTGCTGTACACATCTGTCTCCACCTAGAAAATGGAATTCAACAGTCAGGATACAGATTTCCAAGGCCAACTGTTGGTTCCAACATGCAACAGTGAGACCAGAAGCCTCCTGTGGGCCACCTTGTGAACAGTGGATGCCCTTCAGGGTGATACATGCTAGAAAGCATTTTTCTTTTAATCACCTAAGTGTTTTTTCTTGCCAACAAGAATTTTTACCCGTCAGCACTACTGTGGCTGAAACTTCTCTTCAAAAGTTCAGAGTGGCCTCTGCAGGAGTCAGCCTGGCATCTACTGGTACACACAAATCTTCATGTAGGTCTGGAGTCAGATCTGGAACACTGAAATTCAGGAAGAAGCCCTTTCTTATAGGAGGTTAACAGGGATCAAGAATAACATGAGAAGAAAATGCTAATAAAGGGAAACTTGAACGCACTGGTGTCGGCATGTGTTTTCAAAGTGCAGCCTGCCTCAGAGTTCCTTGGAGCCTGAAAGGGGTTCAGAGACAGCTCCCTTTATGTGTCCTTGGTCACTCTTTGAACTGTGTCGAGCACCTCGTATGTATCAGGCGTGTGCTAAGAACTAGGGGCACGGCAGTAGACAAGACACAGTCACAGCCCGGCACAGCACCAGGAATTAGGCCTATGCTGGGGGGATTGGTAGGCAGCACGGACAGCACCCATGAGAGCGAAAGAGCAGAGTAGGAGGGGCAGGAGGCCAATGCAGCGGACTCGGTGCACCTGACTAGGCCTGGGGCCAGGAGGCAGGTCTAAGGGAGTAAAAAGAAAGGCCGGCAGGAGGCTGCAGGGGGGCAGCACTGATTCCTTGCTGCTTCGCATCCCTTGTCTGGCCTCTACTGCAGGCAGGACAAATCTGGACGCCACCTGGAGCTGCTTCCTGACTTGACACACTGTCATGTGCACAGCAGTCTTCAGCTCCCTGGAGGGACGCCTTAGTCATGTGAGGATGGCCAAGTCTTGAGCTTGTTTCTCCACAATGTCAAAGATGAGAGCCAGTGCCGGATCAAGATGGATGGAGCGCCCAGGAGTAGGGATGCAGGTGTGGCCAATGCTTTCCCTTCTCCTTCCTCCCCTCATCCCACAGACTGTGGCCAGTGAGGCTGCAGGCCAGTACTAGGATGGCAGCAGATTGCAGCACAGGGCCCTCCCCTCCAGCCCACTGTGGGAAATCCAAACCATCCTGGGGCCATCTATCTGTGCAGGGCCCGACCTCAAGAATTGATGAGGAAAATAATAGAGCCACGACAGGGTAGAAAAAAACAAGGGTCCATGTCCTCCTCAGAAGTGTGACACCTGACCCCACAGACTATCGGTGCTAGTACACACTGAACCCAGATCCTGGCCTGCGGGACATCAGCAGTGTGCTAAAAAGGTATAAGAGGTGACTACTCACCATGTGTCCTATCTAGTTGACACGGGTGGAGTCTGCTATGGGATGAATGTTTGTGTGCCTCCAATTCCTGTTGAAGCCCTAATCCCCAAAGGCATGATATTAGGAGGTGGGGCCTTGGAGAGGTGATTAGGTCATGAGCGTGGAGCCCTGATGAATATGATTAGTGCTTTATAAGAAGAGACCCAAGAAAGATGATCTCTCTCTCTCCATGTGAGGACACAGTGAGAAGGCAGCCATCTGCAGGCCAGGAAGAGAGCCCTCACAGAGAAGCAAATCTGTTGGCACCTCGAGACTTCCCAGCCTCCAGAACTGTAAGAAATAAATGTCTCACAAAAAAATTAGCTGGGCATGGTGGCACGTGCCTGTAATCCCAGCTACTCAGGAAGCTGAGGCAGGAGAATTGCCTGAACCCAGGAGGCGGAGGTTGCGGTGAGCCGAGATCGCGCCATTGCACTCCAGCCTGGGTAACAAGAGCGAAACTCCATCTCAAAAAAAAAAAAAAAAAAGAAAGAAATGTCTCTCAGGTTATGGCTCCCTGTTACAGCAGCCTGAACTGAGAGTCCATGCTGGGTTTTTGAAATAAATGTGCATCCTAATATTACTTCTTCCTCTCTGTATTTCTTGAAAGGTATCTTGGAATCACAAAAGCTAAAACACATTTTTTAAATATAGCACCCCCACCCCAGGAAAGCATGAATTTAGGAATGCTCCCTCCGATGTTGCCCATGTGTTAATTCTGTTGACTTCAACAAGAGAGGAAGACTACTGCTACTTGTGTTTTTATATTTTTGGTAAAGGGGCTACAAACAGGTAAGGATATCTAGCTGCTCCTGTGTCTCAAACTACCTCAGTTTTTTTAAGCCCCTAAGAAATGGCCATGGCCATTTCTTGGTTAATCCTCCAATTTGTACTTACAAGGCAACCAACTATGCCCAGGCCAGTCTTGGTTTTAGCACTCAGAGTCCCACATCCCAAGAAACCTCTCCATCCCAAATGGGATGGTTGTTGGTATCCTACTGGCACTAGTCTTTCAGGCTTTGATGACATGTTTACTGCAAATTGTCCAGGGTGTATCTGAATACAAGCCAGGTGGCCTATACTGTGTCTGCCATGCTTTCTAGCTCTGTGCTCACAATATTGAGGAATTAGAGAACTGGAACTTTACATATGTATTCTGCCCCGTAATACTCTGCTACCCAAAAAACATGCGTGTAAACACATAGATTCTTTATTTAGAGTTTAAAGGAAACATCAAAAATCTACTTAAAATATTCATTCTCTTTAAGAACAATGTTGGTTTTTTCCTCAGATTTTTATTTTTGCACATTCTTGTGACATTTCCCATTGTAGGGAACAGGGGTTTAGCAAAATCCAACTTCTTAGATGATGCCATTCTACATATACACCTTAAACAAACAACAGCAAAACCACCACTGGGAAACTGGAAAACATTCAGTGAGTACTGTTTGTCTAAATAACAATAAACACAAAAAGACTGGTTGTGTTCCGGCCCCATCCAACCACAAAGTGATTTATCTTGTGTCCAGAGCGACTGGTTTTAAAGGACATGGAGCTTTGGGGTGACCTGTCGCAATGTCAAGGGCACAATCCTGGGTGATTCACAGATTTAGCAACCAACAATAGTTCGATTCCACACTCGTAAATACTTCTGGTAGAATATTTCTCGAAGCTTTGTGTCCCAAACTTACAGATGATAAGATCTAAGATATTTCCCAAAGTAAATACAAGTGGGTCATAACATTAATTACCTGTTCACATCAGCTTCCATTTACAAGTCATGAGCCCAGACACTGACATCAAACTGAGCCCACTTAGACTTAGACCCCTCACCGCCAGTCTTTTTGGTCATCAGACAGGAGACTGTCACCTTAACCAAATTCTCACCAATCATCTATCCAAAAACCATTACCTGTTACAGATAAAAGCACATCTTTGACTGTATTAGAAATGACAAATCTTTACAAAGCAGTCATCTCCATCCCAGTCTGACAATCACTAACTAGTTCATTCGGCAGATGGACAACAAAGGTTTAAACTTGCAATTCAAATCAACTTTCTTTCCATACTCTGACTCACGGTGTTTTTCAAATATCATCTGGAAAGCTGTGCTACATTTCTCCTCCATTGACCAATTAAGAAAATGCACTCTCCAGAAACTACCTGTGGTAGGCACTCCCAGGATCTGGGGAGACGTGGGCCCTGGGGGTCCAAGGGCCTCCACATGAGTCTGAGAGGGAAGACCCTCCAGTGCCATCATTGCAGCCTGCCTGAGAGTGGGGCCACCTCAGAGTGTTATTCCTCAGTGCACTAGTCACTGCTATGATACTGTGTTACAGAAAGTACAGCTGAGACGATGTGACGTGATGTGAAAGAAGCTAGCTGTGCTGCTAGCAATCCTCTTTCTATATGATGCTACACTTTACAGACGGAAGCTTTAAAAACAATGCCCACGTGTCCAATGAAGCATGCTCATCCCAGTATCTTAAACCCAGTGGTGCCTATCTACAGGTCCACGCTCTGTAGCCCGTGAGTGTGGAGGCCATTCTCACACCCCAGGTATCTCAGTGCTGGGCTGCAGGAGAGATACCCAGTTCCTTCCCCAAAACATCCTTCTATTTAATAGATTGTTTCTCTGGACAAAACACCCCAATTGCAATGACTTCTGTTGAGAGTGCAAAAAAGCTTCCGTGAGGTGGGTTCACGGTTGTTTTTATCTTTCACCCCTGAGCTCAGAAAGACCTGCATCCTGTGAATGGAAGGCTGGGAAAGGCATCTTTAGGAGGCATGGTCCACTGTGTGTTTCCAGTTTTCCTGCACACAGCCAACTTGCCAGCCCAGCTGCAGTCTGAGGATCAGCATTCTTGATTGCCTTCAAGGTCTACCTCCCCCCAGTGAAATGAAACATTTGGGTGCTCAGAGCTAAGATGCAGAGAAGCTCAAGTCTGCACAGTCTGACAGCAACTGGCCCCTCCAGAACTTAGGCTATAACCAAAACAGGGTGTTCAGACTGTGTGCTACTTCCTCACCTAGTGCCAAAAAATGAAGTGGTACCGTAAGCGATTCCCAATGCTCACCTACCTACCAGTGCAGGGAAACCTGTGCAAACAGAATGTGAAATATCACAACAGACTACAGCTGTCCTCTCCATAAATACTATATTTTTAAAAGTTCTGTACATAGAGAGCAATTCATTCAAGTCTTAAGATAAATTTAACTCTATATGGCAAGTAACTTTTTCCTAAAGATGAAATCATTCATTTAGCAAAAATTTTTTAACATAAACAGTCTATTTCCTACAATTTCTTTTTGAAAAGCCTTTTTAGAAAGAGTCTAAAATGTATTTATTTTTCCCCTACAATGTTAGTTTATTACTTCATATTAGCACATGCAAGCAAAATTTACTCTTAAATATATTACTTTAATCTGGTTAATGTTTTGACATCTATAATTAACTGTTATTCAAACAGATGCAAGCCATGTCTGTGACCAGGTGCAAAACATAGAAATCATCTCCAGGAGTGGAGAGAAGACTCCAGGGAAAAAAAAGTGTTTTGTAAAAGTCCCAACTCAAAACTAAAATTGCAGTGTCTTTTAAGGCATGAATTAACTGGAAATCTTTATGGATTAATAAAAATTGACACTGCCTGGAGTACTCTCTAAGAAAGCAAAAAAGAGGAGATTTTAACAGACTCCCTGCGCCTTAAAATAAGGCCTTTGGATGTTGGTATGTTGTCAGTAGGATACCACTGAAACAAAATGTTTCTGCTTATTAAAACCAATGCCCGTCATTCTCCTCCTCCTCATTATCTAGATAGAGGAGGGCAACTTTCTTTTCATCCGAAATCACTGACCTTTGGTCTACCATTCTCTGTAGCTGCACCTTCTTATCAAACATGGCCTGCTCCTTGCCCTGTTCTCCTTCCCCAGCAGAGGACTTAAAGCTCACGCCAACTGCCTGATCATCCCTACTGTCCATGTCTCTCCAGGCACCACGGTCAGACACACCGCGAGCTCCTGCTTCCTGTGTCCGGCTGCGGATGGCCTCTACGTTACTCACATCCATCTGAAAGGTAAACGAAGTTTCTTTGGGCCCTGGTGCAATGTGCCTAAGCGTTCCCCTGCTGTCTGCTAACTCACCTAGCTCAGGGGAGGCTGCTGAACCAGCAAGCACTAATGTTCTGGACACAGGTCCACGGATGACAACCTGTTCAGAGGTTTCATTTTCTGTAGGACCTAGCTGAATGTGCCTAAAGGATCTGCTAATACCCGATGCCACTTCTGCCCCTGACATGTCCCCTGCACTATCCTCCTGAGGAGATTCCGAAACGACATTTTGGAAGGTGCTCTTTTCAGTCATAAAGGTTTTTCTACCTACGGTATGACTATGAGTGGCCTGGGCCACATCTGCTGAGCTCTCCCTGTGCACAAGGCTCTCTGAGTCACCAGATTCCCCGGGTCGGGGAAGCAGCCCATGGTAAACTATCTGCTGGGTGGTCTGATGCCTCTGAGGCCCAAGGCTGATGTGCCTGATGGACGTGCTGCTCCCTGGCAACCCTTCCGTGTGTACAGAATCTCCTCTGACACCCAACTCCAGCTTGTCTGAAAGTGGAGCTGTGAACTGGATCTGCCTGCTGAACCCTTCTCTAGGGCCTAACTGGAGTTGCCTTACAGAAATCTGGGTACCCACTGACTCTTCTGTTGCAAAATAATCACCAACCTTCCCTGTGGCAGAAATGGGGCCCTGAAAAATAATCTCCTTTTCAGCATGAAATTGTGTGGAGCCAAATGTGCTATGCCTCCCTGATCCATCCGTATCTGCAGAAAACTCTGCCAGGCCAGGCTCTGGCGAGCCCCCACCCTCCGGACAGGCAGGGGCAGGGCCTCGGAAGATGACTTCTCTGGATGGTGGACTCTGACCGGGACCCAGCGTGACATGCCTCACAGACCGGCTGGCTCTGGTCGGGCTCACTGCCTGACTTAGGTCACCTCCCTCACTTACCTCCACCACTTCCGCAGTGGGTCCTTCATATGACATTCGCTCAGTCCTCCAGACCTCAGAGGGGCCGAGTGTAATGTGCCTTGCAGCCTGACTCACGTCCTCCAGCACCTGTGACTGGGCAAAGCCCGTGGGGCTGCTGACCTCCACAGTGGCCGACACTGGGCCCTGGGGACTGGGCCGTCCTGAGCTGTGAGTGGCGCAGCCCGCATCCTCACTCTCGCCTGAGGGGATGTACAGCTCCCTGGTGGCCCAACGCCTGAAGCGAACACCAGTGCCGGGGGCCTCTTCTCCATCTGCCTCATCTGGGCTGCCAGGCGCGGGGCTGCGTCGCTTGCTCAGGGTCTCCCGAACCACTGACTCCACGGCTTTCTCCATCTCACCGGCCTCATCTCTGCTCAGCTCCTCTAGGTCTAACTGATCGGCATCCACGGTTTGTGAGAGGTTGACTTCAGCAACCAGGGTCACGGAGCCACCACCAGCAGCCTCGATCTTCTTGACGTCCACGGAAACGCTCCCCAGCCCGCCCTGCCCCTCACTGGTGAGGGCAGCCAGCTCTTCCCTCATGCGCTCGGGAAGGGTTTCCTCCAGCTGCCCAATGACCTCCACCAGCTGCTGCCGGGGCTCCTTGGAGGAGATGCCCTTCATGGAGGTGTGGAATTCATGGGGTATTTTAATTTCTTTTTCAATGACGGTGGCTTCAGCATGAAATTCACCACTTCTAGCTTGTTCTTTCCAGTGAGTGGAACCCAGGCCCCCCTCCAGAGAGGGCGCTGGGACATCCGAGGGCTTCACAACCTTCTCGCCCACTGCCCCATCCCTCTGTGTCCTCCTTCGAGTCCCCTGCACGATTTCATCCTGCCAAGAGTACCTGATGGTGGATTCCTCCTCGATGTGGATCTGCCCATACACGGAACCATCATCTCGGTCATGCCCCCCGGGGTATTCATCTGGAGTTGACACAAAATAACTCTGCTCGCCCTCCGAGTCACCTGCTTCTGTCACTTCTTCAACGTGAGTCGTATTCTCATGGGGCTGCTTGGTCCTCTGACGCTGACTAACTGAGAATGTGACATCTCTCTCTCCATAACCTTCCTCTTCCTTAACCGACCCTCCAGAGCCTGGGGACACATCATCAACCTCCTCTACTTCAAATGGGACAGAAAATTCCTCTGGCATCCCCCCGCTGACATAGCTCACAGGCTCCTCGACGATCTCCACATTGACAACCTTCGCTCTGCCCTCCCTCCCTTTCAGGCCGAGGTTGATGATGTCTCCTATCATCTGCTCAGCCGACTTGCCTTTCAGCCCCACTTCCTTAATGTCCTTGCTTAAAAGGTAGTCCAGGCCAGCTTCATCGGAAACATCAATGTCCTCAGTCAGTGTAGACTCCACAACTATTTCAGTCTTCGTTCTCCTCTCCCCAGGAAGCTCTTTTCTGTCCACGTAAGTGACTTTTGTGTCTGGAAAAGAATCAGCAGATGCTTCTGTCTCTGGAGACTGAGTGAACTGCTTCAGGATGCTGGTAACAATGTTTTCTGCTACGGTTTCTGTCATGGAATCACCTGGCAGAGAGCCAGTGGCATCACTGGTGCCCAGCCTGAACTGCAGCTCTCTTGCTTTTGCCTCTCCACCGGTCCCGCCACCAGCATCCTTCACAGGCGTCTGCAAACCTTCCGGGGACACCTCTGCTTTTCTGTCTTGGGATACTTCTAGACTAATCGGTATCTCTCTCTCTCGCACGCTTTCCTCCTTCAGTGGGTCCTTCTCCTTGGCCTTCTCCCTCATCTGCTGGCTTTCTCTCTGTCTCGCTTCTTTATCCAACTTCGTCAGTTCTTCCCATCTTAGGTTCCTCTCCTCGGAAGCCTTCTCTTTAGAATCGAACATTTTCTCTTCTGGCTTTGTTCGGATGGTTTCTGGTCTGCTTCTTTCTTGCTCCCTTGTGGCTTTCACTTCTGTTTTCTTTCCCAGAGTGACGGTCCTCTCATTCGGCCGTGTACTTCCCAAAGTACTTGACGCCGCATTGTCTCGGCATTCCCGGTATGACTGGCGGGCAACTGTGGCATCTTCAGCTATGTAACCGGGGACCTCCCTTCTATCTCCAGCTTTTTGTCTGTCAAGGAATGTTTTCACTTGAGCCTCAGTATTTCTTAAAAGGCCATAGGTTGGAGAGAAAGTTCTGACACTGGTTTGACTGTTGACATAAGAGTTTTCCTGCTGGGTAGTGGCCGAGGAAGAATATCCCGAGCCCAGGAAGCCTCTTCTGGCAGCACCTCCAATAGATGTGCCCATCGGAGATCCACGGTGCCCTGACAGGCTAGAATACAAAGCTGAGCCGTGATTTAAACTCGCCAAAGGTGCTTTCTGCCTTGAAAATATATTTCTTTCATTTTCCCTCTGTAATACTGAGTCGGTATAGTGATAGGATTTGTTTCTGAATTCTGTAGAAATTGAATAAACAATTCATTAAAATGACAGGCATCATTACCCTTTTCCATCTAAAAGCATCGTTGCAGGTCAAATCTCATTCCATCACATTAAATATATATTGTTACCACAGAAAGCTCATCATAAATAAGTTATAGTCAGCACTCAAATTATTTTTTGGCCGTTTACAAAATCCTGTTACAATAAAACGTAGCACTACAAATACTTTAGCCTAACATGTTTCTCCAGTTATTGATGTTAAAATACTCACTCACCTTAACATTAATCATAAAGCACAATGCATATGCCAGATAGGTCAGAGGTGCTAGTTTTTGTGGCTAAAATTTCACAATCTTATATTTTGAAATCATTAGTTTCTGCTTTAAGTTTGGTTTACTACCTCAGCAAAGAAGAGCTCTATAATTACAAAGTATGTAATTATTAAACACCAAAAGCATTATCCTCCACTATTTAATATGCTCTTATTTTTCACTTATTTCCATACAAGTACTAAATAATTTAACTTTCCCTGATTTCCATATAAATATTAAATGATTTAACTCTGTTAAGTTTTCTGATCATTTATTTTTACACTTAACAACTTTCTCATCTGAAAAGGTGCCCGTGTTCTCAGAAACCCCCTGATCTGTCTTAGTGTCATGACCCTGAAGTTGGGAGGCAGTCCTCAGGGCTTCCAGCTTTGCTCTAGGCTGTTTGCAGAGAGTGCTACCCTTTGGGGGGTGCAAACCCCAGCAAGGTAAAGTGCTCTTCAGGAATGGCAGCGGGCAGTTAGAACGTAAGCAGGAGCACCGTCCATGCCGAGGGCCCCAGTGTCCACCCACACCCTAGCTGGATCAGTGGAGACAGGGCCTTCTCTCTCCCTTACGGCAGCCAAGGCCAGAGGCCTTCTTTGGACAGATTCCAAAATACAGGAAAGGGACCAGGCCAGGACATTTTCTACAAAGCTCCTTTTTTCAGGTCAACTGAGAAGTCCCAGAAGATGAACCCTAGGAAACAGTGCAGGAACCATCTCATTTATAATTAAGATTCAACAGGAAATCTGGAAGATTACAGGCTGGGTTTAGGCCTGTCAGCTAGTGAGCAAGGGGCCAACATTATTTTATGCAATATTACAAAAGAAACACAAGCACACTAATAAGTAATGATAAATTCACTATCTAGGAATTTACCTGCACATTCATTCAACAGAACGGAACTATCTGGAAGCTCAAAGTCTAATAAAAGAATTCACAACTGATAAGTTTTATTCTAAAGCTTTTGGCATAATATGCAATTGCCAAAATCCATTTAGTTTACAAACATGAAGTTCTCCATTTCCTTCAAGAAGCTTGAAAAATAACAAATAAATGAAACAAGCTGACAGCAGCAGCTGTCAGTCCCTCCACGTGCTCTCCCTTGGCTCCAAAATCACAACTGGTAAAATCTGAGCAAGGCCCTGGCTTAGGCTGTTGGTCTTTCTGGGAGCTCCTGGGCCCTTTTCTTCCTTCTCCCCTCTCTCTAGGTTACATGTATGTCTAAACTTAAGTATTCACAGGTTACAAATTTAGGTAACTAAGTAAACCTTGAAATCTGGGGAGTTAATTCTTCTTGTTTTGTAGATGTCATATGTTAACTGATGCCAGGTAGGCTGATCAGTGCCTACCCCTCCATGAACATCTTTGCTTTCTTCAAACTTACTTTCAAAATTAGAAAGGAAAGTCGCTGCATGTTGTCTAAGACCAGATCCCTTCCAGTTTTACATGATTAGAACCCAAATATTATTCTCAACCCAGTGACCTGTCAAATCCATGAGGTGCCTAAGGGAACAATGAAGACTAAAACCATGCTGCAGGAGTGAGCTCACATTCTATATGTAATTTAATCTACCCTGGCTTAGCCAGAGCTCTTTAAGATTCTACAAAGCTTTAAAAGGTTAAAAAACAAGTCATGGGCTGGGCACGGTGGCTCAAGCCTGTAATCCCAGCATTTTGGGAGGCCGAGGCGGGTGGATCACGAGGTCGAGAGATCGAGACCATCCTGGTCAACATGGTGAAACCCCGTCTCTACTAAAAATACAAAAAAAATTAGCTGGGCATGGTGGCCCGTGCCTGTAATCCCAGCTACTCAGGAGGCTGAGGCAGGAGAATTGCCTGAACCCAGGAGGCGGAGGTTGCGGTGAGCCGAGATTGCGCCATTGCACTCCAGCCTGGGTAACAAGAGCAAAACTCTGTCTAAAAAAAAAAACAAGTTATGCCTCAGGTTCTTAGGGTCTTTCTAATGCACATTAATTCTCTTATGTCAGTTCTGCAGCCACAGGAAGGATGGGCCCTGTCTTGAGGCTCCTGACCTGCCCACACCAACCTATGGTGGTGAAAACAATGCAACCACTCCCACCTCTCTTCCCTGTTAGGGTAGCAGGTTCTGGAGTGTTGCCGGCCAGCCCTCCAAGGCCTTACCTCCCTCTACAGGTGTAACAACCATAACCCCTTGGTCTGGAAATGGAAGGAGTTCCCCTTCCAAGGATGTGAAACTCAAGTCCACGTGCACCCCTTGTTGCCCCCACACTGCCCATTGCCATCAGCCCCTTCCACTCCTGCATCCTGTCAAGGGAGGAACCAAGTTTATCCCAAACATTCTCATTCACATAACTGAAATTATGCCACACTACACTAAAATCTATTTGGTACTTAAATGAGAGATGAACTCCTGTTATCTGAACACCACATCTAACCCGTTCGTCCAGATGATGGTACTTTACTACCTAACCACAGAATAAACAGTTCAGATGCTTAAAGCTAAGTTAAATAGTTAGCTTTTATTTACCTGATGGCATGTTTTCAGCGTGCTCAGCCCAGACCACTATCTCTGGATTACTTTCTCCTTCCAGTAAGGCCCTGTAAAAATAATTTTAAAAGATAATTTATTAGGAAATGGAAGAGTAAGAAGTGCCTATAATAAAACATATTATATGGTATGTGGCCAATGTCCATAGTGTCACATGGTTTAGGACCTCTACCTAAAGAGGTGGCTTCGGCAAGGTTGCCCCACAGGGCTAGCAAGCCCACCAACCAGGCTCAGCAGACCTGGGCCACGCTGCTTGCTCTGCTCACTAGCACATCGCTGGTGCCCAGCATGGTGCTCAACCCATTCCAGCCCAGCGAACAAAATGACCAGGCTAGGGCTTTGGCAGTACTGGAGAGCCAAGCCCTTCTAGAAAGCTTTCTCATCCAGGGTGAAAAGGAGCAGGAGCGAGTGGGCACTGGAAAGATGTGGGCCCCAGGCATGGCACGTCACTCCTGGCTAGAGGGCCCCAGAGCAGCTACATCCCCACTGGGGTCTTCCTGGAGTCACCGCTTGGGGGGCAGCTTGCAGGAGACTCAGGAGGAGCAGAGCAGGGACTGACACTTGTAAGGCAGCCAAACTGCTTCTGTGGTTTCAAACTACGTTCCAGGGGGTCATCCTGGAGATGGCAGAAAGCAGAAAGCAGGCAGATGGAAAAGGTAGTGCTAAAGCGCTCCTCGTCAGCAGCACCCTCCCAACGCCACCCCAGGAGGGGCCTCACTGCATCCAAATTGGCATCTTGTTATCTCCTTTGATAAAATGGTGAAAAGTACCGAACTAAGTGATTTCTTTGACTATGTCTGCTCCCAAATTCTAAAATTACAGTTTCATTAGGCTGTTCATGTCTACTGCTTCGGATCCCAGAGCTTAAGAGAGAGTGGTCCCAGCCGACCCAGCCTGAGGGGCTTAGCACCAGGATGCCTGTCCAGCCAGTCACTCATGGAGACCCCCCTTGGGCTGCTGTTAGTTCTGGATGCAACAGTTTCTCAGTTGCTAGAGCAACATGTGAAGTCACTAACTCTGGTTCCAAGAAATACACGGCACATGGCAAAGGGCATCCAGAACCAGAGCCCACTGGGAAATGTTGATCTTACTGCTGAGAGCTGGGCACAAAAATGGGGCAGGGCACCCACACCTAAGCAGGGGCTTGACAGCTTGGGCAAACCTCATTGAGTTGTATTTCCATCCATTTCAACATGGTGAGCCCATGAACGTGAGAACCTTGTGGGCAGCTGGAAGAAAGGAAGCATGAGGCGCTCTCCCAGAGGTGCACCCAGCAGATCTGCTCAGACAGTGACTGCAGAGCACTGTGTGTGGACAGGGGATGTCCAGGGGCCAGAGTCCAGAGCTCCAGCCCTTCGCTCAGGGCAGAAGCCAGGAAACAGGACACCAACCCCTTAATCCCACACCCTCATGACCAAGCATTTTAGGATCCAGAAACACAAACAGCTTCCACTGCTGAGAAAGTTCTGAGGTCTGTATAATCAGAGGAACGTTCAGGGTAAAAGCCAGGTTCCAAGGGTCTGCATCCAAGGACGACAGCAGCAGAAGGGGTGGCATCCTACAGTTGAGGAACCAGAGCACGGTATGGGGAGGAAAACCAGGTTTTAGTTCAGGTCCTGGTCTAGTTCAGATCCCAGCCAGGCTCAGCTGCGAGCCTCAGGCACCACCGGACCTCTCCCTTGAGCTGCCCAAGTTAGAACAGAAGGTACATTGCTGCCTGGAGAAAAATATGTCTCCCCACCGCCCCATCCAAGGGGAATAGCTCTGCTGCTCTTCCAGGAGAATTCCAAAGCATCACCAAAGCTTCATAGAGTTCAGGACTCTGAGGTACACAAGACAGGAGCCAGCCCTGCGTGGGGCTTCTGGCCCACTTCAGGGGACAAGACATAGCCCCACAGCTTCCCCTTCCTAGGCCTTTACCATCCCTGGCTGACACTGAGCACCAGGCACCATGGTCACTGTCATGTCTGTAACTTATGCAGTCCCAGCCACTCCAAACGCAGGGCCTACAGCTGCATCCTCACTGCACAGCTGAGAAGGCTGGGGCGCAGAGACAGCATCTTGGTCCAGGGCACACAGCTCACCAGTAAAGAGAAAAATGCAAACCCAGGCAGCCTGAGCTCTCGGCCCCTCCGCTGTGACCCCACTAGGCCTCCTAGTGAGGGCAGAGACCATGGTATTGCATACAAATTTCAGAAAGCACGCAGACAGGCCCTCCAGGCCGTATTAATGAGTCAATTTTCTTAGTAATTTCATCCAAAATGGTGCTGCAGAGCTCTCTTGTGAGAGTAAGAAGCTCCTGCTGGAGAAGAACACAGAAAAGGACACAGCCTCACCTGTGTCCCCTCTCAATGGCTGGATCCTAGCAGGCAGAGACACATGCCACCTTTACTACCCGTGAGCACTAGGCTGGGCACCAGCCATTGAGTTCATGCTTCGTGTAGCACAGCCGGCCCAGTGGCAGCCACGGCCTCCCCGCTTCCTCCGACAGCCTCAGGACTATCTGGCGAAGGAATCAACAAGACACCAAGGAGACGCCGTAAACAATGATTTCCTCTAAAGCTCTGTGAGGGAACATTTTTAACAAATACGTTCGTACCACTTTAAGAAACGGGTAGCATGTTCTCTGAGGCTGCAATCAAACCTGGTTATTTTGAGAGCGGTGGAGGAAATCTGCCCCCAAGCCTCGGGGACTGTGAGAAATGCCAATCCCCTGAGTCATGGGCTATTGTGGGCATTTCACACAGCTCCACAGGTTGGTGGTCCCTTAAGCAGGAAAATAAGCAAATGTGTAAGAAAACTCAAGTCCCTGGCCTCATTAAGGAGCCCGAGACAAATCCACAGTGCAGAAGCCGGCGGTAATGTGGCCTCTGGCCGGGCGCCAGTCCCTAATGGGCCACCCGGGCGCCCTGAGCAGGCCCCAAGGCAGGGCTCTCCGTCTGGGATAGATTACCCTAATGGAATTTCTGAACATTTCCACCGTGATTCAGCACTGCAGGCACAAGGCCACCACTTTGTGCGGCCCCATAAATGAGGGCGAGAGTGAGGGGGGCACTGTCAGGATGTTCCCAGAAGCCGCACCTGTGCGGGAGGCTGCCGGGCCTGGGCCAGGGCCTGTGAGTTCACACGGTGCTTCCTAGCAGACAGCAGGTGGAGAATGACGGACAAGTGAGGGAGGCTCCGGAGCTGGAGCAGGAGCTGCAGAACCGCCTCCCTCGGCTCCTCACTGTGCCCAAGGCAGCCAAGCTCCACACAGGGGAGAGGCACTGCCTGGGTCACCCCAGAGGAGGCCCATGGCCGGTCAGTCACCAGGAAGACCAGGGAACAGAATGAAAGGGGGTGGAGGGGAGACAGCCAGGTTCCATTCCCATGACCAGCAATGCCACCCAAACGGGAAAGGCGAGATAACCACTGACTTCACAGGAGGGATAACACAGAGGTGACATGACAGTGCTGGGCCATTTCTGGGCATCCCTTCTGGGGTTGGTATTCAATCACATCCCAGAGCCATCTCTAGGTCAATACTAGAGATTGAAAAAAAGAATCAGATGATCAACAGAGACAAACGTTACTCATAAAACAGAGAGAACGTGCAGGACAAAGCTCTGGAGTCAGGTTGTCTGCATTCAAATCCGGGGCCTGCCACTTCCTAGTTCTGTGACCCTGGCAGGCCATTCAACCCCACTGTGACTCAGTTTCCCCATTTCTGAAATGGAGACAATGCACAGGTTTGTAGTAGGAATTAATCAAGAAACAGAAGGTTCTCAGAACCATGGCTATCACAGAATAAGAGCTCAATAAACATCAGTGATCACATCATCACCACCTCCTTCTATATCCCCCAAAGAAAACTGATTTCCAGGTAACTAAACTGGGTCAAGAAGGGAAGGAATTGTGGATCACCTATATTTTATGGTTAACTAAATATTGATTTGTTTATTTGACCAGCAACCAAAGGTACTGGCTGATGCTTTCAATTATGTATTCAGTTTATTTATTCAGAGACAGGATCTTGCTCTGCTGCACGGGCTGGAGTGCAGTGGTGCCATCTCGGCTCACTGCAACCTCTGCCTCCGGGCTTAGGGGATCCTCCCACCTCAGCATCCTGAGTAGCTGGGACTGCAGGCGTGTGCCACGCCTGGCTAATTGTTTTTGTATTGTTTGTAGAGATGGGATTTCACCATGTTGCCCAGGCTGGTCTCCAACTCCTGGGCTCTAGCCGTCTGCCCACCTCAGCCTCCTCCCAAAGTCCTAGGATTACAGGGGTGACCCACCATGCCCAGCCCTATTCTTAAAACTACAGTATTTTATTGACTTCAAGTATTTTCTCTAGTAATCAGGTAAGTCTTAGTGTTCACACATTTTTATAAGTCTTCCCAAAAAAGGTGGGATCTAACTTAAAAAAAACAAAATGTACTTCTGCAAAACCTTGAGGAAACCCCTAAGAAACATTTTTCCTTTGAACAGGAAAAGGTACAGGTGGCCTAAAAAATAATGGAGCAATCAAAAACATCATTAGAATGATGAGATGTATACGTCAGGAATCCTCTGTGTTGCTATACTAGCAGTCTACATGGAAACCAGAGACCACATCAGATTTTCCTCCACTAAAACATGCTGTTTCTGCCAACTGGGCTCAGAGAGAAGCAGGAAGCTTCCCAGGCCCTTCCCGGCACACACAGTATTTGTTGACGTTGTTGTTTCTAACCTAACCTTTTAAAAGGACTTTTGCCTTAAACATCCCAGGCAGTAAATAAATCTCTGCATTACATTTTCATATCTGGCGAGGTCAGACTTCCTTCGGGATTTTTCTACTGAAAAATCATTCTGACCCAGCTTTCCACTTTTTCCTTTCAGGTGAAATTTAGAACAATTATCATATCTTTCATCCCCCAAAACACAACACAAAAGCCTCTTTTAGGATTCTAACAGAGCCCGCATTGTCTGTCTTCCAGCCCGAAAGCCAGGATGGGCCTCATGTCACGCACACAGTTTCTGCATCCTTCAGTTTCGTGGTTTCTGCACTGTCCATTCCTGGGGATTCTTGCATTTCTTGTTTCAATATTGAGTATCTTTTTTGAAAGACTGTGTTTTCTAAGAGCCCAGTGCTGAAGACTGGGCTCTATTTTCTATCTGTGCTTCTGTAAGTCCTCAGTCTGCAGAATCTGGACCAGATCTTCACGTCGGCAGGGAGGGTTTGGGAAGCTGCAGGTTGTGGATATTGCTACGGTTTTCACCATCTTACCATCAATATCATCTGATTATTCACAAGCACCTGCTTTCCGGACTCTGCTAGGCTGCAGTGAGTGACAGCGGCATGTGTCTCATCCTTTCCTATCTCTCAGGCCCTCGGGCTCCTCCCTCCTGCCACAGCCACCTCCTGCAGGCCTGCATCACCTGGGTGCCAGTGACTGCAGGAAACTCCAGGAGCCTCCATGCAGCCACCCAGACACTCCATCCACCCCAGCACCACAGACCTCCTGCACTCTGCCTGCAGCTGCCTCCCCAGCACCGTCTACTGCCACCACGCTGCTGGCCCGGGGACTGCCCCCACATGCCAAAGAAAGCCCCACTGTGGCTTCCCAGCATTCAAGGCCCCTGTACTTTGACTCATTCCCAGTCCTCTGTTCTTCCCTCAACTTATTCTCTTATCCAAACTTGCCCACCTGGAGCTCCTTCTTGGTTCCTTTCTGCCAGTCCAATTCCCATCTGCCTACTTCCCATCTGCCTACTTCCCCTACCACCCAAAGGCCCAAACCCCACCTCCCTTTGCAAATCTCATCACCTTGGTCTGAAGTGCTCCATCCAGCGGTGACCCGTGGATAGCTGTCCCTGTTAGGTGGCAGTGAAGCATCGACACGAGCTCCTAGGAACGTGCATTCTATTATTGTAACATGCTTGACTTTTTACCTCAACATACTGTGTCCCTCCTGCCACGCTGCCCCCTACCGTCCTCTCTCCTCTGTGTCTGCTCAAATTTCCCCTTCTTTCAAGACCCTCCTCAACCTCAAATCCCTCTGGAAGCCTCCCCCGATTCTCACAACTCCCTCCCCATCTCCAGACGTGCTGGAGTGTCTTTTGTGGCCCTTTGGGTTCCCTGCCATGTCGCACGCTCCCCAGATCCATGCTGCCTCGTCCACAGCCCATGTTCCTCAACATGCTGGCTATATCTTCGCAGCCCCCCACCCAGCATCATATCTGGCATACTAAGTGTCTCTGGAGCAGGCTGAAGGCAGGTGTGGCTCTTACCCATCCATCACACATGGCCCTCCAAGACAGACCTCCCCAAAACCAGCTGCCCAGGGACTGGCACTGTCACAAATACCATGCTAGCTCAGTTCTCAGGGCCTCCCCTGGCCATTCCCTCTGCCTGGAAAACCCTTTCCAAAAGGGTCATTTCCAGCTTTTCTTCCTACAAGAATCAAGCATGGCATGCCTCATCGGCCTCCCTCCCACTGCACCCAACCCATCATCAGCCTAAACCTGAGCACAGGAACTAGGTCTGTACCATCATCTGCCCAGCATCCCAGTATATCAAGCCTCTCTCTCTTTTTTTTTTTTTTGAGACAGAGTCTTGTCCTGTCGCCCAGGCTGGAATGCAATGGTGCGATTTCTGCTCCCTGCAACCTCCACCTCCTGGGTTCAAGTAGGATTCTTCTGCCTCAGCCTCCCAAGTAGCTGGGATTACAGATGCCCGCTACCACACATGGCTAATTTTTTGTATTTTTAGTAGAGACAGGGTTTCACTATGTTGGCCACGTTGGTCTCGAACTCCTGACCTCGTGATCCACCTGCCTCGGCCTCCCAAGTGCTGAGATTATAGGTGTGAGCCACCGCCCAGCCCCATCCAGCCTCCTTTCTAATTCCACACTCAGCAGGGCATGGAGGGAACAGCCCTGGTTTAAGGCTGAGGTTAAAATCTCGGGCTCTCCAGTTATGAGCTGTGTAGCCTTTTAAATAACCTCTTTGAACCTGGGTTTCATCACATGGAAAACATGCTTCTTTGTTGAAGCTATAAAAATTGGAGCTACTGTCTACAAAGCACTTAGCACATGGTAGGTACTAAACGGAAGGCAGCTGTCACTCCGTTACCCATTAATGATCAGAGGTGACGGCACCTACTTTGGATGCATCAAAAAGTAAGACAAGTGATAATACAGGGGTGGACGGTCATGAGATAAAGCAAATGTAGTTAAATGTTCACTGGAGAACCTAAATGCTGATTCATGATTCTTTGAACTTTTCTTATGTTTGAAGATTCTTGTAACAAAATGTTGGGAAAACTAGATAGACTATTCGTTTTGACATGATTCTGCAAAACAGGATTTAAAGGAATGAGTTGTGTTGCTCATCTGCGGTGTTCAGAGCTTCAAATTCTGTCCAACCAAGTCACTACCTTCTCTGAAGTGTGGTCTCTCCAGGTGGCATCACAGGATTCTGTGACCTCAGACAGGCCCAATACAGCTCTAAGGGGACTGCCACATGCAACTGCAAACAGACGAGACTGACGTGTGGATCCTGGCATAAGCCCCGTCTCCCACTGTGACTGCTTCCCCTCGCCTCCATCAATCCATCCTTTGTCTTATCCTCCAGGAGTGAGAGGGCCTAGATTTACCTGCCCCTGAGCCACTTTGCCAACAGTAGTGTGTGCACAAATCACCTGGAATTTTGTTGCAAAGCCAACTTTGGTCCAGTATGTCTGGACAGGCCCAAGATTCTGCATTCCTAACAAACTTGTAGTGCCTCCCAATGTGCACGCTGCGGTCCTATGAGCAGTGAGGCCCTGGACCAGGGATTCTCTACCCTGGTGGCACCTCACAATCATCTGGAGAGGTTGAAAACCACTATGCTGGTTCCACCTGCCACTAATCTAATCAGAATCTTGAGCCTTGGGAGATTCCAGGGTGCGGTCCCTCCCTGTCTCTGAGCATCTTTCCATTGCCACTCTGCTACTAATGCAATAAAAGGCACACTCCAGGCAAGACCCTGTGATCATGGAGCACATGGATCAGTACCTCCACGCCCACACAACTACAGCTACTCTTGACAGGAGACAAGAGCTAGTACAGCCTGGAGCCAGCTGCAGGCAGGGTGTGTCTCCTCTCTTCTCAGTATCCACAGCCCTAAGCCCAGCCCCAGGCTCCCGCTCACTGCCACCCACAATGCATGAGGAAAGGGCAGGACGGTGCTGCATGTCCTAGGATGCTCAAAGGTCTCGATCTCATCTTCACCTTCCAGGCGAGGTGCCAGCAGCTTCCCTGGCCATGCACTGGCCTAAGGCAAACATCCAGTCTTAGACTCTTTGAGGTTTGCTTTGTTTTAATTTTATGTTTACTTTATTAAATTATATATTTATTTATAAATTCCATGTCTCTTTGGAAATTACAAGTATACAATCGCATTATTTTGTGATTAATGTTGCTCCTTCCCTGTGATGGTCACCTAGAAGGGCCAAATATCTGGGCTGGGCAGTGTTCAGTACACTTGGTACACTTGAGAGTCCTTGGACAATGGACAAATCCCAGCAAAATGTGCTTCAAGCATTAAACAGCCACAGTCCCTTCCCTTAAATGTGAATGAGAACCAATGAGCCACAGAATGGTGAGTGTCCACTCAGCAATTCTAGGGCAATGACCACCACAGGTGGGTCAAGGTTTGCAGAGATCAAATGGGCACTTCAGTGAAAGAAGGGTCAGAAGAGCGCCCATGCACTGACACGAATAGGAACTGCACACCTGTCCTCAGAATCGGAGCAGTGCAGACTGAGAACAGCTCCCATCGAGGAGGGTTTGTCTTCCACACATGCACTGGTCATTTTCAAAAATGCTACGTTTTTGGCTTTTACGAAAGAATGGGTTCAACATCTTTTCCGTCAATGGTCATCTCTGAGACTAAACTGGAGCACAGAGGCAGAAGGCCTCAGTGATCCTCCCGGCAGGGCTGGGCAGGCAGGTTCCTGACAGGGGTCCTCACTTTCCCCATGCAAATTTGGACAGCAGAAAGAGGTACCATGGAATCCAGCACTCGCTTCCCTGAAAGCATTAATAGCTCCTCCATTCCCAGGAGATGGCCACGTCAATCCATAATTGGGTTAGGGAAATGCCAGCAATAGACAGACAAAATAAACTCTGTCCTGTCTGACAGGCTGCTGACAGCAAGCAGAAACGGCTCTCGATCAATGCCCTGGAAAAGTTGGCCGGTGGGGTTGTGAATACCCTAGCAAAAAGGCAGGCCCCGGACTCTCAGACAGGAAGCCCATGTTTACACGGGCTTTTCAGGATGAAGAACAGTGGGCAGGACAAAGTAGGGAAGGAAGGAGCTCAAAATCCCAGAGAGATAAGGCACAGAAGAAGTCTCCTGATTCTAACTCAGAGAACTATTACTGAAAGAAAACACAAAATTCCATCTGCCCTGCAGGGAAGATTCATCTGGCATGGGCATTACCTAACACAGACACAGAGGTCAGCTTTCCAGGCCTGCCTGGCATCTGTCTTAGAAGAAGGCCTGATTTGGGTAACTCCCACCACCCCAGTCTCAGTTCATGTGACTCATAAGAGGCTGGACCCCCACCCCAAAGCTCTAGAGCCCTTCGTTCCTCTAGCCAGTGATGGGTTCAGAGGCAGGAACATAACCTGAAAGAGCCAGAGTCCAAAAGGAAAGAGGTCCCCTCCTTTGACGGTGGGTATGAGGCTGGGTGGCCCTAAGTCTGGAGCTCCTGGAGACCTGTCCAGCCACATAGTGAGAAGAATCCAGAAGAGAGAGACCATCCACCCATCTGGACCTGAAACTAAGGATGTGATATGGTTTGGATGTGTGTCTTCTCCAAATCTCATGTTGTAATGTGACCTCCGTGTTGAAGGTGGAGCCTGGTGGAAGGTGTCCGGGTTATGGGGGTGGATCACTCATGAATGGCTTAGTGCTGTCCTCATGATAATAAGTTCATTCTCACTCTATGAGTCCATATGAGATCTGGTTGTTTAAAAGAACCCAGCACCTGCTGGGTGCAGCGGCTCACGCCTGTAATCCCAACACTTCGGGAAGTCAAGGCGGGTGGATCACAAGGTCAGGAGTTCGACACCAGCCTGACCAATACGGTAAAACCCCGTCTCTACTAAAAATACAAAAATTAGCCAGGTGTGGTTGTGTGTGCCTGTAATCCCAGCTACTCAGGAGGCTGAGGCAGTAGAATTGCTTGAACGTGGGAGGCAGAGATTGCAGTGAGCTGAGATTGCACCACTGCACTCCAGCCTGGGCAACAGAGCGAGACTCCGTCTAAAAAAAAACCCCACACCTCCCCACTCTCTCTTGCTCACTCCCTTGCCATGTGACACGCCTGCTCCCCCTTCACATTCCACTGTGACTGTAAGCTTCCTGAGGCTGCGCCAGGAGCACATGAGAGCACTGTGCTTCCTATACAGCCTGCAGAAATGTGAGACAAAATAAACCTCTTTTCTTTACAAACTATCCAGTCTCAGGTATTCCTTCATAACAGAGTAGACCAGCACAGGACTTTCAGGTATATGAGTAATAAATTCTTTTTTGACTTGAGGCAGTCTGAGGAGAGTTTCTGTCATTCACAAATGAAAACTTCCTGATTAATGCTTTCTTCCCCCAAATGAAGCCTGAGTGTTTTCAAGTCTTCCATATTACACTTTAGGTCATATAACTCAACAGGTGTTTCTATGGCCTAACAATTTAATTTTGCAACTGTTCACCTCACAAGATTTCCAAGGAGAATGCCAAGAATGGAGCTTGGGAAGGTCAGGCTGGAGTGCATCTTTCCCTTTCTCTGAGCCCTGGCCACCAGCCCCTCAGCTCAGCAAGCCTCTCGAACAGTGGAATCAGAAAGGTCCTCATGGCCTTAGCCGCAGGACGACATCTCAATTCATCCTTCAACTAGGCCGAGGCTCCTCCAAGGACTGCCATGCCCCTGGGAAGGCCTCATCCCTTAGCAGCCTCCTGGGGTCTAGGCCAGGGGCTGCCTGATAGAGCTGCTCCCTCTTCACTGATGGGAGTGAGGGCTGGGATGAACCCTGGCAGATGTAAGTCTTCCAGACAATAAAGACAGTCAGGCTTGCCCAGGCTGCAATGTGAACTACAAGCACCTACCAGCCAGATACCCTTTTAATAGACATCAAAGCAATTCAGGCCACCTTGATATCCTTAGAGCAAAAAATCATGATCAGGGCCAGGCACGGTGGCTCACACCTATATTCCAGCACTCTGGGAGGCCAAAGCAGGTGGATCACCTGAGGTCAGGAGTTCGAGACCAACCTGACAAACATGGTGAAACCCTGTCTCTACAAAAAATATAACAAGTAGCCAGGCATGGAGGCAGGTACCTGTAGTCCCAGCTACTTGAGAGGCTGAGACAGGAGAACTGCTTGAACCTGGGAGGCAGAGGTTGCTGCACTCCAGCCTGGGTGACAGAGACTCCATCTCAGGAAAAAAAAAAAAAATCATGATTAGAAGATTGCAGAGGCAGCCTACAAGACGTGCTAAACTAGGCCTGGGGATGGTCCCTGCTCTATCCCTCACCAGGGGAGCTGGTGCCCTTCTTAACCTCTCCAGGTTTAACCCTCCCACCACCCCACCTGTTAAGGAGAAGCCACTGGAACATGGCTTTGACAACCAGGTCTTTGACTCTTTTGCCAAAGCTGTTTCCACAGCTTGCTCACACCCTCCACTGACACATGCTCTACAATCCTGGGAATGGAGCAGGCACTGCATCCTTTTTACATGGCTTGGTGGGTACGCCACAGAGCTGGCACCAGACCCAGTTGGCTCTGCTCCTCACCAGCCTGCAGCCCCAACCTCCACGCCTCTCTCACCTCTAAGAGGGCAGAGTGCTGCCCACCTCAGAGTTTGACTCGGAGCAGAGAACAGCAGCAAAGAACTTAGCACCATGTCTGGCAGGCAGTAAGGGATCCATAAAGCTGGCTATTGTTACCATTCTTGCAAGTGGGGTACCTGGGTCTCTAAAATTCCTTCCATTTTAAGTTTCATAGCTCCTGGCTCCTCCATAGCAGTCCTGAGCATGAGAGTTTCCAGGAAATAAGGGGTACCACCTCAGTCAAAGACCCACTGGCACCAGGGGAAGGGAGGGGTGATGCCAAGAAGGGGAAGAGCACTGTTCTACTGGCCCAAAAGCCACACCCAGGGGAACCAGACTGTATTCTCTGCCCTGTCCAGCACCCAGCCCCGCCCAGCACCCAGCCCCTTGGAGCACTCTCTGACCTTTTCATCAGAGTTGGTTACCTTGAACTCAAGTCAACATCTTGATAAATAAAGCCAGCTGCCCTACATCACCATGCACCATGCTAATCTCTTGGAATAGATGCAGTTCTTCAAAGCCAAACCCACAGAGGGTGGCATCAGAGCCCTGGGATTCAAAGCAACAATCAACAGGCAGATAGACACAGACGTCCTGGATCTGAATACTGTGACGTGGTGTGGCTCTGTGTCTCCACCCAAACCTCATCTCGAACTGTAATCCCCATGTTTCGACAGAGGGACCTGGTGGGAGGTGATTGGATCATGGGGGTGATTTTTCTCCATGCTGTTCTCATGATAGCGACTGAGTTCTCATGAGATCTGATGCTTTAAAAGTGGCAGTTTCCCCTGAGCTCACTCTCTCCTGCCACCTTGTGAAGGTTCTTGCTTCTCCTTCACCTTCCACCATGATTGTAAGTTTCCTGAGGCCTCCCAACCCTGTGGAACTGCAAGTCAATTAAACCTCTTTCCTTTATAAATTGCCCAGTCTCAGGTAATATCTTTATAGTGGTGTGAAAACACACTAATACATCCTAGCCCTCCACTTCCCAGCTCTGTAACTTTTCTGAGAAAAGTCTGTTCATCTTTAAACACAGTCTCTAGTTCCTATGATCCAACATGTTGACATGTGTAAAGCTCTTCAGGAGTGCCCAGAACACACAGACACTAGGTAAGGGTGCAAGGCTCAGCTACTCCCATTCTGGGGACACATGCTCAGTGACCTAGGCAAGCCCCTACTCTTCCTCCTCCTTTTGGCCTTCGACTCCTTGCCTGGCCATGCCAAAGTCTGCTCTCTGCTCGTCACAAAGCCACAGAGAATCCACGGAAGCTATGGTCCCTAGACCAGTTTCCTTCATGTACAAGTCACACCCCCATGGCTTCATCAAGGCCAACTCAGCACAGCATCCTTACCGGTAGGTTGCCACCTCCAGGCTGAGGCCAGTCTTCACCTGCAGGAGGTCCTGATAGTCCCGCAGCCAGTCAGCCATGGCCAAGGTGAGGGTCGCCTTCTCATCCTCCAGGCAGTCAATGACTCTCTAAAGAGAATAGACGGACTTTTAGATTGGAGAACTGGAGCTTTACTGGCTCAAACTGAAGGTACTGACAGTTTAGGACATAAAAACAGACCAGGATTATTAACAGAACTGAAAAACATCCAGGGTTATTCAACATGCAGTCACTTGCAGGGATAGTTTCCAATGTTGTATCTCTTCCATATGGAAGTTTTTTTACTGCAGATGAAGATTTTGATAAGACATTGGCTTCTCCGTTCAGACTCTCTATTAGTAATGAATACTTAGGAGTTTATTCAAGTCACCTCTACCATTCAGACATCAGTCTGCTTAGGAAAGCCAATACCTCAAATTAGCCACTAAGATCCTAGGGAAAATAAGGCAAGACTAGAAATCAGGGGTTTTACAAAATTTGAAACATAAGTCACTCAGATGTGAACTGGAATGAATTCCCCCAAGTCATGATTTCTCCAATAATAAGCAGGTAAACTGATAGAGTTTTGTTTCACTTAGAAAAGCTACTCTAAGATCATCTGAGGAGAAATGCACCCTGGGCATAAATGACAAAATACGAACTCAGATATAAAACTTCTTTTGGGGCCAAGCGCAGTGGCTCATGCCTGTAATCCCAATTCTTTGGGAGGATGAGGAAGGCAGATCACTTGAGGTCAAGAGTTCAAGACCAGCCTAGCCAATATGGCGAAACCCTGTCTCTACTAAAAACACAAAAATTAGCCAGGCATGGTGACATGGGCCTGTAATCCCAGCTACTCTGGAGGCTGAGGCACAGGAATTACTTCAACTCAGGAGGCAGAGGTTGCAGTAAGCCGAGATTGTGCACTCCATCCTGAGCAACAGAGCAAGACTCTGTGTCAAAAAAATAAATACATAAAAACAAATAAATCTTCTTTTTGGACTGTACTTGCACAACGCAGCTATTAAGGGCATCCTGGTCGCTCCTCACGGCTCCTCTCACCCCTGGCTGGGTCCTCCCGCCTGCCCCTCTACCTGGCTGGGAGATGCTGCAGCCTTCTGAATCCCAGTCCTAGACCAGTGCCCTCCACATACAAGTCACACAGCACGTCGCTGCTCTGTTCCATTTAAGATGAAATGATCAAGATCATATTACCTTCTCAAAATGTACTATTTGAAGCCCACGGTATCTTCTACTTAATATAACACATGGGCTTCAGCTGCACCAATTTACAGTTTTGTTTTCTCCCTAGTTGTTAGTTACTCTGGGGAACAATTAACCAAACAAGTATTTTAACACTGAAATAAGTCCATACACTTTTAGCTTCTGGTTTGTAATGGGAAGTTGCATTATTTTGGAGCATAATTAACTAAACTAAGCCAGACCATAACCATTTATCTTTGTAGAAGTCAAAAACTGTAAGTCTACTAGGAGAGGGAGTATTATGTTCATTGCTACTGGAATCCCTTCACCAAAGGCACCCGGCAAGACGCTGAGGGTCCACCATAAATATGTTTGTGAAAACAAGGAATGAACTCTACTAAGATCACACATGGAATTTGTCTTTTTGTTTTCTTCTTTGCTTTTTGAGAGGGAGTCTCACTTGTTGCCCAGACTGGAGTGCAGTGGCACAATCTCAGCTCACTGCAGCCTGGAACCTCCCAGGTTCAAGCGATTCTCCTGCGTCAGCCTCCCAAGTATCTGGGACTACAGGCACCTACCACCACTCCCAGCTAATTTTTGTATTTTCAGTTGAGACAGTGTTTCACCATGTTGGCCAGGATGGTCTGAAACTCCTGACCTCAGGTGATCCTCCTGCCTTGGCCTCCCAATGTGCTGGAATTACAAGCATGAGCCACCACACCCAGCTGGAATTTATCATTTTTTAAAATGCATCATCAGCCAATAAATATGTCCACTTTTCATAACCGTTTTATTTCTATGAAGGTGACTGTTGTTAGGTTCCCTTAGAATATGAAAGGTACTAAAATCAAAAACCCCTTAGCTTTTAAAGCAAAGATGTAAATTTAAAAATCACTGACTTAGGTCCCTGGGTGGATAACGTTAACAGATCCCACAGCTGGCATTATAAACAGAGAAGCTCACCACAGCAGAGCAACTGCCAGTCTTCATGTAAGTGACAGCACTGCCACAATTTAGCCATGACATTCACACATTCTTTTTTTTTTTTTTTTTTTTTGAGGCAGAGTTTCACTCTTGTTACCCAGGCTGGAGTGCAATGGCGCAATCTCGGCTCACCGCAACCTCCGCCTCCTGGGTTCAGGCAATTCTCCTGCCTCAGCCTCCTGAGTAGCTGGGATTACAGGCACACGCCACCACGCCCAGCTAATTTTTTGTATTTTTAGTAGAGATGGGGTTTCACCATGTTGACCAGGATGGTCTCAATCTCTTGACCTCGTGATCCACCCGCCTCGGCCTCCCAAAGTGCTGGGATTACAGGCTTGAGCCACCGTGCCCAGCCCGACATTCACACATTCTATCATTAAGTCTCAGTGTTAAAAATCCTACGTTCCCCTGTTTTAGTGGACATACAAATTCAGGTATGAGGTTCTCATATGAGATGGGCTGTATGTATGCATGTATGTATGTATGTGTATGAGTGCCCTTTCTACTATAGGAAATTTGACATAAATATTACAAATTAAAAATTTATAGTAATTTATTCCTTATAAAGAAGTTCAAATGTTGTTAAACTGCCTAGAAAAAAAAAATACGATGTAGTTCTCCAACCACAAACCTCCTGAGCAGGTCAAGAAACCCCAGTCACATCAAAGGAGTGTGCAGGAAGATTCTCCTCCCAGAAGACACAGAATAGTTCTGCACCCCAAAAAATATAAAGAGGAAAATCAAACTGTGTTTAAGTTGGAATAAGTATAGTTTTAATCACATTTCTATGTGAGTCAGCGCTTCCTAAATTGTCAAAGGAAAATTAGTTGATGTTTATAAGCAGAAACATAAGACTTCACTGACTCCCAATAGTGAAGGAATCACAACCAATCCAGCTGTTAAATAAAACTTCAGACTTGGGCTCTGCTTTGCCAGTCTGCAAGCTGTGGGTCAGGACAGGGGCACTGGAGCCTCAGACACAGGACGCTAGACGCAGTTTCACCTAATGCTACAAAAGCATGGGAGAGAGGTCACCCTTTTGCTGCTATTTAGAGAACTTTTGGGCAGCCTCACAACAGATGATGAAATCTTGCTGCATAGCAGGGAAGGCATGCTGATGTCAGAATCAAAAGATTTCACTTTCTCTTAGCCAAACCTGAGCTACCGCTCATGGAGTGTGGCTGTGGAACCGTTCACAAGTGTCACAGTCATTTGCAATCCTGAATGGTAGAGCTCCGGGGAATTTAAATACTGTGATAACTTCATTCAGACAAAAAATTTAAGTGTATTCACAACAATAAGCATGAATTTTTTTGCCAATGAAATATTTATAGCTCCAGCCTAGATAGCACCCTGAACTCAACTTATATTTTACGATCCTTGGTGAGTATCTTAAGAAGCATCTCAAACTGAACACATGCTCACTGAACTAATCTCCCATGCAGGCCCGTCCTAACCAATGTCCTGCAGTAAAGGCTACCCCCTTCTTCCAGTTGCTCAGGCCACAAGCCCCAGAGTCCACTGTGATTTCTCCCTCTCCCACCACATCCAATCCGGCAGCAAACCCTATTTGTTTCCACTTCAAGGCAGGTCCCCCTCTGAGACCCCTGGTCCAAGCCTCCAGCACTTCCTGCCTGGATTACTGCAATAGTCTTGTTAGGTGTTCCTACACCCACTCAGTCTACTTTAAAAACAGCAGCATCAGTGATTCCATTAAGACACAGCGAGGTCCCTACTCTCCTCTGCTCAAAACTTCTAATGGATTAAAAGCCCAAGTCCTAGAGCACCCATGCTTACCATGCCTTAGCCACCCCGGCAGCCTGGCTGAGGCATCCCCAAAAAAACATGCGTTGTTTCCACCTGAAGGCTTCTCAGGTCAAGAGACTTTCCTTGTTATATGTGGCATTTTTCACTGCTGAATCTCCAGCCATGAAGAACTGAGCTTCATACGCTAAATGCTCAATGGCTGTGAGATGAACTAATGAACCAACTGTATACACCTTGGGAGATACAGCCAGTATTTCACAAAGGGGGAAACTGAATTACAGAGAGGTTAAACAACTTCACCTGCCCAAAGAGTGGCAGAGTCGGAATTCAGGGCCAAGCAGGACAGCTGTAGAGCACGGACCCTCCACTAACCCCACCCTAATCCCACCCCACCTTCCCATCTACAGAAAGTTTTCATTCAATCATGTTTTCGGGTCTTGGAAGCCTTTTCCAAACAGCCTTGGAAGCTAAGGGCTCACTCTCATAAGCAAAACTCTCAGTGTTGGCAGGGTAACACTGGTCTTTACCCTATTACAGATGTCTTCCAGTGTTTTCTAAAGCCCCCTCCTGCAGCCTGGGTGTGTTACTCAGGCTTTCCATGATCTAGATCACATTTGGGAACTTGGGTATCAGTTCAGCAAACTGCGCAGGCAAATCTGAGGCCAGACCCGAGGCAGGCCAACGATTATCGCCTCATACAGAGAAGGCATGCTGGCCATCCGGGAAGGACCAGCTTCCCCCAAAGCAGAATCCTAGCAATCTTGCCCTGTGACCCACAGAAGATGGCCAGAGGCAAGGAGAGCTGGGCACAATGAGGGGATACCCTCCACCGACTCCAGCTCCTGCCTCCAGCGAAGGGGGCACTAAAGCACATGGAACACAGAAAGAAAGAAAGAAAAGAAAATAGTTTTAATGCCAAAACTATTCTGACATCAGCCAGCTGGAGGGGTCTAAAAGCATTTTAGGACTGGAAATCAGCAGAGTATCTCGGGCCAGCCCTTAGGAAAAGCAATTATCATGATGCTATGAAGGCAGGAATACTGGTTAAAGGTTTCACTCTCTGATGGAAGAGACAAAAGAGAGGAACTGTGGCCCAGTGGTCAGCTGCTGAGGCACCACAGCTTGAGTTGAACCCTGGCTTCACTACTTACTAATCAGGTGACCTTTGTGACTCAGTTTCCTCCTCTGTACAATGAGGCTAATATTAGTACCCACTTTCTGACACTGGTGTGGACACTGACAGTGAATACTTGTGAAGGGCATCTGTGGTACCTGGCACACAAGAAGCACTTGCTAAAGGCTAACTCTTAGTAATAAGACATTTATTACCATATACTAGTTAAACCCATTTTGAGGATTTTTTTCAGTTTCCCCAGAGTAAGCTTCTACAGAATGTGAAAAAAATTGCAGGCTTGAGGCTAAATCATCAATACTTACTCCTTCACGTACTTCCTAGCATCTCTGTGACTGATGCTGAATCTTCTGGAATGCAACTTGAAATGGGATTGTCTTAAGTTAACTGAGGGAAGATTCAGGATATAAACAAGGTAGTGACGGGTAATATTTAGTACAATAAAACCTCTGCAAATTTAAACTGGAAAAAAAAAAAACAGCTGGGCACAGAGGGTACACACCTGTAATCTCAGCACTGTAGGAGGCCAAGGCAGGCAAATCACCTGAGGTCAGGAGTTCAAGACCAGCCTGGCTAACATGGTGAAACCCTGTCTCTAGTAAAAATACAAAAATCAAACAGGCATGGTGCTGGTGCCTGTAATGCCAGATACTTGGGAGGGTGAGGCATGAGAATCACTTGAACCCAGGAGGCGGAGGTTGCAGTGAGCCAAGATCAGCCACTGTACTTGAGCCTGGGCAACAGAGCAAGACTGTCTCAAAACATACATACACACACACACAAAAAAAACAAAAACCCAGGTCCTTACTGACATTTTCCTCACTCTTTGGTTTTAGGAAAAAGCAGCAAATTCCAACAAGAGAGAGGTATCACTGGAATGACTGGGGTTACGTGACCGGTGTCCACAGATGATTGGCAAATTCCTGTTGATTCTCCCTGGCCCCAGCACTGAGCTAGACCTTTGGTATTCAAAAAGCTAGAAGCTAGATGGGAAATCAAGAAAGCAGTATGGTACTAAATCGGGATTTAATCTTTTGAGTCATGGGTTTTGTTCGGCTTCCGCCTCCTCACTTTTGAACGTGTTCTCCTGGTGTTTTGCCATAGCTAGAGCAGGAACAGGGACTGGAAGCTGAGAGTGGGGTCCCAGGCCCAGGGCAGGTGTGACCTCAGGAAAAGCATTTCCCCGGTGGGTCCTGGAGTCCCTATGTCAAAGGAGAGCTGGACAGGATCTTACCTGCACTTCCAAGTTCCCACCTCTCCTCCAGTCAGGAGAACTCTGCTTTCATCTGTCTCAGATTAGGGGTTCCACTGAAGATTTCAATGTGGGGGGAAGGGCTTTGCCTCTAAGACAGAACACTGGCACCAGAGTTTCAAGGTCTGAAATGTGCCAAGTGAACTGTGACTGCTAACGCATGGTGAGGAGTTGGTCCACACAGCATGACTCAAAGCAGCACTTTCTAAACCTGCGTGCACAGCCCAGGCCCCTGGGTCGGTAGTGAGGGTTCCCTACAAAGGGGTCCCCTGGGAAGCTGGTTTGACACTCGTTTTTGGAGAGTCACAATAACCACTGGTTAAACCTCCATGAATGCCACATTAAGGCACTTTTTAACTTTCACTCAATGAGGGGCACAGGCGGAACTCAGACTCCTGGCCAGTGTCATTTCGAGGGGACGCAAGTGCCCTCAAGTGGAAATCGGCACACGGTGGGTCAGTCCCTGTCCCTACTTTAGCTATGGGAAAGTCCCAGGAGAACACTTTGAAAAATTAGGAGACAGAAGCCAAACAAAATCCACAACTCAAAAGATTAAATCCCAATTTAGTACATATTGCTTTCTATGATTTCCCATCTAGCCTCAAGCTCTTTGAATACCGACAGTCTAGCGCAGTGCTGGGGACCCAGGGAGAATCAATGGGTATTTGCCGATCTGTGGTCACCTGTCGTATCACCCCGTCATTCCATACCACAACCCTCACCTCTCACTTCTAATTTTAAAAAGTCACTGTCTCAATCTTTAACTCACAGCTGCAAACCATACTCTTAAAATATTTGTGAAATTGTGCAGATGTTATTTCCAACTGTCCTGAGAATTACAGATCACGTGATTTGGGAATATTTCCAGCTCTGGCTGAGGCTGGGCAGGGCAGGGGCCAAACGCTAGGACTGGATTGGGCATAGTTGACATCAGCCACAGGTACCACCCTGCCTGTGTCAGAGGGTGTGCATCTCTGAAATGGTAACTGTTTATATCACGCTGCACTTGTAATAACGTCCTGCCAAAGGGACCCACTTTCCCACAACTCTTGCACTACGCAGAGATCTGACGTCAGCGGGTGCTGTGATCATAACATCTCCGATTAAGCTCTTTTCTGCATTACAGTTCCTGCCCCTCCCAACATCAAACAAGGCAGCCGCCCAGTGAGCCACAACTGCGGCTTCCAACTGGGAAATCATATTGGCAAAATAAAAACCGTTTGGAAATTAATTTGGGTTTTCCCCTGAGGAGAACTATAGACAACGGGGCTACTGTGAGCCGTCACTTGTGGAAGTGAGAGAGGGTTCTTGGTTGACTCTTAGATCTGGGTCTACGAAGCTCGGGAAACGGAAGGAAAACCTAGCGCTAACAGGTTCAACTATCGGGATGCGCCCAGTCACGCGCATCAAGAGCTAAAGCAGCTGCCACCTAACCCCCGGACGGGGACAGGGCCATCCACTGGGACCTGCCGCACGTCGCTCGCCCGCTGAGTCGTTGGACTAGCGGACCGAGCCCGGGTGCCCAGGCCTTTCGGGCACCTTCTGGGCGGGTCTTCGGCGCCGCGCCCTGGTGAAGGGGCCGCTGCCCCACCCTGTCAAGGGCAGGGTGCCGGGGGGGGGCAGAGGGTGTGGGGTCAGGGCGCCGTTCCCGCGCACGGACCTGCCGCTCCTCCGCCTGCAGCCCGTACTCCTCGCGCATCCGCAGCAGCTCGTCCTCCAGCCGCGCGCGCAGCTGCTCCAGCCCGAGCGCCTCGCGCCGCAGCGCCTCGACCTCCTGCGCGCACAGCCGCGTCTCTTCCTCCGCCTGGAGCCGGCTCTCCTGGCCACGCCGCAGCGCCTCCTCCAGCTCCCGCACCTCGTCCTCGTACAGCTGCACCGTCTCCCGCCACGACTCCGCCACCAGCAGCGCGTAGCTGTCGCGCACCTCCCGCAGGCGCGGCGGGGGCGCGGCGGGGCCTGTGGCGCGGGCGCGGAAGTGCATGGTCAGGCGGGCGGCGCGCTCGCGCAACTCCCGAACGTCGCGGTCGTGGGCCGCGTCGAGGCCGCGGCGCTCGGCCTCCAACCGGCCGAGCAACGCCTCGAGGGCGGCGCGCGCGCCCAGCGCCTCCTGCAGCTCTCGCCGCTGCGCGCCCAGCTCGGCGTCCAGGCGGCCGCGGGCGGCGCGCTCCTCCGCATCCAGGCGCTGCAGCTCCCGCAGCTCGCGCCTCAGCGCGTCCCGCTCGCCCTCCGCCAGCGCAGTGGCCCCGCTCAGCTCTTCCAGCTGCTGCCGCAAGCTGCGCGCCTCCTCGGCGCAGCGGGCCTGCCCCTCGGCCCACAGGCCCTGTCGCCCGCGCCGGCCGCGCAGCTCCTCCTCCAGGAGCAGGTTTTCGCGCTCCAGCTCCCGCACCCGGCATACGTAGTCATAGAGCCGGGCGTTGAGCTCCTGCAGCTCGGCCTTCTCGGGGCCCGTCTGCAGCCGCCAGGACAGCATCTTGCCAGGAGTGCGGGCTCTCGCGGCCGGCCGGCTCCCTTCTGCCCTGGTCTTGTCCCCTCAGCCACAACGCCCAGGCCCCGCCGCCGCCCCGGAGGCCCGCAGAGTGGGGCGGGAGCGGGCGAGCCCGGGCACTTAGCGGACGGGGCGGGCGGACTGGGCGCGGACCGCGACCTCCAGCCAATCAGGGCGCGGCCCGGCGCGGCCTCGGCGGCCGGACACCGCCCCCTGCCGCACCCTGGCGGCGGCGGGTAGTTGGCGCGAGCAGTCGGGGAACAGCTGGCGGGTCGCGGGCTTGCCCCGCTGGGCTCAGAGAAGGGACGTCGGAGAGGGCTCCCTGCTGCTGCCCCGTCACGCGTGCCCGCAGTGTACGAGAGTCCTGGCGTTCGTGGTTGGAGATAGAAGCCTATGGAGTTGCTGAGGTAATGACCATTTACGAGAGACTTCTCGTCCGAGGCCCTGGAGATTGGCGGGGGCGGAGAGGGGGGCGTCTTTTTTTTTTAGAATTATATCGGCCAGGCGCGGTGACTTACACCTATAATCCCAGCACTTTGGGAGGCCGAGATGGGAGGATCCCTTGAAACCAGGAGTTCGAGACCAGCCTGAGCAACATAGACCCTGTCCCCACCAAAAAAAAAAAAAAAAAAATTAGCCTAGCTGGTGGTGGCACACCTGCTACCTGGGAGGCTGAGGCAGAAGGATCACTTGAACCCAGGAATGTGAGGCTGCAGTGAGCCTGATCGTCCCACTCCACTCCAGCCTGGGCGACAGAGTGAGACCCCATCTCATATGTGTGTGTATATATGTGTATATGTGTGTGTGTGTGTGCATATATATATACACATATGTAGGTATATATATGTTGCATATGCACATGCATTACATACTTTTTTTTTTGAGACAGAGTTTCACTCTTGTTGCCCAGGCTGGAGTGCAATGGCATGATCTCGGCTCACTGCAACCTCCCGCCTTCCTGGTTTAAGTGGTTCTCCTGCCTCAGCCTCCTAAGTAGCTGGGATTACAGGCGTGTGCCTCCACACCACGCTAATTTTTCTTTTTCTTTCTTTTCTTTCTTTTTTTTTGTATTTTTAGTAGAGATGGGATTTCTCCATGTTGGTCAGACTGGTCTCGAACTCCTGACCTCAGGTGATCCGCCCATCTAGGCCTTCCAAAATGCTGGGATTACAGGCATGAGCCACCACGCCCAAACTAAATAATCTTTTCAACTTGAAACGTAAGTATATATACATTTGCCAGTATTTTGATGTGCAAAATACTTCTCTTGATGTCAGTTGACTAGAGTTCCAGTTGTCCTTATACAAACTACCTTCACAGTACATTCCATTTTCCAATATGAATTTTTCATTTACAGTGAAAACTTAGACCGTGAAGTGTTCCAAGTACAGAACTTTCTAGACATCTAACATCTCCAAAAACTTTTACAGATGTCCCAAGCACAGCCCTAATGTGACAGCTATTTCGTTCCAACAACGTTTCCCTAAGAAAGTATCAGTTTAATCTCCATAGATACCACAGCTCTTTTTTTGTGCACTAGCATTGCATTTGTTTTCATGGCAGTTACTTATGCATGATAGTTCTCAGTATAAGTGTCATTAAGGCTCACGGGGACAAACCAGCTGGCCCTTGGTTGGGGTGCACCTGCACTGGTGGTGACACAGGTACCCAGGGGAGGCTTGGATGGTCATCCACTGGCCAGAGGGATCCTCGTGGCAGGGTTAGTGGTTAGTGTATTTTACGGATGGCATGGGAAGGTGGGCTGCTCAGCAAGCTGGTCCAGGGCCTTTGGGAAAGCTTCCAGTGCTCTTCTTGTCACAGGCATGAGTCTCCAATCACAAGCAACATAGAAAGTGGACCTTTCTTTTTCTAGAGACCTTGTGTTGGAGATCCCATTCTATAGGTGGTAGAAATTAATATCTTTCAATTAATAATTCCCTGTCCTTCTCTGCTAAGACTAAGTGGAGGTGGAGAGTGGGTTTATTCAGTGCTTGGGTTTCTTCACCTTGGTGTGCGACAGAGGGTTTTGGAGTCCCCCATCACCCCATCATTGTTCGTTCTTCTCTCATTCGCCCAGGTGCATACTGACACCTGGCCTTTGCTTGTCAAACAACAGAGCTGCTGTGGTGTCATTACCCAAACCTATGTGGAGGCCCCACCAGTCCTGGTCCACTCTGGGACATTGGGGTGCAGGGGGCAGCTCTCACAGTTGCCTGGACTCTGCTACAGCTGTTTATTCTCAGCTTTTTGACTCCCCAAACTAACAGGGGTTCTGCTGTCCCACATCTGTCCGGATAGGGGACAGCTCTGCAGGCTGGGAGAGCCTTCTTAGGAACCACTGGGTCCCAGCAGGACACTTTGCACGGACTCATTAGTTTTTCTTTGCCCGGTGCCCTTCAGGGTCTTGGACTTGGAAACTCAAAACCTTTCCCCGATTTCTGCTGTAAATCCTGTCCCAAGGAATTGACTGTTCCAGGGTACAGCTGCCCAGGTAGGGAAAAAGTTATACAGGTAGTACTCGACTTACGAACACGGTCGGGACGTCATAACATGATTTGGTCTTAAGTTCAGTAGGCTATATGTACCAGTTGAAATGGTGCATGTGGAGATGGTAGTCCTGCCAGAAGCTGGTCCGCACTGTAGTACGCCCAGCTGGGCAACGTTTGCGCTGCCAGACACGGAGCAGTCTTGGCTAGCGATTGTGGTCGTGAAGTCGAATGGTAGTAAGTTGCATAGGTCATAAGTCAATCAATACCTGTAGGGGATCAGGAACTAGCAGGGCCAGGAGATGGAGGCAGAGGGCAGGGGGGATGTACCCCCAGCTGCTCTTTCGGGTTAATATCCTGCTGTTTCACACTGAATCCTCACAATACTGAAGGTCAGAGGGGTGACGTGACTAGCAGTATTAGAAGCTGTGACCACAGGAGCAGGCTTGAGCAGGCAGGGTCTCGCCAGTAAGCAGAGGCAAACTCAAAAGGAAGGGAATGATTGATGGGATGGGATGAAGGACCATACACCAAGGACCAGAAGGAGCGAGAGGCCAAGAAGCTGTTAGCATCCTCGGGTGTTGGCTGAGCCTGGAGAAGCCTAGAGTGCTGGAAAAGAGCCCCCTGAGGAGCAGAATGGATCCCAGGAGGGAGCAGGAGGAGGAAAACCCAGTTCTTCCTCCTCCCAGCCACCCTTCTCTTGTCAGTGCCTCCCACTGGAGAAGCCCAGAGTCACTGGAGCCTGGCAGTGGTGTGCTGCGGTTGGCTCCTGCAGGTCTGTGAGTGCCAACTGTTACATTTCAAGGATTTTGTGGACCACCTGTTAAACACAGCCATTATTAAAAATTAATTATAGAAGCTTAAGAACAAACAAATATTCAAAACGTATCACTTTCTTATTATTTCACTGCATTTTCCTATTATCTGTTCTTGAAGTTATGAATGACTATCGTGCCTACCCTACTCCATATTCACTGACATGGTGTTGGTTGCTTGAGTATTTACAACAAAAAATCAGTCAATGACTTGTTTTTGTGGATTTGTTGTTTTGTTGATTGTCTAGCCTTTAAAAGCAGTGGAGAGTATGTTAACAGTGCAGATTAAGTTTAGTGGTATGTTGCGTCTATAGCTATTGAATTGTGAATAGCACAGAAATTTGAGGAAATGTTTTTCCAGTGTCTCAAAAACCTGTATCCAGATCAGGAAAGAAGTTGCTTCGTGGCTAGGCGGTGGCTTATACTCATAATCCCAACACTTTGGGAGGCCAAGGCATGGAGAGCCCTGGAGCTCAGTTGTTCAAGATCAGCCTGAACAACATGGCAAAACCCCCCTCTACAAAAAAAAAAAAAGAAAAATTAAATGGGCATGGGTGGCATGCACCTATAGTCCCAGCTACACGGGAGGCTGAACTGGGAGGATCGCTCGACCCCAGGAGGTCGAGGCTTTGGTGAGCTGTGATGGAGCCGTTGCACTCTGGCCTGGGTAACAGAGCAAGGTCCTGTCCCAGCAAAATTTAAAAATACAAAAAACATTTAAAAGAAGTTACATCATAAATAGGAATGAGTGAAGTTTCTCTGTTATTTCACCCTTGTCTTTCTTGCTAAGGTAAACAAAAATATGAAGCAATATTCATGGTGCTGCATTCATTTGTTAGCAGGAACACCAGAGTTCTGCAAAAATCGATAAAACCATTCTGCCAAAATCAATCCACTATGTGGAATTTATGATAAGGAGCAGTGTATACTTTATTATTTTTTGTAATAAAAAATTTGAAAGCCATGTTGCTAACATGTTAACAATTATGCATTTCTATTAATAGCTTAATGGCAAAAAAAATAAGAGTCTTGCAGTCTTCGCTTCTTATTGACATTCTTCTATTCAATAGAGTGGGTAATCTAAGCTGAAAGAATATATATATATGAAATATATATGGAAAATATCTGTATCTGTGGGTGATATCCAGATAGATAGATAGGTAGATAGGTAATGAGATTTAATAAAACAATTTTTTTTTTACATGGAGTCTAACTCTGTTGCCCAGGCTGGAGTGCAGTGGTGCAATCTTGGCTCACAGCAATCTCCTGGTTTCAAGCAATCCTCCTGCCTCAGCTTCCCCAGTAGCTGGGATTACAGGCGCAGGCCACCACACCCGGCTAATTTTGTATTTTTAGTAGCGACAGGGTTTCACCATGTTGGCAGGCTGGTCTTGAACTCCTGACCTGAGATTATCTGCCCACCTCGGCCTCCCAAAGTGCTGGGATTACAGGAATGAGTGAGCCACTGCGCCCCCACCAATAAAACAATGTTTAGTTTGGATAAAAACAATGACCTGTAATTTTTTTTTCTAGAATTGACCTAATACAAAACAAATTGCTCAGGACCCAGTATCGTGTACTTTTATTTTTTTAACCACAGCCGCCTTCCGCAGGCTGAACACCTTAGGGACCAACAACCAGATGGTGTCGTTTGCAGTGAAGATCGAATTCAGAGTTGTAGCCGAATTGGAGAGGAGAGAGTGACATGTGCGCCCCCTTCCTGCGGTCGGTAGATGACCCATGGGAAGCCAGAGGTAAGGGGTGAAAACGCCCAGCCGCTGGGACAGTGCCGCCCAAGGAGGGTGGGAGGGCGCTGCTCCGGGATGGAGACCAGAGGGGCAGCTCTGGGGCCGCCTCGGGCGAGGGACCCGCTCAATCTCTGCGTGATTGGCGCGGTGGATGGGAAGCAGCGCGGGCTTGCACAGCCAGAATTTTACCAAAGTCCAAGAAGCAGGAGGCTGTTCGCGCCAGGGGCTGCAGCCTTTCCATCAGCCCCGGCTCCGGGCTGGGGAAGCGGGAATAGCAAGTCTTTCCCTATGAGGAGGACCTGGCACAGTGTGGCCTGCGCTCCACGGGGCTCACAGGCACGTGCAATCATTGTGGGGTGGGGGGATTCATAGATCTTCCCTTCCCTCTCCTGCCACCTAGCTCATTCCTTCTGCTCACTGCCTGTGGGGAGGGCTGTGCCCTACATGAAGAGAAAAGGTCTGACTGTGGTCTCCAAAATCCAAGATTTTAGGAACTTGGAGAGGACTTCTAGCTGGACAAAAGTTGGGAAGAAACTCCTGAAAGAAGGCTGAGGAGCGTTGGGTTTCCCCAGAGGCAAGAAAATACTGAAGGAGGGGCAATGGAGTGGAATGGAAGCACAGCCGCTGGGTCCTAGCGAGGGGAGCCTTCTACCCTTTCCTGGCCAGAGCCCCAGGCAACAGCAAACCCCCAGTTATATTGTGTTTATCCAAGCACAGATCCTACGGGCCCCTTGTGCCCTACTTTCCAGGGCAGCCTTGGGGAGGTTGTGGGCCTGAGAGGAAAGGCCACCTCATGGCCCAGGGTAGCCTTCCCTGGTTCCCTCCCCAACACCCCATCGCCCCAAGCCTGAGTGAAGCCAGGAGCCTGAGTGCCACCTGGAAGTGGCAGAGGAGACCTATGGGAGCCTCTCCATCAGCATGGGTCCATGCCAGCAGGGCCACATCCATCTCTAAGCTTCCTTTGTGCAAATTAGGAAAGGCACCCTTTCTGGGAAGATGAATGAGCTCATGGATGCACGACCTGGTCCATGGATGGTTCCTTGGTGCTGTGGAAGAGACACCCTGCCTCAGGGTGGAGACTGCCCTGCACCTACATCCATAGCTCAGCAAAGACAGCTCAGGTGGGATTTCAGTCCCACCGATCACCCCATCCTGATATGTTTGTGCAGTAAACAAGCTGCCTAATTATCCGAAGTGGCCCACTGTCCCAGCCTCTGCGTGTAGGGATAAAGACCTGGGGCTCTGTTGGAAGGCAAGTTGATGCCAGCAGATAGGTGATGTGAGGACCTATCCAGGTAGACCCAGCCCTGGTGCCTTAGCACTGTGTAAGTCCTCAACAGTCTGGCGCAATCCAGGGAAGGGGGTCCGATCTCTAACCCCTTTAATGGATGGGAATTTTTTTTTTTTTTTTGAGATGGAGTCTCGCTCTGTACCCCAGGCTGGAGTACAGTGATGTGATCTCGGCTCACTGCAACCTCCGCCTCCTGAGTCCTGGTTCAAGCAATTCTCCTGCCTCAGCCTCCCAAGTTGCAAGGATTACAGGCATGAGCCACCATGCCCAGCTAATTTTTGTATTTTTTAGTAGAGACGGGGTTTCATCATGTTGGCCAGTCTGGTCTTGAACTCCTGACCTCATGATCCACCTGCCTCGGCCTCCCAAAGTGCTGAGATTACAGGCATGAGCCTCTGCACCCAGACAACGGATGGGAATTGAGTTTTCATCACCCTGTGGCTATTTTCTGCCTACCTAAGTTTGTGGACTGAGAGGCACACTTGCCCCCAACAGGCTTGGCCAGGAAGGAAATGAAGCCAGCGGGAAAGGGAAATGCATGGGGCTGGCAGGAAGGGCTGGGCTGGGCACAGTGGTATAGAATGGACTGACCCACTTTGCGTCCTGGCACTTAGTACCAGCGTTACCTTGGCCGTGACCACCTCTCCGAGCCCATCTCCTTATCCACGTAATAGTAATAATGAGAACAAAGTAGCACCTTCTTATAGCGGTGTCAGAAGGACTAAGCTTTCATGTGCATTGCCCTTACTGGAGAGCTTGTTAAAACGCAGATCCCTCGGTCCCATGCACAGAGTTTGAGTCAGTAGCCTGGGGCGGGCCAAGCATTAGTCCATTCCCAGGTGAGGAAGATGCTGCCAGGCCGGGACCACAAGGAAACCTGGCTCCCACCATCAGAGTTAGTCCTCATATAGTCCTGCTGCATCAGGCACTGTTTTGAGCTCTTCATGTGGATGAACTTATAATCAGCACAGCAGCCTGTGCAACAGGTACTATCAGCTCCAGGTGAATGATGTGGAAGTGGAGCCACGGAGTGGTAGTTTGCCTGAGCCCATGCAAGTGGTGGAACTGGCTAGGCATGGTGGCTCATGCCTGTAATCCCAGCACTTTAGGAGGCCGAGACAGGCGGATCACCTGAGGTCAGGAGTTCGAGACCAGCCTGGCCAACGTGGCGAAACCCCGTCTTTACTAAAAACACAAAAATTAGCTGGCCATGGTGGTGGGCGCCTGTAATCCCGGCTACTCGGGAGGCTGAGGCAGGAGAATTGCTTGAACCTGGGAGGTGAAGGTTGCAGCCAGCCAATATCTTGCCATTGCACTCCAGCCTGGGCTACAAGAGCAACACTCAGTCTCAAAGAAAAAAAGAAAGAAAAAAGGAAAAAAGAAAGTGGTGGAACCAGGATTTGAACCCTTACCTTACCTTACCTACTTTGCTGCACTGCCTGTTGTGCTGTGTGAAGTGTGTTGCACAAGACTTAGCACACCGCACTCAGCAAATGTCAGTCATCGTCACGGGAGAAGTCCCGGAGCCCTGAATCACATGGAGGCCACTGGCCAGGGGTCTGTCTCCAGAAGGCCAGGGAGAGATACTGAAGAGTCGGGGCACGATGCAGACGATGGCAGCTTGGCAGGGTCGGCAGCCAGCTGGGTCTAGGGAGCAGGAGGGCAGGGATGAGCTAGTCCTTGAGCCTCCAGACTCAGTTTCCTCATCTGTAAAGTGAGGATAACCCCTCCCTCATGGGATTGCTACAAGGAATAAGTAAGATGAGAAGTAAAGGCTTCAGAACACAGCATCTTCATGCCCCACCTCACTCCAAAATCTGAATCCAGCCGCTCTTGCTTAGACCCCACAGCATCCCCAGTCTGTCACAGCTCTTCTGGCTATTTTAGGTGGGCAGATCATTTGCTTGTCACTGTTTCATAGGGTCACAGCAGGTGTCTGTTGGAGTATAGGCTGCCTTTTCAAAAGGTGCAAAAATAGCATTTGTCATATCAAGAAAATGTGCAGTAATTTAAGCTGCACAACTTCTCTCTCTTAATTCGGAAAGTCATGTCATACTCATTACAAATGAACTTGAGAAGGGACCCAAGTGACAATGAAACATCCCCTGATTAATCTTCCCAACAGAGACAAGACTTCTCATTTCCACATAAGAACTAAAAACAGAAGAATTTGCCTTCAAAGAACAGCATATTTGCTCTCCCTGCCCCTAGAAGCACATTTTCTGTGGCATTTGTTGGTGGTGTTCATGATGAGGTAACTTGAAAGCTAGTTTTTTAATCCCTCTATGTGCCTGGTGCTGGGCTGGGCCCTGGGAACATAGAAAGGAGAAAGACACAGCCAATTTCCTCATAGATCCTGGGGTCTGGGGAGGCCAGAGAGCTTGGGGAGGATGTTTCTTTCACTTAATGCTGTCACAAGTGCCTGCTCCTCCCCTAATTGCCACCCACCAGTCATTCAGCCACTCACCTCTTCTCTGTCCACCTGTAGCTGCTCCAATCCAATCTCATGGCTTCAAATACAATAACATTCTAGTGATCCTCGGATGTGTGGCTGCAGCCCAGACCGCTATTCTGACCCTGCTGTGTCTTGAGCCAGGGCTCTGTTGATGACATGATCCCCATTTGTCCCTGCTCTAACGGGGGGGGGGGCATGGTGATGCTATGGGTCCGTAGGTATCAGCGTCAATTTGGACGCCACAGTAGAAACCCAACCATTCTGAAAAGAAATTGAGTGCTCGCTTTCTAACTGGCTGCAGTCGCTCTGGGGAAGGAACCAGACTCTCACTTGCCATCGAGGTTGTCATGTCGTCCTTTCAGCCCATTGTTTCTGATGACTCAGGATCAGAAACTGGTCAATGACTTTCCGTGGGGAAAACTGGATCATGACTTTGCATAGACGTGTTTTTGACTATATATGTACTTAGGGGTGTTTCTGCTGGCAGCCCATCTGTCTTTCCCCTAGGATCACCATATTCTATGAGTCACAGATTCCTCAGATCTCTGAATCTGTAGAACCCTGAGTTTACTCCCCACCCCTATGCCCATCCCAACTTTGCATCTCATTACCATAATTATACTCACCTTTTTTTCTGATACTTACGGGCTGCCCTCGCCCTCTGCTAGGCCTGTAGCCAGTAGCTTTCAAAGTCTAGTACCTGGTTGAGCAACTTAGCAGCATCACCTGGGAACTTTTCAGAAATGTACACTCGCTAGCCCCAGCCCAGACCTGCAGATGGAGCCCTGTGTGTTCTGACAAGTCCTCCAGTGGATCTGAATGTGTGCTGGTTTGAGAACCACTGCTGCATCTTATTCCCAACAGAGAGGCCAGCTCTGTAACAGCCTCTCTCCCATCAGTCTCTCCCTGCCAGAGGACAGGCACCACTCAGTTTCTGAGTGGGGTGGTGCCCCTCACCAGTTCCTTCCTTCCCACTTTGATAGATGGAGAATCCTCCAGGCCTCCCAAGGAGCGTAGCTAACCTGGTGGGTTTTCTGGTCTTACGCCCACTTCTCTGATCTTTGCTCCTTCCCACCCCTGTTGTCAGTCCTGGCGTCTCTACTTCATTCATTTAACTTGTGCCATCCCTTACCCAGGCTTCCCAGGGCTACCCCAGCAGCTGCCCAATCCCCTTGCCAGGGAGTGAATCCCTGTCACAGGATAGTGTCCCCACACCAACACTCTCCCATACCCAGCCATATGGCCTTGACCCACAAGCCCACCTTGACCTAGCACCTTACAGACCACCTATCCTCCCATTCCCAGGCTTTCTGCTTCAGTCCCAGCTGGCATGCATGAACCAGGTCCTCTAGCTCCTTTGCTATATAACTCCCCTCCTTCCTGAGCTGGCCCAGCACTTCCTAGCTGGGATCGCTGAGGTTTGACCTTAGATACAGATCTGATGGTCAGCAGGGAGGTGGTGGTGGACCCACTTCCCTCCTGGCCACCAGATCTGTATCTAAGTCTGTATCTAAGGGAAAGCATTGCCTTGTAAGGCACCTGCCTCATTTGCAGCCTCTGAGTAGTCTTTTGGGAGAAGTTGGCAGTGGGGGTGGGAGTCTATATTCCTGAAAGTGGGGTGGGTCACTTCTGCAGGGGAATCTGGAAATCCATGGTTCTTACTTGGAATCCCCAAATACCCCCATCCCAAGTCTCATGGTCCCACTCCTTTCCCATCAGACCCCTGGCTTTGACATAAGAGACTTGCCTAGAATGAGAACTCAGCCTCTCTTAAAATTAGAAGCTGTGCCTGCTCTTCCATTCTCTCTGCCTTCTGCCTGCAGGGGGTGAGGGTCTCTTTAAGTGTGCCAAGTAGGCCCTGTGACTCTCACACTTGGCTGTAAATTGCTGAGCAACAGATCTGAGACTGACATTCTCTCTCAATGAGTTAGTGGCACTCAGCAAAAGTCACTTGATTCCACAGTCCTTCTAGTTACTGTTTCCTCCAAACCCCTCAAGAGCCCAGGGGATTTTACTCCTTTCACCTGCCTCCACTTCTGCTGTACCTTGTCCCAGTTCATTAAGGGTGAAAGTCTGAGTAATCACACCTCCACAGCATGCCAGGAATTGTCAGTACTCCCCTGCCCATTAGCAGTGAACAATCCAAACATTAAGCTAAAGTTCATTTAATTTTTTTTCTTTTTGTGTAAATGGAACTTTAATTTAGAAGTTCCATTCATGGCTGAGTGTAGTGGCTCATGGCTATAATCCCAGAACTTTGGGAGGCCAAGGTGGGCAGATCATTTGAGTTCAGGAGTTTGAAACCAGCCTGGCCAACCTGGTGAAACCCATCTCCGCTAAAAATACAAAAATAAAAATAAAAAGCCAAAAATTAGCTGGGCTTGGTGGCAGGCGCCTGTAATCCCAGCTACTAGGGAGGCTGAGGCAGGAGAATCACTTGAACCCAGGAGATGGAGGTTGCAGTGAGCTGAGATTACGCCAGTGCATTCCAGCCTGGGCAGCAGAGTGAGACTCCATCTCAAAAAACAAAAACAAACAAAAAAAGAAGTTACATTCATAATGACATAAAAAATAACCTAGGAATAAATTTAACCAAAGAAATACAAGACTTACACCCTGAAAATGACCAAACATTCTTGAAATACATATTTAAAGAGACATAACTTGATGGAAAGAAAACCTGTGTTCATGGATTAGAAGATTTAAGATTAAGATGGCCACACACACACATACATACACTCATGCACACACATGTAACCCATGTCTACAGGCATGTCTATATTTATTTCTCTGTATCTAGCTGGCGCTCCACACACAAGTGCCTACTGATGCCTCTAACTCCCATCCACAAAGATCACAGTAGCCTTCCTTCCCTTATTTCTCATTTGTAACTTCTTTCCCCAGCAGTGAGAAGTCTGGCTCTCTTACCTATAGCATAGTTTCTTATTGTTCAACCCTTGTGTATATATAAAGTAGTTTCTCCATAATCTATCCAAAACCTAAGTCAGATCACTCCTCTGCTTAAAACCTTCCCATGCCTCCCCATTTCATTTAGAGTAAACCCAAAGTCCTGGTCATCCTCTAACCTCCAAGGCCCTACATGCTATGGATCCTCAATACGTATTGGTCAACTTACCCCTCCTTGTGCTTGTGGCCTAGATACCTTGACCCCTTGCTGTACACGACAGGCTGGGTGATGGAAGGAGACTGACTGAGAGGAAAACAGGAATCTTCTTGGTAAAAGAGTTCTTCCACATCTTGACTTTGGTGGTGGTAACACAACTGTATCTATCTGTGAAAGTTCCTTAAGCTGCACACTTAAAATTAGTAAATTTTATTATATGTTAAGTGTGTTGCAATAAAGTTGAGTTTTTTAAAGAGACATTTATCCTAGCTGGGCGCAGCGGCTCACGCCTGTAATCCCAACACTTTGGGAGGCCGAGGTTGGCAGATTGCCGGAAGTCAGGAGTTTGAGACCAGCCTGGCCAACGTGGTGAAACCCCATCTCTACTAAATACAAAAATTAGCTGGGCATGGTGGTGTGCACCTGTAATCCCAGCTTCTTGGGAAACTGAGACAGGGGAATCTCTTGAACCCTCAAGACGGAGGTTACAGTAAGCCGAGATAGTGCCCCTGAATTCCAGACTGGGTGACAGAGCAAGACTCTGTTTTCAAAAATAAAATACTTTAAAAAAAAAATACAGTAGATAAACTGTTCTATCAAAAAAAAATTATCCCAAGAAGTACTATCTACACTATCATTTGAAATGTTAGTTTTATGTTTCTAAAGTACTTAGAAATATTTTGGGAGGCTGAAGCAGAAGGATCACTTGAATCCAGGAGTTCAAGACCAGCCTGGGCAACTTAGTGAGGACTTATCTCTACTAAACATAAACCTGGCTGGGCATGGTGGTCTGCCTGTAGTCCCAGATACTCAGAAGACTGAGGGCAGGAGGATTGCTTGAGCCCAGGAGTCTGAAGATACAGTGAGCTGTGATCACCATTGTACTCCAGCCTGGGTGACAAACAAAACCCTGTTTTCAAAAATAAAATACTTAAAAAAAAAATACAGTAGATAAACTGTTTTGTCTGTGGTCACATCAAAAAGAAATATATTTTTCATTGCACACACATGCAAGTAACTGAAACAAAAGTTCTACAAAGCATTACTTATCTCTTCCATGTTTTAATCTTCTTTTCAATGCTGGATTGGTGCTATAAATTTGATATCATGACTCATTAATGAATCTTGCTTTATAGTTTCAAAACTTTTCATCCAAATGATGCCATCTACACATTAATCAGTTACATTGAAGGCATTCATCAATACCTGTGGGGTTTTTTTTTTTTTTTCTTTAGACAGTCTCACTCTATCACCCAGCTGAGCCTGGAGCACAGTAGTGCAATCTTGGCTCACTACAACTTCCACCTACAAAGTTCAAGCAATTCTCTTGCCTCAGCCTCCTAAGTAGCTGGGATTACAGGCACCTGCCACCATGCCTGGCTCATTTTTGTATTATTAGTAGAGATGGGGTTTTACCCTCTTAGCCAGGCTGGTCTGGAACTCCCGACCTCAGGTGATCTTCCCACCTTGGCTTCCCGAGGTACTGGGATTACAAGCGTGAGCCATTGTGCTAGGCCCACCTGTGGGTTTTCTAAACATGGTGGATAATGAGCCCGATTGAACACATTCTGTAATGGACCTCCACTGGCTGCCCCTCCAATCCCTCCTTCCTGAAAGCTTCAGGGCTGTGGTTGGGGAAATGCTGCCGTCAACTCAAGCCCACCCTTTCTAACCTCTTACCACCTCCCCACTAGTAAACTTCCTACATCAACTTGAAAGCAGGTAAACAGGCAAGGCTGATTTTTTGAAACAAACAGACATGGACTCACAAACTACTTAAAATTGGTTTTCCACTGTACAGTATTGGGGGATTGTCTGGATGACATTAATAGCTATGATCAGGAAGCTGGTTTCAAAGTCTTGATCACAAAATGTCAGCATCATCAGTAAAAACATCAGTGGCAGCCAAGGCAACTGAAGCTCTTACCAAAGCTATCAAGGTCCTCCTTCCAGATAGCCCCAAAGTTTAGTCATCAGTAGCCAAAAGGGTAACTCAGAGCTGGAGCCCTTGATTAATACTGTCATAGTTGAAGCTCACAGAGTTAGATTTCGAGATATCAGGGTCAAATCATGGACTCTCAGCCTAGCCCCACCCTGTTCATCCCCATCTGCCTCAATCTATCCGAACTTCAAGGCCCAACTCAAATGTTACCACCTCCACAAAGCCTCCCCTGAGGGTGCCAGTGGAATCAGGCCTGCCTTTGAACTGTCATGGGTCTTCAGCTGTAACTTTCTGATGAAGTGTGCTCCATTCTGTAAGGGTTATTGCCGAGTTTAAAATGAGGAAACTGAGGCCAGTATAAGAAAATTAAATGCCAGTTTATTCAGCTCCTGGGTGAGGTTCTATGGTCGGGGGAAAAGGAGACAGAGAAGTCGCACTGACTTCCTGGGGCATGGAGTTTTTGTGTCTACCAGCAACAGCAGGGTGCTCTGATTGGCTCTGGGGGAGCGGGATTGGGCCGCTATTGGTTGGCGGGTTGTTGGGCGAGTTTTTTGGTGCAGGATTTGGTTAGGGTTGTATCAGCTGGAATTCCCGACAGGAGGTCTGGGTGCACAACTGGGTGCTGAGTGTAGAGCTGGGTGGCTGTCCGGGCTCCTGATGAGGCGTCCGACCTTACACATTCTACCGGATAATCTCATTCTTTATATCCCACTCCACCCCAGGCCTGTGACCTTGTGGCCAGGGACTGTGATTGTCTTCTTTATCCTGGAATCTCCTGCTGCCGAGTCCAGTTCTTGCTTTTGGTATGCACTGAATGAGTAAAATATGTAGTTGCTAAATTGCAGTATTTTAAAATATAGAAAGTCTGGGTTCAAGTTCTGGTTTGGTGATTAACCTTTGGCATATTCTTGGCCAACTGACTCAGAGGCTAACTCTCTGGACCTTAGCTTCCTTAGCTGTCATTAAGGGAACCGGCCTGTGTAAAGTCTTTTAGGCTGGCTGACTGCACCATGGACTATGCCGTGGTAATTTCTGTGACCTGCACATACACTCCAGATGAGTTCCTGGAACTAGAAAATCTGAAGTAACTGGAAGACCCCAGAAAGGGGAAGAATGATCAACCCCTGTGGCACCTAATTAACTTGAGACATTCTTCTGTTGTTCCTTATTCCCGCCTCAACTGAAAAGGCAATTGGACTTTATAACGACCTTCATCAGCCTTGTAACTCCAGACCCTACAACCCCCTCCCAGCTTGCAAAACCTTCCTGAACTGTAACTTCTACCTACCCCCAAACCTATAAAACCAATTCCTATCCCACCACCCTCCACTGACTCTCTCTTCAGACTCAGCTCCCCCCATACCCACCCACCACCACCACCACCACCACCACCACCACCTGGCTGAATAAACAGCTATGTTGCTCACACAAAGCCTGTTTAGGGGGGGTCTCTTAATTCAGAGCGTGTGTTTAACAGCCTGCATTATTTCTAAGGTTCTGGGGTAGCCAGCCTCCAAGACAGTGTCCAGCAGTCCCTATCTCCTGTCATTACTTTGTCATTGTACGTGGGGCGGTTGGTATGTCACTTCTGATGATGGATTTTAAAAGGTTATTGTGGTTTCTTTCTTGGTCATTCTCTCTCTGCTTTGGATCTCTCTGGGAGAGGTTAGATGTCATGTCATGGGCACCTCTTTGGAGATGTAGCCAGTGAGTAACTGAAGCCTTTGGCCCACAGCCTGTGAGGAACCAAGGGCTGCCAGCAACCATGCGAGTGAGCTTGGAAGTGGATTCACCTGCTTCAGCCAATCCTCGAGACACCCGCAGTCCTAGCCCACAGCTTGACTACAGCCTCATGCAAGAATCGGAGCCCAAACAACCCAGCTAAGGCACTCCTGGATTCTAGACACTCAGAAACTGAGTGATAATAAATATTTGCTGATTTGAGGTTCTTTGTTACACAGCAATAGATAACTCACACAAATTGTTTCTGGCTCTGAAATTGCATAAGCCTAAAGTCCATGAAATATAGCTATTGAATTCAGGAAAAGCCTGATTTACAGCAATTGCCCGTCTTTCCCCTCCTGCCCCCAGCCTGAATCATGAAGAGATAATACAAAATATGTCCAAACATATTGTGGAATCACAATATTTATTTTATTTACTTTTACAAGAGTTCCCAAAGCTTTGTTGATTTTGCTTCACTGACTCCTTTGTTTCACCAATGAAGGTGGAAATCCAGATAAATTAGGTGATTGGAATAATGCAAATGTGTTTCACTTTCACAGTATTTGCAATTCCTCAGTGGTGAATGAAAATGATGTACAGGCTTGCTTTGTTTCGCCTCTGCCTCATCATGAGAAATGCATCTTGAGCGGTGGTAATACTTGCACATGTCTTCCCAGGCAGCCACCGGCCTAGGGAACTCTCAGGGGAGAAGAGTGAGTGCAGCTTGCTAAGTCACCTCCAGAAAAATAGCTGAAGGTCGGAAACAGACAGCCGGGCAATGGGGCTACCAGGTCAGGCTAGATGAACAGAAGACTTCTGACAGGACAAGTGACAAGAAGTGATTTTCTGTTTTAAATGAGACCACTGCCCATGATAAACAGAGGGCTGGGAAGGAAATTAAAAAGCATGGAGAGTGAGTTCAGGAGGCCCATGGCTTCTCTGGCTGTGAGCTTGAGCCCTGGTGGTTCTCCAAATAAAAACAAGCAGTTGATGGCCTCATCAGCTGATGACAAAGGCTGATGATAAGTGCAGTGATAAGTTTGGGAAGATGGTAAGAAGCGGCTAGAAAAGGAAAGAGAATTCCGAGGGTGACAAAGCACATTTGGAGAGCAAGGGTCTGTTCTGCCCACTACGGGTCTCTAGATTTGATGTTTCATGAAAGTTACTGTAAGGGTTATTGCCGAGTTTAAAATGAGGAAACTGAGGCCAGTATAAGAAAATTAAACGCCAATTTATTCAGCTCCCGGGTGAGGTTCTGTGGCTGGCAAAGAGTGGCCAGAGAAGTCGCTCGCGGCTTCCCAAGGAGTGGGGTTTTATAGCGAGTGAGGGTGTCTTGATTGGTTTTGAGGGAACAGAATGTGGTTGGGGCAAGCTGCTATCAGAAGGTAGGCGGGATTTCCGGTGAGCGAGCTGCCCAGGGGAGTGGGACCTGGATGGGCCAAAATGCTATTGGGCAGGTTTTGGCGGGCTTTTTAAAAATTTTGGCGGGGTTTTTCAACAGCGGGCTTGATGCCAAGCGCGGAATGGTGACGTAGTTTTTAGGCACGGAGAGGGATAGGCGTGTCTCAGCTCCCAGTGAGGCAGCCGGCCTTACATTCCGACCCTTTTGATGATACAGGATGCCGCTTCTTTCTGGCTACTTCCTGCTGAGTAGGGGCGGAGTGAGGGGGGGTCAGTTGGCTGGTGCCTCGGTTGGGAGCCGGACATAGGGGTGAAGCAGCATTTGGTTTACGGCCACCCTGAAGATTTTCCTCATGCGGGCCTGTAAAAACCTGAGGAAACAAGGGGCTAGCATTAGCAGAAGGCAAATTACAATAATGGAAGTGATAATAGGGGTTAGCCAGGTAAGCATGGGGGATTACCACCAGTTGAGAGGCGAGACTGATGCATTTTGCTTTTTGCGGAGGTCTTCTTGGAGGCGATAGAGAGCGTTGACGGTTTCTTCCACAAGACCTGTTTCCTTGATGTAGTAGCAGCCCTGCTCCTGGGCCAGCGACGTGATTTGTCGCTGGAGGGAAGCCAGGGAGGCAGCTGACGCCTCAATAGCCACACGGAGCTTGTCTTCTAGTTGAGTGGCTGAGGTGACACTGTAGCCCAGGGCGCCACTCCCTATTCCAGCTGCTGCTAGAGAAGATGCTAAGGAGACGCCAACCACTATTGGGAGGAAGACTGCTCGTTTGCTCCAGTGATTAGGGGACGGTGCGATGAAGGATAGGAACTCAGCTTGTCCATGTACTTCTAGCTGTGGGACCAAAGTGACAGGCATGCAAGGGAAGGGAAGGGAGGCATTAATAACTTTGGTTAGGGTTCCTTACACCAAAAGTATCCTCCTGGAGGCGCGTTAAGGGAGGATTTCACTTTTACTGCGGTGTTGCAGCTGGAGCTGTTGGCCGTCCCATAGCAGAGAGAGAGATGCTGAGAGTGCACTTTGAACAAGGGGATACTGGTTAAGTGGTGCTAGGCCCCGTAGGTGATTGTGGCAGATTGAACCCAGTCCGGAGGGGAACTGAGGCCCAGGGGGGTTTGCTGAGGGAGGCACATAAAAAGCAGTTGGTGATATTCATGGCTTTAGTTACATTTAACATGTTGGCTCCCTGCTGTGCTAGAGTTAACCAAGAGAAAGGTTGAGAGGTGCTATCTGAGGGTTTGAATTGGTTAGTTAGGGTGGCTCCGGGTATAATCTTTATAGACTTTGCCGGACACTCCTGCATCCCAACAGCTGTGCCAGGGGTCGTGGATGTTGAGGGCTAAGGAACCATTGCTGAAGCGAGTGAGCATGTGGTTGGGACGGCCTGGAGGCTATGGCTTGTGAATAACACAAGAGCTATATGAGCACCCCCTGTAGGTGGTGTTCCACCAGTGACAGTAGTCCTTGGTTTGGTCATATAGAAAACACAGCCTGTGCTGAAAGTGAGACCCATGATCACGACCGAGTGCAGCGCTTTTACCGTCTGGGATGAGGATGGAGACAGTAGACTGACAGCTACTTGTTTGGCAGTTTGCCTGTGCAAGATAATGGGTCCTGGTGGTGGGGCCCTTAGTCCAGGATTCCTGGGCTGCAAAGATCCTGGTTTGAGCTCTTGGAGGAAAACGCTGTTGCATGGTTGGAGAGGGGTCGCTGGGTGGGGGTTTTCCAGTCCTGGAACAACAGGGAGGGTGCAGTCCGCGTGCTTCCTAAGCAGGTGGCAGAGAAGAGAGAGGAAGGGGAGGTAGGAGTCCAGTGGAGGTGGTCGCACCGGGAGGTTATGGGAGACCAGGAAAGGCCGGCCGTACAGCAACTCAAAGGGGCTGAGGCTCGTTGGCCCCCATGGGGTGGCTGTGACCCGGGCTAGAGCAAGAAGTAGGAGCGTGGGCCAAGAGAGCTTTACCTCGATGGTAAGTTTGGCCAAATGGTCTTTGAGGATGCCATGAGCCCGTTCAACTTTACCCAACCACTGAAGGTGGTAGGGGATGTGCAGTTTTCAGGAGATGTTCAGGGACTTGGCATCTAGGTGGACTACTTGGGCCGTAAATGCTGGACTGTTTTCTGACTGGATGGTTGCAGGCAAGCCGAAACAAGTAATGATTTCTTGAATTAAGAGGTAGGCCACCGTGTCTGCCATCTCCTGGGAGGTGGGGAAGGCTTTAATCCAACCTGAAAAATTATCTACAAAAGTTAGGAGGTAGCAGAGCTTTTTGTGAGTGGGCATATGAGTGAAGTTAATTTGCCAGTCTTGGGCTGGTAGGTTGCCACACAAATTTGGTGAGTAGGAAACTGTGGCCTTAAGTCTCCCTGAGGCGAGACCTTAGAGCAAGTAACGCATGCCTTGTGTACCTGCTCAATTGTTTGTTGCAGACCTGGTGAGAAAAAGAGGGGCTGTACAAAGCGGTGTAACGCCTTAGGCCCTATATGTAAGGATTGGTGGATTTCAGCGATAATTTTAGGGGCCTGTTCCTGGGGAAGGGCAATTCTGTTATTTGGGAAGATCCAGCCCTGATTAGATTCTGTTCCCCCTTTTGGTATAAGGGCCTGTTTTTCTGATGGTGAGTATACAGGCTGTGTGGCCATGGTAAGGAAGAGAACAGGGGTAGGGGTTAACTTGGCGTTAAAGATTTGCTGCTGTATCTGCCCGCGCATTGCCCTGGGAGATGGCATTATGCTGGGCCCAGTGTTCTCAGCAGTGTATGACTGCGACTTCACTGGGCAACAAGGCCTGTAAAAGGTTGGAGATCTGTGTAGCATTGATTATGGGGGTTGGGGCGAGGACTTAAGACAGGGCGTGGCATTGGTTAGGAGTGGCAGTAGGAGGTAGGCAGATGAAGGGCTTGAGTGTGGGGTGCCAGTGAGTTGGAGAGTGGCTCCCACAGTCTGGAAAATGTCTCATCCTAAAAGGGGGACTGGGCACAAGGGTATGATTAAAAAGGAGTGGGGAAAGGGGTATCTCTCGAGGACACAGGCTAAAGGATGGGTTTGATTAGGACAGGAAGACTTACCGTTGAGTCCCATCACTGAAACCTGGGAAAGTCTGCTAGGTCCTGAGTAGGAAGGCAATATAGAATAGGTAGCCCCCATGTCCGCTTAAGAAGGAAATGGACTTACCCGCTCCCTGTAGCGTTACCCTGGGCTCGGCAAGGGTGATGGGGGTCTCCGAGTGCGGGCCGCATCGGTTGTCCAGGAGGCTGAGAAGTTCAAGTGAAGAGACTGCTTCCTGCGGACCGGCCTGCCCTTCACATAGAGGGGTGGGGGGTGGGCCTGAAGTCTGGGATGGGCAGTCTACCTTCCAGTGTCCGGCCCGTTTGCAGCTCGGGCAGGGTCCAGGGGGTGGACATGGACAAGGGCACTGTTGTGCCCAGTGTCCCTCCTGGCCACATTTGAAACAGGGCCTGGACGGGACCCTCGAAGCGTTTTGGGAGGGTCTCAATGGGCCCCCTCTACCAGACGCTTGGTGAGCTGCCGGCCTCAGGGCTGCTACAAGAGCTTGGGTTTGGAGGCTTACCTGTTGCTGTAGATGGGCCTGGTGGGTGGCCTCAGCCTTTTCCTCTCGGCCATTAAAAACTTTAAATGCCAGATTTACCAGGTCTTGTATGGGAGTTTGGGGGCCCTCCTCAGCTTTTTAAGTTTCTTTCTAATGTCAGCTGCTGAGTGAGAGATGAAATGGGTGGCTAGTACTGTAGCCCCCACTAAAGAGGCCAGGTCTAGTCGGGTATGAAGGATCATAGCATTAGTTAATCCGTCAAGGAAGGTGGCTGGGTTTTCAGTAGGACCCTGAGTTACTTCCCTTGACTTATCATAATTAACTACCTTTTGGGCTGCCCTTTGCATGCCCGCTAGGAGACACTGTAGCATTTGTTCTCAGCGGCGGTGGCTATCTTGACCAGTTTGATAGTCCCAATTAGGATTGGCCTTGGGGACTGCTGCTGTGCCTACTGGCATTTGACTGTTGGTTAGATGTACCTGATCAGCATGTGCCCAGGCTGCTGTAAGAATTCAGTCTCACTCGTCCAGGGTGAGAGAGGAGGATAGGATTACATATGTGTCATGCCAGGTTAGGTCATATGCCTGGGTTAGATAGTGGAACTCTTTGGTGTAGGCAGTTGGGTTAGTGGACAAAGATCCCGGGTGCTTCTCGATAGCCGATAGGTCAGAGAGAGAAAACGGAACATGCACTTGTACAACTCCCTCGGCCCTGACTATCTCACGCAAAGGGCGGAGGAGTGGGGGGGTCGTGAGAGCGGGTGCGAGCACTGATGGGGGAAGTCATGTTAGGGCTTTGGGGAGGAGAAGGAGAAGAGGGAGGAGGGAGTTGAGGCCCCACATAAGGAAGAGGGTTGGTAAAGTGGGCGGGGCAGGACAGGTCTTCCGGGTTTTTGGAGAGCACAGAGCCGGGTGGGGCTGAGGACAAAGGTGGGGTTTTGGCTAACAGGACCTGGGCGGAGGAACAAGAGGAGCAGTGGGCCGGTCGGGGCGCAGATACCAAAAAGCCTGGACGTAGGGGACCTCCGACCACTTGCCCTTTTTTTGGCAAAAGTTATCTAAATCTGTCAGGATGTAGAAGTCGAGTGTGCCCTCTGGAGGCCACTTAGACTGGTTGTCCAGAGAGTACTGTGGCCAGGCCATGGTGGAGAGGAAGAACAGCCTTTTCCTTTTTACAGAAAGACCCAGTTTGGGTAAATTTTGGACTAGACATCCCATTGGTGACTTGGGGTCTAGGCGGGACTCCTGATTACCCGTAGTTCACTTTTTGTGGGTTACTCAGGGGTGAGGAAGGGATACGGAAAGGTATTATACCCAACATAGGCAGAAGTACTCCTTTCCCAGAGGGGGTGGCCGAGAGAATCTACAGGCTACAATGATTATAATAAGAAAGAGAATAAAAAGAGACAGGGCTAGGGCTATTTGCCACATGGCAGAGTTAAGAGGAAGTAAAAAAGAGACAGAGCTAGGGCTATCTGCCACATGGCAGAATTAGAAGATGTGAGGCCTCAGTAGTAAAGGAAGAAGAGGAGAAGGAAAGAGAACAGAGTTACTTTTAGGGGCATGAAATCAGTAAAGGTCCCCTGCAGCCAGTGGTTTGTTACCCACTGTACAATATTTTCCACTCCAAGGGAAGGAGGCCAGAATGACTGTGTATCAGCTAACAGGAGTCTAACAAAACTGGTGAACCTACAATAAAGACAGAGCCACATATGGGATTGACAGACAAAGGATGGGTGCCCCCTAGAAGGGAGACCAGTCTGATGCCTTCCCGGTCACATCCCCAAAGGGATGTTTCAGGGCATCTTGGCTAAGGTGTACCTGTATAACCCCCGGGCCTGGTCACCTTCAGATTCCTGAGTTGAGTCACCATTATGCTTTATGATGTCCCCATGGAACCGTGGGTTGAGGCCCACACAAGCCCCATAGCCGTCAGGCCATGGGACTACATATAAACTCACTCACTCACTCACTCACTCACTCGTGTCGGGGTTAGGAAGAGAAACTGAAAGTACAGTCACTTTATTAATGGGAGCTTATATGCCAAAGGGCTAGTTTAAGATTGTAAGCCGGGGGGTTGGTCCTGCTCCTGGGCAGGGCCCGGGTTTGTAAATGGGGCTTCTGATTATCCAAACCTCGGCTGCTGCTGTGGAGATGATCGGAAAGGCAGCTCAGCGTCCCGGGCCACGCCACCAAACACCTGGAGGCTGTGAGAGGGTTCAGGAAGGTGGGGACATCTCCCTCAGATTCCTGACCCTGAGAAACTCCTTACGGGGAGAAGACAAGACTGTAGGGACATCTCCTCTACACTCAGGTCCTCAGAATGAGGCCTGGGTCCTGGGCCCACAGTGAGAGACGAGAAGGAGTCCCCAGTACAGCCACGATTATGAGCAGGGAGTCCATGGAGCAGGCAGCAGGAGAGGCTGTGGGCAACAGAAGTCTTACCTCGTGGCGGAGTGGCTCCCTGGTCCTGCTTCGGGTGGAGGAGTCAGTTTCCCCCAGGAGGGGTCTTACAACTTCTCCCGGTTTTCAGCACCAAATGTAAGGGTTATTGCTGAGTTTAAAATGAGGAAACTGAGGCCAGTATAAGAAAATTAAATGTCAATTTATTCAGCTCCTGGGTGAGGTTCTGTGGTACGGGAAAGAGGGACCAGAGAAGTTGCTCGCGGCATCCTGAGGCCTGGGGTTTTATAGCGAGTGAGGGTGTCTTGATCGGTTATGAGGGTACAGGACGTGGTTGGGGCAAGCTGCTATTGGTAGGTAGGCGGGATTTCCAGTGAGCAGGCTGCCCAGGGGGAGTGGGACCTGGACGGGGCAAAATGCTATTGGGCAGGTTTTGGTGGCGCTTCTTTTAAATTGTGTGGGGTTTTTCAACGGCAGGCTTGGTGCCAAGCACAGAGTGGTGATGTAGTTTTTAGGCGTGGAGAGGGATGGGCGTGTCCGAACTCCTGGCGAGGCAACCGGCCTTACAGTTACCCTCAACATAGATTTGTTGAAAGTATAGGAGTGCACACGAAAATGAAATTAGGAAAAGGGGCATGGTAGCTCCTTGTAATCCAAGCACTGCCTGTAATCCCAGCACTTTGGGAAGCCAAGGTGGAAGGATCACCTGAGGTCAGGAGTTCAAGACCAATCTGACCAACATAGTGAAACCCCATCTCTACTGAAAAGACAAAAATTAGCTGGGCATGTTGGTGCATGCCTGTAATCCCAGCTAATTGGGAGGCTGAGACAGAAGAATCACTTGAACCAGGGAGGTGGAGGTTGCAGTGAGCTGAGACTGTGCCGCTGTACTCTAGCCTGGGTGACATAGCAAGACTCCATCAAAAAAGAAAGAATGAGAGAGAGAAGAAAGAAAGAAAAAAAGGAAGGAAGGAAGAAAAAGAGAGGAAGGGAAATGAAATGAGGAAAACTAAGAAAAGAGGTGTGGATAGGTGGGAGATGACTGGACGATTGAAAGTGTGTTGCTCTGAAAGCATTTGCTTTATCAAATGGGCTTTTGTGGCAGTATTTTCTTATTTAAGTAATGTTGTCATTTGAAGAAACTCCATCTTGAACTTAACAGTTTCCTCTTGGATCAAAAAGATTGAAGTCACCATGCCCATATTTCCAGCTACTCAGGAGGCTGAGGCAGGATCATTTGGGCCCAGGAGTCCCAGGCCAGCCTAGATAACATAGCAAGACCCCATCTCAAAAAAAAAAAAAAATCTAAATGATCTTAACTGGATGGGGCGCTTTGGACTTCTAGTGTTACTGCGAAATAAAGGAGAAGTATGCATAATAAATAGGATGTGTGCGGCTAGAAGGAAGAGAGAGAAGCTGATGGGATGCCCAGTCTGAGAGTTTTTCAGGGGACTTAAGACCGAAGCATTCTTTGGCTGCAAACCTCCTGCTGATTTCAGCAAACCTGGCTACTTCACCAAGATCACTGTGGTAGATTCCTTGCTCCTTCCAACAGATCCTTTTCCAGTTGCTAAACCACACAGGGCTGAACACGCTGCGGCTCCACCGTGTGACTTTTTCCCTTGTGAAATAAAGACATGCTTGGGGAGTGGACAGCAGAAAAACCAATCAAAATGGAAATACTGTGCTAGGGAATACAGGAGCTAGTGTATTTTTTCGTGTATTAAAGAGCAATTTCTCCTCCTTTATATGTGTATACCCCATGAAGATTATTTTTTCTGAAGCCGAGTGTTTGGATAGATGTGGTAATAGATGTAAAAATGTCTCAAATTCAACAAACTGTTGTTTCCCTAGTGATAGCAGTACAGTATTTCACTTATTCTCACCAAATAACTTTCAGGAAGGGAGGGAGCAAATGTCATTGATGTTTTGCAACAACAAGACCAAGCCACAGAGTTTCAAACAACTTGCTCAGCGTGACAGGATGAGTCAAAGTGGGTCACAGGGTGACAAGTACTAGGAGATCTTGGGCCCTAGATATGCTTTTTCCTCTGGGTACACACCGGGCTTTGATACAGGGATCAAACAGTGCTATCCCGGGGGAGGCAGGGACAGCAGATTCCAGTCAAGCTTTTACCTGGCAAGTTAGTAGAAGGCAGTGGTGTGAAGATAACCCCAGACCACAGTCAAACCCGGGAGTAACTCCTGTTGAACTTCGTATAGCAGAATACAAGGTTAGAATACCTGGGCAGACATGGCTACTGAGGTGGGTGGAGGCTCAGTCCTTTTCTGGGATTTGATTAGACAGGAGGCATGAGAGACCCAAGGGCACCGGTGTGGGAGAGAGTGGGTGTTATTTGAAATAATAGATTCACCGGGCACGGTGGCTCACACCTGTAATCCCAGCACTTTGGGAGGCTGAGGCAGGTGCATCACTTGAGGTCAGGAATTCGAAACCAGCCTGCCCAACATGGTGAAACCCTGTCTCTACTAAAAGTACAAAAATGAACAGGCATGGTGGTGGGTGCCTGTTATCCCAGCTACTCAGGAGACTGAGGAAGGAGAATCAATTGAACCTGGAAGGCGGAAGTTGCAGTGAGCAGAGATTGCACTGTTGCACTCCAGTCTGGGAGACAAGAGCAAGACTGATAAAAAAGGAAGGAAGGGAGGGAAAGAAAGGAAGGAAGGAAGGAAAGAGAAAGAGAAAGGAAGGAAGGAAGGAAAAAGAAAGAAAGAGAAACAAGGAAAGAGAGAGTAGCTAGATTCCCCTTCCCCATAATGTCAGCTTTCAAGGTCACTTAGGGAAGGATGATCAGCAGAAAGTAAGGAAGAGCAAAGATTCAGGCACTGGCCTTAGCTTTTCCAATGCCTCAGTCTTGGGGTGTAGAAGGAGCCTCCTGAATGAGGCACACCTGGGAGAACTTTGCTGGAGGAAGAACACAGCATTTTGCCCTCCACCCTGAACCCCCAGGCCAGGAAAAATTCTTCCCCATAGGCAGAGTGGAAGAGTTGTCGAGAAGGCCAGGAGTGGAATGCTGCTTCCTGCGGAAGGGCTCCTGTGGCCTGTTCCCTTGGGCTCTACCCTGGGCAGAGGAACAACCAGGGAGGTCGTGGCGTATTCGAGGGTGGCAGGATTCCAGAAGAGAAATATGACTGTGCAGTGAGTCTAGGCAGAAGGGCCTTGGCCAGGGTGCGGTGGCTCACACCTGTAATCCCAGCACTTGGGAGGCCAAGGCAGGCGGATTACCTGAGGTCAGGAGTTTGAGACCAGCCCAACCAACATGGAGAAACCCATCTCTACTAATAATACAAAAATTATCCAGATATGGTGGCACATGCCTGTAGTTCCAGCTACTGGGGAGGCTGAGGCATGAGAATTGCTTGAACCTGGGAGGTAGAGGTTGCAGTGAGCCAAGATCACGCCATTGCACTCCAACGTGGGCAACAAGAGTGAAACTCTGTCTAAAAAAAAAAAAAAAAAAAAAAAATGGCCTTGGCCAGACTCACAGCCCGTCCTGTCAAGGGAGCAGCAAATTGTTTCTTGTGTATCTAAGAGACTGGATTGCATGATGAAATATACTTAATCGATTTTCAAGCAGCTCTATTCTCTTCTGAAAGGCACTGAATTAAGAAACACCCTTATGTGACAATGTGATTTAAAAAATCAGTATGTATGTCAGATTTCCAGCCTACTGCTTTAAAATACATATTCTAATAAATTAAAATATAGCAAATGCAACTAACACTCCAGATGCCAAGTGGCAATGCCCGTGTGTAAAGCATTAGTTCTTCGGAGTGCTTCGCCAAAGGCATTTTTCAGGGACTGTTGAAATAATACTGGCATGGGGCTTTTCACTCTGATTTCTCCAGAAACTTAGAATGGAACAAATATCTTTTTTTGTGTCCAAGTAACAGAATTTAGGGTAGTTTGGAAATATCTTTTCTGGATTTTTTTTTTTTTTTTGGATGAAGTCTTACTCAGCAGTGATGCAATCTCAGCTCAGTGCAACCTCCATCTCCCAGGTTCAAGTGATCCTCCTGCCTCAGCCTCCAAAGTAGATAGGATTACAGGTGTGAGTCACCACACCTGGCTAATATTTTATATTGTATTTCTAATAGAGACAAGGTTTCGGCATGTTTGGCCAGGCTGGTTTCAAACTCCTGACCTCAAGTGGTCTGTCTGCCTTAGCCTCCCAAAGTGCTGGGATTACAGGTATGAGCCATGATGTCCAGTCAGAAATTTCTTTTCTTTTCATCATTTCACCAATTGTCCATCTCCATCACTGTTAGTAATTTACTTACTTACAGTAAAGGAAGTCCATAAGAGTGAATGGATTCTATTGTCATTCATACTATCAACTCTTTTTTTTTTTTTTTTTTTTTTTTAGGCAGAGTCTCGCTCTGTCACCAGGCTAGAGTGCAATGGTGCAATCTCAGCTCACTGCAACTTCTGCCTCCCAAGTTCAAGCAACTCTCCTGCCTCAGCCTCCCAAGTAGCTGGGACTACAGGTGCACACCACCACGTCCAGCAAATTTTTGTATTTTAAATAGAGACGGGGTTTCACCATGTTGGCCAGGATGGTCTTGAGATCTCTTGACCTCGTGATCCACCTGCCTTGGCCTCCCAAAGTGCTGGGATTACAGGTGTGAGCCACCATGGCTGGCCACTATCAGCTCTGAGTACTTAGAGTCGAGAATGGAAAAGCCATGGTCAGTAACTGTGAGGATTTGGCAAAGACCCAAGGATGAATCAAGGAATTCTAAGAGGAAGTAAACCAAAAGGCAGGGCAGCCTAGAAGGAATACTCAAGCCTGTAAATAATACCCATGACAAATGCCCTGTGGCCAGTCTCCATCTGGAGTAGCTCCAGCTTGCCTGTCTTCATAAAGTGGCTTTAGTAGCTTGCAGATAGTGAAGGAAATAGATTGCTCAGTTTGGTATCAAGTGAGTTTTGATTTTCCTAAATTGGTTTTGATTGAAGTGTTGAATGGTACAAATCCTAAGTGTACCACTCACAGAATCACAAAGTGAGTACACCCTTGTGCCTACACCAGGACCCAGAAACAGAAGATAACCAGCACCCAGAGGAAGCCTCCCTCATGTCCCCTGGCAGGCACTGTCCTTTCCCTTCAAAACCATAGACTGTAGGCTGGGTGCAGTGGCTCACACCTATAATCCCTGCATTTTTAGATGCCGAGACGGGTGGATCGCTTGAGCTCACGAGCTCAAGATCAGCCTGGCTAACATAGAGAAACTCTATCTCTACCAAAAATACAAAAATTAGCTGGGTATGGTGGCACGTGCCTGTGGTCCCAGCTACTCAGGAGGCGGAGGTGGGAGGATGTTTGAGCCTGGGATGTGGAGGTTGCAGTGAGGTGAGATTGCACCACTGCACTCCAACCTGGGCAACAGAGCTGGGCCTTGTCTCAACACACACACACACACACACACGCGCGCGCACACACACACACACACACCCCAATGACTGGGTGAGCCAGTGGAATGGAATCACACTGTATGCATTCTTTTTTTTTGAGATGGAGTTTTGCTCTTGTTGCCCAGGCTGGAGTGCAATTGCACAATCTTGGTTCACCGCAACCTCTGCCTCCCAGGTTCAAGGCCCCAGCCTTCCGAGTAGCTGGGATTGTAGGCATGCGCCACTATGTCCAGCTAATTTTTGTATTTTTAGTAGAGACAGGGTTTCTCCGTGTTGGTCAAGCTGGTCTCAAACTCCTGACCTCAGGTGATCCACCCGCCTTGGCTTCCCAAAGTGCTGGGATTACAGGTGTGAGCCACTACACCTGGCCACTGTATGCATTCTTATGTATCTGACTTCCTTCAGTTCACACAGCAGTGTTATTTGTAATAGACCAGAACTAGAAACAACCCAAATGCTCAGCAGCAGAAGTAATGAATAAGTAAACTGATCTATTCTACAATGGGATACAACACAGTAACCAAAATGAATGACCTGGTGCAAGACATAGCAGTGTTGGTGAATCTCACAAACAGAAGATTGAGTGAAAGGAGCCAGATTCAAAATAATATACCATTCAAACTCAAATACAACTAAGCTATGGAGTAGCCACGAGAGCTGTGGTTCCCTCTGGGGATGGGAGAAAGAGCAATGTCCCAAGAGTTTTAAATTTTAAATGGTAGCCATTATGATATGATTTAGAGTTAAGGTTTAGGGTTATGGTGAGGAGTAGTCTTACAATTAGGATTAGGGTCTTACAGTTTTCTAATTACTAGTGAAATTGAACATTTTTTCATATATCTATTGGCTATGTTAATACCATCTTTTGTGAAGTGTGCACATCTTTTGCTCATTTTTCTGCAGGGCTGTCTTTCGCTCATTGATTTGCTTTTTTGTTTCTTTCTTTGTTTTGATTTATTTTGAGAAAAGATTTCACTCTGTCACCAGGCTGGAGTGAGGTGGCGCCATCACTTGACCTCTTGGGCGCAAGTGACCTTCCACCTCAGCGCCCTGAGTAGCTGGGACTGCAGGTGCGTACCACCACACCCAGCTAATTATTGTATTTTTTGTAGAGTTTGATTTCCCCATGTTGCCCAGGCTTGTCTCGAACTCCTGGACTCAAGCGATCTGCCCACCTTGGCCTCCCAAAGTGTTGGGATTACAGGCGTGAGCCCCTGCGCCTGGCCGCTTTGTTCTTTGTATGTATGAAATACAAGTCTTTTCTTGTTTCTGTGGTTGTGCCTCTATGGTTACACATTGCAAATATTTCCTCGCACGCTGAGTCTTGCCTTTTCTTTTCCTTAATGAGATCTTTTAAAAATTGAAATCTAATTCACATACCGTAAAATACACATGTTTACAGTGTATGTTTCAGTGTTTTTTGGTATATTCACAAGGTTGTTCATTCATCACCATGATCTAATTCCAAAACATTTGTATCATCCCCCAAGAAACTTTATTCCCTTTAACTGTCACTTTCCATTCCCTTCTCCTCTCATCCCTGGCAACCACTAACCTAAACTTTGTCTCTCTGGATTTGCCTATTTTGGACGCTTCATATAAATAGAATCATACAGTACATGTGACCTTTCGTGTCTGGCTTCTGTTACTTAGCAAAGTGTTTTCAAAGTTCATCCATATTTGACATGTATATTCATTTTATATATATATATATATATATATATATATATACACACTATATATACTATATATAGTATATATATGTAATATATTTTGTTTATCAGTTCATCAGCTGATGAACATTTGAATTTTTTCTGCTCTTTGGCCATTATAAATAACGCTGCTATGAACACTGGTGCACAGGTTTTTGTGTGAATATATGTTGTCAACTCTTCTGAATTTATCACTGGGAGTGGAGTTGTTGAGTCATATGTAACTATGTTTAACCTTTTGAGGAATGACAGAGCTGTTGTTAACAGCAGCCTCTTACCATTTGACACTCCCATCAGCGAGGTATGAGGGCTCAATTTCTCCACATCCTTGCCGGCACTTGTTATTGTCTATCTTTTTTATTACAGCTATCCTAGAGAATAGAAAGTGGTATTTAATTGTGGTTTTTGATTTGCATTTTCCTGATTAATGATAGTTAGCATCTTTTCATCTGCTTATTGGCAATTTGTATATCTTCTTTGAAGAAATGTCTATTCAGCCTGGTGTGATGGCTCATGCCTGTAATCCCAGCACTTTGGGAAGCCAAGGCAGAAGGATCATTTGAGGCCGGGAGTTTAAGACCAGCCTGGCCAACATGGTAAAATCCCATCTCTACTAAAAATACAAAAATTAGCTGGACATGGCGGCACATGCCTGTAATCCCAGCTACTCAGGAAGCTGAGGCATGAGAATTACTTGAACCCAGGTGGCAGAGGTTTTAGTGAGGCAAGATTGCACCATTGCACTTCATTCTGGGTAACAGAGCAAGACTCTGTTTCAAAAAAAAAAAAGGAAATAAATATCTATTCAAATCCTTAGCTTATTTTTTAATTGGATTATTGGATTATTTGTTTCTTCATTGTTGAGTTGTAAGAGTTATATCTGACTGCAAGTCTCTTATCACATATATGTTTTGCAAATAGTTTCTATCATTCTATGGGTTGTCTTCCACTTTCTTGATGGCATCCTTTGAAGTATAAAAGTTTTTCATTTCAAAGAAGTCCAATTTATTTCTTCTTTGGTTACCTGTACTTTTGGTATCACGTCTAAAGAATCATTGGCTAATCTGAAATCATAAAGATTTGCACCTATGTTTCCTTCTAAGAGTTTGATAGTTTTAGCTTTAGTGTATGATCCATTTTAAGTTAATTTTGGGGTATGGTGTGAGGTAGGGATCAAATTTCACTTCTTCCATTTGGATCTTCAGTTGTTCAGCACTATTTATTGGAAAGAATGTTCCTTCTCACTCTTAAATTGCCTCAGCAGCTTGTTAAAAATCAATTGGCCATGAATGCAAGGGTTTACTTCTGGATCTTCAGTTCTATTTCATTTATCTATATGGCTATCCTTATCCCAGTACACAAAGCCTTGATTGCTCTAGCTCTGTAGTAAGTTTTAAAGTCAAGGAAGTTTGAGTCTTCCAACTTTGTTCTTTTTTTTCCAAGATTGTTCTGACTATTCTGGGTCCCATGAATCAGAAAATTTTATATGAATTTCAGGATCAGCTTTCATTTTCTGCAAAGCAAGCAGCTGGGATTTTGGTCGGAATTGAATTGGATCTGTTGATCAATTTGGAGAATATTGTCATCTTAACAGTATTAACTGCTCCAATTCATGAACATATATGTCTTTTTATTTCTTTAACTCTTCTTTTGTTTCTTTCAACAATGTGTTGTACTTTTCAGTACACAATTCTTGCACATCTTTTGTTAAATTTACTCCTATATTACTCCCTGTGATGCTACTATAAATGGAATTATTTTCTTAACTTCATTTTTGAATTCTTCATTACTCATATTTAGAAATACAATGGATTTTTCTATATTGATCTTGTGTTCTGCAACTTTGGTAAACTCATTTATTCTAATAAGTTTCTTTGGTATATATCCCTTAAAATTTACTATATACAAGACCATATCATCTGCAAATAGAGGTAGTCTTCCTCCTTTCCAGTCTGGTTGCCTTTTAGTTTACTTTCTTGCCTAATTGCCCTGGCTAGAGCCTTTGGGACAATGATGAATAGAAATAATGAAAGTGAACATCTTTGCTCTGTTCCTGATCTGGAAGAATCTTAGATCTTTTGCCTTTTCACCAGTAGGTCTTCCTTTATTAAGAATGATGTTAGTTGTGGGGTTTTCATAGCTGCCCTTTATCAGGTTAAGGGAGTTCCCTTCTATTCCTAGTTTGTTGAGTGCTTTTATTATGAAAGGGTAGTGGATTTTGTCAGATGCTTTTCGTGCATCTATTGAGATGATCATGTTGTTTTTTCTCTTTTATTCTAATAACATGGCATATTGCATTGATTGATTTTCTTATGTTAAGCCAAATAATGGTCCCTTTCAATAAACAGAAGTTCTTAATCTTAATATAGCTCAATTTATTAATGATTTACTTATTTTCTTTTTTTTTTCCCCTAGATGGAGTCTTGTTCTGTCACCTAGGTACAGTGGTATGATCTTAGCTCACTGTAACCTCCACCTGCTGAGTTCAAGCTATTCTCCACCCTCAGCCTCCTGAATAGCTGACATTACAGTTGCCCACCACTATGCCTGGCTAATTTTTGTATTTTGTAATTTTGTATTTCTAGTAGAGACTGTTTCACCAAGTAGAACAGACTAGTCTTGAACTCCTGAACTCAAGTGATCCACCCACCTTGGCCTCCCAAAGTGCTGGGATTACAGCCAATGTTTTACTTTCTTCTTCCTTCTTTTTTTTTTATTCTGTGAAAGAAATCTTTGTCTGTCCCAAGGTCATGAAGGCATTCTCCTATATTGTCTTTTACATGTTTTCTTGTTTTACCTTTTATATTTTGGCTTATAATCCATCTGGAACTGATTTTAGTGTAAAATGTTTATAGAAATTAACATAAACATAGATTTCTAATTGACCCAACACTATTTATTGAAAAGATCCTACCTTCCCATTGCTATGACTTAAGTGTCACTTTTGTCATAAATTGAACATGTATGTGGACCTCTAGACTATTCTGTTCTATTGGTCATTTGTCTAAACTTGCTCCAAATACCACATTGTCTTAATAATTGAGCTTCAAAAGAAGTCTCAATGTCCTCTAGTGTAAGTCCTCTTATTTTCCTTCAAGATTAGCTTATTTTTCGTTCTTTGTCTTTCTTTACAAATTTTACAAGCAACTTGTGAATTTACACACACACATACAATCTCCTGGAACTTTTATTGGAATTTTATTGGTTCTATAGATTGATTTTGGGGAGAAATGACATTTTTACAATATCGAGGATCCATGTGAGTTAACCGGCAGAGAGCGTTTTCAAGCTTTATCTTTTCTATGATTTTATTTAATGAGAATAAGTAAAGTTAATAATAAAAATAACAACAATAATTTTAATACCTAACATTTGTAATAGTTACTATACACTGGATTTTTGGGTTAAGTGCTTTATAGCCATTATATTATTTACTTAGAAAAATTAACTGTTAAAACTAGCCAGAAATTATGAGACCTCCATGAAGAAAGCCATAGCATTTTGTTACAGGGCATAAAAACCATATTTCAACTAATTGTGGGACACAGTGTGTCCTTAAATGGGAAGAATTAATCATCATAAATGTCAATGACTTTTAAATAAATAGGTACCTTAAATTAATTCCAATCAGAATATCAGTGGTGTTTTCCTGGGGCTATGAAAACATATTTAGCATTTATATTGGAGAAATTCTAAATGTTTTAGAGCTGACAACAAAAATAGTTAACTGTGAAAAGGCAGTGACATAGGATTCCCTTGCCAGCTATTAAAACTTTCTACAAAGCTAATATAATAATTTTAAAACTGTGTGATTTTAGCTTATAAATAAGTGTACAGATCAGAAGACCAGAAAGTAAAAAAAAAATCTGAGTATATATTCAAATTTAATAGATGATAAAGATGGCATTTTAGTTCAGTGAGAGAGAAAATGGTTTATTTAATTATGCTACTAACATAATTGGTTATTGATCTGGAAAATAACACCTCCAGCCATGAATAAAAGCATTATGAATGAATTCACCCTAAATGAAAAATAAAACAAAAGATAATAGAATAAATTTAGGAGAACATGTGTATAATTTCAAGATTAGGGGCATGGCAGGGTGGGGGGCATTGCTTATGCATTACAGAAAATCTAGAATCCAGAAGAGAAAAGACATGTTTGACTATAAAAAGTTAAACCATGATCAGTTGCAGTGACTCATGCCTGTAATCCCAACACTTTGCCAGGCCAACGTGGGAGGATCACTTGACTCCAAGAGTCCAAGAGAAGCCAGGCCAATGTAGGGAGACCCTGTCACTACAAAAAAATGTGTAAATTAGCCAGGCATGGAGGCAGAAGTGGGAGAATTACCTGAGCCCAGGAGTTCATGATTGGGCCACTGCACTCCAGCCTGGGCAACAGAGCAAGACCTGATCTCAAGTAAATAAATAAACAAAAAGTAATAAAATTAGACTGGATGTGGTGGCTCACGCCTTAATCCCAGTACTCTGGGAAACTGAGGCGGGTGGAGCACGAGGTCAAGAGATCGAGATCATCCTGGCCAACATGTTGATACCCCGACTCTACTAAAAATATAAAAATTAGCTGAGCATGGTGGTGCACACCTGCAGTCCCAGCTATTCGGAAGGCTGAGGCAGGAGAATCATTTGAACCCAGGAGGTGGAGATTGCAGTGAGCCAATATCATGCCACTGCACTCCAAACTGGTGACAGGGCAAGACTTCATCTCAAGAAAAAAGAAAGAAAAAGAAAAAGAACTAATAAAAGTTAAAGCACAAGAACAGATTGGGAAAAATGTCTGCAACATTCTTGATTTATGAGTTAAAATCTGTAATACATAAGGAACTCTTGCAACTGATAAGGGGGAAAAAAAAAACCCAATAGAAATACACCTAAAGGACATGACTGGGCAAACATAGGAAGGAAAAGGAAAATGGTCAATAAATGTTTGAAAGATCCCTAGACTAACTAGATAGGGAAATGCAATGTATTTTATAAGGTAACATGATAGCATTTCTCACAAATCATATTGGCAAGAATTAAAAAGCTTGATAGCATTCAGTGCTTATGAAGGTGTAGATGAAACAGGTTCATACAGTGTTAGTGGGAGAGTGAATTACTGTCCTTTGGACAAAGAAAGCTGGTCAGAAGCTTTGGTTAAATGTCAAACACATACACCACCTAACCAAAGAAATCCACAGGTGGATATTATACGTTAACGTACACATATTTACAGATGGTTTTTCATTTTTCATAGCTATTGAAAATGAATTAAGCCTTATTTCTGGGCTATCTGTTCTGTTCCATTGGTTTACATGTCTGTTTTTGTACCAGTACCATGCTGTTTTGGTTACTGTAGCCCTGTAGTATAATTGAAAGTCAGGTAAGGTAATGCCTCCAGCTTTGTTCTTTTTGCTTAGGATTGCATTAGCTTTTTGGGTTCTTTTTTGGTTCCATATGAATTTTAAAATAATTTTTTCTAGATCTGTGAAGAATGTCCTTGGTAGCTTGATAGGAATAGCATTGAATAAGGCCACACACCTATAGCCATCTGATCTCTGACAAAGCTGACAAAAACAAGCAATGGGGAAAGAACTCCCCATTTGATAAATGGTGCTGGGATAACTGCCTAGTCATATGCGGAAGATTGAAACTGGACCCCTTCCTTACACCATATGCAACTCAAGATAAATGCAAGACTTAAATGGAAAACCCAAAACTATAAAAACCTTGGAAGACAACATAAGCAATACCATTCTGGACATAGGGACTGGCAAAGATTTCATGATGAAGACACCAAAAGCAATTGCAACAAAAGAAAAAATGACAAATGGGATCCAATAAAATTTGGGAGCTTCCACGCAGCAAAAGAAACTATCAGCAAGGTAAACAGACAACTACAGAATGGGAGAAAATATTTGCAACGTCTAATATTCAGCATCTATAAGGTGAAATTTACAAGGAGAAAACGAACAACTCAATTAAAAAGTGGGCAAAGAACATGAATAGACACTTTTCAAAAGAAGACGTACATGTGGCCAACAAGCATAGGAAAAAAAGCTCAATATCATTGATCATTTGAAAAATGCAAATCAAAACTACAGTGAGATACCATCTCACACCAGTTAGAATGGCTATTACTAAAAAGTAAAAAAATAACAGATGCTGATGAGGTTGTGGAGAAAAAGGAGTGCTTATACAGTTGGTGGGAGTGTAAATTGGTTCAGTCATTGTGGAAAGCAGTGTGGCAATTCCTGAAAGGGCTAAAAACAGAACTGCCATTCAACTCAGCAATCCCATTACTGGGTATATACCCAAAGGAATATAATCATTCTATTATAAAGATACATGCACACTTATGTTCACTGCAGCACTATTCACAATAGCAAAAACATGGAATCGACCTACATGCCCATCAACAGTAGACTTTATAAAGAAGATGTGGTAGATATACACCATGGAATGCGATACAGCCATAAGAACAAGATCATGCCATTTGCAAGAACGTTGATGGAGCTGGAAGCCATTATCCTTAGCAAACTAATACAGGAATAGAAAACCAAATGCTGCATGTTCTCACTTATAATTGGGAGCACAATGATGAGAAGACATGGACACAAAAAAGAAAACAGACGCTGAGGACTACCTGAGGGTGGAGAGTGGGATAAGAAGAGGATCAGAAAGAATAACTATTGGGTACTAGGTTTAGGACTTGCGCGACAAGATAATATGTAAATCAGACCCCCGTGACATGAATTTACCTACATAACAAACATGCATATGTACCCCAAACCTAAAATAAAAGTTTTTCAGAAAAGAAAATGCGTTAGAACTAGTATATTGATTACATGAGATATCCACAACTTATTAAGTTGAAAAAGCAAGTTTTAAAGTACTATTATGAGCCAGGCATAGTGGCTCATGCCTGTAATCCTAATCCTTTGGGAGGCTGAGGCAGGTGGGTCACTTGAGGCCAGGAGTTTGAGACCAGCCTGGTCAACATGACAAAACCCTGTATCTACTAAAAACACAAAAATTAGTCTGGCTTGGTGGCTGATGCCTGTAGTCCCAGCTACTCGGGAGGCTGAGGCATAGGAATCACTTTAATCCAGGAGGTGGAGGTTGCAGTGGGCCAAGAGCACACCACTCCATTCCAGCGTGGGGGACAGAGTGAGACCCTGTTTAAATAAATAAATAAATAAATAAATAAATAAAATCCAATTAAAAGGAAGAAGAAGGGAAAAAGCAACCTTCATATATGGTTTATACATGAAAATTTTTTATGATACATGCGATTTATAATCACTGCATAAAGTGTTTCTGCCTTTTAACTATTGTTTTGGTTGCAAAAGTCACCAGTTCTCAAGCTTAGCTGCCCTTTGGAATCACCTGCAAAGTTTTTTAAATGCTGATGTCTCGGCCCCACACCTAGAGATTCTCATTTAATTGTGATGGAGTGTGGCCTGGACATCAGATTTTTAAAGGCCTCCCAGGTGATTTTAATGTGAGAAAAAGCCTGAGAACCAATGGCATAGGTAACTGAGGTCTGAAGCCCAGTTTTGGAATCGTTTGGCATAGGACCTATGAAGCTATTTTTGCAATTGACCTATTGACCACTAGATGGCGCATTATCCACACGACAGCATTTCAACAACCAGGTTTTTGCAGAACTCTGGGAGGTGAAGGACGGAGGCAAGAAGCAAGCAAAGATTGAGCGGAACAGACTTGGGGGGCAGGAATTGTGCCAGGTTCTGGCCTCATCCTGCACCATGTAGTGAGCATACAGCCTTTTTTTTTTTTTTTTAAGTTCTGGGGGGGAAATTATCATCTTTAAGGCTGGCTTTCCTTCAAGTCAAAGCAGGAACTGCTCCTTAGTCTCTTCCTGTTTCTGTGTCTTTTCTTGGATGTGAATTACAGAAAGTCATTCTTTGTGGAAGGGCCACACCCTCTGTTGTCTGGCTGCAAAGATGAAATGGAAGGACACTCTTTGGAAATCTCTTAATTAAAAGTAAATAATTGGCTGCGTAGTAAACAGCCAGAGGGGGTGATATTTAAACCCTATGTATAGATTCAGATTGGTGGTGAGAGTAAATAGGACAGTCAGGAGAAAACTGTTTAATTAAGAAGATTCCCATCACCCTCACACACAAGTGTGATTTTTTTTTTTCCCAGAAAAAAAGTACCTCTGGGTTTCATTTTTCTCCCTTTGATCTCAAAATAAACACCAGCCTCCACACTTCTTGGTCATGCACTGCTGGTTCATTAAAGAGCCATATGCTGATTTCCTGTGAGTGTTTAACATGTAATGATTAAGGGCAAAGTCAAGAAACAATTTAAGGACAATTTTGCAATAAAATTAGCTCCTAAACTAAGTGTAATTACTGTATCAGTGTTTCTGTTACTTGGACTTTTTCCCTTCAGAATTTATACATAGTGTTTTTAGTGAATATACAATTTATGTATTTCCGAGAACCAAGAACTCTGACTCCATGAGGAGGCAGATAGTGTCTATATCCCAGAGCAGGTAATTAATGTGAAGGGTTTGAGATTTCCTTTGTACCTATACATCTATAAAGCAGTCTGTGAGCTGTGAGGCCCTGCAGACCATCCTATCAAAAATATCTACCAAAATCTGTATCAGTTTGGGTTCTCCAGAGAATCAGAAGCAATAGGATATTTCATATATTACGAGGAATCAACTCACATGATGATGGAAGCTGGGAAGTTCCATAAAATCTACTGTTGGCAAACTGGACACACAGGAAAACTGATGGTATCTTTCCAGTCTTGAGGCCAAAGGCCTGAGATCAGGAGAGCTAATAGTGTAAGTTCCAGGTCAAGTCCAATTCCAATGGCAAAGGACTGATGTCCCAGCTCAAAGACCAGCAGGGAGAAAGAGTGAATCCTTGCTTACTCAGCCTCCTTTTTCCCTCTATTAAGGCCTTCAGTGAGTTAGATGGAAATCCAATAACTTTGTCAAAGTATGTTCCACAGAATTCAAGTTCCTTGGGATATTAATAAAGGTAATTTGGTGTAAAAGGGCTCCAATGCCAAGTAAGTGTGGAAAATCCTAGGTAAAAATAGTTAAACAGGTATCTTTTCTGCAGACATTCTCAGAGCCTTTAATAGGTCAGTGTGCTTTGCGGTTATCCAAGAAGAGGTGGTATTTTGCAAAGCTTTTCAAAGCTATTTAACAAAATATCTTGTTTGGCATTTAGCACCTCTTTAAATCCTGGGAAATACGGCTTTATAAAGTACTTCAAAGCAGAGATTGTGTTTTATCTGATTTTTGTACCCCAGCCTCTAGGTCAGTGCCTGCCAAACAAAGAGATTCAATCAGTGTTTGAGGGCTTATTAAGTGAAATGATGAATGATAAATGAAATGGCAGTAGAGATATGGCCAAGCCGTAAACATAAATTCTATATAAGACTACCCTGAGCCTCTGTCCAGGACTTCCCAGAGCACTCCCAGAGAGCCACAAAATACAAAATGGATGTTGAGAAACTTTAGAGTAAGAACCTCAGCTCTCACCAGCATAGGAGATGCCACAGTGAGAATGGGGTAAATGGTGTTGGGACCAAATGCTTATTCCTTGGTGCCAAAAAAAGAAGAACCAGCACTGAGACAAAGAACTTTTCTAAGCAAGGCAATTTTACTTTCTCCAGAAAGGGTGCTTCTCAAAAGCTTGATTGTTGTGAGAACACACTGAACAAAGAAAGGCAGAGGTATTTTTTATTGCTGATGCATTGGGTCCTTACTGCTGTGTCCTGTCTCCATTGGCTGGAGCTGGTCCTCACAGTCTAGACTGATCCCGATTGGCTAAAAACTTTAAAACTTTCCTAAATAGGTAAATGCTCAATGGAGAACAAAGAAAGGAAAGGGGTTGTTTATGGGAAACTAGGAGAATAACATTTCCAAATAAGGAAGAGGTGTAGGCTGTAAGCCAGGAAATGCCTGGGCATGTTCAAATATGCCTGAGCAGGCTATAGGCCAGAACAAATAATTTGGTTAAAGTACAAGGACACAGAATGTACTTATTCCCTTACTATATTTAACAGCTACATAGGGCTTAATGAAGAGTTATTAGTAAAAAGCAAGGAAGCTTGAAGGAAATTGGTTTTTAAAAGAAACTATTATTTTTAACACATTATTTATTCTTTAACAAAAAGGGAAACTTTGAAGAGGAACTTACTTTTCACAATGGACGCTTCCTTAGTGAAGCAGGTGCTGCCTGTGCCCTGCTCATACTCATTGCTCTGCAACTGCCAGTACCTGCGTTTCTGTCTGAATTTTTCTCTTGCCGCAGAAGCCATCTCTACTGACCACTCAGCAGACCCCTGAGAACAACCCTGGATCAATGATCCACTGGAGTGGATATATAAATACCCCAGCTCCCTCACTGCTCAGATGGAATAACTCTAAGGATGTATTTTAACCACACCCAGAATTCTTGTGGGGGGTGGGATGTGCTTCAATGCCCACAGGGATCACTTGAAAATGACTGGCTTCCTCCCCATTCCTGCCTCCTCCTTCCCCAGTCCCTTGCCAGTGCCCCTGAGATTACCTGTGATATAAACTGCTTGCTCCTGATCCTTAACTCAGGATCAGGGGTTCTGGGGGGCCTCTGATAAAATATTGCTTATCCTTTCTATGAACTCTGGCCTGTCTCGACTCTACCTCAGTGGCTACAGGACTCTTAAGCCCTGGAAATTTCCCCTAAATTATTTCTTGAAGTCCTAGAAGGGGAACTTCCAGTGTGCCCACAGTCCTGTTTATCAGCTACAGTGCCCCACTGCTTGGCCCTGTCTTCACTGGCATTCACTGGCATTAAGGAGAGACTTGGTGGCATGCCTCATACTGTGTCAGGTGCTGGGGGTGCAAGGTGAGTGAGACAGTCTTGGAGGCTACCTTCATGACGCTTCCAGGATTTTGGAGGAAATAAGCATTATCACACAGATCTACATACAGGTGCAGTGATGCTAGATTTTCAGGTTTTGTTGCTTTAAGAAAAAAGAAGTAAGGCCAGGCATGGTGGTTTATGCCTGTAATCCCAGCATTTTGGGAGGCTGAGGTGGGAGTTTACTTGAGGTCAGGAGTTTGAGACCAGCCTGGCCAACATAGTGAAACCCTGTCTCCACTAAAAATACAAAAATTAACTGGGCATGGTGGAGCATGCCCTGTAGTCCCAGCTACTTGAGTGGCTGAGGCAGGAGAATGGCTTGAACCCGGGAGGCAGAGGTTGCAGTGAGCTGAGATTGTGCCACTGCACTACAGCCTGGGTGACAGAGTGAGACTCCATCTCAAAACAAAACAAAAAACGAGCCGGGTGCAGTGGCACGTGCCTGTAGTCCCAGCTACTCAGGAGGCTGAAGTGGGAGGATCACTTGACCCCAGGAGTTCTGGGCTGTAGTGCGCTATGCTGATCGGGTGTCCGCACTAAGTTCAGCATCAATATGGTGATGTCCCTGGAGCAGGGGACCACCAGGTTGCCTAAGGAGGGGTGAACTGGCCCAGGTTGGAAATGGAGCAGGTCAAAACTGTGCTGATCAATGGTGGGATTGCGCCTGTGAATAGCCACTGCACTCCAGCCTGGGCAACATAGCGAGACCCTGTCTCTAAAAAAAATTAAATTAAATTAAATTAAAAAAACAACAACAAAAGAAGTAAGGAGATTCTGATTTTTTTTTTTTTTTTTTTTTTGAGATGGAATCTCACTCTGTTGCCCAGGTTGGAGTGCAGTGGAACAATCACAGCTCACTGCAACCTCCGCCTCCCAGGTTCAAGTGATTCTCCTGCCTCAGCTTCCTGAGTAGCTGGGATTACAGGCATGCGCCACCCCACCTGGCTAATTTTTGTATTTTTAGTAGAGATGGGGTTTCATGAGAGTCAGGCTGGTCTCGAACTGCTGACCTCACAATCTACCCACCTCAGCCTCCCAAAGAGCTGAGATTACAGACTCAGTGAGCCACTGCACCCAGCCTTAGAGATTCTAATTTTTAACTGTGAACTTGTTTATTTTCAAAACATTGGTTAGGTTAAACAGATCACATCAGAAGGTTGGATGCCATTGGTGGTTCAAGAACCTGCACCTGCATGGGGCAGAGGGCCTCCCTAAGTGTGTGCTTGTGTGGGTGGCTTTTCCAGAACGTAGAGAAACACCTTCCCAAAGATGCATGTAGGCCTCCATCTCCCACAAACATAAAAGCCCTCCCAGGGTTGAAATGATGTTTTCAGGATCCAGCGCCCTCTCCAAGTTTCCCAGGCTTTCATTCCTCTCTTGGTCTGAGCTAAAAGCGATGTGAGTGGTCTCTTCTCAGCAGTCTTGGGGAGATGTAGCTTGTCCCAGGCTCCTGGTCTCAAAATAAAAGGTGAACAGAGCGGGGACAGTGCAAGGCACCCCTGAATCCTCCCCTGCTTCACGCCCCTCAGAGCTATGTCAAAGATACACAGGTCTTCTAAGCAACTTTGAGCAGGGACCCGCAGTGGCAGCCCTGGAGCAATGTTCCTGTTTCTCCTTTTGGAATCATCTGTCCCTGTCCTCCTAGCAACGGTCAGTCAACAGCAGGCGTGCAGTCCCCACACTGGTCCTCCCAGATGCCTCTGTCTCTACAGGATTCCTCCCAGCCTCCCCTTTCTTCCATAATGGGGAGAGGTCTGAAGGCTAAAGAGTTCAGGAAATATCTTGCCTCTCATTTGTCTGTTAACCTTGACCTGGGGCTGGGAGAAACTATGAATTTACATCAGCCAAGGTAGAGCAGCAGGTCCTTCCAAATCATCCCCAGTGACTTTTTTTTTTTTTTTTTTTTTTTTTGAGACAAAGTCTCACTTTTGTCTCCTAGGCTGGAGTACAATGATGCGATCTTGGCTCACTGCAACCTTTGCCTCCTGGGTTCAAGCTATTCTCCTACCTCACCCTCCTGAGTAACTGGGATTACAGATGCCCACCACCATGTCCAGTGGCATTTTTTAGTATTTTAGTAGAGACAGGGCTTTGCCGTGTTGGCCAGACTGGTCTCAAACTCCTGACCTCAAGTGATCCACCCACCTTGCCCTCCAAAAGTGTTGGGATTACAGGTGTGAGCCACCTCACCCAACCCATCACCAGTGACTTATAAATTGACACCAGGCAGATCATTTAAGTGTTTTTGGTGATTCAGTCTCTTATCTGTAATGTAGGTGTAATAATAGCATATTCAGAGTCGTGTGCCACCTAATTCATTAGCATTTCCTAATCCCCATGAGGTTCTAGGGGAAAGGGAGAGAGCAGCACTACACTATAGGATCACATATCTCAATTTACTGGAAGCAGCCAAATGGGGAAAATGATATTGAGGAATCTGATTTAGAATACTTCACAATGATGCATTAATATTTCACTCGACAGTCAAGAGTTTCCCAATGCAATTTGTCTTTCCATGTATGTTTCTGCAAATAGAACTGGCAGACTTTTTTCTCCCCAATCCCACCTCAATTCCAATCCCAGTTCCAATTGTTGAATTTCTTGCATGTGGTCTAATCCTATCGCCAAACATGAATGTGGGAACAAACTGGTTTTTAATAACATGGAAGAGGCAGGAGAAAGAGAGCCTTCCCCGAGTAATGAGACGTAGACAGCCTAACATTCTGGAAGAAGAAAAAACCTTTCTAGAGACTTTTTTTCCCCCAGAATCATCCTCATTAATATTAGAAGACATTTGCTGCCACTTTAAAAGAAGCTCTGTAACATTCCGGTAACTAGCACAGAACAAATTAATTTATTTCAGGTTAATTTGTAGCAGTACCCGGCAAAGCTCTTGCTCACACCTCTCCCCTCCAGCAGGTACACGGGAACCCATGCAACTTTCTGTGGGAACTTTGGACATGGCAGGTCCTTAGGAAGAGCTCGTTACCAAGGCAAGAGGAGCAAACTGTTCTTTCTCTTGCAGGAACCCACTAGAGTGAAAGACACAGGCGTTAAGCACAAGAGGAGGATCTGGGTATGTCTCTAATCTGTTGTTACTCTCCAGATATTCTTGACCCTGCCCTTACAAGGGTGGGTATATTAGAAGGGATGGGCATGGGGGTTAGGAGTGGGGTTCATCCACACCTGCTTCCAGCCCTAGAGACCAGCAGCACGATTTGTACTCCAGCCTCCACTTTCCCTTTGGGAAACCTACTCATTTTTTTTTAATTTTTATTTTTTTGAGATGTAATTTCACTCTGCTCTGTCACCCAGGCTGGAGTGCAGTGGCGTGATCTTGGCTCACTTAACTTCTGTAACTTCTCACTGTAACCCTCACTGTAACTTCTGCCTCCTGGGTTCAATCTGTCCTCCTGCTTCACTCCCAAGTAGCTGTGATTACAAGTGTGCACCACTCCGCCTGGCTAATTTTTGTATTTTTAGTAGAGACAGGTTTTACCATGTTGACCAGGCTGGTCTCGAACTCCTGATCATGAGTGATCTGCCAGTCTCAGCCTAGCAAAGTGCCACGATTACAGGCATGAGCCACCGTGCCTGGCCGGAAACCTACTCATGAGACCAAAGAGCACCCACTAACCAGAGCCGTCTAGGGATCTCTCTGAAAGCATAGCAACACCAAGGCGCATATTCAGCTCACTGGCCAGCCTGGTTCTGACCTCACACTGACTGCTGCCTCTGCCTTCCGGGTTGTTCAGTACTTGGAATCTTACCCCGCCCATGGGTGTGGAAGGAGGTAGGGGGTCCCACTCATCTGTATGTGTGAGCTGACTTCATCTTCACAACAGTCTTGCTGTACAGAGGCTGTCGCTCTGCCTATTTTAAAAGTTGAAATAAACTTCCTATAACATAACATTAACCACTTTAAAATGCACAATTCAATAGCTCATTATCCCCATTTCATAGGTGAGGAAACAGTGACTCCAAAGAAGGCATTTGAGATCATCTAGCCAGTCACCCAGAGAGGCAGGAGTCTCCCCTACAGGGCAAGGGGCCAAGGGGCCTGGCCTGGCTCACTCATGTTTGTATTTTTGGAGCTGGGGCAGAGTCAGTGCTCAGTAAATACTGAATGAATAAATGCTAGCGTAAATGGCTAATGAATGTCCATGCACCCACACTATTGTATTTCACCGCGGTCCCTCTTTGGGGATAAGATTTCTTGGATTTTGCCTCCTCTAGCTCTTGATAAGTGACCCCCGGGCTCAGAGCAAAGCAGGCTATAAGGGGAGCCAAGCTCACAGGGGCTAGCCCCTTGTTTGGACAGACACGTGGCCAGGCATGGTGGCTCACACCTGTAATTCCAGCACTTTGGGAGGCCAAGGCAGGCAGATCACCTGAGGTTGGGAGTTCAAGACCAGCCTGACAAACATGAAGAAACCCCATCTCTAATAAAAATACAAAACTAGCCGGGCATAGTGGCACATGCCTGTAATATAAGCTACTCGGGAGGCTGAGGCAGGAGAATTGCTTTAACCTGGGAGGTGGAGGTTGCGGTGAGCTGAGATTGCGCTATTGCACTACAGCCTGGGCAACAAGAACAAAACTCTGTCTCAAACAAAAAACAAGACAGACATGCCCCCTTCCCTGCCATAGCCTCCAGCCAAGCTCCATCCACCCCTGAGGCTGTAGCACCTCCAGTGGCCCTGCCAGGGACAGATGTGCCATCAGTTCTGTCCTCACTAGCTGTGTGAACTTGACCAAGTCGCATAGCTTCTCTGGGTCTCAGTTCCTCATTTATAAAATGAAACAAATAATAATAAGGCTCTCATACAGATAAGATGGGACTGACTTTTTGAAGTTTAGCATGGTAGTTCTGTTCTTAGTGCAACTACAGAAAACGTCTTTCATGATGTCTACATGGAAGTGCGTTGTACTAGTCTCTCTATGTCTCGGTATTTGGACGTTTTTATTGTGTTTTTTAAAATAAAGGGACTCTGGCTGGGTGTGGTGGCTCGTGCCTGTAATCCCAGCACTTTGGGAGGCCAGGGTGGACAGATCACGAGGTCAGGAGATTGAGACCATTCTGGCTAACGTGGTGAAAACTCATCTCTACTAAAAATACAAAAATTAGCTGGACATGGTGGCATGTGCCTGTAGTCCCAGCTACTAAGGAGGCTGAGGCAGGAGAATTGCTTGAACCCGGGAGGTGGAGGTTGCAGTAAGCCAAGTTCGAGCCACTGCACTCCAGCCTGGGTGACAGAGCAAGACTCCGTCTCAAAACAAAACAACAACAACAAAAAGCGAAAGCAGAGGTGGAAGGCCAGGGAGGAAGTCTCCACAGGGGGCCTTTTCACTGCGCTTCTCTGATGGAAAGACATTAGATGACTCTGTAGAACCCAGCACTGAACATGGTTAGCCTGTGAGAGGGACAGGACACACAGCATGGTTTCTTCGAGCCTTATCTTCCCAGCAGCTATTGTCTTAGATCCCTCACCCTTAGGGTGCACTTGCAGACTCACATCACACCCCACTTCCTGCTATGTTCTTACATCTCTTAAGGTTCATGATGAAAATGAACATTGGCATATCTTGCCCTCTTTGTCCAAGAACCAGCCCATTCCCCACCCTCCCTTTTTTTCTTTTTGAGACAGAGTCTCACTCTGTCACTAGGCTGGAGTGCAGTGGTGCAATCTTGGCTCACTGCAATCTCTGCCTCCTGGGTTCAAGTGATTTTCCTGCCTCAGCCTCCCGAGTAGCTGGGACTACAGGTGCATACCACGACACCCAGATAATTTTTGTATTTTTAGTAGAAACAAGGTTTCACCATATTGGCCAGGATGGTCTCCGTCTCTTGGTCTCGTGATCCGCCCGCCTCAGCCTCTCAAAGTGCTGGGATTACAGGTGTGTGCTACCGCACCAACCAGGGTCTTTGTTCTTGGAGGTATAGCAGGGACACTGTTTGAGATCTGAAAGGCACAGATATAAACATCTCTCCCTCATCCACCTCTGCCTTCAAACATCTCCCCCACTGCCCTGTCCCACAATCTTAAATTTCATCACTCACCATCCTTTGGGTATTATCTCTGAAAGCTCTTGTTAATAAGTAGAAGGGCTAGCACACTTTGGGGTGGATAGTGCCCCTGCCACAATACCCTGTATTGCTTCCAGATATGGACATGTGCTGGATTTATGGGGCTACCTGGCATCCTTCCCGCCTCCTTTCCAGGGGGTTTTCCCTACTGTAGGAATCTCAGACAATGGGGTACACATAGAACCATGCTGGAGCACAGCTCACAAGCCCAACAGCATCAACTTTTAAATTCTCAGGAATCCTTTGAGCGGGTTGTTAATTGGTTGGCAAATAAAAATCAGTGATGGTGAGAATGTCTTCACCATGGAAGTCAGCAAATGCTACAAATCAGGGCTTTTCCCGTTCGTGAGCAAGCTGTTAAACGTTTCCCAGCCCAACCACCAGGCACAGCACCTGGTTTAGCCACCTGATCCTCCTTCTGAGGCCTTGACTCTCAGGCCAGGGACCCAAGACACAGGAACAAGACAGAATCCATGTACTATAGGAGCATCTGGCCATGGCGGGGTGGGGGAGATATGGTGGGGGAGGCGGCAGTGCCCAAGGGTGTCAGAGTCTGCTGCCCCTCCCTGGCATGACTTTGGCCAGGTCTTCCTCCTGCCTGCCTTCCTTCATTTCCTGCCCAATTTCCAAGCCGCCTTCTCCTGCCTTCCCGTCCATTTCAAGAGCTTCCCTTTTCTGCTATGTTAACCATAGTCACCTATATGAAGCTGAGGAGTCTGCTTCATATAGGGGAGTAATCATCTGACAGACAGAGGTGTCTGAGAAAAGCAAAGAAGCTCTCATTTTGATTCCTCAAGAAGGGCGGCTGCTTGGAGCAGAGCAGCCCCGGCTTAGTTACTTAGCAAACATTTATGGAGCACCTACTGTGTGCAGGCACTGCCCTAGTGCCAGGATAGGAAAAGGGCAGGTACATTTTCGTCCTCAAGGAACTCACCACCTAGCTAATGGAAGCAGCTCTCAAACAACTAATAATGCAATGAATTTTTCTGTGGACTGCTCCATCATCATTGGGTTATACCACATTACTGATCCATATTTGAATCCTGCGGTGGGTAAAGTACCATGTACCATACAAAGGGGCATACTGAAAAAGATGAAACAATCTGTCCCTCCCTCCCGAGTTCACAGTTTAGCTGACAACACAGGTACATGCTCGTGCTGCTGAATAACCTTCCAGCACAAGTTTCCACTTGTCAGGAGCACGGGGAGCTGTAGCTTCAAACTTTGGGGATCAGGAAAGGCTTATGTGAAGGGCGTGAGATTTGAGCACAGCCTGGACTGTGATTAACAACAAGAAAAAGAAAAAAGCTCAACAATGCAGAAAACATACCTGTAAAATTAGCCACCTGAAATCTTGCTGCCCAAAGGTGATCACGGTTAGCACAGCCATAGGCTCCCTTCTGCACAGCTGAAGGATCCCGTGGGCACATGCTTGTATAACCAGCTGTTTTCACTCAATAATGCAGCATGGACACTTTTCCACGCCAATTATTCCTAATCTACATCGCCATTTAAGCGGCCGGAGAATATTCCATTATACGGATGTACTCTAAATTAATCAAATCCCCATCGATAAACATTTAGTGTTGCGGTCAAGGGTTCAGACTCTGGAGCCTCAGAGCGTGGCATCAATCCTGGCTCTGCCACTCCAGGCTGAGTGATGGTCAGCAGAAACCTGGCCTCTCTGAGTAGGCTCCTGCTCTATTAAGTGGAGGTGCAGTTGTCCCTCGGTATTAATGGGAATTGGTTCCAGGAGTCCCATACCAAAATCCACACATGCTCAAGTCCCTTATATAAAATGGTGTGATATTTGTATATAACCTGCACACATCCTACTGTATACTTTAAATCTTCTCTGGATTCTTTTTTTTTTTTTTTTTTGGAGACGCAGTCTCACTCTGTCGCCCAGGCTGGAGTGCAGTGGCGCCATCTCCGCTTACTGCAACCTCTGCCTCCCAGGTTCAAGCAATTCTCCTGCCTCAGCCTCCTTAGCAGCTGGGACTACAGGCGCGTGCCACCATGACAGGCTAATTTTTGTATTTTTAGTAGAGACAGGGTTTCACCATATTGGCCAGGCTGGTCTCAAGCTCCTGACGTAGTGATCTGCCCGCCTGGGCCTCCCACAGTGCTGGGATTACAGGCGTAAGCCACCATGGTTGGCCCTCTGGATTACTTATAATACCCCATACAATGCCAACAGTTCATTTCACTCTCGTGGATTCAATGTAATAGTACTTGGGCATGGCAAATTCAGGTTTTGCTTTTTGGAACTTTGCAGAATTAAAAAAATATATATTTTTAATGCACAGTTGCTTGAATCCACACATACGGAGGGCTGACTGTGTTAACAATACTGTCCCTGGCCATGCGTGGTTACCGTCCCTGGCCATGCGCGGTGGCTCATACCTGTAATCCTAGCACTTTGGAAGACAGAGGAAGGCGGATCACAAGGTCAGGAAGTTTGCGACCACCCTGGCTAAAATGGTGAAACCCCGTCTCTCCTAAAAATACAAAAAATTAGCTGGGTGTGGTGGTGCACACCTGTAGTCCCAGGTACTCAGGAGGCTGAGGCAGGAGAATCGCTTGAATCCGGGAGGCAGAGGTTGCAGTGAGCTGAGATCATGCCAGTGCACTCTAGCCTGGGTGATAGTGAGACTCTGCCACACACACACACACACTCTGCGGTCCCCGAGGCAGAGAGATATGTTGTGAGTAGCTATTTGTAAAATGTTTAGAACAGTTTCTAGCACTTAGTAAATGCTCAGTTAAGGCCAACTACCGTTACTGTTAAGCAGGACTGTGGCCATCCTCTGTGTTTAGAATGTCTATCTCTCCACACCCTTCTCAGCACCTACTTAGGATAAACACGGGAAATGGAATGAAATCATCAAACAGTGCACTTATTTTAAATCCTGATAAATATCCAATTGCCCTCCAGAAATGCACCGGCCGCTGGTGGGCAGGGGGACAGCCCCTGCCTCCTAACTGCAGCCCCGGGGACCCTCACCCGCCATCCACACCGCCGGTGAGCTTTCCTGATTCTCCCAGCCTTCCGGGTGGCTTTTGGAATATAAAGCAGGAGGAAAATTAGCAGCAAGTCAGATCCTCTCACTTTGATTTCTAGAAGGAAAGCTAGAGTTGAGGCCATGTTGGAAAATATAGGTCAGATCTCGGTTTCTGTGGTTACCAGACACTGTCAACCACCAGTGACTCCCTCCCTCGGGGCGATGCCAGGGTTCTGAGGCCAGGCGGTCGGGCCTGGCCCTTGCCAGGGTCCGGGGTCTGCTGCCCCGCGGGCCTGGAGGGTCTGCACCGGGGCGAGGGCCCGCGGGCACCCTGCTCTGCGCTTCTTTTCGCGGGGAAGGAGCCGGAGGGCTTGGCGGGGCTGCCGGCGGGGTCCGGGTTCGCGCCGATCCCGCCAGTTTCCGCGCGCCGGCGGCTGCAGGGTGGGCACGGGCCGGGCCCGCGGGAGGAGGGGGAGGCCGGGCGCCGCGGGAACAATGTGGTCGGTTGTTTTGCCGACTGTCAGCCTCGTTCCCGGATCCTCCTTTCCACGCCTCTTGGCCTAACCGCCGCGGGCCCGGCGCGCGGAGGGAAGAGCCCCCTTATTTGGTCTTGGAAAGAAAGGGGAAAGGTTATCCTCGGATGCCTGCGGCGTTGGGTCATCGGCCCGCAGCGGCCGGCCCGCACGCGGGAGCAGCTCCGACTCCCGCCGGCAGGGGGCGGTGCCGGGCAGCGCCGCGGAGCAGCCGCTGGTAAACAGGCCCGCAGGTTCCGCCGCAGGCGCGGATCCGCTCCTGTGAGTGGGGAGGAGGTGGGGGCGGGGGAGGGGGCGGCGTCTGAGGCCGGGAAGGAGGGGGAAAAGAAGAAAACAAAACCTTTTTATGGCTAGTCAAGCTTCCAAAATTGGAAAACCGTTTCAATTTGAGGGTGTGACTTTGCCATGTCGATTCCATGTGAAGCATCTGGGAGCGCACGGGGTGGGGGAAGGGGTGGGGTGCGGGGTGCGGGAATCTGTGTTAAGATGAGCTGTGCCATTGGGGTGCAAGTTACTAAGATAATTCAAAAGGTATAATTTGGGATCAATGTCGGCTCGGGTATTTTCCTCCCCCTGCCTTCTCTTCTTCACTCCTCCCTTCACCCCTGCTTTTCCAGCCTCTCAGGTGAACCTGGTGATGTGCAGCCGGTCACGTGCCTTTTCGTGGCCTGAAGGGGATGGAAACCCATGTTTCTAAGTCTCTTACCCTGGGGAGCTCAGAAAGGCAAAGGTCACCCAGACAGCAAGTGACCAAGCTGCGATTCGAGCCCTGGTCCTTCACGCTTCAGAGCCAAAGCTTGTCCATGGTGAAGAGCACATTACCTCGCCAATGACTCCTCCAAATAAAGCTCGTGTAATATGTGTCATTCTTCGACGACCTTTAAAAAAGAACCAAAACAGTAACTGGTTTGACTTTTTCAGCAGAGCAAAGGAAAAGGGCATCAGCACGTGGAGGCGAGTCTAGTGGGTGAACCTGCTCCCCAGAGGTGGGATAGAGGAGGCAGGGTGGGGGGAGGGGGGATTCGTTTCTCTTCAACTGCCCCAGGGGCTCTTGCCCATCTCCAGAGTGGCTCTGGGGTCCTATCCTGCCACCGTACTTGTTTCTCCACAGAGCCTTCCAAAGAGGGGCCTGGCGGGCGGGGAAGCTGTTGCTAACTTCTATTTTCTATTTTAGGCGAGTTGCAAGCAGCCCTGTGTTTGCCTGCTGGTCCCACACGGTCCTGCGCCCCTTCTCATTGTTGGAGCTGCCTCCTGAGGGGGTTACCAGTAATTTTCACTCATAAGATCTGCCTCGGGTTTCTTCATCTGGAAAGAAATTAATTTTCCAAGTCATATATATATATATTTTTTTAGTTACAGACAACTTTTAAAAGAGTCACTGTGACAGTTTCATGGTTACCTTAGATTAGAAGGTGCCAGTTTCTTTTTTTAAAAAAAGAAAATTTGCGTGAACAAAATTAAATCCAAGAAACATGGCTTTTCTCTAGCTCTTTTTGTAAAATAGTTAAAAAAAAAAAAAAAGAATAAAGAAAATAAGCTGCTTCTATCAGTTTTGGGGACTTCCCAGGTTTCCAGACATTTACTTAGTTTGATACATAGTATATTTCTGTGGGAAAAGTACACCAAGAATATCTTGTAGGTCATTAGTTTTTGGCGTTGTTGTGTTGGTTACAGTCAGCTCCACAGTATGAACAAGTCGATCAGCTCCAGGAAGGCCTCCCATTTCCTAGTGGAAAACCTCAGGCCTTTTCCACTACTCTTGTGTCTTGCTCATGACTGCACCTTTTGTTGCTGGTCCCTTGCTTGGCACTTCCGAGCTGACAGGCTGGGACACAGGCTCACTGTCCTTGGCAATGATTCTGCTAACCCCAGATACCAGCTTCCTTGAGAACCAGCAGTCACTTCCTGTTGGCGGCAACCCCATCTAGGTTTTCCCTGACGTCCTAGAACCCAGATCCCCATCCCAGGAGCCAGTAAGAGTCCTTCGCAGGGTCAGGAATGTGGATGGGTTTGCCCTGGTGTTGTAAGTAAAATTTCGATGCTTCAAAAGAAATAGCACACGAAGGTAAGTCAAGTAAACAGCAAGGCAGTTTGCTTCTATAGAAGGGTGCAGGGCACATGGACAGAGTAACGATGGCCTGTCTGCCACACACTTGGACAAGGTGGGAAAGAACACTTATGCCTGACAGGGTCATCCCTACTGCGGAGTCAGTTCCCTATTGGTTAGGCTTAGACTGCCCAAGCTAGACTAATCCCGATTGGCTATTTTACAAAGAGCAGGGGTCCGAGCTGGGGTGGCAGGGTGGGAAGGACAGTAACCAGCATGTCAGAGCACATAGCCAGGGGTGATCAGGTGACCAAGATGAGTCAGGATGGAGGAGGAGGGAGACGGGGAGCAGATGTGAATTACTGATTAGAACTGGTGGAGAAGGTTTGTTTACTGGAATGGCAAGGAAGTTAAACTCTAAAATAGAGAATTAAAGAATAAGAGACTGAATACTGATTCTTTGAAGAGAAACTTGGGATTCACTATAGCACCTGGCATCCCAGAGCCGAGGTCCCCATCCCAGGGGCCAGTAAGAATCCTCAGCAGGGTCAGGAACGTGGCAGCATGCTGCTGGCTTGTCCCTTCCAGATGCTGTGGCAGGCTGGAGCCTGGTGGTCCCTAACGCCTGCTTTGGCTCTGTAATTGTTCTTGAGGTTCTTGTCACCACAAAACTACTCCCAAATGTAGATAGGGTTCCATTCCGTTGCCTGGATTCTGCTCTCTGTTTATGCCTTGAGGCAGCTAGAGCCCAAGGAACGTCACACTGTCCCACCATCATCTCAGTGACTGCCCTGTTTGGAGGGGCAGTGGTGCCCAGCAATGGAACAAGGACACAGGGAAAGAGCCGCACAGCCTTGGTCACACTCCTTGAACTCTTCGTACTCCCACCGTGGTGAGGATTTAGTGATACCTTCATATGTGAAGGACTTAACGCAGTACCTTCCCCCTGGGGAGCACAGGAGGGCAGACCTCCCAGGGTAGTTCAGAGGACTGCATGAAATAATGCCTGGAAAAACCCTTAGTCCAGGGCCTAGTACTTAGAGAGGGCTCAGTCATGTGGCCAGTAGTATAATCAGCTACTTCTTTTGGAGGGTCGGCTACATGCTACAAACGAAGGTTCTTGACATATACATTTGAATCTTTATGGTAACCTAGAATGTAGACAAAATTATTGCATGTACAAGGAAATCAGAATCAGGCTAAGTAAATTAACCGATGTCACACTGTTAGTATATGGCAGGGCCAGGATCCATCTGGCTCTGAAGTGTGTGGCCTTTCAGTTATGGGCAACCTGGGACAAAAGAATAAATCACAAACAGTCCTGTGGAGTGAGCTGCAGGGTCGTCGTCGTGGAGAGGAATGTGAACTGATTCCTTAATGTAAATAACTGGCTGTTAGCCATGTGTCTTTGAAATGGCTGTAGAACACAGTGACAAAAGGCTAATTACACATATACATATAATGCCAGTGGCTAGCAGCTACCTTTGGGTCTCCTGAATGCTGTCTGCTTAAATCCTTCAAGCCACATGGCAACCCTTTTAAGTCCAGGCTTGTCAGGACTCTTTCTGTTTTCTGAAAAAGACGAAATCCAACCCAGACTGATTCAATCAAAAAAGAGATTTAATTGACTTATGAAACTGATAATGGAAAGGTCCAGCTTCAGGCATAGCTTGATCCAGGAGATTAATAATATTATATGAACTGGCCTTCTCCATATCTCAGCTCTGTTTTTCTCCCTGTTGCCTTTATTATCAGGTTGGCTCTTTCAGTGACCCCTTTTTTGTTTCTTGTTGGCCAGGCCTAAGAAAACTTAGAGCCTTGGGTCTCTAAAAGAAATCATGGTTCCCTTTATATTTTATTTTATTTTATTTTTAGAGACAGGGTATCACTATGTTGCCCAGGCTGGAGTGCAGTGGCTATTCACAGGTGCGATCCCGTTACTGTTCAGCACGGGAGTTTTGACCTGCTCCATTTCCGACCTGGGCCGGTTCACCCCTCCTTAGGCAACCTGGTGGTCCCCGGCTCCCAGGAGGTCACCATATTGATGCTGAACTTAGTGTGGACACCTGATCAACAGAGTGTACTACAGCCCAGAACTCCTGGGGTCAAGCAGTCCTCTCACCTCAGCCTCCCGAGTAGCTGGGACTACAGCCATGCGCCACCACATCGGGTGGTTCTCTTTATTAAAAGAGGTCAGGGATGCTGGGCAGGCAAGTAGGACAGATGTCCACCACACCCTGCCCATGTACGCCATGGATCAGAAAGATAGTAGAGAAAAGGCCAGGCATCGATGGTTCACACCTGTAATCCCAGCACTTTGGGAGGCCGAGGTGGCAGATCACTTGAAGTCAGGAGTTCAAGACCAGCCTGGCCAACATGGTGAAACCCCATCTCTACTAAAAACACAAAAATTAGCTGGGTGTGGTAGCAGGCACCCATAATCCCAGCTACTCAGGAGGCTGAGGCAGGAGAATTGCTTGAACCTGGGAGGCAGAGGTTGCAGTGAGCCAAGATGGAGCCACTGCACTCCAGCCTGGGTGAGAGCAAGACTCCATCTCAAAAATAAATAAATAAATAAATGACAGAGAAAAAGCCTTGATATCCATAAAGATTGAGTGTGAAGGTTGTTAGAAATCTTCAATGTCCTAGTGTAGCAGAATGCCTTAAAAATATGGTACATAATAATATAAACAGAATACATAATAAGATGCTGTAACAATATAAATATATACAAATAGGTATAAGTGTGCCTATTTGTACCTATGCAATATTATAATGTAATGATAATAAGTGAATGTAAAAATAAGTAAAGTCTTACTGAACCTACTGAACTAAAGATCCCGGTAGAGCCTTAATGAGAGTCACTGCACACACAACTATAAATAAAACATTACAAATCCACACCGAGGGTGGATACCCAGCTGTTGACTAGGTTTGTTCACAGGCTGCGTGCTGATTTGTTCCTTACACCAATCTGATGCAATTCAAACCCATGCCTCGAGCAAATTGGCAGATTATTAGATGTCATGGACCTTTGGTCACTTCTCTAACAGTTAAGCTTGAGAGCAGTCACTGGGCAAATACTAAGGTGTTGCTTTTGTGCCATTAAATGTGCCCTGAGCTGAGGGAGAGGCCATCGAAGCACGCTCCACGCGTTTCAAGACGGAGGGTGTTGGAAAGTGGGCAAACCTACCGCCTTCTCTCTGGGGGGTCTCTCAATACTCTTGCCTCCGCTCTGAGCCTTGTACATAACACACCCAGTCTCGCACTATCGCTGTCACTGAATTGGGGACTCTGCACCCCCATTCAGAAAGCAGTGTCCATTTGTCCAAGAACACTTCAATGTCATGCCCCACTGGTGAACAGAGAGCAGATAAAAACTGCCCCTGCACAGATGTCTGCATCTCCACCATGTGCCAGCCCTCCTCCCATTTGTCTCTGATGCTCTGCCTCCAGGCACTCTCCAGGTCCTCGAGTGCCCTGCTATGCAGGTCTATTTTGGACCTGAGGATGGTAACGACAGTAACCAGCTACAGTCATGCATTGCTTAACAACGGGGATACGCTCTGAGAAATTTGTCATAAGGCGATTTCGTTGTTGTATGAAGATGATAAAGTCTACTTACACAATACATAGCCTAGTACACCCCTAGGCTGTACAATGTAGGCTCATTGCTCCAAGGCTATAAACCTGTACAGTGTCATTGTCCCCAATGCTGTAATTGTAATACAATGGTTTTGTGTATCTAAACAAATCTAAACATAGAAAAGGCAGAGTAAAGATACAGCATTATAATCTTTATAAAAACAATTAATAAGCTTTATTTTAGAACAGTTTTACATTTACAGAATAATTGAGCAAAAAATACACAGAATTCCATACATCCCTCCACTGCTCTCTCACCCACCCCTCCGTGGTTTCTGCTATTAACATCTTACATGTAGTACATTTCTTACAATCAATAACCAACATTGATACACTGTTATTAACTATAATCTAGAATTTACATTAAGGTTCACTCTTTGTGTCATACAGTTCCATGGGTTTTGACAAGTGCATAATAACACGTATTATAATTTTTTTTTTTGAGTCAGAGTTTCGCTCCTGTCACCCAGGCTGGAGTGCAGTGGCATGATCTTGGCTTACTGCAACCTCTGCCTCCCAGGTTCAAGCAATTCTCCTGCCTCAGCCTCCCAACTATCTGGGAGAGAGTGAAAGGAATGTCTGTGGGACACTTTCTGCCATGGGCAATGGAAGCTCTGTCCTGCTGGGGCTCCCCTGAGGGACCATGTGAAATACACTTAAGGAGCATCCCACTGCAGTGAGGAGCGAGGTGCTTATCTCCAAATTCTGCTCATGGCTGAAGGATGCTCTTAGGAGCGCATGGATCTCGCAGCACTTCCAACGTGCACCTGAGCCAGCTGGCTGCCCCACTGTAGCCACAGAAGACTCTCAGGCAGAGAGAGGCAGGTGTTAGAAAGATGGAGCTGTCAACGCATCAGGAGCTGTTCACCAAGGTCCCAGAGAGCTGACAGCATCTGCCCCACTACCAGCGTGGGGCAGAGGTACAGAAATTGGGCAGGAGTCTGAGAACCAGGAGGGATCAGAGGAGCTGACTTGCAGGTGTGTGTGCACGGGACGGGGGCGGGAGGAGGAGCGAGGGGGCTGAGTGGGCCAGGAGGAGCTTGAACCATGCTGAGAATCATGGGAACTGCTGTGAACTGCTGCGATGGGGCTCACAGCTCACAGAGGGATAGAAGCACCCCTCTTGCTGCAGTGTGGACAGTGATCCAGAGAGGATCGGAATACGAGAAGAGATTAGGTAGGTGGTTCTTGCTGGGGTCTAGGTGGGAGATGACGCCGGCTGGGCCAAGGGAGGTGGTGGTTGAGTTGGGGGAGTAGGGTTAAAGTTGGCAGGAGTGCCACTCTGTCTGCTTTGCCTCATACCCTGCCACATCTTTGCCAAGGGGCATGGTGACTCCTCGCTGGACCTCCTTTTTCTTTTTTTTTTTGAGATGAAATCTCGCTCTGTTGCCCAGGCTGGAGTGCAGTGGCACGATCTCGGCTCACTGCAACCTCTGCCTCACCGATTCAATCGATTCTCCTGCGTCAGTCTCCTGAGTAGCTGGGACTACAAGCACACACCACCATGGCTTGCTAATTTTTGAATTTTTAGTAGAGACGGGGTTTCACCATGTTGATCAGGCTGGTCTAAAACTCCTGACCTCATGATCCACGCACCTCGGCCTCCCAATGGATCTACTCTTACTGACCCCTCATCTCAAGAGAGGATGAGACAGTATAAGGAACACCTGAAAGAAGAAAGGGTATGTGTAAGAGGTGAATCAATTTGAGCTCATGGAAAGTAGTGGTAAAAATGGACTCAGGTGAGCTTAAGTATGAAAGGCATTCATTAGGAGGCTAACAGAAGTCATCAAACCTGATGGCTTAGGAAATGGACAGGAACCAAGATGGCTCCAGTTGGTCAGACAGCAGGAATCCCCTGTTCTTTCATTCCCCAAACATTTACTGTGTGCCTACTAGGTGCCAAGCAACAGCATATCCACAGATTTCAGAAGAGCCAGTGGGATAAGAGCATATGAAGGTGAAAGAGGGCGACGGGGCCACACAGGGCATGGGAGGTTCCGTTTCAGATGCAGGGGACAGAATTCCTTTCCAATGATGCCAACGGAGGAGATTCCTGAATGCAGAGAATGTGCAGCCTTGCAAATCTCTGTGGAGCAAGCATCCCCAGTAAAAGAATGGGGGCTAGAACAAGCTGTCTGTCATGGGATCAGTTAGACCCATGTGGCTACTGCCAAGTGAGCAGGCAACAGTGAGGGCTGTGGACTTTGAGTGAAATGGTGAGCTATGGAAAGGATTTGAACAGGGGGATAACCATAACCCTGTTTGACTTACATGCTGAAAGAATCCTTCTCCCCTCCCCCTCCCCACTCCCCCCTCCCCCCTCCTCCCCTCCCCGCTTCCTCCTCACCCTCCTCCTCTTCTTTCTTTTTCTTCTTCAACAAATGGGATCTAACTAAAGAGCTTCTGCAGAGCAAAAGAAACTGTCAATAGGGTGAACTGGCAACCAACAGAATGGGAAAAAATTTTTTGCAAGCTCGCTCTATTGCCAGGTTGGAGTACAGTGTTTTGATCTCAGCTCACTGCAACCTCCACCTCCCTGGTTCAAGTGATTCTCCTGCCTCAGCCTCCCCAGTAGCTGGGACTATAGGTGCGTGCCACCACACCCAACTAATTTTTGTATTTTTAGTACACCACACCCAACTAATTTTTGTATTTTTAGTAGAGACGGGGTTTCACCATGTTGGCCAGGATGGTCTTTACATATATCTTGACCTTATGATCCGCCCGCCTCACCTCCCAAAGTGCTGGGATAACAGGCTTGCGCCACCGCACCCAGCCTTTTTTTTTTTTTTTTTAAATGGGTTTGATTCTGTTGCCCAGGCTGAAGTACAGTGGCTCAATCATGGCTCACTGCAACCTCTGCTTCCCCAGGCTCAAGTCATCCTCTGACCTCAGCCTCCTGAGTAGCTAGTACTACAGGTGTACACCATCACATCTGGCTAATTTTTGCATTTTTGTAGAGATGCTGTTTCACCACATTGCCCAGGCTGGACTTGAATTTCTGGGGTCAAGCGATCTGCCCACCTCAGCCTCCCAAAGTGCTGGGACTACATGCATGAGCCACGCTCCCCACCAACATCCTAAAAGAATTCTCTGACCCCCCACTTGTGGAACATAGAGTAGAGAAGCACTCAGGAGAGAGCCGTGGTAAGAGGCATCCAGGTGGGGGTCTCAGCAGCAGGTGATAGGGATTGAGGGAGCTGTTCCAGCAGGGAGTAAGAAATAACAAGACCCTAGATATTCTTTGGAGGTGGAATTGACAGTATTAGTGGATGCGATAAAGTAGGAAGAGAAAGAGAAGTTTAAGAATTCTCAGGCTCAGGTGGAGGTTGTGGTGAGCCGAGATCACACCATTGTGCTCCAACCTGGGCAACAAGAGTGAAATGCCGTCTCAAAAAAAAAAAAAAAAAAAAAAAAAAAAAAAAAAAAAGAAAGAAAGAATTCCCAGGCTCGTAGGGCACAGTGGCTCACACGTGTAATCCCAGCACTTCGAGAGGCTGAGGCTGGTGGATCATGAGGTCAGGAGTTTGAGACCAGCCTGGCCAATATGGTGAAACCCTGTCTCTACTAAAGATACAAAATATTAGCTGGGGGTGGTGGCATGTGCCCGTAATCCCAGCTACTTGGGTGGGCTCAGGCTGCCCCCTCTCAGGACAAAGCTTCTCAGGGAATGCCCCGGATGAGGTTCAGTGTATTGTTAAAAATGAAGTGGGATGTGAGATGACCGAAAAATGAGACTCCACTAGAAGGTAAGTCTGGCCGGGTGCGGTGGCTCAAGCTTGTAATCCCAGCACTTTGGGAGGCCGAGGCGGGTGGATCACGAGGTCAAGAGATCGAGACCATCCTGGTCAACATGGTGAAACCCCGTCTCTACTAAAAATACAAAAAATTAGCTGGGCATGGTGGCACGTGCCTGTAATCCCAGCTACTCAGGAGGCTGAGGCAGGAGAATTGCCTGAGCCCAGGAGGCGGAGGTTGCGGTGAGCCGAGATCGCGCCATTGCACTCCAGCCTGGATAACAAGAGCGAAACTCCATCTCAAAAAAAAAAAAAAAAAAAAAAAGAAGGTAAGTCTGAGACTTGCATGATGTGCAAGTGTGTTGAAGGGCAGTTGTGTCGACCAGGAGCCAGTCTGGGCCATGGGCTGTAAGAGCAGGGCTGGGGCTGGGGGCAATGAGCAGAACATCCAAGGAGGTGAGTTTTGATTTAGTACATGGCAGAAACTCCCAGTCCCTTGCAAGATCCCTTAGGCCAGTGGGATGCAGCCATTCCCCGATATTGGCTACATTTGAGCATCAGCAGGTCAAGCACTTGGGATGCAGAAGAAGCAAGCTAAGCATGGTGGGCAGTTGAACCAGGTGAGGGGTTCAAAGTATTTGCACTGAGCACTGCCGTCAGGAGAGTATTTTAAGGCTGTGTTGTGTGCACGTGTGTGTGTGTGTGTGTGTGTGTGTGTGTGTGTGTTTATGCAAATGTATATTACATTCTACCAGCATAATAATAGATATGCCTACAAGAAACCAACACAAAATACACTTTTAAAAGAATAAGTGGCTGAGCATGGTGGCTCACGCCTGCAATCCCAGCACTTTGGGAGGTCGAGGCAAGTGGATCACGAGGTCAGGAGTTCAAGGCCAGCCTGACCAACATGGTGAAAGCCTGTCTCTACTAAAAATAACAAAAATTAGCCGGGCATGGTGGTGTGTACCTGTAATCTCAGCTACTCAGGAGGCTGAGGCAGGAGAATTGCTTGAATCCAGGAGGCAGAGGTTGCAGTGAGCTGAGATGCAGCCTGGGTGACAGAGTGAGATTACATCTCAAAAAAAAAAAAAAAAAAAAAAAAAAGGAATGAGCAATAAATAAAATAAATCTATTTTGAATTAATTTTTCTTTAATTAATTAACACTAAAAATTTTTTATCACCAAGTATTTGAGTAATTGTTGGTATTTTAGGGTCATGTGATTGAAAATATTTTATTATTGTTTTATGGATTTACCACTCTGTAATAGTGTAATATGGAAGCCTGCCTCTAAATTTAGTTTCTTTGAATACTCAGTTTTAATAACTGTTGAGCTGTGTAAGATAACTTTCAAAGATGCCTGATTCCAATTGGCAGACATGCATCATTGGCCGTAGTTAATGAATCATGACTTTTTTTTCCATTCTAGCCATCAACTGATCAAAAAATTTTAAATGAGATTGGTTAGTAATTCTCCATTTCCTTTCATGTTCATCAGCTATTCTTGAAAACTAATTTGGAAAATATTAGAGTTTTATATTGTTTTAACTGTGGTAAAGTACACATAACATAAAATTTACCATTTTAACCGTTTTTAAGAGCACACTTTAGTAGTGTTAAGTACATTCACATTGTTGTGCAATCAATCTTCAGAACTTTTTCATCTTGCAAAACTAAAACTCTCTGCCCATTAGACAACAATGCAGATTTATACTTGTAATAATTGGGTTCAAAACTCAATTACATGTTTTCTTTTTCACTTGGAAAATAAAAATTTTGTTTCTAAGTTTTAAAATAGGTACATAGAAAAGTTTATTGTGGTCATACATCTTTTTTTTGGTAACAAAGTAAAAAACAACATATTGGAAACATCTAAAAATATCTTTCACAATGATCTCTCTGTAGCATGTTTCTTTCAAACGGTAGTTCATTTCCAGCAGTTATTCAAAGCAGCACTTTTACTTGAAGGTAGAGAGGAAATCTGTTTCTTTTTTTGATTTTACATGCTGTATATCTGTATTATTGAAAGTCACTTGTCATCTCAGGAAAGGTCAGGAAATTGGGAGCAGTTGTTTTTGTTGTTGCTTCTGTTTTGTTTTGTTTTTGGTTAAAGAAGACATTTGTTTCTTTCTTTTTTTTCTTTTTTAAGATGGAGTCTCACTCTGTCGCCAGGCTGAAGTGCAGTGGTGTGATCTCAGCTCACTGCCACCTCCACCTCCTGGGTTCAAGTGATTCTTCTACCTCAGCCTCCCAAGTAGCTGGGGCTACAGGCACATGCCATCAGGCCTGGTTAATTTTTGTAGTTTTAGTAGAGATGGGGTTTCATCATGTTGGTCAGGCTGGTCTCAAACTCCTGAGCCTCCTGAAGTGCTGGGCTTACAGGTGTAAGCCTCTGCCCCAGCCGACATTTGTTTCTTAAGGTAAGCACCTGGCATTGTGACAGTCTATATAGATTTAACTATTTTAAACACCTAGTTTTCATAAAATTTATCACATCAATGTCTTCTTCCATTACTTTGTGTGCTTTTGGCTTCCAGTTCTCTAATGCAATAGTTTGCCTCTGAATAATGTGGTGAATCGTCTTGATTGAAATCTGACCTCAGATCTTTTATAAAAAGAAAATTGTAGTCGAAACAGCCATCCGGCTCGCAGTGGAGGCTCACACCTATAGTCCCAGCCCTTTGGGAGGCTGAGGTGGGTGGATCAATTGCAAAACCCAGTCTCTACCAAAAATACAAAAATTAGCTAGGCCGTGGTGGTGTGCACCTGTAATCCCAGCTACTCGGGAGGCTGAGGCAGGAAAATTGCTTGAACCTGGAAAGCAGAAGTTGCAGTGAGCCAAGATCGTGCTACTGCACTCCAGCTTGGGCAACAGAGCAAGACTCCATCTCAAAAAAAAAACCAAACAAACAAACAAACAAAATTCTAACTTTGTCCAGGTGCAGTGGCTCACACCTGTAATCCCAGCACATTGGGGTGTCAAGGCTGGTGGATCACCTGAGGTTGGGAGTTCGTGACCAGCCTGATCAACATGGAGAAAACCTGTCTCTACTAAAAATGCAAAATTAGCTGGGCATGGTGGCGCATGTCTGTAATCCCAGCTAGCTGAGGCAAGAGAATCACTTGAACCTGGGAGGCGGAGGTGAACCAGGATTGTGCCTTCGCCCTCCAGCCTGGGCAACAAGATTGAAACTCTGTCTCCAAGATAAAAAAAATTCTAACTTTGTACAGAATTTGACCTTAGTTTTAGATGAAATTTGTATTCTTGACTTTAGAATGAAGTGGGGTTCAGGAAAATTTTCTAACATCATAAAGTGTCTTCTGTTGTCTTTGTACAGTGTCAAAAATATGATGCCTTACTTTCTGAGATTTCCTGTCTCAGGTCCCTTCTCCTATTTTGAGCTGGACCTTCTCTTTCCTTCATCTCTATTGTCTTCATCCTGCTCGGTTTTAATTATACTCCCAGCACTTTCCCCTCATTGCAACTGTGTCCTAGAAGGAAGCCCTAGACAATTAGCTTTTAGAGTTAATGATCCATATATTTCATCGCCCAGTATCTCCCCCTCTCAGATTCAACTACTGTTCTCAATTGGTTCTCACTGTTTTCCAGAAAATTCCTGCTGGGGTTCTGCTATTCTCAGGTATAATGAGTGCCACTCTATTGCCTCCTTTTTCCCCTTTCCGCACAGATTCCAAAATCGTAAAGATCTTGAGATTATCAGTGGTTTGTCCACATATCCACTTGTGTTTTAGGGTTTTTAAAGATAGCTTGTCACCAGTTTTGTTGTAATTGTTTGCTTATATGTGGAGATTAAGTGCAAGAAGAGCTGTCTCCATTACAATTTCCCCTAATCTCTCTCTCTTCTTTTAACCTCACAAGAAACTATGGTTATTTTATACAGTCAGTGATTATTTAGAATTGGCCATATATACTTTCTTGCTTCTTCATTACTTCTTTATCTTCTTTCTGAGACAAATTTCTTTCTGCTTCTGGATTTTTTTTTTTTAATAAAAGTCCACTAGTGGTGAAGTCACGGTTTCTGTTTGTTTCTGAAGGCAGATTTTTGTTTGTTTTGCTCTTATACTTAAAAAATGTTGTCTCTAAGTATAGAATCCTTGGTTGGTAGCCATTTTTTTCTTTCTGCTGAAGATACCATTCCACTATCTTATGACTTCCATTGTTACAGCTGATACGTCAGCTGTCAGTCTGTCACTCCACTGAAGGAAGTACATCTTTTTACTCTGACTCCTTTATGAGTTTCTATTTGTTTTAGGTGTGCTGACATTTCACTACAAATATATCTAGATTTTCATTTCTTTATCTTGCTTTGAATTCATTGTTAAATTCATTATAGAATGATTCATTATTGAATTATCAGCCATAATCTTTTTACATAATACCTCTGTATCATTCTCTCTATTCTCTCTTCAGGGACTCTGCTTAAATATATGTTAGATCTTCTCTCTTTATCTTCCATGTCTTGTAACTTCTGTATGTTTCATATCTTTGTGCTGTATTCTAGAAAATGTCTTCCAGCATATCTTCCATCTTATTAAATTCTTTCTTTGGCTATGTCTAGTAGGTTTTCATATGCATCCACTGAGTTCTTCATTTCAATTCTTGAACTTTTCATTTGTAGAAATCTTACTTAGTTTGTTTTCAAATCTTCTATCACACTTTATAGTTTCCTGTTCCCTGTATCTGTATACATTTTTAAGGCTGTCTTTAATCCTTTTTTCTTTTTCTTTTTCTGCTTTTGAGAGGGATTCTTGCTCTGTCTTTGAGGCTGGAGTACAGTGGCATTATATCAGCTCACCGCAAGCTCCACCTCTCAAGTTCGAGTGATTCTCCTGCCTCAGCCCCCCAAGTAACTGGGATTACAGGCATGTGCCACCATACCCAACTAATTTTTGTATTTTTGGTAGAGATGGGGTTTCACCATGTTGGTCAGCTGGTCTCAAACTCCTGACCTTGTGATCTGCCTGCTTCAGCCCCCAAAGTGCTGGGATTACAGGTGTGAGCCACCATGCCTATCCTTTAATCTTTAAACACAGGAAGCATATTTATTTATGATCTGTGTTTGACAGTTCTGAAATATGAAGTCTTTAAATGTTTCTATTTTGTATTGTTTCTTATTTTCTCATTCACACTGTCTATTTTCCTATGTGCTTGATTAGTGCGTGAAGCTTTTTGTCACTAAAAATGTCTGTAAGAATAATTTGGGATCTAGAAGGAAGTATTATCACAAGAGGATTTGTGTTTGTTTTTGCTAAGTACCTCAAAGCACTGCAGTTTGAGTTTCTTTCAAACGAGGTTCACAGCTAGCAGGGGTTTAGTGCTCCCAATTGGTGATACTTTGGGCTTCAAATCCCTTCAAGCATTGGTTCACTTCTGGATCACATATACCTAGAGAGTGTATCCCTTTGAGGTCCCAGCTTATTTGGGAGATGGCTTCTTATGGTTTTGATTTCCATTCCCCGTTCCCCAAAAGCTTGTAAAATTAATCTTTCTATGTGCCCAGATCAGCAAGTGCCTTGAAAATAGGGGTTCTTAAGCATCTGAATTTTCCATCAATTGTCAATTACCTATGAATTTCTAACTATGTTGCCAATTCCTTGATATTTTAAGAACATTAAAAATATATATATTGTGCCCAGCATTTCTATATGTTTTCAGCAGGGAGTTACTCTGAGTAACGTAGTTCATCACTTATACATCAAAGAGTACACTTGTCCATTTTGTTAGAGTTAGTTTACTTAAAACTAAGTACTATAATTTGTGGAGCTGCTTTATTTCATATTCAGACAGAGAGCAATGTATTATAATGAGATCTCCCTCTCTTTCCCCAGGATTCCTGGTACCTTACACACCAGAGATGTTTGACCAAAAGAGAGCAGTGACATTATTGACATATTAGATAGCAGTAAAAGCTAATTTCTTGACTGGGCACAGTGGCTCACACCTGTAATCCCAGCACTTTGGGAGGCTGGGGCAGGAGGATGATAAGGTCAGGAGTTCAAGACCAGCCTGACCAATAAGGTGAAACCCCATCTCTACTAAAAATACAAAAATTAGCTGGACATGGTGGCCTGTGACTGTAATCCCAGACACTTGGGAGGCTGAGACAGGAGAATCACTTGAACCAGGGAGCTGGAGGCTGCAGTGAGCTGAGATTGTGCCACTGCACTCCAGCCTGGTGACAGAATCAAACTGTCTAAAAAAAAAAAAAAAAAGAAAGAAAGTACAAAAATACAAAAATTAGCCAGGTGTGGTGGTGGGCATCTGTGCTCCCAGCTACTAGGGAGGCTGAGGCAGGAGAATTGCTTGAACCTGGGAAGCAAAAGTTGCAGTGAGTCAAAATCGTGCCATGTACTGTAGCCTGGGCAACTAACGACATACATATATATATTTTTTTAACATTTCATTTGACCTAAAACAATAGTATGTTCTATATTCTAGGTTTCTCTCCTGTATCTAATGTTCTAATGCCTTGAATTTATGGAAACTAAAAAGTTAGAGCAACTCTGCTACAGATGTTTCATTGCTAGTAGTCTTTAGGTGGTCAGCCACCAAATTCTTACGAGGCTGAAAGATGAGTTTCTTACAGGACAAATGTACTGTAGCTATTGTGTCTTAAGCTAAATAGAAGAGGGAAAGAATTTGGCATAGCTTCTTGGATTACATGCTACTACTGTTGCCCTATTTATTTATTTTTAAATCTGAAATCATTAAGCATAAAGTTATGTACATCTTACCAAGGTATTACTTCATGATTAAAGCTGAGATTTTCCTTTTCCCTCAAAGACATTCTTTGCTTAGACTTTTTTTTATCCTAACAAGCCTGAAAAATTTCCTTGCTTGATCTTCAGTGCTTAAGTGTGGACATAGGTTTGTGGTGGGTTTTGCTTTCTCAAGGAAAATGTAGCTAGGCCGTATTGTGCTGATTTTCCTTTTCTTCTCTTTGCTTTTTCTATGATCCAGTTTTCACAACTTAAGCTTCCATTTAGAACCTGGAAGAAATTCTGTTGCTTTAAGGAAGCAGAAAAATTTGGAATGCATTGCTGTAGCTCATCTCCACTGTCTTTGGGTGGAAGGGTTTCCCAGTGCCCAAGCTGGGTCGGAATGCTGCTTGTTCCCAGCCTCCTGGCTACGGCAACATCTCCTGCCTAAGGGATTGAAAGTCACCTGCCCCTGCTCCCAAATTTCTGGCTTGTGAGAACACTTAGAGAACACTGCTCCGTCGTGCTGAGCAGGACAGGCTTCTCTCAGGCTCATCCTACTTCAGTCATTTTTCTTTCTACACCACATTTTTGGATCCCTTATTTTTTTTTTCGTGCCTCAGTGGGTAGACTGGTGGGTTTCCAGGATTAGTGAGAAAGGTGTCAGCCACCATCTGTTTTCAACTCGGGAACATGAGAAGCTAGCTTGACACTGGTGCGAGATTGTGGTGGGACTCAGGCGCCGAGAGGGATGTTCACATCCTCTCTAGCATCTGATTTCAACAGCAGCAAAATACCAAGCGGGGCCTCATTGCTTTGTGCTGGGGCTCCTTATGGGGAAATCAGAACTGCATAGGAATCCATGAAATATAACGAAAACCACAGCTTCGTTTCTGCTCCGAGAGATGATTACAGATAACAATTTACTTCCACCTGCCCCACCTCTCCCATCTCCTACCCGCGAGACTCCATAGACTAGAAGAATAAACTGATGTAGTGTGTTTTTCTTTCCACTCCTCTGGATTCACCACATCAGCACCAATGAGTTGCCCCAAATAGCAGGTATAGAGATATAAGGGCAGGGTGGTCTGGGGCCTGCTACATACATGCATCAGGTTCTGTCCTGCCCATGGTACGAGGGTCATACCTCCTTGACAGAGGCAACACTGCTAATAGGGAAAAAAATTGGCCAGGCGAGGTGGCTCATGCCTATAATCCCAGCACTTTGGGAAGCTGAGGTGGGTGGACCATCTGAGGTCAGGAGTTCAAGACCAGCCTAACATGGTAAAACCCCATCTCTATTAAAAATGCAAAAATTAGCCAGGCATTGTGGCAGGTGCCTATAACCCCAGCTACTTGGGAAGCTGAGGCAGGAGAATCACTTGAATTCGGGAGGTGGAGGTTGCAGTGAGCCGAGATCACGCCATTGCACTCCAACCTGGGCGACAGAGTGAGACTCCGTCTGAGAAAAAAAAAAAAAAAATTCAGTACAGAGGTGAGATGGTATGGACAAAAAATTCTACATATTTTAATGGTTTGGATCCCTCCAAAGAGACACAATACATAAACAGATCTATCTGTGGCACTAAAATTTCGTGGGGAGTGGAGAAGCAATTAGGAAGAAATTGTTCAAAAAAGCTACTTAGGGGCTGGGCGTGGTGGCTCATACCTATAATCCCAGCACCTTGGGAGGCTGAGGTAGGCAGAGCACCTGAGGTCAGAAGTTCAAGACAAGCCAGACCAACATGGTGACCCCATCTCTACTAAAAATACAAAAATTAGCTAGCATGGTGATGCATGCCTAGAGTCCCACCTACTCAGGTGGCTGAGGAAGGAGAATCATGTGAAATCCGGGAGGTGGAGGTTGCAGTGAGCTGAGATCATACCACTGCACTCCAGCCTGGGCAACAGAGTAAGACTGCATCTCAAAAAAAAAAAAAAAAAAAAAAAAAAAAAAAAAAAAAAAAAAAAAAGCATTACAATTGTTCTTTTAATATCTTTCTCTCCAGTAGATTCTAAACTCCCTGAGAGCAAAGTCTGTTCGGCTCCTCACTATATTCACAGGCCCCAGCACCCTGCCTGGCACCTGGCACTCAGTTGCTACTTGATTAATGAAAAGATGAATGAGTTGGGCCTGGCTTTTATTCACTTTCTCTCTGAGATTTGGGGGGAGTGATCACATGACCTCTTTAAGCCCCAAGTCCTTCTGTGTAAAGTTAAGCTAGTAAATAATGTTGACCTCCCAGGGCTGCTAGAGCATGAAATGAATGTACAAAAGAATTTAGTAGATAGTGCCTGTAATCCCAACTACTTGGGAGGCTGAAGAAGAAGAATCGCTTTAACCTGGGAGGCAGAAGTTGCAGTGAGCTGAGATCGTGCCACTGCACTTCAACCTGGGCAACAGAGTGAGACTCCGTCTCAAAAAAAAAAAGCTACTTAAGGGTGGCAATGATTTCATTAAAAAAGATTAAAAAGCATTGCTTTGGATTCCACTTTTTCATGTACCCCAGATGACCCCAAACTACTGGGATCTGCACCTTTGTCAATGAAGGTTTTCCCTTCACTCCCCAGAATCTGTTAACGAGCAAGAGACAGTATAAATACCCCCACTCCCTCACCCCTGGGCTACGCTGGGCAATTCTGAAGCATATGTTTACCAGAGTTTGCCCACAGGACTACGTTCCAGTTGCTCCCTGTGGCTATTCCTGAGGAATGTACTCTGTATTTGCGACCTTCTTTTTTCTGTCTCCCTTCCCCGCTTTCTTGCTGATTTCCCTTCACCTCCCAAGTAAACCACCTGCACTCAAATCCCTGTCTCAGAGTCTGCTTCTGTGGGAGCCTATACTAAAATTATATGTGTGTATATGTGTGTGTATTTTAAATGATTTGTAACTTCACTGAGTAAATAAGTAAAAGACAGCCCATGCATTAGGGGGTGTGTCATGCACCAGGATTGTAATTAATCTAATTCTATGAACCTGAGGTCCACTAAAAAAATGTTTTTAAAGCATAGACTCTGGAGCCAGACTGCCTGGTTGTGTACACAGGCCCTCTTCTCACCAAGAAAGCAGAAAAGGAAGGCAGTAAGAAAAGTTCTGCTAGGACTTTTTGAACTAAAAGTCACCTTTTGCATGACTAAGAAGGCTCAGACAGGCCAGGTGCAGTGGCTTATGCCTATAATCCCAGCAATTTGGGAGGCTGAGGCAGCTGGATCACCTGAGGTCAGGAGTTCGAGACCAGCCTGCCCAACATGGTCAAACCCCGTCTCTACTAAAAATACAAAAAATTAGCCAGGTGTGGTGGTGGGTGCCTGTAATGCCAGCTACTGAGGTGAGAGAATCATCTGAACCCTGGAGGCAGAGGTTGCAGTGAGCTGAAATCACGCCATTGCCCTCCAGCTTGGGCAACAAGAACGAAACTCTGTCTCAGAAAAAAAGAAAAGAAAAAGAAGGCCCAGACATTGGGCTATCTGGGCTAACGAGCTATTCTTGTATGAATAGTCTCATTATTTAGTGTCTACTCAGAGCGATCTTGCAGCCTTACCTTTGGGATTGAAAGATCCCCATCTCCAGTAAAATCCACATCCAGTACCTTCCTTATAACCACTAGGCTACTGAATCCAAATTCAGAATTATTAAACAGGTAGGCACAGGCCTAATGTCATAAACTCTATTGAGTAATAGATCCCTATGGCAGGAGAAAAATTCTCCATGCTTCTTTTCTCTTAGTTTGCAGCCATAGTACAAATGTGGGTGAAGAGCTTCAGACAAAGCTTTAAAAGCCAGAGAACCCAATTGCAAGAGGAAGTCGAGATCCTTCCCTTCCACAGTTGAGCTTCCAAAGAAATGTTTTGCTCTACTGAAGTTCTGACTTTGACATGATTTATTTGTGAGTCAGAGATCCCATGAGCTGATAAAATGTTTAATACCTCTATGAAAACCTACGTGGTAATTTCCCTTTGTACCTGAGCATTTCCATTTAGGCTTTTACTCCACATAGACTGCTTCTCAGAGAATGGAATCACAGCCCACAGAGCCCTCTCCTCTCCCTGTTCACTTTGGAGCCCACCTAACTGAAGGCCTATTTCCTCTGCGCATACTCTAATACTCTTTCTTCCTTCCCATTATCTTGTGACTTTTTCTTTCCCCATTCCATCTGGCCATCACCACACTAGCTGCACATGAATGAACCTTCTCTGAAATAACTATTTCCAAAAGAACAGGGGCTTGTGAACTTTTTCTATAAAAGGCCAAATAGTAAATAATTTAGCTCTTGGGCCAGGCGTGGTAACTCACGCCTGCAATCCCAGCACTTTGCGAGGCCAAGGCAGGCGGATAACCCGAAGTCATGAGTTTGAGACCAGCCTGGCAAACATGGTGCCAACCTGTCTCTACTAAAAAAACAAAAATTAGCTGGGCATGACGGCGGGTACCTGTAATCCCAGCTACTCAGGAGGTTGAGGCAGGAGAATTGTTTGAATCTGGGAAGTGGAGATTGCAGTGAGCCAAGATCGTGCCATTGCACTCCAGCCTGGGTGACAAGAGTGAGACTCTGTTTCAAAATAATAATAATAAATTAAATGCAAAAATAAATAAAATAATTTAGGTCTTGTGGTTCCATATGTTCTCTGTTGCAACTACTCAACTCTGTCTTGGTAGCACAAAAGCAGCCACAGACAACACATACATGAATGTGGCTTTTTTTTTTTTTTTTTTAAAAGAGTCTCACTCTGTCGCCCAGGCTGGAGTGCAGTGGTGGGATCTTGGCTCACTGCAACCTCTGCCTCCCAGATTCAAGCGATTCTCCTGCCTCAGCCTCCCAAGTAGCTGGGACTACAGGCACATGCCACCACACCGGCTAATTTTTTGTATTTTTAGTAGAGACAGGGTTTCACTGTGTTAGCCTGGATGGCCTCAATCTCCTGACCTCATAATCCGCCCACCTTGGCCTCTCAAAGTGGTAGGATTACAGACATGAGCCAGCACGCCCGGCCATGAATGTGGCTTTTTTCCAATAAAGTTTCATTTATTTATTTATTATTACTATTTTTAAATTGTACTTTAAGTTCTGGGGTACATGGGCAGATCTTGCAGGATTGTTGCACAGGTACACACATGCCATGGTGGTTTGCTGCCTCCTTCCCCTCATCACCTACATCAGGCGTTTCTCCTGGTGTTATCCCTCCTCAACCTCCCTGCCCCCTGCTGTCCCTCCCCTAGCCCCCCACCCCCAACATACCCCAGTGTGTGATGTTCCCTCCCTGTGTCCACCTCTCATTGTTCAACACCCACTTATGAGTGAAAGCATGCGGTGTTTGGTTTTCTGATCTTGTGTCAGTTTGCTGAGAATGATGCTTTCCAGATTCATCCATGTCCCTACAAAGGACATGCACTCATCATTTTTTATGGCTGCATAGTATTCCATGGTGTATATGTTATTTATACACCATGGGTCAGATTTAGCCCATAGTCTATAGTTTGTTGACCTCTACCAGGGAACAACAAAAACAAACAAAAAAAATTAATTATCTCCCAGCTCCACTTAACTAGGTCTTAACAAACTGCCTTGCTTTTTTTTTGCTGACTTTCCATGCAATACGGTGTACAAAAGAATTTCTATATTTACTCATAAAGCTGCTTTGAGACATAGCCGTTGTACAGAAACGGCCTCTATATATTCACCATACTTTGTCAGTTGAAAGCAATAATTAGTGTCCTCATATTCATGCATTCCTTTCATGAGAACCACATACTGGCCACCAGGGTTACACCCGTGGGTACATTTCTTATTTCACTTCTCTTCTCATTGCATACGGTGTAATTTCGCTGCCCACACTGGGCACGGTAACAAGGTTTTTCTCTAGCATGGACACACAATCGAAAGAAATAGGCGAATTGTGGCCCAAGACATCTGTATGGAAACTTCAGAACCGAAATACAGTCTCTCTGGTCATTTTGTCCACTCTGAGTTCAACTGTGCACAAATTACTTGTCATTGTGGTGACACAAATAAGACTTCATTAGCATGGCCATTCTGATCCTCGTAAACAAGTTTATTTATACTTCAGCACTGCTGGAGAATGAAATCACAGAGAGACGTTCATGGTAGGTGGCCCTGCCTTTTACAGTAAGGCAGGCTTTGACAAAATCCCTGCACCTCACTTAGACAAGCTGCTATTCAGCTACCATGTTAATGAAGGTTCCAGTGAGTGCCTGTTAAAAGAGGATGACAACACTTGTAGGCAGGGCTGGTCACATTCGGATTTAATGACGTGTGTCGGTGCTGTTTCTAGTGTGTTTTGTTTTCCTGAACTCTGTTCCTTGGCTCTGCCAGAGGCTACAAAAGGGATAAAGCAGGTTCATCTTCAGGGATATGTGACGGCTGGTTAGTGATCAGTTCAATCGGGTCTTGTTTGACTTATAGCTAGATATCAAGTATTCCTCAAGGACGACAAAACCTGGGAAGATACGATCATCTGGGGTTGTCAAAAAACATCGAATCATCCCACTTTGAGGAAACAGCAGGGAGATGTGGCCATGTCTCCTTCTGGAGAAGCAGCAGCGTGCACGTTGCTCACAGGTGACGGGAAAGCTCCATCAAATGTTCAGACTCCTTCCTAATGTGGGGCTGGTGGGTCTCACACCAGGACAAGCAGAGGGATGTTAAAGTTCCCAATGCTGCATGTGCTGGGAAAACACACATGGAGGGTGCAAATGCGGAGGCAGGTCCCTGTGATGACCTGGTCTGCATACAGGAGACACCGAGTGGGGCAGAGTGAGCTCATCTTCTCTCCTGAGCCTCCTGGCCCCATGCCAGGCTCTTCCTCTGGGACAGCCAAGCCTGTCCTGCTCCCAGGAGTTTTGGGGGCAGCCAGCAGCTGGTATCCCATCATCTTGGGAACTGAAAGAAACCCATGTCTGTGATAGCTCACAACGAGTTGCCAGAATGTTCTCTCCAGGGACTCACTGGTAAGGGTAGGCTCCAGGAAGACAGGAGATGGGGCAGGCAGGACACCTGTTATTCACGGAGTACTGACCACACCTTGTGCGTGGAGATACCTGCCTAGTTCATGCGGCTGCATGTCATGGAGTCGAGATTATAGGAGACTCTCGTGGTAGTGTTATCCACACCCCAGGCAGGATGGCTTCCTCCTGCATCCCTTTCCTGGGAGGTTGGCTTCAGCTAGACGAGATAGAGACTTGCATAACATACTTGGACCAGAGCCTGAATTAGAGGGGTTGGTACCAGCCAAAGAAAGATTTATGTGTCTGGGCGGGGTTCTGCTTGTGGGCCTCTGAAGCCACCTCCCCACAATTTCTGCAGGAGGAAAACTTTTTGGATCCAATCAGCCTTGAGTTGGGAATCCTTTGTTAGGGAGGGGTGGTGGGGTTTGGGGGTTAACAGAGAGCGTTTGGGAGAATGCTGGAGGAGGAAAATGAGGGACAGCACCAAAGAGGGTGGACCCCAGATGCACATCTCAGGCAAACTCTGTTTGAGCTAATAAATATTCAACAGGTACATTTAAAAACAGATCCGGCACCATCCTCTAGACCAGGCGTCCCCAAACTATGGCCGGGCCGCATGCGGCCCCCTGAGGCCATTTATCCGGCCCCCCGCCGCACTTCAGGCATGGTGGCGCATGCCTGTAGTTCCAGTTACTTGGGAGACTAACGTGGGAGAATTACTTGAGCCTGGGAAGTCAAGGTTACAGTGAGCCATGATCATGCCATTGAACTTCAGCCTGAGTGACAGAGTGAGACCCTGTCTTAAAAAAATAAAATAGGCCGGGCACGGTGGCTCAAGCCTGTAATCCCAGCACTTTGGGAGGCCGAGGCGGGTGGATCACGAGGTCAAGAGATTGAGACCATCCTGGTCAACATGGTGAAACCCCGTTTCTACTAAGAATACAAAAAAAATAGCTGGGCGTGGTGGCACGTGCCTGTAATCCCAGCTACTCAGGAGGCTGAGGCAGGAGAATTGCCTGAACCCGGGAGGCGGAGGTTGCGGTGAGCCGAGATCGCGCCATTGCACTCCAGCCTGGGTAACAAGAGCAAAACTCCATCTCAAAAAAATAAAATAAAATAAAATAAAATAAAATAAAATAAAATAAAATGGACTATGGGAGGATGGGTGATCATCTGACAGCAAGATTTCTTTCTGATGACAGACCAGACGAACGCAATGGGCATAGACACAGGGTTCCATCTACTTAGAGGTGGTGCCTGAGACTCAAACGCTGCGCAGGTGCCCAAAGGTTTACAACTGGAGATGGGCCACACCCTACCCTGTTTCCATGTGAGCAGACCAGCCAGTAAGTCCACAGGATCTGACTGAGCATCCCAACGACTGGGTTTCACAGCAAAAGGGAGTTTGTAACTGGTATACAGGCAAGGTTTCAAGCCCCAAGGAGCTTTCTGTCCATAAGAGGAGATGAGATCAACCAAATAGTCTCTTCATATGATAATAACAGTTCACTGGATACTTCTACACACTCTGCTCTATGTACTACACACGCACTTTAACTCACTAAATCCTTGCAACAGTGCTGTGTGGGTGGTGCTATTACTGTCCTCTTTTTAAAGACAAGGAAACAGTACAAAGAGGTTAGATTATTTGGACAAGTTACACACCTCATTGAGTGTCAGGGCTGGGATTCTGAGACCAAGGGCTCCAGAGGTGTGTGAGAATGAAGCAGGAGAGCTACAATCACTTCCAAAGATAACCACATTTAGAGAGGGCTTGTCATTCCAAATACTTCATCCTTGTAAGATAGGAAGATGCTTCATCTTTCAAATGAGGCACCTGAGTATCAGGGGAGTGATATAACTTGGCAACACTCACATACCCAGTAGCTTGACAGAGGTGAGATTCAAGCTTGGGTCTGTCTGGTCTGCAGCGTGTTCTCGTTCCACCCCTCCACTATTGGCCAAGTTAGAGGAAGACTGGACTCCCTAAGCCTTTTGAGCTTCAATATCTGGTTCCTGGGAGATTTCTAGAGCTATGAGCATTCACTCCCACTTATGAGCAAGGCGAGGTTTCTCACAAGTTGAGGTCTGATCATGGAAGGCTAAAGGGATGAGATTGTTAAGGCTTGGTCGGAGGCCATACCCTGGTTCATAACCAAGTGTTACAGTCGCCCTGCCATTAGGAAGCCCAGCTTCCAACTGCATGGAATGGATTGGAGAAAGGCTATTTTGTATCTGAGGTTATTTCATTTTTAAATCCACAGGTGCCAAGTGGAGATTTTGGAAATTGTAGAGATCCAATTTTAAAAATATCAACTGGAAGATTACAACTAGGAAGGTTAGAAAGTTCAAGACCAGCCTGGCCAACATGGTGAAACCCCCATCTCTACTAAAGATATGAAAGTTAGCCAGGAGTGTGGTGCATGCTTGCAGTCCCAGCTACTTGGGAGGCAAAGGTAAGAGAACTGCTTGAACCCAGGAAGCAAAGGGTACAGTGAGCCTAGATCGCGTTATTGCACTCCAGCCTGGGTAACAGAGGGAGACTCTGTGTTAAAAAAAAAAAAAAAAAAAAAAAAAAAAAAAAAAAAAAAAGCATTCGATGCAGAACTGGGCATGGTGGCTTATACCTGTAATTCCAGCACTTTGGGAGGCCAAGGTGGGGAGATTGCTTGAGACCAGGAGTTTAAGACCAGGCTAAGCAACATGGAGAAACCCCATCTCTACAAAAAAAATACCAAAACCAACTGGGTGTGGTGGTGTGCACCTGTGATCCAAGTTACTTGGGAGGCTGAGGTGGGAGGATCAATTGAGCCTCGGAGGTCAAGACTGCAGTGAGTCATAATCACGCCACTGCATGCCAGCCCAGGTGAGAGAGTAAGACCCTGTCTCAAAAAAAAAAAGAAGTCCAATGTAAGGGTTCCTCCACAGTGGGGATCTTTCCCCCACATAGGTCCAGCGCACTGTAGAATCTGGTAAGTATTTGTTAAATAAACTAATTTAAAGATACGTGTTCAAGAAATCAGGGACACAGATTCTTCCATCTCATGGCTCTGCTATTACCTAAATCCTTAAAGTCCTTTGTACTTGGCCAGATGGTGGGGTAAGAGCACAAAGCAGGGAATGTAGATTGTAATGGGCCACATTTGGAGGTGGCCCACTCAATTCTACTCAAATGCCATTGGCTAGGAATTATTCTAAGCTCCAAGGAAGGCCGGGGAATGCCTGTGTGCCCACAAAGAAGGACTGATGGGTCTGGAGAGCAGCCCCTGCTATAGGGACCCAGGTTCCATCCAGTTTCTTGCTACTCAGTGGCATGTTACCCTCAGAGTTTAGCCCTTGATCACAAGTGGCAGCCAGCAAAGCTGCTTTCTACATGGAACCTGAAGAGCCACTGAACTGAATCCTGGTATAAGCATCACTTTCTAAATCATGAATCTCTTGGGTCAGTTTATATTTTTGCATCCACAAGGTGGAGGAAAGAGAACAAAACAAAACAGAAATAAGGGCATATGCTGAGTGTGCTTTAGTTTCCTCATCTGTAAAACAGATAATAAGAATACTTCCTTCGTAGGGCTGTGCGAAACAAAGGACTTGATAGACCTAAAATGCTTAGAAGGGCACCTGGCTCATATTAAATGCTCAACAATAGAGAGCTATGGGAATAGGACTGGGGATAGAGGGGAGAACAAGAGGAGGAGAAAAGAGTAAGGTTGTCTTGAAGCAGAAGATTTCCCAAGGCAGAAATTTCCCAGGAGCTTCTGCTTACTTCCTATTGGTCAGAACTTAGTCACATGGTCATATAGCTGCAAGGGAGGCTGAGGAACGTTTTAATTTCAGGAACTCATATGCCTTGCGAAAGTAACGTCTTTAGCAAGGCATATGAGTTCCTGAAATAAAAACTATGGAAGAAAAGGGTTTGTTACTATGGAAGAAAAGGAAAATAGATATTGGAAGCCAACTCATAGTTGCTGCCTCATTTACTGACAGCCTAGACAAGGCTCAGTTTTTATGGCTGCTAAGTTTTTAGGGAGGATAGAACCCCCTGGTTTAAAAGACAGAATTGGGACCTGAGACATATTCCTGGGCCAGGACTGTGGAGTGATGGGCAGTTTATAATCTCAGAATTGCTGAGGCCTACTGGCCTCACCACTGGCCCCATGCATGCTACTCCCCACAGTTTGAGCACCCCACTTCCAAATGCCTGCCATCCATCAGGGAGTATGTGGGAACCTGAGTCACCTCTGGGGCTGAAGCTAAGTCACCTAGGAGGGGCCCTGCCTCCCCAAACCATTCAGGAGCTCCGAGCCAGAAGCCAGGCTTCATGCATACCTCAGCCACTCCCTCTTCATTTCTCAATCCTTCAGCACCTGAAGACTCCAGTGTCCTTACTGCTTCCTCACGCTCACCCCAGACTCTCTTTCTGCCTGGCCACCCAGGCTTTGACTCACTCTTTAGACCTGGTGTTATGGGTTGAATTGTGTCCCTCACACTCCAAATTCCTATGTTGAAGTCCTAACCCTAGCATTTCAGTATCCAACACTCTAGTGCCTAAGAATATGACTTCATTAGGAAACAGTCGTTGCAGATGTAATTAGTTAAATTAAGAGGAGGTCACAGTGGAGTAGGGTAGGCCCCTAATCCTATATGACAGGTGACCTTATAAAAGGGACATTTGGACACAGACACACATACCGGGAGTATGTCATGTAACGATGAAGGCAGGTATCCAGGCAGTGCATCTGCCAGCCAAGGAATGCCAAAGATTGCCGGCAGTTAGGAGATGGGCATGGAACAGATTCTCCTGCACAGCCCCCAGAAGGAAATATGAATGCCCCACTTGCAAATGCTTGGAACCAACCTTACCGACACATTAATCTCAGACTTCTGACTCTATAAGGGTGAGACAATAAACGTTCAACATTTTAGTCAACAAGTTTGTGGTATTTTGACATGGCAGCCTGGCCTGGCTTCAGGTTTTGGGAGGCCAAGGTGGGCAGATCTCTTGAGCCCAAGAGTTCAAGACCAGCCTGGGCAACATGGAGAAACCCCATTTCTACAAAAATTACGAAAACTAGCTGGGTGTGGTGGTGTGTACCTGTGGTCCCAGTTGCTTGGGAGGCCGAGGTGGGAGGATCACTTGAGCCTGGGAGGTCAAGGCTACAGTGTCATGATCATGCTGGTGGACTCCACCCTGGGTGAAGTGATTCAAAAAAGAGTCCAATGTAAGGGCTCCTGCACAATGGGCATCTTTCCCCCATGTAGGTCCAGCCCATTAGAGACTCTTGTAAGTATTTGTTAAATAAACCATTTAAAGATACGTGTTCAAGAGGCTGGGCGAGGTGGCTCACGCCTGTGATTCTAACATTTTGCAAGGCTGAGACGGGTGGATCACTTAAGGTCAAGTGATCAAGGCCATCCTGGCTAACAAGGTGAAAACCTGTCTCTACTAAAAATACAAAAATTAGCTGGGCATGGGGGCAGCCACCTGAAATCCCAGCTACTCGGGAGGCTGAGCCAGAAGAATCCCGTCAACCCAGGAGACGGAAGTTGCAATGAGCTGAGAGTAGCCAGCCTTGCCCCAGCCATGCAGACCTGGGCTCCTCAGCTGGTCTCAGCTCTTGGTCCATCTTCATCTTGGCCTTCCGGATTCCAGCTCCCCCTACTCACCCCCACTCTGCCCATCTACCCTCTCTTTGTTGCCCCAGGTTTCTTTCCTTGAAAACCCCCAAGGTCTGCTGCCAACACAGCTGGTGTTGATACCAGTATCCAAGAACCACACATTCACTTTAAGAATCCTCCTCTTGCCTATAATCCCAGCACTTTGGGATCCATGGGCTGGATCATGAGGTTGGGAGTTCAAGACCAGCCTGACCAACATAGTGAATCTCCATCTCTACTAAAAATACAAAAATTAGCCGGGCATGATGGCATACGCCTGTAACCCAGCTAGTCAGGAGGCTGAGGCAGGAGAATCGCTTGAACCTAGAAGGCAGCGGTTGCAGTGTGCCAAGATCACGCCATTGCACTCCAGCCTGGGTAACAGAATGAGACTCCGTATCAAAAAGAAAAAGAAAAAAAAAAAAAAAAAGGAAAGAAAAGGATCCTCCTCTTACAAAAGAGTTTAAAACCAGTGAGTGAGTATTTTAGCAGAAGCCAGAACCTCTCACCAATCCGTAGGCTTTATTTGCACAAAACATAGAATAGAGTTGAGTATCCTTAGGATGGATAAACATTCATGGTCACACTGAATAACAAGATCAGTTTCTTAGGGGAAGGAGGCAATATTTTTTCCAGAAACAAAGCAAAGTGTAGGCTCTAAGCATTCTCCCTCTTTAGAATGGGTGGATATGGTTTTTGTGCCGGAGCCATCTGGTTAACTTACATCTTCCAGTGTTTCTGGGCTATCAATGTAAGAAGCCCCCATCATTAACTACAAAGTACTTTTTGGTAACTGAAATAAATGAATTTCATGAGGGAGAAAGCTGGGAAATGAGTAAAATGAAAAGGCAGGCCACTAGTCTGACTATACCCAAAAGGGAAGTCCCATTGCTGGAAAGATCTCAGGACACCGGCAGAGGTACAACTGCCACGTGCCCCTGGCTTCTCAGGTGGCCACGATTTTGAAGATCTGCTTCCACTGCAGCCCCGGCTCTCTGGGAGGCCAAGGCAGGCAGATTGCTTATGCCTAGGTGTTTAAGACCAGCCTGGGCAACATGGTGAAACCCCATCTCTACGTTTAAAAAGAAAGTACAAAAATTTAGCTGGGTATGGTGGCATGTGCCTCTAGTCCCCATTACTGGGGAGGCTGAGGTGGCTTGAGCCCAGAGGTCGGGGCTGCAGTGAGCCATGATTGTGCCACTCAACTCCAGCATAGGCGACTGAGTGCAACCCTGTAATCCCAGCACTTTGGGAGGCTGAAGCAGGCGGATTACACGGTCGGGAGATCGAGACCATCCTAGCCACATGGTGAAGAAACCCCATCTCTACTAAAATACAAAAAGTTAGCCAGGTATGGTGGTGTGTGCCTGTAGTCCCAGCTACTCAGCCACTTGGGGTGCTAAGGCAGGGACATTTCTTGAACCCGAGAGACAGAGATTGCAGTGAGCTGTGATGACACCACTGCACTCTAGCCTGGCAACAGAGTGAGACTCCATCTCAATAAATAAATAAATAAAAGATCTGTTCACTTGAACACCCCAAGAATTCTCATACCCATGATTCATTTTAGGTTCAAAAATATGGTCACCACAGATGCAGAGAACCCCTGCTCACCAGAGGGCGAAGTAGAAGTAGGGGCACTAAGGGTGTCAAGGATGATCAGAGAAAGAGCTACCACCTGGAGAGGGCAATGATCCCAAAGGCCCACACCTGTAGGGGAACAGGTCTTCTCCTCCAAACTGCTAAGCAAGTGCCACCTGGTTAAAATGAGCATCACAAGGAAACTTAAAATGGAAGACAAGCCCCAAATGAACAAGCCAGGAAGGGGCATCCAGAGGACATCATCGTCCCTATCAGCCCCACTCCGTCCACTGAGGGCATGTGCGTGAGTGAGGGAACTCAGTGCCCAGGTCTCCGGCTCTCTCTTTCAACGTCAGCCTCCAGGGAGGGTGGAAAGCAGAGGCAGCTGCAGGAAGACACCCCAGGAGCTTTGCCTGGTAATGGGACTCTGGGTGGGTCTCGAGTTCCACTCCTGGCTGGCTTAGGCTTCTGAGAGCAGTGAGAGGCCTTCTCCCAGGGCAGGTGCCTGCCCCTCCCTGGTGTGCCCTCCCACCCCCCAGGCTCCCAGTGCCCCTCTCAGTTCTGCAGTCCCAGGAGTTATGACAACATGTGATCTTCGGTTCTAGGACCCACACTTGGTGACCAGGCTGCTCCCATGAAAGGCCAAGAGAATGTGGTTCCCCTTGGTGCCGGCTGCGGTGGAAGACCAGGCCCCAGTTTCACTTCAGAGGCAGGGACGGCAAGGAGCATGGGACAGGGGGATCCAGTCTGCGTTGCATCAAAGGTTTGTTTTGTGTTTTGTTTTTAATTTTCAGATGAATAATTCAGTGGCTATGCCAAGGTTGAAATATTTTTCTGTTTTCAGTAAGATGTGAGAAAAGGAAATGAATTTTAATGAAATGTTTGGGTTTACTTTATCTGAGGCTTTCAGTGTAATGGGATTCCCACGCCCTAAACAGATGTCAGCTGTTTCATCCTCTTGCTTGCAAAAGGCAACAGAGAGCTGGGGGCTCCCCTGCTGAACCCTCTTGCACCCACCTCCCCCATTTCCCAGACAGGCAGGACTACCTGTGAGCACAGCACTGGGAGAGCTCTGAATGTCCCAGCCATTCAGAAAACTAAAACTGCAAGTGATGATTATGATGCCTTCATGAATGCAGACCAACAGGTCTCCACAGGTGACAGCAAAGCACCTGCCCCATGTTCCTGAGGCCTGTGCGTCCCTGCCCCGTCAGGAGACTCAGACTTTGGCAGATAGCCCGTGCTCTCTGAGCCAACGACTCCCATGAAGAACTTGAGTGTCATAAAATTCTGAAAACAAGATTTAAGGGGAGTTGGAGAAATGTGGCAAGATCTCTAAGAAGAACACAGATCTGTCAGGTGAAGGTGATGTCACAGACGTCTGAAAATCTGCCAGAGCATGAGCTAACTTAGAGCTGCAGGCTTAGGACATGTTTCTGAGCAGAAGTTTCTGAACTAAGTTGGCAAATAACAGACCACAGAAATTCCCTTAAATGGGATTACTGATGGAATTCCTTCTGAGTCAAGAAAACACCTGCCCAAAATGAGCTCTCATCAATGGATCCATCAAAGGAATGATGCACTGAGCCCTTACCAAGTGTGTGCAGTTGGGGGATGAAGAGACAAAGGTAACCAGATGCTGCCTGCAAGGGAGTATGCTTGTTGAGGCAGCAGCCCTGCCTGGCAAACCAAAGAAAACCCAGAGAATGTCTGTAACCAGGTGCTCCTTGCCTAGATTCTCAGCTGCCACCATCCCTGGGGTGTCACCGTCTCTATAGACCCAAGTGAATGTCTGAAAAGAGAAAAAGAAGCATCGTTGTTGAACGAACACAGCTATAAAAGATTTATGTGGCCACTGTGAGCTCTTAATAATTCTCTTTTCATATCCTTTGCCAGTTAAGATTTTCAAATCGCATTCTGTATTATTGTTGCCTTGGAATGAGAAGGGTGAAGGTCTTTGTCCTGGTTTTACCAGTGATTTTGGGGGGACACTGGGATTTCCAATCCCAGCTTCCCAGCAGCATCTATCCTCGGCTTTTCTGTTGTGAGGGGGTGGTCCAGGGGGCAGAAATCCCAGGGAGTGGAGGACTCTAACGAAAGCCACACCGGGGCCTCCCCTGCTCTAACCTTTTCCCAAGTCTAGTTCTCCAACTGGGGAAATATCTCAAGTGGAATGTGACTGTGTCACACACCTTCCCAAAGTGGGCCAGCAAAATGAGAGATACTATTGATCAACTTTTAGTGTCCTCTCTGCCCAGGGGTTTGATTCCGACAGCCTGTAAATGCTGTTCCTTTTTTTTTTTTTTTTTTGAGATGGAGTCTCACTCTGCCTCCCAGGCTAGAGTGCAGTGGCATGATCTCAATTCACTGCAACCTCCACCTCCCAGGTTCAAGCGATTCTCCTGCCTCAGCCTCCTGAGTAGCTGGGATTACAAGCACATTCCACCAGGCCCAGCTAATTTTTGTATCTTTAGTACAGACAAGGTTTCACCATGTTGATCAGGCTGGTCTTGAACTCCTGACCTCTTGATCCACCCGCCTCGGCCTCCCAAAGTGCTGAGATTATAGGCAAGAGTCACTGCACCCAGCCTGTAAATGATGTTTCTACACTGGGTTAGTCCTTCAACCCATCACACACAGTGCCTGCTGTGCTCAATTTCATCAAACTGCATTACCCAGTGGCAAAGCAGAAGCCATCATCCTCTCTCGCGGGTGAGAGGGTGATGGAGGGGACCCCAGGAGCCCAGCAGGAGCAATGTCTCTATCTCTGCAGGCTTTGCAGAGATCCTGAAATATGATAATATGGCAGGCAGAGGTGGGTGGGGGAGACACATGTAGATGGGGCTCAAGGAATGGATCTAGTTAGGAAAAAGGGATCAACAGAGCAAATAAAGCACCCCAGTGTGTAGACAGCTGCAACTAAGGGGTGAATGAATCAGTAAAAACCTGCAGAAATGTAACATAATCTGAAAAAACATACCTATCCCTTTCTCTGCCTTTTGACAAGGTGATTCTCATTTATATGGGAACAACAAATAAGAACGACTGGACAGAATAGCTGTGAAAAAATATGAGAAGAAAAACTGCCCTACAAATCGAACATACTACAAAGCCTTCATAATTAAAACAGTGAGGAAATGGCCAAGTATCCACAGAAAATCCAGAAAGAGATCCAGAGACATACAGGAATGTATCTGGTGTCTCATTTTAGAGGAGGTAAATGTTAACATTTTGAATACATGGTGCTAGGACAAACGAATAACCATCCAAAAGACAGAGCAGGATCCATATCTCACACTGCACATGAGAATAAATTCCAAATGGATTGAAACTGAAAGTTGAAAAATGAAATTTTAACTGTGTAGGAAGAAAACATGAACAAATTTATATGAAACTTTGGTATAGAAAGACCTGCCTATGATTTTAAAGATCCAGAACCTGTAAGAAAATAAATTTGATTATGTAAAAATAAGGCTGGGCACAATGGCTCATGCCTGTAATCCCAGCACTTTGGGAGGCCGAGGTCGGGAGATCGAGACCATCCTGGCTAACGTGGTGAAACCCTGTCTCTACTAAAAATACAAAAAATTAGCCAGGTATGGTGGTACATGCCTATAGTCCCACCTACTTGGGAGGCTGAGGCAGGAGAATCGCTTGAACCTGGAAGGCGGAGGTTGCAGCGAGCTGAGATCACGCCACTGCACTCCAGGCTGGGTGACAGAGTAAGATTCCAGCTCAAATAAATAAATAAATAAATAGCTTCTAGAGAGGGAAAAATACCATAGCAATGTCAAATCAAAATATAGGTAAATGAGAAGCATCTTCAACTCATATGTTCTTAATATGTAAATACTTCGTACAAATTGAGGACATGAAAAACCAATGACACAATAGAAAAGAGGCAAATGATTGGAATGGAGAGTTCACAGAAAAAGAAATACAAATGACTCTTTTTTTTGAGACGGTCTCACTCAGGTTGAGGTGCAGTGGTGCGATCTCAGCTCACTGCAACCTCTACCACCCGGGTTCAAGCAATTCTCCCGCCTCAGCCTTCCTAGTAGCTGAGATTACAGGCACCTATCTTGACACCCGACTCATTTTTTGTATTTTTAGTAGAGACAGGGTTTCACCCTTTTGGCCAGGCTCATCTCAAACTCCTGGCCACAGGTGATCTGCATGCTTCAGCCTCCCAAAGTGCTGGGATTACAGGCGGGGGGAGCCACGCCTGGTCATTTTATTTTATTTATTTTTTTGAGACAGGGTCTTGTTTTCATGCCCAGGCTGGAGTGCAGTGGCTCCATCATAGCTCACTGTAACTTTGAACTCCTGGGCTCAAGCAATCTTCCTGCCTCAGCCTCCTGAGTAGATAGAACTAGAGTACGCGCCACCATGCTCAGCTAATTAAATTTTTTTTTTTTTTTGTAAAGACAGAGTCTCATTATGTTGCCCATGCTGGGCTCTTGAATTTATAAAAGATGTTTGATGAAGTTAATGTACATTTAAACTACACTGAGATACCAACTTTAATTCATCAGCTTGGAAAAATCCAAAAGTTTCAGAACACTCTACAGGTGTCTCTGGACAAACGTAGCTCATGAAAAGACAAAATGGTTGCATTCTTGTGGAGGGCAATCTGGTACTTAAAGGTCTATCAGAATGGCTAATGTACTACGATTACCCAGAGATCCCACCTCTGGGAAGTCAGCCACAGCTGCACGTGGACAAAATTATGCATGAACAAGGTTCATCTTTGTAACATTATCACAAGGAGGAATATTGGAAACATCTCAAGTGTCCATCAATGGGCCAGCTGTTAAATAAACCTTGTAACACCATGCAATTGTTAGAAAAAAGAATGAGGGACATCCTGTATCCTAATTTGGAAAATTCTCCATTGTATAATCAGGGGGGAAAGCAAGTTTTAGAACAGTATGCTATCTTTTCTGAAAAAAAGAAAAGGGGAGATAAGATGGCACATTCATGTTGACATGTATTTGCATAAACAACACAAGAAGAATACACAGGAAATTAATAAAATGTAATAGGGACGTGGGGTGGAACAGAGTAGCTAGGGGTGGGGCAAGGACAGAGACTTTTGGTTTGCTTCTGGTCCCCTGAGGGGAATCCAAAGTCTTCCCAGAGGAACCAAGTGGATGGATTAAATTTCAAATAAAAAAAGAGGGTTAGGTATGGTGGCAGTGGCTCACACCTGTAATCGTAGCAGTTTGAGAGGCTGAGGCAGGAGGATCATTTGAGGCCAGGAGTTCAAGACCAGTCTGGCCTCAACTATCAAATAGCAAGACCCCTATCTTTACAAAAATAAAGAAATTATCCAGGTGAGGTGGTAAGCCTGTAGTCCCAGCTACTTGAGAGGCTGAGGCGGGAGGATTATTTGAGCCCAGGAGTTGGAGGCTGTAGTGAGTTGTAATCACAGTGCTGCACTCCAGCCTGGGCGACAGAGCAAGATTTTCTCTCTAAAAACAAACAAAACAACAAAAACAACCAAACAAGCAGCCAAATTAAAGAAGAAAGGAAAAAGGCAATAGGAAGAAATTCAGATGAGAAAGAACTTGCTCTGACTCTCCACTCCTCACTCCAGATCTTTCATTTGAGTTCCATCCCTCATTAAAAACTCCGCAGGAAGTTCCAAGTTTGGAGTTGGTGTTTCCCAAGAAAATCAGTTACAGCTGATTTGCAGGTTTAGCACAGCTCTTTGGGCAGTCTAAACATCCAAGTCAGATTTCTGCAAGACAGTAAGAGTACACCAAGACAGTGGGAGCACACATAGGTGTCTCTCCTATTTCTGATGTTATGCTGAAAACATTTAAAATAGAGCAATCCGGCTGGGCGTGGTGTGTCACACCTGTAATCCCAGCACTTAGGGAGGCCAAGACAGGTGGATCACTTGAGGTCAGGAATTCAAGACCAGCCTGGGCAACATTGAAACCCAGTCTCTACTGAAAATACAAAAATTAGTTGGGCGTGGTGGAGAGCGCCCTGTAGTCCCAGCTACTCAGGAGGCTGAGGCAGGAGAATCGCTTGCAGTGAGCAGAGATCATGCCACTGCACTCCAGCTTGGGCAACAGAGCCAGACTCTGCCTCAAAAAAAATAGAAGTAAAAATAAATATATAAAAATAAAAATAAAATAAAGCAATCCTTTATGATATTTTAAAAGAGTATGAAAGATGTATTTACAGGGTTGCTCCCTCTATGTTTCTCGTTGTTGTTGTTGTTGTTGTTGTTGTTTTTTGTCGCTCTGTTGCCCAGGCTGGAGTGCAGTGGCACGATCCTGGCTCACTGCAACCTCTGCCTCCCAGGTTCAAGCAATTTTCCTGCCTCAGCCTCCTGAGTAGCTGGGACTACAGGTCTGTGCCACTACGCCAGGCTAATTTTCATATTTTTTTAAGTATGAATGGGGTTTCACCATATTGGACAGGCTGGTCTCGAACTCCTGACCTCGTGATATGCCCACCTCGGCCTCCCAAAGTGCTGGGATTACAGGTGTGAGCCACCACACCTGGCCTCCTCCATGTTTTCTGAGCATGTATTTCAGGGAAGGCTCTGCATCAGACCTCAGAGCCCCCTTGATACTAGGAGAACCAGCAAAGTCCCTGTGGTCTGGGTCTTCCCTGGCAGGCTGTGGCTCAAGCCACTCACCTTCATATTCTGTGCTCTGGCCACGAAGGTCCCCTGTTAATTCCTTGCCTTCACCTCTGCTCCGCCAGATATGCTGCTGTCTGCCTTTCCTCACTGTCTGACAGGTTGACTTCTATTCATACCTCTGGTCTCAGCTGAAGAGCCTCTCTTCACAGAAAGCACACCAGTGGTTCCCAGGGGCTGGGATAGAGGTTTTGAAAAATGACTGCTCAGGGGGATGGGGTTTCTTTCTGAGTTGATGAAAATGTTCTGAAATTAGATAGTGCTGATGGTTTGTAAAACTCTGTGAAAATGCGAAAACCCACTGCACTGCAACACTTTAAGAGGTGAATTTTATGGTATGTAAATAATATTTAATCCTTCTTTAAAAATCCCTTCTTAGCCACATGCAGTGGCTCACACCTACAGCCCTAGCAACTTAGGAGGCCATGGTTGAGGGATTGCTTGAGGCTGGGGTTCAAGACCAGCCTGGGCAGCATAGTAGGAGCCCCCATCTCTACCTAAAAATCTTAAAAACTAGCTGGGTATTAGTCTCAGCTACTCAGGAGGCTGAAGTGGGAGAATCACCTGAGCCCAGGAGTTCGAGGCTGCAATGAGCTATGATTGCACCACTGCACCCCAGCCTAGGTGACAGAGCTCTGTTTCATTAAAAAAGAAAGAAAAAAGAAAGTCCCTACTTCAAGGAAGTTCTCCTAGGTATACCTGGACACTCTACCTCAGAGGGCTCTGGGACACCCACTACAGCAGACACCACAATTATAAAGAGCAATGATGTCACTGGTTACTAAATGCAGTAAGATATTGAGGGTGTGGCAGGAGCGGGGCACACTGTCAATAATTTAAAAAGAAGAATAAAACCAACTAAATATTGATCTTCCCTTTACAGTGCCATGGTCTGGCAGTTCTAAATAATGTCAGTGATAAAAGTCACCTTCCCTCCTCAAATATTTTTTGGTTTAAGTTCTAAACAATTGCAGGGACTGCTGTTGAGTTTGAGTGATATACATGTAAGATTCAACTTAACACATTCTAATAACTTATCCTTTAATAAGCATTATCATTCTACATGTAACTTAATTCAGAAAATTCCTAATTACAGCCAGTCTTCTACAGATGGACTCAACCTGTAGGGTTTGTTGGTTAGATTGTTTGTTTTTTGAAATGTTTCTTACTATCACAATTTGGAGTGGCTCAGCTAGCATTTCCAGCCCAATGCTACTATTTATGCCTGCCTTTAAAGTGTAGAATCAAAGTAAACACTGATAGCACACTGATTATAGCGAAAAAAAAAAACAACCCAGAACTTGATGGAATTCAATTCTCTCATTCTATGTAACTGTGTGAGTTTTGATCTGTGTTTTAAAATCTAAAACAGTGAAACAGTGAGAAGCCCAAGGTGTAATATTTTTGTTAGATGAATGCAAACTTTAGTTCATACATAAAATATTTTACTAAATTTGACACTTGTTTATTTTTTTCTAATTGTTTGTTTTAAAGGACAAAATTTTTAAAATTCTTGCAACGTTAGTATTTGACGAAACTGTACCTTTTACACAGTTTGGTTTTTATTAAAATTCCCTTACTAGTTACTGAACAATTATTTACATAAAATAATATTACATGAGACGATAACCAAAATATCAATGTTTAATCTTTAGTAGATATAAAACTGACTAAATAACTGGATTGAATTTTTTTCCTTTCTTTGCATGATACTTTTTATTTTTATTCATTTTATTGACAAGATTATATAAAGATTCAATATAAGCAAATTTCCAGCATTTGCATTTCTCATCTAGCTTTTTTTTTTTTTTTTTTTTTGGACATAGAGTTTCGCTCTAGTTGGCCAGCCTGGAGCACAGTGATGCAATCTTGACTCACTGCAACCTCCGCCTCCTGGGTTCAAGTGATTCTCCTGCCTCAGTCTCCAGAGTAGCTGTGATTACAGGTATGTGCCAGTACATCCAGCTAATTTTGTATTTTTAGTAGAGACAGGGTTTCTCCATGTTGGTCAGGCTGGTCTTGAACTCCCAACCTCAGGTGATCCGCCTGTCTTGGCCTCCCAAAGTTACAGGGGTGAGCCCTTTTCTAGCTATTTTTGTTATTTATTTTGTGTTATGATTATTGCTAAAAAATAATTTAAGCATATGGAGGAGATTATTTTATTTATTTATTTATTTTGAGACAGAGTCTCACTCTGTCCAGGCTGGAGTGCAGTGGCACAATCTCTGCTCACTGTAAACTCTGCCCCAGGTTCAAGTAATTGTCCTGCCTCAGCCTCCCGAGTAGCTGGGATTATAGGTGCCTGCCACCTCACCCAGCTAATTTTTGTATCTGTAGTAGAGACGGGGTTTCAACATCTTGGCCAGGCTGGTCTTGAACTCCTGACCTCTTGATCCTCCTGCCTCAGCCTCCCAAAGTGCTGGGATTATAGGCTGGAGCGACTGCACCCAGCCGAGGAGATTATTTTCTAATACTCTCATTAATTTATTAAATTAAACTGTAATATTCATGAAGAATATATTAATGAGCTACAACCATGCTTTGCTATATTTCTGAATATTCTGAATGTATATCAAACACATAATAAGGATATATATTTTGAAGAATATTTATATTCATTTAAAATATTTAAAAAAATGGTTTAATGCAAGGCTTTGGTAAATTGCTAAATTTGGTGAATTAATTGTTTGGTAATTTAGCCATTGAGTGATTTGTTTTTGTCCCTGTGAGATGGATAGTTTTATCTTCATTTACCTCCATGGGAACACTGAGGCATAGGGTGTGCAAAACATTTGTCCGTGATCAGAAAACTGGTAAGAAGAGCTATGATCTCAACCAAGATCTTCTAATTCTAGCCATTATACTATATCGCTTCCTCACATACCTCTCATTAAAACTGAAGTTGACCATGATATCCCATCCAGCTATAACTTCATCAGAAACGCTGCCTCAGTGAGGATGAATAGCCGCATAGGGTTTACAGACCAATGAGTCCAGCTCGAATGCCAGCCTAGTCATCAAGAATTAGAGAGCATGCGGAGGACCCCATCAAATGCCAAGGATATGCATCCAAAGAGGGTCACTGGGTCCATGTTCTGGGCCAGGTTTTGGATCCTATTAGATTCATTCCTGCCTTGGGACCTTTGCACACACTGTTTTATTTTTGTTTCTGTTTTTTGAGACAGAGTCTTGCTCTGTCACCCAGGCTGGAGTACAGTGGCATGATCTCAGTTCACAGCAAGCTCTGCCTCCTGGATTCAAGCAATTCTTCTGCCTCAGTCTCCCTAGTAGCTGGGACTACAGGCACCTCCCACCACGCCTGGCTAATTTTTGTATTTTTAGTAGAGACGGGGTTTCACCATATTGGCCAGGCTGGTCTTGAACTCCTGACCTTGTGATCCACTCACCTTGGTCTCCCAAAGTGCTGGGATTACAGGTGTGAGCCACCCCGCCCAGCCTGTTTTGTTTTATGTGTGTTTTTTTGTTTTGTTTTGTTTCATTTTGGTCTGGCTTTCCCTCTAGCTTTTGAAATAACTCTTCCTCAGGTTACCTCCTCAAAGAGGCTCTCCTTGATTACCATATCTGAAGTTACTCCTCCCAGCCACTAACCATTGCCCTGGTGCTTTATTTTGTAGCATAAAGTATTGTTTCTATGCACCATTCATCCATTGATATTTCTTTCTTTCTCTCTCTTTCCTTCCATCTTTCTATGTCATATCAGTGACTTGTATAGAATAGATTCCTAGTAAGTATTTATTTATTAAGTTATTGAAAGAATGAGACCAGGCACAGTGGTTCATGCCTGTAATCCAGCACTTTGGGAGGCCAAGGCAGGCAGATCTTATGAGCCCAGGAGTTGGAGATCAGCTTGGGCGGTGTGGCAAAACCTTGTCTCTACCAAAAAAAATACACAAGTCAGCTGGGTTTGATGGTGCATGCCTGTAGTCACACCTACTAGAGAGGCCGAGGTGGGAGAATCACTTGAACTCAGGAGGCAGAGGTTGTAGTGAGCCATGGTGGTACCGCTATACTCCAGCCTGGATGACAGAGACAGACCCTGTCTAAAAAAAAAAAAACAAAAAACAAAACAAAACAAAACAAAAAAAAACCCAAAAAAAACAAGAATTAAAGCATAAAGAGATTAATAATGCAGTGCTGAGGAGGATTCTGAGGTCATATCCAGGCTCAGTGGGGCAGAGCACTGAGCACTGAGAAACTAGCCTGTGCTGCCATATCCAGGATGTGGGGACATCTGGCCCGCCAGCACCTGAGACCCTTAACTTCTGTATTATCCAAAACAGGGGGACAGGGGAAGGCTTTACCCCATCAGCACCCAGCAACATACTGGCACCTGTCCATTCTCCAGTGGGAGTCTTCAGGAGGGAAAGTGGGTACAGTACAGGCAGGGCACTGCCCAGGTGGAGACAGGTTTCATGTTCTACTCCAATACCATCTGTACACCTTTATGCAGGGATTAGGGATTTGACAGGTGAACAGGTTACTCAGTGTTCACAGTTCATAAACCAAGACTCTACCTGCTTCCCACAGCCTGCGTTCATGGGAAACAGGCAAGAGAATAAAACCAGCCTCCGTTATATTGAATTCTGTCTTTCCCCTCCCAAGTTATTAACAAAGACTGACACTGTAGTATTTATCAAAAAATCTTGTTCCCTAAGTGGTGATACAGAATAATTATCTCAGCATGCAATCAGCTCAGCGATCTTCTTCAAAGTAGTTTGTGGCAAGGATATGCATTTTTTAAATAGATTAAATTTTGAAGAGCTTGCCTCTGAAACCTGGTCAGAATGTATTTACAACTCACCTGGTGAGATGATGCATATCTTGAAGCTAGAATTCTCTTTCATTAGGTCTTTCTTAATTGAATCAAGCAAAGTCATTTTGGGATTGTCCCAAAAGAAAACCTTTTATCTCAAGGCAAATGTGTTTTAACAAGGCCCTAAGATAAATAAAAGCCAGGTTTCCACTCACTGGGGGTTCTCTGCTCCTCCTTTCAAAAGTTTATCACTCTACTTCATTTGTTTTTCTTTTACATGAGGAAATTGTTTATGGAGTTAACTGTTGCCAGTGAAAGTAACAAGTTTCCTCTCCCCTCCTACCCACCTTTACAGTTAAGAAACACCTTGTTTCCCTCCCTCTCTTCCTTCCTTCTTTTAAAATAAATAAATTGTGCATAGCTGGAGCATGCAAGCTGGTATAGCCAAAAACGTCATATTCAGTCCTGTTTAATTCCCACTGTCTTGGGTCTAGAATTTAGGCTTTTGAGAAATTTGGTTTGCTTTGTTTTTGTTTTGAGACGGAGTGTCTCTCTGTCGCTAGGTCCTGGAGTGCAGTGGCACCATCTCGGCTCACTGCAACCTCCGACTCCCTGGTTCAAGCAATTCTCCTACCCCAGACTCCCGAGTAGCTGGAATTACAGGCGCCAGCCACCACGCCCAGCTAATTTTTCTATTTTTATTAGAGACGGGGTTTCACCATGTGGGCCAGGATGGTCTCGATCTCCTGACCTTGTGATGGAATTAATGAAAGTTCAAAAACCAGGATTCTGCATTCTCCCAAATCCTGGAGTGCAGTAGGAGCCCATGCAGGGTTTGGGACGGGCTTTTTCCCTCAGCAGCCAGGACAGCCTCTGCATCCGTGGGCCCGGACCCCCCCCCCCCCTCCTTCCACCATCCCCTGGTGATATCCTTCAAGCACAGACTCGCGCTTTTAGGAGCCTGGGTGGAGCCAGGATTCTGCAGTTGTAACCAACTCTCCCGCCGGGAGCATGGGGCTGGTCCGTGGGGTGTACTCCAGCCTAGGGAACTTGTGACAGATAATTGACGTGATCGGGAGGGGAGTCCAGGCAGACCTCATGTGACTTCTAAAACCACCCCACAAATCTGAAGCGTGGCTTGCCTGGTCAGCCGCCTGCCAGGGACCCGGTGAACAGTTTCTCCTGGACTCTGCATCTAGCCCCAAATAATCTAAGACCCTTTGTCTAGAAAAACGCCCTTATCTTCCTGGCACCCCTTCGCAGTGGGTGTCCTGGACTCAGCTTAAACTCTGGTTCCAGCCCAAATCAGAGGCGGACACAGCAGCCGTTCCTCGTCTCCATCAGCATCCGCACTGCCATTTCCCCGTCCCGAGCCGTTGTTCATATCAAATGTCACTCTGGGATGACTAACAGCCGATGCTGATGAGGAGCCTCCAGCGTTATGGCAGAGTAGCGCGTGCAAACTTAGACCCCGGTCATCTGACGGTCACGTGGGCGGGCGTCGCGGCCCCGGCCCCCGCCTCCTCCACCCTCCGTGATTTGGTGCATGACACGGTCCTCCGCGAAGGGCAGACGTTACATAAACACGGCAATCTCCCACAGTGCGGCGGGGAGCAGCACGAACACTGGGCCGGGACACCTCCCTTCCAGCTCCACGCCCCGAGGCGGTGCCGCTCCCGAGGCACTGGGAGGCCTGCGCAGCGCCGGAGGTGTCTGGATCCCAAAACAGGACCCGGGGAGTTGCTCACACCCAGGACTGGCCCCGAGTCGTCAACCCAGAAAAGGCATCCTTCGTCCTAGATCCATCCCGTATTTCACAGAAAGCGTTTCCTCCCCCCATCCCCAAAGCCAGCAGGGGTGGGGCGGAGCGGGGAGGCTCGGGGAGACTGACTCTATTATATAAACTTGTAATTGGCTCCGGCTCCTGCAGCTCGGGCACTGCAGGATGTTTCCAACCAGATGGGTCGCGAGGCCCGGCGGCTTCCTTCTTCTCCTCCCTGCCCCTCCGCCCAATTCCCCTGCAAGGCCAAGCCCCACCCTTCTGCCTTCCAGAGTCTACCAGAATTTCCCTGTCTTTCAAGTCCTCCCCTGCACGGGAGATGGCACCCAGAACAGAAATGCATGATGATTTGAAAATGGTATTGGTATCCCACTATTAAACGAATGTCTGTCTGCCCAGTCTGCTAGTCCTGGCTCCCAACCAATACTTACGATCACCTCCGTAACTCAAGAGTTCCAAGCTGGGAATCAGTCATCTTAGACCGGCATCCTCAAATGAGTTGCACTGGGGTTGAGGGTGCGGGGGTGAGGGGTCGGGGTGGGGTGGGGGGGTGGGGGGAGGCGGTGTTTGTTAAAACTCAGTGCTGAGCCCCACGCCCAGAGTTCTGTTCCATCACTCTAGATTGGGCCCGAGAAATGTGTTTTCCTTTCTTTCTTTTTACAGGCAGGGCCTCCTTCTGTCACCCAGGCTAGAGTGCAGTGGTGCAGTCATGGCTCACTGTAGCCTCCACCTCTTGGCCTCAAGCCATCCTCCTGCCTTGGCCTCCCTCATTATAGACATGAGCCACCACACTCAGCCAGGAAGGTGCATTTCTACAAGTTACCAAGCGATGCTGATACTGTGGAACCCCTCGTATACACAGGGGCAGGGTGGTGGCTTATATTTTTTTCTTCCATTAAAAAGGGTTGAAAAGCAAGTTAATAGTGTGAACAGAATGTCAGGAAGACCAGCCTCCTCTCAGAGATTCTCTGGCAGTTTAGAAGCACAACGTACAAACAACAGATGTGTTCATTATAAATTATAACATCCATTCCCCTGTGTGTGATGAAACAACTCTTCAGGAGCACCTCAAATTAGCAACCAAGGATAGCTCACTCCAGCAACTTGGAAATTGAGCATTTTGTAGCAGCAGGTGAATTCAGAGACTGGCCAAGCAAAAACCTCATCTAATGGGTGAGAAACAAGCGAAGTACAGCAAGGTCAATGGCTCTGTGTGGTGAGCTGGGAAGGCCAACATCCAGGCAAGCAGGTGTAACTCCTTGGATAGGGTCAAACCCCAGTTCCACCACTGGTTAGCTGTGTAACCTTAATTCTTTTCTTCATTTCCTAATCCATGAAATGGGATCAAAGTCTACCTTGCTGCAATGCTATGAAAATTATATATGATGTATGAAAGAAAGCCACATAATTCAGATCAGACTTCCATATCTGTCACAGTATTGCTATTATTATTATTAATGGCCAAAGCCACTGGGCTCAATAGCTGGACCCCTGATTTCTTTCTTTTCTTTCTTTCTTTTTTCTTTTTTTTGGAGATAGAGTTTTGCCCTTGTTGCCCAGGCTGGAGGGCAATGGTGCTATCTCGGCTCACCGCAATCTCTGACTCCCAGGTTCAAGAGATTCTCCTGCCTCAGCCTTCCAAGTAGCTGGGATTACAGGCATGTGCCACCATACCTGGCTAATTTTGTATTTTTAGTAGAGATAGGGTTTCTCCATGTTGGTCAGGCTGGTCTCGAACTCTGGACCTCAGGAGATCCTCCCCCTCAGCCTCCCAAAGTACTGGGATTACAGACATGAGCCACCACGCCGGTCTAAGACCCCTGATTTCTAATCCAGATTGATTTTTTTTTCACTGCCCTAGTGAATACGGAATGTTTCTTTAAAAATATATACCCATGGCACTTATGGTTCCAGTTTCTCACTGATTCCAAAGCATTTGCTCCTAGTTAGTCCAAACAGATAAAGTGTGTTGGACTTTGTGGTTGTTTTTGAGACCGATGGAAGTGACAATCACAGTCCAAGAACCAGAAGGATTCAAGATGTCACTTTAGAGTTTTCATGAAATGCATACCCTGAATAGTGTGACTCAGTCTCTCCTGGTTTTTATTTTATTATTTTTTGAGACGAAGTCTAGCTCCGTCACCCAGGCTGGAGTACAGTGGCGTCATCTCAGCTCTCTGCAACCTCCACCTCCTGGGTTTAAAGCAGTTCTCCCTGCTTCAGCCTCCCAAGTAGCTGGAATTACGGGCGCCCGCCACCACACCCAGCTAATTTTTATAGTTTTAGTAGAGTCAGAGTTTCGATATATTGGCCAGGCTGGTTGTGAACTACTGACCTCAGGTAATCTGCCCACCTAGGCCTCCCAGAGTGCTGGGATTACAGGCATGAACCACTGCCCTTGGCCTCTCCTGGTTTTTAAAACTGGTGTTTTCAAATGCACCGGCCAGGGACAGATGTTGTGTAAATTATTACTGCTGTCTCTGAGGGCAAACACCCTGAGGCCTAAAGAATATTTGAAACTTGAGTCTAGACTTTAATATTGCCCACTCTGAGCCCCTAAGTGGTGATATTAGTGCCGAAACTGCTTCCTCTGTATTTTCAGCAAACAAGTCTGCTACTCATACCTTTGCAGCCTCTCTCATCAAACCTCCTGAGAGACCTCTGCTGCTGGGAGAGTCCCAGGAGTGAAAGGGATGGGGGAGGAAGGGAAAGCAATGGAAGGATCGGGGTGGGTAAATTGGAAATAGAGTACTTCCTGGTGTGGTACTGAGCACCCATTGTGGGTGCTTGAGTACGTGGGTACGTGGCATTCACATTTCCACAAAAAATGAGATGCTAAATTGCTAATAGCCTCCCAGGGGTTCACTTCCCTGCTGCTATGCCTTCCATGATTTCATCAGAGTTTAGACACGTTAAAATATCACAATTTAGGCCCACGTGTGAGGCGTTCAGTCATGCTCTTGACTTTGATGGGGAAATCTTGTAAGTAATCCGACTGCAAGTCAGTATAAATGGACAATTCCAAATGACATCACTCTTACCCTAAGAAACTGTGGTATCCGTGGCTTTCAAGTTGTTGTAGTGATACACAGAACAAGTTTGGCCTGTTGCTTTTAATTCTCAGAATTTGTGTCTTTTCCACATCATCTGTTTTTTTTTTCTTCATGTCTCTAACCTGACTAATTCAGCCTTCAGTTTTATTTCATAATTGCCCTTCTCACATAATTGCTCAATCCCCACTCCCCCATCTTTGAGCCAAATGATGTTTAAGATTTTGAATTTCCACTGTGGTTCCCGAAAGTCTTTGGCTTATGAAACCACAGTCATGGTTTTTAAATCCAATCAAGCATACTGAGATATGCTTGTCTAATGTGTCTTCAGGTAGGTGGTATCTGTAACTAGGTAGAAATCTATTTTAAATCAATATACTTACTAGTCTGCACATTTATTCTGGATTTTTTCAAGTGTTATCATATAGCCGTCACTTTTTTTGTCTTTTCAGCTTGATATTTTCCTTCTGGGTCAATAACTTTTTAGCATGTTCTCAGCTACTGTAAAAGAAAGATTTTGATTTACCCAACCTTTTACAAATTCAAGAGCATGGCTCATGCTTCTTTTTTTTCCCCCACTGACTTAGATTTCTTTGTACAAATGGCACAGGAGGACCCCAGCCCCATGCAGATGCTAGCCCAGGGGATGACATCAGTCCTTCTGTCCTCACGTTGGCAGACAGAGATATCTACTCTAGAGCCTTTGTAGGGGCCTGGGCACCTTTGGGAGCCTGAGCTGGAACTGCAGTTGGAGCTGCGGCCTGGGCCTTGGTTTCATCCTTGGCCTCGACCTTGGCTTTTGGCCGGCAGAGCCTGAGCCCCTTGGCAATGCGGGCACAAGCACGCTTCCCAGTCTTGGGGTGGGCAGTGTAGGCAAGTCGATGGAGCTTTCGGCTGACAGCCTTTGGGATCTTGGGCTTAACCTCCTTGGCTTTCCGAGGGCCATGACGGCCTCGGCACGTGCACGCATGGCCTTGGCCTTGCTGGCCTGCGTCTTCTTTAGGCCCTTCGTGTTGCGCTTCTTGGCAAAGCGCATGTTCCTCAGGAACTTGGGGTCCACCCCCTTAAGAGATTCATGTCTTTGTGATCGGGCTTTCTTTTTTTTTTTTTTTTTTTTGAGATGGAGTTTCGCTCTTGTTACCCAGGCTGGAGTGCAATGGCGCGATCTTGGCTCACCGCAACCTCCGCCTCCTGGGCTCAGGCAATTCTCCTGCCTCAGCCTCCTGAGTAGCTGGGATTACAGGCATGCGCCACCATGCCCAGCTAATTTTTTGTATTTTTAGTAGAGACGGGGTTTCACCATGTTGACCAGGATGGTGTCGATCTCTCGACCTCGTGATCCACCCACCTCGGCCTCCCAAAGTGCTGGGATTACAGGCTTGAGCCACCGCGCCCGGCGATCAGGCTTTCTTGATACCATTTCTGTGCCAGTTTCAGGACTGGTTGTGTGTGGTGTGGTCCTTGGACTTGGCCAGGTCTGCACCTAAGCTGCGGCTCCCGAAACGCCTAGAACCGGAAGAGCGTGTCATGCTTCTTGAGATTGCAAGTGAGATTTTGATTGTTTCTCTCACAATTATTGATGTATGTAATATATTCAGACCTGTCGTTTACAGACCCCACCTAGGGGGCATAGTTGATATAAAATTGAAATAATTGCTCACTTGGTCCCCTTTCAAAGTTGCAGTGTGATCGTTCCTCTGGGGTTAACACTTGGGTGTTAAACACGTTTTCTTCTCCGGCAAACACACTGAGAACCTATTGTGCCAGCCCCAGTTCCTGGTGCTGGGCATCCAGAGGGAAGCAGAGGGAAATCAGAGAAGGGCCTTTTCTGTGGGAATCTGGTGATGGTGGCAAAATATGGACAGATCTGATCCCTAACAGAGCATGATGGGAAGATGCTACGGAAGCCAGAGGAGAGGCATCTGACCTGCCTCTGGAAGGCCAGAATGACTTCTCAGTGCAAGCAGCACCTCGGCTGAGCATTACAGGAAAAACAACAGTTAGGCAGACAGAATAGGCCAATCAGTTTAAATGGTGCTTGAGGCCGGGTATAGTGGCACACGCCTGTAATCCCTGCACTTTGGGAGACTGAGGCAGTCAGATCACCTGAGTCCAGGAGTTTGAGACCAGCCCGACCAACATGGTGAAACCCTCATCTCTCTTTTTTTTTTTTTTTTTTTTTTTTTGAGACGGAGTTTTTTGCTCTTGTTACCCAGGCTGGAGTGCAATGGCACTATCTCGGCTCAACGCAATCTCCGCCTCCTGGGTTCAGGCAATTCTCCTGCCTCAGCCTCCTGAGTAGCTGGGATTACAGGCACACGCCACCATGCCCAGCTAACTTTTTGTATTTTTAGTAGAGATGGGGTTTCACCATGTTGACCAGGATGGTCTCGATCTCTTGACATCGTGATCTACCTGCCTCGGCCTCCCAAAGTGCTGGGATTACAGGCTTGAGCCACCGCGCCTGGCAAAACCCTCATCTCTTTAAAAAAAAAAAATTAGCTGGGGGTGGTGGCGCATACCTGTAATCCCAGCTGTTCAGGAGGCTGAGGCACGAGAATCACTTGAACCTGTGAGATGGAGGTTGCAGTGAGCCAAGATTGCACCACTGTACTGCAGCCTGGGCAATAGAGCAAGACTCTGTCTCAAAAAAAGTGCTTGAAAGCACTCTTTATGTAAATTAAGATCTTGCTTGTCGGCTGGGTGCAGTGGCTCACGCCTGTAACCCCAACACTTTGGGCGACCAAGGTGGGTGGATCAACTGAGTTTAAGAGTTTGAGAACAGCTTGGCCAATATGGTGAAACCCTGTCTCTACTAAAAATACAAAAAGAATTAGCCAGATGTGGTGGCGTGCGCCTATAGTCCCAGCTACTGGGGAGGCTGAGGCTGGAGAATCTCTTGAACCTGAGAGGCAGAGGTTGCAGTGAGCCAAGATTGCACCATTGCACTCCAGCTTGGGTGGCTGAGTGAGACGCCATCTCAAAAAACAAAAACAAAAACAGAAACAAAATCTTGCTTGTCTACAAATAGCCAAGATCTAAATGAATAATTGCTGAAACAAGCTAGAAGCTAATTTCTCTCACACATAAAGTCCAGATATGATATTGAGGCTCTGTGGTGTCAGCAACACAAGGTCCTGCTCTATTGTTGCACTGCCTTGTGTGGCTCCATCTCCAGGTGGCCTCTTGGTCTAAGATAGTTGCAGGAGCTCCAGCTGCAACAGCCTCATTCCAGGCAGCATAAACACAGAAGGGAAGGAAGAGAACACCCTGCCTTTTTTTTTTTTTTTTTTTTTTTTTTTTTTTGAGATGGAGTCTCCTCGCTCTGTCACCCAGGCTGAGTGCAGTGGTGCAATCTCGGCTCACTGTAACCTCTGACTCCCTGAGTTAGGGAGTTAGGCAGACAGTTAGGAAGTTAGGAGTTAGGGTCAAGCGATTCTCCTGCCTCAGCCTCCCAAGTAGCTGAGACTACAGGTGTGCACCACCACGCCCAGCTAATTTTTTTGTGTTTTCTAGTAGAGACTGGGTTTCACCATATTGGCCAGGATGGTCTTGATATCTTGACCTCGTGATCCGCCCACCTTGGCCTCCCAAAGTGCTGGGATTATAGACATGAGCCACTGCGCCCAGCCGCCCTCACGTTTTAAGGAGGCCCTTTGATGTGTCGTACTTTCCTCACTGACCAAAACACGTCACACTGTTCTACATAGCTGCAAGGAAGGCTAGGGTATGAGGTCTCTGACAGGATGGCAAGGTGCCCTGGTATAATAGAAGTCAGTGTCGTTACCGAAGAAGGGGAACTACTGGGAAGCGACCAACTGTCTGTGCCCTCATGATTGCGTGTGGGGAGAAGGCTGCCTGCATAGGGGAGAGAAGAAAAGCTTATCTCGTTTCAGAGAATAAAGATAAGTAGGTCAATTTGGTTTAGAGTTTGGTTTACCGAGCGATAAGGCTGGGAAAATAAACAGATGATGGGTTGTGGGAGGTCTTGTAAACCGTGCCCTGCTGGGGAGCTGGAGTTCTATCCTGAGGACCTCCTGAGGACCATGGCAAGTGGTTGAAGGGGTTTTATCATTGAAGTAGAGGGGGAAAGGCATTGGGAGGTGAGAGCAGCCATATCATTAGGAGGCACTCACAGCCTTTCAAAAGAAACGATGACAGCCTGAACTAGGTGGTGGAATCAGGGATGGGGAGAAGCAAGCAGATTCCAGAGATATTAGAGAGGCAGAACTGATCAGAAGTAGGTGAGATGTAGGTGACATGTAGGTGTAGAGAGATTAATGATGGCAGACACCCAGGCCTCTGGGTGGATGTGATACCATCCATTGAGATAACAGGGGTTCTGGAGAAGCTGGGTGGAGAAAGTGAGTATGGTTCAGGCATTGCATCTACACATACAGATTGGGTTGATCCATTTTTTAGCAGCTTTGTTGGGGTGTAATTTACATACCACAAAATACACCCATTTTAAGTGTACAGTTGGATGAGTTTTAATAACATACAGTTGTGCAACCCTCACCATTACCCAGTGTTGAAAGATGTCCACTGTCCCAGAAAGCTCCGCTGTGCACATTAACAGCCAAGTGTTTCCCATCCTGAGTTCCAAGGAATCACTGATCTGCTTTCTGTCAGATTCACTTCTTAAAGTGTAAATTCAGTAAAATGATGAGTGCAGTGATTCTCTGTTGTGGAAGGTGCAGGGAGTTGGGAGAATCATGATCCCCCAGGACTGTGTACAAGAATCATCCAGGAGGCTTTTTCAGACTGCACATCTGTCCCATGCCCCCTCAAGAGTTGAGTTCCCTTCATCACCCCCCCCCCCTCCCCAAAGGGAGTCATTGTTAGAGTCTGGGATAAGAAGTATTCTTCAAGTTTGCTAGCCTGGCGTGGTAGCTCACACCTGTAATCCCAGCACTTTGGGAGACCAAGGCAGGTGGATCACTTGAGGTCAGGAGTTCAAGACCAGCCCAGCCAACATGGTGAAACCCCATTTCTACTGAAAATACAAAAATTGGCCAGGCATGGTGGCAGGTACCTGTAATCCCAGCTATTCAGGAGGCTGAGTCAGGAGAATTGTTTGAACCTGGGAGGCAGAGGTTGCAGTGAGCCGAGATCATGCCACTGCACTCCAGCCTGGGTGACCGAGTAAGACTCTGTCTCAAAAAAAAAAAAAAAAAAAAGTATCTTTCAAGTTTGCTGGGGCAGACAATGATAGGGAGCCCCTAAGGATGTTGGTTTTTAATAACTAGCTTGATAGATATTTTATTTTACTATATTGTTTTCAACCAGACATTGACACTCCTAGATAGAGCTCAGATTTCTGTTATGTCCCAAATACCAGATGAGATGGTGCTCAAAAAGCACACCCTACATGAGATGGCACTTTTTGAGGAAGTCCCCTTGATTCCCCGCAGAAAGTATCTCAGTATTACCAATTGCACTCCTTGAATGAAGTTTTTCAAATGCAATTCAGCAATTTACAAATCCAAAGGGTGCCCCAGCCTCACTTGATACTATAACCATCTTTTTTGGCTGTGAATAATTCCACATGTAAACACAGATGGAGGATTCTTTTTTAGTGGCAATGCAACTCTGTTGAGTGGTTTGAGGACACACTGGTTTGAATGTCCCTGCTTTTCTTCAGGATGACTGTTCCATCAGGGACACCTTTTCTTAGTAGTTGACTTTGAACTAACTACAGATATCTGAAGCCTGTCAGACTCCATTTCAATTATCCCTATCTTTAGTAATATCAAGATTTCTTAATTAGTTGCTAACACCATCAATACTATGAAGCTTAAGATTGCTGTTTTACAGACGAGTATTACATAGGCACTTTTTCCTCCACTCTCTTGTCTCAAAGGATGAAGAATTCAGTGTGGCTTTTGGGTAGAGATTATAGTCCTAACACATTTCCATTCCCCAAAAGGACTTCTCTACTGTCTTACCCTCCCTTGCATAGGTAGACAAAGTGAAAATATTAAGCACCATACAACCCAAAGCCTTAAAAACCACCTTGTCAAATACTCTTCATATTCATCTTTTCTTCTAGCTGGCAGTACCAGTATTGCAAGTCTTTGAAATCAATGCTCAACTTCTCCAGGAAAAAAATAGCAAAGAGAGGTTATCAGGCACTTCTTCATCCCACACATAGTTTATGAGCATCTACTATGTGCAAGACCCTGTTCTAGGCACATGGGAAGCAGCACTGAACAAGACAAGAAAGATCTCTCTGCTTCCTGTGGTGGAAATTCTGGTGGGACAAGAAACAATAACAGGACGATGTCCAAGTAGTAAGGAAAGCAAAGCAGCCAGAGTGCGGATACAAGAGTGGGGAGAGTCGTCAGAGAGGCCTTTGGAGGAGGTGGAATTTACACTGCATCCAGATGGAGAAGGGAGTAGTTGAGGTCAGGAGGGCCATTCCAGAGAGAGGGCCGGCGAGAGGAGAGGGCTTGGCATGCTCAAGGCATTTCCAGTATGCTGGGGGGTCTGCAGAAGAATGATTAGCATGGGAGGAGACTGGTATGTAATGGGGGACCACAGGGCACCATCCAGATCAGCTGGCCGGTAGTTCACAGCAAGACATTTGGCGTCCATGGTAAGGGCTATGGAAAATCACTGGGGGAAGGGCTCTAAGCAGGCTAGAAGCATGGTGTGCTTGGCTGGGTAGAAATATTACTCTGACTGTGGAGTAAAGGCTGGACCATGGATGGGACAAGAGGAGGTGGGGAGACTGGCTTGGAAGCCATTGCATAATGGAGGTGAGAGACGACTGTGGCTCTGAATTGGATAATGGTGTGGCAGGTAAAGGAGGAGCGGGATTCGGGGCATATTTTGGAGTTGGAGCACTGGGCTTTGATGACATGAGAGGTGAGGAAAGAGAGGGATTAAACACAGCTTCAAGACTTTTGGCTGGCTGACAGGATGGCAGGGGTGCTGTTTACCAGGGTGGAGAGGAGAGTGTGGGATATGGAGAGGTCTATTTTGAACATGTTAAGTGTGAGATGTCTAGTCATCATTCATTCAACTCTCCTAGAATGTACATTCTGTTTCAAACACCAAACATTCTCTCACTGGAATCATAAACAAGCCAGAGCCCCTGCCTTCTAGCATTCTTAGACTACGTGAGGAGGTGGCCCTGCAGAAGAGGGCTGCGATGATCATAACAGAGGGGTGTCAATGGACCAGCCATGCTCACCTGAAGCAGGGCTTAGGGATGCTTAGGAGACAGAGGCGCTCTGGGCTGGGGCTTGGGGGATGAGGGCAGTAGCCAAGCTTTCCCCAAAGGGAGATTTTCTGTGGGCATTGGAGATGGTGGCTGTAGGGGCTTATTCATCCAGCCCCAGAAGGAAGGACCTTCCAGAGCAGCAGTCAAACCGCAGTTACTGTGGACCAAACTGAAATATTTACACATACCAGATAGCATTGATTTTTTAAAAAATGTATGAATATGCTGTTAGAGTGAACTCTAAGTTTCTCTTCAAAGAATCAGTATGTCAGTATGTTCAGCTCTCTTATTCTTTAATTCTCCACTTTAAGGTTTAACTTCCTAGTTCTCTACACTTCCTTGCCTCTAGTTTCAATAAACTAGTTTCCCGCCAGTTCTAATAGGTAGTTCACATCTGTTCCCCTTGTCCCCTGCTTCGTCCTGACTCATCCCGATCACCTGCTCCGGTCACCTGCTCTATCCTGACTCATCCTGTCACCTGTGTTGACCTGAGTCACCTCTGGTCACCTACTCTGTCGTAACTGTTTTTCCCACCAAACCACTCACCCCGCCACTCTGGTTCATACCCCTGCTCTCTTTAAAATAGCCAATTGGAATTAGCTTATACAATGCAGTCCAACCCTAGCCAATAGGGGAATGACACAGCAGTAGGGGCTGCGTCAGGGATAAGACCCTCTTCCCCTCCCCTGTTCAGGTGTGTACTCGCCATTGCTCCCCATCTATGAGACGGACCTTTCTATAGAAGTAAATTGCCTTGCTGAGAAAATTAATATGCAAGTGCTACTTCTTTGCAGCACACAAAATTTACATATAACAATACTATACTACATTCACCAAAAATAAGAATTTTGAAAAGGAAAATGTATATTCTCGTATTTATTTTTTAATTTTTACACAGGGTCTCTATCATCCAGGCTGGAGTGCAGTGGTACTATCATAGCTCCCCGAAAACTTGATCTCCTGGGCTCAAGCAGTCCTCCTGCCTCAGCCTCCTAAGTACCTGAGACTACAGGTGCATGCATTCTACCACGGCAGCTCATTTTTTTTTTTTAATTTTTGTAGAGACAAAGTTTTGCTATGTTGCCCAGGCTGGTTTCAAACTCCTGAGCTCAGGTGATCCTCCCACATCAGCCTCCCAAAGTGCTGGGATTGTAGGCATGAGCCATTGCACCCAGCCAGAAAAGGTATTTTTCCATGTCTGAAGAAGGTGTCTCTCCATGTAGGGATGTAGAGACATTAAGAAACATGTCCACCATCACTCAGGTAATAAGTGCCCAGCCAGAATTTTATCCCAGTAGGTCAGTCTCCGGTGCCCACTCTTGCCCCTGCCCCTGTATGCGCCATCATGAAATGCTTAGCTGGTGAAAATCAAGACATTTCAGAGCAGTGTGTTCAGTGTGATCATGATACTTTTTATGTGTGTGGGGTGGGGGCACTTCATCACAAACATATATTCACATATATATTCTGTGCATGGAATTTTTCTAGGAGGATTTTTTTTTTTTTCCCGAAAAAGAATTTCTCTCTGTTGCCAGGCTGGAGTGCAATAGCACAATCTCAGCTCACTGCAACCTCCACCTCTTGGGTTCAAGCAATTCTCCTGCCTCAGCCTCCCGAGTAGCTGGGATTACAGGTACCTGCCACCATGCCCAATGAATTTTTAGTATTTTTAGTAGAGATGGCATTTCACCATGTTGGCCAGGCTGGTCTTGAACTCCTGACCTCAGGTGATCTGCCCGCCTTGGCCTCCTAAAGTGCTGGGATTGCTGGAGGTGGATTTTTTTTTTTTTTCACTTACAGCTTATGTTTGAGGAGTAGGAGTGAGGTTGGAGGAAAAGGAAACTTTAATGTTATATTTTTATGATGCTTGGATTTTTTTTTTTTTTTAGTGAAATTGTATTAATTTGTCATTAAAATCTTAAATTCAGGCCATCCAGGCAGGGCAAGGCCAGCATCCGTGTTCCACCTGGCCGCCAACCCATTCCACCTTTGTGGAGTTCTCAGGATACTGGGTCATTTGCCCTCTGGCTGCTGCCCAAGGCCACTTTGGGGCATACTTGGGTAGCAAGGACACTCACTTTGGAGGCTGAACCTTCTTGCTCACATCTCACACCAATCTCTATTGCCATCACCTTGGAGTCTGAGGTCTAGAGAGAGGTCATAGAGTTCTTTCACTGTTACCCTGGGAGGAACATTCTCTATTGTCTTGCCTGAGGAAGTGCAATACAAGCCAGTGATCTTTTAGGAGTCGGAACCATAGATTGTGGACAACCTGGAATAAAGAGAGGGTACAGATAGCCCAAGCGGAGTACCTCCAGGCAGCAGTAAAGAGGGAAAGGGGTGATTAGGGTTCAGACATTGCTACGTTATTTGCCCGATACCATCTCAGTGTGATAAATAACCTTAACCACAGATGTGCCAAATAGGTTCCAACGATTGTTGGCTCCTAGGAGCACTAAATTGAGAAAAGCTCTGCAGAGAAACATGAATTAGTAATTGATTAGCGATATCTGCTATTGGCAAGACCATTGCCATTGCCATACCTCAAGTGTGTGTGCCAGGTAGTTCTCATCCCAGCTTGCATTCAATCCTGCCTTTGGCTTTGCCCTCAGATGAGATGAGTAATTCAGTCTCCCAGCTCATACGTATCTCTTTCTTCCCCCTACACTCATAGCACCTGGTTCATACTTCTGGAACCACGCTTGCCACAGCCTGTGTTGTGCCTGAATTAGTCACATGTGTGTCTGTCTCTCTGGCTTCCCAGATCACTGCTCCAGAGGGAAGGAGTGGTGGACAGGTTTTGCTAGAGGTGACAAAGAAGGATGGGGAGAGAGGGGACTGTCTTGAGGATGAGGAAAGTCTTCTGCTGGTCCTCCTGTTTCCAACCCCACTGCACTACACAGTATTCTGTAGGGAATGGCACACAGGGAATGCTTGTGGGATTGAACTGTGTGGATCAGAGTGTTCGTGGGGTCCCTGAGACATGGGCAATATGGAGAGTCTGGAGGAAGCACAGCCAGAGAGGGGAGCAGCTGTGAAGCGGAAACAGCCAATGTGGATGAAGTATTCACTTCATTTAGTATTATTATTTATTTTTTGGTTTTGAGACAGGATCTCTCTCTGTTGCCCAGGCTGGAGTGCAGTGATACAATCAGGACTCACTGCAGCCCCAACCTTCCAGGGCCAAGAGATCCTGCCACCTCAGCCTCCCGAGTAGCTGGGACAGCAAGTGTGTGCTACTATGTCTACATTTTTTTATTTCTTGTAGAGACTGGAGTCTTCCTATGTTGCCCAGGCTGGTCTTGAATTCTTGGGGTCAAGAGATCCTCCTGTGCTAGCTTCCCAAAGTGTTGAGATTACAGGTGTGAGCCATGGTGCCTGGCCTCAATTCCTTCCCATGGCTGCTGTAACAAGTCACCATAAACTTAGTGGTTTACAACTCAGATTTCTTATCTTATGATTGTTGTTACAAGATAAGAAATCCAACAATTATAAGATAAGAAATCCAACACCTTGGAACTGTATTCTGCTTGAAGGCTCTGAGAGAGGATCCGTACCTGCCTTCTCCAGCTTCTAGAGGCTGCCCACATCCTTTCCATCTTCAGAGCCAGTGACAGAGCATCTTCAGATCTCCGGAGCTCAGATTCTCTCCTTTCAACTGCTTCTTCCACTGTTAGAGCCCCTTGTGTTTACATTGAGCCCTCCAGAATGACCCCAGAGAGTCTCCTTGAATTTCCTTTTGCCAGGTAAGGTGATATATTCATAGGTTCCAGGGATTAGGATGGGACATCTTTGAATGAGCCACGGTTCTGCCTACCACATCTTCAAATAAACCTACAGATGACTCTGAAGCTGCAGTGCAGTTGGCGGATGTTTCACCCGACTCATAGTCAGAGCTCCCTCCTGTTGTTTCAAAGACCACAGAGGCCACAGGGCCCCAGGGGCATGGCACTACCTGTCCCGTCCATCAGAGCAGCATTATGGCGGCAATAGTCAAGCTTTGAGTCTCCTGTGGGGTGCCTTTCAGCTGCTGCTGCTGCTGCTGCTGCTTTTTTTTGGGATGGAGCAAAACTCCATCTCAAAAAAAAAGACTCAATTTTTTGAGATGGAGTTGTCCAGGCTGGAGTACAATGGCGATCTCTGCTTACTGCAACCTCTGCCTCCTTCATTGAAGTGATTCTTCTGCCTCAGCCTCCCAAGTAGCTGGGATTACAGGTGTCTGCCACCATGCCTGGCTAATTTTGTATTTTTAGTAGAGAAAGGGTTTCGCCACATAGGCCAGGCTGGTCTCGAACTCCTGCCTTTCAGCTTCTGTAGCATTATTCAGTCTGGGAGCCTCAGCAGGAGCATCCAGCATCCTTGAGTGCCAGCAGGAGCCTTTCTGCGGCCTAAAACAGTCCCTTCTCTCCCAGTTCTTCTTTGGGACCTCCAGCAAAATCTGTCCAACAAGCTGAGAGCTTTTCAGGACAGGATCCTCTTTTTCCAGACACACATACACTTCAAGCTTTTAGTAGAGCAAAATTCCCTAAGGTAAATAATTACAAAAGGCCCAATGAGATGCTTGGAAATAGGATAGAGGAGGGAAAAACACAGAGAAGGAAACATATTAATATCTCAGAAATGTCTCAGGCCACACCTTTTGCCCAGTTTTGCCAGGGGCCTGTCTCAGCTCCATAAATGCCTCATTACAACTCTGCCTGGGGCATGCTTCCCATGTGGGCCTGGGCCCTGGGACCTGATCCTCTCTAAGCCCTGGGCGGGAGGCAGCCCTCCTGGACACTGGCTGCAATGCTCATAAATGCCCAGGCCAGGCCGGGCACATCAGAGCATCCCGAGAGCTGGTGCATGTCTACACCGCTGGCAATGAGACCCGCCTTGGTGGGAGAAGAAGCCTGTTTAGAGTAGAACTCCCAGAAGAATCTATGGAGGGCCAGCTGCTGAAATAGAGCCACCATTAAGGAGAAGCGGGCCGCCGTTGGAAGCAGGAATATTTAGTAATGGCATGGGCACAAACTTTGGTCAGGGAGGACCTTCCTAGAATGTGCTGTTTTCTATTTGCTTTGTGGGGGAGGAGAGTCTGCTGCCTTTTTTTGGAAAACAGGGATAAAAATATGTGGATTTAATGTTTGTGAGAGGCAGAGGAGAGCCTTGAAAACGAAAATCCTTAAGTCACCCCAGAGGCACATGGGGTCCCGGCTGTAACCTGGGGGAGAAACCCCCTGAGTGGACAGGCCTGGATACCTCCCCAGGCAAACCGTGCCAGCCCAGAGCTAGTTGGGAAAGACTTCTGGATTTTCCATCTTGTCTGCGCTTCATTTTACCTGCAAAGATCAGCAAGACAAGCTTTTACTCTTTCCCTTTTGGGACTCTTTTAAAAATTCCTAACATTTTTGAAAGGACTTTACCTTAGAATCTAAAGCTTAGATGGATATAATTTTTTTTTTCAATTGAGATGGAATCTTTCTGTCACTCAGGCTGGAGTGTAGTGGCGTGATCCTGGCTCACTGCAACCTCCGCCACCTGGGTTCAAGTGAATCTCTTGCCTCAGCCTCCTGAGTAGCTGGGATTACAGGTTCATGCCACCACGCCCAGTAATTTTTTTTATTTTTATTTTTGAGATGGAGTCTTGCTCTATTGCCCAGTCTGGAGTGCATGGAGCACAGTGGCACCATGCTCACTGCAACCTCCATCTTCCTGGGTTCAGGCAATTCTCCTGCCTCAGCCTCCCAAGTAGCTGGGACTACAGGTGCCCACCACCACACCCAGCTAATTTTTGTGTTATTAGTAGAGGTAGGGTTTCATGTTATTGGCCAGGTTGGCCTTGGTCTCCCAAAGTGCTGGGATTATAGGCATGAGCCACCACTCCTGGCCAGATGGATGTGATTGCATATGTGCTACTGGAGTCTTTACAAACTCATCCTGAAATTTTTGTTGTTTCCTGCATTGACTGCATGGTTCCATTGTGGAGCTAACACTTATCAGCTGCATAAGGTTGGGTCCTGTTCCCTAAGCTTTCTGTTCTCAACAGCCTTATCTACTAAATGGACCTGATAGTAATATCTAACCCCTAGGGCTGGACTGAGGAGTCAATGAGTTACTGTTACTAATCGTTACTGTTGCTGATCTCAGAAGCAGGGCTGGTTAGGCCCGGAATCTCACAAATTCATTCATGAAACCCCAGGTTAGCCATTTTCCAGCTGTGTAACTTCAACGAGTCACTTACTGTCTCTCAACCCACTTTTCTACTTGAGTAAAGAGGACAGTCTCCTTACAGGAATGAGCGAGGACTGGAGGAAACAGAGCGCTGGTTAAATGCTTGGTACATAGTGGCTACCCCAGACACATCCACTGTCGTGGGGATGACCAAAAAAACTCTTTCCCAACAGATTAGAATGGACCCTCCTAGCTATCCTTGCAAGCAGCAAACCTCTCCCAGGTGTGAGGTATGGCAAGGGGCAATCAGCCTGAGCTGGTGCATCAGACATTCTGCTTCTGGCACATTCTCCAACTGTGTGTGTACATGCTCATGCATATGCATGTGAGCACACAAACACAAGTGGAGACACCTCGTGCCAGGAAGCTGCAGCCTTTCTGTGGACAACAGGCAATTGCTGTGAAAACTGGCTTCAATATTTTCTATTTACCAATGGCCTATTTTAATTCAAATGGAATCTCCTTGGGCTGGATCATGCCAACACTCTCCTCTTCAATTTCCCAGGTGGGGAAATGCATTTCCCAGCCAGGCATGGTGGCTTACACCTGTAATCCTAGCACTTTGGGAGGCCAAGGCGGGCAGATCTCCTGAGCTCAGGAGTTCAAGACCAGCCTGGCCAACATGGTAAAACCCCACATCTACTTTAAAAAAAAAAAAAATTAGCTGGCTGTGGTGGCAGGTGCCTGTGATCCCAGCTACTTGGGAGGCTGAAGCAGGAGAATTGCTGAACCAAGGAGGTGGAGGTTGCGGTGAGCCAAGATTGTGCCACCGCTTAAGTGACAGAGTGAGACTCCATCTCAAAAAAGAAAAAAAAAAAGGAAATGCATTTCCTTGAAACTTTACTGTTCCTTCAAAAGGAATTTATTTTAAAGAGTTCAATTATCTTATTGTACAGCAGTAAGTTGATATAAAATTTATTTATTTTAATATCACTGCCTTTTAAAAGTCATCACATTTTACCTTTACACAACTGTGTTTCTGATCTGATACTAACTTGATAATTTACACATTCTGTGATTATACTAGGATGATTTGGCATGGTATATTTTATTCTCTCCTTCAGAGAAATACTGATGTTCTGGAAACAAAAAGTTGTTGAACTTTTATGTTTTTTAAAAAGAAAATCGGTAGGCTTTTTGGTCACTTAAAAGCTAAAAGCAAATCATAATGATACACTTCAACATGCCTGTGAATCATTATTTTCAAGAATGAAAAGTATGAAGAACTGGTATTTCTAAGTCATCTTCGTTGAGAGGATAGGAAATCACAGTTTAAACAAAGGCTTGCCAAAGAACGAAGAGAGAAATCAGCGAAGGAGGAAGGCATTCTGCTCACAGGACGCAGTGCCCGCTGTGGCTCCCCTGGGCACAGAGGAACCCTTTCCAGGTCTGGCCTCAAACTTGATGGGCAGGCAGCCCCGTGAGTGAATGAAAGTTCCATTCATATGGCTCTTTTCATCCCAGAATCAAAAAGGACTGCTGAGCACCTAGGTCAATGAGCCGTGGTGTAACCACAGACGGGCAGCCACCTCTGAGACGAAACACAAACCCAGTTCCTGCCAGAATATTCCACTAAGGGGATGGGCAGCCAGCACAACACCTCCAAGGAGCCACATGCCGCATTGTTTCCCTAGAAATGCCAAATGTTTTGGCCCATTAGTGTTCAGCTTAGCATTTTTCCTGTCTATGTTTCTCTCTGATGCCTCACTATATTTTCTGTCCCCAGCCTGCTTGGGGCATTATAACCAGCCCGGTAGTTCAGGTTTTTGTTTTTTTTGTTGTTGTTGTTGTTGTTTGTTTTGTTTTGTTTTGAGACAGAGTCTCACTCTGTCACCCAGGCTGGAGGGCAATGGTGTGATCTCAGCCTCCCAGGTTCTAGTGATTCTCCTGCCTCAGCCTCCCAAGTAGCTGGGATTACAGGCCCACGCCACCATGCCCAGCTAATCTTTGTATTTTTAGTAGAGACAGGGTTTCATCATATTGGCCAGGCTGGTCTCAAACTACTGACCACAGGTGATCCACCTGTGTCAGCCTCCCAAAATGATGGGATTATAGGTGTCACCCACCATGCCCAGCCCCACTCAGGTTTTAAAACTGAACAGACCAACCAGGTGCAGTGGCTCACAGCTGTAATCCCAGCATTTTGGGAGGCTGAGGCATGCGGATCACAAGATCAGGAGTTCAAGACCAGCCTGGCCAACATGGTAAAACCCTACCTTTACTAAAAATACAAAAATTAGCTGGGCATGGTGACGTGTTCCTGTAATCCCAGCTACTCGGGAGGCTGAGGCAGGAGAGTTGCTTAAACCGAGACCCAGGAGGTGGAGGTTGCAGTGAGCTGATGTCGTGCAACTGCATTCCAGCCTGGGTTCCAGAGCAAACTCCATCTAAAAGAACAAAAAAGAGGGCCGGGCGTGGTGGCTCAAGCCTGTAATCCCAGCACTTTGGGAGGCCGAGGCGGGTGGATCACAAGGTTGAGAGATCGAGACCATCCTGGTCAACATGGTGAAACCCCATCTCTACTAAAAATATAAAAAATTATCTGGGCATGGTGGCACGTGCCTGTAATCCCAGCTACTCAGGAGGCTGAGGCAGGAAAATTGCTTGAACCCAGGAGGCGGAGGTTGCGGTGAGCCGAGATTGCACCATTGCACTCCAGCCTGGGTAACAAGAGCGAAACTCTGTCTCAAAAAAAAAAAAAAAGAACAGAAAAGAACAAACAAAAAAACAACACAGAAAAACAAAAAACAAAAAAGACAGACCAGGCTCTGAATCCCAGCTGAGTGCCTCAACCAAGAATAATTTAACACATACTTATTATCTATGTATTGGAAGGTTTTAATTCTAACATCCCTTCTGGGCCTCAGTTTCCTCATCAGTAAAATCACAATAATACCTGCCATATATATTTGTTATGATGATTAAATGAGATAACTTGGAGAAGGCGCTCAGCACAGAGATTTGCATCTAGTACCTTCTTAATACATATTCGCTGTTATTATTTGTATTTTCATTATTATCACTGGAATATGTGGGTAGCCTTCCAAGGTTTCAAATGTCCTACTTTGAAGAACAGCTGTCACTCAATGACAAGCTTGTGCATAATGTTAAAAGATAAGTTTCTCATCATCACCATCCCACAACTTTAGGAAATGACACCATCTTTAAATTTGAACACAATTGGGTTAAAGCGATGTAAAATTTAGAAATGAAATAAGTATCAGCTCATTGAAAGCTTCCCAGCCACATGAAAAAGTGGGAAGAGAGTCTATTTAAAATAACTTTTCTTTTTTTTGAGATAGAGTCTTGCTTTGTCGCCCAGGCTGGAGTGAGTGCAATGGGCGATCTCCACTCTCCACAACCTCTGCCTCCTGGGTTCAAGTGATTCTCCTGCCTCAGCCTCCCAAGTAGCTGAGATTACAGGCACATGCCACCATGCCTGTCTAATTTTTTCTATTTTTAGTAGAGATGGGGTTTCACCATGTTGGCCAGGCAGGTCTTGAACTCCAGATCTCAAGTGGTCTGCCCACCTCAGCCTCTCAAAGTGCTGGGATTATAGGCATGAGCCACCATGCCCAGCCTAAAATGAATTTTAATCCTTTTGATTTCCTGTGATTTTTATTTCTTTTTTGAAGTTTAATTGTATTTTAAGTTCCGGGATGGATATGCAGGACATACAGGTTTGTTACGTTGGTAAACCTGTGCCATGGTGGTTTGCTGCACCTAACAGCCCATCACCTAGGTATTAAGCCCAGCATGCATTTATCCTGATGCTCTCCGTCCCCCCAACTCCCGGAACAAGCCGCAGTGTCTGTTGTTCCCCTCCCTGTGTCCACGCGTTCTCACTGTTCAGCTCCCACTTATAAATGAGAACATGCTGTGTTTGGTTAAGACTTTCATTTCTTTGGTGTTCTTTGGAATTCCATCACAGGTGGACAGGTTGGTGTACTGCTTGGTTTTCTCTGTGGAAGCCTTCAGTTTCCCAGAGGCTGACCCTGTACCTTCGTGCTGACTCTTAAGCAACCGACACACCTAAGTCACTTTAAGTCACAGATTAAAAGCATCCAGGCTAAGACATTAGTCAACATTTTAACTGTCACTCAAAGCTCAGACTTCTCCCCTTCAGGCATCTAAGGACTGGGTGCCCATATATCAGGGTTTGCCTACAATAGCCCCAGTTTATGTCTATTGCCCTGACATCCTGTCCTTGTTGGTATCTGTCCTGGGTTTTCCACTTTTCATGAAGTATTATTAATAATGGTTGCATTAAATAAGCTAGGATGAGTCTGGGGACTTCCACTTGGTACTTCCAGCTCTTCCAAGTTCTCTACTAGAAGCATGCAAAAATCATGCACAATAAACAGACTCATGCACAATTAACTCATTGTGGAGACTTTGGGCTGAGATGATGGGGTCTTCCAGATATAAAATCATGTCATCTGCAAATAGAGACAATTTGATTTCTTCCTTTCCAATTTGGATACCCTTTATTTCTTTTTCTTGCCTGATTGCTCTGGCTAGAACTTCCAGTACTATATTGAATAGGAGTGGTGAGAGAGGGCATCCTTGTCTAGTGCCAGATTTCAAAGGGAATGCTTCCAGTTTTTGCCCATTCAGTATGATATTGGCTGTTGGTTTGTCGTAAATAGCTTTTATTGTTTTGAGATACGTTCCGTCAATACCTAGTTTATTGAGGGTTTTTAGCATAAAGAGTTGTTGAATTTTGTCAAAAGCCTTCTCTGCATCAATTGAGATAATCATGTGGTTTTTTTGGTTCTGTTTATGTGGTGAATTACGTTTATGGACTTGCATATGTTGAACCAGCCTTGCATCCCCGGGATGAATCCTACTTGATCATGGTGGATGAGCTTTTTGATATGCTGTTGCAATCGGTTTGCCAGTATTTTATTGAAGAATTTTGCATCTATGTTCATCATGGATATTGGCCTGAAATTTTCTTTTCTTGTTGAGTCTCTGCCGGGTTTTGGTATCAGGATGATACCTGACAAAAACAAGCAATGGGGAAAGGACTCCCTGTTTAATAAATGGTGTTGGGAAAACTGGCTAGCCATGTGCAGAAAGCAGAAACTAGACCCCTTCCTGATACCTTACACCAAAATTAACTCCAGATGGATTAAAGACTTAAACATCAGACCGAACACCATAAAAACCCTAGAAGAAAATCTAGGCAAAACCATTCAGGACATAGGTGTAGGCAAGGACTTCATGACCAAAACGCCAAAAGCAATGGCAACAAAAGCCAAAATAGACAAATGGGACCTAATCAAACTCCACAGCTTCTGCACGGCAAAAGAAACAGTCAGTAGAGTGAATCGGCAACCAACAGAATGGGAAAAAATTTTTGCAGTCTACCTATCTGATATCCAGAATTTACAAAGAACTAAAGCAGATCTACAAGAAAAAAACAAACAAGCCCATTCAAAAATGGGCGAAGGATATGGACAGATACTTTACAAAAGAAGACATACAGGAGGCCAACAAACATATGAAAAAATGCCATCATCACTGGTCATCAGAGAAATGCAAATCAAAACCACATTGAGATACCATCTCACACCAGTTAGAATGGCGATCATTAAAAAATCTGGAAACAACAGATGCTGGAGAGGATGTGGAGAAATAGGAACACTTTTACACTGTCGGTGGGAATGTAAATTAATTCAACCATTGTGGAAGACAGTGTGGCGATTCCTCAAGGACCTAAAAATGGAAATCCCATTTGACCCAGCAATCCCATTACTGGGTATATATCCAAAGGATTATAAATCATTCTACTATAAGGACACGTGCACACGAATGTTCATTGCAGCACTGTTTACAATAGCAAAGACCTGGAACCAACCCAAATGCCCAACGACGATAGACTGGATAGGGAAAATGTGGTACATATACACCATGGAATATTACGCAGCCATCAAAAACGATGAGTTCACGTCCTTTGTAGGGACATGGATGAACCTGGAAACCATCATTCTCAGCAAACTGACACAAGAGCATAAAATCAAACACCGTATATTCTCATTTATAGGCGGGTGTTGAACAATGAGAACACATGGAGACAGGGAGGGGAACACTACACACTGGGGTCCGTTGGGGGGAAATGGGGGAGGGATGGGGGGTGGGGAGGTGGGAAGAGATAGCATGGGGAGAAATGACAGATACAGGTGAGGGGACGGAAGACAGCAAACCACACTGCCATGTGTGTACCTATGCAACAATCTTGCATGTTCTTCACATGTACCCCAAAACCTAAAATGCAATAAAAAATAATAAATTAAAAAAAAACTCATTGTGGAAACTGAAAAATGAATGAAACTCTTTCTCCCTAGTTCTTTTCAGGCTCAAAGTAACTCACACCTTCATTTCAGAGATGGCATGTCAGGTGATGGCTAATAGAACAGTCTGCTCACACACAGGCATCTGGGGACAGCTGGCTTCTTTCAGTGGTGACAGAATCATTGGTGCCACTGGGCTGACCAGCCCCATGGTGTACCAGCCAGGCATATCATGGTCTGTGCCGAGTCACAAAGCTGCTAGGCTTCACCCAGCAGAGTTAGCATAATATGGGAAATCATAGGTTAGGTGTGAGTGAAATGTGTGCAGAAAATAGAAGCTGCAGTCCTGCTAGCAAGCATTTAGAGAGTAATCTGAAAATCTTTGCTCTGGTGCTATTGTTACTGATTATATGACATAAATCCACAACTATTAATTGGTAATGCTTTTTATTTTATAATAGACCCGCGGCAGCAATAACCCACAAACCAATGTAAGTGAATGTTTAATGAAATATATTAAGTACTGTATTTCCATTCCTTAAGAAATCTGATGGAGAATGTATAATTTACACAAGATGTCTGTCAGCATTTCTCCCATCAGGGGAGCTGTGGCAATTTTATTGATGACATAAAAACCAGAAAACACCAATCTGCTGAAAAATCACAAGATCTATTACATTTAATGCTTGCAGTTACAGACAGGGTTTTATACATTACTCTGGGAAGCATGACTTTTCGTTTAGATCAAATGTCTTTCTTCTTCTTCTTCTTCTTTTTTTTTTTTTTTGAGACAAAGTCTCACTCTGTCACCCAGGCCGGAGTGCAGTGGCATGATCAGGCTCACTGCAACCTCCGCTCACCAGGTTCAAGTGATTCTTCTGCCTCAGCCTCCTGAGTAACTAGCATTACAGGCGCATGCCACCATGCCAGACTAATTTTTTTTTTTTTTTTTGTATTTTTAGTAGAGACGGGGTTTCACCATGTTGTTCAGGCTGGTCTTAAAGTCCTGACCTCGTGATCTGCCCACCTTGGCCTCCTAAAATGCTAGGATTATAGGCGTGAGCCACTGCGCCTGGGCAAATATCTTTCTTCTAAATGAGTTTTGCTCATTTTCAATTCCACATTTTCTTGTGCACATAGGAAAGGGAAACCATATCTGTTAATGTGCTGGCTCCAACGGAAGCAGAAGAATTTTGCATGTGGTCGTGATGACTGATTTGTATCAGTGACATCAGGTGCTTCAAACTGAAAAACAGTGAACTCTAATAATAATGTAGTGGTTTTCATCCATTTCACAGTATCAAAGTCATGTTTTTGGAGGCTTACTCTGTCAACACTGAAACAGCTGATATATGGACAATTTTGTAAATTAAGAAGTTCTACATTAGATAAAGTTGCTTTTATAGTGATAACAGAATTGCACATTTTGGTGGAGCATAGTATTGTAGTTAAAACATTGTTATTGCTAAATTAAAAATCTTATGGAGCAGAAATCGATTTAGAAGTGATTCTGTTACACAGATAATTTATTGCATCTAAACAAAGTGATACATTTTCTTTTTAAAATGGAAGCAGTGGTCGGGCATGGTGGCTCGTGCCTGTAATCTCAGCACTTTGGGAGGCCGAGGCAGGCAGATCACCTGAGGTCGGGAGTTTGAGACCAGCCTGACCAATACAGAGAAATCCCGTCTCTACTGAAAATACAAAAATTAACCAGGCATGGTGGTGTGTACCTGTAGTCTCAGCTACTCAGGAGGGTCAGGCAGTAGAATGGCTTGAACCTGGGAGGCGGAGGTTGCAGAGAACTGAGATTGCTCCATTGCACTCCAGCCTGGGCAACAAGAGCAAAACTCCCTCTCAAAATAAAAATAAAAATAAAATAAATAAAATAAAATGGAAGCAGTGGTTATCTGTTTATCTACCTTTCTACCTACCTATTAGCAACTGAACTACAAATTTTTTGCGACTGAGATGACGGTGAGCACAGAAACATCCTTTGGCATGGCAGCATGACATGGGCTTGCTTTTTCCCTGCCACCAAGAAGAGTGTAAACCTGTCGGAGCCTTTGAAGAAATACGTTATAAACCAACCAAAATATCCTGTCGTGGAATTAAACATTTCTGAAAAATGAGTCATCCAAATGTTGGTTACATTTTGCTCCAAACAAATTGGTTGGAAATATTCAATCAAATATTCAAAGAATGAAGGAACCGAAACCAAATCAGCTTTAAAGGCTTTTTAGAGAATGGCAGTTACTGAAAACAAAGCTTGAAGTGGGAAAATATGAAACTTTTTTCTACACAGAAATCAGGAAGGCACAATGAGATACCATTTTCATGCCCACTAGGATGGCTATAATAATAATTAATTAAATATAAAATAAGCCCAGGTGCATGGCTCATGCCTGTAATTTCAACACTTTGGGAGGCTGAGACCAGCCTGGCCAACATGGTGAAACCCTGTCTCTACTAAAAACACAAAAGTTGGCCAGGTGTGTAGTTCCAGCTACTCAGAAGGCTGAGGCAGGAGAATTGCTTGAACTTGGGAGGCAAAGGTTGCAGTGAGCTGAGATCATGTCACTGCACCCCAGCCCTGGTGACCGAGCGAAACTTCATCTCAAAACAAACAAAAGCAAGAGGGAAACTGAACATATTCAACCAAATTGTCTGCAAGATTTAACTTTGAAATTCTGTAACCATGCTTTGAAATATCTTGATTTGTGGACGGAATATTTGGGTGGGGCTTCTTTTTTTTTTTTTAATTAGATGTTTAGTATTATGTTCAGTGGCAGAATAGAATGTAATTAAAATACCTAAAATGTGGTGAAACATTTAAAAAACAGAGAGAAAACATATTTAATTAATTGTGTCTTGCACAAATATTTGTCAAGGAAAGGGTATCTGAATGAATGCAAAATATGTTGACTAAAATTATTTGCAATTTCAAAGACTGAAAAAATAGAATATTCTGTTCAACAGAATTTGCTCTGTGGTCACCGTGTACCTCACTCAGTGCCTATCAAGAGAGGCGTTTTGTTTTTTAGAGACAGAGTCTCTTTCTGTTGCCCAGCTGGAGTACAGTGGCACCATCGCAGCTCACTACAGCAAGAGTATATTGTTAAAGTTATTATGGTTGATAGAGAAAACTCAGCTGAAGATGTTGCCAGTTTCAATTTATTATTCATAAAAATGCACAATAAAATGCATCTTCAAGGATGGCTACAGCCAATTTTATTTAAAACAACAACAATAAAACAAGACTGTATTTTAAAAATAAATGTTTTATTTAAAAAAACAACAAAACAAGACTATGTTAGACCAAGTAAGGCTATGAAGCTGATAAAAAGTATGTGAATGTGCACAATATTCATAACTCTGCTTATATTTTTGTTGTTGTTGTTGTTGTTTTGAGACAGAGTCTCACTCTGTCACCCAGGCGGGAGAGCAGTGGTGCAATCTCAGCCCACTGCAACCTCTGCCTCCTGGGTTCAAGTGATTCTCTTGCCTCAGCCTCCAGAGTAGCTGGGATCACAGGCGTGTGCCACCACACCCAGCTATGCTTATGTTTTTTAATGTTCAGATTAATCAAAATAAAGGCATTTCATTTTTCTCTTTAATGTACAGAGATTTTTTATTTTTTATTTTTTTGAGACGGAGTCTCACTGTCGCCCAGGCTGGAGGTCAGTGGTGTGATCTTGGCTCACTGCAACCTCCACCTCCTGGGTTCAAGCGATTTTCCTGCCTCAGCCTCCCAAGTACCTGGGACTACAGGCATGTGCTGCCCTACCCTGCTAATATTTTTGTATTTTTAGTACAGATGGGATTTCACCATGTTAGCCAGGATGGTCTCAATCTCTTGACCTCACGATCTGCCCACCTCGGCCTCCCAAAAGTGCTGAGATTGCAGGCATGAGCCACCACACCCAGCTCGATATTTTTATTTTTAAGGAAAGGTATTTCTAAATCATGTTTGAATAGGATTATTTTTACAATATAACAAATGATCGTGTAATATATATTTTAAAATAACATTTTCTTTATGTTTAGTGCCAACTTTCACTCTCAAAAGTATCAAATTTGGATAATTAGTCATAGGCCCCCCAGCCCCGGAGGAGTCATGGAAGGCAGGGAAGGGGGCATGGTCCGTGCCTACCGCTTCCCTTTCCATCCTTCCCTCCCACAGTGGCTAAAGAAGGTGAAGGGTAAAGTAAGGGCATTGGAAATTCCAAACTTGACTGGATGCTTTGAACTCTCAGGGTCTGGAAGATATTTGAAGATGTCTCACGGGCATTTTCACAGGCTCTAAGAAGATTGTCTATGTTGGGAACTTCCACTGAAGATCCCAGTAAGTCAGCAATGCATAGTCTTTGGGGACCAGTCCCCACTCAGCTCCCATCACTACTATTCATTTGCTCTGATTCTGGCTACTGGAGTCATGTTGTTCTCCAGGACATCCTGTGGATTAAGAGCAGGACTTACATTAACTTGGAAATCTCATACCAGAGAGCAAAGAAACACCCAAAGACCTATGTTGTCATGCCAGAAGGACACGAGAATTCTCAGCGTGTTTCTGCTGACCAAATTTAGACAATTTGTGCATCAAACTAATAGTGAATATGATTGATTGGAACATATTGATTGTTTTTGTTTGTTTCTTTGAGACAGAGTCTCCCTCTGTCACCAAGGCTGGAGTACAGTGGAACGATCTTGGCTCACTGCAACCTCCACCTCCTGGGTTCAAGTGATTCTCTAGCATCAGCCTCCTGAGTAGCTGGGACTACAGGCGTGTGCCACTATGCCCGGCTAATTTTTTGTATTTTTAGTAGAGACAGCATTTTGCCATGTTGGCCAGACTGACCTTGAACCCCTGATCCCAAGTGATCTACGCCTGAGACTCCCAAAGTGCTGAGATTACAGGTGTGAGCCACTGTGCATGGCCCTGATTAGAACATATTGAATGAACAAATATTCATTAATGAATTAATAGAAAACAATGAGAATGCAGTGGAAAAAAAGCAGCACTTTTTTTACTGGAAAATGTTATCTGATAAATGTACAGGTGTAGAATTAGAAAATTACCATTTTACACCTTCAGTATCAACTGATTCAGGTAAGGATCTTCTACGGCTGATAGAAACCACTAGCTGAAAAATTACTGGGGACTGGGTGTCTGTATGATGTCAAAGCACTACTTTTCTAAAAAAGATATCTTTGGCCAGGTGCAGAAGCTCATGCCTGTAATCCCAGAAGTTTGGGAGGCTGATGTGGGAGGATTATATTTGTAATTTTGTACATTAAAAAAGTTTCTTTTCTTTTTTTAGAGACAGATTATTGCTCTGTCGCCCAGGCTGGAGTGTGGTGGTATGATCTCAGCCCTCTGCCTCCCAGGTTCAAGTGATTCTCCTTCCTCAGCCTCCCTAGTAGCTGGGATAACAGGCACATACCACCATGCCCAGCTAATTTTTGTATTTTTAGTAGAGACGAGGTTTCACTATGTTGGCCAGGCTGGCCTCAAACTCCTGATCTCAAGTGATCCACTGGCTTTAGTCTTCTAAAGTGTTGGGATTACAGGTGTGAGCCACTGTACCCAGCCTAGAAAAGCTGCTTCTACAGCTTCAGACCCTACAAAATCTGGGTCCCTTCAGGGAGGTCTTACCTGAATCCCAAGATTATTGGAATTATCCTATGAATGCTCTAAAGGCACCTCCTATAAGCAAAAGCTTGGTGGTCCTGACCATGTTTTATAGTCATACACTCATCATGGCAGCTGCCTGCCCTCACACCTTAGCTTCTGAGAGGACAAAGACCACATCAGGTATTATTCCCAATTATATTCCCAGTGCTCAGCATAGTGCCTGGCACATAGTAAATGCTCAATAAATGTTCATTGAGTGAATGCATGAATGAATGAATGAATATAAACATGCCTTCTCTCTTTATCAACATTAAGTAACCTGTTACTCTATTGGTCTGATTCTCTGCGTAGTGGTTTCTCAATTTCAACAGGTGGCCTACATTGTGAAGGTGGTAAGGTATTGCCTTGATGTGGTTTTCCAGATACTAGCTTTTTCTCTATATTTGTTTTTCAAAAGACGGTTGGTCACAAACCTTTATTTTGTATCTGTAAAGTTTTACACCGCAAAAGGTTTTTCTACTTAGTTTTTAAAAAAGACATAATGTTCTTTTTTCGTCTTCTCAAAAAAGTATGTATTTTCTCCCTCATGTACTAAACTTTCTATGCTTGTATAAATTTTGCTATAAATGTCCATGAAATGCTGCCTTTCTGTATGAAACTTAGGTACCTCCGAGGAAATCATTCAGAAACCTGAAGGACTCTCAGTGGGTGTTGGGTGCCAGGAGCCAGGGGTAGTCCCAGCAGTGTCGAGTTAAACAGGAAGCCACTCACTCAAATGGGGTGAGAAACTTCTCAGGGCAGTTTTGACAATGGCAGGGAGATGCTGTGTTTGAAAAGTCCTCCCAAAACCATAACATACATTGCAATTTATTTATTTTTTTTCTTAAGACAGAATCTTGCTCTGTCTCCTAAGCTGGAGTTCAGTGATGCTATTTTGGCTTGCTGTAACCTCTGTCTCGGGGGTTCAAGTGTTTCTCCTGCCTCAGTCTCCTATGTAGCTGGGATTATAGGTGCACGCCACCACACCTGGCTAATTTTTGTAATTTTAGTAGAGACAGGGTTTCACCATATTGGCCAGGCTGGTCTCGAACTCCTGACCTCAAGTGATCCTCCTGCCTCAGACTCCCAAAGTGCTGGGATTACAGGTGTGAGGCACTGCGCCGAGCCCATATGTTGCAAATATTAAGCTCCCTGCTTCTTTCCTCCTCTTCCTCCTCCCCCTACTCCTCCCTCTTCTCCCTCTCCTCTTCATCAATCACAGTGTTTTACCAGGTTTTAACATTATTAAATAGATGACTTATGCCAATTCAAGATATTCACAGAAAAAATATCTTAGAATAAAACATAATTCTATATGTTTATTACTTCTATTGTAACATTTTAATGAAATCGTGTTTTTGTTTAATGTTTTCTTCTCTAAAGCAAGGATATGGTAATTTTCTATGCACTATAGCCCAGTTTTTAAAAACTTAAAGTGGAAAGTTCTTAATAATAGTTTTCCAGAAACAACAATCCTCTTATTTCAATTCACAGAATCTACTGCCAGTTTATTCTTCAGTAATTTTACATGACGGAGAGGCTTGATTTCTTCCAATATCAGTTCATCTTTTGATGTCTATTACCATCTTGTGAGCTAAAATATAGAATGTTTTCTCAATGAAAAAGCATCTTTTTGTGAAGAATGTTCACAATGGCATATGAATTTCAGTCTTGTCTCAGTGCAAATAACAGTAGGGAAGAAATGGGCTGGGCACGGTGGCTCACACCTGTAATCCTGGCACTTTGGGAGGCCAAGGCAGGTGGATCACTTGAGGGTCAGGAGTTCAAGACCAATCTGGCCAACACAGTGAAACCTCATCTCTATTAAAAATACAAAAAATTAGCTGGGTGTGGTGATATAGGCCTGTAGTCCCAGCTACTCAGGAGGCTGAGACAGGAGAATCACTTGATCCCTGGAGGCGGAGGTTGCAGTAGGCAGAGATTGCACCACTGCCCTCCAGCCTAGGTGACAGAGCAAGACTCCGTCTCAAAAAAATGAAAGCAAAAACAAAAAAAACAAACCCCAAAGAGGAGCAATGTATGTATGAATGCATGGAAAGAAGGACTCTTCTTATTAATCCCTTTCATCCTATGTCAACCAGAAAGGGTTTTTAATGTGTGTGTGTGTGTGTTTTTTTTTTTTTTCTTTTTTGAGATGGAGTCTTGCTATATTGCCCAGGCTGGAGTGCAACGGCATGATCTTGGTTCACTGTAACCTCTGCCTCCCAGATTCAAGCAATTCTCCTGTCTTAACCTCCCAAGTAGGTGGGACCAGAGGTACACACCACCACGACCAGCTAATTCTTGTGTGTGTGTGTGTGTGTGTGTGTGTGTGTGTTTTTAGTAGAGACAGGGCTTCACCTTATTGGTCAGGCTGGTCTCCAACTCCTGACCTCAGGTGTTCCACCTTCGTCAGCCTCCAAAGTGCTGGGATTACGGGGGTGAGCCACCATGCTCGGCCAGCTGTTTCTTTCTAAAATTAAAATTAGGCTTGGCACCGTGACTCCTGGCGGTAATCCTAGCACTTTGGGAAGCCAAGATAGAAGGATCGGTTGAGCCTAGGACTTCAAAACCAGCCTGTTCAACATAGGGAGACCCTCAATATCTATCTCTTTTTTTAATTTTTAAAGAATGTTTTAAAAATTAACTGGCACATGACTAAGTTGCAGCTACTCAGGAGGCCTAGGCAGGAGGATCACTTGAGCTTGGAAAGTCGAGGCTGCAGTGAGCTATGATTATACTGCACATAAGGCTCACTGCGACCTCTGCCTCCTGAGTTCAAGTGATTCTCCTACCTCAGCCTCCGAATTGCAGGCATGCACCACCATGCCTGGCTAATTTTTGTATTTTTAGTAGAGATGAAGTTTCACTATGTTGGTCAGGCTTGTCTCAAACTCCTGACCTCAAGTGATCTGCCTGCCTCTGCCTCCCAAAGTGCTAGGATTACAGGTGTGAGCCACTATGCCTGGCCAAAATAAATAAAAATTTAAATAAATATAATAACATGAATTTGACCCAAGATACTTCTGTTCAGCTCCAAGCTTGTTTATGCATCATTACTCATAAAACCTCAGCAGGTCACTGACAGACAGCCACTCATACCTAAGATTCTGTCACCCTTACTGAAAACTGTCACAAAAATACAAATATTCATGGCTACTCTATGTTTATCTGAAACGAGACAAGTAGAGGCTGAGTTAATGGTTCTTCCAATTTGCCAGTGACCTCTGCCACCTGACCCTCAGGTCAATCAGTCAGCTGCAGCAGGAATGGGTATCAGCAGACGGTTCACTACCATAAAGGTCAAGTGTATTCACTGAAGAAAATTTAGAGAAAACAGAAATGTATAAATCACATAATAAAGATTACTATGACCCTACCCCTGAGAAATAGCCTACTGTGGAAATACTTTCAGTATGTTTTCTTTTCTTTTTTCTTTTTTTTTTTTTTTTTTTTTTTGAGACAGAGTCTTACTCTGTCACTCAGGCTGGAGTGCAATGGTGTGATCTTGGCTCACTGCAACCTCTGCCTCCTGGGTTCAGGCCATTCTCCTGCCTCAGCTTCCCGAGTGGCTAGCAGGCCCACCACCATGCCTGGGACTACAGGCCTGGGACTTCAGGCACCCAGCACCATGCCTGGCTAATTTTTGTATTTTTTAGTAGATACGGGGTTTCACCATATTAGACAAGCTGATCTCGAACTCCTGACCTCATGATCTGCCTGCCCCCGCCTCCAAAAGTGCTGGGATTACAGGCATGAGCCACTGCACCTGGCTTCAGTATGTTTTCTGAGCATACATGATTTTTTTTTCATGACTGACATCAGTATGATTTGTAATTTGCTTCTCTCATGTAGTATATCATGAGTGGTATTTCATATCATTGGATATATTCTTTTTTCTTTCTTTCTTTCTCTTTTAGTTGAAACAGGGTCTTACTCTGTTAACCCAGGCTGGAAGCTGGAGGCTGGAGTGCAGCCTTGACCTCCTGGGCTCAAGTGAGCCACCCACCTCAACCTTCCAAAATTCTGGGATTACAGGCGTGCGCCACCATGCCCAGCCATAGATGTTATAAAATCATGTTTAGAATATATCTCATGAGGCCAGGCATAGTAGCTCATGCCTATAATCCCAGCACTTTGGGAGGACAAGGCGGATGGATTGCTTTGAACTCAGGAATTTGAGACTAGCCTGAACAACATAGTAAAACTCCATCTCTATAAAAAATACAAAAAATTAGACAGGTGTGGTGATAGGCACCTGTGGTCCTAGCTACTCAGGAGGCTGAGGTGGGAGGATCACTTGAGCCCAGGAGGTCACGGAGGCAATGAGCTATGATTGTGTCACTCTACTCCAGCCTGGGTGACAGAGCAAGACCCTGTCTCAAATGAATAAATAAATAAAATATCTTCCTGGTAGCCATTCTAATGCTTGGGCCATAACATACTTGATGATTCGGCGTTTAGTGACATTTGTATACAACTTTGAGCATACCCTTTCCTGTATTCAGAATGCATTCTAAAAGTAGAACTTCTGGGGCCAAGAATAGTCATTTTTTAAAGCTTTTGCTAAATACTTTAAACTGTTTTTTAGAGGGCTTCCAATAATTTAAACTTCAGATATCCTTACCAAACTTTGATATTACTGTCAAAGCAACATCACACTTTTTTTTTTTTTTTTTTTTTGAGACTGAGTTTTGCTGTGTTGTCCAGACTAGAGTGCAGTGGCATGATCTCGGCTCACTGAAACCTCCGCCTCCCGAATTCAAGCATTTCTCCTGCCTCAGCCTCCCAAGTAGCTGGGATTACAGGCACCTGATTCTCCTGATTCTCCTGCTTTAGCCTCCCAAGTAGCCGGGATTACAGGCACCTGCCACTGCACCCAGCTAATTTTTTTGTTTTGTTTTTTAGTAGGGACAGGGTTTCACCATCTTGGCCAGGCTGATCTCAAACTCCTGATCCACCCACCTCAGCCTCCCAAATTGCTGGGATTACAGGCTCGAGCCACGGTGCCTGGCCACAACAATACACTTAAAGAAAAAAACAACTGGCCAGGCACAGTGGCTTACACCTGTAATCCCAACACTTTGGGAGGCCAGCGTGAGCAGATTGCTTGAGCCCAGGAATTTGAGACCAGCCTGGGTAACATGGTGAGACCCCATCTCGTATGGTTTGGCTGCATTCCTACACAAATCTCATTTTGAATTCTAATTCCCATAATCCCCACAGGTCTAGGAAGAGATAGGAGGTGATTGGATCATGGGGGTGGTTTCCCCCATGCTGTTCTTGTGATAGTGAGTGAGTTCTCACGAGATCTGATGGTTTTTTTTGCAAGGGGCTTTTCTCCCTTCACTCCTCATTCCTCTCTCTCCTGCCACTTTGTGAAGAAGGTCCTTGCTTCTCCTTCACCTTCTGCCATGATTGTAAGTTTTCTGAGGCCTCCCCAGCCATGAGGAACTGTGAGTCAGTTAAACCTCTTTCCTTTATAAATTACCCAGTCTTGGGAAGTTCTTTATAGCAATGTGAGAACAGATTAATACACCATTATTAAAAAATAAAACGGGTGTGGTGGTGCATGCCTGTGATCCCAGCCCCTTGAGAGGCTAAGGTGGGAAGATCTCTGAAGTCCAGGAAGTCAAGGCTGCAGTGAGCTGCGATCACACCACTGCATTCCAGCTTAGGTGACAAAGTAAGACCCTGTCTCAAGAAAAGAAAAGGAAAACAAATAACATTAATTATATGTTTATTTTCACTTGTATAGTTTTTTTTGGTGGGGGAGTTGGGGAGAGGAAGAATCACTTATCCATATCTACTACAATGAGGAGTTGTCTTTTTTGAATTGTATGAATAAGCCTGGTTTTTACAAATGACAAATTTCCAGGACACCAGAGTGTTATTTGGTGATGGTCAGATTATGTTATGTTATGCTAATATCATACTCATCTTTTGGATAAAACACTCACCAGGCATGAGAAATGTTTTATAGTGCCGACCTGCCACTCAAGTCCCAAGCCACTATAAATCCACCCTTGCCATTTCAAACTGGGGGTCCTTGGAGTGGGGTTCAGCCCCCATGCCCTCCTGGACAGATGCCTTCTGACGACCACACCACCTCCAAGGGCACAGCTCCAGTGTGCTACCATATTTCCGGGAGGATCACTTCTCTGTGATGTCTCGGGGAGGGGCAGGAGTCCTTTTCTGCATATGCTGACATGGAGCACATGGTATCGGGCTGGCTGGCCCCGGACACACCTCCTCTCAGGGCAGCCTCAGGGTCATCATTTGTGAGAAAAAGAACATCTCACTCATCGAATTGTGCTGAGACACAAATGAGCTAAGATCACTAAAGCACTTTGTGTAACACACACACACGTATCAACTGCAGGGAAGCCATTGACTTTTTCTTATCGATTTATAAGGGAAACCAGGCCGGCCTCCGTGGCTCATGCCTATCATCCTAGCCCTTTGGGAAGCTGAGGTGGGTGGATTTCCTGAGCTCAGGGGTTCGATACCAGCCTGGGCAACATGGTAAAACCCCGTCTCTACTAAAATACAAAAAAATTAGCTGGACGTGGTGGCTCATGCCTGTAGTCCCAACTACTTGGGAGGTGGAGGTTGCAGTGAGTCAAGATCATGCCACTGCACTCGAGCCTGGGTGACAGAGTGAGACTCCATCTCAAAAAAAAAAAAATTATAAGGAAAACCTTGTATTTTAGAACAGCAACCAAAACTAACTTTCCAGGATGACTTAACTAGCTGGTTGCTTTCTGATGACTCAGTTGTGAATTCATATGCACATAATCCCATGCTCCTTTCTTGGATAAAACGTTCACCGAGCACCAAGAGTGATATTATTTCCATTATTTTTCTACAAGTCTGGTAGGTACAGGAGAGCAAGAGAGAGAGAGAGATGAAAGAGGCAAGTGGGCTAAGATCTGAGCATCAGGGAGCACCATTCGGGCATGGTCGGTAACAGCCCCACCAATCCACCTGCAGATAACTCCTGCCTCTCCTCAGAGCAGGACAGTCCTCATGAGCCTAGTCACTGAGTACACACTTTGCTCTCTCCTCTTGAAAAGCAGGTCTTTTATGGGTGCAAGGCTGTCTGAATTTCTTGTCCTATCCAGTGTTGACTCTTACCCAACGTGGCAGAGCAGAAGCCACATGGAAAACACACATGGAGCCCACATCCCCCGCCAAAATGCTCACTGCAGCCAGACAGCTGGCCAGGATGCTGCTGTCAGTGAGGGTGTGCGTGTCACTGAGGATTCCAAGGAATTTGGCTGCTTCTGCGCTCTGCCACTCCAGCTAAATGAGTTCCACTTGTACCTCGCATTACGGGCTCTGTCAATTAGGCAAAGTGGTGGTATCCCTTCCCGGCACAATTGACAACACTAATAAAAATAGATAACGTATTTTTAAAACCTACAGCAGATTGTCATGGTAATAAATAATTGTATCATGTTGCTGTCATAGCAACGAAGTCTGTGTAACACAGACAAATCAAGCCTATATGGAATTTTTCTAAATTTAGGTGTTTGAAAAGAGTTAAAATAGTCTATAGTCATCAGGAGGTACATTAAGAAAAAACTCCTTAACTTTCATTGGAGAACATATTTTAGTCATTTTTTAAAAATCTGAATTGTTTTTATATTTCTCCAGTCTCTTCAAATGATGAAACTCCTCTTTTTGTCATATATATATTTATTTGTATATCCCTAAGACCTTTCATAAACAGTACAAGACTAAAGCTCTCTCTCCCCCACCGTCTCCGTCTCTCTCTCTCTCTCTCTGTTTCTCTGTATCTGTCTTGCTCTCTCTTTCACTTTCTCACCTGTAAAGTAATTTACAAGGCAGCATATCATAACGCTTGTACTTTCCCTTGGCAGCTAATGATACAATATTAATGGAATAACAAGTTACATTAGCTAAACCACACCATATCATATTAATAGCTAGTTTCCATACTCTTTGCTCTGTTTTTTTAAAAAAAGCATTCATTACTGCATGATATCCAGTGTGTCATTAACAACTATAGACTACCAGAGCAAACTATGATTATTTTCTGACACAGTAAACTTTCCTTCCTGACTTCACCTAAATGCTACTGAAATGACAAATAAGTGACATTGCCCAGAAAGGAGAGAATGATTTTTTCACAGATATGTAATTATTGTGCCATTAAGAGAATCTCTAAGTCCAAAATAATTGCATGAAAAAATTCTGCAGTTTCATGCATGACAAAACAAGACCTATGTCCCTTGATTTTTTTCCCCCTTATATTTTGTTTTGATGAAATAAAAATGTCTCTTTTTTCCTCTGTAAAGATTTTTTTCTCTGAGTCCCCACCAGGGGCTGTTGTACCATGGAAATAGGGTTTAAATCTGAGCTTAGCTACCTACATCATGCACACCTGCAGCACAGATCGGCAGTATTCTTTAATTCTTTCAGCTACGTATAGGTATTACTTAGAAAAAAATTAAAATTAGATTATAAATTTTTAAAGATAAAATAATTAGGTGGGTGTGGTGGCTCACTCCTGTAATCCCAGCACTTTGGGAGGCTGAGGTGGGTAGATCACCTGAGGTCAGAAGTTTGAGACCAGCCTGGCCAACATGGTGAAACCTGGTCTCTACTAAAATAACAAAAAATTTGCCAGGTATGGCAGCACACACCTGTAACCCCAGCTACTCAGGAGACTGAGGCAGGAGAATCACTTGAACCTGGAAGATGGAGGTTGTAGTGAGCAGAGATCAAATCACTGCACTCCAGCCTGGGTGACAGAGCAAGACTCAGTCTCAAAAACAGAGATAAAATAATTAAATGAAATAATATGTGCAAAGTTAGCCGCTGCTTTCAATTCAAGCCAAACATTGAATTATATTTAATTTTAATAAGAAAGTAAAATGCTGAGATCTTTACACATCTTCTGTGATGTACACATAAGCATCAAAGTAAAATGTATTGTAAATCAGTGCCTCTAATGTTATTAATTTTTTAATGTGTTGTATTCCTTTATAGTTTTCATGACTTATTTTTCCATAATGCACTGTATTAAAAAGTGACTATCAAAGACTGAAAAGACTCTGGCCTTAGGGAGAGAGAGAAGATGGTATCACACACAACAGCATTTACTCTGATGGGGGCCACCAGGTTTGCTGCCTGACACCCTGAGCAAGTGAGACTTCATGGAAAGGGAGACAAACCTTATGTTTCTGTGTCACCCCATGTTGGAAATAGATGCTTGGTACCACAAAGAAAAATCAGCACTGAGACAAGGGACCTTTCAGCAACACAATTTTTACTTCCTGGACTGCAGGAAGGGTACCCTCTCTAGCCATCATGCCATAAGAGTACAATGAACAAAGGAAAACAAACATAGTTATCCATTATGCATTTTGGGTTGACCTTACTGCTGTGTCTGATCTCTGATGGCTGGAGCCAGACCTGACAATCTAAATTAAAATCCAATTGGCTAATAACTTAAAACTTTTCTAAACAGGTAAAAGCAATGGAGAGCTCGGGCATGCCTGTGAGCACTTCCAGCACAGATATCCTGGTTAAAGTACAAGGACACAGAATGTACTATGTGCCTGTAAGTTTGGCATGTCTAACAGCTACATAGGATAAGGCTTAACAAAGTTATTAGCACACTTACTCTTTAACAAGAAAGGAAACTTTAAAAACAAACTTTTCTAGTTTCCATACCCGTGCCCGCTAGCTCTGATCCAAAAACCTAATGGCTGAGTATTTATGTATTTGTTTATTTTTATTTTTTATCATTTTTTTGAGACAAAGTCTCACACTGTCACCCGGGCTGGAGTGCAGTGGCACGATCTCAGCTCACTGCAACCTCTGCCTCCCAGGGTCAAACAATTCTCCTGCGTCAGCCTCTGGAGTAGCTGGGATTACAGGCACCCACCACCATGACCAGCTAATTTTTTGTATTTTTAGTAGAGACAGGGTTTCATTATGTTGGTCAGGCTGGTCTCGAATGCCTGATCTCATGATCCACCTGCCTTGGCCTCCCAAAGTGCTGGGATTATGGGTGGGAGCCACCATATCCGGCCTGGCTGAGTATTTATTAATACCTGCAGACGAAACCTGGGACAAAATGATAGAGATTACAACTTGCCAAAAAACTAGAACTGAATTTATTAAGAAGAATAAAATATGTAGCAAGCCCAGGAAAGGAGGTCCTGTCTCCTTGTGGATTCTTCCCCAAGAGCCGATGTCTGCCTGACTGTGGCTGCAGATGTGAGATTTTTCTCTCTTCAGCTATGTGCAGGCACAAGAGAGAACGCAATATCTTTGCGGAGAGAAAGCTTACCTTGGGGTGTGCTGACTTTTTCTCTTCTACTTCTTAAAGGATTCCTTTTTTCCTTTATGCTCTGGGGCTTTGTTTGATTTATTTCGTTTCGTTTTGTTTTTAAAAACAGTCAAACTTTTGGAGAATATTTTACGAGCAAGTCATGTCTTTTAGAGTGTGTACCCATAAAAACTATCATGAGTGCAAAAAGTCCTTCACCAAACACGAAGAGATGCATGGCTTTGCCATTTTTCTTACTGCAAAAATTGATTTCATAGAATTAAACCCAGGTATATAGAATGTGAATTTTAATACACACTTCTAAAGGCAGAAGGAAAAGGAATAAAATTGTTACCTGAAGAGTAAAATTAATTTGTTATTTCTAGATGGTGTTACTATGAATCATTTTTATTTTCCTCTCTTATATTTTACCCCATTCTACAACTAACATTTTTATCTGAAAAAAAAATCCATAAGGGAAATAAAATTCATCTTCATGTGTAGCAGTTGCCCTAGCAATTCTGTGACCCCAGCTTTTACAACCCGTGGGTTCAATTTCCAAAATTATCCATGCCAACTGAGAGGAAGTGGCACAGATAAAGTCCTGTTTCTTAATTGTTGTATTTATCGTTTTGGAACTATCATTAATATTATCATTACATTGCATGTGAATTTTTTAAACAGTTTCAAATTGTTTTCACATTGGTTATTTTCTTCTGAGACTGCAACATAACTTTACCCATTTTACAAAAAAGAAGATTGAATCACCTCTTAATCTAGTTTTTTAGAAGTCGTTTTTATATTGTCTCTCTCTAGGAAATCCAAAAGCCATTTAGAGTTGACATTAATTTATAAGTGGCATGTGATGTGTGTGTGTGTGTGTGTGTGTGTGTGTGTGTGTGTGTGAGAGAGAGAGAGAGAGAGAGAGAGAGAGGTGTGGCAGCAAATTCATCTTCCTAATTATGTTTTGCTTAGGCAAACATAGAAGTCGGCTTGCATTCTCTGAACATTTGCCAGCTGGGAATAGAGAGTGTTTTGTGATGGGGGAAGCTGACTTGAGATTCAAACTTGGCCACATTTAAAAACAAACAAACAGGGAAAAGCATTTTATGGCATGTGACCAAGCACATGTGGCATGTGTACATGTGTAGCAAGAGTTAATATCTTTATTATGTAATAAAATTAGGCAAATTGATAACAGCAACACTAATATCTAACAGATAAAATTGGCAATAATTTCTGTTTCTAATATTTTTCATGACTAGGAAAAGAAATATTTCGTGTTGAAAATGTAGAAATGTTTGCTCAAACACTGCATTTTTGTTCAACCCTCTAATAACCAAAGAAATTAAAGTTTAGACCAAATTGGGGTGAGACACATTCTAAAATAAGCATTTACAGTGTGAAGTCAATATACTGGTTTTGAAAATTATCTTTTTCAAACATGATTCTGTCAATACTGATCAATATGTATTAAGGGCCATCAAAATGTCCAGAAATTTTATAGTTTTAAGACAACAATTATATAGAAATAAAAAATGCAAGAAGATGTTTGTGATATGTAAAAGGACTATGCAGAAATGTGAAAAAAACTATTCCTGGCCAGATGCAGTTGCTCACACCTGGAATACCAGTACTTTGGGAGGCCAAGGCGGCGGATCATGAGTCAGGAGATCAAGACCAACCTGACTAACATGGTGAAACCCCGTCTCTACTAAAATACAAAAAATTAGCTGGACGTGGTGGTGCCTGTCTGTAGTCCCAGCTACTTGGGAGGCTGAGGCAGGAGAATCGCTTGAACCCAGGAGGTGGAGATTGCGTTGTGCCGAGATTGCACCACTGCACTGCGTGACAATGCAAGACTTTGTCTCAAAAAAATAAATTCCTGATAAAATGTACACTGGGAAAAGGAACACAAAATTGCATGTACTCTATGGTTATAATGACTTAAAAATAATCATAGGCAAATGATGAAAAAGAAAGACATCTGAAAAACAGTGCTTGTGGTGGTTATTCTTGTTACTTTCTTTCTTTTCTCAAATAGTAATTGTTGGGATTTTTTTTCCTCTTTTATTTCTTAGTATTTCTATCCCTCTCTCAATTCTTTTTCTTTTTTTCTTTGTTTTTGAGACAAGGTCTTGCTCTATTGCCTGGGCTGGAGTGCAGTGGCACAATCTTGGCTCACTGCAACCTCCACCTCCCAGGTTCAAGCAATTCTCCTGCCTCAGCCTCCTGAGTAGCTGGGATTACAGGGATGCACCACCATGCAAAGCTAATTTTTGTATTTTTAGTAGAGATGAGTTTTCACCATGTTGGCCAGGGTGGGCTTGAACTCCTGAGCTCAATGATCCACCTGCCTCAGCCTCCCAAAGTGTTGAGACTGCAGGTGTGAGCCACAGTGCCTGGCCCCTTTCTCAATTCTTTAATGAAAAAATGTAGCCATGGACCATGCATACCTGGAAAGCTTGGGGTGGGTCCACTACACCAGCAAAGTGATGGAAAGCAGACCAGTGTCTCCCTCAAGGCCTAACAATATATAAATGCCATCCTATAAACCAATAGGAACTTGAGATGGTTTTATATGGAATGACGTATTTTTGTACGTGTTTTTATCATCAGGACTACAGAATCTCAGAAATGCCTATACTCAGTTACTATTTAAGGACTTCTCTAAAGGGTGGTTCTGAGAATAATCTATTCGAATAGAACTTTTCCCTCTTGTAAAACTATACTTCAGAATGGTATTTTCTGAACCACTACCTCGCCCTCTTAACAAGGAGCTGTCATAAATTCCTCCTTGAGTTTAGTTCTGGGAAAAGTTTTTTGTTGTTGTTGTTGTTGTTGTTTTGTTTTGTTTTGTTTTGTTTTTAAAGTGGATTAATTTGGAAGCTCTCTTCTTTAAAACAAAAACAAAAACACTCTTTAGCCCCATTGCCTGGATGAGAGAACTCTTTTCTGTTACTCTGGAGTTGCCAGGAAACCTCCAGCCGTTTGTCTTTTTCATTGTAATCACACCTTTGCCTATTTGACTGTAATCAATCATGCCACATGTCACTAGCCTTAGTTTCCTTGAGGTTGTCTGTGTTCTGTAGTTTTAATGCTTTGATGTTTTATCTTGAAGTTCTCTCAGAAGTAGATAGGTGCAGAAATTGAAAATAAACAAATGAAGAAAAGCATTTTGTTATACAAACATAACATACTAATTGTTTTTATTTGAAGATGCAAATCATCTAAACAAGTAGAAAGTGAGAAAATCAAAGTGTACCTCTACCCAGTCCTGCGCCCAGAGGTAACCCAGGTTGAAGTGTATCTTTTCATATCTAAACTTAATTTTTTCTTGAAAAAAAAAAGAAGAAGAAGACACATGGAAACGTGTTTTTAATAGGTTCAGTATTTTAAATGTAAACTTTTTATTTTTTTCTTTCCTTGTTTTTTTTTTTTTTTTTTTTTTTTTGAGACAGAGTCTTGCTCTGTTGCCCAGGCTGGAATGCAGTGGTGTGATCTCGGCTCACTGCAACCTCTGCATCCAGGGTTCAAGCAACTCTCCTGCCTCAGCCTCCCGAGGTGCTGGGACTACTGGTGCACACCACCATCCCCAGCTGATTTTTGTATTTTTAGTAGAGACATGGTTTCACCATTTGGCCAGGCTGGTCTCAATCTCCTGACCTTGTGATCTGCCTGCCTTGGCCTCCCAAACATTTAAGCTTTTTCAAAAGTGTATGCTTTTTTGAAACACAGACTAACATCCAGGTTTGTGCGATTGCTCACAATTCCACGTATGTGAAACATGCTGAGGTTCAAATGTGTTTTCCAAAAACAGAAGAATTGTGTTTTATGTGGCAGAAGGACTGCAGTTTTACATATAGATTAAGAAAGTACTCATAAATCCAAATGGTTAATCAAACTCCTCTCTGAAGAATCTGAGCCACTTAGCTTTGCAAATTCAGGTGAAAACTCTGCAGTAACACAAGGGGGAAAGCCCTCAGTTGTTGTTTCTGGGTTTGATTGTTGGGTGTTTTGATTTTGTCTTTTCCTCTTCTAAGAATGAAACTTTTGTTCTGATAGTTCAAACATGTGTCCAAAAGCAGTGATTTCCAAAGGCTGCTTCGGATAAGTGTTACCATGGACCCTCTTTTCTGAAGAGAAAGCTCTAGGACATCTGGAAAAGATTGACTGGGCATGGTAGCTTACACATGTAATCCCAGCACTTTAGGAGGCCAAGGTGGGCAGATCACCTGAGGTGAGCCTGGCCAACATGGAAACCCTGTCTCTACTAAAAATACAAAAATTAGCTGGGCATGGTGGCACATGCCTGTAGTCCCAGCTACTGGGAAGGGTGAGGCAGGAGAATCGCTTGAAGCCAGGAGGCAGAGGTTGCAGTGAGCCAAGACTGCACTCCAGCCTGGACGACAGGGCAAGACGCTGTCTCAAAAAAACAAGATTGGACACAGTCTTTAAAAACTTAACTCTGGGAATTTTCTGCTTAAAAAGAAGAGAAGTTTCAGCCCTTTTTAATTAACAAAGAAGTGATAGTATTCTTAATAATTTTAGTTGTTGATATAAAGACAGCTGGGCTGTGTGTATATATCTCATTATAAAAATTGATGGCTGGGAGCCACAGCTCATGCCTATAATCCCAGCACTTTGGGAGGGCTGAGGCAGAAGGATAGCTTGAGCTCAGAAGTTTGAGACCAGCTGGGGCAACAAAGGGAGATCCCATTTCAACAAAAATTCAAAAGTTAGCCGAGTGATGTGGCACATGCCTGTGGTCCCAGCTACTCAGGAGGCTGAGATTGGAGAATTGCTTGAACTCAGGAGGTTGAGGCTGCAGTGAGCTGTGATTATGCCACTGCACTGCAGCTTGGGCAGTGGAAAAATTTGAGGTGGAGTTATATTATTTAAATGACTCTTGATCCTTTAAAATTAATTTTAATGAAAAGAAAGAGTGTAATTCCTGTTAAAATAAAACAATTATACTTAATAGTTCATTTATTCTATCTGCAAGCAAGCTGAAAAGTCTACATTACTTACAAAAGATATGTCTCATTTATTTAAAAGGCCACATTCTTTTAAGATGGTTATTAAACATAATAACTTAAAATTTTGTTGGAAGTCTGGCTGGGCAGATGGCAGAGGATAACTAAGGAATAGGGTTAGAATATCCTATTTCTATTTACTGACAGGAAATACACATCCTGAATCAAGAATATTTGTATAAAAAAAGCAAAAATATTCACTTGAAATATTCATGTGGACACGACACAATTCCCATGTGGCACAAAGATAATCTCTTTGTGATGTACCATGTTTTAGGTGGTGATCAGAAATAGTACCACCCTGGCATGACGTAGAGAAACTTCCTCCAAACCATGAAATCTGACAGGACACACACACACACACACACACACACACACACACACACACACACGCAGACTCTCTCTCTCTCTCTCTCTCATACACACACCTTAAAAGCAAAGTTTTCTTTTATACTCAACTTAAATTTGACAATTGGCCAGGCACAGTGGCTCATGCCTGTAATCCTAGCACTTTGGGAGGCTGAGGCGGGTGGATCACGTAAGGCCAGGAGTTCAAGACCAGCCTGGGCAACATGGCAAGACCCTCTATCCCTACTAAAAACATAAAAAAAATTAGCCAGGCATGGCGGTGCATGCCTGTAATCTCAGCCACTCGGGAGGCTGAGGCGGAAGGATTGCTTGAATCCAAGAGGTGGAGGTTGCAGTGAGCTGAGATCGTGATAACTGCACTCTAGCCTGTGTGACACAGAAACGCTGTCTCAAAAAAAAAAAAAAAAAAAAAAAAAGGCGTAAGGAGATTTCAAAACTACATTTGATTTTTAAAATTCAGCATATTTTACTCTTAAAATTGTATTATTTTAGGGTGAATGGTTAAGCAAACAATGGTATATTCACACCTTGGAATAATATTTAGCAATAAAGAGGAAGGAAGTAACGACATGTGCAATGACTCGGATGAAGCTGAAGGAAATCATGCTGAGTGAAAAAGCCAATCCAGAGAGGTCATATTCTATAGGATTCTATTTCCATATCATTGTTTTTAATGCAATCTTGTTCTGTTGCCAGGCTGGAGTACAGTAGCGTGCTCTCGGCTCACTGCAACCTCTGCCTCCCAGGTTCAAGCGATTTCCCTGCCTCAACCTCCCAAGTAGTTGGGATTACAGGCATGTGCCACCATGCCCAGCTAACTTTTTTTGTATTTCAGTAGAGATGAGGTTTCACCATGTTGGCCACGATGGTCTTGATCTGCCCACTTTGGCATCCCAAAGTTCTGGGATTACAGGTGTGAACTACCATAACTGGCCCATTCTTGAAATGACAAAATTAGAGAAATGGAGAACAGATTGGTGATTGCCAGAAGTAAAGGAGGAAGGAGAGGGTCAGAAAGAAGAGGAGGAGGCTGCAGAAGAACAGTAATGGATGATGGAACTGCTTTGCATCTTGACTGAGGTGACAGATACTTGAGCCTACACACATGATCAAATTGTAGAGAGCTAAATAGACATACAAGTGAATACAAGTAACAAGGGGGAAATCTGAACAAGATCTTGGATTGCATCAATATTAGTAATTTCATTGTGAAGTTTTATTACAATTTCGCAAGATACTACCATTGAAGAAAAGAGAAAAGTGTACATGAGGTTTCTCGGTATTAGTCTTACAATTGCATATGAATCTACAATTTTTTGAAAACAAAAAAGTTCAAATTTTAAAAAGTCACATTGTTTTAAGATTGTACCTCTTAACTTGAGTTACAACATGTTCCGTGCCTCTCAGAACATGAATATTAGTAAGACATATGTCCTAGAAAAAGGCAAAAAATACTCACTTAAAATACTCAAGTGGGCTGGGTGTGGTGGTTCATGTCTGTAATCCCAGCAATCTGGGAGGCCAAGGTGGGTGGATCACTTAAGGTCAGGAGTTTGAGACCAGCCAGGCCAACATTGTAAAACCATCTCTACTAAAAATACAAAAAATCAGCCAGACATGGTGGTGGGCACCTGTAATCCCAGCTACTTGGGAGGTTGAGGCAGGAGAATCGTTTGAACCCAGGAGGCAGAGGTTGCAGTGAGCCGAGATTGCACCATTGCACTCCAGCCTGGGCAACAAGAGTGAAACTCTGTCTCAAAAAAAAAAAGTAAATAAATAATAAAATAAAATATTCAAGCGAGCATCATCCCCACCTGTCCTGCATCTTTCAGGGATCCTAATGACATATTTAATGGAGCTGAAAGGGCCTTTCACGCTTGGAACAACCCAAATTCCAAAAAGCTTCTGAACACATGGAAGCTCCAGGTATGGCCCTGCTCCTCCTGGTCCCGGGAGATGTCTAGAGAAGCTCTTTTGGATTCTCTAGAACAAAATTCTAATCTTGTTACCACATATAAAAGCATCAAGCTTCAAAAAGCACATATTGTCTAACAATTTTCTCCTTCTGTATAGACTTCCCTCTTTCCTCAGCTGGTATTGTGTTTAGACATTTTTTTTTTTTTTTTGCATGAGCCACCACACCCAGACTTACCCCCATACTTTTCTGCTTTGTCCTGTGTTTATTCCCAGAAAGCATGCCTGCATCTTTCCCCCTTCAAGTCTGTTTAGCCCACATATCGCCTTAGCCATGAACTCAACAGGTCCACTGGGAGGATGCCACCTTTACTGTCTTGTCATAGATAAAGCCCAGGAAATGGGACTGCCTTTTGCTGTTGTTGTAGGGGGTGAACCCCTGAAGGAAAGAGTTGCCACAATCCTTGAGGACAAGTCAACACAGGAAATGTTAACATTCTTATCTGTTTGGAGGAGGCACTGTGTACTCCTTGATAGCAATGCTTAATAGGTTGTCTCCCAATAAAACCAGGGTGAAATAGGATTTATTGACTAATTTCAGGGGGATCGTGATATATGTTATGTAAAACAGTTTTGAAACACTCTTTTTTTGGTTTTCCTGCTGTGATAGTTTTGAAACATTTAAAAATAAATAAATATATAATCTTCTTGATGCTATTTACAATGAGGAGGGGGAGGCTATGCTCTGCACTCAAGGGTTCCCCCGCAGCCCTGGCTGCAGGGGAGGTGTGAAGATGCTCACCCCTCTCTAGGCTATGTCTTTCTCTTTGGGGGGTGGGAGATCATTCTGAAAAAGCTCTGGGAGTGGTAACCCCCTGCCTCATCTGCAAGCCACCCCTTGGTGGCAAGGGACCCTTGAAAACTCACCCTCAACCAGTGTTCTACAAGCAGGTAGTCTCCCTTGCTTCACAGGCAGGGGAAGTAAAGGAAAGGTTCATCTTTCATACTCTTAGCCACAGTAATGCCAACTTGATATGGGTGAAAGGAGAGTCACCTTCAGATACCCTCCCTAGCACCCTTTCCATCCTTGGTGGCTTTTTTTTTTTTTCTTTTTTTTGAGATGATATCTCGCACTGTTGCCTGGGCTGGAGTGCAGTGGCACAATCTCGGCTCACTGCAACATCTGCCTCCTGGGTTCAAGTGATTCTCCTGCCTCAGCCTCCCAAATAGCTGGAATTACAGGTGCCCACCACCACGCCCAGCTAATTTTTTGTATTTTTAGTAGAGACAGGGTTTCACTATGTTGGCCAGGCTAGTCTCGAACTCCTGACCTCGTGATCTGCTTGCCTTGGACTTCCAAAGTGCTGGTATTACAGGTGGGAGCCACTGCACCTGGTCAATCCTCAGTGGCTTTAATATCAGCCTGGGCAGCTGCTTACTAGAACCCAGGACTGAAGCAACCCCTCTGTCCTGGCACTTCAAGGACAAGCCTCTACCTTGCAAAGGGACCCTGAGGCCACTTTATTTTTTTCTGGAGCACCAGGATCAGTGTCAGTGGAGGGAGAATAGAGCTGCACCACCCTGGTGACTGGGAGAAGCGGAAAGCCCTTGAGAGGTGTTGCAACCCTCCTGCTTCTAGCTCCTACTGTCCTCCAATCCTCCTGTCTCCCAGGGACACGCATTGCTGATATCAAATAACTTTTATTGTTTAACGGTAACTGAATACATTGTGTACAGAAAGATACTGTTATTGCCAGATGGACCTAAAATCTGCATGATACAAAGAGGCACCAAAAGACACATAGAGAAAGTGAGTGTGCCAGAGAATTACATGAGGCTAAGGTAGATGGGGTATCAAGGTTAGCGAGGTGTTTATTGTCATGATGGTATCTATGTAAAAAAGGAGCTGTGCTGTTTAACTTCAAAGTAGATGTGAAGAGCAGTGTATACATTTGAGAGCTGCTGAGACAAAGCTCAAATGCTAGGAAACTCTAAGCATTTGGCTTCTGCCACTTCCAAAGAGATGTGTGCATGTGCGCATGTACTTAAAAGGAAGTGATGAAAGGGGAGTTATTTAAAGGTAATCAGGATGACACAATATTTCCTTTCATGATGGTACATGTATCTGGAACTGGATCACATGGTTTCAACATCTTGGCCATGATGCTTGGGCTTTTTCACTTACCATGAGCAAGCATTGAAGTCCCCTAAGAATATGTCTCAGAAGGTCCCCAGGACAGAATGGCACTGCACACTACTCCCACTCTGGAAACGTCTCCAGGGTCTTTAAAATGTCCAAACCTGGGCGGGAAGGAGTCTTCTCTCTCCAGAAGCTAACTCTCCAAAACAAATGATTGGTTTGTTCTGTTTCTTGTTTTTGCTATCGTGCATTGTGTGAGTTGGAAGGCTCCTGACTCAGACATGGGAGGGGATCATGCAGCTTGGCACCTCTGTCACTATTGACACCCAACTGGTTCCCGTCCCATGTCTACCACCTCACGAAACCATCACCCATCCTTTCCATATGCAATGCCTCCTTTCTAGAAGCAATAGCCTGCGTCCAAAGCTACGCTGCTTGGTGGAAGGGCCCCCCTCAGCCACACCCAGTTTGATCATTTTTGCTTTCACTTCTCACTCCCAGAGTGTCTTGGAGCAGAAATTATGACTCACTGGTACCAGGAGTTCAGAGCCCCGAGTCATTTAGGAGCCGAACATCAGGAGCAGAGAAAAGCCCCAGGATGCTTCTAGGAATCTGATGGCATCCAAAAGGAAAAGACAGGGTTCTCTGGACTCTCTAATAGCCCATGAAACAACAAATATACATTTTTTAAAATACTAGAACATCTTCCATTCACTGCTACATCATAAAACCTAATTAAGATGACACTTTGCTCCAAAAAGATTCCCGTTGGCATTTTAAGATATATATTTTTAAAAAAACTACTTAAATATCTGATGTGTGAAAAACATTGAATTTTACCATTTGTAATTGGAACTAACATTAAGCAGAGTTTGTCAACAACGTGTGTAGAAATGTATATAAATACACAGACTTTTCATGTACATATATAGCATATGCTAGATGAAGAGATTTATGAAAACATATAACATATAATTCTGAAAAGCAATAATTTCTTAGTCAAAAAAACCATATTTCAGGGTACATTTTAGATTATTTTATTTTAAAAACTTTACATGAGAGTTGACTTTATGAGAAAGCATTCCCCTCTGGTAGGTCTGATTGTATAATTCGTGTCTTTCCCACTAGACTGTGAGCTCCACAGTCTCCAGAATGAGAATATGCAATCTGGTTTTTTCACTACCAAATCCCTAGCTCGCACTCAGCACAGCACTTGGCACCACAGCAGGGTTTGACGAACATTTGTTGAATAAACTAAGTTTTATTTGACTGCTGGGAAAGACCACCCTTGCAGAGAAAGAAAGAAAGGAAGGAAGAAGGAGGGAGGGAGGGAAGGAAGGAAGGAAAAAGAAAGAAAAAAGAAAAAGAAAGAAACAGAAAGAAAGAGGGAGGAAAGGAAGGAGGGAAGGAAGGAAGGATGGAGGGAAAGAGACTTACTGCTTTCAAATGGATTTGTTTAATTCTACACTCAGGAAAGCAATTCTGTACCTTGGTGTTCTGGCTCTGGTTGCATATGCAAGTCTTAGTCATAGTGGCTAATATTGAGGGCTTATCACACATCATAGGTTATCTTACCAGATCCTAATGACACTTTTTTTTTCTTTTTTCTTTTTCTTTTTTTTTTTTTTTTTGAGACTGAGTCTCACTCTATCACCCAGGCTGGAGTGCAGTGGAGCAATCTGGGCTCACTGCAACCTCCACCTCCCAGGTTCAAGCGATTATCATGCCTCAGCCTCCCAAGTAGCTGGGATTACAGGTGCCTGCCACCATGACAGGCTAATTTTTATATTTTCAGTAGGGATGGGGTTTCACCATGTTGGCCATGATGGTTTCAAACTCCTGACCTCAAGTAATCTGCCTGTCTCAGCCTCCCAAAGTGCTGGGATTACAGGCCACCCTGTAATGGGTGGTGAGCCACCACACCCGGCTACACCACCTTTTTAAGTAGATCGAATTACCATCACCATGCCCATTTTACAGATGAGGACAGTTAGGCTTAATTGTTTTCCAAGGCCACACAGCCAGCTTGGCAGAGCCAGGAGTCACACCCAGGTCATTTGGCTCCATGCCCCAGACTGAATCGCTGTAGATACGGTTCTGCAGACCCATTCCTGAGAAAGAATACTTTGTTTTTAGGTGTTAAAGACAAGCCGTCTACTTCTCCAAAATCTTATGTTTTTAATTTAAAATTCAAAGCTAGCAAAGCTTCGAATCAGGACCTACTGGACTCAAAGCCAAGCTCAGAAGATACGACTTCCAGCAAATTACTTCACGTCTTTGAATGCTGAAAAGAATACCTGTCTCCAAGACGGGATGAGCAGAAATTCTCTGGCCCATGGTAGGCATGCAATCAGTAAATGCATTTAACGTCCTTGCTAGGGTAAAGAGAGCACTGGGCAAAGCTCATGGCTCATAGTAGGTCCTTCATGTCTGTTTTCTGCTTCTCCCCACATTCATCTTTCAGACACATATGGAGAAGAGTGTGGACGTTTTGTCCACATCATTGAGATAAAAGATATCAACAAACAATTGCAGTTGCAACAGGAAACCAAGACAAGAGCATGGGATCTGTGATTTGTATGACTGCAGACAGCAGGGATGTGATAGCATACATGCCGGCAAATTAAAAAAAAAAAAAAAAAAGCTGGAGAGCTGCAAAACAACCCATTCCTATTTATAGCTGAGAGTAACAGCCCACAGGCTTCACCACCACGCATTCCTCTTGCTGCTCAGGATGAATGGGGACTTCAGACCAAGTCCCAAGTTTTTAGTTAACAATCCACACCAAGTTTTAGATTTAACATTTCCAGGGCCCTGATGTCATGAACTAAATATGTGAAGTTCAAAAAACTGGAATGGAATTTAATTTGCAGAGGGATCAGGACCTTTTGCAAGTAACTGATTACCTAGGGTACACAGAATGCAAACACATGTGCAGGAAAGGGCTTTACGCACGAGGGCAGAGCTGAGGCCTCCTTAAAAAAATACTGGTAAATACAATTCCAAGAACAATCAGGCCCCTATATTACTTGAGCTGGAGAGAATTGGGGATATAGGTATGTTTACAAAGACTGGGCTTGCAGAAGTGGTTTTAAAAGACCAAAGAGTCTCAATTGGAAAGGATACTTTTTGCCCTGGCACCCCCTCCTCTCCTTCTCCTCCTCCCTCTCTCAGCTCATGCTTACATACACACACACACACACACACACACACACACACACACACACTGCACTGTCAAGAATTCCATCCTCAAAGCTCCTTGCTCCTGTTGGGGGAGGGGTCGGGGTCGGGGAGGCACTCCCCAAAGAATGTGCTCTTTTAAGGTTTCCCCTGCTAGGAGGCCTCCAGCTCTCTCTCCTGGCCTTGGCTCTCTCTCTTTCTGTCCTTCGTTGCTTTCACTCTCACTTTCTCTCCCTGGAAGCCCCTTCCTGATGTACACTGACAGCCTGAAATCCTATGAATTCAAAGCCGCCACACTGTGTTCGTAGCAAACATGTAATCTATTATTTCGTTCCTTTTCAATTACAAAGATATTTCCTTGAAAACAATCATTCAAAGGAACTTGGCCATGTTTTAAAAATGGGAAATAACAAAGTAGCCAAGGAAAGCCTCGATAAACACGCAGGGAGAGCACACCAATCAGTCTTCTTATAGACATTTTTGTTTCCTTACAAAAACTTGAACCTTCATAACTTTTCATAATAGAACACTGAAAGCCAAGAGACACAAATCATCCCAAAATAGTGAGTTAGCCGTACAGAAATTTCAGAAAAGTTTAGATAAGTTGAATTGTTGGTTTTACTTTTTCCTTTAAAAATACCTTATTATTTAAAAAGTAAGGCCAAAATAAGGAAGAAAGTAAAAATGACAAATTGGAAAACAGAATAGGAAAAAAATACTTGAAGAACCTATTATTATTTAGATGAAGTCTCTCTCTGTCCCCCAGGCTGGAATGTAGTGGCGCAGTGTTGGTTCACTGAAACCTCCACCTCCCGGGTTCCAGCAATTCTCCTGACTCAGCCTCCCAAGTAGCTGGGACTACAGGTATGCACTACCACGCCTGGCTAATTTTTTTGTATTTTTAGTAGAGATGGGGTTTTACCATATTGGCCAGGCTGGTCTCAAACTCCTGACCTCAAGTGATCCACCCACCTCAGCCTCCCAAAGTACCGGGATTGCAGGTGTGAGCCACCATACCCAGCCAGATCCTATGTTTGATAAGGGACTAACATCCAGAATACATAAATAATTCTTTCTTTCTTTTCTTTTCTTTTTTCTTTTTTCCCACACCAGGGTCTCACTCTGTCCCCCAGGCTAAAGTGTAGTGGCACAGTCACAGCTTACTGCAGCCTGGACCTCCTGGGTTCAAGCGATCCTCTGACTTCAGTCTCTCAAGTAACTGGGACTTGAGAGATAATTTTTGTATTGTTTGTAGAGACAGGGTTTCACCATGTTGCCCATGCTGGTCTCAAACACCTGGGCTCTAGCGATCACCCTGCCTTGGCTTCTCAAAGTGCTGGGATTACAGATATAAGCCACCACACCCAGCAAGAATTCATATAACACAATAACAAAAAGACAAATAACCCAATTGTAAAATAAGCAAAAGATTTGATCTGATATTTCTCCAGAGAAGGTATACAATAACCAACAAGCACAAGGAAAGATGCTTTGCGCAAGGGGTCCACAACCCCTCGACAGTGGACTGGTACCGGTCCGAATGGCCTGTTGGGAACATGGCTGCGTGGCAGGAGGTGAGAGTCCCCAGTGAGCATTACCACCTGAGCTCCACCTCCTGTCAGATAGCTGCAGCATTAGATTCTCCCAAGAGTGTGAACCCTATTGTGAACTGCGCATGTGAGGGATCTAGGTTGCACACTCCTTATGAGAATCTGACTAGTGCCTGATGATCTGAAATGGAACAATTTCAACCTGAAGCCGTGCCACTCTGTCTACCCTACATCTGTGAAAAAATTGTCCTCCACTAAACTAGTCCCTGGTGCCAAAAAGGTTGGGAACCACTGCTCTCCATCAGGGAAATGCAAATCAAAACCACAGTGAGATAACACGTCACATCCTCCAAGATGGCAATAACAAAAATGACAAATGTAAGCAAGCAGTAGTAAGGATATGGAGAAATTGGAATCCTCATACAGTGCTGGCAGAAATGTAAAATAGTGCAACCGCTATGGAAAACAGTGTCACCATTTCTCAAAATGTTCATCATAGAATAGCCATATGGCCCGGCAATTCCACTCCTAGGTATTTAACCTAGGAGAAATAAAATCTGGCTGGGCATGGTGGCTCACACCTTTAAGGCCAGCACTTTGGGAAGCCAAGGCATGCAGATCACCTGAGGTCAGGAGATCGAGACCAGGCTGACCAACATGGTGAGACCCCCCCCCCCCATCTCTACTAAAGATAAAAAAAATCAGCCAGATTTGGTGGCACATGCCTGTAATCCCAGCTACTTGGGAGGCTGAGGCTTGAACCCGAGATGTAGAGGTTGCAGTGAGACAAGATTGTGGCACTTCACTCCAGCCTGGGCAACAGAGTGAGACACTGTCTTAAAGAGAGAGAGAGAGAGAGAGAGAGAGAGAGAGAGAGAGATGAAATCTACATCCACAAAAGCATATATGTAAGTGTTCATAATAGCATTATTTATAATAGTAAAAAGGTGGAAACAACCCAAGTGTTTATCAACTAATGAATAAATAAAATGTGGTATATCCATATAATGGAATATTATTCAGCCATAAAAAGGAATGAACTGCTGATATATACTTCAATGTAGACAAACCTTTAGAACATTATGCTAAGTGAAAAAAGCCATGAATAGAATACCACATATTATATGATTCTATTTATATAAAATGTCTAGAATAGGCACATCTATAAGGATAGACAGTAGATTCGTGTTTGCCTAAGGCTAGGGGTGGTGAAGAGAGTAGGAAGTGACTGCTAAAAGGTTTGGGGGGTTTATTTTGGGGTTGATAAAATGCTCTAAACTTAGGCTGGGTGCAGTGGCTCACATCTATAATCCCAGCACTTTGGGAGGCTGAGGTGGGAGGATCACTTGAGGCCAGGAGTTCCAAACCAGCCTCGGCAACATTGTGAGATCCTATCTCTATAAAAAGTATACATAAACATTAGCTGGCCATGGTGGCATGCACCTATAGTCCCAGCTGCTCTGGAGGCTGAGGCAGGAGGTTCACTTGAGCCCAGGAGTTCGAAGTCATGGGATCAAGCCGTTACACTGCAGCCTGTGTGACAGAGCAAGACCTTGTCTCTTAAAAAAAAAAAAAAAGAAAGAAGAAAAACAAAACTGTGTTCTAAAATTAGATCATGGCAGATGATTGCATAACTCTGAATATATAACACCATTGAATTAACACTTTAAAGGGGTGAATTTTATGGTATATGAATTTATCTCAGTAAATATATTTAAAATATAAAATTAGTACATAGTTAACATCTCTGTAACTCTGTGCTAAATACTTTAATTTATCATTTTGTTCATAACACAGCATAGCACACCTGTTAGACTATTTCTATCCCTAATGGTGGAAAAAAAATGTTTTGACATTAAATTGGAGAGAAATGACAATGGTTAGGAGTTAAACTTTCCGCTTTTCTCAATATATGTAGTAGAAAATGTCATCATGCAAAGAACAGAATTCATTTACTTTATAGAGCAACAAAGGATATACTTTTCAAGGTCTTTCCCACGGAAGAATGCTAAGCACTTTTAAAAAAGAGTAATTCTTTTGAGAATTAGAACCACCACCTAAGAGTTTTTTCAAAACTTTCAAATAAACACACTCTAACGATTATTTTAGTTTTTCAGGCACTAGCTAAATATCTTAAGTAGGGGCTTTTTTGTGGTATTTCCCACCCCGCAATGCAGCAGGAATTCTATTTTCTTACAATCCCAGGCAGGATGAGAGTTAGTGGGAAAAAGAAAGTTATCGAACAACAGCCAGGCGCAGTGGCTCATGCCTGTAATCCCAACATTTTGGGAGGCCAAGACAGGTGGATCACAAAGTCAGGAGTTTGAAACCAGCCTCGCCAACACAGTGAAACCCCGTCTCTACTAAAAATGCAAAACTTAGCTGGCTATGGTGGCAGGTGCCTGTAATCCTGGCTACTCGAGAGGCTGAGGCAGAAGAATTGCTTGAACCCAGGAGGCAGAGGTTGTAGTGAGCCGAGATTGCACCACTGCACTCCAGCCTGGACAACAGAGCTAGACTTTGTCTCAAAAAAAAAAAAAAGTACAAAAATTAGCCGAGCATGGTGGCACACACCTGTAGTCCCAGCTACTCAGGAGGCTGAGGCAGGTGAATGGCTTGAACCTGGGAAGCGGAGGTTGCAATGAGCTGAGATTGCAATGCTGCACACCAGCCTGGATGACAGAGCAAGACTCCATCTCAAAAAAAAAAAAAAAAAAGTTAGCAAACAGCTTCTGTTCCTCCTACCTGTTGGCTAGTGTCCCTCCCACGTGGCAGATGAATAGTTTCTGGTCTATACCTTGACTGCTGGGTGAGCTAGTTGGGGAAGGAAAGGACACTGAGGTACAAATGGTCCCAGGAGGAGATTCCTTCCTCCTGATTCATTTATTCCGTGAGGAAATCATTGCATCCTCTTGCACTTCAGGGAACTGTCTACAGCTTTTCACAGAGTAGTGGACTATGGATTTTCTCATCATCACTGAGAGGAAGCTGAATGAGAAAGCTGGAGATAGGCTGGGAGGTGAAAACACAGGGGCACATTGCAAGGAAGATGCCTGCTCTTCACTCTGGGTGCACTGGCCGCTCAACCTACCAGGTAGCCCTGACCCTCTCTGCCAGGCCATGTTTTAGCCTCTGCTCTTCCAGAGCCTTCTTTGGCACACTCTCCCAAGGCCACCAAAATGGCAGCAGTTCTCTCTGGCACCATGGCATCTCACCCATCCTCTTCCCTCCTACCCTCACTGAACTGGTTCTGAATCAACAGTCTCTCCCTTGGTCAGAGGGCAGAGGCTGACTCAGGCACTGTCTGTAGCTTCTAGAACCATACCAGCACATGGTGACCCCAATAAATGTTTGCTGAGTGAAAAACCAATGGTCTCTTGGTATCTGATGGCAAATACAGATGAAAGAGGTTACCATTGATGTCTTTTCTTCTTGTTTTGCCTTCAGTGGGGTCCACCTGGCCAGGGACCTGACCCCTTGACCTTTGAAATGGAGCAGAGAATAAAAATGTCTCAGGGCTTAGGGGTGCCCAAAGGTCATCTGATCTAAATTCCTACTTTTATGGATGAGAAAACAGGACTTTCCAGTGCTAACCCCGTCCCCTGAGTGCCCAGCACTCACTGTGAGATCCTGTATTGGGAACAGATAGGACACTGGATAGGAACAATGTCGGCAAGTACAGGAAGTGACACAGAGATGACTGGCTCCAGAAGTGGCGGACCTTGGCTCAGGTCCCAGCTCCTCTGTCCTTCGGGCCAATGCCAATCCTGTAAATTTTCAGCCTCAGTCCCCTCATCTAGAAAACGGACAAGAATCACTGTTACCACACAATTTTCACAGGACTATTGTGAAACATTGATCTGAAGGCTCTTGGAAATCTGTAAACACCTTATACATGTTTTAGCAATTGTTTTGTTTATTGTTATTCTCCATAAACCCAAGGCTATTTAAGAAGGGAGAAGACATATTGCAGTGCATTTTATAAATGCTAAGAGATTCTAAAGATAGGACACCTGAGGATGCCCAAGGTCATTTGATTTGTAATTACTTCCTAAGAGTGTGGCTGGATTCACACACACTCGGAAGCTGCCAAGTGTTAGCTGATCTGGTTGCGTGAAAGTCCAAGGCCATAGGCTGTGACATGTTGGGGCCACCCCCTATCATTGTGAACACGGCCTCCCGGCCCAGGTTCCAAGCTCTGCCTCATCTAAGGCGAGCTGTATCTCTTGCCTCAATGTCCACCTGGAAAGCATGTGACTGGATGTGTTTATATCACCAGAGAGCAAAGGACACCATTTCCCGAGGTTCCTATGTATTAGTAGAAACTTTTCAAGGATGAATCATAGATACTGGAATTGCATACATGAATGAAATTAAAAAGGTCAAGCAAGTTTAGATTGCCTCAAAAAGCTGAAAAAAAATGATTCCTTCTAGACGTGTAAGCCCTTGGGTTAATTAATTAATTAATTATTTTATTCTTTTGAGATGAAGTCTCACTCTGTTGCCCAGACTGGAGTGCAGTGGTGCAATCTCAGATCACTGCAGCCTCCACCTCCCAGGTTCAAGCAATCCTCCTGCCTCAGCCTCCCAAGTAGGTGAAATTACAAGCATGTGCTACCATGCCCAGCTAATTTTTGTATTTTCAGTGGAAATGGGGTTTCATCATGTTGGCCAGGCTGGTCTCTAACTCCTGACCTCAAATGATCACCTTGACCTCCCAAAGTGTTGGGATTACAGGCATGAGCCACCACACCTGGCTTTTTTGTTTTTCTTTTTTTAATTTTCCACAAGGTCTCACTCTGCTGCCTAGGATGGGGTACAGTGGTGCAATTTTGGTTCACTGCAACCTCGACTTCCTGGACTCAAGTGATCCTCCCACCTCAGCCTCCTGAGTAGCTGGGACCACAAGCACATGCCACCACACCCCACTAATTTTTGTATTTTTTATAGAGTCAGGGTTTCTCTATGTTTCCCAGGCTGGTTTCAAACTCCTGGCCTCAAGCAATCCGCCTGCTTCAACCTCCCAAACTTCTGGGATTTCAGGTGCATGCCACCCCGCCCGACTGGGTTAATTTTCAATCCATCCATCCCTCCCGGACAGATGTAATCTCAGTCAAGTGTCTGGGGCCAAGTCCTCCAAGTCTCTCATTCACCTTCCTTGGCTGGCCTTTTCTGCCCTGCTATAGAGAGACAGCAAGGCTCCATTCTGTCATTGTCTTGGGTGACAAACGGGTGAGGAAACACGGGTGGTTGTGTTTCCTCCCATGTTTCCTCACCAGGGAGACCCGCTATTCCTGTCTTCTTCCCTTTCTGGAGAAGACACAAAGCATAGGACCCCAGTCCTGCCACTTGGTACCTGATTCTATATTTTCCCTCATGAATCAAGTGCACATCATTTTCACACACACATCGTTTGTAAATTAGTAGGTTCAGTGGCTGAGATGTCTGATGATTTTCCTGTGTTTATGTAAGAAGAGAACACTTCTTGATTCATCTTTATATATATATATATATATATATATATATGTCTGTGTGTGTGTATACATGCAGATATATATACATATACATGCAGATTATATATATATAAATAACTGTTTTTATATATATAACTGTTTTATATATATAAACATTATATATATTATATTTATATATTTTTTATATATTTATATATATAAAACATTATATATATATATATATATATATATATATATATATAAAAAACTGTTTTTTATATATAAAACAATGGATTCCAAATACAAAAGCAATGCATGCTCAGTTCATACATTTACTCATTTATCCTCAGGTTTACTTGTTGTCCTCTGTGTGCTAAGAGCTGTCCTAGGCACTAGAGAAAGAGCAGTGAGCTAAAGAGACAGAAATCCCTGCTTTCACTAAGCTTAGATCCTAGTGAACTCCAGGTGCAAAAAAAAAAATTGAGGAAAAATGCAAAACATCCTCCTTAATTTAATGGTGTAGAAATGCCCATCCATTGCTTCTTTTATTTATGTCTTCATTTAGAGATCCCAGGTTTTTTTTTGTTTTTGTTTGTTTGTTTGTTTGTTTGTTTTTGTTTTTGTTTTTGTGAGACGGAGTCTTCTCTGTCACCCAGGCTGGAGTGCAGTGACACAATCTCAGCTCACTGCAACCTCCGCCTCTCAGTTTCAAGCAATCCTCCTGCCTCAGCCTCCCGATTAGCTGGGACTATACATGCATGCCACCACACCCATCTAATTTTTTGTATTTTTAGTAAAGATGGGGGTTTCACTGTGTTAGTCAGGATGGTCTTGATCTTCTGATCTTGTGATTTGCCCACCCACCTCTGCCTCCCAAAGTGCTGGAATTACAGGCATGAGCCACTGCGCCCGGCCGATCCTAATCATTTTTAAATAATAGATAATGTAGTTCATTCCTGTTACTTATCTATGTTTGAAATTTTTGGTAATAACAATTTTTGTTTGTTTGTTTTGTGAGACAGAGTCCTGCTCTGTCACCCAGGCTGGAATACAGTGGTGCAATCTTGGCTCACTGCAGCCTCTGCCTTCTGGGTTCAAGAGAGTCTCCTGCCTCAGCCTTCAGAATAGAGGCACCTGTCACCTTGCCCAGCTAATTTTTTGTATTTTTAGTAGAGACAGGGTTTCACCACGTTGGCCAAGATGGTCTCAAACTCCTACCTTCAAGAGATCCACCCACCTCAGCCTCCCAAAGTGCTAGGATTGCAGGTGTGAGCCACTGTGCCCACCCTTGATAATAAAAATTCTAAATCTGGGCAATTCAGGCGCTTGAGCCCTCTCCACCTGTGTCACCTCTATAGAGGAAAGCAGGTTGCCCTCCCAGTCTCCTGCCTGTTTTTTCAGAATTATTCTGTGGATGTTCAGGCACATTTCTGTGCCAGCTTGGATTCCTACCTGTGCATCCTAAGAGGGTGTGCTCCCTGGACAAGCCCCGCCAGCTCAGGCTCATGCCCAGATGATAAGCCCATGATGGTGGAACACTTCCTTGGGGTTTGGGCTGCCTCTGTTCCATCCACTGGCCTGTGCCCATGATCTGGGCCAAGGCTAAAAAGGCCTGGGATCTAGGCAGGAGGTGCACCTCCCATCAACGTGGTGAGGTCCAAGCCCAGAACCACAAACTCCTGAGCCCCAGCATTCACACTGGCCATAGTGGGTGATGGTCTCTGTCTGGCCTCACAGTGGTCTCTGTGGGGTCAAATCAGGACAGCACCTCACAGTCCTATGTGCAGTACATTTATATAGTAAAAAATGACCTCAGGGCTGGGTGGCTCATGCCTGTAATCCCAGCACTTTGGGAGGCCAAGGCGGGCGGATCATGAGGCGGGCATATTTCCAGGGGTCAGAAGATCAGTACCATCCTGGCCAATATGGTGAAACCCTGTCTCTACGAAAATACAAAAAATCAGCCGGCTGTGGTGGTACGCACCTGTAGTCCCAGCTACTTGGGAGGCTGAGGCAGGGGAATTGCTTGAACTTGGGAGGTGGAGGTTGCAGTGAGCTGAGGTGATACCACTGCACTCCAGTGTGGCAACAGAGCAAGACTGTTTCAAAAAAAAAAAAAAAAAAAAAAGACCTCAGAGTAGAAGTGCTGTTCTTGGTGACACATTAGGATTTCCTGGGGAGATAAGAGATACATTTACGCAAATGCCCAGGCCTCACCTGGACCAGTTAAGTCAGCCACACTGGAGGGTGGGGCCAGGCAGTGGCAGTTTTAAAGCTCCCCAGGTGGCTCCAGCAGGCAGCCAGGCTGTGGACTAGGACTCAGGAGCCCATTGACTGCTGGTAGAGTTTTGCAGAATGAGTCATATAGACAGGAATGCCAATTAAGTTGTGGTGTGTGGGCTGTTTCTGCAGTTCTGATTTTGGGAGAGCACGGTCGGTCGTTACCAGGTTTGTTTTTAAGATCACAGATGTTTCATAAAAGTTTGAGAGGTCATCCACCGAAGTGTCCCCAGAAGTGAGAAGTAAGTCAGCATTCGTGGTTGGGGGGGTATATTCATGGAGGGGGCACCCTCTGGGTGCTGGCTAGACTGCGATTTTCAATTTGCTGTACACGGGAGTGTGCATCCAGTGGCACACAAATGATTTGTGCACTTTGCTCCAAGTGTGTTATGCTCTGTTAAAGCTTTACTTTATTTTTGAGGCAGAGCATCCTGGATTCAAGTGATTCTCTCACCTCATCCTCCCAGGTAGCTGGAAAGATAGACGTGCAATACCATACCCCACTAATTTTCGTATTTTTAGTAGAAACAGGGTTTCACCATGTTGGCCAGGTTGGTCTTGCATTCCTGACCTCAGGTGATCTGCCCACCTCAGGTGAACTGCCCGCCTCAGGTGAACTGCCCACCTCAGCCTCCCAAAGTGCTGGGATTACAGGCATGAGCCACCATGCCCAGACTGTTAAAGCCTTAAAAGACATACACACACACACACACACACACACACAGGCTAACAGTAGTTACCCTTCAGGTGATTAGAAGTCAAGCAATGTAGGCATTTTTTCCCTTTGTATTTTTCAATGTTTTTTGAATATTTTACTGTGAGAAGGTATCATTTTGCAAAAATAAAGCATTTATCTAAAAGAAAGTCAGTGGAGGAGGCCAGGCGGGGTGGCTCACACCTGTAATCCCAGCACTTTGGGAGGCCGAGGCGGGTGCGTCACCTGAGATCAGGAGTTCGAGACCAGCCTGCCCGACATGGCAAAATCCCATCTCTACTAAACATACAAAAAATTAGCTGAGCATGGTGTCAGGTGCCTGTAATCTCAGTTACTCGGGAGGCTGAGGCCAGAAAATCGCTTGAACCCTGGAGGCAGAGGTTGCAGTCAGACAGGGCCACTGCCCTCCAGCCTGGGCAACAAGAGCAAAACTCCATCTCAAAAAAAACAAACAAAAATAAAAAGAAAGAAAGAAAGAAAGTCAATGGAGAAGAAAGAGAGGGCAGAGGAAGAAAAAGGGAGAAGGGGGGAGACATTTTATTTCTTATCAGGATAGCTCTGTTGGTGTCTCATATTTGAGTAAAGCAAATAGTCGTGATGTGACTGCTTCCTATTTGATACCAGTTTTCTAACACGTAGTCCACCCTGGTAATGGCTTTTGATTCTCTTCTTCTTCTTCTTCTTCTTTTTTGAGACGGAGTCTCACTCTGTTGCCAGGCTGGAGTGCAGTGGTGCAACCTCAGCTCACTGCAGTCTCTGCCTTCTGATTCAAGCAACTCTCCTGCCTCAGCCTCCTGAGTAGCTGGGACTACAGGTGCGCACTGCCATGCTGGCTAATTTTTGTACTTCTAGTAGAGTTGGGGTTTCACCATGTTGGCCAGGAAAGTCTCGATCTCTTGACCTCATGCTCCACCCTCCTCAGCCTCCCAAAGTGCTGGGATTACAGGTGTGAGCCACCATGCCCAGCCTTGATCCTCTTCTTGAGTGACCCTCCCGAGTCCTGAGAGCCCATCCTCAGCTCCCAGCATCCCAGAACTTTTGGTTACTTGGAACCTCTCTGATCCTGGGCAAGGCCTCTGTTGAAGGTTAAGCAAGAACCCAGGCATGATGGCGAAAGGGGCTGGGGAATGCCAGGCACAAGCTCCAGCGAGAGAGGTCTATTATGTGTGGAAAGACCAACTCCACTGGGTGTTTGCATGAATGCCCCCAAATTCATCCAGCTAGATGAACTGAACATTCATTTTCCCTCTTGGACTTTATGCTTCTCTCAAAATTTCCCTGCTGGATAGGGAGGGGAAGGAGGAAGTGTTATCGATCCACTAGTGTGGTCTGAGAGCGTGACAAACAGCAACTATCATCCAGCTATAGTTATCCATCCCCTAAATAACTTTTTTGGACTCTTATTGGTGACTGCTTATATTGGACTCTATTGATGACTTTTCTTTCTTTCTTTTTTAAATGAGATACAATCTCTTTCTCACCCTAGGCTGGAGCACACTGGCGCCAACACAGCTGACTGCATCCTTGATTTCCTGGGCTCCAGCCTCAACCTCTGGAGTAGCTGGGACTACAGGTGCACCACCAGACTTGGCTGATTTTCTTTTCTTTCTCTTTCTTTCTTTCTTCCTATCTTTCTTTCTTTCTTCTTTATTTCTTTCCTTCTTTCCTTTCTTTCTTTCTTTCCTTCTTTCCTTTCTTTCTTTCTTTTTTTTTTTTTTTTTTTGTATTTTTGGTAGAGACAGGATTTTTCCATGTTGTCCAGCCTGGTCTCATACTCCTGAGCTTGGGCAATCCACCTGCCTTGGCCTCCCAAAGGGCTGGGATTATAGGTGTGAGCCACGTGCGCAGCCTGTAACTCTTTTATTATTGATAGGTCAATGGAAGAGGAAGAAAGTGTTATTATCTGCCAATATATCTTGTAAATTCAAAAACAGTATTTAAATACACTATTGATCATTGCCCTGTAAATAATGAACAGGTCTCTACTTCAAGGAGAATTGTCCACAGCTGTGTCAACAAAGGTTGCATGCTCCTTGTCCACGAGTGTGAGTGCACATGATATTTTGAAAAACAGGTGTAAAATCTCCATTGTTCAGTCTAAGAGTGGTTGCAGATTTCTCCATCCTCCTTCAGTGCTAGAATCGTATCAGGTGGAGATGGTCCTCGCTGACATCTCACTAAGCACCTACTCCAAAGGACGTTTGATGTGGGCAGAAGAGTGGATCCTGCAGAATAGGAATTTTCTTTCTTTTCTTTTTTCTTTTTTGGAGATAGAGTCTCGCTCTTGTCACCCAGGCTGGAGTGCAGTAGCACAATCTCGGTTCCCTGTAACCTCTGCCTCCTAGGTTCAAGCATTTCTCCTGCCTAAGCCTCCCAAGTAGATGGGGTTACAGGCATGTGCCACCACACCTGGCTAATTCTTATATTTTTACTAGAGACGGGGTTTCACCCTGTTGGCCAGGCTACTCTCGAACCCCTGACCTCAAGTGATCCTCCTGCCTCAGCCTCCCAAAGTGCTAGGATTATAGGTGTGAGCCACTGCACCTGGCCAGAATGCAAATTTTCAACTCCCTTTCCCAGCAAAACACACCCTGAGAAATGGAATTCTGTGTAGAAGCAGCTTTCTTTTTGTGCATGCTCTTGGTTCCTGGGGCTGGAAGTAATCATCCCACAGGGCTCTGTCTCTTCCCTTTTGAATGAGTGCAGTGGGAACGATATCAAATGAAGGAAGGACCCAAGTTCAAGTGCAGGCTCTGTGTAACCTTGAGCAAGCTTCAGCCTTGAGACTTCATCTCTGAAATGGGGGATAATACATGGGGATGATGGTTTTCTCTCAGGGTTCTTGGGGGGATTCCATGAACTGAGACAAGTGAGAGTACTTTGCAGCTAGTCAACAACCACGCAGCAAGAGACAGCTTTGCTGAACCACAATGTCATTCTCTGTTTTCACTCTGTCTGCTGTTCTCCTTGGAGTCCTGGTCACCAGTTGCATGGCACTTTTGATTGAGGAGTGGCCCAGGGTGAGGATTCACTTCACCAGGCTTGGAGGATGAAGGAGAAGGTGCCAAATCATTTGCTTATTTATATGCTTATTGTTTGTCTTATCACATTACAATGCCAGCTCCTTGAAGACTGTCTGCTGGGTCTATTGCAGTATCACGGTAGCCAGGATAATACCTGGATCTCTTTACCAATATATCAGTCATCAATCTTTTTTTTTTTTTTTTTTTTTTTTTTGAGATGGAGTCTCACTCTATTGCCCAAGCTGGAGTATAGTGGCGAGAGCAAACTCCACCTCCCACGTTCAAGCAATTCTCCTGTCTCAGCCTCCCTAGTAGCTGGAACTACAGGCGCCTGCCACCAAGCCTGGCTAATTTTGTATTTTTAGTACAGATGGGGTTCACCTTGTTGGTCAGGCTGGTGTCAAACTCCTGACCTCAGGTGATCCACCCACCTCGGCCTCCCAAAGTGCTGGGATGACAGGCGTGAGCCACCACACTGGCCATCAATCTCATATTAACATTATCATTGATATTTGTTGTCAACTTATTATTATTTCGAGATGGAGTCTCACTCTGTCACCCAGGCTGGAGTGCAGCAGCATGATCTCAGCTCACTGCAACCACTTCCTCCCTAGTTCAAATGATTCTCCTGCCTCAGCCTCCCTAGTAGCTGGGATTACAGGCACCTGCCACCACACCCGGCTAATTTTTGTATAATTTTTTTTTTTAATAGAGAGGTAGTTTCGCCACATTGGTCAGGCTACTCTCCAACTCCTGACCTCAGGTGATCCATCCACCTCAGCCTCCCAAAGTGTTGGGATTGCAGGCATAAGCCACCATGCTTGGCCTCATCAACATATTATTAATTACATATTATGTATTACTTTCCATTATATAATATTATCAATTGTATAAACTCCGAATCAAGGGGGAGCCCCTGGGGGACAATGGCATAGATGACCCTATACAAGAGAGAATTGACGTCAGCTCTGTTGAAAGGGTCACAGCAGGCCAGGTGTGGTGGCTCACACCTGTAATCCCAGCACTTTGGGAGGCCGAGGTAAGCAGATCACCTGAGGTCAGGAATTTGAGACCAGCCTGGCTAACATGGGGAAACCCTGTCTCTACTTAAAAAATACGAAAATTAGCCAGGTGTGGTGGTGGGCACCTGTAATCCCAGTCACTCCAGAGGCTGAGGCAGGACAATAACTTGAACCTAGGAGGTGGAAGTTGCAGTGAGCCGAGATCATGCCACTGCACTCCAGTCTGGGCGACAGAGCATGACTCCATCTCAAAAGAAAACAGAAAGAAAGGGTCACAGAACTTTTGAGAAACGCCACCAAACATTCAGATTTCAGACTTTAGTGCTTTCAGTGCGGTGAAGTGTGAGCCTCAAGCCCTATCAGTCCTTGGGGCTGCTCGCCCCCTGGCCATTTGACTAAGCTGGAATACCATGCTTTACACACGTCCTCACCAGAACCTCGAAGCTTCCATGACACCCTCAGGAGACTTTCCTTCTCGCTTAATATTTCTTTTTTATGAACTCCAGAGAAACTTTCTATTCTGCATGAAATGTCGAAAGCCTTATTTAAAAACAAAACAAAACAAAACAAATTCAGGTGGTACGGTGGCTCACGCCTGTAATCCCAGCATTTTGGGAGGCTGAGGTGGGTGGATCACGAGGTCAGGAGTTCAAGACCAACCTGGCCAAGATGATGAAACCCTGTCTCTACTAAAAATACAAAAGTTAGCTGGGCATGGTGGCACGTGTCTATAATCCCAGCTACTCAGGAGGCCGAGGTAGAGAATTGCTTACACCCAGGAAGCGGAGGTTGCAATGAGTGAGCTGAGATCGCACCACTGAACTCCAGCCTGGTTTCCAGAGTGAATTTTTGGGGCCAGGGTCCTCTGGATACTGGCAGGCATTTCTCAAAGAGAGGGTTTCAAGGTCAAAGCAGAAAAGCAGTCATTACCACAGGACATCTCAGAGCTGCATTCAGTCGTAGTGGCTGAATAATAGCTTTTTTTTTTTTTTTTTTTGAAACGGAGTCTTGCTCTTTTGCCAGGTTGGAGTTCGGGGGCACTTGCAACCTCTGTCTCCCGGATTCAAGTGATTCCCCTGCCTCAGCCTCCTGAGTAGCTGGGACTACAGGAGCGCACCACCACACCCGGCTATTTTTTTGTATTTTAGTAGAGATGGGGTTTCACCATAGCCAGGATGGTCTTAATCTCCTGACCCCGTGATCTGCCCGCGTTGGCCTCCCAGAGTGCTGGGATTACAGGCCTGAGCCACCGCACCTGGCCAATAACAATGATTTCTAAAGAGAACAGGCCCTAGTCTTTGAAACCGCCTATGGTAAAAGGGTTTTTTTTTCAGGTGTGATTAATTAGGGATTCCTGGATTGTCCAGGTAGCCCCGAAATTGCAACATACTTTATGAGTGGAGGCTGAGGGAGATTTGGCATGGATGGGAGGGGAGGAGGCAGAGACTGTGCGTGATGTGGCCACAAGTCAGGAAATGCTGGCAGCCTGGAAACCGCGTCTCTGCCTGGCCTCCGGAAATTGTCCTGAGGACGTCCTGGCGAGGAGGGACCTGAGCCCCGTTCTTGACACACTGCCACAGGTGTTCCTCTTTTGTGTCTGAGGAACCCATCACTGGGGCAACGGTGAACGTCACTCTGACTCAAAGAGCGGCTCCTGCCTCGCGCATGCGCACTGGCACGGCGACTCGACCAGCAGCTGGGGAGGGCGAAGAAGGAAGAGGGGGCGCGGCCCTGTGGACCCCTGCTTTTGACCTGGACTCCGGGCTTCAGACTTCTGCTCTCCAGAACTGTGAGAGAACCCAATTCTGCTGTTTTAATCCATCGGGTTTGTGGTCATTTGTTACAGCCCCACGGGAAACAAATATGTTAATTTAAAACTCTAAATTAAAGGCCGGGCGCGGTGGCTCACGCCTGTAATACCAGCACTTTGGGGAGGGGGGGCGAAGCGGGCAGATCACGAGGCCAGGAGTTCGAGACCAGCCTGATCAACCTGGTGAAACCCCGTCTCTACTAAAAATAAAAAAAATTAGCTGGGCGTGGTGGCGCGTGTCTGTAATCCCAGCTATTTAGGAGGCCGAGGCAGGAGAATTGCCTGAACCCAGGAGGCGGAGGTTGCGGTGAGCCGAGATCGCGCCATTGCACTCCAGCCCGGGTAACGAGAGCGAAACTCCGTCTCGGGGAGGGGGGCGGGAATTAGTTGGGTGTGGTGACACGAGCCTGTAGTCTCAGTTCCTTGGGAAGCTGAGGCAGGAGAATTGCTTGAACCCAGGGAGCGGAGGTTGCAGTGAGCTGAGACTGCGCCACTGCACTCCAGCCTGGGCAGCATAGCGAGGCTCTGTCTCCAAAGAAACAAAACAAAACGAAACAAAAATGGAAATTGGTCAGATGTGGTGGCTCACGTCTATAATTCAGCACCTTGGGAGGCTAGGGTGGGCGGATCACTTGAGCTCGGAAGTTTGAGACCAGCCTCGGCGACATGACAAGGTCCCATCCCTACAAAAATATAAAAATTAGCTGGGCATGGTGGCACACGACTGTACTCCCAGCTACTCAAGAGCCTGAAGCAGGAGGATTGCCGGAACTCTGGAGGTCGAGGTTGTTGCAGTGAGCTGTGATGGCACCACTGCATGCCAGGCTGGGTGACAGAACTAGACCCTGTCTCAAACAACAAAAACAACAAAAACCTTATACATTTCCTGAAGGTTTGGGACTCTGTTTCCTGTTTCATCCTCAACCCCTAAATAAGACCCGGCTTTGGTACACGCTCAGTACATATTTGTGGAATAAGTTGGGTGTTCACGGGTCTCCAAAAGCAGGGCAGTAATTTGTGGTGTTTCCCAAACATATTTACCAAAAGAACCTTTGTCCAAAAAACATCTTTTTGGTTCAGGGGTTTCTCACTCTGGGAAATACTGATTTGTGTTGTTGTTGTTCTTGCTGCTGCTGCTGCTGAATCTCAGGAAAAATGTGGAGGGGGGTTGTTTAAATGGCGTATTCTACAAGTGCTGGCTTTTTGCCTTTTTTTATTCCCTAGTAACCTGGTTTTTACCCTTGGAACGCTCAGCATTTTACAAAGTGTCCCATTTTTAGTGGGTGATGGGACATGCTTGTGGCTGCTAACGTTCAGCTTGTGAGGAAAAACATTTATGGGAATGAATGGCTCTGATCACAGGTTTGTATTAACAAAAATGTGATGCTTTGAAATGTTTAAATGCCACACAGTCATTATTTATAGATTGTCCATTTAAAAGGAGAGGCAGTCAGAAATGTCATGCCTGCCCAGCTTTACAGTAATAACACTATTTGTTGCAGGGATACAAACTGTCACACTACCAATATTTAGCAGTGGCATCCAGCTTCCCAATCTTCGGCGTGTGCTAGCGTGGTATTTCGTATGTCAACTGCAAATTATCAATTGCAGTTTTTCTGAAGGGGGCTAACTTCTTTTCTTCTCCAAGGTGATGGGCAGTGTCTACAAGTATGAGAGAGGCCCTTACTCTCATTGCCTTTACCAGTGTGTTTATTTTAGGTTTATTAAAGAAAAGTGCACACAGGTATTACTCAGATGTGTAAGACTAAGACTCTGGGGCCAGGGGCTAGGTGGATGTAATTCTTTCACAGCATATGATAACGTGTAGCAGTGGGTCCTGCTGAGCCCCGTGCATGTGGTGTTTTGAATTTACTCACAAGATGCACTCTTGAGAAGATCGAGAAACACAGGGAAAAGCTGGTGAAAAGTCCAGGGTAAAGGGAGGTAATAGTGGTGGCTGTGTTGAAGCAGTTTCCAGTCTGTTTTTTTTTGTTGTTTTTTTTGGAGTCTGGCTCTATTGCCCAGTCTGGAGTGCAGTGGCACCATATCGGCTCACTGCAAACTCTGTTTCCCAGGTTCAAATGATTCTCCTTCCTCACCCTCCCAAACAGCTGGGATTACAGGCATGCACCACCACGCCCGGCTAATTTTTGTATTTTTAGTAGAGACAGGGTTTCGTCATGTTGGCAAGCCTGGTCTCTAACTCCTGACCTCAGGTGATCGGCCCACTTTGAACTCCCAAAGTGCTGGGATTACAGGTGTGAGCCATCGTGCCCAGCCTCCAGTATGTTTTAGAAAGATTTTATTGTTCTTCTTTAAAATGCATGGGGTTTTTTTCTCTCCCAAGAAAAGATAACTGTATTACAAATTCTAAGAAGTTCTGGAAGAGACGGTGTTACCTACCCAGGTGGAAGGAGGTTGCTGAGAAGCAGAAGTATTTAAATTATTACTAATGGGAGATCAAACTTCAGAAATCAAAAGGTGCCTAAGAAGAGAGCTTTTAAAATCTAAGATCACAGTATTCAAAGAATGAATTAAGTTCTCAAGTTTGTCTCCCTTTCTAGAAGGCAAGAAGATTTCGCTCTGTTTTGTTATCAAGGTTAATTGCAGTAATGAATACTATCTGTTGTTTCTTAAGATAAATTTGCATTTTCCCAGGTTCTTTTGGAAAAGTCAGGTCCCTTGGAAATAACAGTGTTCAGGGTGCTAGATGACAGAGCAAGTGGTTCTGTATGATAATTCTTCTCTGTTAATACCTTCTAGTACCAATTTAAATAATCAGAAATCTAGAGACTATTTGGTGAATATATTAAAGCTTAAGAAAGAACTTAGCCCTCCTTAGGAGTTAGGTTTAAAAAAAAGAAGAAAAGTAAACACTTTAAAAATAAGTGAAACCCTTACTCAGTACACACCATTAATAGCAGGAATACCATTAAAGCTCCTGTCTCTTCTAAAAATAACAGCTACAAGAATCACAATCAAAATATAGATGACCTTCATTCTCAAATAAAGAGGGATGAAATGGAACAACCACTGAATCTGTTTGAGTTTTAAAACCATAAAGTGTAGTGATTGCTTTAAACAGAACTATTTAGTACAGTCTAGAAGCAGAAAAGAAATTGAGAGAGAGAGAATTCTCCAGAATACTGAAGTACTAAAATAAAGAATAACCTGGAAAGTAAAGGAAAATCAGCTATAAGAATCACAATCAGAATATAGATGACCTTCATTCTCAAATAAGAGGGATGGAATGGAACAACCATTGAAACTGCTGGAGTTTTAAAACTGTAAAATGTAGTGATTGGTTTAAGCCAAACCATTTAGAATAGTCTAGTAAAAAAAGAAAGTGGGGGTGGGGGAGAGAAAGAATACTCCAGAATACTGAATTACTAAAATAAAGAATAACTTGGAAAATCAAGTGTACAATAAAGAAGGATTAACCCTTCCACAGATAACATGAAAAAACCCATACAGCATGGTTTTTCAACCTGGCAGCCAGGGGCAAGAGATCAATCAATGGTAGCCACTGTCGAAACTGTTCCTCCTAAGGAAACAATTAGTGCCCCAGCCCATAATTTAAACCATAAGCCAATAGAATTTCCAAAACTGATTAAGGAGCTTATATTGGAAACTGAAACAGACAGTGGTAAATATATACATTTGATTTTATAGGCATTTAAAGTATTCCACATCTCATTCCAAAAAAGAATCTCAGCTCTATGGGGCAGTTACATAACAGAAAAGCTATAAATAAAGAATGAGATCAATCAATATATAAATAAATGAACTCAGCAATAATGAAATCGTCACCCGAGGCTTCGTCCCTTTGACCACTCTTAGCAACTCTCCAAGAGTGTCTCAGTGTTTAGGAGAAGATACTGAAGTCAGTGGCAGAGCTAAAATTCTACACTTCATGCTCCTTCCAGCAAGGGCCCATGAAGTCTGTCAACCACACAACAGCCAGCTAGTCATGCTCAAGTTTCCCAGTAGAGAATAGAGAAAGCAACCATGCTTCCTCAGTGTTCATTGTGAAAGGAATACAAACCACTGGCATGATTTTACCTGTGCTATTCATGTTCTTATTTAAAATGTAATCAAGATGGGTGGTTTAGTGCTTTACATTACAGTGAGATCAACTGTACCAATTGAGACTGTAACCTTCCTAAAGGCAATGGAAAACTATATATAGTCTTCCTAAAAAGGACAAAAAAAAAAAAAAAAAAAAAAAAAAGAAAAGAAAAGAAAAAAACCAAAGAAAGAAAGAAAGAAAGAAAGAAAGAGACGCTCACAGATTATCTACTCCCTAACCACATACTTTGCTTCCAAATAGTATTTCCAGAGTTAGAGCAATGAATGATCAGCTTCAGTTACAGAAAGTGTAAGAATTATTTTAAAACTTTTTTTTTCTCAGATATACAGGCTATGAAGAATGGTAAAAAGGAAAAGAGGAGAGGACAGGTATAAAGTTAAACATACAGAATTCTAAATGTCAGATTTTTCTGAGCAGTCATTATTATGTGTAAACATACCAATATTTGTTTTATATTTCATTTCAGAATTAAGTGAAGTAAAAAAAGCTTAAATATGACCCTTTCCCAAGTGAAGACACATTATAGAAACATAACAGAAAACAGAATAATAAAAATATGGTTACAATGGTTTAAATATAACAATTACAAGAGCATGCCAATAGATTAAATTTCTATACTTTTAAAAATAGTTTCAGGTTGAATTCAAGAAAAAAATACAGGAATATTCTATTTAAAAGAGAAAGAAGAGGAGATGTGGAAAAAACAAAAATAATTGGTTAGGTAAGAAAATATCAATTAAATATATTATGATATCAAAGCCAAATATAAAGCAAAAAGGGTTACATGTGAGTTTGAGTGAAAATAAAAGGCAAAATAATCACTGAAAATAAAAAATATTAAATTTATATGAACTACAACACATTGCAACAAAGTACATAAAAAAAAACTTAGAACTGCAAGACGAAATTGAGAGAAACAAAATAGCAAAAATCCTTATCCCATCATAAAATTGAGACAGACGAATTAGGGGGAAAAAAAGAAATAAGACTTTATAAAACTGAAAGCTACAAGAAAGAAGGCTGAATCAGCAATTTTATGGTCAGAATTTAAAGAGAAAATGCAGAATAGATAATACTTTCAGAGAAAATAAATGAACGAAACTTTTCCATAAAGGAAAAACACGAAAAATTGTATGCATTATATTATATGACCTTGCTGCAAAAAAGTTAATAGTTTATTTTAAATAAACGAAAAATAACTAATACCAATGAAATAAAAATTCTATCACCTGATCAAATAAATTTAAAATATGACAACAAATCATTTTAAAATATGAAGAAGGAAGATACTATTCATTAAATATTTGAACTGGAGAAAAAATATATTTAAAGAAACATATTGTTTTAGATGTTTTATTAATAAAGTAAAATTAAAAAACTAGAAATGTACTTTCAGATAAAGAACAAAATAAAACCCTCAAGATAAAAACACATATAGTGGTAAACAAACTGATTTTGTGAAATTGTCACAAAAAATTCTGTGAAATGCTGAAACAGAGAGCTCTTTTACTTTGAAACGACAAAAAAAAAAAAAAAATCAAATTCACAATCAAAATTAGTGAGATTAAAAGCCACAGAAAGTTTTGAAAATCAATGAAAAGAGACAAAATTATTAGAGATTATGGTGCCCATTTACAATGGTGATGCACTTAGATATTTAAATAAGATGGATGATTTTACAAAAGTTAGAGAATATAAAATGGTATCATGAGAGACAGAAATGTGAACAGGTCAGTTGCTAAGGAAGAAATTAAGAAAATTGGCCAAGAGACTCCTTTCCTTGCCACAATAAATTAGCTGGAAATTTTTCCAAAATTTTAAATAAAAGTTAATTACACCTAATAAGTTAAATTGTTCCTGGTTTATTCTAGCAGACAGAAATGATTCAGTTCTTAAAAAGTATAATCCTGTAAGGAAATCTGTCTCTAATCAAAATGCTTGTAAGTGTGAAAATATCTGTAAGTAGAATGTGATCCTATTTTTAAAGATTTGTTTGCCATATCTTTATGGTAGGGTTTACCACTGTAATATGTTTAGTTTAAAAGTATAAAGTAATGAGTATACAATTTAAGTAAATTCAGGAATACAATTTATATGATCTTTTTGATACAATATTTAAATATTTGATAAAAATTTTATGCTCCTTTCTGTTATAAATTTAAAGACAGAAATAGGAAAATATTTCTTTAACATGGTATAACTTATCAATCTGTAACAGAGAAACTTTTGAACATTCCTCTTAAAAACAAGCAAAACAAAGATGTTTTTCTTAAAATTATTTAGTATATCATTGGATATTCTTGTCATCCTAACAATGCTTCAAAAATGTACTAGAGAATCAACATTGTGAAATAAAAAAACAGAATCGTTAAGTTGAACCCAAAGAAACTAAGAATTCCAACTAAAAATATTAGAAATGAAAAGAGAAGTCAGGAAAGTGTCCAGATAAAAGTGAAATCCATGAAACTCTAAAGCATTTCTATCAAATGTAACTACTAGTTGGTTTGGGGCAGTCTCATTCATAATACTGACAGAAAATATGTAATATTTGAGAATTTGATTTGAAATTTGCAAACAAAACTAGAAAATGCAAAACTCTAAAAGGTGATGCAAAGAAAGATGAACAAATGCTTTATATTAGGTGACTGAATATAAAAAATAATTTGTTTTCCCTCAAGGCAATTTTCAGTTATGATTTACTTTCAATCAAACTATAAAAATACTTATAAAATCTAATACAAAAAGCTATTCCAAAGTTATGTCTGAAAAATAAATAGGCATGAATGGCAAATGCAATTTTTAGAGATTTTTTTCATGTTATGAAATACCAAAAACAAATAAAATGCATGCCCATTGAAAAATTTTAGAAAACACAGAATAGTGTAAATGAGAAAATTAAAATCACCATAGGCTAGGTTTAAATGCAGAAACAAATTTAAGCATAATAGAAAATGCAGTATGTAAGAAATAATAGAAAATGTGGTATGTAAGAAACTGATAAATGATAGGTATTAACAAAGCAAATGGAAAAGTAATTACTTAATAAATGCTCTGGGGATACTTAGAAATCAGAATGAAGAAAAAATAAATCCGGCCTAGACCTCAAACCTATTACCGTAATAAACAGTGGATAGATTACATGGTAAGCTGATAATAATAATAATGATAGTAACAATAGAAAAACTAGAAGAGTAGAACTATGTGTGAAAATAATTTTGATTATTCCAAGCAACAGATAAAGTAGATTGATATAATTAAATTTCTAAAAACTCATATAAGATAATTTAAAATATTTGAAATAAATCATAGGCAACTGTTTAATATCTAAAATTGATGAAGGATTTATACAAATTGATGAGAAGAGAATGAAATTCCAGTGCTCAAGAGACATATGTTAAAAGCAAAGGGATGGTTTAAACAAAAAAAAAAAAAAAATAGGAAACCAACATCTCACAAACCAAATACCTTTTCTAAAATTTAAAGAAATTCAAGTGGAATCAATGTGTTTTCATTTCACAGCCATGAAATTAAATTAAAGGAAAGAAAATGATAAAACTCCTTGATAGCTGGGTTTTGGGGAAGAAAGAGGACTTATATTTTGTTGATGGCAATAAAAATTGGTTCATCTCTTCTGGAAGGAAATGTGATGATTCATATGACACAAACACACACATAAAAGTTCCACCCAGAAAAATTCACCTCTCAGAATTTATCCTAATGAAATTAGTTTTTAAATTATATACAAAGATGCTTATAATGGCATTGTTTAAAATTTCAAATGCTGAAAGCAGAGAATAGCAATTTATTACAAAAATAGTTGTAAATGTTAAAATCAACTTCCACAGTGGTTATGCAGGGCAGGTTGGGCACCCACCACACTATGCATGATTTTCTTTGATCAAAGAATTATTCTGCTAAAGAAAGTTTAAAACTAACTCCTTATCAGGACAAAAACAATTTAAAGATAATTGCAAATACATTGAAAAACATGTTTAAAAAAAAAGTGGAAAAAGGAGAAAATAAAAGTGTAGGAAAATGTGTAGGAAAGGTGTAAAAGTGTAGGAAACTATGGATAATAGTGGTGTAAAACCCACTAGTATAGGGCTAAAAACCAGAAGAAAGGCTTAAAGTAATAGAAATAAACAGTTTAATCAAAGAAGGTGAATATTATTTTTAAATTGGTTTACTAAAAAATAAAATTAAAACCTTGGGCTTAAAACTAGAAAAAGAAAGGATGAATCCTTAAACTCCAAGTAATGTATGAATAAAGTGCTTTTGGGTATGCATTTTTCAAACCTCACCTTAGCAAGATCCCCTGCTGGAATAAGTAGTAGGGAGTAAAGCAAAAGAAAGTTATTTCAGATCTGGGATCTTTTTCATTCCCTGGGGATCATTTTCCTTCAGCAAAAAATGCTCAAAGAAGAATTGTGTTATTTAAGCCACTTAAAGACAAATCTACTGACTTACTGGTGTTTATAATGTACCGATGTCTGTATTGTTTTTTCTGGTATCAATTAATATAATATTGGGTAAATATCTTTACAATATTTTATTTGAGAAGTAAAACAAACGTAGTTCCATCAAAAACAGAACTATTCTTCCACTTCCTTCTTATTGATGTTAAGAGTGTGCATGTGTCTATGTGTGTGTGCGCCAGCGCATGATTCTAGGAACACATGGAGGAGGAGGAGAGGGTCTTTGGGGCCAGAGATCCTTTCTCACTCAGCCAAAGGGGTTTTTTTAGGACAAGGGCCATGTGAATTTCGACCCTATATGGCCATAGCACAGCCTAATCCAATGTTGCTCCTATAGATCAATGTTGCTCAATGGTCCTATAGATCCTTGTTGATAAAAATAACCAAACCAAACAAAAATACTAAAATAATTAGAAAGGAATGTAATAAATTCAAATGATGGACTAGACAACAACAAATAAATCAGTCCATATAAGTGAAGTATGTGTGTCCTTTAAGAGAATTTATCTGAAATCATTTGCTCTTAAAATGTGCTCTAAGCCTCTTATTATTAAGATGCCATTCACGTTTTCATCTTTAGCGCATCCACAATATCCGCATACAGTGTCTCTATGTATATTTTTTTAACCCCTAACTTTCAATAGGGCACACAAAGCCCTTTCTTAAATTTTCAGAATTGTTTGAATGCAAGCCCTTTAGTTCTCTCTAAACTTTGCACTTTGACCTGATGTCTTAACATCAGAAAAGTTGTAAATCTGACAAAGAGTAGTCACATTCTTGAAAAATCAGCTTGGGCTGTCATGGAGAGCTCTCGGGACACAGGGACAGAAGTCTTTGGCGTGAGTTTCCGCTTTGTCCAGTTTTCCCAGACCTGAGTCCTCACATACAAAATGGGTTAATAGGTCTGGCGCGGTGGCTCACGCCTCTAATGGTAGCACTTTGGAGGCCGAGGCGGGTGGATTGCTTGAGGCCAGGAGTTGGAGACCATCCTGGGCAACATGGCAAAATCCCGTCTCTACTAAAAATGCAAACAAACAAACAAAAAATATTAGCCGAGTGTAGTGCCGCGCTGATAATCCCAGCTACTCAGGAAGCTGAGACACGAGAATCTTTTGAACCCGGGAGGCAGAGGTTGCAGTGAGCCGACATGGCGCCGCTGCAGCTGCACTCCAGCCTGGGCGACAGAGCAAGACACTGTCTCAAAAAATAAATAAACAAATAGGGGTAATAATCATGACAGTTTACACATTACACATTAGTTCTAAGACTCAAAAAAAAAATTAACTAGATAACATACATAAATGATAAGGCGCTGTACAAACACGTTATTCTTTCACAATACCTGAAGACTACATTTCTTATATTTGAAAATCTGAGCGCTCTTCAAGAATTGCGCACTTAGTGTAAAAGGTACTGTGCTCCAGGCAGTGGGGCTGTCTGTCCATCCCACCCTGCCTCCCTGTCCCCATTCCCAAGCCTGGCTCACCTACTCATATAAGGTACAAAATTTCAGTCTGGTGCATCAGCCGCGCTGCTCGCCCCCTCCCCCATTCACTCCCAGCTTGCCTCCTCCCAGGTCTCAGCTTCCTCACCCCTGCCTCCCGCTTGTTTCAAAGGATTCGGTGCCTTTGGCAATCCCCAGGCTGTCCTCAAAACCTATTTTAGAAGGAGCTCACAACTCCTGACCATTTGTGGGTTGAATTTGCACCTATGATGTTTCTTCTCCCCCATGGCCCCAAACTGCTGACCTCTGGCCCACAGCATTTAATTAGATGGATGTGGACGATTGAATGGGTTTGTACTTGAGGAAGTGAAAAAGTATTTCATGGCAAAGAGAATGACAGTAGCCAAAACTAGGAGGCGGGAAAGAGCTGTGCTCCCTTCTGCATTTGACTTGGGGAAGGCTTGGATGGCTAAGGATGGCAAATGTAACCCCCTGGGCAAGGTAAACCCTAAGGGCATCTCGGTACAGAAAATAGTGTTAGAGAATGGCTCATAATTCGAATGGGACAAATTGCTATTGATTTCTTCCATCCACTTTTAATCTATAAAAGTTCATCTTTTTTCCTTACTATACCAATACTATTATTGGTCCAATGTCATATTTCTATGAAATGTATTCTGATCAATTTCAGAGACTTTTATAAGATGTAATACTCAGTGTTAATGAGGATGCAATAAACTCTCATATTTGGCTGCTGAAATGTAAATAACAAAACTTCCTGTAGTGCAAATTAATAGTATACATTAAGGGATTTTAAACGACATATACATTAAGGGATTAAAAAAATTCATATTCTTTGATTCAGCAATTTTACTTTAATTTGTCCTAAGGAAATTATCAAATGCTCATAAAATGTTTGTACAAGGATGGTCACTACAAAATTATTTAAAATTGAAAAAAAAATGGAAAACATTTTACATATCCAACAATAGTTGATAGGTTTAAATAAATTAAGGATCATGGATAAGATTGAATTCTACTGATTGATTGTTACAACATACAGAGAAAAGCAGGCTCAGCATAATTGTGTGTGTGTGTGTGTGTGTGTGTGTGTGTGTGTGTGTGTCTGCATATATCCATACTATTGGTCAGAAGAGCAAATTGTACAACACATTAATCACATGTTATCACTACTTGGTGGAAGAACAGGTAGCTTTAATTTCATTTCACTTTTTAAAGTTTTCCTAGCTTTCTTCAAGGAGTATTTGTTACTTTATTGGAGGAGTAGTTTGAAGAAACCTCGTTTAAAATTGTTTATTGTAGTAAAAGACACATAGTATAAATTTCGCCATTTAAGCTATTTTTAAGTATACAATTTGGTGGTATTAATTATATTCATAATGTTGTTCAACCATTTTCACTATTTATTTCTAAACTTTTTCATTTTCCCCAAACAGAAACTCTGGACCCATGAAACAATAACTCCTGATTTCCCCCACCCGCTCTATGGTCCTTGATTACCTCTAACCTACCTTCTGTCTTTATGAATTTGCTTATTCTAGGTATTTTATATAAGGATAATCATGCCACATTTTTTCTTTTGTGTCTGGTTTATTACACCTATAATGTTTTCTAGGTTCGTCCATGTTATAGCATGTATCAAAATTTTATTTTTAAAGGATGAACCATATTCCATGTATGAATATGTCATATTTTATTTATCTGTTCACCTGCAGATGGCATGTGGGTTTTTCTGCCTTTCAGCTATTGAATAATGCTATAATGAGCACTGATGTATAGGTATCTGAGTCCCTACTTTTAATTCTTTTAGGTGTATACCTAGGAGTGGAGTTTTTGCATCCTATGATAATTCTACAATTAACTTTTTGAGAAACTTCTGCTTTTTATGAGAAAAAAATCCATTTAAAAAATTTCATTGTGATTCAACTTTCAAGAATATAGTGTAGAAAGGGGCAGGTTGATGTCAGCATCTATCAGTTGTAAAATTGAATGCCTCAAAATGTGCTCTGTTTTACACATACCCACACAAGCTAGAAACTCAGGCCAACTTTTAGAAAATGTCAATATAAATTTAATTTATCCAAATATCCATAAGAGCTTTATGTATGCCAAGCATTTCAGGGCTAGAAGCTAAAAGAAACTTTGTGATCAGTAACTCTTTTTGGAATGTTTCAAGTTGCAAAATCACCCCTGAGAAAACCACATCATTTACTTTATTGCAATCTTTTGCCAACACTTACATCTTTTCCTCACATTTCCACAAGTTAAGTTTTCAGCAGGCAAACTCCAAGTATTTTCATTTAGGAATTCCTTTTTTCTTTATATTAAGAATGTCGCTTTAAAAATTTAGTCTGACATTCAATACTGTTCTGTTTAAAAAAAATTTCTTAGGTAACTTGTCAGAAAGGGAAGATTGGTTGCTTATGGGTTGAATATTTTAAAAATGAGAATCATGGAACTTCATAAAGCATATTGTTTTCTCTTGGGCTTAAGACATCTACAAAGGATCCGATTCAAATATGACGTTTAACCTTCCCTAATTTTTTCCAAAACAATCTTTTTCTTATTAATCTGACAAAAGATGTCTGGCCAACAGTTGTCAGGACAGGGGATATTCCTTTTTGTCTGCTTTAAAAAGTCTTGTTTACAAAGAGAAGTCTCTATAAATAGAAGAACGGGTCAAGTATGGGTAGAGAAACAAGAATCTCTATAAACATTTGAGTTTCAAACTTTTCTAGTATGCTGCCTATTTACATAATATAAAACCCAAGTACCTAGAATATATTCCATTAAAAAAGAAAGAAAGAAAGAAAAAAAGCAACCCAGTGTGTTTTATAGCAGAGTAGGTGTATTTTTCTAAATGAGCTTATACGGCAAGTGGGACATCGTGAGGAGAACATAAAAGTAGAAATTTAATAGGCAAAGTGTTCATATCTAGAATGCATAAATAATTGCAAATCAATAAGAAAAATACAAAAAATTCAGCTTAAAAAATGACAAAGGGTTGAAATAGTAAAACCCAGAAGAGAAAACTGGAATGGCCAATAAGCATATAAAAATACACTCAGCTTCACTAGCAACTGGGGGAATGCAAATTAAAACCACCACGAGAAGGCATTTTATATCCAAGACATCAGTCAAAATAAAAAGATCTGAAGACATCAGGTATTAATGTCAAAGCAGGGAAATAAAGGCTCTCATCTCTTGGTGGGAGCGTAAATGGTAAAACCACTTAGAAGAATAATTTGAAGAAAAAAAAAAAAAAACAACCTAGAACAGTTGAAAACATGCATCCCCTGTGACCTGGCAATTCCACTGCTTGGCATACACCCTAGACACACTTACACCTGTGCTTAAGGAAGCAAGTCCAATATCCTCCACTAAAATTGGCAAGTGTATGGGGGAAATACAGGTGGGGCACACTGCTCAAAACCTATAGAACTTTGTCACCCAAGCACTAACAAAAACTATAGTGTTTTAAAAATTATGACACAAACAGAGTTCATCCCATGCCAGCACTGTCCCCAGCATCCCAGGTGCCTGTGCTTTGCAGGCTTTAACTCAAGGTGCTGCCTTCTGGGGCAGGTAGGTAGAGAATGTTTTCATCAAAATTAAAAATATGGCCCCAGGACTGTATTGTTTAAGGTTTGTTGTTTTAATACAAGGAGAAATGCTTCCAATTTCTGTTTTTTGTTTGTTTTTGAGACAGGGTCTCGCTCTGTTACCCAGGCTGGAGTGCAGTGTCGCGCTCTCAGCTCCCTGCAACCTCCATCTCCCAGGTTCAAGCAATTCTACTGCCTCAGCCTCCTGAGTAGCTGGGATTTCAGGTGCCCACCACCATAGGCAGCTAATTTTTGTATTTTTAGTAGAGATGGGGTTTCACCATGTTGGCCAGGCTGGCCTTGAATGCCTAACTTCAAGTGATTCACCAACCTCAGCCTCCCAACGTGCTGGGATTATGGGTGTGAGCCACCACACCTGGCTGAAACGCTCCCAATTTCTTAATGTTTTTCTTCTGCACCCACAGCATCACCATATAGCTTAATAGCGCTGTGGAAAATAGTGCTCCTCGAAGCCACTAATGCTGTAACTATTTGCTCTGAAGGAAAACGTTTTAGTAGATTTTCAGCTCCAGGTCTTGATTCCTTGCTAAAACTTTCTCTTTTAATTGCTTTAAAACAGTAACATGTTGTGGAAAATCATGTGTAAGCGACCATGACTTCCATGTTCTAATATCCTTTCCCTGTTTACCAGTTGTGTGTTAGGTAATTTATACAAAAAGTAACCTGAGTTGTAATAAGGATATACATTTCAACATTGTTTGTTATAGCAGAGAGCTGGGTAGGGAAACTCTGAAAGTGCCTCACTTGGCAGTGGATAAGGAAAACCTGATATATTCACATCATGGGATAGTGTATAATAACTAAGGCAAATAAACTAGATCTTTGTTGACATGGATAGATCTTGAAAACATAATATTAAGTTTAAATAGCAAGGTCCAGAATATGTAAAGTAAAAAAAAAAAAAACCATATGAAAAAATACTAAGGATTATATGCAGCAAAAATATAAAATGCAAATCAGAAAAATACATACCAAAAAATGATCATAGTTTTCTCTGTAGTGGGCAGGAGGAGGATAAAACCATGGGAAAGGAAATTATATTTTATCTCTAAATTTTATTTCTTTTTTGAGATGGAGTCTCACTGTGTTGCCAGGCTGGAGTGCAGTGATCTCAGCTCACTGCAACCTCTGGCTCTTGGGTTCAAGAGATTTTCCTGCCTCAGTCTCCCAACTTGTTGGAATTACAGGCACGTGCCCGAACGCCTGGCTAATTTTTGTATTTTTAGTAGAGATGAGGTTTCACCATGTTGACCAAGCTGGTCTCGAACTCCTGATTTCAGATGATCTGCCTATCTAAACCTCCCAGAGTGCTGGGATTACAGTCATGAGCCACCGTGTGCAGCCTCTAAATTTTATTTTTTTTAAACCAACAAAATATAAAGCAAAAATGAGAAAAATGTTTTCATTTGCTAAATCTGGCTCATGGGTAAGGTGTCTCTTCAATACTTTTCTCCTTAATTTTCTGTGTCAAATTTTTTTTCTCAATTAAAAAATAGGAATTTGGCCGGGCGCGGTGGCTCAAGCCCGTAATCCTAGCACTTTGGGAGGCCGAGGCGGGTGGATCACGAGGTCGAGAGATCGAGACCATCCTGGTCAACATGGTGAAACCCCGTCTCTACTAAAAATACAAAAAACTAGCTGGGCATGGTGGCACGTGCCTGTAATCCCAGCTACTCAGGAGGCTGAGGCAGGAGAATTGCCTGAGCCCAGGAGGCGGAGGTTGCGGTGAGCCGAGATCGCGCCATTGCACTCCAGCCTGGGTAACAAGAGCGAAACTCCGTCTCAAAAAAAAAAAAAAAAAAAAAAAATAGGAATTTAACTCAGTTTAATAGACATTTACTGAAAGCCTAGTGTGTGCAATCACACCCCTGAGTAACACTGGTAAAAGAAATGTCACAAACTCTGCCTACACGTCATTTGCAAGGAGTGGAGATGATAAAGAGGGGTGTGAGAATAGGGAGAAGGAAAAGCTCACTCCTCTGGGGAACCAGAGCTGCTCCTCCCTGAAACGCAGGAGGCTTTGTAGAGTAAGTGAGTGAACTTCAATCAGGAGGGTGTTTTTTCCTTTGAGGGATGGCATGCAGAAACAGAAAAGTTTCTGTTTCTTTCTGATGAAAACCCCAAGAAAACGAGACAAATGAACCCAATGATTTCATCAGAAATGGCACAAGAAACCCGAATTCCACTGATTTTTTTTTTTTTTTTTTTTTGACGGAGCTTTGCTTTTGTCACGCAGTCTGGAGTGCAGGGGTGAGATCTCAGCTCACTGCAACTTCCACCTCCTAGGCTCAAGAGATTCTCTCACCTCAGCCTCCTGAGTAGCTGTAACCACAGGCAGGCACCACCATGCCCAATTTTTGTATTTTTTGCAGAAATGGGGTTTCATCATGTTGCCCAGGCTGGTCTTGAACTCCTGAGCTAAGGAGATCCACCCACCTCTGCCTCTCAAAATGCTGGGATGACAGCTGTAAGCCACTGCACCTGGCCTAACATGTCATTTAAATAAGACAGAATTTGAGTTCGCCACCCATGGGAAGAAGTTAACCCCACTTTGCTCAATCTATTCATTTTGTAAAATGTATTTTTAAAATGGTCACTATGTCTAAGGCAGACTTTTAACACTGTAATACTGTAAGGTGCATAGCCTTGGGAACTTATGCTCTCTTTGGAGTTCAGTTTTCACATCTATAAAAGTGGGCATGAGCTGGGTGTGGTTGCTTACACCTGTAATCCCAGCACTTTGGGAGGCTGAGGCAGGTGGATCACAAGGTCAGGAGCTCGAGATCAGCCTGGCCAACATGGTGAAACCCTGTCTCTACTAAAAATACAAAATTAGCCAGGGGTGGTGGTGGGTTCCTGTAATCCCAGCTACTCAGGAGGCTGAGGCAGGAGAATCACTTGGATCCGGGAGGCAAAGTTTGCAGTGAGCTGATATCGCACCACTGCACTCCAGCCTGGGTGATAGAGTGAGACTCCATGTCAAAAATAATAATAAAAAAAAGACATGAAAATAACGACTACTGCTGTTGGTTAAAGAAGTGGAGGTGGTACATTGCATGCAATGTCTGTTCAAGAGCTTGTACTCAACGAAGTGCTTTCCTCTTCTATAAGAATCTGTTTATATGAGCAATGTCTACATTGCACCAGTTACGACTATTTCTTACCCATTCATTAATGTAAATTTTCTTTTATCACAATTTTTAATAACTATTATTTTTATAATCTTGAAAATAATAAAAGCTACAATCTGTTTAAAGGATTCTGCAGTATAAATGCTTCCCTATTTCTCAGAGTTTTCTTGTAACACAGAGGCAGTAAACTTGGTGTTCAGAGCATGTCTGTGAAAGGCCTTAGAGGTCTCTGAACGCTAGAAAGTGTTTGCAAAATTGCATGTATGAATAGAGACAGATTTTTCTAGGGAGGGGACCCATAACTTTTATTAGTTTATCCCTGCCTTACTCCAGCTGCTGCTATAACCCTATATTGTGTGTTTATTACAATAACCCAGCTTTGCATCTATACAGGAAATTGAAAACTACTTGGCCACCTTTATGTTAATTAAAAAATTCAGGAGGGGAATGATAAGGAAGGCTGGGAGAACCAGGCTTAAAAAAAACAGGAAAGGACCATGGGGGACTAGATCAGCTGAGCTCCTTCTGAGAAGGGAAGGTACACATAGCTATGCAGTTTATGTACTGTGCAGTTCCAGAGCATCAGCCACTATGCTTGTGCAGTGCACAACCTGCACAGCCACCCATGGAAGTCCTGAGCAGGGCCCTTGGGATCCCCTTCAGACGGAAGTGGTGTTCGGATGCTGGGCAGCCCAGAAAAACAGTGTCCCTGCTCCTTTGTGCCAGCTGCTTTATTTATTTCAGCTCCTTTCATCCTCTCCAGAGCCCATCTGAAAATCACCGGGAGACCTTGTTAAAATGCAGATTTCTAGGCTCTCTCCCACACTACCACCCACCTCTCCACCCCCAGGATCCTGTCTGATAAAGAAGTTCTGGGTGGCAGCCGGAGAAGTTCCATTTAACGAGCACCTCAGCTGATTCTGATGTGGGTGGCACAGGAAACATATTCAGAGAGGCACTGCCCTGCATGCTAAGTTGTATGATTGCTATTTTATAAACGGGTAAAGTTTCACTTACCCAGGATCACATAGCTGGCAACTGGTGAAGAGGGAATTTGAATTCAGACCCTTCTGGCTCCAAAGCCTGTGCACTTTTCACCATAGTCAAGACGTCTCTCTTCATACCGGTTTCTGAAACTTCAGTTTTTTTCCTGTTCCAAATGTCACTTCATGTGTTTTTTTGTTTGTTTTGAGACAGAGTGCAGTGGTGCGATCTCAGCTCACTGCAACCTCCACCTCCCGGGTTCAAGCGATTCTCCTGCTTCGGCCTCCCAAGTAGCTGGGACTACAGGAGCCTGCCACCACACCTGGCTATTTTTTTTTTTTTTTTTTTTTGTATTTTTAGTAGAGATCGGGTTTCACCGTGTTAGCAGTGAATAGTATTGATCTCCTAACCTCACGATCTGCCTGCTTCGGCCTCCCAAAGTGCTGGGATTACAGGCATGAGCCACCGCACCTGGCCCATATGTTTTTTTAAATTGGTTTTATTAAAAATAAAACTGGCCAGGCATGATGGTTCATGCCTGTAATCTCAGCATCTTGTGAGGCTGAGGTGGGTGGATCACTTAAGCCCAGGAGTTCAAGACCAACCTGGGCAACATAGCAAGGCCCTGTCTCTTAAAAAAAAAAAAAAAAAAAAAAATCAGCTGGGCATCATGGTGCATGCCTGTGATCCTAGCTACTCAAGAGGCTGAAGTAGGAGGATCGCCTGAGGCTTGAGTTTGAGGCTGCAGTGAGCTGTGATTCGGCCACCGCACTCCAGCTTGAGCAACAGAGCAAGACACCATCTCAGATAAAAAGTAAATAAAAATAAAACCTAGATTTGTTTTTGTTTTAAAGGAAAACACAGTTTATTATTTTCATGCATAGAAAACAATTATTCCTTGTTATTTGCTATAAATAGGAGGTAACCACAAAAGTAAACTGACAAAGTGGGTGCAGCGGGCAGCGATCTTGTTTCCAAACAAACAAAGAGAACTGTTAGTGACAGATCCTGACCATTCTGAAAATAACAGGGCTCAAGTAGTGCAGCCTCCAGACTTGGTTACTCTCCTAGTCCTTCTCCAAACAAACGAACAAACAAACAAACACTCTGGACATTCATGCAGTATACATGAAGTTTTCTTGACCTGAGGCCCAAATATGGGCTCAGAGGAGGGAACAGTTTGTGTGCTGCTTGATCTATCAGAATGTTTTCCTGAGCTGGGCGTCTGTTGCCCACATTCGAATCTCAAAGGGGCTCACTACAGAAAAATGGTGAAAAATTGCTGTTTGGAGTGAATGTTTCCAAAGAGAGAAAAATAGAGAGTAACTTTACAATAGAAAACTTGACGAACACCACCTCAGGCAGGTGATCAGTGTTGACATCATGTTGACAGCATGTACCCTTATTATGAGAATAGCACAGTACCTCTGGAGTCTTTCTCCCAGAAACACATTATCCAAGTCTAATCATGAGAAAAGCACCCGACAAATTCCAACTGAGGGATGTTCTACAAAATGTGTGCCCAGGGCTCCTCAAAATTGTCAAGGTCATCAAAAATCAAGAAGGGTCTGAGGAACTGTCACAGTCAAGAGGAGTCCAAGGGACGTGGCATCCAAATGTGACATGTGATCCTGGCTGAGATCCCAGAACAGAAAAAGGGCATTAGGAAAAAACAGAGAAAATCTCAATAAAGTAGTGATTGAGTTAATAATAACAATGTTGGCCAGGTGCGGTGGCTCATGCCTCTAATCCCAGCACTTTGGGAGGCCAAGGTGGACGGATCGCTGGAGGCCAGGAGTTCGAGACCAGCCTGGCCAACATGGTAAAACCCTAGGCATGGTGGTGCACGCCTGTAGTCCCAGCTACTTGGGAGGCTGAGGGAGGAGAATTGCTTGAACCAGGGAGGCAGAGTGAACTGACATTGCACCACTGCACTCCAGCCTGGGCAACAGAATGAGACTCTGTCTCCAAAAACAAACAAAACTCATCATAATAATAATGATGCCTTAATATTGGTTCATTAGTTGTGACAAATGTAGCATAGCAGTAGAAGATGTTAATAATATGGGAACTGAAGGTGGTTATTTGAGACTCTCTGTACTATGTTTACAACAGTTCTGTAAATCCAAAACTATTCTATACTAAAAAGTTTATTTAAAAAAAGGCAAGGGAAAAATCTAAAACAGTTCAAGACTACAAAAAATACAAAGATAACTTACAGACATGCATGTACCCACCATGTAGGTTTAACAGATACTAACATTTTGGATCATTTGCCTCAGATGTCTTTTGTCTTTTACATGAATAAAAGGTTGTCAATATAGTTAACACTATTCTCTACTTTTTTCTCTCTTCCTTCATCCTGAGAGATAATATCTGACATTGTTATCACCTCCATGAATATTTTATACTTTTGATACATACATATGTATCCACAAGCAATGCTGCTCGTTTTTGAATTGATATTTACATAAACAGTAGCGTATCATTATTTAACCATTGCAAATTGCTCTTTCATACAATATTGGTTGCTAAATCTATGTTGATTCACTTAGATCTCGTTCATTCATTTTAACCTCTGTATAGTATTCTACCGTACAAGTAAAGCACTATTATTCATCTTTCCACTGAGGGACCCTTAGATTGTTTCTAGTATTTTGCTATTGAAAACCGTGTTCCAATTAACATTCTTGTTTGTGTCTCCTGGTGTATATATCAAGAGCTTTTGAGTTATCCTCCTTCCTAATGGAGTTGCTGGGTTGTGGAGTAGGTGTGTCTTTAACCTTAAGGATATTGCCAAGTTGCTCTCCAAAGTGTGTGTGCTAATTTATCTTCCCCAGAGCAGTGAATGAGAATACGATTCTCCCATTCATCCTTGTGAACAGTTGGTACTGTCCAATTCTTAATTTTGCCAACCAGGTTGCTGAGTATATTTTCATGCTTATTGGATGTTCTGCCTTCTTCTGTGAATTGCCCGTTTATAGCTATTGCTATTTTTGCACTGGTTTGCTTATAATGTTCTTATGAATACATATTTAATTCGTTACAAAGACAACGTAATGTTTTCAGCTATCTTAGCCCAGTGACATATTGGAGCAGGCTCACACTGTCTTTCAAGAGACAACTGTGCACATCTCTTCAGATTTCTGTATCCAGTGACCTTACATTGGTAGCTGAAATTGGCCATGGGGGGAATATTTCTACAAGGCAAATTAGGAAATGCTACAGATCTTTGCTTTCCCCACCCCATAGTCCATATTAAACATTTACCAGCATGCCACTATCTTAACCTCCACTTTGGCCCAAGCATCTCCCACAATATGACTGATTTGAAAATAAACCTTGATCTCCTAACTTGGCTTTTGAGTCTGTTGGAACTGGACCTTGGACCTCTTTCAGAAGGAATTTCATCAGGGTTTCTGTAATATGATAAATTCAATATCCCTTTGAACTAATGCATCTTCTACTTTGAAGTGGATCACTACTCATTTAAAGCAAAGCAAGGCTCCTTCAGCAGCTCATCAGTCACAGTAATCCAAGCACAGAAGTAGAATCCAAGTATCCAGTGACCCTGGAATTGGAAGGGATGGCAAATATCACCCTCCACCCGTTGCCACGCCCCCACCATCTTCTCAATCTTGTTTCTTTGGACAATTTCCCCAGCAGGTATCAGTTCAGTCTCTGTATGGATATTCTGATGACAGAGGAATTTCTCCCACAAAACACAATTCTTCAAACAGAGACTGCAAAATAATACTGACTTTTTGTTTCAATTGGAAAAGAAGAAAAATTCTTTAAAATAAATGAAATCCGTTTTCCTTTGCATTAGTCTAGTTCTGCCCATCGGTGTTACCTGGATCAAATCTAATGACAACAGGCAGAGCTAGGATAATGGGAGGAAAAACAGATTTGAAAAGTCTAATGACCTTTTCAGGTATTTGAAACCAGAAATGATATACAACCTCTCTTCATGTCTACATGTCTTAATAATTCCTCATGGATGTAGGAACCAGCCTTTTCCTCGTTCAGCTTCCTGTAGTCCCTGTTCAGTTCTCCGGTTGATCAATGGTATGCAAAGAGAAAAGGTAAACAAGTTGATTCTGCAGCTGATTCTCCACATTGCAGAGCTACAGATATCTGCATAACTTTAAGATCGCTTTATTTTGTAGCCTGTCCATGAGACCAGAAATAGAGTTTGCTGCTAGTGAGGTGCCTGACACAATGACGCTGTGTTTAAAAATTTACTGAAGAAATGTGCAGAGTATGTTTTACAGAATAAGGTTCCACTAGAACTTAATATCCCAAAAGAGAATGTTTTGCCGGAACATTCTCAATAATCAATTGAAGGATCCCTTTTGCGGGTTACCTGTGACCACTTCCCCCTTCCTTAGTGAGGTTTCTGCTTGTCTTTCATATTCTTAGGAGAAAATATATTGAAATTCAAAACTGCTAAAAAATATTTTATGCTATACTTTAAGAAACCCTGGCAGTGCATGGTGGCTCATGTCTGTAACCTCAGCACTTTGGGATATCAAGGTGGGAGGACTGCCTGAGTCCAGGAATTTCAGACCCACCTGGACTACATAGTGAGACCTTGTCTCTATTTAAAAAAAAAATAGCTGAGTGTGATGGCACACTCTTGTAGTTCCAGCTACTCAGGAGGCTAAGGTGGGAGCCAAGATGGTGCAACTGCACTCCAGCACTCTAGCCTGTCTCAAAAAAAAAAAAAAAAAAAAAAAAAAAAAAAAGAGTGATGGCCTGTCTCGAAAAAAAATAAAAAAAAGGAACTTTAATATGTGAAAAATCTGTATTAATAAATTAGGAAGTGTTTATTCCCTGAGCCTGGCTGCTGTTGCCTGTGTGTTAATTTAGAGATTTATTAATTACTTGACAGAGAAGGTGAAAGTACAAAATGTACAACTAAAGTATGAGATGTCAAGGTACCACTGTCAATTAAAAATCAAATGAAGGGGTCATGACATTTCAGAGTGGAAAGGTCCACTTCAACATGATCATTTCACAGAGGAGAAAACAGAGAGGTGAAGCCACTTGCACAGAGTCACACAGCTTTGCAGAGTAGGGCGGGGCAGGGCAGAGGAGTAGCTTGTCTCCTTTTCCTGGCATGTTGCTGATACAACATCTCAGAGCTGGTGGCATTAATCAGAGGGAACAGAAATTTTGATTTAACCCCACTTTTCATGTACATCCAGGATGCATTTCAACAACGAAGAAGCATCTTTTGTACTGTCTGCCAGGCAGGGATCCTTACTATTGATATGTTTGAAAGTTAATTACATGGAGTAGTGAAGACGGCACACCCATCTCAGAGACTAACCACTGCAAATGACAAGTGAAAAAGACAGAGCCATTACAGCAATCCTGGTTGGGTTTATTTTCCCAGACCACCATGTGGGGAGTCGAACATACCCATCTTCAGGTTGAGGACAGGCTCATGACGATGCTTAGGCTAGTGGTGCAGCTACAGAAGCCTCTACTTTCCACTTTGGACCCATGGAGATGTCCAGGGTGCCTGGCACTCTTGGCCCAGGCCTGGGTTTTCCAGGAACTTCCCTGATTGATGTTTTACTGAACACGGTGCCGAAAGTAGTCACAGGAAGACATTATCTCAGCTCTCTCTGCGCAAATGCTCTCTGAAACCTCCACATTGCTTTTAAAGTATCATGGAGAAATGTAGCATTTATGCCTTGGGAGCCAGCAATCCATGCAGAGCTAAAATAGAAAATCTTCTCAAGTTGAGTGTAAACAGATCCTCATCAAGACTGGGACTCTTGTTGCTTGTGGCTGTGTGGGGACTGGAATCAGCTACGGTATCACTTGTATTTTTCCTGCCCCTGCGTTGCTCTGTGGTGACCATTTGATGCCCTCCACAGCTAATGCCCCTTGCAAAGACCTTAGGCAGATATACACTGAAAGTATACTCCACTGTAGACAGCTCTGGGCAGGGATGATGGAGTTTAGCATCTCTACTAACTCGCATAGTAGTAAAAATGGGAAGCATTGTGCTAACCTTTTTTTTTTTTTTTTAAGAACAGCTGCAACTATCTAAATTATAATACAATCTTAAACATTTAAAATTCAGATACAATTACCCAGAATGAAGTGCACCCATCTTAAGTGTACAGTTTGGTGTTTTAGTAAATGCATACACTAGCATAGCCAACACCCCATCAAGATACAGAGCATCACCATCACCTAAGAAAGTTCTTCATGCCTCTCCCTACTCATTTGAAACTTTCCCTTCTCTACCCACACAGGGCAGCCCTGCTTGTTCTTTCTAGTTCTAGATCAATCTTGCCTGTTTTTGAGCTTTACATAAATGACCTAATACAGTATGTACTCTCTTGGCTTATACATTCTGCTTTGGAAACTCATTCATGTTTTTGCATGGATTAGTAGTTCATTCCTTTTTTCTGCTAAGCAGTATTGCATTGAATGAATACAGCATGATTTGTTTATCTAGTCTCCCTTTGATTTACATTTGGGTTGTCTCAGTTTTTGCTATTATGAACAAAGCAGCTATCCACATTCCCACAGAGGTATTTTTGTGAACCTATTTTTAATTATTTTGGGTAAATAGCTAGGGGTAGACTTGCTGGATTGTAAGTTAGTTGTATGTTTAACGTAAGAAACTGTCAGTTTAAATCATGCACTCTTAATGAACTTTATTACCTATGAAGTGAGGTCTTTTAAATTTTTTGTCTTTGCAATTTTGTCTTAAATTCCATCGATATTATATGGGTGAAATTCCTCTGAAATATCTTAAGGATCAGACCTTGATTAACTGTGTCATTTTAGTAGATCTTTAATGCTTCTGAGTTGTTTATACAAACAGCACAAAATCTGACTAACTCCCACTGGAAAACCAGAATGATTTCTTTCATGGATCTCTCTCATATTTTTATTTATCTCCTTTAATGTTTTATACATGCAAAAATATGTAGAACATATGTGTTAGTTATAATGCATAATTATAAAATGGAAATTTGCAAATCCATCACTCAATCCAAGAGTGAATGCATTCCAAATTACAATGGAAACCCATGTGCCCATGGGCTTTCCATCATCTCCAAAGGAATTCACATCCTTCATTAATCCTTTTGCCAAAACAAAAGCAAAACAAACCAAAAATATTTTATTATGTATTTAAGGCAAGGGATTGCTATAAAAAAATTGTTGTAACTTTTAAAGTTTTTCTTGCCTTTAAGAGCTTTCTCAAAATGCTATCATGCTGTGTGTGTCTTTGATACCTGTGTATTTTTACTTAGCATGTTTCAGAGATCTGCCCATGTTGTGTAGGGTTGTAGCTTATTCACTTTTGCTGCTGAGTAACACTCCTTTCTGCGAACATATCACAACATAATGTATTACTTGTAACACTTGTGAATTGTTAGTTGTGCTGTTTCTCATATTTGCATTTGATGTATATAATATACATAACATTTTTGGGGAGTCTGGTACATTTAGCAGAATAATTTGAGATAAAACTGTTATGAAGTAAACAGCGTTTTTAAGAAATGAAAACAAGCAACCAGTTTCTGCTCCAAAAGAGGGAGAATCTTTAAGATACCTGGGTAAAATGGTGTAAAATAAAAAGTGTGGTGCATTCTCAGTGTGGGTATAAAGGAAAGACTCCAGTTAATGTTTGTCTACATGATTTTATTTCAAGGTTGAAAAAATAAGTTTGACTTGTGTATGAAGAATATAATCACTGAATAAAATACAAATCTCCTTCTTTGTCCATGTGGTCAAGATAGAGCCTAAAGACAATCTAAATTTTTATTTTTTCCTAAATATTAAGCTATATAATGATACATATCTCACTTCACTGTTTAAAATAACTTAATGTTATTAATTTCCTACTTCAGGAAAACACAAACATTAAAAAAATTCACAAATGAAAATCATTTTAGTAAACACACACACACACACACACACAAATAAATAAATAAATCCCACAATCCCTACAAAAACCTGTATGCATTTAAAAATTCCATATACCTCTTTATGTTGCTGGGGACAAATAAACAGGCATATTTATTACTAACACTAAAAATATATTGGGTAGTATTTGAAGATTTTATATAAGCACTAGCCTTTTAAAAATCAGTTCTAAATTTGTCTTACAAATATGTATTAACAATTCTGAAATCAAGTATAACGAAATTATACATCAATATTCCTTTGCATTTAACTCTAGAGTGGATCTGCAGGAATCAAGAACAACCTCATGCAGACAACTTTCTGAAGAAGTATTTACAAATTAGTAGACTGGACTTAATTCTTCATGGGTAGCGCCTAATTTTTAAACATTCTAAGTTTAAGATTCTAATAGATTTCTTCCTTTGTTAAATCCAGGAACATCTAAAACTAAAACACTTTATTTAAAAATCAAGCTGAATTTCAGTTAAACAAAACCATCCCACCATATGAATAAACTTCTTAGGTAAAACAAGGTTTATTTTTCGTCTATACAATTGACTCACTGAATCCAGCCAGAACTTTCCGAGGAGGAAAATGATCTAGGAAACAAGTTTAAGGGGGAAAAAAAAATGGCTAAGTTTCCGTTATGATAGCTTTTGTTTTCAGCTCTTAATTTAAAAAATTATTTACGAACGATGGATACACGTTCTAATGCAGAAATCGAGAGTAATAAAAGAAACCTACTATCTTCCTTTACATCAGGTCCCCTCTTACCATCCATCCTGCCCAATGGTTTAGGAGACAACCACTTCTTATCTAGACAATCCACAACTCTTTTATTAGCCATCTTAAAAAAATTTATTATTGACATCAACTAGCCTGAGTCATGAAACTCAACCACATTCAGGACGACACGTGGTCCAATCACTATTTGTAAAAGTCCACTTATCCCAAACTCCTCTCTCCTGCCCCTGCTGGGCTGTTTCCCCCTTTGAGGACCTGGTCTCCGCAGCATGTATTCATTAGATGGTAGTCTTAGGGAAGTCTCGCTTTGGGGAAAACCTCTTCTCTTGTACATTCAAGAAAACCACCGCGGAGACTTAGGGTCGGTGTTGGTTTCTAGTCACTCACGTAGCAAAAGAAGCGAGAGGAACGTGCCCGGGAGGACCCGAGACAGGTGCGGGTGGGTTTCCGCAGCGGCCGCCGATCCCGAGTGCAGGCGGGGTGTTCCCCGGTCGGGACCGCGACCAAGGGAGGCTTTCCGGCCCCAGCCTCCACCCCTACTCGGGGCCCCGGGACCGGGACACGCCCCCCGAGCTTCGGGGCCCTGCGGCCCCGCAGCGTGCACGCGCCGCGGCCTCTCCCCGCCGCCGCCCACGTGGTGGAGCCCTGAGCAGCGCGAGGCCGCAGGGAGCGCTCGGGGTGGGCCGCGGGTCTGGCAGGCACTGCCGGCGCGACCCAGCCGAGTCGGCCCCCAGCCTGGGCCCCCACATTTCCTCCCCCGGAGGGAGGGAGGCGACTCTCCGCGGGCTGCCCTCCCCAGCGGCCGCCGCGCCCTCTGGCGGCCGCCGCGGGCACGCGCCCGGGGCACGCGGGGCCGCCCGTCTGGGCCCCTCCTTCCGGGGCGCCGGGCCCGCGAGGGGCGGCGGGGTCCTCTCTCCTCGTGCCCCCCCCCAACCCCGGACTGAGCCACACGGGCCGCGCCCTTTCTCCTCCGCTCCCCGCGAGCCCCGAAACTCCAAGCTCCCCGGTCGCGACGCCGCGGGCGTCCCAGCTTGGTGTGAAAGTGCTCGGCGTAGTAGCCTGGGGGTCCCCTTTCTCCCAGGCGCGCCCCTCCCGCCAAGTTCGGGCTTTCCAGCACGCAGCAAAAAAAAAAAAAAAAGCCGCATGCTCGCACTTATTTATTTATTTTGCAACAGCTGCAAGAAACAATGAAGCTTTTCAAGAACCAGGGAATCGCGCTTTCCAGCCGCGCTGTTGTTGTTTTCAATGAACCTCTCCCAGCCCCGCACTCCCCGCCCACGTCCCCTCCCCTGCCCAGCCCCAGCCCCAGCCCCAGCCCCAGCCCCAGCCCCAGCCCCAGCCCAACCTTCCCCCGCCCATCCGTCCCGGCCCCGCCAAGCCCGGGCCGGCGCCGGGGGCTTTGTTTTTGGAATCGGGCTGGAGGGGAGGGCGCGTGCGGGGTAGCCGGCGCAGTGCGGTGGGGGCGGGAGCGGGTGGGCGCGCGCGCTTGTCTGTGTGTGCGCGCGCGGGAGCCGGCGGGGCGGGAGGTGGGGGCGGCGCCTCACAGTCTCGCGCCCCACGCCCGGGCTCCGCTCCGCACGTCTCGGAGATCCCGGGCTCCGGCTCTTGGCGCGCGCCGGCCTGGGCCAGGCTCTCGGCGCGGCGCGGCGCGGCTGCGGCAGTGGCCGCTTGAGTGTGCGAGCGGGCGCGTGTGCGCGACCCCGGGCGCGCGCGCGAGCCCCCAGTGTGTGGCGGCGGCGGCGGCGGCGCGGCGAGGCGAGGCTGGGGCTCTTGTTTACCAGCCTCAACTCCGCTGAGCGGAAAAAAACGGGGAAAAAACCTGACGAGGAGCGAGCGCACCGGGCGAACTCGAGACAGGCGGGCGAGCGAGAGGGACGCCGCCGGCTAGCCTGCCCGCGGCCGGCGCTCGCAGACCCTCAGCCCCGCTCCCCGGACGCCCCCGCGCCCTCCACGCCCCTCCCGCGCGGGGGCAGCTCCACGGCGCGCCTCGCCTCGGCCGTGACCTTCAGCGAGCCGGAGCCCCCGCGCCGAGCAGGCGGCGGCGGGCGGGGGCCGGGCGGGGGCCCGCGCGGGGCGGACGGCGGCGCGGAGCGGGGCGGCGCGGCGGGAGTGCTGAGCGCGGCGCGGCCGGCCCGCCGCTTTGTGTGTGTCCTGGATTTGGGAAGGAGCTCGCGGCGGCGGCGGCGGCGCTGAGGGAGGAGGCGGCGGCGGCGCTGAGGGAGGAGGCGGCGGCGAGCGGAGCCCGGAGGAGGAGCAGGAGGAGGAGGGGGAGCCGCTCATTCATTTTGACTCCGCGTTTCTGCCCCTCCGTGGCCTCGCCTGCGACCCGGACTTCGGGGCGGTCCAGCGAACTGCGTCGCGCCCTCCCGCCGCCGAGGCTCGGGCGTCCAGCCGCCTCCCGCGCGGCCAGGGCAGGGCTTGTTTTCCTCAGCGAGGCGCATTTGGGCTTTTCCCCCTTTCTTTGCGTTTTCTCCGCTTCCTGCCTCTCCGGGCTTGAAAATGAACGCCGCCGACGCCAGCTGCCCGCCCCGCCGCGCCGCGGGTTCTCGGCTTCGCCCAGCCCTGGGCTGCTGCCGGCGCTGAGGGGCCGCCCCGCCGCGCACCTCCCGCCCCGCCGCGCACCCGGAGGGCCCCCGCGCCGCCGCCTTCGGACTATTGTTTCCTTCGCCCTTGCTTTTCGAGGGGGAGCGGAGACTTTGAGACTTGTTTCCGTCTCGTTCTTTTCCCATTCCCCCCCCCTTTTTTTTTTTTTTTGAGAAAGGGGAATTTCGTTCCATATAAAAGGAATGAAGTCTAGTTCCGGAGGAGGGTCCCCGACCTCGCTCTGGGGGCTGCTGTTTCTCTCCACCGTGCTCGTGCTCTGGCCGACGAGTGGAGAAAGTGAGTATGTGCCCGCCGCCCGCGGCCACTGCGGGAACTTTTCTTCCGAGGGGCTGCGTCTTGTTTGCGAAACCCGAGTTGCCACTGTCGCAGCTGTCGGGCCCCCGGACTCGGGAGCGGCGGGGCGGGGCGCGGCGCGGACAGAGCCGTGAGGGAGGCTGCGGCGGACCCGGGACCCGGGCTCCTTCGTCGGGAGCCCCGCGGGTCCTGGCTCCGCTCATCCCCGCAGAGGAAGGGCCGCGGAGGCTTTCTGTGTTGATGTCCCGGCAGCCCTGTCCTTCCACCAGGCGCCAGGACTCGGTGGGGAAGTTGGTGTCGGGGCGGGCTCCGCGAGTCCCCGGGCCCCGCCACCCGCACCTCGCCTTTCCCGGGCGCGCGAGCTCCTCGGTACACAGCGCTGACCGGGTGCAGCGCGCAGGCAGCGGGGACAGCACCCTGGGCCGAACCGCGTCCTCGTTGCCGGGGCTGACCCGGGGGTGGGGCACGGAGAGCCGCCGGGCCGCGGGGTGCGAGTTGCCCTCGGAGGTGGGGGGAGGTGCTCTGTGGAGAGGCCCCGAAGTCCCAGGACCTTCTCCAAGCGCCCGGCGCCGCCTCTCATCGCGTACGTCCTTTGCCCCTCGGGCTCCTCGGGTTCCTGGCTTTGCCGGTTACTTTGCCTCGCCACTCGGCGGGTTACCTGCTCCTGGCGTCCCGGGGCTGGGCGGTGGGGTGAGGGGAAACGCTCTCTGGGCAGCCCCCTGGGAAATGCGAGGCCACTGGGTCCCCAGTTTAGAGAGCTCCGGTATGGTTCCTCAGTTTCTCCCGGGCCGGGGGATGGACGGGTGTTAGGGGCGCATCCGAGTGTGGGTTGGTGGGTGTGTAGTCCTAGGCGACGTGCATTCCGACACACGTGCTAGGAGCGCGGGGTGTTGCGGCCGCCGCACGGGGACACCTAGACGCCCGAACCTGGTGAGAGGTGCGGTGCGCTGTTGTTTCAGGAGCGCCAGGGTTTGCTGCGGCGGGGAGAGGGTGTTTTGTTTTGGCGAGCGCGAAGCCTTGGCCTTGGTTTTGTTGTGGCCGGCGTCGTGTCGCCCACCTTCCTGCCCCCGCACTTCCTTTGTACGGAGTTAATAAGCACTATAGCCCCACACTCGCTGTCTTTTGCAATCTGGTTGCTTTTGTTTTAATGGTGTCGGGTGGGGGTAGGTAGGGAAGCGCGGGGATTCAGGGAGTGAGAACTCCCCGCACGGTGTGAGGCGGGAGGAGGTGGGGGTTTTACTTTTCTCAAAAAAATGTAAAGTGTGGCTTCCTGGTACATTCAAGATGGTAGGGTAATTTGAACACGATTAAAAGTTTAAATGTCGCAGAACGGGGACTGGGAACGGTGAGGGCGTGTTGGTGAGTAACGGTTGCAGAGGGTATGCAGGTGGTGCCAATTAACTTTGAAAAAGTCACGACTGAGCCTTCAAGTGAGGGGGAGAGAAGTAGGAGGCAGCGGGGGTTGTCTGGCCCCATCACTGGGGCAATTCGGAAAGGCTGTTTCTATAAACAAATCCTTAAACGCCTCGAAAGAAATGAATCCGCGATGGAACCAGAGCAGATCGTGGTTCGCGTGTTTACTGCAGAGTGGGACAAGGACCGGGGCCGGAGCGTACACAGATCTGGACTCTCCTGCTCTTTGTTTTCTAAACTTTCAGCAGACTCCATTGGGCGAAAGCCTTCCGGCTCCCTTTACTAAGGCGTTTAGTTTTGGTGGTGTTTGGAGGGACAAAGGAGGGCTTTTATCTTTAAAAGATAAGTATGGGTTAGAAGACACTGGAGAAATCCATTTTATTATGGTATGCAGTTGAACTGTATAGTTTCTCTGGTGTTGTGTTTTTAATGTTTTGAAATTCAAAATAGCAGGGGTGGCCTTTTCCAACGCAGAAGTCGGGCATTTTAAAATAGGCTGTCTTTGTTTTGGAGCGTTCTTGAAGGATATTATTCGTAAAAGACGGCGATTTTTGAGAACACAGGAGGGGAGGGGTTGTTTTAACATTATGTTTTTACTCCATGATGCCAAAGCTTCCCCCAGGGATCCCTTTACAGTGGTTAGTTTCTTGAAACCTGATGGGTGGGCAGAAGGTACCCCAAATCTCAATGATGGTTTGCTGAAGTCTTGACTCATTACCTGCCTCTCCCTCCATCTCTGAGATGTGGAGGATTAAAAGCTATGCCTGTGAACGTGCGTTCAGTTTTTAGCTGGGAAGGTGCTAGACCACTTAATTCTGATAGAAACAAGCTGCCTAACCCTATCAGGAGGGCATTCTTTCAGCTGTTGTCGGGTATAGAAATAAAGACGGGGCGGTGTTGGTTCAGTTGCAGGCATTTTGCTGGCGTATTGAGAGACTAGAGATTGCTGTAGAAAGAGTGTGTTGTTAAGCTTAGAAAACTTAGTTTTTGCAGCAGAGGCAGTCATATGGATGGATGTGTTTTGTGTCACCGTAATGCGAACAGAGCTTCTAAATAAAGGAGGTTTAGACGTTCTGAGTGCTAGCCAGATAATCTGATGACTATTTTCTTTTTAAAAAGTCAGCATGCACTTTACATTTATTGTCGGCCATCTCCTTAAAAGGATTCAGTCATCTTTCTACCCCAGGCATCCTATTGTCAGAGAAATGTAGATATGTGACATGTTGGTGTTTAAAGAAGTTAGTGTTTTAGTACCAGAAGGAGAACCCAGAAAAAGAACTTTTGGAAGAACCTAAAAAGCAAATTATAGTTTAGATTCTCTAGAGAGCCGTGACAAGTAAACGGTATTTTGTGGAAGGTGGGTGGGGTTTGGGTCAGAATTTGAAATTTAAAAGGTTACGTGTTTGATTTGTCGAAAAGATTAGAAAACCCCAACTCTAAGAAATATGCCAAGGTTGAATAGATGAACCTTAAAAATATCACAAAAAGCGAAAGAAGTCAGTTGTGAAAGACCACATATGGTATGATCCCGTTTATGTGAGATGTTCAGAATAAGCAAATTCATAGAGGCAGAAAGTAGAGGAGCAGTTGCCAGGGGCTGGGGGGCGATGGGATGGGTAGTGACTGGCAGTGGGCATAGGATTTCTTTTTGGGGTGATGAAAATTTGTTCTAAAATTAGTTTGTGGTGATGGTTGCACAGCTCTGAAGATACTTAAAACCATTGAATTATATACTTTAAATCGGGGACTTTAATGGTATGTGAATTATATCTCAATAAACTTTTTTTTTTAAAGAAATGTGCTAAGGTTGAAAATAACTTGTTATGCTACCTTAAATTACATTACAATTATGTAGTATATTTGGCAGACTGGTCTCTTTCTTTTCATTTATAAGTTTTTCAGATCTGAGAGTTGCAGCAATACAACAAACTGATAATTGAAGCTTAGCAGCAGGGATTCAATGCTGTGGTAGAAATGGGCAAGCAGGAAAAAAAAACAATCTTGGTTCTGCGTAGCTTCAGTTAGGGATTGAGGAGCTGGATTTAAAAAACACATGCTAGTGGAAGGCAGATTTTTGACAATAGAAACCTCAACCGAATTTGAAATGATGGTTTTTTTCAAGACAGAGTTTAGGAGCTGGGAGTCTGAATGGTTGTATTTCCAGTTTTATTAGGTATGTTTTCCAACAAAGAAATAAATTGCTGTTTCAAGATGTTTTAAACACTTTTTTGATACGCCATGTTGACCACAAGTGGTAATAAGGACTGAGGATAAACAGTTCATTTTAATGCAGTGTTGCTGTTTCTTATCTTTGTTGTTTGTTTGTTACATAGTTCCAGGGTCTGAGCAGGAGAAAGTCTTTTTAGGATACAGTGTTTCAACTATACAGTGATTTTTATACGATTAAAATTCCTTACAGAACAAAAGATTTTAAAATATGGCAAAGATGTTTTTGTTTTGAAAGTGTGTACATTTATCCAAATTTACCCTCGCCTTTCAGTAGGAAGAGACCTAGAGAATAATTGTTTACATTTGCTTTTGGTCTTTGTCTAAGGCTTAGTTTACTAGTAAAAATGTTTCCTGCCCTTCCTATTGTTGCAAGATCAGGGCAGTAATGAAAATCAACTGTATCATTTTCACTTGTTGCCTTAGAGTTTTTGCCAAGAGGAGCCCTCAAGGGATGGTGGTTTCCTTTTGAACCTGGTTTCATTTGTTTTGTAAGAATGTGCTGTAAGAAGCAACTGAATTCAGCCAGCACTTATTATGTACCTACTGTATGAAAGCTGACCTTGAGCTTGTTAGTGCATGAGCTTGCAAAGTCTTGCGTGAAATCAAGTTTCTTGAAAATTCAGGGTTTTTTTCCCCCTAGACTCAGTATAGGATGAAGTTTTCAAGTACACAGTGGGCAGCGTTTTAAAGGTTCTTCAAAAAATATTTCTGTAGATTTAAGACTTAAAGTAAACTAGTTTTGTTCATCCAGAAGCCTTTGCCATACCATTTTTTTTTTTTTTTTTTTTTGGCCTCTGGTGCTTTCCCTTACGTTGGAGTGTGATGATAGACCATGACATATAGGTGATGTTAACCCATCTTGACTGGCAGCACTGCCTGCTTTATAACATTGGATTTGGCAGCTGATATTTTAAAAGTACAGTGTTGTAGTTCCCTTTTTCCAAAAATGAGGAGTCACAGGTGTACACATGAACATTGCATGGCATGTTTCGAGTTGTAAGAAAGATGGGACTTACTTCAGAAGTTTTGTGGGTTACATATTGCTTTAGTTAGCTTTCTAGAAATCAGGAAGCTAATCATAATTTCAGGGCATTTTATAATTTATAAATAACTTGGTGTTTTAATTTAAAAGCATGAGGGAGTAAGAATGAGGAGACAAATCCTGAAAGTTTTTGTTTTTTTAATCGTAAAGCATACAAGATGTATTTCTTTCTAGGTTGTGATTTTTTCCAATTTGTTTCCAAAACTCATTTAAAAATCAAACCTGGTTCATGGAAGAGATATTTGCACCTGTGGGCGAACTTGCTTTGAACTGCTTTTCTTAGCCAACTTATGAAAGGTGCTATCTGAGTCCAGGAGATGAGATTTTCTCAATTGTACTAAATATGTAATAGTTGCATACATGCTAGGGATATGGTTTCTTGATTTCACTGTCTGAGATGTTCAGAAGGAAAATTCTGAACACTTTAAAGACAGCAAAGTGCTTCATAAGTGATTCTCTCGGAGTCCTCCTAGAAAATGGTGTTTAGCATCCGCTTAGCAAGAGGAAGTTTTCCAGTTATTTGTAAAGATGTAGTATGGCTTTAACGGGGCGGTGGGGTAGGGGTGGGGGTGGGAGAGGGCAACAGTCCCAGTGTTTGTGGACATTGCGACCTGTTGACATTTGGGAAATGTAACTGACTTACACTATTTGAAAAGATTAAAACTCTGAAATATGTACACATGCCCTCATGCCTGAACCTCCACCCCCAGGGATCTGGAAAATATTGATTTGTGCTGAGGAGGAAACGTAGATTTGGTGTATAAAATGGTTAATAAACAAAGGATCTTTAAAACCAGTTAGATTGTTATCTCAAGAGACACATACTTCCTTGGTATGATGTTTTCTTTTGTTAAATTGCTTTGATTTTAAGTATTAATAATACCTTTGATTTTGAGACTTTTGGACTTTCGAAAACTAAGTTTTTAAATGGTCATTTTTACTTGTTTTAAAGTCCCAGATAGCATTTTTAAAGATTTCTCTCCCTTTTTTCTCTGATTTGGCTTTACTTGTTTTATTAAATTAATTTTGAAATCTTAAGGAAATATTGATATTTCCTTATTTGAACTGAGAAATAGTTGTTTTCCGTCCCTCTTTTCTTACTTAGTAAATACATGTTGAGTACTTACTGGATTCAGTTCTTTAGGTTTAGAAATTATTTGATACTGCACAATACCTTACCATAAGTTTTTAAAGATACCAGTCAAACCATAGATGTTACTGCCATGTTTTTTTAAAAAAAGAAACTAGTGAGCAAGTTTAAATTTTTTCTTTCTCCTTCCCTGGACTACAAGATTTTCTTTTCTTTTTTTTTTTTTTGAGACAGGCTCTTACTCTGTTCACTCAGGCTGGAATGCAGTGGTGTGATCACTGTTGGCTGCACCCTTGACCTCCCAGGCACAAGTGATTCTCCCAAGTAGCTGGGACTAGAGGTGTGCGCCACCATGCCTGGCTCAGTTTTTGTATTTTTAGTACAGACGAGGTTTTGCTATGTTGCTCAGGCTGGACTTGATCGACCCACCCCCACCTCAGCCTCCCAGAGGGCTGGAATCACCTGTGTGAGCCACTGCGCCCAGCCTACGAGAATTTTTAAACTTAAAGGTTGCTCTTCTGATTTCACTGGAATACAACAGAAAGTAGTTTCTTTATGGTGAGAGACGAACACCTACAATTGAAGTAGCTTTTATAGTGTGTTTTTGCTATCGTTTATGACTGGGAAAAGTAAGTAGGAATGCAGGGATTGCCTTTTTCTCCTGTTTACATTCAACTTCGTTAATGCTGCTGAAGGCTTAGTTTGTAAGTTGTTGGGCCATGTATCCATGGAGCTCATTGACTTTGTGCCGCCCGGAAGCTGATGGTCTTGAAGCCCTCACATTCTTTGGAGTAGTGGGGTGGCTGGCTAGCCACATGAGGAGGATGTGTACACCTGTGGATGGGGCCATCACATACTGCAGGGATAGCTGGACCTACCTTACTGCTTACTTGGCTGGGTGCAGCAGCTCACACCCGTAACCCCAGCAGTTTGGGAGGCTGAGGTGGGCAGATCACTTGAGGTCAGGAGTTAAAGACCAGACTGATCAACATGGTGAAACCCTGTCTCTACTAAAAATAAAAAAATTAGCTGGGCATGGTGGCCTGTGACTGTAATCCCAGCCACTTGGGAGGCTGAGGCAGGAGAATTGCTGAAACCTGGGAGGTAGAGTTTGCGGTGAGCTGAGATGGTACGCTACTGCACTCCAGCCCGGGTGACAGAGCGAGATCCAACGCACATATACACACACAGAAATATAAAGAAATAAGCCAGGCGCGGTGGCTCAAGCCTGTAATCCCAGCACTTCAGGAGGCCGAGGCGGGTGGATCACGAGGTCAAGAGATGGAGACCATCCTGGTCAACATGGTGAAACCCCGTCTCTACTAAAAATACAAAAAATTAGCTGGGCATGGTGGCGTGTGCCTGTAATCCCAGCTACTCAGGAGGCTGAGGCAGGAGAATTGCCTGAACCCAGGAGGCGGAGGTTGCGGTGAGCCGAGATCGCGCCATTGCACTCCAGCCTGGGCAACAAAAGCGAAACTCCGTCTCAAAAAAAATAAATAAATAAATAAAAAATAAATAAATAAAATAAATTGCTCACCTGGTCATAGTTTGGAAAACATTTTTTTTTTTTAAAGCATATTTTAAAGACTTTAGAAAGTACTTACTAATCCAGAAAGTTCTTGGTGGGAGGAGTTTGAAACTTTGTTTTGTCTCACTCCTCTGTTAGCCCTCTTAATACCACAGGTCTCTACTTAAGTAAGAGTTACATAACAAATGCCATTTGTTCAAGATTGTGTATCTCCGTCCATTCATCTGTTGTCTAAATTCTGAGAGTTTGAAGTACGGTGGTGGTGTTTTGTATACTTTTCTTCAGCCATTTTCTTTTGAACATGGCACTAGCATTCCTTAAACTGGTTTTTGGAATTGTCAAGTTAAAAATCAATACCGCTTTAAAAATTACTGTTGACATGGGAGAACAAATAGGTTTTGATAGTTTTAGAGCATAAATATTTTATAGAGCAGAACTTTAAAAATAAAAATTTCCTGATATATTTTGACTTTACTTTCAGCTTGTCCTCTGCTGTAAAAAATAGTCGTGGTTAGTCTCTAAAAAGTTGGTTATTGGCAATATGTGCTTGATTATGTAAATGAGACATCACCAATTTCAGTCAGCCAAAGTTTAGTCAATAGAATGTTAAAGAGCAGAAGTCTAATGGTAATTAGGGAGAGATTAATTTATGTATAACAGTTTTTCAGTTTTTCCCCAATTCAAAGTATCTTAGTGACCTTTGATAACTTCCTGGAAAAAGTAGGAAGCATGGAGAGAAACTCCAGGTAGGAACCCATGATCCAGTTGACCACATCAGCTTACAAAGTGTTTTCTAAGTCATTAGATACTAATTCTGTCTAGATTGTAAAATCCCCCTCAGTTGTGTCCATATTTGTCTGTGTCCTTTTGTATTCTCTCCAGCTAATTTCCCTGAGTCTCATTGTAGTGGGATAACACACAAGCTTACAGACTTTAAAGAGAAGCACAGATTGCAATGAAAACAAATGAACACAGAGACGAGCAGCAGCAGAGGGAGATCTGCTGTTAGGTTTCTCTGAGTTCTGTCGTCTGATTTCTGTGGATAATGAGTTCACTGCTTATGTTAGGTCACAACAAGATATGTAGTCATAGGAACTTTTGTTGTGGTAGCTTTCTTGGTCAGGTGATATAGTTGGGATTTTCTTTCTCACATGCAGCTCTCTAAAGTTTTCAGCAACATAGATTGGCTCACGATGGAATTTGTGGTTCAATTTCAGTTCTGCAGCCTGTCCATTTCTGGGGAGACTGGTTAATTGAATGTTTCCTTTCTATCTCACCGAGTCACTTGAAGTTGCTCAGATTCACCCCATTCCTGGCTCTAGCCTGGCCTAGTCCAGACCTGCACTGATTCTGACTACATGCTGAGTTGGCCTCTGAACCAGTTCCTGTACCACCCAGTTGGTTTGATGGACTTGCCAGCTCCAAATTCTCAGAATGTGCCTCTTGTGGTCCTAGAACCAAGTCCAAGGTCCTTAGAATCAAGTAATGAAACAGGTCCTTAGTAATCCTTTGCTGTAGGGATCCAGTGTTAGTTCCTGGTACTCCCCAGCATCTGGGCTTTAACTTAATGGAAAGTAAGCCATGCTGTTCCTGTCTCGAAGTTTTTGCTTCTGCTATTTCCATTCCATAGCTGGGAATATTTACCCTCTTCACTACTCTGGTGCTTCTCCTTCCATCCTCAATAGTGAATAGCAGAAAGTGCCACTTAAGAGCAAAGAAAGGTCAGCATAACTTTAGTTTCTTTTAATCTTTTTGAGTCTGAATAGAAATGTGGAGACTTAAAAATATTTGGGAGGAGACGTTTTTCCTTTTCTCACCAAAATGGAGACATTTTCTAATATGTTTAGAAAACCAAAGTCAGAAAAATTGTGAGGAAATCGGTTTTTGAAAAATTAATCTCCCAAGTTTCAGGTGGATCTGTAAAATAGAGACAAGATTATAACTTTCTAAAGGCAGCACACTAAGGTGATTCCCCCATATACCTCTTCTGTGGTTTTCATAGGTCTGAGATGCCATCCTTACGTTTCCAATTCAAATTCCTTCTCCTTCCTGAAGGTTTTTGGGATTTCTCTAACTTGTGTAGATCTACTTACCCGTGACTCCTTTTGAGTTCATAACCATGGCTTTGCTGGTTGACAGTGATTGTTTTGTCTTATTCCTTGCCTATAATTTTATGAGGACTGTGAAGCCAAAGTGGCTGGTTTGAATCTCAGCTCTTCGGTAGCTAAGCTCTAAGGCAAATTATTTAATCCTCTTTTGCCTCAGTTTCCCCATCTGTGAAAGTATAATTTTAGTAGAACCTACTTTAAATATTCACAAAAATCAAACGAATTTATATGCATGCCAAGTGCTTAGAACAGATACCCGGCACCTAGCATTTAAGCCCTCAAGACATCAGCTGCTGCTGCTCTTACGGATGTGACATCCTTGAACTGAGATGTTCTTTGGATAGAAATATAGGTCAGACTTGATGTTTGATTGCCCTTGTCATTTAAATATGGTATAGAGCTTGGCACATAGGTGCTCAATAAATGTATAATAAAACCTTATTTTGCTAAGGTGCTTATTTACAAGATGGCATATTGCTTATTAAACAGTTGTGGTTTTTTCTTTTTTTTTTTTTTAGTAAACAGTAGCCCCTGCAGTTTGCCTTCCATTTCAGAGATCTGTTTATTACACTTTCTCCCTTCATCTTGTCATTTGTCAATTTCTGCTCGCACCTGAGGTGTCCACTGTGCGCTTTGCCCATCTCACCAATGCATAGGCTCCATCTAGTGGCCAGAAAGGAAATTCAGCCCATTCGGTGACTGAATTAAACAGTGCCCCGAGGAGGTAACAGTGCCTGGAGGAGGAAAATTGCGATCCCAACCCACTCTCTGGCTTGGTTCCTAGGGACTGATTGCAGGAAAATGTGGATATTGCAGGCTTATGTAGAAGGCACTGGGCTAGAGTTTTGGGTTAAGGTTACTCTACTGTGTCAGTGCAAGCTGCCCTGAGAGAATTAGGGTCTCCCTAAACGATGCAGACCAGCGTACTGCAACTCCATGGCAGAGCTGTTACACCTGGTGTGTCTTTTCCAGTTAGAGTTTTAAGATAATTTTACAGGACTTTCACAAATTAGAACTTCTAAAATATTTCTTTTGAGATGAGAGATTTAAAAAAAAAACACGACTGATTCATTTGGAAAAATACAGCAAGATTTACCTTCCGGTCGCTCTGTTTAAATAGGTAGTAACACTTTAATTATCATGCTCATATCTGTCCCCTTGGGCTATTCTATGTGGTTAAGATGCTCGCCAGCCAGAAATACTTACAGAGAATAAGAATAAATACATCCATGATTGGTGTTAGGTTCCACACTGTATTTTGTTAGATAATTTTATGTATTTCGTTTAATGTTTTATTGATATTTTCAGAATCTTTCTTGCAGAGATGACACAAAATATATAGCTGGTTATTCAGTTTTACATGTCAGTTTCCCTATGATTGCCTTTTACTGTTTTTAATTTGGAAATCATTTGTTTGGCTGAGAGAGAACTTCAGCCTCCCTTCTTCCCAGACGTTCTGAACAACTTCTCAGACTATACTCATTTGTGTCTCTTTGTCTTGGCAGGTGGAAGCCCCTCTGCTTGGAATAGCAAACAGTAGTACCCAGCTTGCGCTCTGGCAAGCTCCTTTAAGAGTTAGCTGCAATTTCACCCTCTCTCTGGCCTTGATTCTGCATGCAGGTTGGTTGCGCTGACTTGAGCACCTGTGGTCTCTTGCTGTACCTGTATATGGGCATCTCCCCCATATTGTTTTCTCCTGACGTTGGGGAGGGGAATGGTACCTTGGTCATCTTTGAATTCCCAAGACATGTTCCAGTGCCTGGCGCATAGGAGGAGCCGAAGAAATAGAAGACTTCTGATACCCTCTATTCACTTTGAAACACTTTTTTTGTACAACAAATTTATTTTCATTTAATCATTGCACCTCTGCCAGCCAAAACATTTTACCACACCAATTACTGCTGCATGGAACTTGAAAACAATAAAATTATCTTTAAACTCATTGTTAGACTTTTTGCACATTGAGGTAAATAAAAAAAATTTAGCTCCTGGAAGAGTCATTTGTGAATCTGGCCTTGTGTCAAGATCACCTCATCCCTGTGGATGAAGACTTTGTTCCGTAAGTTCCTTATAGATATGATGTAATGATTAATTCATTGGCATGGATTTGTGTCTGTAGTGTGCTTTTAAACCTTTGTGGAGCTGGGCACCTGACGGGGAGGCATCTGTAGGCTGGACTCAGCTGCCTGGTGGTCTTGGAAGTGGCCTGATGCAGAGGGCCAGGGTGGCACCTCAGAAAGCTGGGTGGGTGCTTGCACACCTGCTGTGAGTGACAGGGTGGTCCTAGGTTATTTCACAGGCCCTTCCAGCCTTCATATCTCAAGACACTAGACAGAGAGAGACATGGAGTTTTTAGGGAGCTGTGGTTGGAACCAGCAAAATCACCACGCATGGAAGTTGGCTTTTATTTCTTGCATTGTTTTCTTGGTAAGGGCTGTAAACTTTTGCCTTACCTCTTGTCAGGGACAGTAGCAAGGTCTTAAAGGTCTCTTATCACTTAAGCACGTTCCCCAACCCTGCTGGCTTTGGTTGCTGGTGAAGGCCTTTGACAGTCTCATGGTGGGGCCCTTGGAGGCGGTAAGGCCAACTCCCTACCTCTGGACAGAAGACAGTTTACTTGTCTAGGTTGGTGTAAAGAGAACTCCTTAACTTAATGTAATACCTTAGAAATTATTGTTAAAGTCTTCTCTCCTGAGGAGTGGGGTGGGATATTTCTTGAAGAAAATGTAAACATCATTATTTGAAGCTGGAATGTTAATTTCAAGAGCAGCTTTTAAAAAATCTTGTGAAATTCCCATGTGAATGCTGAGCCAGGTGGATGTGAACTTACCTGGACGGCCTGGCCTGCCTTTGTTCTGCTTTTCTCCATAGGGTTTGCACATGTGCAGGGCATCCTTTGAAGCCTCGTCTCCTCAAACAGTTTACCGTGTCCCTCTCTCCCTTGCATAGAAGCATGTTGGAAAGGGAGCTCCAGGCCTCAGTGTGTCTGCCTGTGATGGGAATAACCCTGCTCTACCAGGGATGCTGTGAGAATTAGCAATAGGTAATGCATCCAAGCTGCCCAGCAGAACTGGCAAATAGAAAGCACCCAATAAATGGATGCCTTTCTCATTTTTCCTCCTCCCCATGGTGGGCAGCCCTAGTGGGTACTCTTTGGGGCCTCCAGTCCTCCCTCCCCACAACACTGGGCATTGCTGCCAGTTGAGGAGGGTCTTTTCTTTCTTTTTTCTGAGGCAGAATCTCACCCTGTTGCCAGGCTGGAGTGCAGTGGCGCAATCTTGGCTCACTGCAACCTCTGCCTCCTGGGTTCAAGCTATTCTGCTTCAGCCTCCTGAGTAGCTGGGACTACAGGCATGCACCACCATACCTGGGTAATTTTTGTGTTTTTAGTAGAGACGGGTTTTCACCATGTTGGCCAGGATGATCTCGATCTCTTGACCTCATGATCCACTCACCTCAGCCTCCCAAAGTGCTGGGATTACAGGCATGAGCCATTGTGCCTGGACTTTGTCTTTATTTTTTTGAGACAGAGTCTTGCTCTGTTGCCCAGGCTGGAGTACAGTTAGGCATTATCATCTCACTACAACCTCTGCCTCTCAGGTTCAAACAATTCTTGTGGATATAATATATGAACAATACCTTCTTCTTAAGAAGCTGGGATCATGGGTGTGTGTCACCACACCTGGCTAATTTTATTTTTTAGTAGAGATGCGATTTGGGCATGTTGGTCAGGCTGGTCTGAAACTCCCGGCCTCAAGCAATCCACATACCTTGGCCTCTCATAGTGCTGGGATTACAGGTGTGAGCCACTGTGTGTGGTTGAGGAGGGTTTGTTTGTTTCTTTGTACATCTACAGTGAAAGTTTGAATCCAGAAGTCTGAGTCTCATGTCAGCTGTTGAAACCACGAAGTAACCACCTTCTCTGCCTGAAGAGAAGTGCTTTTTTAGATTAACTAGGCTGACTGCTTCAAGGTCTTGTCCATATCTGTGGAGGGGGAGGTGACAAAAGAGTATGGAACCCTGTTTCTGACATGTAGATCTGAGGGCCTCCAATGGTGTCTGCTTCATGGAGACCATAAGAATATGATTTTTTTGTTTGTTTGTTTTTCTCCTCAAGGAGCTTCCTGTCTGGTTGGGAAAACTCAACTATTGGTAGAGAGTAACAACCGCTATGTGTTCAGTGCTAAGTTATGGGATGCTGACCAGAGAGAAGTGTGTGGGCTGCAGGCACTCGGGTCACGGAGCTGCAGAACGGCTTGAGAAGCTTTAAGGAGGACGTCTGACTTTAGGGTGCCCTGAATATTTGACTCTCAAGATCCAAGGGGGCAGCTCCCCAGGAGAGGAAGGGACCATGTGTGGTGTGGGTGGCAGTGGGCCCTAATGGAGTGGAGAGGGCATCAGAATCCAGTGTGTGTGGGAAGGAACTGACTGCTGCCTAGAGAATGGGGAACACTGAAACCTTTGCCGCATTGCAGTGGACCTGCTGAGAAGGATGTTCTGGGGAGGCTTCTCTGGGCTCTTGATGGAGTCAGGATTGAGGGACAGAGATGGATGCTCAGGGAGGGATGTGTTGTCTCTAGGCCTGAGACCAGGGAAGCTGGAATGGACTGGACATGTTGGCCCAGCCGAGGGAGGTGACTGGTGAGACGGGGATCCTCAGTGTGAGGTGCTGGGTTGCCAGAGAAGCTGTGGGCCCGGGGTGGTTTGTCAAGAGGGAAGACCCAGTGGATGGAGAGGCAGGACTCGGGGCAGTAGCACAGAGGAGACACCTGGCACACTGAAGGCATGGGATGGAGCGAGCTAGGGGAGCAAACCTGCAGTGAGGCAACTCACAGAGCAGAGTTCTCCGGAAACTGCAGTGTTCAGCTTTTTTTTTTTTTCTTTTTAAATAGCTGGGTGTTAGAAAAGTGGAGGAAGCCTCACCTTTATTAGGGGCATCATGGATGTCTGGTAGCGCTGAAGCCCATGGAGTAATACGTCCTCCGATTGTGTTCCTCTCCTCTGAAAGGTGAAACCTTTTCAGGTGAGCACTCTTGCTGTTCATTTTTGGGGCACTGCTTTCTGACTTTTAGAGGTGTCTAGGCTGGAGCCTGATCCCTGCTTTTTTCTGAGTTGGGCCAGCTGAGCCCGAGGCTGGTTCTGGGTGGGCCAGGCTGGTGCTGTGGCCTTGGGCTTCCTGAGGCTGGGAGAGGGAGGAGGCCCCTGCTATCCTACAGAGCTGGCCATCCTGGCAGGGCTCTTTCTAATCCTGAACCATGCAAGTGGAGAGGAATGATTTGTTTAAAAAGAGGTGCCAACTTTGCATCCAAGTCTGGGCTTTGCTACTGGTGCTTTTGAGCTTGTATTGATTTATGTTTGTAAATCGACTGGACACATTGTGTTTCTTGATGAGAAGCAATTGCCCGTCCTTAGCCCATGATGAGTGCCACTCACTGGGTGCTGCCTGTTCTGCCACTGTAACTGTTTGTTTTCACTGGATAGATAACATTAAAAAACACAGTAATGCAAGAGACTTCCTGGGAGGGGGATATCATTTGGCCTGTGGAATTTTGTAATATTTCACTGCTATTAGCGGAGTGAATTCTGAATTTTCAGTCATGTTCACCTGTTGGCACACAAGCAGAGTTCAAGGGTTTTAGACAGTCCTCTGTTTTTCCCAACTGGAAAGCAGACCTTCTGCGTTTTCCCCCAATCTTGTCTGATGGCTCCATTCCCTTCTGAGATTATTAGGGTTAGAGCTCAGAGAATTAGAAGTCTATTGATGGGTTGTACAGGAGGCACATCATTTACATTCTCTGCCCTCCTTTCCCGTTTGTAAAATGGAAGATAACACCACCCATCTCAGGATCGTTACCCGTGTTCGTGAGCAAGTATGTACACATGTCTTAGAACCTAGCACTTATGAACATTAGGATCCTAGTTTGTTGATACTGTTGTTGATAAAGATGGAGGAAATACACGTTAGAATTTACTTTTTTTTTTTTTTAAAGGGGGACCCTTTGGATGTGCATTGATTCAGATGTTTTGCTCCTAGCTACATTTGCCAGTTTTTGACTGCAGAGTTAGGAACCAGCTTCATTTTATGTAGAGAGAGTTTCATAAGCACTCCGTTGGGGATAGCAACACAGCTCCCTCCTGACCCTGCATCTGCCTGGATTCCAAGGCCTTTTTGAGAAGGCCTTGGTCGTGGATCATTCATATATCAGTGTGAACTGTGTGTCCCTTGGTCCTTCAGTCTATTCCTTCTCCAAGGAGAGGTAGGTAATTGTGGGTCACCTGGCTTTCTGGGGAAGAGTCTGGTCACAAACATGAGGGGTGTGAGTGGGACAATGTTTCCAGCCAAAATGTAGGGCACAGGATCTGAAAAACAGGAATCTTAAGTGTCCACAAACAAATTAGGGTATTTTAAACTGAGGGTGGGGAAGCCTAAGAACCTGTGCCCTTTGTAGGTTGATAGCTGCTTGCAGGGATGAGCATCCCCATCTGGGGCAGGCCCTCTGGCTGCCAGAGCAGGAGAAGACTTTGGTCAGGTGGGAAGCCAGCTGCAGTATGTTGCTTGATGTAGGATGGCAAGAAGAAGCTGCTCTCTTGCTCTGCTCCCTGGATTGCACAGGGCCTTCCTAAGATGAGAATTCAAGGTTAGTCCTGCTTAGGCAACTTGGTAGATGGGCTTGAGTGGTCTTGCTAAGGGAATACTGCCTGCCTATGGTGGTATTTGCAAAAAAAAAAAAAAAAAAAAAAGTGTTTTGAGCCCAGACTAACCAATTTAACAATGCTAGTAAGTAAAGATACTGTTTGTTGTGATGAGACGTCTCTTAGAAGGAGGAGTTAATTCTTTTGAATGTAAAACTTACTCCTTGAGGTGAATAAGCACAGGAACAGATGCTGAAAGTCACTAGTCATTGGTGAAATGGAGGTCAAACCCACAATTGGTACTTCATAGTCATTGGTATGGCTGTTACCAAAAACACCAGATGTTAGCTAGTATAGGAGAGGATGTGGGGACATTGGAACCCTTGTGCCTCACTAGTGAGACTCAAAAATGGCACAGCCATTGTGGAAGATGGTATGGTGCTTCCTCAATAAATTCATCATAGAATTGCCGTATGATCCAGCAATTCCACTTTGGGGTGTATGCCCAGAAGTGAAAGCGGGGGCTTGAACAGATATTTGTACACCCACTTTCATGACAGCAAATAATTCAAAATAGCCAAAAAGTGAAAGCAACTTAAGGACCCATTCATAGATGGGTGGGTAAACAAAATATGGTCTATCCATACAATGAAATATGATTCAGCCTTAAAAAGGAAAGAAGTTCTATCATGCGCTACAGTGTCTATGAACCTTGAAGACATGCAAAGTGAAAGAAGCCAGTCACAAAAGGACAAATACTGCATGATTCCTTTTACATGAGGTATGCAGAGTAGTCACAGTCATAGAGACAGAAAGTAGAATGGCAAGAGGGGTGAATAGAGGGTGGGGGAGGGAGCAATGAGGAATTGATGTTAACGGGTACAGAGGTTCAGTTGGGGAACATGTAAAAGTTCTAGAGATGGATGGTGATGATGGCTAAGCAACATTGTTAATTGTCCAAGAATGGTACACTTAACAAGGGTTAAAATGTTAAAATTCTTTGTTGTGCATATTTTACCACGATTTTAAAAAGCTTATTTCTGGATTGTTTCATCTATGCGAACATGCATGTAGAATAGTGGGGGAGACAAATTGTAGAAGTCTAGTCCTTGCCCAGGGTGGTCCTGTGTACCGTGGGATCACTGTCACTGCGGGAGAAGTGTGAGGTCAGGAGAGGTTTGAGCTGAGTCACATGGAATAGGTCGAGTTTTCCATAACAAGAGACAATGTTGCAGATAATGTTTTTTTTTTTTTTTTTCAAGGAAAGCAAGGCAGGAGTCAAACTCTCATGCCACTGTAGTTACAAATGAAATTTATTGCTAATCAGCCATGTGACGTGTAATTGCTTTTTCATTTTCTTATTTTTCTGGAAGACAGATTTGTCTAGATGTTTGGTTCCCTTACTGATTATGATTATACTGGAAGTTTTTCATTTGTTTTGACAGCTCAATTTTTTATTGCAAACGGACTCTCTCATTACAGAGCGGGGAACCCTCGAAAGAAAGGGATTAACCTCCGCAGGCAAGTGTCTGAGCTTCCTAAAAGTAGAAAAGGGTTAGAAGCTTTGCCTTACAGGTGAGGAAGCTTGGAGGGATGTGCTGCTTGAGATCAAGGCTGCATGCCACATGTCGAAGGCCAGGCCCAGCTGTCTGCCTTTCCAGCACATATTCTCTGGGGCAGGTTTCCTTTGCTTAGTTGTCATCCTCTGGTTTAACTAGGCGCCAGGGCTCAGGCCTGGACCTGCTGCTGGATTCCAAACAAGACTTCAAGGTGGCCGAGCCTGTCTGGCTTTGAGAGGCACTTTCTCTGTCCTGCCCAGAGAGTAGCTCACCTTGGTCTGGGATCTATGGGAAGAAGCCTTCTGCTGGCAGCTGGTCTATGCCTGGAAGCTGGACTTGCATTTTCTCTGTACCTCCAAAGCAAACTCAAATGATCACTCTCATCCTCCCCTTTTGCCTTTTGTGTGTGTGTGCTTGTTTTGCCTGGTCGTCAGGCAGAAGGTGGTGTCATATGATGAGAGGTGTGGCTCTTGCCTGGGTTGGTGCTCTTAGAGGGCTGTATGGATGTCTTAGCTCGGACTGCTGTGACAAATTACTATAGACTGAGGGCCAAAACAACAGATGTATGTTTCCCACAGTTTTGGAGGCTGGAAGTCTGAGAGCAAGGTGCTGACCAAATTTGGTTTCTGGTGAGGGTCCATTTCTTGGCTTGCAGATGGCAAATGTCTTGTGTGTACTCACAGGATGGAGAGAGCAGGGGGCTCTGGTCTCTTCCTCTTTATGTAAGGGCACTGATGCCAACATGGGGCTCTACCCTCAGGACCTCATTGCACCCTAATTACCTCCCTAAGGCCCCACCTTCAGATACCACTGAAGGTACTGGGGGCTTGAGGCTTCAGTATATGAATTTGGAAGACACCGTCCTGCAGTCATAACAGTGGAGCCCCGTGCCATAGTGAAGGGATCTCAAGACCGAGACTCTCTATGGAAATTCTTGGCTAGGTCTGAGAGTTGGTTACAGATTAATTATTAAAACTTACTTGGAATCCAGTACTTAAAAGTACATGTCTTCAGGATGGCACTGAGCACATTTGCCTCTTTAACCAAATGCCTGAAATGTGCAGTGCGTCTTCTGAGCACCCCATTGCTTTCCTTGAAGTGAGTGCAGTTTGAGAGGAACTCTTATTGAGAAATTTTATATGACCCAATTTCTCCCATTTTAGGACAAATAAGTTGCTTATTTTAAACTCTGCAGGAGCTACATAGAGGGAAGTTATACTCCAGGAGATCTTAAATTTCACTCTTTGAAAACTCTGTTCTATGGAAGTACATTCCTCCTCTCTCCCCTCCTCAGTGAGCATGTACTCATCAGATGTGTACAATTTAGTTAAAAGCAGCTCCTCTTGACCCTCCCCAGGGTCTGTTTTGTAAAGCTGACACCAGCATCAGTGAGTTGGAAGGGGTTGCCACGGAAGACAGACTTACTGCTGCAGCCCCCTTCAGAGCCCTTAGTGGTACTTTTTCGTCTCCCAGCAAATCCAGAAGGCTGGGGAGGTGATTGTTAATTGTTTATAAGCATTAACTGTTTACCAGTCATACTTGCTATTTTAAATCTGACCCTGCTATTATGTTGTTTTGTTTCTGTTCACAGCTGAGCTTTAAGCTGGGTAGAATTTCGTGATGAGTCACTCCCATGACTGTAAAATCGGTATTGATCAAGCCTTCCTGTTAATCCTGTGAGCAGTTTAGAGACAGATGAGGCAGGCTTAAGCTTTCCACTGGCTTGGCTCCCTGCGTGTGCGAGCCGGGCTTCCTGAGGGCCTGGTTAGCCCCTTTTATCTGCTGCTCTGAAACCTGCGCAGGGGTGCTTAGCATGCACCTTGGAACCTCTGCTGCCTGAAGACAGTGTGCTTAAATGAAGGGGATACAAACCTGTGTGAGGCTTTCCCTTTCCTTTTGTTCCGTGAACTCCACCCCAATTACCTGTTTGAATTTTGCATGCCAGTTATTTTCAGGGAACTAGTGACCCTTTTCTTGTCACCCTGGGCTTTGAATTGAAGGCCGTGTGCCACCTTTTCTTTGGCTTTGTTAAAAGGTTGCCCTGAGGGGCATAATATGCTGGCTGCTATGAATTCTTGTGCTCGATGGACAGAGAAAGGAGAGGGTTAGATATCTGGACAGAGCGTGACAGGGCAGGACATTGAGTGGGAACATTGGAATCTTTTGCTTCTAGGCTTCGGGCAGTGGGGGAAACACTGACTTCCCTCAGTCTTCTGGGCAGTCTTCTCAGGTGAGTGTGGAAACTGAGGTATGTCTGCCCCGGGCTGTGCAGTCAGCTTTGTGTTCCAGCTTCCTGTGCTGAGCCTGGCCACGGAGGCCATCTGCCTGACAAGGAGGCTGCACGAAGCTCGGAGGGGCGTTCTGGTTCTTGGTAGATGCCAGGCCTGCCCCCAGTGCACTGATAAGAGCATGGGCTGAGAATGCCATTTGGTTTCGGCCACAGTGGGCAGCAGAGTGGGGGTGATGGTGTTGCTTTTACTGCAGAGCAGAGAAGGCAGATGAGGCAGATCGGGGCCCAGGGATGCTGAGCTGAGCTGGCTAGAGAGAATTTAGCTTTGTAGGATTTGGAGACAGAGACAAATTGGAGTGTTTGGATGTTCAGGGACCTGCAGGAGGTATTAAGGTGTGTAAAGTGCAGCCCCTGTTTTAAACCAGCTTACTTTTTCTTTGAGAAGATAAAGTGTGCACAGCTGTAGAATGGGACGAGTTGCTTTTATGAGTGAGGATAGAGTGAGCACCCTGGGAAAGAGCCCTGGAATTGGAGGACGAGATCATTTTGCTAGAAGGATCTTGGAGGGCTCCTGGAGGAGGTGCTTAGATGATCAGAAGGATTATATCTGCTGCTGTTTGAGAGGGTGGTCTTGGCGGCAGAACTTTAAAAATGTATGTTGGGGCTAGAGGCAATGCTGGAGAGGAAAGTTTGTTTAGGTAGTAGTGGGGTATGAGGCTGATGGCAAACCTGAGATGGTTTTCCTGTCCACAGAGGCCGGGCTAAGAGGTATGGTTAGTTCTTAAGAGCAAAAAAAAAAAGTTGATTACATATTGGTTCTCTTATTTGTGCTAAGTTAAACACATGGGAGGCTACTGGTATTTATGAAATAACCCTGAGGCTTTTTGGGGAGGTGGTAGTGGATGTCTGGTGGAAGAGATAGAAGGTCCCAGGGGTTCCAGGTGGCATCTCCCTCGCAGGTCATCCCTATGCTTTTGCAAATTGAAATTATATTTGACTGCATTTGATGATGGCAGATTCACTTAGAAGGACACTGGAAAAAGGCCTCCCAAATTACAATAACTGACACAAGAAATGACTTTATTTTCTTCTATTTTTTCTTTACTTTCCTCCCCCAATCAATATAACTTTTTTTTTCCCCCTGGGATGAAGTCTTGCTCTGTCATCCAAGCTGGAGTGCAGTGGTGCGATCTTGGCTCACTGCAGCCTTTGCCTCCTGGGTTCAAGGGATTCTCCTGTCTCAGCCTCCTGAGTAGCTGGGACTACAGGTGTGTGCCACCACCCCTGGCTATTTTTTTATATTTTTAGTAGAGACAGGGTTTTACTCTGTTGGCCAGGATGGTCTTGATCTCCTGACCACCCACCTTGTGATCCACCCACCTTGGCCTCCCTAAGTGCTGGGATTACAGGCTTGAGCCACCTGACTTGGGCAACATACATTTTTAAACCTGTTAGCTCACATGATCTGCTGATAGAATTGGTATGTTTAATTTCTGTAGAAAATAATTGGAAATATTTCACAAGTTGCAGTAGCTTCCTGTTGTAGGGACCCTTGGGACTTTGGAATGAGAGGTTTTCTACTGAGTTGTTCTATTTGGAAGGATAAAGGTGCCGTCTTTCCCCTCGATCTGCATAGTAGACTCCTGTGTGCAGTCATTTGTTTGGTGTCTCACGTTGATGCAAATGCAGCCTTTGCAGAGTGAGCCCTGCTCTGTTACTGGATCTCCATTTGCTCAAAAGAGAGCAGTGTCCCCCTCCAAATCTGCATGTCTGAAAGCATTCCTGTAGGTTCATTGTATGGGTCTTTGCATTTTACTTAGACTTAGCAAAAATCAGGTGTAGTCTTTCCTGAAAACAAAAGTGACCATTGTTTTTAATCAACTGCAGGGTGTTTGAAGATGTGAAATATTTAGGGTCCTGAGTCCATTCCAGATTCAACATTGGGAAAGAATGAGAAAGCTGAAGCCTGGGGCAGGCTCTGTGTGCAGAAACCGTGGGCTCTCACCCTCCTCTCCATAGCAGCATTGTAAACAAAACCCCATTTGTAAGGAGCACGTCCCAGCTGAGCTTGTAGTTATGGGGGCAAGGTTTGTGCAGTGGTGGGGCATGGAGCTGGAGATTGGGGGCTTCCTTACTGGTTCATATATACTGGCCCTTCTCTTTTCTCTCAAGTCTCAGCTCTTTTAAGATTCAGAAAATAATGCAAAATGCTTAAGATTTCTGAAATTCTTGGCCTTGTAGACTTGACTGCATAAAAGAGCCAGGATTTTCAGGCTGGCCATTTCAGAATCAGCCACTTCCCACTTCCTGATTCATAGCTTCCAAGATTTGTAATGCCTGTAGACTTTTTTCTCTTTTGCTTAAAAGCGGCCATTGAAAAAAAAAATAAATAGCAAAATCCCTATCCCAGAAGCTCTACTTCCTGTTGTTGCACTATTGAGATCTAAAAAATAGCTTTGCAAGTTTAGGCTCTTGTTTGGGTTATTTCAATGGAATTATTGAGATCTTTTTGTTTGGACAGGCGGTTTGAAGGCGATAAGTGGAAAGAACTGCAGTTTAATCAGCACAGAAATGCAGAGGCTAAAATTGATGTTCTTTCTTAGCTTTATAGTGTGTATATTAATGTAATCCAAGCAATAGTGAGTTGCTTAGCCAGGGTGCACAGACATTTTCCACAATGCCAATTGCTTCCCTCATAATGCTTAATGTTTATTTTTAAAGGACATATTTGGGCACAAGTTTCATTTTTGCCTGTAAAAGAAATGGGAATATTTATGATTCTTGCAACAAAGGGGAAAGATCCAAAGTAACCAAGAGAATGGTGGACTGGCAGTTTTCATGTTTTCCTGCAACTCTTTTCATAAATAAAAGTGTAGGTGAGGCTGGGCACCATGGGTCACGCCTGTTATTCCAATACTTTGGGAAGCCGAGGCAGGCGAATCACCTGTGGTCAGGAGTGATTCGCCTGCCTGGAATCAGCCTGGCCAACATGGTAAAACACCACCTCTGCTAAAAAATACAAAAATTAGCCAGTGTGGTGGTGTGTGCCTGTAGTCCCAACTACTCAGGAGGCTGAGGCAGGAGAATCACTTGAAACCTGCAAGGTGGAGGTTACATTGAGATGGCACTGCACTCTAGTCTGAGCGATAGAGCAAGGCTCCGTCTATAAATAAATAAATGTGGGCCAGCGCAGGGGCTCATGCCTGTAATCCCAGCACTTTGGGAGGCTGAGGCGGGCAGATCACCTGAGGTCCAGAGTTTGAGACCAGCCTGGCCAACATGGTGAAACCACGTCTCTACTAAAAATACAAAAATTAGCCAGATGCAGTGGTGTACACCTGTAATCTCAGCTACTTGGGAGGCTGAGGCAGGAGATTCGCTTGAACCTGGGAGGCAGAGGTTGCCGTTAGCCAAGATTGCACCATTGCATTCCAGCCTGGGCAGCAAGAGAGAAACTCCGTTTCCAAAAAAAAAAAAAAAAGAAAAAAAGATGTAGGTTAGCAGAAATGCCTAAAGTTCAAATACTTTCGTGCTAAACATTGTATTTCTTCTCTTTGAAAATTCTGGTTTCATTCGTGACGAGAGTCACAAAATTTTGAGAAACACAAAAACCCTTCCAGCTTTATAGGATGATAATGTCTTGTCCGCTCAAATAGTTCTGACTTGGGTTAATTCATTTTGGTCCAAGAATCATTTTATTTGTGGTGAATGGATTTTTTTTCCTCCTAAATACAGGTTCCCAGAAAGTTGAAGTAGCATATCTGGTGATACTTGATCAGCAATTTTGTAAGGATAAACACAAATGTTTCTGGGTGAGATTTCTAATGTCCAGCCTCTGCTGTGTAACTCAGTAAGTCTTCTTTGGAGACGCTAGCCTGGACTGTCACATGAGAGCATCTTTTTATTTTATTTTACTTTTTTAAAGAAATGAGGTCTTGCCTTGTTACCCTGGCTAGGAGTGCAGTGGTATGATCATGGCTCACTGCAGCCCTTGAACTCCTGGGCTCAAGTGATCCTTCTGCCTCAGCCTTCCAAGCAGCTGAGCTGATAGACATGAGATGCTATGCCACTTCGCATTCTCGGGGATTATTGTAGAGCTCCTTTGGAGCACACATGGCTTTATGCTCTATAGCTAATGGATATACTGGCATGTCAGCGACACTGTGTATCGTTACACTATTTGGTTAATTGATGTACTGGTGGCATAGTCATCTTCTGGAGGCTCTTGTTTGCATACTTCTCCTCTTAATGGCGGACTGGCGGTTGTACAGTAAATAGATGATCATTCTCTGTTTTACCTTTCCTCGGCTGCTCTTCTAGTAGGAAAATAACAGCTCTCTTAGCTGTAGTCTTCTAGAGGCGCTCTCAGTAATAGAAATGGAAAGAAAAGACTCAAATCCCTGGGCAGTGACTTTTTAGTTGTTTTGTTTGTTTTTAAAAGCACAGAGACTTAACTCTTAGCAGCGTTACAGATCATCTTTGAAAACACCTGCACTTGCATTGAATGGGGCTGTGACCGCTGGATTCCCCCATGCTGGGTACATATTCTGCAGTCACAGACACTCCTGGCCTCACCTTTGGCAGTGAAGGAATCTTCCCAATTTCTGCTGATGGTGTAGTGCTCTTGGGAGCTGAGTGCTCTGGATGAGCAGATGGGCAACTGCTTTTTAAGCGTGCTGTTCATTCTGCGAAATAGTTATCGTGCAAATACCTGATAAGCACCAGGTCTGTGCCAGGCTCTGTATTTTGCATGTCTGAAGCCAGCATCTGTTTCCCTCTGGAAATCTAGCAAGTTCCTTTTTCTCCTCCTCCAGTAAACTTTCCACAAAAAGATTGGGAAAAAATGTACAGCCATGTTTCTCTTGTCTAGTGAAGTTGTCTTAAGGATTTAGAAAAGATTCATTGGCAGAGTGAATGAGAGGTAGCTTCTGAATAGTTGAAATGTTAATGCTATCTGTAAGTTCTGGAAAATTTGTGTCTTTAAAAATCATAGCGATAAAGTCTCAGGAGAGTGGGAGATATTTTAAAATAATTACCAGAAATCTGATTGTTGCACTGAAACAGGATTCGTTATCAAATCATGATTAGACCTACTCAAAAGGCAAAACTACAGTGGTCATGATTGCTTTACATAAGATTTTGGAGGAGAAACAAACCTTGAGGACTCTGTGCTGAGTGAAAGGAGCCAGTCACCAAAGGACAAATCCTGTAAGAGTCCCCTTCTGTGCAGTCCCTAGAATAGGCAAGTCCATGGAGACAGTGGTAGAATGAGGCTGCCAGGGACTGGGTGGGGAAGGGCAGGGGGAGTCGGTGTTTCATGGGCAGAGAGCTTCAGTGTGGAAAGTTGAGAAAGTTCTGGAGAGAGATGATGGTGAAGGTTACCCAACAACGTGAAAGAACTTAACACCACCACGGAAGTGAACACCGCAATGTGACCAAATGGTAACTCTGATGTTCTGTGTTTATTTGATTTTATTAGTACCCTGGAACTTAATACAGTAAAATATCAACTCATCACCTAAGGGGGAAAAAAAAGTTAGCTCTGTGAAAGCAAGGGAACTGTGTTCACTCTTGAATGCCTGATACCTGCATATGGTGGATGTTCTACAAATGTACTAAAGAAATGGAGGTCTTTAGAGTTCCAAGATCAGTATCATAACGCTAGGCTTCCTCGTCCTTCCAGTTACTTCCGTTCCAGAGAGCCCATTGCTTCCTGTATGTGAGGTCTATAGAGTGCGTTAAGATGGCTCTTACTGATTCAACAGTCACGTGGACACATAGCACTAGAATGACATCACATATTTGACCTGTTTAAAAGTAATGTGCAGCTATGATGAACACTGAACCTTTGCTGAGGAACACATTTGCCTGCTGCCTGACACTACAAGTATTTTATTGTGTGTGTTGCTTTTTCAAATTATAATAGTAATGATTATTGGGGAAAATTAGAAAATAGTTTTCTGTCTCTGTCTATAAAAGAAAAATAAAAATTGTCCTTAATCTCAAGGTAACCATTGTTAATATTTTGTTGTTATTTTCGTGAGGTTTTTTTCCACCTAAACTTGTATGTGTATCTATATATTTTTTAAAAATAAAATAATTAGTATATTACATCTACAACTTTTTAAATCTCATTTTCCCATTTAGCATCATATTGTGAATTTCTGCCTACACATTATATCTTTATCACTTGGAATATGATCTTTAATGAAATTATTAAAATTATTCTAAAAATAGTCAATTTAGGAATTTTACAATTTTTTTTTTTTTTGAGACATAGTCTCACTTTGTCACCCAGGCTGGAGTACAGTGGTGTGATCTCAGCTCACTTCAATCTCTGCCTCCCAGGTTAAAGCAGTTCTACCTGAACCTCCCAAATGGTTGGGACTGCAGGTGCATGCCACCATGCCTGACAAATTTTTGTATTTTTAGTAGAGAGGGGGTTTTGCTATTTTGGCCAGGCTGATCTTAAACTTCTGACCCCCAGTGATCTGCCAACCTCAGCCTCCAAAAGTGCTAGGATTACAGGCGTGAGCCACTGTGCCCAGCCCATTCTACGATTTTGACCATTAAAAATAGTGTGATAAAATCATTGTATATTTTTGTTAATATGCTACTCTGATTAATTCTTTGGGCTAGATTCCTAAAAGTGGAAAGTAAGGAATAAGAATTGTGTAAGTGTGCATGATCCTAGATAAATATTGCAAAAATATTTTGCAGTAAACCTTTAGTTTCAGCTTCCAGAAGCAGTGCCTGTCACCCATACTCCACCAGAATTGTACACAAATTGAGCCTTGCAATTTTAGCATTTAAAAAGTTACCATTTTAATATAGAGTAAGTCACTTTATTATATTTAATTCTCATTAAGTTCATACACAAGTCAAAATCAGTTAATCATGCATATTGATTTCTTGTTTTTCTTTTAATTCTTTAATACTTCTAAAATTTATTTGTACTTAAGTAAGTTACCTTCTCCTGTTGACGATACAGTTTCCCCACATTGTGCTGTCGTTTTCTTCACTGGATTATCTTTCAATATGTTATATTAGAGGCTCTATTTTTTTTTTTTTTTTTTTTTGAGACAGAGTCTCACTCTGTTGCCCAGATTGGAGTGCAGTGTCATGATCTCTACTCACTGCAGCCTCTGCCTCCCTTTTTCAAGCGATTCTACTGCTTCAGCCTCCCAGGTAGCTGGGATTACAGGCATGCACCACCACACCCCGCTAGCTTTTTAAAAATATTTTTAGTAGAGATGAGTTTTCCCCATGTTGGCCAGGCTGGTCTTGAACTCCTGGCCTCAGGTGATCCTCCCACCTTGGCCTCCCCATGTGTTGGGATTACAGACATAAGCCACCGTGTCCAGCCTAGAGGCTCTATTTTAAAGCTGCCTTTTTTCACTGATCTGCCTTCTGTTTGTGGTAAAATCATTTTGTCTTAAACATTGTAGCTTCATTATACATGTTAATATCTTCTAGGAAGAATCCCCACTCAGGTTAAAAAAAGTGAAGCACCATTACTTCAGGTGAACTTTGTGTGTTCGTATGTTGTTTTGTTTTCGCAATTCTCCGATACCCGTTCAAAAAAGAAAACAAAAATCCATTAGATTTTGATTGTGATTGTTAATCACTTTAGGGGAAAACATTTCCATATATTTGAATTACTCATTCAAGGTCATTTTGTGTTTCTCCATGTACTCAACTTTTATCTGTCTATGAAGAAATCACTGAAGGTCGTGGAGGTTGTATACGTTTCCTTTTGGGTTATTCCTGGTTAATGAACACTTTTTGCTAACGTAGGACTTTTTATTTCCCATTGCTTCTTTTATATTTTTAATTTATTTTTCAAATAAAAAAAATATTATTTTCTGAGACAGGGTTTTGCCCTGTTACCCAGGCTAGAGTGCAGTGGTGCAATCGTAACTCACTTCAGCCTTGATTTCCCAGGCTCAAGTGATCCTCCACATCAGTCTCGCGAGTAGCTGGGATGAATGGTATGCGCCACCATGCCTGGCTAAATTTCTTCTTTTTCTTTTTTCTTTTTTTGTCTGACAGTGCCTCGCTCTGTTGCCAGGCTGGAGTGCAGTGGTGCGATCTCGGCTCACTGCAGCGTCTGCCTGCCAGGTTCAAGCTTCTCCTGCCTCAGCTTCCTGAGTAGCTGGGACTACAGGTGTATGCCACCACACCTGGCTAATTTTTGTATTTTTAGTAGAGATGGGGTTTCACCATGTTGGCCAGAATGGTCTTGATCTCTTGACCCCATGATCTGCCCACCTTGGCCTCCAAAAGTGCTGAGATTACAGGTGTAAGCAACAAAAGCAAAACTCCCTCTCAAAATAATAATAATAGTTTTTCAGTTGATTCTCCTGATTTTTCTGTGCTGAGAATCATTGATGACAAATAAGGATAATTTGGTCTCCATTTTTCTGGTACAAAATATGTCTTTATTCACCATCAGGAATATAAATTCCATTTATATTCCTGATGGTGAATAAAGACATATTTTGTCGTTTAGGAATGTAAATGGCTGAAAACAACTGAAAGCCTGCCTAATAAGGGCATAAGCCGACAGGGGCTGACTTTTCTAAAGTTGAGGCAGTCTTGAGGGAAGGAGTCTGTGACTGCTGTGAGGTGCTCAAAGAGGGTGTGAGGACCAGGCTCCTGGCTTTGGTTTCTTCATCCTTAGCCGGTGGCTTTTGTCCTCATGATCACAAGAGGACTTCCAGGAATTATATCTGTTTCAGGCAGAAGTGGGAAGAGATGTAGACAAAAGGCAAAAAGGCAGAATAACAGGTCAGCAAGTGCTGCTCAGCCAGCAGCCCCCGCTTTTCGTTGGCCAGAACTGAGTTGCAGGCAGCTGGCTAGAAGGTGGGAGGTGGAAGTGGGTGTGGCTAGTGGGTTGGACATGAGGGCTGGGCTAACCAAGCAGGGTTGGTCATAGGGTCTTGCCTCCTTGGCCTGTGCATCCAGATGGTCACATGTTGATCACGGGCATATTTGCCCTTCTTTGTATTAATGATAATGCCTCTATATTTCTCAATACATAAGACATATTTTGGTTTAAGAGAGGTTTTCATCATGTTGAAGAATTATCGGTCTTGTTTTCATGGATGATTTATTAGGGATGGGTGTTAAATGTTAACAGATGTCATTTTGGCATTCACTTGGATTCAGATGTCGTTATACCTATTAATGTGGTGTAGGAATAGATTACCTAGTAGTAATCCCTCCTCAAATTCCTGGGTTAAACTATTTTTGGTTTTGGTGGGTGGCTGTCTAAATTCCTAATTAAATATAGTTTGCTAACATATTCAGATTTTTAAATCTGATTTTAAATGAGATAGCTTTACAGTTCTCTTTATATGCATTCTTTTCCAGATTTCGCTGTCAGGCTTAGGCTAGTTTTGTAAAATGAATTAATGACTTTCCTTTTTACCTTCTTCTCTGTGACAGTTTTTATAGTGTGGCAATAAACTGTCCTTTGAAGGTTTGGAACAACTCACTTGTTAAATGTTTGGAGGCTGACACTTTAAAGAAAAACGAATAGTTTTCTGGCCGGGTATGGTGGCTCATGCCTGTAATCCCAGCCTTCTGGGAGGCTGACGTGGGTGGATCATCTGAGGTCAGGAGTTGGAGACCAGCCTGGGCAACATGGTGAAACCCTGTCTCTACTAAAAATACAAAAATTAGCCAGGCATGGTGGCACACACCTGTAACCCCAGCTACTTGGGAGGCTGAGGCAGGAGAATTGCTCCACCCAGGAGGCAGAGGTTGCAGTGAGCCAAGATCACACCACTACACTCCAGCCTGGGTGACAGAGTGTGACTCCTTCTCAAAAACAAAACAAAACAAAACAAACAATGAAAAAAAAACAACTTTTTTTTTTTTTTTTTTTTTTGGCTTCAGTGCAGTGGTACAATCTTGGCCCACATCAGCCTTGACTTTCCAATCTCAAGCAGTCCTCATACCTCAAGTCTCCCTGGTAGCTAGGACCACAGGCACTTGCCACCACAACCTGCTTTATTTGTTTGTTTGTTTTGTAGAGATGGAGTTTTCCTATGTTGCCCAGGCTGGTGTAGAACTACTGGGCTCAAGTGATCCACCTGCCTTGGCTTCCCAAAGAGCTGGGGTTATAGGTGTGAGCCACCACGCCTGGCCTATAAAAATGGCTAGATTTTGAATAGCTTTAGAAAAGTCTTTCATTGATACTGGTCTGTTCTAGGCTTCCGGTTCATCCTGATTCTTGTCTGATTGCTTGTTTTTTTATTTTTTTGGATACAGTATTTCGCTATGTGGCGCAGGCCGGAGTACAGTGGCATGATCATGGCTTACTGTAGCCCCAACCCACTGGGCTCAAGTGATCCTCCGACCTCAGCCTCTGGGGGACCCATACCTTGCTGATTTTTATTTTTTGTAGAGACGGAGTCTCACTGTGTTGCCCGTGCTGGTTTTGAACTCCTGGGATCAGGCGGTCCTCCTGCTTTGGTCTCCCAAAGTGTTGGGATTACAGTCAGGAGCCACCATGCTGGCCTTCTGGTTCTTTTAAAAATCAATTTTGGTAATTTAATAATTTCCAGTAAGTCACTTAAAAATTATAGCTTAGTTGTGTGTTGTATTTTCTGTGTGGTGGTATTCCCTCTGTATCTGTTTTCTCAGATTTTTTTTAGTTGCTTTTCTCTTTTCATGTTTATTAGACCTGCCAGAGCTGTGCTTATTCTATGTCCCCTTCCATATCCAGAATTAATTGTAGTCATGCTCTGCATAACATTTTGGTCAACGGTGGACCCCATCTATAAGAGTAGTCCCGTTAAGATTAGAATGGAGCTGAAACATTGCTGTCCCCTAGGGATACCATAGAGGTTGTGGTGCAAGGCATTACTCACATGTTTGTGGTGATGCTGGTGTAAACCTACTGTGACTCCAGTCAGATAAAAGTGTAGCACATACAATCGTGTATGGTGCCTAATATGTGATAATAAACAACCATGTTACTAGTATATGTATTTACTATACTGTATTTGTGTTATTTTAGGGTACACTCCTTATACTTACTAAATACAGAATTAGTTGTAAAATAGCCTCAGGCAGGTCGTTCAGGAGGTATCCAGAAGGCATTGTTATCATAGGAGATGATGGCTAAATGTGGGTTACTGCCCCTGAAGACCTTCAGGTGGGACCAGTTGTGGAGGTGGATGACAGTGACATGGATGATCCCGACCCTGATCCCCTAGGCTAACGTGTGTGTTTGTGTCTTAGTTTTTAACAAAAAAGTTTTAAAAAATATAAACAAATTAAAAATAGAAAAAATTATAGCATAAGAATATACAGAAAATTTTGTACAAGAATGAAACTTGTAGAAAAATAAAGTTTGTAACAAGGTAAAAAAGTTATAGTTAAGCTAAGGTTAATTTACAATTGAAGAAAAAATTTTTTTGAGATGGAGTCTCACTCTGTTGCCAGACTGGAGTGCAGTGGCATGATCTCGGCTCACTGCAGCCTCCGCCTCCTGGGTTCAAGTAATTCTGCCTCAACCTCATGAGTAGCTGGGACTACAGACGCATGCCACCTGGGCTTAAGCAGTTCTCCTGCCTCAGCCTCCTCAAATAGCTGGAACTACAGACTTGTGCCACCACTCCCGGCTAATTTTTGTTTTTCAATTTTTTTGTAGACATGGGATCTCACTGTATTGCCCAGGCTGGTCTTGGACTCGGCATCAAGCTGTTCTCCCTCCTTGGCCTCTAAAGTGCTGGGATTACAGGTGTGAGTCTGGCCACGTGTACTAGTTGTTTTTTTTTTTTTAAACCCTTCATACTATATATTTATTGTACCTTTTCTATGTTTAGGTATGTTTAAATACACACATACTTACATTGCGTCACAGCTGCCTGCAGTATTCAGTGCAGTAACACACTGCACGTTTGCAGGTTGGTAGCCTAGGAGCATAGGAGGCTATGCCATGTAAGTAGACTCTGTGATCACACAATGATGAAATCACCTCTGTGCATTTCTTAGAATGCATCCCCGTCATTAAGTGATATGAAACTGCTTCTTTAAGCCTCCATGGCACTTCGGTTATGTTAGGATTCTGTCTGTTTATGATTCTGCTTTGCTGATCAGTTGTGACATCTTGAGGGTAGATGCTGTATCTTCTTCCTGCCTGTACCTTGTTTCACATGTCTACCTGGCACATGACACACACCTTGTTGTTCTTGCTTCTCTGCTGTGTCTTTGCATTCACCACCAACTACTCTGATATTTTTTAGGAAGTTTTCATTGATTGCCGTCTTGTGCAGTGGATATTGGTAATGGGCAGCCTTATGGAGAGGAAAATGCTTGCCTATTTGGGTTCATTAAAATGGGTAGTTCAAGGATAAACCTCTAAATTGAGGGAGTACTGTAATTTGCTGGATATGTGAGCCATAGAAGATGCCTTGGATGGCATCTGATGTTTCCTGGCTGCAGGGATGGAGGCAGCAGACCCTCCTGCTTGGGGTGATTGGATGCCATCCCTGTAGGGGGCTTATGCTCCAATCTGAGGACTGTTCTTGGGGGAGCTATGACATGGCTTTCATAAAAACTCTGCGGACTTTTACCCTGTGTATTCATAAGTTAGTGGGTTTCATTCAAAAATTCTGTTCGTATCTCTGCTTTGGGCTTATGCTTGAATTTAGGGTTGTCTCTGGTGTCATTTGAATTATGGTTTGCTATGTGTGGTTGAGGAGATGGTCACTCTTCAGGATGGGTGGGTGGAGGGGAGAAATGCTTTGATTTCTGTTAGGTCATGTGAAATCAATGTGGCATGTGGATGGGGTCCTTGTATTTTTCCTTTTGAGCTTAGTGATTTTCTATGTAAGGTGATTAGGAAGGAATTCACCACCCTTAGGCCCCCAGGCGTAGGGTCTTTCTAGGGGTAGGACTCGTGAATGAACAGTAGGGTGGGTGGCGCAGAACCGTTGAAACCTCCAGGGTCTGCCACCATTATTTGGTCACAGGAAGCGTTCAGGGGTGAACTTGTTTGAGATGATTTTGAGTAACTTCCGTCTCCTAAATCGTATCGGGAGTTTTTGGTCTCCTAGGTTATCTGAGTTGTTTACCAGGAGGAGCCAGGAAGGTACCAGGAGAAAGATGACTGCCCCTCTCATGTTGGCTGAGGGTGTTCCTGTAAAGTGAGCTAGTGTCCCTTTTAGGGCCCATGGAGACCAACCTTTACACTGAAGAAGCATATCCATGCTCTGGGATGTTTTCATGGGGAAAAGTGTCTGACGTAATTATAAAAGGAGTCTTTCTCTTTAAATACTGTAGCGGATTTAAAAATATTGGAGGTTTAATTGAAGAGCTTGTCTACATTTTTACATTTTCCCTAGGCATACAAAAACTAATGTGTTTCTCTGTCGCCTAGGCTGGAGTGCAATGGCATGATCTCAGCTCATTGCAGCCTCTGCCTCCCGGTTTCCAGTGATTCTCCTGCCTCAGCCTCCCGGGTAGCTGGGATTATAGGCAGGTGCCACCACACCCCACTAATTCTTGTATTTTTAGTAGAGACTGGGTTTCACCATGTTAGCCAGGATGGTCTTGGTCTCTTGACCTTGTGATCCGCCTGCCACAGCCTCCCAGAGTGCTGGGATTACAGGTGTGAGCCACCGTGCCTGACCTTGCTTTTACTGCCTTATTTGGGTCTCAAATGTGATAAGTGGTTATACTTTCCTTGGTATGCATTTCAGTTGGAGCAGGCTCCCAGGCACCAATTCTCTCCCCAGAGGTGATTAACCCCTCATATCAGTGACCTCCCTACCTCACAGTGTATGTCGCATGCACTGCTAGTTATTCTGATTACACAGTGCTGAGATTATTTTCTCTCCCTTTCTCCTTCTATTGTTGTAGGGATTCTTTAAGGGCAGGAAGCATATTCTTTGTTTCCGTAGGATCTGACAAAGTGCATGGCATAAGTAGGTGTTCATCAAAAGAGGTGGAATAGGGTTGATATCAAAGGTTTTAGGACAGATCTGACTGGTTTGGGTGTGTGATACAGTGCTTTAGCAGATACAGTGCTTTTCGACGGATGCACCTCTGGGATTCCTCAAGTGGTCTGGCTGTTTATTTTAGGATTCTAAAAGTGAAGCATTCTGTTCCGAGTCTTTCACAATCTGATGTTCTCCAATTCTGTTAATTCTCCTTTACTTCCATAATTGGGGGCTGTTCCTGCTCGGAAGCCTGGGAAGTTGCTGGGAATTCTCCTGGGCTTTGCAAGGGGACTTTTGCTGGTGTGGGCATTGCCCAGTTGTGTTACAACTTGTTTATAGCCATTGGTTTTTAAGGGATGAGGTAATCTTAGTTCAGCTTATTGTAATACATGACAGTTTTGTTTATTGAGAAAATCATTGTTGAAGTTCTTCAGATGCTAGGGATGTTATGAATTGCAGTCAAGTGGGTATCCTTTTATATAAGTGGATCTGACAAGCCCATTTCGCAACCACATCTCATCAGTCACAGTTAGATGGCAAGGTTTATTGTTTAAAGTTTTCCTTTTTTCTTTTTTAAGTTGGGAAAGGAAGACAGATGGTTTCAGAAGCCAAGAAAGGGCACAAAGACATGAATATTTGGAAATCTGGAATAATTCACCATTCTTCTTAATTTCTTCTGATCTCTGAGACACTGAGGCAGCTGTTAATTGAATCACTTGTTCACAATATTTGAGATGTAATGAAATGTGAGTGTGCTAACCACCTGGCGGTGTAGATTTTGGGATCCTCCTGGAGGCTCAGTAGGGCTGCCCTGAGTGATAGTAGTCTTCTCCAGCTGGGCCTCTGAGCTGGACCACATGCCCATGCTGAGTCTCAGTCCAACCCTCAGCCAGATGTTAAATCCCTTTGGACATGTCACAGCCTCAACATGTCACAACTTTAAACATTCAGATTTTAAAAAGGTAAGGAAATGATCTCCTCGTGAGACAGCTTCTGCCTAAAAGATAAAAGCTTCTAAGACATAAACTCTGAGTTATGAGCTACTTGCAATTTTCATAGTTTTCAGTTTTTAGCTCTGGCAGCCTTTCTGATAGTCTTGAATATGTTTATCACAGCTGGAAAAATGTTTTATTGTCATCTTTGTTTATCATAATATGCCACCTACTCTGGTGGTGTCTTACAGCTGTAGCTCTGTGATTTTTTTTTGGTTTGTTTTATGCTTGCTAATGGTAGAGTTGGGGTGTGGGAGCTGATGAATATAAATTGATACCTAGAAATTGAAATAGGAAGAAAAGATGTATTCAGCCAGTACTCTTTCCAGGTTATAGCTAAACGTCAGTTGGCAACCTCCACGCTGTGGTTTATTGAATAACACTTAATACTTAGCATAGCCCTCAGTGAAGATCTTCTATGGCCTTTTCTGAATGTTATACAAACATAACTAAAGCTTATCCAGATGAGGACAGGGACCTTTCTTTCCTTCCTTTTAAATGGAGCAAAATTTGGCCACTGGGATGCTGCAGATAAGAGAGTAGAAGTAGAAAGGCAGTCAGTGGGAGACCCTGTATGTGCTGAGAGAGCACGTGTGGGATTTGGCTTCAGGAAGTCTGGGCTTGCATTCTATCCAGCACTGATAACTTAGTGAGTGTGATTTGGAGCAAATTAGTCTCCCTGAGCTTCAGGATGTTTGTAACTTTGTGAGGAGTCTGACCCTGCAGTGTAGGCTCCCTCTATATAGACATTTCTTCTTCCTTTTCCTTTCTTTTTGGTTTGTTTTTTGAGACTGTCTTGCTCTCTAACCACAGCAGGAATGCAGTGGCATGGTTACGGCTTAGTGCAGCCTCAGCTTCCCAAACTCCAGGGATCTTCCTGCCTCAGCCTCCCGAGTAGCTTGAATCACAGGTGTGTGCCATCACACCTGGCTGATTTTTAACATTTTTTGTAGAGATGGGCTCTTACTATGTTGCCCAGGCTGCACTCACACTCCTGGACTCAAGCAGTCCTCTCACCTCAGCCTCCCAAAGTTCTGGGATTACAGAAGTGAGCTACCGTGCCTGGCTGGAACTGTTGGCTTTTAACAAGAATGATGCTGTTTGCATTTTTAGTCATGTGACCATAATTCCTGGAAAGTGGACGGACACTTTCCATCCACTTTGGATGGTAGATTTTGAGTTCTTTAGATGCCTAGGATTGGCTTCATGTGGGTTCTTACTGGGGCTGTAACTTACTAGAGAACAAACCCCAACTTCTGCTTAGTTACTTAGTCTGGGGAGGTTAATAATGATCCAGGGCACCAGCTTCCCAGTGGGTTTTCATCTTCAGTCTCCTCCAGCCCACTCTGCTCCCTGTTACGCAGCCGGGCACCTCTTCCTCTCTGTCCCTCTTTGTTCTGCCCTTTGGTATCTTCCCAGTGGCTCCTTCCACAATTGGCTCAGACCATGTGTATATCTGCTTTTTGTCCAGGGTCCCTCCAAAGATGCCTCTGTGGGCTGGGCCCCTGGTGGTGCTTCCTCCAGATAACTGTTGAAGATGGAACAAGAGTGTGCAAGAACACTGGCATGCTTCTGGTGTTCAGGTCTAGCAGCAGGCCCCAGGCACCAGCAGCTTGCCACTCCTGCACCCCAGGTAGCCTGATGACCCAGGCTTGGAACCGCAGCATCCTTGGATGGTGTGGCAGCTGTCAGTGTCTGAAACAATTTTGAACTTTACCTTAGGGTGGTGTCAGACAGCAGCTCTTGAGGCTTCTTAAAAGAATTTTCTTAAAGTACATGTTCTGTGGCATTGAGTACATTCACATTGTTGTGCAACTGTCACCACCATCCATCTCTAGAACTTGTTCATCTTCCCAAACTGAAGCTCCATATCCACTAAACAACTTCCCATTGCTTTTTTCTCTAGCCCCTGGCAACCACCATTCCGCTTCCTGTCTAAATTTCACTGTCTAGATACCTCATGTAAATGGAATCATATATTTGTCCTTTTGTGACTGGCTCACCGTATGAGCATAATGTCCTCAAGGTTCATTCAGGTTGTAGCATGTGTTAGAATCTCCTTCCTTCTTAAGGCCCAATAATATTTAAATAATAAATGTATGTGTGACAGATTGAACATTTATATAACGTTCATTACTACGTGGTACATATGCTTCTCCACTTGTCTGTCTATGAACACTTGAGTCGCTTCCACCCTTTGGCTACTGTGAATAACATGGCTATGATCATGGATATACAAATATTTCTTGAAGGCTTTCATTTCAGTTCTTTCAGGTATATACCCAGAAGTGGAATTGCTGGATCATAGGGCAGTTCTATTCTTAATTTTTTGAGGAACCACTATACTGTTTTCCATATAGACTGCATAAGAGTTCCAATTTTTCCACATCCTTGCCAACATTTTTTTTATTTTTTGTTCTTTTTTTTATTTTTTATAGTAGCCATTCATTCTAATGGATATAAAGTAGTATCTCATTGTGGTTTTGATGGCACTTTTGAGTTTTAGCAAATATCAGTGAAGTATTTCATTATTCTTTTTTTTTTTTTCCTGACAGACAGGATGTCACTTTGTTGTCCAGGCTGGAGTGCAGTGATGTGATCATAGTTTACTGCAGCCTCAACCTCCTTCAGCTCACATGATGCTCCCACCTAAGCCTCCTGAGTAGCTGCGACTACGTGCCTGTGCCATCACTCCTGGCTAATTTTTAAGTTTTTGTAGAGATGGGGTCTTGGTATGTTTTCTAGGCTGGTGTCAAAGTCCTAGCCTCAAGCAGTTCTTCCACCTGAGCGTCCCGAAGTGCTGGGATTATAGGCATGAGCCACTGTGCCTGGCCTGTTTAAACTTTCTGTGGGTACAAATTCACTTAAAAGCTGAAGGGTTTGTTTATTTTGAGGTGAAGACTCGCTCTCTTGCTCAGGCTGGAGTGCAATGGCACAATCTCGGCTCACTACAGCCTCTGCCTCCCGAGTTCAAGTGACTCTCCTGCCTTAGCCTCCCGAGTAGCTGGGACTACAGGCATGTGCCACATGCCCAGCTAATTTTTGTATTTTTAATAGAGACAGGGTTTCACTATGTTGGCCAGCCTGGTCTCGAACTCCTGACCTCATGATCTGCCCTCCTCAGCCTCCTAAAGTGCTGGGATTATAGGTGTGAGCCACAGCTGAAGGTTTTGAAAGGAGAAGAAGCCTGTGAAAAAACCTGAAGGTTTTGGGAAGAGGAGGAGGAAGAGGAAGAGAGGGAGCATGTGAACAAGAGCAGCTGATTTCCTCCTTGTCATTCATTTGCCCAGTGTTTCCTAAGCACTCACTATTTCTCAGACCTGTGCTGGTTTGGCCCTTGTGAAAGACAGAAAATAAGTGCAATGCAGTTCCAGCTGCCTATGGGATCACAGTCCAGCAGTTGAGTGAGTGTCTAAACTTGAGGAGAAATGAGTGCAGTCGGGGTCCTGTGGCAGTGAAGGGGTAAGTCTGCATCCAGGCAAGTGTTAAAGGCCTGGCCTAGAAAAGATGGGTGTTTTCATGGAAGAAGTTGCTGGGAAGCATGTGTACCCAGTGTCTTGGAGTCTAGCAACCTCACTTGGCTCCATGTCTTGTCCTTGGTGGAGGAATATCTGTAGCTGAGACTGCATGTATTGACACATGTAAAAATCACAGAGTCTTAGGCCGTTTAAGGAAATTGGATTTTCCCTGGAAGGCACAGGGAGCCTTTGAAGGACTTAAAGCAGAAGAATGGGCACTGTCAGGTTTGTGGTTTGGAAAGTCTGTCTTGGTAGTAGGGTGGAGGGTGCACTGTAGAGGGTTAGACCAGGGTCCAGCCCCCAGCCAGATGCTGTGTGGTAACCAGCGGGGGAGAGAGGTGGTAGTGTTCGAAACCAGGACTTGGCATAGAAGTCATAGCATCCCCAGGTTATCATTGTGTCATTAGTGGTTTAGTTTGGGTAAGAAATAAAGCTCTTGAAAGTGACCAGCTCTATAGCTCTCTGTCTCTCTTTATCTTCAGAGTTTCGTCTTTGCCATCTCTGGCAAAAGTTACTTACCTCTTTGCTGGAAGCGGAGCTCTTCATGATTGCCAGCCCCTGTTTGGTAGTGGTCCTGGAATGCCTGTGGAAATGGGATACCTGGTGCCATTCACTTGGTGGCTTTGCTCTTGAACTGCCATGGTGTCTTGTGGTCTGTGGTTTGTAGCATGGAACAGAGGCTGCTGGGTGGGGAGTTTGAGTCCCAGTGATTGAGGCCCGGTGCCTGCCTGCACCTTATTGAAGGAAGGACATGGTGGCTTCTCAGTGTGCTCTCTGGTGATCTGAACCTAGATTCTTGTTTCACGGATAGGGCGCAGGGTTTTGGATTAAGCCCTGGCCAGCCTTGGCCCGAGTTCATAGTGTCAGTAGTATAGTTCTCTCTTCTCTTCTCCCATCACCCCCTTCTCTCCCCCTCCCCTTCTGTCGCACTCTTCTACTCTCCCTCCTCTCTCTGCCTCTCTCTTTCACTCCCACCCACACACTCTCTCTCTCCCCCTCCTTCCCCACTGTCTCTCTTCGACTCACCACACAACATACACCTGTGTGTATGTGTGAAGGCACTGTTATTACATGTGTGTACCTTTGCACAGCGTTGGCACGTATGGGAATGCTATTATAATGCTTTTGTTGGGGGTCAGCACTAACCACTGCTGAGTGTGCTACATGTTTTCTAGAAACATCCTGCTCGGCAGCATGAGATGAGAGCTCTCTACCCTGCCATTAACTAGTGGGAGAACTTTGAGAAAGTCACCCAGTTGCTCTAGTCCTCATTTTTAAAATCTGTACAATGGTATCACAGATGTTTATAGCTCAGGACTAGTTGATTAGGGTCTGTGACTCAAAAGACCCTGTCAATGGGTTCAAAGGACCTTTGGAAATGGCATACAAAACTCTTTGTATTTTTTTTGAGAAAGGGCCCAGCTTTTTATCAGACTTCTTGAGAAATTCAGGACCTAAAAAATAAACTATGATTAATCTTGGAGGCCTCTTTTTACGCAGTATGCTTAGATTCATCAGTATCTGCATGTGGACGGCCTTTCAGATGACCTGATGTTTCTCCGCCTCCTCCTGTGTGGTGGGTGACGACTTTGGCTGCCCAGATGTTAACATCAAGTAAGCAGAAGCTCAGTGTTAGCAAAATTATATCACTCTGCAAAAATCAATGTTAGTGAAATTAAGTCACTTGATCTTAAAAGCGGCATGAAATAGCAGTTTTCCATTTTCATTGTGCTGTTTTCCCTTTCTAGATATCTTGCAGATTTTTTTTTTTTTTTTGGTTGCTTGCTTGTTTTTTGGCATTCTTTTCAAGGACAAGCAGCTTTGGACAATTGCACTACATTTTTTTTTTTTTTTTGAGACAGAGTCTTGCTCTGTGACCCAGGCTGGAGTGCAATGGCATGATCTTGGTTCACTGCAACCTCCGCCTCCCAGGTTCAAATGATTCTTCAGATTCCCAAGCAGTTGGGATTACAGGTGCCTGCCACCACACTCAGCTAATTTTAATATTTTTAGTAGAGACAAAGTTTCCCCATGTTGGTCAGGCTGGTCTCAAACTCCTGACCTCAAGTGATCTGCCTTATTGCCTCCCAGAGTGTTGGGATTGCAGGCATGAGCCACTGCGCCTGGCCGGTTGCACTACATTTTTTTTTAGATGCCATGGTTGAGGATCCAGGGGTTTGTCATAGATTGATTGATCAGAAAGTATTCATCTAAAGTATTAGAATATATTTATTGCAGGCAGAGACCTTGCATAGTTTAAAGATGACTCTGAAGGCATCATCTTTCAGGATGCCCCAGTGGAGAGCAGTGTTGATGCTGGACAGACATTGACCCATGGAGAGATAGCAGCGTTTCAGCCAATGGTGTTAGTGACAGCAGGGGCTACCTCTGAAGGTGCCTGCTCCCTCATATGGCCCCAAGCTGTGGGAGAACAAGGGAGACCCTGTGCTATCACAGCCCTAGAAGCAGAGTTCCAAAATGTGAGCTCCTTTGGGTGTCATTTGGGGTCAAAGAGATGCAGCAAGTGAGGAGTGAACTTTGAGGATTTATGATCATTTTCATGATGATAATGATTTTAAAAATACATGTGGCTGGCACAGTGCATCATGCCTGTAATCCCAACACTTTGGGAGGCTGAGGCAGGTGGATCACGAGGTCAGGAGTTCAAGACCAGCCTAACCAATATGGTGAAACCCCGTCTCTACTAAAAATACAAAAGATTAGCTGGGCGTGGTGGCGGCCTCCTATAATCCCAGCTACTTGGGAGACTGAGGCAGAGAATTGCTTGAACCTGGGAGGCAGAGGTTGCAGTGAGCTGAGATCACGTCACTGTACTTCATCCTGGGCGACAGAGCGAGACTCAAAAAAAAAGTACTTGGCCGGGCTTGGTGGCTCATGCCTGTAATTCCAGCACTTTGGAAGACTAAGGCAGGAGGATTTCTTGAGTCCCGGAGTTCAAGACTAGCCTGGGCAACATAGTGACACCCTGTCTCTACAAAAAAAAATTAAAAAATTAGCCAAGCATGATGGTGTGCACTTGTAGTCCCAGCTACTCAGGAGGCTGAGGCAGGAGGATCACTTGAGCCTAGGAAGTGAAGGCTGCAGTGAGCCATGTCCATGTCACTACACTCCAACTTGGGTGACAGAGCAAGACCCTATCTCAAAACAAAAACACATGCTATGGTAGAGTATTTAAACATAAGGTAAGGAGTAAAAATGCCTGGTCCCTCTTCTCCTCTGACTTCCGCCTTCCACTCTGCTTTCCAAGGGTAAGCTTTGCAGATACACCCTGTGCAAGCAAATGTGCTATTCTTAGCTGTTGTTTAAACACAGATTTGCAGTTTGCGTTTTTTCAATTTAATAAATCTTGGCTATCTTCCTGTAGCAGAATGATCTTTGTTTTAAAAATGATTTTAAGTATACAATACGTGAATGTATGTTTTTCATGGAAATTAGAACAAAACACAGTCACAGAGTAGAAGGTGATAGGTGATAGCTCACCCTCTCCTCTTCCTGCTACTCCAAGACTGCTTCACTCTCCAGGAGGAACTACTGGCCTATCAGCATGTCTTCTTCCAGGCATTTTTTTCCATGTGTTTATGTCCACCTGCATAAAAAACAGGGATGGGGGGTGGGGGAAGGGGGAAGGAGGGTGGGGCAAGCCACAGAGGAGTAAGGGTACTTTTTTCAAAAAACATTTAAATAGATCCCCGTTGTCGTGAGGCTTACATACTCCTGCATATTCACTCTTTATTTAAATAAACTTTTTCTTTTAGAATAGTTTTAGCTTTACAGAAAAGTTGACATGATAGTTCAGAGAGTTCCCATGTACCTTTTAACAGGTACCCCTCGGTAACATTCTACATTAGCACAGTAGTTGGCCACAACTAAGGAACCAGCATTAGTCCGTGATTGTCAGTGGACTAAACTCAAGACTTTCTTTGGATTTTTACCAGTTTTGCCCAGTGTTCCTTTCCTGGTCCAGGATCCTGTGCAGAATAGGACATCACAATACATTACATTTAGTTGTCTGTCTTCTTCACCTCTTCTGGTCTGTAACAGTGTCTCAGATTTTCCTTGTCCTTGGTAACCTTGACAGTTTTGAGGGGCACTGGCCAGGTTTTGTGCATACCATCCCTTAATTTGGAGTCGTCTCATGGTTTTGTTTTTTTGAGATGGAGTCTTGCTCTTGTTGCTCAAGCTGGAGTGCAGTGGCAGGATCTCGGCTCACTGCAACCTCCGCTTCCTGGGTTCAAGCAGTTCTCCCAGCCTCCTGAGTAGCTGGGATTACAGGCGCTCGCCACCATGCCCAGCTAATTATTCTATTTTCAGTAGAAATGGGGTTTCACCATGTTGGCCAGGCTGGTCTTGAACTCCTGACCTCAGGTGATCCACCTGCCTCTGCCTCCCAAAGTGCTGGGATTATAGGCGTGAGCCACCACACCCAGCCCATAGTTTACTTATGGTTAGACTGGGACCATGGGTTTTTGGGAACAAGACGGCAGAGCTGAAATGCCTCCCTTCAATGATTTGTCAGCAATACGTAACACCATTGTTGTTAACCTTGGCAACCTGGATGAGCCAGTGTGTGTGTTGGGCTTTGCTGTAAAAATCGATTACATATTGATACTCTTTGTTCTTTTTAATTGCTGTGTATTGATCAGTGCAAGAAAACCTTGCAGTTTCATTGAAAGGGGGACATTTATTCTGGTTTTAAATTTTATAAATCAGATTCACGAGGATACTTTCACATCTATCTGTTTGCCCTGCTGACATGAGGATTGGATCCCTAGAAGGGGAGTCACTGGTTAGAGGTTATAGGCATTTGAATTTTTTGGTAGATAGTGCCCTCCAAAAGGACTGTATACATATGCTCCTCCAAAAACTAGGAGAGTGCCTGTTGCCCCATGTCCTCACTCAAACTTGCTGTTATTAGATTGGTCATTTTTTTTTCAATCTGATAAGTTAAAAATATTTCTTTGATTACCTGGGCATAGTGGCTCATGCCTGTCATCCCAGCACTTTGGGGAAGCCGAAGCGGGCAGATTGCTTGAGCTTAGGAATTCAAGACCAGCCTGGACAACCTGGTGAAACCCTATCTCTACCAAAAATATAAAAAATTAACTGGGCATGGGGGCACTTGCCTTTGGACGCAGCTACTTGGGAGGATCACTTGAGCCCAGGAAGTTGAGGCTGCAGAGAGCCGAGATCGTGCCACTGCACTCCAGCCTGGATGACAGGGTGAGACCCTGCCTCCAAAGAAAAAAAGGAAATTGATCGATTGAGCTAGGGTCTTGCTCTGTTGCTCAGGCTGGAATGCAGTGGCATCATCATCATAGTTTCCTGCAGCCTTGATCTCTTGGGCTCCAGCAGTTCTGCTGCTTTGGTCCTCCAAAACGCTGGGATTATAGGCATAAGCCACTATGCCCAGCCAAGTTAAAAATGTTTTCATTTGCATTTCTCTAATTTTCAGAAGGCATTTACCATACCCTGGAAACCTTAATGTAAGATGATGGTGAGATTGGACTTTCCAGTAATATTTGGGAACTCTGTTTAGTAGCAAGCTCTGGTTAACAATATATACAAAATAGGGATCTACCCTTAAGGAATCAAAGCCATTATCTAAAAGCTCTTTCCCACAACACCTACTTGAGATATTGGCATTGGTCATATGCTCCAGCATTTAAAAATGGAGTTAGTGAGAGTCTGTTGTTTACCACCTAACACATGATTAAAGCTGCTTGATGGTATGGGGACATCCGTGGGGAGGATATAGAAATAGCCACCCCTGCTCTAGATACTAGGGGCCTCAGGGTGGGGTAGGCCTGGGTGGGAGATATGAATGGTGGAGTAGTGGGAGACCCTGGGTCTTTAGTCTCCGGGGTGATAGCATTTTGCCAAGGCTTTGTCCCATGTCCCTCTGCCCTGTGTTCCTTTTGCCCATGGTGTTGCCTAGCATGGAAGGACTGGTGGAGCATGCTCTGTGGTTCCCTAACCCAGGGCTGTGTGGGAGAGCAGGCAGCAACCCCCTCAACCCACATGAATGTCCTTTACTTGCTGTCTCCTGCTGTGCCATCCAGCAGCCATGGGCTGCTATGCTGTGGCTGGGAGACCCGTTAAGCCTCAGAAGCTGGATCCTGGATGAGCAGAATGGAGCAGGCGTATAGTTGGTGTTGGCCACAGGGAGGGGAACACTGGCTTTGCCTTGGAGTCACGCCGCTTCCATATAGGAGGGCAAGATTTACCACCCTGTTGTGGGGATTTGAGACTTTGGATTTTTTTTTTTACCTTTACACCTTCAGCTTTGTTCTTCAGCAGGTCCCTGGGAAGACTGATCCACAAAGCTGTTGAATGGGACTGCTGTCCAGCAGCGCTGCCTCCAGCTGCAGAATGCCGAGGATGCTGTAGACTCACTTGGTGGGTTCCTGGGACTTGCTGCCTCCCTGGTGGACTAGGCACACTGGCTTGCCTGCCTTTTGGGTTGTCTCCACCTCCCAGGGATGTTTTTTGCTGGAGTGCAATGGCGCGATCTTGGTTCACCGCAACCTGTGCCTCCCGGGTTTGAGCGATTCTCATGCCTCAGCCTTCTAAGTAGCTGGGACTTCAGGGGTGCGCCACCCTGCCTGGATCATATTTGTATTCTTAGTAGAGACAGGTTTCCCCATGTTGATCAGGCTGGTCTCGAACTCCTGGCCTCAAGTGATGTGGCTGCCTTGGCCTCCCAAAGTGCTGTGAACCACCTTGCCCAGGCTGACCTCCTGTCTTCTGTTTTTGCCCACTGTCAAGGGTAGACTTCTTCAGGGCTGCACTTGTGCTCTCCTAGAGAGGAGTAATGTGAGACATTTCTGACTTTGTCAGCACACTGCTTGGCAGCATCTGCCTCATTTCTGGTGACTATTTGGAGACGCGTCCTTTATCTGGTACCAAAGAACATTTACATTGATCCCTTTGCAGTTTATTGGCATACTTTTATGCCTCTGGATTTCTTTTTTTTTTTTTTTTTAGTATAATTGTTCTTGTCTACATGATGTAACATGCTGTTGACTTTTAAGCAAATTAACACAGTTTGTGTTGGAGGGCAGGGGTGCAGGGAAACAAAATTATAGGGTTACTAAAGGGGTGAGCTGCTCAAAGATGCCACTGCACCATTCATTCAGGTGTCCCTGGCCCATGGTGGTCTCATTAATCCTCCACGACGATCTGTTAGCATGCCTGTCAGCCCTTCAGAGAGGTTGAGCCATGGGGAGGCTTAGGGACCCCCACTTGTACTGCTGTGTGGCTCTGTGAACATCCCCTCCTTCCTGGAGTCATGTGATTGTGGCAGCCTGACCTCTCCTTGCCCTTTTTTTTTTTTTTTTTTGAGATGGAGTCTTGCTCTGTCCCCTAGGCTGGAGTGCAGTGGCATGATCTCGGCTCACTGCAACCTCCACCTCCCTGGTTCAAGCAGTTCCCCTGCCTCAGCCTCCCAAGTAGCTGGGATTACAGGCACATACCACCAGTCAGCTGATTATTTTTGCATTTTTAGTAGATGGGGTTTCACCATGTTGGTCAGGCTGGTCTTGAACTCCTGATCTCGTGATCCGCCCGCCTTGGCCTCCCAAAGTGCTGGGATTACAGGCGTGAGCCACCGCATCCGGCCAACTTCCCCACTTGTTTTTGGACCTTAGCCTGCACTGCTCCGGGTCCAACTCCCCGAGCCTGCTTGACTGGAAGACCTGGGCCAGACTCAGGGTGGCGGGGGGAATGCAGGTGCCAGTGACTGTCACTTGGCCCCTCACAGTTTGCTGCCTGGTTTGCTTTAAAGGCAAGCGTTGCTCATGCTTGTCAGAGCTCTCCATCTGCTTGAGAATTATATTGTTCTCAACTGGAACTTGTAAAAGTGGGAGATTAAAAATGTACTTCTCAATCTCCATGGAAAAAAATGTATAGATTTTCTGGTGGGGTGGAGACTTTCCTAGCATCAAGGGATCTTTGTGTGATCTGAGCATCAGCGCTGAATAAAGAATGGGTGCACTGAGGTCAGGGAGGCCAACTTCCCTGTGGCTTGCAGGGGACTGATGGAACTGTGTGTAAGCAGTGCGCGGAAGGAAAGCTCTTTAAGTGTGGAGATAACGAAGGGAATGGGATTTAATAGAAACAGGGTGTGATGAGTGGCAGTTGCCTGATGAAGTGGAAATCTTGTGTTCCAAATTTGTTAGCTCCATTTCTGTCCTTTCAGGAAAATGCTGTATGTGCAGGAAGAGTTCATGTAGTTGGGTTAGATTGTGTTTTCTGCCTTTATTTTTTTCTCCCTCTATGGGTTGTGAACAAAAACAAGAATTTGACATTCTGCAGTGTAATTAACTTGTGCGAACAGTGTATTTTTTTCAGTGGAATGTAACGTCTGAAATAATAGCCTTTTCCCCATTAAGTCTGTTTTATTCCTTTACATATGGGTTATGAGATACAAAGTGAAGCTCTGTAAAGCTTTTTACAAGCTCCCTATGTTGCCTTCCTTTGATGGGTCAAGGCATTGGAGTTGACAGAGGTGTCTACTCTCAGAGGCTTTAAAGAGATGCCCGCTCTGGTCATTTGGCTGTTGTTAACCCTCAGTTTCCTTAGCTGCAAAACAGAGCAAATAACACCCCAAAAGAGTTATCATAGTAAATCACATTAGGCTTATACAATCTCAGAAGTATGCAGCTCCACAGAAATCTTCATTATCTCTTTAGGCAGCCCAGTCCGCTTTCAAATGAATCTTACTGTCTGTTCTTACATGAAACCAAAATCCTTCACCGCACGTTGATCCAAGTTCTCTGTTTCTCTCCCCCAAGCAGGGTCATGAAGAGCCTGACCAGCCCTCTGTGGCCAAACCTGGAGACCCTCGTGTGCTGGATTTCTGCAGCTGTCCTCCGTGAGAAGGGACTTCTGGTTCCTGCTCTCACTTGGATGTTCTTCCACTGACTTATCTCTCTTAGTGTGTGGAGGCAGAATCCCAGTTTTCAGGGTTTCTCCCTTGGCCCCTTACTAAGTCTCCCTTAGGTACAGTCTAAGACTGCCTGACTTTTTCTTTTTTTTTTTTTTTGGCAGCCACAACATCACATCGTCACATACAGAAATTATATCCAATTAAATCTCCTAAGTCTCTTTCACACCTCCTACATTTGTGCATTTCTTTTTTTGCACCCAAGTGTCCAAATAGCATTTATTTCCTCTCTATTGCAATTCCAATCTGTTGATCTTTTTAGCTCTTGACTCTGTCATCCAGTGTATTTGCCATGGCTCCTGGAAACTTGTCATCTTTGAATTAGATAAACATTTTATCTGTGCCATCGTTCAAGTAATTGATAAAAATGTTGAAACATACAGTACTCAGAAAGAGCCCTGTGGCCTTCTAGTAGAGACCTTCCTTGGTCTATTCATTAATCAGCACTTTGGAGGGTAAATTGAACATTTACTAAGCTATTCAGATGTAGTTCATATTTATTCACCTTGTCAACAAAGATAGGAGATTTTAGCAAGGCACCATAGACAAAGTAGGTATTCCTGGAGTATACCTATTAAGAAAAAAAATCCTTAATGCCAAGAAAATGAACATACCCCCAAATCTCAAGTTATTGTGGTTTATGATGGCTTATGGCTTCTGACCCAGGGCTTCACTTTATAGCAGTGTATTCCTTCTGTTTTTGCCTTTGGTTGATACCACTTCTAGAGTGCAGATGAAGGAATGTTACTACTTGGGGGCCTGAGTGTTGGGCTGTGATTGGCTGTCATCTGGAGTAGAACAGGATTGAGCTGCTCAGGAGAAAGGTCTTCAGATGATCCTTTTTGGGAAGCCAGGAGTACTGGTTTTAGACATCCTCTCCTGGCTGATGGGATTGGCCTCCATGGGGTTGCTCTCTGGCTGGGCTGGTGGGCAGAGGTTGCTGTGGGTGTGAATGGAGAAGTCCTAAACGCCAAGGGTACCTGGTCTTAATAGAAATTGTAGCACGCCTCTGTGAAGAAGTCACGGATGTGGATTGTCCTCTGGATGCTCCGATGAGTACACAGTAGAGAAAGTACTCCTTTAAGGGAAGAGGTGAATCTGGAGGTGTTGGAGCAGAAGAGTAAATGCAGAAGTTGTAGCAGATATAAAGGCTTAGGCAAGAGTGGGAGTGATCACTGAAGGGAAGGCAGGGACAAGCTGGAGCCGTGATTGACCCTCGTAGTAACCCTTGCTTGCATTTTACCAAGGAGGACCTGTGTTGAGGTACGGATGTGCTGAACACTCAAAAAGTTAGAAAATCAATGCAATGAGTTGCAGATTCTGCACTGGAATCATATCAGATAGCAAGAACCTGCCACAGTTCAGTTGGCAGAGATGGTTGGTTGCATACAGTGTTTTAGCTCCAGCCCACTCCATATAGAGGTACAGGTGGGGGGCCACCTGCTCTGCCACCTCTGCCTGCATGTGGCTGTATGCCCAGAGCCCATTTCCCTGGGAAGTCAGTGCAGCACTCCTGCTGGACCCTTCTACTTGTGTCCTGACGAATCTGACTGTGCTGGATGCAGGCCCACAGCCACACCTGGTATGGGTGGTATCTTTAAATGCCTGGCCCATGTGTGCTGTGTCTGTAGCAGAGCTGTGGCCAAACCTACTTTCCTTCCATCTGAGTTTCCCTGGGTTCTCGGTGGTGGATGGGCCATGTGGTCTGCCCTCAGTTGTCTATTTGCACCTGTGCTAAAATGCAGCAGAACTTTCCCCCTATATTTAAATTGTGGTGAAAGACGTATAATATTTACCATCTTAATTTTTTTTTTTTTTTGAGACAGAGTCTTACTCTGTCACCCAGGCTGGACCACAGCGGCGTGATCTTGGCTCACTGCAACCTCCACCTCCCAGGTTCAGGCGATTCTCATACCTCAGTCTCCCAGGTAGCTGGGATGACAGGTGTGTGCCACCACCACGCCCAGCTAATTTTTGTATTGTTAGTAGAGACAGGGTTTCTCCATGTTGACCAGGCTGGTCTCCAACTCCTGGCCTCCCAAACTGCTGAGATTACAAGTGTGAGCCACTGCGCCCGGCCTCCCTTTTTTTTTTTTTTTTTTTTTTTAGACAGAGTCTTGCTCTGTCGCCAGGTGCCAGGGTGGAGTGCAGAGGCGTGATCTCGGCTCACTGCAACCACCGCCTCCCAGGTTCAAGCAATTCTCCTGCCTCAGCCTCCCAGGTAGCTGGGACTAAAGGCGTGCACCACCATGCCCAGCTAATTTTTGTGGTTTTTTTTAGTAGAGGCGGGGTTTTACCATGTTGGCCAGGATGGTCTCGATCTCTTAACCTCGTGATCCACCTGCCTCAGCCTCCCAAAGTGCTGGGATTGCAGACATGAGCCACTGCGCCCAGCCACTTTTTTTTTTTTAAGAGATGGAGTCTTGCTTTGTCACCCAGGTTGAAATGCCGTGGTGCAATCTTCATTCACTGCAACCTCTGCCTCCCAGGTTGAAGTGATTCTCTTCCTGCCTTAGCCTCCCGAGTAGCTGGGATTACAGGTGCCCAACACTACACCCAGCTAATTTTTGTATTTTTTAGTAGAGATGGGGTTTCACCATGTTGGCCAGGCTGGTCTTGAACTCCTGACCTTGTGATCCACCCTCTTGGGCCTCCCAAAGTGCTGGGATTACAGGCGTGGGCCACCAGGCCTGCTGGCCTCCCATCTTAACATTTTAAAGTGTACAGTTTAAGTACATTTATACTGCTGTTCACTCAATCTCTAGAACACTTTTCAGCTTGAAAAATGGGAACTTTGTACCCATTAATAACTCCCATTCTCTTCTATCCCAGCCACTGGCAACCACTTTCTGCTGTCTCCATGAGTCTGACTACTTTGAGAACCTGTGAGTGCAATCAGCAGGATTTCTCCTTTTGTGACTGTCTTATATCACTTAGCATCATGTCCTCAAGCTTCATCCGAGTTGTTACATGTGATAGGATTTCTTTCCTGCCCATGAACTAGAGCGATGCAATGACTGACCTCTGGTCGTGTGGTGGGTAGTAGAGACAGAGAAACTATCTCTACTAACAATACAACCCAGAGGTAACTGGTGTCTGAACACTAGCCCAGACTTTTCCTCTCTAGGAAAGCCCTCAGATCAGATAGAAAGACTCCGTATTTCAAGAAGCTTCTGTTTTGACACCCTATCCCTGAAGAATCACACCACAGGGTAGGGGAACAGATGAGTGGGATTTCTATACTGTTATCAGCTAGGCTTAGATAACTGGCTAATTGAAAAGAGTACAGATCACTTAAGGAAACTGGAGCACTGTAGGGCAGAGTAACATGCTTTTGAAATGAGGATGTGAACTGTAACTGGAATGATGTAATGTGTTCTACAAAATGAAGCCAGCGAGAGGACAGGGGACACGGGGCCGACTTTCATTTAGGACGTTTGCCTGGTTCTGAGCAGAAAGTCGAAAGTCATGAGAAGGGGAAAAGAAGGCAGATGGAGCCTGGTTTTTGCAGGGTGCCTGCTCGGCATGGGCCTCGCTCCTTCTTGGCTGCACCTCACAGCACCATCCTCTGGCTGTACAACCTGCCCCTTGGAGGTTTAGGGTGCTATCTCATGCACGGTGGATGCTAGATAGTGGTGAGGACAGGGTGTGGGACTAGGCAGGGGCTGTACCTCAGAAGGCCTCATGGTGAGGCAGAGAGCTTTGGCTCCAAGGGACTCTACCTTCTGGTGTCCTGCTTCATCGAGAAGCCAACCAGCCATAGGAACCATGGACAATTAGAAAGGATTAGAAGCTTTTGTAAGGGTGTTTTTTGAAATATAGAGACTTACGGAGAATATTGGGCTTTGGGGTATTTTAAGATCAGAAAGGCATTTGGAGTAACTGTCAGAGCAGATACAGTTGTTTTTATGAAGATCCAGGAAAACAGTTGTTGCAAATACAGCTCTGCACCAAGTCTGCGCTAATCTGTTTTGCTGCAGATGCTTTAAGTGGAAGGGACGCTGGGGCTTGTGTTCCCTTTAGTCTTTGAATTAATTCCCATTAAAGTTTCAGTGTCTTAATTGGCATGGCAGGATAGAAATATCTTACCCATCTTTGCAAGTTCTTTGCGGTCTGTAGCATTCTGTTTTAATGTTCTGAGCCTTCAAGACTGCCCTTTATGTGCGCATTTATTTTGTTTATATGCATGATGTAGGTGGCTCTAGTGACAGTAAAAATGTTCACATTCAAATCACACTTAGTTTTTAATTTGTGTTCTCAGAGTTAAATGAAAATCTCTTACATTCTTAATTTTGCTTTCAGTTATTGAATGTGTTAGGTGACCAGGATTGCTGTCTGTGTGAAATGGAAATGTACGTATACAATGTAAACACCTTCTGATTGACACATGAAGATAAAGAGCTTAACATGAATTGTGTCTGTTTACACTTAACACAGAAAATTGTACTGTAACAAATGGAAGTATCAGTAGTGTTTGTTATCACAACATTGTCTTTTTCCCCCTTTTCTGATCTCTGATTTTTTCATTAGGAATGAGGCCTAGAGAAACCCATGCTCTCTCTCTTCCCTGAGCACAAGGAGTGGGTGTGCTTAGACCTCGAAGGGCACGGCATGGGAGGATCATGTGCTAGGGAGAGTCTGTCTCCACCCCGTTTTTCTTCTGCTTGGCTTTGTTTCATGGATCGTTTCTATGGGCTTCTTGGGGGTTCTCTGAGAGTGAATGTCAACTTGAGAAGTACAGGTGGACAGATAGGCTTTGCCTGCACCACACTGCAGATAAGGTGGGTGGGGAGGGTAGTGACAGGTGGTGGATTGGGTTTACAGTTATTTTCTAGAGCAGTGGGTCTCACAGGGTGGTGCTTAGGCCAGCAGTATCAGCATCACCTGGGTGCATATTAGAAACGTACATTTTGGGGCCTTACCTTGTTTTTTTAACAAGTCCTTCAAGTGGTTCTGATGCATGTTGAGGACTTCAAACACTGTCCTGCTGCATGCAAGGTGAAGTTGACCCCCACACGCTTGCCTCAGTCTGCTTTCTAGCATCCATCCTATTGCTCTTGTTCTCCTTGCCTCACGGGCTGCACGGCTGGGGTTCCCCCTAACTGCAACTAGGCATCAGCTCCAGCTGCCTCTGCCTGGAGCCTCGTGACCCCCAACCCTTCCTGGCAAGACTTCGCTCATCTTTTCAGGGTCCTCTCCACTGAGAAGTCTTCCCAACCTTGGAGATGGGGAGTCACTGTGGGGCCTTGTCTTTGTGTTCCTAGGGTTTTATCCATTGCTCCATTAAAACTTTTCTTTCTTTTGCCACTTGCTGGAGAGATGGTTGCTCTGTCTTCCTTGTGCAAAATTCAGTGACATACCGATCCTCTCCTAACCTTAAATAATTTTGGCTTTCACAGAGTGATAGTGTCTAGAGAGGGTTTTTGTTGTACTAAGTTATTGGTTCCAAAGAATTCATTTTAAGAGAAGTAAAGAACTATTACAGCATGCCAGTTACTGAGACAAAATCGGCTTCTCATATAAGCCCAAAGGTTTTGTTGCGTTGGATTTTACCATCAGAATTAAAGATGATGCTTGGTTCACTATTGTGTTTTGCCTTCATAATGTGCCTGTAGACCTGTAGTAAAAGAAGGCTGATGTTTCCTGATGTCTTTTATTTCCAACTATAAGCTAAGACTATCCCATATTTTTAAAGAAGAGTTGGTCAAGTAGTTATCCATGTTAGGTAAATGGATAACTAGAACATTCTTTAATGGAATTATTGACAGAAGGATAGTCAGTGATTTTGCAAATTTGTGCCACCCTCCTTTGTTGTATATTACTAATATTGACATTGAGGCAACAAAATAGATCAGTATTTCCATTAATGTTTACTTAATAACAGCTGCTAAAAGTTACTGTTTGCATTAATGCAGAAGCACTTACTTGATTCTTATGCCAGCTTCTATAGGGTAGGTAGTGGCAGCCCATTTTGCAAGTGAGGAAGATGAGGTTTAGAGGTGCGGCATGTCTGCCCGAGGGCAGGATCCGGTAAATGACACTCCAGGCTCACGGGAGCCACGGAGCCACGCTGTTTTTCTAGGACTGCAAGGTTGTATCTGAGACATAAATATGTAGTTAAAATTCTTGTATAGCTCTTCCACATACTTAGATACACAGCTTTAGGGGGTTTTCTCAGCCAAATGCTTTTCATTAGCCCTTCTCATATTAACATTTAGCTCTTAGGGATTTATTTTCCACATACATGTAGCTTGTATATGCGATTCACTTGTGTTCTTAGAGTGAACATTTTGCCTCTTGATCTTTAGAAAATACGTAGGAGTATTTTGGTAACAGTGCTCATTTCAACTGAAAGCCTTTAATTTTAAGTAAAATTAAATGTTGTTATTATTTTTTGAGACAGAACCTTGCTCTGTATCTCCCAGGCTGGAGTGCAGTGATGTGACCTTGGCTTGTTGCAACCTCTCCCTCCTGGGTTCAAGTGATTCTTGTGTCTTAGCAATCCAAGTAGCTGGGATTATAGGTGTGCACCAGCACGCCTGGCTAATTTTTATATTTTTATTAGATATGAGGTTTCGCCATGTTGACCAGGCTGGTTTCAAATTATTGGCCTCAAGCAGTCTACGTGCCTTGGCCTCCCAAAGTGCTGGGACAACAGGTGTGAGCCACTGTGCCTGACTTTTAAGGCATTCTTTAAAAGGGCATCTTTTGGCCAGGTGTGATGGTAGTTCCAATGCTTCTGGAGGCTGAGGCTGGAGGATTGCTTGAGGCCAGGAGTGGAGACCAGCCTGGGCAACAGAGGGAGATCCTGTTTCTGCTAAAAATAAAAAAAAATAGAGCCGGGTGTTACAGCGTACACCTGTGGTCCCAGCTACTTTCAAAAAAGTTTCAGATTTTGGATTTTTGGATTAGGGATGCTTAACCTGTATAAAGTATTAGGCATCGATTCACTTGTTACTTCCAACAGATCACAAAATTCAGTAGCTAGAGAAGTAACATGAAGACAGAGACTGAAGCAAGCTGAACTGCACACTGCAATCTGAATGCAGACAGGAGGAAAGAATCTGCTTCACTTTGCCATCTGGCCCCCTCCACAGCCAGTGTTGACCACGAGTTAACAGAGGCCACGCTACAGAGGCCACGCTACAGAGCTGGAAAAGAGAAAAAAAAGTAGGAAGAAGATACTCACTCCGGAGGGAAAGACAAGCCCAAGCCACAGAGCACGGGCAGGGCCTAGGACCAGCTGTTTTGGATCTCATGACTGACACCATTGGTCTTCAGGATGTTTTGCGATAGAAACAGTACAAAAGAAACCCAAGCTGGACCATGAATGATAGCAGTGTTCAGGAGGTACAAGCCACAAACAGGAAAGAGAATAAAACATGCTCCACTGGTGCCATGAAATAAATTCATGCACTGAGGAAGTAAATAGTAAACACAGTGCAGGAGGGAGAGACACACCCTTTGTGGCTGCTCATTGATGATTAAAAGGAAAATGCAAAATACCCTTTCTCTTTTCTCAAAGCAGCAGATACTGGCATGATCCAAAGCAAACCCAAAAATCTTTTGGAATGTGTGATCCCAGGCAGGCCTGTAAGAAATAAGGCAAAGCAGGGAAGCAGAGAGAAAGGGTACACCTGGAAGATGGGGACAGTGGGCCTCAACAAAGTCCCCGAAGCCAGAGAACTTTTGGACCTCTGACATGATACCACAAGTGGAAAATTCCACACCTGACCTCATGTGACGGGTCAGTCAAAACTCAGGTACACAAAACAGTTAATTCAGTGTCCCCCAGGGAAAAAAGACCTTCCCAGCCCCCTTCAGCTTCGATGTGTCTTTTCTACACATACTCAGATTCCCCTAAACACACACCTCCACAGAGGGTAATAAAATGGTTCACTGTACCCAAACTTTGTTTCATGCACAAGATTATTAAAAATATTATATGAAATGACTTTTTAGAGAAGTGAGAAGAGAAATGAGAGGTGGGGAGGGAGGGAGGAGTTGGGGGAACAGTTGAAGCCAAGGTTTAGGCAAAGCTGTGAGGAGGCGACATCTGAGTGGAGACCCATGGTGAGAGAATGGGGCTACCTCCCGAAGGAGCAGAAGCACCACGGGAAGCAGGGTACGAGCAGAGGAGGAGCTCGATGTGTTGGACGTCGGGGACTCCTGTAGAGTCTTGTTGGACGGTGTTGGGACAGGGATGGACTGTGGGAAGGCTGGATTGTGGGGAAGGTGTTGCTTTAGGCCAAGCTGGAGATGCTAGTGGCTCAGATCAGAGCTAGAGTAGTGGAGACACACAGACACTGAACGAATGATGAAGTTCACGCATTCTGCATGTGCATGTGATGTGTCTACTGTTTTAGACACTGAGGATGTAATGGTGAACTAAGTAGAAAAGAATAAAACAGTTTCTATTTCCTGTCCTCCTGGAGCTACCATTGTGTTGGGAGTGATAAGAGAGACCGTGAGAAGAAAGGCCAGAATCTTCTAGAATTACTATCTCCTTAAAATTATGATGTAGATGGACATGTATTGACTTAGAAAAATTATTAAGTGAAGGAATTGTGCTTATAAATGTCATATTTTTATCTGATTTCACTTACCTTCATTTATAGAAAATAGATAATTGGCATAGATAGTATTAAGATTGTTTATCTTGGGATGAGGAGATTGTTGAGGATTTTTACTATTTTTTTGCTGTTCCCTCTAAGCGCTCTATAGGAAGCATGCTTTTGATCAATAAAACTTTTAAAGTTGGAATTTATGCTGCTTTTATTCACTGAAAAAAAAATCACATTTTGAATCTTTGTTAGGTTAGGCTTTATATCTACATTAATGCAGATATGAGGAGAACACAGTCTCCCTGGCCTATGCCAAACACCGACCGAATGATGAAATTCACTCAATCTGCATGTGTGCCGTGTAATGTGTCTGCTGTGCACCAAGTACTGTTTTAGGCACTGGGGATGTAATTGTGATCCAAGTAGAAAATAGTAGAAATAAATAGAGAACAATTTCTGTTTCCTGTCCTTCTGGAGCTGCCACTGTGTTGGACAAGCATGTTGAGAGAGACCATGAGAAGAAAGGCCGGAGCCATGTCCTGCAGAGGGCATGTGTGGGGTTGTCCAGGAACAGCATGCTGCGCAGGTAGGAAGGAGGTAGATGGTGTGGGAAGAGCAGCCAAGATTCTCATAGGCTTGGGAGCTGGAACCCTGAGGTCTACCACTGGAATAGATATGTGAGGTGCGAGAGGACATTAGAATCGGGAATGACTCTTTGATTTTTGACATGAGCAACTCAGAGAATGAGAATGCTACAGTTTAGAAGCTTGGGAGGTGGATTTTGTGGGGGAATGAGTGAGGTATTAGGCACCTCAGTGGTTATACTCAGATGGATATACTACATTAGAACTCAGAAGAGTCTGGGCCAGTGACATGAATCTGATCATCCTCTAGAGTATGAATGGCACATGAAGCCACTTGTCTAGATGAGGTGACAGAGGAAAAGGTTGAGGATAGTAACCAACATTTAGAGGTAATGCTAGAAGGCAGGATAGTGTGAAATCAGGGAAGCCGAGAGGAGGAGGCAATGCCAGGTGACTGGAAGGTGCAGTGACATTGTCAAAGTGTCACTGGGGGCTCTGTTAAGAGCTATTCAGTGTCTTAATGGGAACAGAAGCTCAGTCGGAGTGAGTAAAGGTAACTAGGAGGTGAGGATGCTGATAGGACTATGGACAAGCCTTGTGTCAGGTTTTGCTATGCAGGGGCTGGAATCTTATGTATGTGACTGTGTAGAAGTGACTTGACTTCCTCAAATGTTTCCTCACCTTCAAAATGGGTGTTTGCCAAGTGCTTTTTTTTTTTTTTTTTTTTTTTGCCTTCTCTTCTCTTTCTTAGGGATGTCATTTTCTCATTGGCAAAACAAAAGAATTAGACCAAATGAAGTTTCACATTCTAAGTTCTCAAGCTTTGCCCGCTACTCAGCCCTTGGGTCCCTCCACTTCCTCTTCCTTTCACTGTCTCTGCGCAGTTTCCATCTGTGGTTGTCATCTAATGCCCAGTGGGACTTTTCTTCTCTCTCTCTCGTCTGTTCCACTTACTCTGTCCTGACCAGGCCACCAGATTAATCCTCCACAAAGCCTCTCAGGCTTCTCTCACATGGGCTTCTCTCCCACTCAGGAGCCTTGTGGGGGCTTTATTCCTCTGAGGAGAAAGTTCTCATGCCCACCTGTGACCCTTTATGACTCGGGTGCTGGCAAATTCATTTCCTCACCTACTACCCTCTTCTCCGGCTCCCCTCTTCACCCTGACCATCAGATCTGCAGGCACATGAGTGTACCTTGTTCTGCACTGTCTCTGGCCTGTGGGATGTTTACTGAGTTTTAAGTCCCAGGCACCCTTCGGGAGCCAGGCTGTGTGCAGAGCTTCCCCCAGCACAGTGGCACGAAGTGTGGACACCACCTCTTGTCTGTCCTGCTTCATTTCATTCACATCTGGAGTGGACTTGCTGCATGCACACCGCTGATTGCCTGCCTTGTGTGACAGTTGTTCATCACGGATCTTAGCTCCTTGCCTTTACCATGAGTCTCCAAAGAGGGCAGGGCACTGCCTGTCGGCATTTCTCATGGTGTCATACATGTTGGGTGCTTTCCAAATTAGTTACATCAATCAGAAAACTTCATTCTATCGGAGAAGGCCTAATAGTGGACTTGGGATTATTAAATCCTAAAAGTGTGTTTTTTTTTTTTTTTGGCGTGTGTGTGTGCCTAGAATTTAGACTATAAGTCTTGCAGTATTGAGGCTGTTTTATCAAAAGCCTTTAAAATCTGCAAGTGCATTGGCCCAGCAATTCTACTTCTAGGGATTTATCCTAAGACAATAGTCTTGGGCATCTGCTGAGAATGTTCACTGGAGTGTTGCTTATAATGTGCAAAACAGGAGATAACCTAACTGTGCAACAGTAAGGATTGGTTAAAAAAAAAAGCTTCATGGTGTATATTCATACTCTGGAATCACTACCTCCTAAAATGATGATGTAGAAGGACATGTATTGACTTAGTAAAATATTAAATGAAGGAAGTGTGTTTGCAGATGTCACGTTTTTGTCTGATTTCACTTACCTTCATTTATAGAAAATGGATAATTGGCATAGATAGTGTTAACATTTAACACTATCAACATCTTAGGATGTTGAGCTCATTGATGATTTTTACTGTTTTTTTTTTTTTTTGCTGTTACTTCTAAGCTCTCTTTCGGAAGTATACCTTCTTAATGAAACTGTTACAGTTGGAACTTAGGCTACTTTTATTCATAAAAAATCACGTTTTCTATCTTCTATTAGGTTATCCTTTATATCTACGTTAATGCCGATATGGGGAGAACACAGTCTACCTGGCTTATGTCAAACGGTAGTGGGAAGCATGGAAGCATGTGTTTTTGAGTCCCCACTTGCCAGGTCACAGTCACTGTTCTCCAGTGTAGACCGATTGCCCTGTGTCCTTCAGGCAGGGTGCAGTAGTAAGTTACTGATACTTGGCTGCTGAGCTGTTTGTTGTTCAGGCCTTGGCAACTGATGCTCTGCAGAAGGGACTGGGAGTGTGCAGTGGTGGAATCCGGCTGGCCTGGGTTGCAGGTTTAACTTTCGCATCTGCCTCTGTGTGCCCCTGGGCTATAGACTTTAGTTTGCACCGTTGACATGGATGGCCTTTCCCATAGTGGGTTGGTGAGGGTGCTGCACAGCGCCTGGCCCAGTGTTGGCACTGTGCGGATGTCAGCTAACTGGTTAGTCACCTAGGCTGTCAGTCTGCAACCCACACCTCTGCAGTGAGCAACTGAACCTTACTTCTTTTTTTTTTTTTGAGACGGAGTTTCGCTCTTGCTGGATGGTCTCTATCTCTTGACCTCATGATCCACCCACCTCAGCCTCCCAAAGTGCTGGGATTACAGGCGTGAGCCACCGCACCCGGCCCTGAACCTTACTTCTTTAATAATAATACAGGGTTCCTGAAAACCAACCGTATAATCGGTTGGAACATAGTTTAAAAAATTATTTCCTTTTAACTGAGACATATCCTGCCTTTCCCCTCTTGTCTCCCTTCAGTCTGTGGGCCGGGCATCGACATCCGCAACGATTTCCATCAGCTGAGGCGCCTGGAGAACTGCACGGTGATCGAGGGTTACCTGCACATCCTGCTCATCTCCAAGGCCGAGGACTACCGCAGCTACCGCTTCCCTAAGCTCACGGTCATCACCGAGTACTTGCTGCTGTTCCGAGTGGTTGGCCTCGAGAGCCTCGGAGACCTCTTCCCCAACCTCACGGTCATCCGCGGCTGGAAACTCTTCTACAACTACGCCCTGGTCATCTTCGAGATGACCAGTCTCAAGGATATTGGGCTTTACAACCTGAGGAACATTACTCGGGGGGCCATCAGGATTGAGAAAAATGCTGACCTCTGTTATCTCTCCACTGTGGACTGGTCCCTGATCCTGGATGCAGTGTCCAATAACTACATTGTGGGGAATAAGCCCCCAAAGGAATGTGGAGACGTGTGTCCAGGGGCCATGGAGGAGAACCCAATGTGCGAGAAGACCGCCATCAACAACGAGTACAACTTCCGCTGCTGGACCACAAACCGCTGCCAGAAAAGTAAGAATGGTGCTGACGGCTGCTTTCTCTCTGCTGCTTTCTCTTCTCTTCTCCTCCTCCTTGACCTCCCTTCTCTTTCGAATGCACAAGTTCCACTGGGCAGGGTGCAGTCGTGTTGCATGTAGGATGTGGCACACCTGCTCTGTGGAAGTTGTTCCTAGCAGGGGTCTTGGTTGGCTTTCCTTTACATCTGGGACTCTTGGACTGTGGGACTGTGGCGTGGCTGGAGGCCATCATGGCTGCTGTCAAGACTGTTCAAATCACATGTTAGAAATAATCCACTACACTCCTGGGCTAGAAACTTGCTGACCTTCAGCTTTGAATTCCTGATGAGAAAGGTGACCTGATGTGCTTGGAAGTCCCTGAGCCTTGGTAGCTCGGGGCTGCTTATGTGTCAGCTCTTTCATCCTTTGTGCGAAGTGATGTTTTTTGTTCTGCAGGACTTCCTTAGCTTGAATAGACTTGGAATATGGTTAAATAAAGGGAAAGTAAAGCACTCACTCACATCCAGTGAAAGTGGTCCTTGGGTCCTAGTGATGATGTTTTTATGCTCAGGTGTCCTGGTTATGACAGAGCACCTGGCCAAAGTGAGAGACCTCTGGACCTATTTCCACCAGTCCCACATTCAGTCTGTACTTGCAGGTAGCTGTGTAGCAGGGTGCATTTTTAAACCTCTGGAATTCTGTTTTCTTTCTTTTATACTTGTTTACTGAACAGTTGTGAAAATCTTAGGAAATCACGAGTGAAGGAATTTTGGAAAGAGTTTACTGCTCTGGGGGTCAGATGGTGGTATTTTGAAGCTTTTTGTATGTTTGTCTGCAGTATGCTTATTTTCCCTTGAGAATAACTGAGCTCTTGCCTTCATGTGATCAATTCCTTGAGAGCCAGGCTGTTTGGTACTAAAATGTGACTCTGAGCCTTCACCTTATTGCATTCAGCAGTATTTAGGTATATTGACTAGGAAGGTTTTCCTCACTGGTTGGAAGTCAGTGTGTTAGCTGTAAAAGCTATTGTTTAAGTGTTGGCCCAGTTAAAGGTGCAAGGATCCCATGCTCTCAGGTCATGAAGAGCCAAGAAACCCCAAATTGTTAGACTTGCCTAAAATAAATAAAAAACGAGACCTGATGGGTGAAGTGTGTAAAAGATAAACGAAAGGCCAGACCTCACAGGTAGCTCTTACTTCAGTTCCCCTTCAGCCAGGCCTGAGGCAGGAAAAGTATCTTTGTACCTGATCTGCCACTTTTACACTTTTATCTGCAGAATTTGATCAGTGTGTATGTGAACATTGATTAGTAAGGGGAGGGGTCCCACTGGCTGCAGCCAGCTGGTACCTTGTAGAGCTCTGAGAATGCAGTCAGATCACTTTAAGGTTGGCAAGAGTTGGAGGAAGATCTTAAGCTGAAGTCACTTGTGTGGTTGATTAAAACTCTGCCCTATCATGAGGTTACCCACTGGTTTGAGATAACAACAAAATATATTTTTTAAATAACCTTGACATTTAAAAAATTTATCTGAAAAGTAAAAGGTGTCATCAAAGGAGGCAGTGTGTAGTAGAAGAGAGATGTTGAATGTGGTGACAAGGGCCAGGAATGACCTTGGATGGGCCAGCCCCTCTGGGTGGTAGTTGGACTTTTTTAGGATACTTCTTGGGCAGTCCTGTACATCTTGTAGTGGTGATTAGATATGGGTAGAGAATGTTTTGAAAACCCATAAACTGTTTAAGAAGGGAGGTACTCTATGAAACATCATTAAGTGGGGAGTTGTTCAGGAACTTGGTAGTAGTTACTTTGGTCTTGCTGTGGGTTTTTTGCTGTTTCTGATCAGCTCCTTATTGAAGACTCCTGGGGTAGGAGTGAGACCTGTGTTCTGGGTCCAAGTCTTAGAGTGGCAACTAGAAATGAGCAAGTTATTTAAATTGCCTGGGCCTCGGTTTCTTCATGTGTGGAATGGGGCAGAGCCTGCCTTTCTGGTAGGGTTGTTGGAAGATGAAAAGGAGAAAGGAGAAGCACCGTGAAAATGTAACAGTGGTTAGGAGTTGGGCTCTGCTGGTGACAGGCCTGTTGGTTGGTCACCTGCTTCCCCAAGGCCACGCCCTGCAGCCTTCTCCTTGACCATCCCAGCCCTGCTGATATTCGTTGTGATTTCACAATGGAGCCCTTACGTAAAATTGATAACTGCTTTCAGGGAAGTTGTCTTCCCTTCCCCTTGTCCTGAAAACTCAGGCATGGGCATATTTCTTGGAGATTTTCTAGTTGAGTCAGAACTTTCTCTTGGTTTGCATACATTCTGTTTAGACCTGCATTGTCCAGTGTGGTAGCTGCTTGTTGAATAAGCGGACACTTACTGAGTAAGCCACATGGCTTATTGAGTACTTGAACTTGACTTGTCCACAGTTGGAAACACTAGGTTTCCAAGGCATACTGTAGGAAAAACCCTGTACACCGTTTCGTTAATAATTTCTGTATTTATTACATGTTGAAATATACATTTTGGATATGTTAAAATATGTTCCTAAAATTTCATCTGTTTCTTTTGTTTGTTTGTTTTTGAGCTGAATTTTCTCTCTTGTTGCTCAGGGTGGAGTGCAGGGGTGCAGTCTCCGCTCACTGCAATCTTTGCCTCCTGGGTTTAAGTGATTCTCTTGCCTCAGGCTCTCGAGTAGCTGGAATTATAGGCACATGCCAACTCGCCCCGCTAATTTTTGTATTTTTAGTAGAGATGGGGTTTTGCCATGTTGGTCAGGCTGGTCTCCAACTCCTGACCTCAGGTGATCCACCTGCCTCGGCCTCCCAAAGTGCTGGATTACAAGCGTGAGCCACCGTGCCTGACTCTTTTTAATTCCTAATGTGGCTGCTTGAAAATTTGAAATTACAGATGTGGCTTGCGTTCTTTGTTGGTAAGAGAACTTCTTTAGAGCATTTGTTTTCACAACTGGAGTTCTTGTTCTACTGCCCTCCTCTTCTCCTTCCACTTCTAGCAGTGACATAGCCTCTCTCCTGCTTTGTGCCCTGTAGCTCCACTCAGCACTGGTGAACTTTCCAGTATGCACTTTTTCTTTTATTTTTGGGAGAGAGCCTCGCTCTGTTGACCAGGCTGGAGTGCAGTGGTGTGATCGTGGTTCATTGCAACCTCCATCTCCCGGGTTCAAGTGATTCTGAGTAGCTGGGATTATAGGACCGCACCACTACACCCAGCTGATTTTTGTATTTTTAGTAGAGACGGGGTTTCACCATGTTGTCCAGGCTGGTCTCGAACTTCTGACCTCAGGTGATCCACCTGCCTCGGCCTCCCAGTGTGCTGGAATTATAGATGTGAGCCACTGCACCCAGCCATCCATTGTGCATTTTGGATGATGTGCTTCCCTATCTGAAATCCTGTATTAGGTCCCTATAGGATAGGCATGTAGCACAGCGTGAAGCTCCTGCGTGGTCAACAGCTGCCCCATGACACTATGCCACACTTCATGTGCCACACCCTCCCACCTGCCTGTTTCGTCCTTGGCCCCAGTGGTGCTCTCCCATGCTGACCAGCTGGCACGGCTCACCCAGTGGAACTCCAGCCTTGCCTTTTCCTCTAAAGGATGTAAAGGCTCTACAGATTTCAGGAGTCCTGTCTCCGAGCACCTGGCGGGACACTTTTTGCCCCACTGTAAATTCTGGGTGTATCCCCCAGTGTGTGCTGTTACCCCAAGGGCAAGCATTGTACCTGCTTAGTGAAGGATGTATTGTTAGGAAGATACATTTTCCCCTTGAGAAGAGAGTAGGGTATTGTGGCGGTCCTCAGTGAGCCAGTCGTGTCAGGATTATGAAATGCAGATGTTGACTGTGTCATTGTCACTGTCATTGCTGCCGAGGAGTACTGACAAAAACCGTCTCCAACTGTTAGTTGGCAGAGGAGATCCACTATGGTGGGTAGCTCTTTTCTTTCCTGCCATTGTCAGAATGATTCCAGGCCAAAGATGGAGAAGTATGGAAATCATCTGAAAGGTTGAAACTTGGCATGTGAGGCCATTCATGACTTTGTAAGGCAGTTTTGCTGAAGGCCAGCTCTGCGCTGGGAGGGACACGGGTGAACCGTCCTGAGTGCCTGTGGTTTTCTTACTTCCTGGTGAATTTGCTTAAGTGCCTGTTGTTTGCATGCCATGGAGGCTTTCTGGTATTTGATTTAAGGTGCAGATGCCTCCACCTTCCCATAAAAAACTCCCAACAAAACCTAAGACCTTACTGCAACTAAGTCTCCAAGTACTTTTTAACTCATTGGGATGAACAACCTGTGGTCTACGCAAATCACCCTGAGTGCATGTAAGATCTGGGCTTTGCCAGGAAATCCAGGAAGGCAAGGCCGGTCTGTGTTGGAAGCTGGCTTAGCTTGGGGTGGAGGGGTGGGGTGGAAGCCTTATTTCAATTAAAAGGGCATTGACTGGGAGCAGCAGTCCTGGAGTTTGTTACATTTCCTGCTGCCCACAAAATGAGAAACCACAAAAATAGTAGATTGGAGCCTTTGAGTGAGAAGGCAGTAAATGGCTGTTTTTATTGAAAAAAGGAAAACGTTTTACTGTTATCTCACTGATGGCATCTCACTGACTTAAAATAAAGGTAGGTGGTATTAAGAAAAGTGTACATTTTTTTTCCCTCTACAGGTTCTTACATTCTTATTTATATCAGCCACTCCTCACAAGGGCATTGTTGGCTCCTGGAGTAGAGATACCCTCCTTCCCTCATTTTCCTGTATAGGCTGGTATGGCTGACCTGTTAGGTCAAGGCGAGGACATGTTTGAGAATGTGTAAATTTGGCCGGAGCACTTTGGGAGGCCAAGGTGGGAGGATCATGAGGTCAGGAGATGGAGATCATCCTGGCTGACACAGTGAAACCCATCTCTACTAAAATAGCCGGGTGTGGTGGCACATACCTGTAATCCCGGCTACTCTGGAGGCTGAGGCAGGAGAATCACTTGAACCTGGGAGGTGGAGGTTGCAGTGAGCCAAGATTGCACCACTGCACTCCAGCCTGGGCGACAGAGCCAGACTCTGTCTCAACAAAAAAAGAATGTGTAAATTTAAGGCTGGGCATAGTGGTTCACACCTGTAATCCTAGCACTTTGAGAGGCTGAGGTGGGAGGATTGCTTGAGCCCAGGAGTTCAAGACAGGCCTGGGCAACACGATGAGACCATGTTCATAAAAAAAAATTTTTTTTTAATTAGCTGGGTGTTGTGCCTGTAGTCCCAGTACCGTGGGAGGCTGACCTGGGAGGATCGTCTGAGCCGGGGGGTGATGGAGGTTGCAGTGAACTGTGATTGAGCCACTGTACTTCAGCCTGGGTGACTGAATGAAATTTTGTATGAAAAAAAATTTTAAAAAAATTAAAGAATTTATAACTTTTAAGTTTTATAGCTGGCTTTGAGAAAGGAAAACAATAAAGAATGAGGCCGGGCGCAGTGGCTCAATCCTGTAATCCCAGCACTTTGGGAGGCCGAGGCGGGTGGATCACGAGGTCAAGAGATCGAGACCATCCTGGTCAACATGGTGAAACCCCGTCTCTACTGAAAATACAAAAAAGTAGCTAGGCATGGTGGCACATGCCTGTAATCCCAGCTACTCAGGAGGCTGAGGCAGGAGAATTGCCTGAACCCAGGCGGCGGAGGTTGCGCTGAGCCGAGATTGCGCCATTGCACTCCAGCCTGGGTAACAAGAGTGAAACTCTGTCTCAAAAAAGAAAAGAAAGTGTAAGTCACCTGCTGGATGGGGAGAAGAGGGGCACATTTTCTTTGCAGTGAGACTCCACTCATGTGAGTTGCTGTATTTCATCTTAACTTTTTTTTTTTTTTCTTTCTTTCTTTTTTAATACAGACAGTGTTTCTCCATGTTGGTCAGGCTGATCTTGAACTCCTGACCTCAGGTGATCCACCTGTCTCGGCCTCCCAAAGTGTTGGGATTACAGGTGTGAGCCACCGTGTCCGGACTAACTTTTTTTTTTTTCAAACTTAAGCTACCTGTGAAGACCCGAGATGCTTCTGTTAAGTGCTGTGCGGTCTGCTGCCAGGCTCTGCAGGCCATTGTTCCCCAGACTGTTGAGATGATCATGACAGAGGCCTGCATTTTCCAAGGTGGACTCTTGGGAGGGGCCTATGGACCCGGGAGGAGAAGGCAGCCAGGAGAGGGGATCTGGCTTTGTGCTGTTGGTAGGAACTAGTCTTGACTGCCCTGGAAGGCCTCTGCTCTGGTCAGCTGCTCCCAGTGTGGGGTGATCTTTATTTAGAAGGGGGTCACATGCCCCCAGTCCTCATTGCTGTGCCTTTTATAGTCAGGCGTGGAGCTCACATTCTGTTGTGCCTGATTGCCGACCCTTGCTGCTGAGATGGTGACACAGTTTGTGTGCAGGTTTCCAGGGACCTGGCTTAGCCCACCTGATTTCTTGGGGCATGAGCCTTGTGCCTCAAAGACTTTGCTCTTGGCTAATTGTCATGTAATCATGGTGTCACTATCCTGGGCCTCCATCAGAAGCTTTTAATAGGGATCTCATCTAAGAGACCAAAAAGCTTTCAGAATGACTCTATGGTGATTTTTGCAACGCCAGGTATTTGGAACATATCTGGAGCCCCTTCAGATCTCACCAGTTAAACCTATTTGTACAGTCGTTCTGGTTTCTTCCTGTGCTTGAAAAGCCTCTCTTTGTTACGTTAATACCTCTGTCTTGCTTTCCTCATGTGTATGCCAGTGTGACATTCTCGGCAGAGTGGGGGTGACGTGGAGCGTGTGGGCCTGTGGTTAATCTTGTCCTGAATTGCCTTGCTCAACTTGCGTGTATAGGGTGGTTCAAAAGTTAAGTTTGGCTGGTGGTAGAGTTGGAAGCATCACTTAGAAACACGCCTCCTTTGGGCATATGGTGTGAATCAGGGACTCTGGCTGTAAAAGGTGGGGTCTCTGATCACCATCCTAGTTGGAATGTTCCCCTGACTTAGAGGTAGCGAGAGACAGCCAAGGTGTATGTTCTAGGGAGGCTGGTGGGTGGAAGATGGGATTTTTCTGTCAGTGGCACAGGCAGTATTAAGTAGAGCAGGCTGTTTAAATCACATTTTAAGTAAAAAACAAAGTGCACAGACAATCGGCAGAACTTCTTGGGGATAAGAACCTGCCTTCCTCGAAGAAGTTCACCTCCAAACCAGCGCCCATGGCTCAGCAGCCAGCGTGACAGCCCCAGGGGTTCGTGGGACTTGGGCATGCAAGGCTGGTGGGGGCAGGAATAGCTGGGTCCAGCAGTGCCTTTCCTAGGGACGTTGCCACATCACCTCTCTGCCCTAGTCTTCCATTTCCTTCCTTTGAACTTGGGGGGCTTGCATCGGACTACCTCTTCTATTTCCTCAAATTCTGAAATTGAGTAAGTTACCGACGGGTTTCCATGGTCTGCACTGAGAAGGCCTCTTTCTCCTCTGTCTGTGTGTTCGTGTGGCTTGGTCTCTCTCTCTTTCCTCTTTGATCCTAGTATATACAGGCAAGGTATACAGCATTTAAAATGTTCGTAACTCATCAAGTGGCACACTGATCACCAGTTGGGAATCAGAGATCTTTTATGTGGAAGAAGGAGCCCCAAGTAGAAACCCAGAATCTAGACCATTCTGGGTTCTAGTCTGTACCGGCCACGGACTAACTTACGGCTTTGAGCTGGATGTTATAATGAGACCTGGAATTTCGTCTGATTGCACATAGCCTTGCTTTTCTGTCTTTGGAAAAGTAGTTTACTGCAGAGCTCTGGTAACTGTTTGAACTGCATTGCAGGAGTAGGCAGAAGAAAGAAGAGTCCTTGGAGCTTGGCAGGAGGTGTGAGGGCTCATGGGGGACAGTTGTCTTTTCAAGTCAAGGAGCAATAAGGACTTCTGGGGCTGGTGGAACGGGTGAGTCTTAGGCAGGGAAGGGTGACCATCCAGGTTAGATCGTTTCTCCTGCAGGGTCAGCTTGGCCAGTGTTCTTAGGTTTTCAGGATGTCATGGAGCTGGCCAGGCCCTCACCCCTGATATCCCCGAGGATCTGTCCCTCACGACATTGTGGAGTTCGTGGGGGCAGAAGCTGCCATCCTGTGCCTGCCCTCAGTGTGACTGGTCTTCAGGATGTTTCGGTGGCCCCATGCCTGGATGTGCGGCTTTCCCCTGTTGGCTTTCTCCATGGCATATTAACAGTGAGATCTGCAAGAATATGTCATTTTGTACAGAATGGGATACATTTGTTTTAAACCACATTCCTGTGTGGACAAGTGGCATCATATGCAAAGGTTTGAGAACCATCGATGAATTAAGGTAGTGCCATCTGTTTGCCTCAGGTATCTGGTACTAGGACAGCTGTCACCTTCCTTCAGTGAGATAGAGAGGAATAGGAGAGTATTTGGAAAGCATCTAATGGGCTTCCAAGCACATAGTAGGATTTTGGTAAATGGTGGCAGCTGCTGCTATTTTTTTTTTTTTTAATTAAACTAAGAGTTGCATTCTGAGACCATCTAAAATTCTGAGCCTTAAGCTCGACTGACTGTGTATGTTCACTACTATATCTTAAATGGTCCTTCTGTATTGCTTTTCTAAATTGCAGAATTTCAATGATCATAAATAGCAGGCCATAGTGTAGGTGTGGCTCTTGCCAATTTGATCCTTATTATTCAAATGCTTGTGTCTGTTCAGTTAAACCCTATCTTTAAAGAACATTCAAGTTCATATGTGTGTATCTGGGTGCCAGTGGAGTCCCTATAGTTATGTGTAAACTCTATTTATTTGGTTCTCAAACAGTTTATTCTGTTTGCAAGTTTGGTATTCGGACGAATTTAAGAAATATGCACAGATTCTTGTGTGACACAGACATTAAATACTATCTTTTTGAAATGCCTCCGCGTGTGTGTGTGGAGAACACGGAAGTGGTTAGAGTGGGTGCATTTATTGGTAAACATAACAAAGATGTACATTTTTGTGACAACTGCAGGTCTCACATTGGTAGCCAACCATCTGCTCCAGGACGAAGCACGTGCCTGCTTATTCTTTTCTTTGGTAACTCTGGCAGTATGTGTGTGCGTGCGTGCGTGCACGTGTATATGTTTGTGTATGTGCATACCACTTTATTCTCCCACCCAGCCTCCTCTCCAGTTTTGTTTCATTTTCCTCCTCCCACCCCCATTACAGGAAACAAACACTGGCTCTCTGTCCTCCCTTAGATCTTCCTTCTGCTCAAGGGGATCAGGTGGGTGGGAAAATGTTGTGCAGGAATGCCAGGCCTCTCCCCGAAGCTGGACTTCTGTTTCATCTCATTATCGAACAGAAGTTGCTTTTTGTTTCTTTGCCTTGGTCACAAACAAGCACCCTGACCTCTCTTCTTTCTTCCTGCCATTTTTCACAGAATCCATGTGGAATGGGAACAGAGGCAGTGTATTTAGGGACCGTCCAGTGCTTGATACTCATGGCCTTGTTTAGAGAAGCTGTGCCCACTGAGCCAACGTGTAACTGTGTCTAATTTGTTTTTTCAAGTCCTAATGAAGGCACCTGGATGAAGCTAGTGAGGTTGCCATCCCCGGGGCTTATGCAGGGTGGCCTATGGAGCTTAGCCACCTTCATGCAGAAGCTGGTGCTGAGGGCAGCCAGTGTGATTGAGGCTGGCCAGCCGGCCCTGAGCTGCTTGTGCCCGTGGGGCCCCTGGGGAGGAGGGCCCAGCTGCAATGCACATACATCTGCCCTTACCAGCAGATCTGTGAACCCAGGCTGCCATTCTGGATTTCCGGATAGATGCAAAGTGCTTGGATGGGTTTTAGCAGCTGCTGAGACCAGGAATTGGGCTTAGTAGTAAAAATGGGGAACAAAATTAAAGAATATCAGGAGGCAAAGAGCCTACAGTACAAAAAAGGAAAGACGAAGGTTGATATTACTACAAATACTTCCTGGGCAGCCTTAGTGTTTGAATTAGGATTTTTTTTTTCTTCCCCCAGAGGTATTAGTTGTAATACAGAGACAAATAGAAACTAGTCAGATCCTTAGGTCCTAGAAAAGACCAGCTTTGTTCCTGGGGGTGGTAACCTAGTACAACATTTCCGTTCCTATTTCTTGACCGCTGCATGGCCCCTTCTGCTTTGCTAAGTAGATGATATTATTAAGTGCTTAGACTATTCTTCAGATAGGATGTAGGGATGTATTTTTGTTCTCTTCCTCAGTGAATTTGAAATGATTGGATTATTTTGTAATACGTTGATACTACTTTTAGAAGCTTTTGAATAACTGTGTCAAAGAAGCTTTAGAACAGGTTTTAAGCAAGGTTGCAGAGAATGTACTGAGTGTGTTCTTCCACTCACAAGGAAAGACAGCAGCTGAATGCAGAAGTGTGCATCTGGTTCTAACTCTATTCAGGCACTGTCCAGGCAGCACCATCCGTTGGCTCTCCTGCCTCTCCTCGTCCACCCCCCACCTCATCCCTAGCCATTCTTTTGTGACCAGTCGTTGCTTATGAATGGAATTCTGAGAATGTATAATTTTCTCAGAAGAATACTGCTTTAGCTCAACAAATATTTCTTGTTTGCTGAGGGGGAAAGAAAAATTCCTCCTTAGAAAAGTCATTGGATGCCAGAGGTGGGTGATTAGGAGGGATGAACTTCTGGGTGTGCCTAGCAAAGCTATTTCTATCGATAGGCAATTAATGAAACAGCCAAACTTGACCTAACAGACTGCCATTTTGAGAGACATTTGTTTTGCAGGATTAATTTGTTTCGAGGTTTATTGGTGGCTGTGCAGGGCTGACGGCTGTCCTGCCTCCTGTGTCTTCTGCCCATTGAGTTGCAGGGCAAGTTGCTTAGGCCTCAGATACAGGCTCCCTGAAGTTCATGTTCAGTGCTTTGGAGTCAGGAGACTTCAGACCCTGGACTTGACTTGGTCCCACTCGAAAGTTTCTGTTGCTTATTTGGGTAACCCCAACTCTGTCTTGCTGGGCAGTAGAGCTATCCTAATTCTTGGAGGTACTCAGAGTATAGAATAAAAGAGCTGATGAAAATATGTTAAGAAGGGAGTAAGTGGTCATTAGAGAGAAATGGTAATTGGGATGATGCTCTGACCCCTTCAGCAAAAAATAAAAGGTGAATGGTTTATTATGAGCTAGTTCAGATTCTGTTTTTGGAAGCGATCTTGGTTATACATAGTGCAGTTGAAAAGCATGAGGCATGGACTTTCATATGCCAGCTCTTCAGCCTCCTGTAACTCCAGTTGCAAAATTACTCCAGTGTATCTAGATAAATGCAAACCCATCGGTGCCTTACCATTATGAAGCTGGGCTGGAGAGGCAGGTGGCCTGGATAATCAAATGGCAAGAAGTATAGGGAGCAGCCTGGCTTCATGATCGGGGGAATTTGCATGAAAATTATATAAACTTAAGCACCATTTTTTATTGCAGAAATCACGATCTGGCCTCTTCTACTGAATTTCCTTCCAGCTCTGAGATTCAGTGTTTAAGATGAGGTTGTTGGGGAACCTCAGATAGATCTGTGTGCCCTGGCTTTCAGTAAATACTACTAGAGACTGAAGACATGTTCTAGAGTTGAAATGGTATGAAGCAGTCAGCCTCTTTAGGATGGGCCCTACCCACAGGGTACAAGACTGGACCTAGAAGAGGAGGCTGTGGACATTAGGAGGTGGCTGCAATTTGCAAGTCCCAGAGAGCTTACTGAGGGGTAGAAGATGTAGGACTGCAGGCTGGCGAAGCATCTCAGTGATAGGGCAGAAAGAAAGAAAGTGGCTAGGGAAGGAGTTGAGAGCAGAAAATTCAGGCAGGATTGATGTTAAATCTTATATCTTTGAAGTGACTTTCTCTGGTCTGGCTTTCGCTTTACCAAAGTGAATTATTCATAAGTGCTTATGAGGAACACTGATGTAACTCGATTATGTGGAATGAATTTAAATTCATTTAAGTCATTCTTTTCAACTAAAGTAAGCTTTCCCTCATCCAGAATCTGAGCAGACCAGTAGCCCAGCAAGAGTTGCCTCCTGCCATGGCTAGTGATTGATGTCTTCTTCTATGATGCTGATGAAATGCTGGGCACTCTTAAGCGCTGTTGGAATGATCAAAGCAAAATTAAAATACTTTCTCAGTGGTTTGGGAGTTGGGTGCGTTCTGGTGTGTATTTCGGTTTTCAGCATCTGGGTTTGGTGTGCATGCATGGTGAGCTCCAGCTGGAGCAGACGTTACCTGCTGAGGCCGTGCTCTTCATTTTTTCTCCTTAACTGGCAGCCACTTGATCTTCCGTGAAGCTTTCCAAATCTCCCTTACTGAGGACTCTCGCTTCCAGGTTGCTTTTGTGCCCATCCATTGCTGGGTTATTTGGTCAGTGATGATGTTTCTCTGTACTTTTTAGCAGTAGGTTCAGAGGACCTTGTTTACTCCTCATTCATCTCTCCCCCAAAACAGTTGAGAAACCACTTGTGGGTTTAGGGCTCATGCTTTGTTTATAATTTTTGATTCTCCAGCCTCACAGCTAATGGGAGGCTCATGGAGAAGATATTCCTAAAAATCCATCTCCCATGTGGGCTTGACCCCAGTTAGCATCTGAGTGGTTTGGTCCTCATAGTTCTCTTAGGGGAAGAGGGGGAAGGAGGAGAAGGTGGCAGTGGCAGTGGCAGTGGCAGCAGTGGTGGCATCTGGGACCAGAGTGAGGGATACAGAGACAAAGAGGTTTTCTCTCAGGATAGCGCCTGTGAGAGGGAGCACCTGTTTCTTTTGTAACCTGGACGCCAGTCTTGCCTCACTCTAGTGCTGGCCCTGGGAGGTGCAGGAATTTTATAAAGAGATCTATAAAAGAGTTTTAGATGACCAAATTGGTCCCTGGTTCTAGCTGGAATGAATAAACCAACTAAATAACAGTAAAGTTTGAGAGTAAGTGTGTGTGTGTATGAGAGAGAGAATGTGTGTGCATGTGTGGGTGCGTTCTTCACTTTGCTGACTTGTAAATAATTTGGGGTCCTGTGCTCCTCCCTACCATTCTTATTCATGCCAGTCCACCACCATTAAGGAAGTGAAAGCGAACACATTGTGTACGTGCCACTCCCATGAAGAGGGAGACTGGGGAAGAGGTTTGAGTCCTAAGTCACACCTAGGTTAGGTCTGGATGTGTCTTTGCAGATTTCCTCGCTAGCTCCTTGGCCAGAGTTTCCATCGTGTCCCTCAGCTACACAATTAAGGTGCCCCTGATTTGTACAAGTCTCACGCTAGGCAATATGAGATGACACAAACTAGGATTTTGTTGTGGGATCCGATGAAAGCACTTGACATTAAAAAATGAGAGCGACAGCTTACGCTGTGTGACGAGACACTCCACAGCTTTTGCCAAAAGATGAAGAGAGGCAACAAGTGCTAGGAGCTCAGAGAAGGGCGTTCCACATTTGGAGCTTTGCATGAAGGAATATTTGGGTCCGGTGAAATCGATGCTTTTCTTGAGGGATGTCCACACTTGCTCAGTACTGTTTGCCGGACACTGTATACAAGGCACTCCACTCATTCATGAGTTGTACTGCAAAACTTTGCCAGGCATTTGGAATATGGAGTATATTATTTTGCAAAGACCAGGTGTCAATGGTGGTTTAGATCCCAGGCCAGTGTCCCTCTGCTCCCCACCCCCATGTGTGCCCTCAAGCTGGTTTGGCTTAGGCATTATTTATCTCTGACTACTGTGTGCAGCTTTAGTTCCATGGGGGGAAAAGGCTTGATGAACTAACTATCCTGGAAGGTAGTGGCTCTGTTTTCTGATGGATGAGGTAGGGGTGGTGGGAAGCTGGTAGTTTCTACTTTATACCTGTTTAAAAAGCCCCCTCTGAGACCTTAGCACTTGCCAGATGCTCAGGATTGGGGGAACAAAGGAGCTGCCTTTGCAGGGGTCTGTGGGTGTGCAGTGGGTGAGAGAGCAGGCACCAAATGCCCTGAGCTTCCTGCCTGTGTGGGCGGGAGGATTCTAAGTGGAATCAGGAGCATCTCCGCCTGGTGCTGGAGGAGGTGTGGAGTTGAAGGGTAGAATCTTTCTCTTGAAGGGCTTGAATGAGCTTCTGTGTGGCTGAACAGAAACTAGTTCATCACTCATGTCATGATTTTTGTGAAGCGTGGACTTGGGGTCCGAGTCTATGTTTTAGGTTCCCTGTTGCAACCCACAGCCACTGAGAGTTTTATGATAAAAGGTCAGCAAAGTATCCGACAACATCTCACACTAAAATGGGCCTTGTGCATGTTTAGTTCCCTCTCCTTCTATTCCCCCGTCACCAACTTTAAATCAGAAATGTGAGGGTGCTGATTGAAGCTTTTTGTAACTTTTCTTATTGAGAATTGTTCTCTGGAGTTGTCTCCCAGAACAAAGGAATTCCAGATGTCCTCCTCCTTCTCTCCTTGTCTCTTCTGCCCTCCAGTCAAAGAAAAACTCTGCCTGTGATCTTTGGCCTGGAGAAATATTAAATCTATGTTAAGTATGCAGACATGAATGGGCAAATGAAGGATATGTGGCAAAGAGGATCTGCTGAAACAAATAAGTAATGTAAATGGGCAGAGGGAAGTATTAAATTCATTGCATCTTTCAGCTCCTGGTACTTAAGGCAAAGATAAAGTAGTGGGAAAAGGTTGTCATTTGAAGTAATGGAAAGATGAGGGAGTTTTGAAGCTAGCTGGGATTTTTCTGCCTGTTTAATAGAGTGACTTGGATTACAGACTATATCATAAAGAGTAGGGCAGTTCCATTTAGTATGGATCGTGATCCTGATTGCTCTCTGAGCAACCTCTAGTAAGGGAGGAGAAGCTACCATCCCCGGGCCTGGAAGATATTGGATGACAGCTCATTAAACTCTTGTCAGAAGCCTTCATTAGCATCATGGGAAGAGTTGCTGTATCTATGTTATAAAGCCATTTAGATTTTTTTAAAAAATGTATGTTCTTAACATTTTTTGTTTATTAAGTGGGCCAGTAGATTAGGACTGAATGGATTTGATTCTATCATCATGCATAGTATGCCCAGAAGCCAGAAGGTTTCCCCAAATTTGTGTTATGGTAATGAGGGCATATTTAATTAGCAGATAGGAAAAGCTTTGGAGCAGTTTAGGCCAATCCACTTAATTGTATCAGCAATTATTATTTTGAGAAAATGGAAAGAATTAAACAAATTTACATTGCTTCTAGGACTTTATTTTGTTATCTTTTAAGGTTATTGTAAATGAGGAGACTTTTGAACTCACAGACTAAAACAAACTGTAGCAAATAATCATTAACTTTTTCTGTTGTGTGCCGCCTTCCCCAACCAGATTATTCCATTAGTTTCACTTAGGAACCAAGAACCTGTGAGCTTACAAGATGCATTTTTTAGGAGACTCAACTTTTTGGATTTCTGTGTTAAAGAAAGTTTAGGTGTGGGTCCCATGAAACTCAGAAATGAGTTTCATGGAGGAGAGAGGTTGCCTCTCTGGGTGGATAATTCAGGGGCCACTGGGGGCTCACTGTGGCTTTCTGGCACTGACAGTTATGAAGCAGGGTTACTGAAGTGGGAGAAAGCATCCAGTTCTCCAGCAGCCTCAGTGAGAGCTCTCATGCATCTACCCATTTTCACTGGGGTAGGAGCCATCACTATCAGCCTTTCTGTGGCCCACAGTGCTGTTTTCGGATTAAGCTGAGACCTCCGTAATAGACAGGTTGTCATTTTTTCTTGTATCTAAAAGTAGGTTTGACTGCGGTGGGTCTCCAGCTCAGAGCAGGTCTGGCTAGAGAAAACGGGAGGTGATGACTGGAGCGCTTTGCCCTTATAGAGCACGCGCTGGTGTAGAAAGCAAGAGGGTTTTCCTTGTAGTCACTGAAGGTACCTTGTGTACACAGAAAGAAGACAGAGGGAGTCCCAGATGCCTTCTTTCCCCTGACAGCAGGATCCTTCACATCTGTGCAGTATCTGTGGATTTGGTTATTCAAGGATGTGCTGCCATTATAAAACAAAGGCATCGGCCCTGGAATAGAGAAGTTCAATGAGAACCTCTGTGCTCCATGAGCATTTTCTAGGAAGTAACTTCACCTGCCCTGTGTAATCCTCTGGAAGAATCACAGTTGGAAGGAAATTGAGACTTGGAAAAGGACAGAAGAGGTTAGCCAGTACCACACCAGGGCTCTGAAGGTCAAGCTGGGTTAGAACCTGGGATATCCTTCAGCCCACTGTCTCCTGTTCCCCAGCCATTTACTGCCCCAACCCCCTTTCTACTCTCAGGGGCTCTGGATCTAATGAGGGGATTAGTGCAGTTTGCTGTACTAATACATTGCAAATGGCGCCATCTTAAAGGTATTGTGGTGGTAGAATCAGAACTATACCATCTTATTAGGTCAGATTATGTATCTCTCTTCTAAGATTTTTACATAATTTAGTGTTTTCTGAATTGGATAAAAAATGAACAAACTCATGTCTAAATCCTAGGCATTTCATCCTAAGTTGATGAAGGGGTATTTTTTGCTAATCTGTAGTTAGATTTCTTCAGAACCTTTTAGAAGATCCCTCCTGTGTTTTGGGGTTTTGCAGATTTGAGCCCCAGTTCCTCCCACCGTGCTTCTCCAGCTCCTGCAATGAGATAAACCTCCAGGCAGCCTGTTGACCCAACCCATGCATGCCAGTCTTCTTTGGGACTTTAAGGTGTGCATCCTGGGGTGTATCGGGATCGAGTGGGAGATGAGTTCTTTTGATTGAGATCTTTGTTCTGGTGAATTGACTCCAGTCCCCATCTGGATTCCTGTGGTGATTACTCTCTGTATTAGTCTGTTTTCATGTTGCTTATGAAGGCATACCTAAGATTGGGAATAAAAAGAGGTTTTAATTGGACTTACAGTTCCACATGGCTGGGGTGGCCTCAGAATCATGGCGGGAGGTGAAAGGTACTTTTTACATGGTGGTGGCAAGAGAAAATGTGGAAGAGGCAAAAGTGGAAACCCCTGATAAGCCCATCAGATCTCATGAGACTTATTCACTATCACTAAAATAGCACAGGAAAGACCGGCCCCCATGATTCAATTACCTTCCCCTGGGTCCTTCCCATAACACATGGGAATTCTGGGAGATACAATTGAAGTTGAGATTTGGGTAGAGACACAGCCAAACCATGTCACCCTCTTAGCAAGGACTGTGTTCATGATCATGACTGGCATTCACTGAACAATGACTAGGTGCCAGGCACCTTTAATCTTTGTCACAGTCTGTAGGGTGGATATGGATAGTACTGTTCCTTTTTTGTGGAAGAGGAAATGGAGGCACAGAAACCTGGTATAATTTGTGCAAGGTGCCATGCAGCTAAGCAGCCAGCCAAATCCAGACCTGCTTTCCTGTGATTTTGCTGCCCCTTACTCTCCTGTCATAGCCCGCCTGATACTTCCCAGTGAGCTCCTGCTGAACACACACTGAGGGATGACTTGGTGGCTTGTCTTGCTCTGAGGAAGGCTAGGCACCGTGTTGGATGAGTTCTTGAAGATGTCTTGCTCTACTTAAGAGTCTTTTAGATCTTTGGGGGTTTTGTCACACCTACCTAGTGCTTGGTAAACGTGATGTGGGTTCTACCAGCATGATGCCCTCCCTTTCTACCACCTTTACATGAGTGGAGAACATCTATGACTCTTAAAAGAAAGGAAAGATGAAAATGAAAGAGTGACACGGCATAGTTAAATTGCAGATTCTTTGTTACAAAACAGCTTGTTTCTGCATTTTAATACCCTGCTTTTCTCTGAATTTTTAAATTCCCCTCCTCCCCTCCTTAGGCAGAATTCATTTTTACATTAATGAATTTTTTTTTTTTTTTGAGATGGAGTCTTGCTCTTGTCCAGGCTGGAGTGCAGTGGTGCGATCTCAGCTCACTGTAACCTCCACCTCTGGGGTTCAAGTGATTCTCCTGCTTTAGTCTCCCTAGTAGCTAGGATTACAGGCACCGTCCACCACACTCGGCTAATTTTTTGTATTTTTAGTAGAGATGGGGTTTCACCATGTTGTCCAGGCTGGTCTCGAACCCCTGACCTCAGTTTATCCACCTGCCTCGGCCTCCCAAAGTGTTTGGATTATAGGTGTGAGTCACCGCACCTGGCTTGATGAATTATTTTCATTTGGGGAGCAAAACTTTGATGCTCATCAGTGATTAGGTACCTTTGTTTGGTTCATTTTTAACTAGGGAGATTTCTTTCTTTTTAAAACCGTTCTTTAATCTTGTAAAAATATCTTCAAATGGGTGGATGTTTTAGCTCTGATGAATGACAGGTTGTCTGTCGTAAAGGAAGAAAGGGATGTGGTTTCCAGTAAACTTTTTTTTCTAGTAAACTTTTAATTCTTTTGCAAAATAAAAATAACATTCATACAGAGAGTAAAATATATGAAGAGTCAGGAAGTGATTTATCAAAATCAGATCTTGGACTGCTGATTTTACCATGAATTAGGCTCCCGGAAAGTGATTGGGCCAATGTAGCTTTACTTTTTTTTTTTCTTGTTTTATTTATTGGTAAAAGCAAACTTGTGGTTGCCTGCCCAAAGTTTAATTCAGCCTCTTTTGGGCAAACAACTGACCTTTACTGGGAGTCTTTCTCAAGGAGATAAAGGTGCACCCTGAAACTCTGCTCTCTGATTCCTCAGCAAAGTGAGACTTGACTATGGGGTCTGGGTGTTTCTGCAGAGGACTTACAAATGATATGGGCTGTCACCTGAGCTCAGGTGGGGCTGCTTGTGCTTGTGACGGTCTCCCCAACTCCTCCTGCAGTATACCCAGGGGCTAGAGGGCAGAGCACAGGTTTTCTTTGCTGGTTGGGGCAGCCACAGGCCTTCCTCCCTGCCTGCCTGTCCTCCGGGTGGGTCCAGCACCCGCTGGGATTCCTGTGGGCTTAGTCACCATGTGGTGGCGACAGAAGGACTGGGGAAACCGCTGGCCGGCCCTGGTGCTCTGTCACCCTGAAGGAATGCGGGCTAGGCCAGGGCTGCTGGGCCTGGAAGGTTCTCCAGGCCCTGTTTCAGATCCTGCCTGCAGACTCAAAGTAAATCTCCCTCCCCACTTTTTCCCCCATCAAATAAAAAAGGGACACCAGGTATCCACCCCTGTACTCACTGAAGATGCATTTTTTAACTTGTTTTTAAACTACGGTTTTTTTGTTCTGAGCCTTCCCGGATCTTTAAACATACCCCCAGCTATTCAAGATGGGCTTTTCAGTGAAAAGTGCTGTGTCCCAGGAGAAATCCCACCTGTTGTTGCTGCTGGCCATCACATATCCCCGAGTCTGTCTGTGAAAGGCTGGCTGGGTTGGGCGGGGATGAGAATGGTCAGGTTGTCTAGACTCAGCCTGGACTGTCTTTGACTGGAGAGGCCGGAGCTTCTCCTCCACTGCCCAAGACCCTGGTTAAGGGGACAGCAGAGCAGGGATGAGAGGTGGCCCTCTTCATACCACCTCCCAGAGAGAGGGCCTGACTTAATGCTCCCACCATTGCCAGCCCCAGTTTCAGGGTCCCACTCAGTTACATTTGAATGGGTTTCATGACAGGTGCTTGAAGAGCAGCTATCAGCAGCAGACCTTCAGGAGGCTGAGCCCAGGCAGGTGAGCATGTTCTGAGCCATTGTAAACTCAGGGAGGTGCCTTTGCTGACTCCCAGGGCCACCTGGGGAGGGTCAGGCCCCATCGCTTCCTCATCCTACCCCCAGGAGTGCATTTGGCACTCTCTACCAAGGCCAGCTGGTGGCTGTTGGTGACCACCCTCTCTGTAAGCTTTTTAAATGGCTGCCTTTCCTCTGGTGGGGAAGCCAGCACCTTTATCCTGTGACAAGAAAACTCTTTGCAGTAGGTGGTAGTAGAATCAGACAGATTGGCTTAAAATCTTGGCAGCTTAAAATCTTGCTACCTCTTGGCTCTGACACACTGGTCAAGAGAGTTTACCTTCCTAAGGCTTCTCAGCTACAGGACTCTGGACACTCAGCTTCCTTCTGAGGTCGTTGTGAAAGGTAAAGAAAAGGGGTTATCCAGGGCCAGGCATGGCACAATGCCTCAGTGAAATATTAGCTGATACTATCATAATTTTTAAATTCCCATAGGACTCATTGTTCAAGGATTACAAGGCACACACAAAAAATACTGCATTTTGAATTTGTGTCTGATTTATACATTTCCAAAGTGGAATTCTCACTACAACAGCTGTTCTTTGAAAGGTTAGATCTTTGTCCTGAGATAAATTAAGTGGAAAAAGGTGCAGAGCACTGTATGTACTGTGATTCTTCAGGGCTTAATTTAAAAAGAGCATGTGTGCTGGTAAATGCTGGTTCAGTCATTAAGAAGTTGTCTAGAAGGAATCTCAGGAAGTTATAAGCACTTACTTTTCATGGAAAAGAATTGGAAGTTCTGGGTGACCTCCACCAGTAATCTTGTATTATTTTTACACTGTTTAGATTTTTTTTTAACCACGTACTTTTATTTCTTTTATTCTTTTCAAAGGTCAGTAGGTGTTATCTGGACAATAGGGTTCTGGTCTGTTTTCTGTTTTCTTCGTTGTACTTGTACATTAAGAAAAACCCTCATGTGCTTTTTTTTTTTTTTTTTTTTTTTTTTTTTTTTTTTTTTTAAGTGGACCTTTCCACATCTGATTGTCCTTCAGTGAGAGCAGGCTGTGTGGTCTTGGTGATCTCTCCCATTCCCTAGAGACAGTATCTGGGGGCCTCTCTGACCTTCCCAGGAGTGGAAGCCAAGGATTCACCTTCATCCTCTTGAGCCCAAACAGTAGGTTCTGGCTGGGGTCTTGTGTAGAATGCCCTTGGGACGACATGTGCGAGCATGTTTTTCCTTGGTAAATGGCCTTGAAAATGGCATGCGTGTCTGGCAGGCCTGGATAAGGCTGGGCCTGCATAACCCTTGGAAAGCACAGTTCTCACTTGTAACACCCTGTCTGCAGGTCTATGATACTGTAATTAAAAATTTATGGGATCACACGGGCCTATTTAAAGGGCATCTGGTCAAAAGGCACAGTTAAAAGCAGAATTTGTCAGTGGCTCCTTTAATTTCTCAAATATGATTCTATCTGTAAATTCATCCCACTGGGCTGGGTGTGGTGGCTCACGCCTATAATCCCAGCACTTTGGTAGGCCGAGGCAGCCGGATCAGTTGAGGTTGGGAGTTTGAGACCAGGCTGACCAACATGAAGAAACCTCGTCTCTACTAAATATACAAAATTAGCCAGGCGTGGTGGAGCATGCTGTAATCCCAGCTAATCGGGAGGCTGAGGCAGTAGAATTGCTTGAACTGGGAGGCGGAGGTTGCAACGAGCCGAGATCATGCCATTGCACTTCAGCCTCAGCAACAAGAGTGAAACTCTGTCTCAAAAAAAAAAAAAAAAAAAAAGAAAAAAAAAAATCCCACTCGATGCCCATGTTGAATTTTTTGTTGATGAAAGCAAAGAATGTTTAAAAATGAGGCTGACCCAAATTCCAACGTCTGAGTGTGCCACTGATTAATTACTTTGGGCAGGTCAGCTCACCTCTCTTGGAAAGAAAGGTGTTATACTACATCTGTGATTTGCAGTTTTGTTGTTGTTGTTGTTTTAACTAGACCCACAGTAAAACACAGATTTCCACTATGATCCAAGGACAAAATCAGTATGTAACTAAAGTAACTGTTTCCAGGTCACTTTGTATGTGACACAGCACTCACCCTTTCTACCCATGTAGTACTGCAATATTTTCTTCTATTCGAATGCTGGTAAGAGATGCCTTGGACTGATTTTGAGAACTACTAATGCGTAGCAACTAGCAGCTTAAAAAGCACATGATTAAGGTCCTTTTTGCCTCTGATTGAGTCTGTTGCCTCTCAGTTGAGTACTCTTTACTTAGTGCACATGAAGTTGGCCTATGAGGTCTGCCTCCTGTCTTTCTGTGAAAATGAGGAGGGAAGGGAGTTACTTGTTTCACCTCTGCATGGCTACACCCTGAGGACTGGGAGAAATTGAAGCATTTGAGTGTATGTTCCCAATAGTATGATATAGTTGACTGTTTATCTGTAAGCATTTTAAAATATTTGAGATCTGCTGTATCTTGGGTAATTTTACTCAGTTTTTAATTTGTAAAATAATGTCAAGTCAGTTATTAAAGTAACAAAACTAATGGCAAACTTGATATCTTCCCCTTTTTAAAAAAAATATTTTTCCTTGAAAACTTACAAAGATATTAAAGAATATTATCACATCAGTATAATCACCGATGAATTATTTTCTGGTGGTTTATTGGAAAAGCTTGATTTGGAGTGATGACAGATAACATTGAGTGCTCTTTCTGTTAACTCATACTTGTAAATAGCCCCATTAGCTAACTTCTAGCAAGGCTTTGTTAGAAATGTGGAATCAATTAGATGAATTTTGAAAATAACTTGGTCTGTTCTAAAAGGCCCTATGAGATCCAAACTGTTGTGGCCTGGTGCCTAGTAACATTGATGGCCATTTTGAAATGTTACCATAGTGATAATTCTTCTGGAATCTCAAGTCATTAAAAGTGATATGGCTAACTCTGGGCCTTGTGCTATAAAAATAGATGTCATGGGATGTGTGAATCCTTTCTTCAATGTTATAGTTGATACCAGCTGAAGGAACATTTTGGTCGAATCCCAAATACATGTTACGGGCTTGTTGCTTGGCTGCATTTTTCTCCTCTGCGTACATCATCTATCCATGTAATTAATTATTAACCCCTGAGAAGGAATAGCATTTTTTAAAAAGTTCGATTTTTCCCTCATTTGGCTTTGGTTGATTCTGCTCCTTGTTTCTGTCTCTCGGTGAACTTTTCAAAAAATGGGTTATGACAAAAGATTAATCATCATTCATGTTGCCCTTGCAGATCTGTGTATTATAACTGCATCCAGCACTCTTCAGCCCTGTGGCTGGATTTAGCGCCTCTTCTTGGGAGGGGTGGGCGTTGGCACAAAGCATGTCTGGTTTCCCTGAATGTCGTTTGGACACGTGAGAGGACAGTGCACCCTTTTGCCTTGGTGCTGCCCCCCTCTCGCTACTGAACTCCAGGGTAATAATTAAAAGCTGTGTTAGCTCTTCTCTGGTTAGAGGCATACAGGTTAGAGGCTTGTAAATAGCCATGGACCAGTTGTTCTAGGCCAGGAAGCAAACCATTGGAAAGTGTGGTTAGCAGCGACAGTTGACAGTATGTTTGCTCACGGTGGTGGTGGTTGGTTCTGCTTGTTGACTGCAGTTGCTTGCGTTGGGAGAGCCTGACTTGCCTTGGCCAAGTATGTAGCTTGAGACCAGTTGCATTCCTTTCACAGAGACAGTCTTAACCTTCAAGCTCTGGGTGTTGTGCATGCAGCATTCATATTCAGCAAATGTTTGCTGATTTCTGCCTCTCCAACTACTGAGCTTATCTTTGGGGATCTGAAGATGAATAGATGCAGCCACACTCCTGGGGGAATCTCCCCATGGGGAGACTGACATGGAAACCAACCAAATGGGAGTGTGGTGCATATCTTCTTAGGGCTTTGTGCAAAGTGCCACAGGAGGCAAGAGAATAGGTAGATTGGTATGGAGGGGGCAGGGTAAGACTCGCCTAGGAGCAGGATCTCAAAAGATGCAGAGGATTTTGCCAAGTACCAGAGATTGTGGGGCAGGTGAGTAAAGGCTGAGTGTAAGGTTAAGTCAGTTCAAGCAGATATCCTCTAAGAATGAGGGTAAGAATGCTGACAGAAACCAGTTGTGGCCCTGCCTGCCTGCCCTAGAAGACTGGAGCTGACTTTGCAGGCTGTGGTGGTGAAACAGAGCAGTGCCGTGAGCAGATGTGTTTCCTGGAGGGTCTCTGGCAGTCGTCTGGGGAAAGAGGGAAGCTGGCAGAGCCCATGGGTGGAGGCAGGTGCCATTGCCATGGAGTGAGCATGGGAAAGGGGATCGGAGGCCTTTTGGCGACAGAGTTAGCAAGACTTGGTGAGGGATGAAGTTGGTGGGGGAGTTAGAGGAAAAGCAATGAGCTGACTGATGACTGGAGCTTGAGTGGCAAAAACGACCACCCTTGCTATTAGCTAGGATGGGAAGAAAAAAAGGGTAGGAATTTGACAGGGGAGGGAGGGAGAATGTACCGTTGAGATGCTGAGATTAGGTGCTTGTGGCATGAGCAAGGGGAATGAACTGGTCTAGGAGGTTTTTGGAAACATTGACCTGGCTGCAGAGAGGAGGAGCCTGGGATACCTGTTTTGGGAGTCATCCCAGTGGGGATGGATCACTGGGAAGGGAGCTACCCCTTTGGGATGGGTCACTGGGATGACTCCCAAGGGAAGAGGCTGGTTGTACAGAGCTCAAAGAAAGGAGCACCCCTCACTCCAGCCCGTCTTCAAGGATACTTGTTTGTCTTTTAGATTCTGTAAGGGGTAGCTGCTACATAGAAAGAAAGCTATGTGTGGGTGAACACCTGGCATATCCCGTGCAGGGAAGCTTCAGGAGACCTTGGTGGTGAAGGAAACACCACAATGATCTGAGGATTGGGTCTGGAAGCTCCTCTGAGCCTCCAAGAAAAGGGACTGTTTTGAAGAGCTCAGGTTCTTCTTGGGCTTTTTTGAGACAATCTTGCCTTGTTGCCCAGGCTGGAGTCCAGTAGAGGCAATAACAGCTCATTGCAGATTCAACCTCCTGCCTCTGGGCTCAAGTGATCCTCCTGCCTCAGCCTCCTGAGTAGTTGTGACTATAGGTGCATACCACCATACCTGGCTAATTTGTAATCAGTTTTTGTAGAGATAGGGTTTTGGGCTCAAGTTATTTTCCCACTTCAGTCTCCCAAAGCACTAGGATTACACATGTGAGCCATTGTTCCTGGCCAAGAAGGGGTTTTTTTTTTTTCTTTTTTTTCCCTACCCCCATGTGGTCCGGAGGAGGATAGAGGATCTCAGGGGAATTCCCTCTCTGAGGAGCCACCACTGCTACTGCATGGCCCCCAGCATAGTCATTTGAGCCAAGAGCCCTCCAAAATTATAAGTTGATTTGTAGAATCAATTTGCAGCCTGACTACCTGATAAGGATGAGAAATGGTGGACTTCCCCCCACAGTAAGGTCTTAACAAGATCTGGATGGAACATGGGACTGTTTGAAAGCTACTTCTGTTTCACAAATCACATCTTGGGATCCCAAGTAATCTACTGAAAGGTGTCTTTGGGAGACAGAGCCTAGGGATTTGTCTTGTTTGCCCCAAGTCATCTCTTCCATCCCTTCTCAAAAGTCTTATGTCTAGATAATTTGGTACATTTGATCTACTAACAGCCAGGGCCATAACAGGAGGTGATACTACATACCCTGGAAGGCCTTTGCAAACACACTGTAGTGACGACTGATGAGTGGTCTGAGCCACAGGTAGCATTAGCCTGCCTTGTGGGACCCTCAGATGCTGACCGTATCCGCTGCAGTTCTTAGATGTAAAAGAGTATACATGCATCATATAAATAAAAACTATACAATTATTTCCATATGAAATTTTTGTTGTACTCTAATTTCTCAGGATTTTGTATTTTCCGACAATAGTATCACTTAATGGGAAGCTCAGGCTTTGTGGGTGGCATGATACCAGATATTCTCGTTTCGTCATTCTGCTTGGTAGTATTAACCTGAAGTCATAGGACATGCCAGTTTTTTATTCCTTTTTTTTTTTTTTAATTAAAATGGTCTGCTACAAATACATCCTTTCTTACTTCAGAGGTCAGCATAAATTTTTATTTCTCATGTCTTTTTTTTTTTCTTCGAATGAAAACATATGGAGAAAAAGTAGCATGTTTATGCCTTTCGGATGTACCCAGCACTGCCCAGAATGGTTTACAGCAGGCGTCCCCAAACTTTTTACACAGGGGGCCAGTTCACTGTCTCTCAGACCGTTGGAGGGCCGCTACATACTGTGCTCCTCTCACTGACCACCAATAAAAGAGGTGCCCCTTCCTGAAGTGCAGCAGGGGGCTGGATAAATGGCCTCAGGGGGCCGCATGCCGCCTGTGGGCTGTAGTTTGGGGACGCCTGGTTTACAGAGTTTACACCCATGGAGGCTTCGTAAAGGTGACACTAACTTTGCAGTAAAGTCACTGACCCCAGACCTGTGTTACTTCAGGCTTAGCCAAATGCTAACAGAGCAACTTAAAACTTAAGCAGAGGTATGTGCTTGCTAAATAAGTGTGTGTTTTGGACTAATTGGTAAGGACTATTCTGAACATTAACTGCCCTTTGTGTTTTAATGTTGCCAGGAGGCTGATTGTGTAACCTTTGAAGGTTTCCCTGAGTTTGCAGAACTGAATTTATATGGTGACTTCCTATTTTAATGTCTTTGGGGGAGCTATGAAATAACTATGAAATAGCTCCCCCAAAGACATTAAATAACTTTTCTTCTAAGTGTGAGCTTTGCTTTTTTTTTTAAAAGGTTTTATGTTGTTGTCAGTTGGATATTTCTCTTTTATGCCAAGACTAATTGTGCATTCAAGTTTCTATGCAGCCTGTATGTAAAAATTGGCCCTAAAGAAGGAATGTATTGGGCCAGGTGCAGTGACTCACACCTGTAATCCCAGCACTTTGGGAGGCTGAGGTGGACAGATCACAAGGTTAGGAGTTCAAGACCAGCCTGGCCAACACAGTGATACCCCATCTCTACTAAAACTACAAAAATTAGCCAGGCATGGTGGCATGCGCCTGTAGTCCCAGCTACTTGGGAGGTTGAGGCAGGAGAATTGTTTGAACCTGAGAGGCAGAGGTTGTGATGAGCCAAGATCAGGCCACTGCATTCCAGCCTGGGCATCAGAGTGAGAATCCACCTCAAAAAAAAAAAAAAAAAAAAAAAAAGAAAAAGAAAAAGAAAAAAGAAGAAGAAGAAGAAGAAGAAGGAGGAGGAGGAGGACTGTATCACTTTACTTTGAATTTCTTGCATTAAAACAAGTATGGGTAGTGCTATCCTTTCTTCTTAGTTCTGCTTCCTGGTGATGTGTGAGGCCCTGAAGGGTCCTAATGGCAATGCTGATTAGATTGTGGCTGGGGTTCACCCACAAGTTCTGAAGTTGGAGAATGTGGAAGTGCTATTGACTGACTTGTCCTGTGCCTAGGGTTTTGCAGCCTGAGGATTGGTGACCACCCTGGTAGTTCAGAGAGGTCCAGATAGGGCTTTGTGTCCCTGTCAAAAATGTGTTGTGTGGAGTATCTTGACTTTCATTTTCCAGGGAAGAAAGCCCATTTCAACTGGCTTATGCAGAAGAGAGCACTGTGGTTCCACTTAATGAAAGAGCCTGAGAGTGGCTTGAGGAAGTCTGCTGGGTGCTCTCTGTGACTCTGCCCGCCTGCATATTGGCTTCATTCTTGTTGTTGTTGTTGCTGAGATGCAGTTTTGTTCTTGTTGCCCAAGCTGGAGTGTAATAGCGCAATTTCGGCTCAATGTAACCTCCGACTCCTGGGTTCAAGTGATTCTCCTGTCTCATCTTCCTGAGTAGCTGGATTACAGGTGTGTGCCACCACATCCAGCTAAGTTTTTGTATTTTTAGTAGAAATGGAGTTTCACCATGTTGGCCAGGCTGGTCTCGAACTCCTGACCTCAGGTGATCCACCTGCCTCTACCTCCCAAGGTGCTGGGATTACAGGCATGAGCCACCACACCTAGTCTACTGGCTTCTTTCTTAGGATCCATGTGGTAGCAAAAGGGTTGTTACAACTTCAGCCCTGCATCCCCACCTTCAGGTTCAATACCCAAGAGTGAGCAATCTGTTCCAGTGGCACAGACCTGTTTCAAGAGGTCTCAAGCTGTGATAGGGCTAGGCCACTGCCTTCCACCAGTGCGTTCCAGAGAAAGGTGCTCTGATGCACCAGCCCAGGTCATGTGGTTCCCAGCCTCAGTAAGGAAGGAGGAGGGTAAGGTGGTCCCTTACGAGAAAATGTGGATATTCTGATCAGAAGAAAAGAGGGTCGCAAAATAGTAAAACCCCACTATGGCTGGACAGAGCAGGGTTGTAGAAATACATTTTGATATGTGAGTGCATTGGAGCTGCTTCCAAGGGCAAGCACACCACTTTATTTCTCTTCGTGATACGGTATTTAGAGGGAGAGAGACATTTTATCTTCATGGGATACTTACAATGGTGCTCCAGAAGCCATGTACTGCTCCTGGCCTCTCCTTCCCTCCAAGGCTTCTCCTGCCTCCTTCCAAAGCTCTGTGCCCTGAAAGAGCCTGTGCTATTGCTCTGTTGTCAAAACTGATATTAAGCAGACACATCAAATTAAAACTTTTGGGATCACTCAGCAATATGGTTTCCTGTACAGTACTGCCCTGAGGGGGGATTACAAGTAGTTACGTATCCATTTCATTGATATATTGTTTTTATTAAAAAGAAAAAAAATCCAACCAAGAGAGGAAGTGTAGCCAGCTGCCAAAAGAGTGGCGATGATGGGAGATGATATTTTGATTACATTAATCCATATCCTGTTAGTTCACTTTGCTTCTGTTGCTGCTGCTGGTGAAGTTACTAATGTGAACTAATTACATTTGCTCTGAAAAGCCAGAGTTTTTAATGCATCTCAGCAAGAAAGGTTAATATTATCAATTTAACAGCATGAATGAAACATTGTGTGTATTGAACTTGAACTGTCCTAAAAGCTTGGATAATAAAAACGCAGTGGCTTCTTTTATAACTCACTAGATAAACAGTTGTTGGTGAGACATGGGTAATGCTTTCTTTTCCTCTTTCAGTTTCATAGTTGGGTGGTAGACAGTCAGCATTAGATGCTATTTACAGGGTGATATCGTAACTTTGTGAAATCAGAGGCCACGTTAAAAAAGGTACTCCTTCCTTTAAAAAGCTTTGCAAAGGGGCTGCATATAGTTTCCTAATGAGTGGGAATATTTTCTTTCTTTATTATTATATTATTATTTTTTGAGACACAGTTTCACTTTGTTGCCCAGGCTGGAGTGGAGTGGCATGATCTCAGCTCTCTGCAACCTCCACCCCCTGGGTTCAAGCAATTCTTGTGCCTCAGCCTCCTGTGTAGCTGCGATTACAGATACCCACCACCTCACCTGGCTGATTTTTTGTGTTTTAGTTAGAGACGGGGTTTCACCATGTTGCCCAGGCTGGTCTTGAACTCTTGAGCTTAGGCAATCCACCCATCTCAGCCCTCCAAAGTGCTAGGATTACAGGCATGAGCCACAGAGCCTGGCTGGTGGGAGTATTTTCAAAGAGGAAAAACAATTCATTTCCTCACAACATGTAACTTCACCAGCAGCAGTGACAGAAGCAAGTGAACTAACAGGATATGGATTAATGTAATTAAAATATCATCTCCCATCATTGCCACTCTTTAGGCAGCTAGCTGCACTTCCTCTCTTGGTTGGATTTTTTTTTTCTTTTTAATAAAAACGATCTATCAATGAAATGGATGCATAGCTGTTTGTAATTCCCCCTCAGGGCAGTACTGTACAGGAAACCATATTGCTGAGTGATCCCAAAAGTTTTAATTGTTACCCCAACTGGTAACAGTCTTCTTGTTTTAGAAGCATCTATGAATTGCCAAGACTTACAGAACTAAGATGTATTAGAAGTCAGTCAATTTTCTGGAACCGACCCAACCCCTGAAGATAGCCTTTTGGGTAGTGGAATGTTTTGTGAGGGATGTCCTCTCTACAGGGACTTAAATGTAATGGTTTTTTGTGTGTGCACGTGGTAGCTGTGGTATCTTGTGTTGAATTACTTCTGCACTCCTCTGACTTACGCAGTGGTAAACAATGAGGATGGGACAGGCGGCAGCTGCTCTGTGCCATCCACTGTCTTGGGAACCCCAGTGTGGCATTCTCTCTGGGGCAGCATGTTGAAGTGTTTGGTGACATTTTGGTGACCAGTTGGCTCCTCAGTGTCTTTCAATGTGGAGATTAGGAACCAAGCAAGGATTTGGAACCCTTGTGTTTGTTCTGTCCAGAACATGACTTGCCTCTTGGCTGAGAGCGGTGGAGTAAGCTGATAGGAGCTAGAAATACTCTTTTGGGTAGGACTTACCTAGAAGAGTGGGCTGAGTCACAGAACTCCCAAGTTTGAGACCTGTCAAATAAATTCTGAATTGTTCTCAGGTATGTTTCTTAATTGGAATTTCCTTTTAAAAATTTAATTGATAAAAGACTTTGAAAAGTTATCTTGTTCTCATTTTTCTTCTCCCTTTTTGCCCACTCCCCGCAATATCTTAGGGTGAAGAAAAGCAGGTTTGAGAAAAGCTTTTTTTTTTTTTTTTTAAATCGTGTATTTGTAATAGCCGGAGCCATTTGAGATCCATGAGATGGAGTGGAGGGAGGAAGAGACCGGAAGAGACCTCGAGGAGGTGTGGAGGGGAAGGAGTGGAAGGTTCTGTAGCTTTCTGTGCCATTCTCTCTCAATCAGGGTCTCGGGTCAGCCCTCTGGGTTTGTGCCCTTTAGGCTACACTGACAGGTCAAAGCCAACTCAGGCCTTTGATGTCAGCTGTGGGAGCAAAAGTGATTCCTGGTCCTGCAGTCATTCCTGCAGCCTTGTGTATGAAGGTCTGCTGCTCTGATGTGGATGGTGGCTCTAGGCAGGCTGTTCTGCTGGCTGCAGTTGTTTCTGCAGGTTTTTTCATGGAGCTTGGTCATGCTCCTGTATCTAGATTAAAATCCTATGGCAGTGGCTCTATTTACATCTAAATTTATTATTATTATTTTTTGAGACGGAGTCTTGCTCTGTCATCTAGGCTGGAGTGCAATGCTGTGATCTCGGCTCACTGCAACCTCCGTCTCCCAGGTTCAAGCAGTTCTCTGCCTCAGCCTCCTGAGCAGCTGGGACTACAGGCATATGCCATCACTGTATTTTTAGTAGAGATGGGGTTTCACCATCTTGGCCAGGCTGGTTTCAAACTCCTGACCTCATGATCCACCCACCTCAGCCTCCCAAAGTGCTGGGGTTACAGGCATGAGCCATTGCACCCAGCCTATATCTAAATTTATTCAGAGAGCTTATGATAGGCAACAGGTTACAGGAAAAACAATAAACAAGAAACCCAGAGTCTTGAAGCACACCCATTGAAACCCAGGTTTCAGAACTTGCTGTGTAGCCTTGCTGCCAAATCACAGTAAAAGCTGAAAAGGCTTTTGTGGTTAGTTATATGTGACAAAAATTGAGATGTCTGAGAGAAGTAGGATTTCTGTTTTTGAGGGGGAAAACATGCAACAAGGGGAAATGTTTTATTTACAATAAATATGCGGCTTGCCATATCTGTAGGGCACAGATTTGGTTAGTAGTATTTTGAAGGCCGGATGGAGAAGGTCCTAAAATCTGCTTGCTGCGTAGCTTCCATTCAAGCTGCGCATGTGAAAAATATTCTAGAATTCACACAGTTCAGGGTGGCTGGTTTAGGAAATACTTCTCCCCATTCCTTGGCATTCCCCACAACCCTCTTCCCCAACTTTCTGTTACGTATCTGGACTGGATTTTTAAAGAGATTTAGTGAAATTTAATTATCTAGGGAACTCCGCTTTGTCAAAATGTAGTATTCCTCAAGGACAGCCTTGCTGGTTGGCAAATCTCAACTGAGTATATTTGTGGTTAAAAAAAATTCTTTCTGAATAGAAATACAAAGAGTGATAATGCTTAACATTTTATTTTTTAAAAGTTTTCTGCTGTGTCATTTGGGTTGACTTCATGTTTCTAACTTCCTATTTTAGAATGACTCGCTTGGGTCAATTATTAGCAGACACTCTTGTGTTGACCTGTCCATTTTCTTTTCCATTAAGCTGTCTCCATTGCAGGTCTGTTCATAGGGCTTTATATAGTTTTCCTGGGCATTTTTTTGGTAACAAGGTATCTGTGCAAGCTGGAAAACTCTTGGATATTCAGTTTATATCACTTCTAGAAACTTTTAAATGCTACATATAGAAGTGACTTTCTTCCAGGGTTAGGTAAGATACTTCCTTTTTTGGAAGTAGTTTTGCCTTTTGGTCTCACTGCCTGATTTGTGCTTTTTTTTCAGCAGGTAGTGGGAAGCTGTATATTGTATTGCCTTTTACCAGACACCCAGAGGGCCATGTTGGAAAATAGCATCCTCTTAGCAAAATAAATTGCCAAGTCCTTCTAGCTCATTGATGGGCTCTCAGGTGGTGGATTTCTGCGTGTTGGGGAACAAGGGTGAAGAACAGTGCTAGTCCAGCACCGCTCCTTCGTCCCATGTTTCTGTAGAGTCCTTCTTTGTACACTGGAGAGTCTTGCAGAGTAGTTGGGTTTCCCAGGAGATTCAGTGAAGAAAGGTTGTCATGAAGACATAATATCAAGTCTTGGTGTAAAACTGTTTTAGTAAATTTAAAAGCATGTCTCTGTTTTTCCCCTCCTACATGGGATTTTCATGTGTTTAGTAATAAAACTGTAGGCATTTGTATGTCCGGATTTCTATGTGATTTCTTCATGTTCATATATGTACACCTATATACGTGTGGATGTGTATTCAAGAAAGACCTCCAGCATGCTCGAAAGGATTGAGGTACCTCGTTTATGGTAGTATCTGAACGGAGTAGGAGGTCAAAGTTAAGCCACTGTGAGGTGGGGGAACTTGACTTAGCCCTTTAAGAATTGGTCTGTCCCTGCTTAGCCAAGACTATTAGTGCTTTCTTCCCTAGCTGGGTCCTGAAATGGCTGGGGGATAACCTTTTTAAACATCAGATCTTATTCCGGGGGAGTGTATCCAGCCTTCTCACATACATATCCTGTTAAATATCTGTTCAGGGTTAGTCTAGGCCTGGAGTATGGACAGCATGAAACCAGATATAAAGCAGATCTGTTCATGGATAAATGAGGAATTTAATAAAATTCAAAAATAAACCCCACAAAACTAGTGCTGCTATTGATCATTGTTATAGCCAGCAGGAGTGGTGAGGGGCTTGGTCTGCCCAAGTTGTGGAGATGGGGGTGGGAGGAAGGTGGACTAGGTCTGGGGCTGCTCCTGGAGCATCTTTACGTGGGCAAAGGAGCTCTGACACAGTGGTATTGTTTATAACACTTTCTGAAGGGATTAAAATAATTGTGTAGGATTAACTCTAGGCTAGTGTGGCTTGATCTGAAACAGTCCCAGCCAGAAGGTAAGAACTCCTGTGTTATGCTGTTAGCATACAACTTGCTAAAGTTCAAATTTTAAATTTTATGTTTTAAAACCAAAAAGTCGTACTAATCGTTTTGGATTGTTTCAAAGTAATATTGTTTTTACTTGTTACAAACATTGCCTTGCTTGCATCTAATTGCACTCATAATGGGCGTTTGTAATGGCTTATGCTTGTAATCCTAGCACTGTGGGAGGGCAAGGTGGGTGGATCACCTGAGGTCAGAAGCTTGAGACTAACATGGTGAAACCTTGTTTCTACTGAAGATACAAGAATTAGCTGGGCATGGTGGTGGGTGCCTGAAATCCCAGCTACTTGGGAGGCTGAGACGGAAGAATTGCTTGAACTCAGGAGGCGGAGGTTGCAGTGAGCTGAGATTGTGCCATTGCACTCCAGCCTGGGCAACAGAGTGAGACTCCATCTCAAAATAATAATAATAATTGCACTCATAATGGATTCCTTAAGGAAACAATGTGCTGTGGTAATCATGATTTCATAGTAGATAGGTTATTGTTAATTTTTCTTTTACTTCCCTTTCTGCCAGTGACTAGCCCTAATGTATTCTAACTTTTGAAACTAAAGTACACATTAGATGGATTTAAACATAAGGGAAGATGGAAATGCATTACTTTTAAAAACAGTTTGTTGTGGCTAAGATTTAGAAATGTAAACACTATAAACTAAGTTTCTATGACACAGGTGTACTACCAAGTTCTTACAATGTACCTTTGTGGTAAGTGGAATTTTCATGTCATTTGGAGTAGGGCTGGGTCAGTGACTCATTCATCTCCATGTTCATTCATTATGTGACTACCTAGTAAATGCCTACTAGGCACCCTGGAGTCATTTTTGTGGAGTGGCATCTCTATACAACTGTTGGACTAACTGTCAGAGACACCTCAATCACCCCCACCACAGATAAATAGAACATGTATGTGTGCTGAATCCCACAAAGGCCAGACATGATGCTATGAGACCAAGAAGGAAAAGAATGTGGAAAGGGCCTGGGGTGGAAAGGTGGGGAACCTGGATGGTGGGAGTCGGCCCACATAGGACCCCAGAGGCCATATTGAGGGTTTTGTCTTCACCAAAGGATCAGTGGGAGATTAGTGTAGAACATTAAGCAGAGGTGGGGTATGTGTCATATTTGCATTAAAAACTTCACCCTGGCTCCAGTTTGAAGAATAGATTGGGGAGGAAGCCAATCAGGAAGTAATTGGAGTAGGCAATGCAAAGGGCAAAGTGAACTTGAACTAGTGGTGGAGATAAGTTGACTGCAGAAAGAGTAGAAGGCAAAATTGGCCAGGCCTGTGTTGGGGATGGGCCTGTGAGCAGGATGTCATAGATAATGTCCAGGATTCTGGCTTGGATGACAACTATGGCAATGCCTATCCTTGAGCTAGTGGATGCTGGAGCCAGATTAGGTGGGGACTGTGAGCATGTGTTTGATTTTTGCAGATACTGGGTTTGAGACACTTCTGAGTCACGCAGGCATTTGGCAATGTGGACTGGTGCTGAGAAGAAATTCTCGGCAGGTGACTTAGTTTGGATGGTCCTGGAAAGTAGAAACACCATGAAAAGATCATTCTGGGGATGAAGCTCAAAGGAATGTCAGTATTCCAGGGCCATGTAGAGGATTATGAACTGTATAGGGGACCCAGGTGGTTCCAGCACAGCGAGGAAAGCATGGGAGTGTGATGGCCAGGCTTCCAGGGAGAGGAGGGTTTTTAGGAGAACAACATGCCAAAAGCCTCAAAGAAGTCAAGTAGAGTAAGAATTCAAGACTTCCACTGGGTCTTGCAAGAGGGAGGCCTTTGAGGACCTCACCTGAGAGCTGATGAGTGAAGTGATGGCTGGAAGCAGCTCTGGAGAGGGAGGAGGACTGGGGGGAGGGAGGAACTGCAGAAATGGAGACGCGTGGCTGTGCACTGGAGAGGTGGGATGGCAGCCAGGGAGGGGAAGGGGCAGAGTATGGATCTCGTTTTCCTGAACAGACTGGAATGGGGCTGAAAGTCCACGGAAGGGACTCTGCTGAGAGGAAAGCGTGGATCCATGAGACAGAAGGGGAGAGCTCCAGTAAGGACCCAGAGGCCTGAGGGCGGGCCAAAGCACAGATGGAGGGATTAGCTTTGGGTCAGAGGAAGGACAGATGGCCCCTTAAAGATGACGGTAATGCAAACTGCTCTGCTTTTTTTGGCATTTACAATGAACTTTGTCTATGCTTTCCTTGTTTGATCCTTATCAAACCCTATGAGAAGAAGCTACCATTCTCCTCATTTGATGAGTGAGGAACCTAAGCCCTGAAAAGGCCAGGAAACATGCCCAGAATCCCTCAGGAAGAGGGTTAGTGCTGGACTCCTTTCCTCCCGTCCTGCTGTCTCTGAGAGGAGCCGGGATGGGAGTAACTGTCTCATGACTTTTTGAGCCTAGTAAAATTGAACATGAACTTCACGTTTTAAGAGATGGTTGCATTTGTTTTAATGGTCACTTCTTATCCATATTAGTAATATTAACTAATAGAGGGAGAAGGAAGTCAAATGCTCAAGTAAAGCAACATTATCTGTGTATTCATTTACCTGATTGAGCTTTGTACTAAATTACAGGAGTTAAATTATACTTTGTTACACTCTTGGTATTACAAAATGATGGCCATGCCTTTATTGTAAAATGACACCAGTTACTCTTTCCTGGAGCATGTGCCTCGTGTCACTAGCTGCACTAAGCACTTCCCCACTAGAAGCCCCACGTGGCTGTGTGTCATTGCTGACTACCTGTTACAGGTGAAGAAGCTGGGCGGTGCAGAGACAGAGAGCTGGTGGCCCAGTCTGGAGCTCCTAAGTGGCAGAGCCATGTCTTCTGGGTTCCTTGTCCTGTCTTTCTTGCCTCTCACTTGAAATAAGAGGACATGAGAACTGGCCTGCATGGGGCTCTGGTAGGGCAGGAACAGGACACCTCTGTGGTTTTGTTATGGTGTCCTGAGGATAAAGGAGTGAAAAAAAAATTTGAGGAATTGCAGATTCTTTACGAAAGATAGCAGAAACTCCTGGCAGCTTTTCAAATTCATCTTTGGAGAAACTTCTCTTTTCTCTTTCCTGTTCTGAGGCTTAAAGCTGCCCTGGAATCTGCACATTTGTCAGCAGTCTCTATTGTCAAGACTCTGGGGAGACAAGAACTCTCATACATTGCTGTTGAGAGTGTAAAACCGAACAACCTTTATGGAAGGCAAATAGGTGTTATAAATGCATGTTACCATTGACGCAGAAATCCCACTTCTAGGAATTTATCTTACCAATACACCTGCCCACATACAAATTGCAGCATTATTTTCGATAGTAATACATTAGAAATAACCCGTGTTCTTCAATGGGAGATTGGTTAATACACTAAGATATATGCACAAAATGGAATGCTCTGCAGCAGAGAGAAACCACAAGTATGCCCTGTGCCCTGTGTGAATACACCTCCAGTATGTTAGGTGGAAAAGGCAAGGCAGGCTTCTTTTTTGTAAAGTGAAGGAGGGGAAATAAGACTGCATGTTTGGATCTGCTTGTATTTTTGCAGATTGATGCTAGAAGGAAAAACCAAGTAACTGAAAACATGATGATGCTTGGGGGTAGGTGGAGAAAAATCTAGATGGGGACAGGTATGGGAGTGACACATCTCATTGTCCATCTTGGTATCATTTTTTAAAGTCTGTGCTTGCATTACATATTAAAACTTAGTGCTGTCTCCTCAGGTGCAGGGTTTCTGGAACTCTCTCCAGGTTGGTCTCAGATGGCATTCTTGCAGACTTGCAGGAAAACCAAACAAAAGGTGTGAGTGCATGCCCCTTGGATAGATGTCATTTTTGTGTAACTTAGCACGCCTTTTACACTGTCAAGGTGCCTCTCAGATAAGTCACCCTCCAGCCCCTGCTTCATGCGTGTTTCCCCCACAATCCTGAGTGCTTCTAAAGTCATCTACACTAGGGGAGGCAAAACTAGATGTTTTCTTAGTTTACGGAAAGGAGTATTTCCAGACAACATGAACCTGTTCTCTTTTGGTCTCCTTTTCCTGGTCATTGTTCAAGTCACAAGGTCTGTTGATTAAATATACCCTTGGGTTTTAAAAGAACTTGCTTTTTCAGTTGTTGTGTTTTGCTTTTTGAGAGTTGAGGCCCCCAGGTGCGTGTGGTAAAGAATTAAAAGGCTAAATGGGTGTGTGTTGTTATTTCTTAGAACCTCTTGGCACTTGAATGATGCCAATAATTTCACTAATTATGGTTGGCAAAGAAACTCTGAAGGATGGGTTTGGAGCTGTGTTTTCTCTTGAACCTATGCTCTCTCTTTTTTTTTTTGAGACGGAATTTCGCTCTTGTTACCCAGGCTGGAGTACAATGGCACGATCTCGGCTCACCGCAACCTCCGCCTCCTGGGTTCAGGCAATTCTCCTGTCTCAGCCTCTCGAGTAGCTGGGATTACAGGCACGCGCCACCATGCCCAGCTAATTTTTTGTATTTTTAGCAGAGACGGGGTTTCACCATGTTGACCAGGATGGTCTCGATCTCTTGACCTCGTGATCCACCCGCCTCAGCCTCCCAAAGTGCTGGGATGAACCTGTGCTCTCTTGATGGATGAACTTGTAATTCACCAGGTGTGCGGATTGATACGATTAATTTTTTCAGGCTATCAGTTATTTAACTCTCCAATGCCAAATGTTCAGGAGATAATGTAAGTGCAGTGTAACATAAATTCAAGCTGGCAACTCCAACAACTTACTCTTCAAACTGTAGCCCTATCAGTTCCCATTCATTTATACCCTTATACTACTCAATTTTTAATAAATTAGGGTAAGTTATTTTTGGTGCCAAGTCGATTAATTGAATATAGGTTATCTTGCGTCTTAGATCCCCTCCGATGATAAAATCTTATAAGTGGAGGTATGTGAGCATGAGAACTGTGTTGGGTGGTCCTGAAGAGATTCATGGATTAGGATATTTGCAGATTTTTTTTAAAAAGCCAACCCAAACAAACAAAACAAAAAACGCCCCTGGACAGTGAGTTAAATGATGGGTTGACCCTCTCTGGTTGGGACTTTTGTGGGAGAGTCTATAAAGTTCTGCTATATTTAAAAAGCTAGAGAGAGATGATATGATGACCAAATTTGTGTTGGCTGTATTATAATGGGTTGAGTATCACTAGTTTGTTGGGAAGTGACTGTAGAAATACTTACTCTTAAAAATATCACCTGTAACAGTTTAAGTAGCCAACTGGTTTACTTATATTTGATGTGTGTGTTGGGGGAGGTGTGTGGATTAGTTAGGCCAGAGATTTCTGAAATATATTTGGAAGAGATAAATGTTTTCCTTTTGAATAATTCCAAAACTAAAAATGCCTCCCTTAATTTTTAATTCTGATTTGCTTATTGCTATCAGGGAAATGTTCCTTATATGACAAAAACAATGCTTTCATGTTTATTTCTGCTTGCACAAGTTTTCTTTTAATTGATCGAATAATTTTTTTAGAGACAAGCTCTCACTGTGTCATCCAGGCTGGAGTACAGTGATGTACTCATAGCTCACTGGATCTCAAACACCTGGGCTCAAGGGAGCCTCCTTTTTTAGCCTCCTGGTTAGCTGGAACTATAGGCATAAGCCACCATGCTCAACTTTTTTTTTTTTTTTTTTTTTTTTTTTTTTTTTTTAAGAGATGAGGATCTTTATGTGTTGCCCAGGCTGATCTCAAAATCCTGGCCTCAAGTGATCCTCTTGCCTTGGCCTCCCAAAATGCTGGGATTACAGGTGTGAGCCACCACAAGCAGTTCACGTACACTTTCACACCTTTTAATTTCTTTACTCATTACGTGCATTCTTTAGCAATCTTGTGTAAAATGAAAATATGTGTGAAAATCATCCTTTTCTACTGACTTGCACTGTAGAATTAGAAAATTGGAAACCTATAGGAAATTGGAAAACTGTAGGATTTAAAACAAATCTTACCTGTGACTTTTAATACTCACTTGTAGAATCACTGGCTTTTGTCAGCTTTCAGAGTGTGTGAACAGTTTTTGCCATGTAAGTAGTTAGTCCATTGGCAATCAATATATATAAGTTGGTATCTTTTCTGCAAACATTTAATTAACTGCATTTATTCTTGAGCCATTGTTGCTTTACCCTTAGGACTTGATTTTCAGTAGCTACAGTGGTGATTCCAGAAGTTGTAGAGCCAGAAGGAGGTGCATATAAAGCTACATTTAGGCTCCACTGGACACTCACATATTGCACGTGGAATATCTAAAGGGGCTATGTGCTATGGTGAGGGTGGGACTGTATCTCTTTTCTTTCTATGAGACCCCCATGTTGGCATTTGTTAACTGCCTGCGATTACCCATCATTCAAGTTTTTGTTGTTTCTGGAAGACACTATTGCCTATTTTTTTCCTTATTAGTTTAAAAAATTTCATTTAGGTAAACTTAACATTGTTGCAGCAGAATTTAATAAATCCCCCCCCCTTTTTTAAACAGAATCCTTTTATTACATAAATGCTCTCCAATTTGCCTATTTTTAAAATTCGTGTTTCTGTGTTTACCTTGTTGTTAGATAGCCAAGGGGATATGCTGTTCTTTTTGGGGCCAAGGAAAAAGGTAAAGCTGTGTGTCTTAAATATTTGTACTTCGTGACCCAAGGTGATTTAGGTCATTCCGACATTTAATCAAGTTAAACAACGTGGCTCTTAGAAGTATGGTTACCAGGTGATCTGAGAGCTGGTTACCTGGTAACGCAATTGAGAAATTTCATCAAGACTGATTAATTTATTAAGCATTTCTTGTCCAATTTGCCATTAATTTTCATTTTTCTAAGTTTCTATTAGCTCTCATGGCCTCACTTGTTATTTAATAATGAGTGGTTACAAATTGTTTGTGTGTTTTTGTAATTAGAATGTAATAGCAATCACCTACCAGATGAGCTGACATTGTAATGACATGAAGTCAGTAACAATTATGCCTAACAGGAAAATTAATTATATAATCCTATCATCCCATATTTTGCCTAAGAGATTCAATTTGGCTGCTACTCGGTTGCCTAGGCAGATGACAGCATGGTGTAACACTTCTCATTTTTCTGGTTAGACTACTTAACCATAATGTTCATGGTGTCACCTGAAAAAATCACTTTATCATTTTCAACTTTTAGAATATTTTTAGGCTTTTTTTTTTTTTTTTTTTTTTTGGCTTGGGAAAAAAAAAGGAATCTGTTCTACTTGGGTGTTTTGTTCTCCTTATTTCTTAGAGAACGAAGTGCTTGATTTCTATCCCAGAGGGACCATCCTTTCTTCTCCCTTTTCCTTACCTCTAAGGGACATGAAGCCGTGGGAGGGAATTGCAATACTATTTTGACTCTAGTGAAAGTTCTTACCTTTCTCTTTTGTCATTCTCAACCTCTTGCCTGAAGAGTCCCTTTCCTCAGTATATAAAGCATCTGGAAGTCCAAGGTGCAGCAGGACTGAAAGAGCTGACAAAGGCCTCATGAGATGATGTTGGGTCACCTGGCTATGTTCCCTTGGGGGTCTCTTGGCCTGGGCAGCTTTGCTGTCCTCCCTGTTCCCCTGTGCCCTGAGACTTTGTGGGTCACAGGCAAGGCGCCTGGCCTCCCTGACCAGGTGCCCTTTGCGTAGAACGGACCCTGAATTTATCTAGTCCAGCTTCCATTCGTCCAGGTGCAAAACCAATGCTGAGATGTTTAGGGATTTGTCCAAGGGCAGAGTTGGAGCTACAGTCCAAATCTTCTGAGCCTGGTATGTTACTCTGTCATACCTTGGTTTCATTTTGTTCTGTTCATAAAAATTGTCTAAAACTGCTGGGCAAAGTGGCTCATGCCTGTAACCTCCGCTCCTCAGGAGGCTGTGGAGGGAGGATTGCTTGAAGCCAGGAGTTCAAGACTAGCCTAGGCAACATTGGGAGACCTGTTTCTTAAAGAAAAAAATTGCCTAAAACTATTCAGGGATAAAAATTTGTCTCTAAAGAATTTGGAAAAATCCAGGAAAGTAGTCATCTATAAACTCCAGCATTCTGAGAATAGTTAAGTATATTTTCTTCTAGTTTTTTTGTTGTTGTTTGTTTTTGAAATGGGGTCTTACTGTCACCCAGGTTAGATTGCAGTGGTGTGATCACTACTTACTGCAGCTTTTGCCTATCCTGGCTCAGGTGATCCTCTCACCTCAGCCTCCTGAGTAGCTGGGACTACAGATGTGCACCACCCTGGCCGGCTAATTTTTGTGTTTTTTTGTAGAGAGGCGAATTACATCATGTTGTCCAGGCTGGTCTCAAACTCCTGGCCTCAAGTGATCCACCCACCTTGGCTTCCCAGAGTGCTAGAATTACAGGTGTGAGCCATTGTGCCCAGCCTGCTTCTAGATTTTTAAAACAAACACACTTTAGCACAGTTGAGTCTCTGATAGTTATATGTTTATTTCTTAGCATTTAAAAGCCAGCACTTTGGGAGGCTGAGGCAAGGTCAGGGGTTTAAGACCAGCCTGACCAACATAGTGAAACCTTATCTCTATTTAAAAAAAAAAAAATCAGCTGGGCATGGTGGCAGGCACCTGTAATCCTAGCTATTCAGGAGACTGAGGTGGGAGAATCGCTTGAACCTGGGAGGTGGAGGTTGCAGTGAGCTGAGATTGTGCCACTGCACTCCAGCCTGGTGACAGAGTGAGACTGTCTCACCAAAAAAAAAAAAAAAAAAAAAAAAAAAGCCTTTCAGTGACATATACTCCTTATTAACTTAATTTTTTCTTCTAAGAGCTGTGTTCTTGCTCTGTCACCCAGGCCAGGATGCAGTGGCACCATCATAATGGGAGCCCTGAGCTCCTGGGCTTATCTGCTCCTCCCACCTTAACCTTCTGATTAACTAGAATTACAGGTGTATACCACTGTGTCAGCTAGTTTCTAAAAGAAGTTTTCTGTAGAAGTGATGCCTTACCATGTTGCTGAGGTGTCTTGAATGCCTGGCCTCAAGCAGTCCTCTCCCCTAAACTCCCAGAGGGCTATAACCCTATTTTCAATGATGGTATAAAGTTACATGGGATGAAGGAACCATAATGTTGTCTTAAAGTTTCCCCAGCGTTGGGCATTTGCATCGGTCCCAATTTTTCATAATTTTCTTTGATTATAAGGAAAGAAAGCTGCAGCAAACACTGTTTTACCTTAATCTTTGTCTTTTATTTCAAGTTATCTTCCTACAGTACATCCCTTGAAGTAGGATTTCTGTGGAAAGTTACCAGTTTAAAGCTCTTGACACATATGGCCAAGATGCTTTCCAAACAACTTACCTGGCTTATACTCTGACCCATGCTTCTAAATCTTACGTGTGAGATGTTCACAGTTGTCTTTGGGAGAAGTTCCCCATGAATAAGAAGACTAAGGGAAGTGCAAATAACATAATTGTTTGGGTATATGATGTGGTTTGTGCGGACATCTCCTACCCTTGCCCTTCTCCAGCCCAAGCCAGTCTTCTGTATAAACAACTTACATAATACAAACTCTTCACTGTTTGTATTATACATGTATTTTTTAAGTCTGCCAGTATTTGTTTACACGGGAATCAGAGCATTAGGCTGTCATCCTAGGATTCCTCTGTACAGACTTGTAGACAGTATTGGTTCTTTGGGTGCTGAATTGAGGTGGTCCCAAACCTTTTAGGCAGTTGCTCAGATACCTGACCCAGCATTTACCCTTCCAGGCCTCCCTCCCTCTATGTTAACCAATGACACGCAGATGCTTTCCACAAAACTTTAGTGTGTGGACTCTTGACATTTATGACTATTTTCTGAGCCCACACCAGGTCATTTTTCTATAAAATCAGAACTGTAAGAACTGAGGGCAAGTGGCCATCCTGGGTAATGGGTCCTGCTGTCTGTGGAGTCCTTTTCATCAAAATTCACTTTTAAGAAATAGTGTTTATTAATGAAAATATGTAAGCCTTGTCCCTCAAATATATCTGACATGTGAATAATATAGCTCAAACTAATGATGTGCATAATATTAAATTGACTTTAAATTATTGTAAGTGGTACAATTCAATTTTAGTTAAAATGCATTATTTCAATCAATATCAAATAATGCAGAAAGAAAACCTAAAATAGTAGCCAAAGTTACTCATTTGAGATAAGGAATATGTTTGGGGCTGGATAATTATACTTTTTTTTTTTTTTTTTTTTTTGAGATGGAATCTCGCTCTGTTGCCCAGGCTGGAGTGTAGTGATAAAACCTTGGCTCACTGCAACCTCCGCCTCCTGGGTGCAAGTGTTTGTCCTGCCCCAGCCTCCTGAGTAGCTGGGACTACAGGCACGTGCCACCACACCCAGCTAATTTTTTTTTGTATTTTTAGTAGAGATGAGGTTTCACCATGCTAGCCAGGATAGTCTTGATCTCCTGACCTAATGATCTGCCCACCTCAGTTTCCCAAAGTGTTGTGATTACAGGCGTGAGCCACTGCGCCTGGCCTTTTTTTTTTTTTTTTTTAAGACAGGGTCTCACTCAGTCGCTCAGGCTGGAATGCAGTAGCACAATCTTGGCTCACTGCAGCATCGACCTCCTGGGCTCAAGCAGTCCTCCCACCTCATCCCTCCAAGTAGCTGGGACCACACCTGGCTAATTTTTTTAGTGTGTTTTTTTGTAGAGATGGGGTCTTTTTATTTTTTTGAGACTAAGTCTCGCTCTGTCACCCAGGCTGGAGTGCAGTGGCATGATCTCTGCTCACTGCAACCCCCACCTCCTGAGTTCAAGTGATTCTCCTGTCTCAGCCTTTCTAGTAGCTGGGATTACAGGTGCCTGCCACCACACTCAGCTAATTTTTTTCTAATTTTTAGTAGAGATGGGCTTTCACTTTTTACTTTTAGCCAGAATGATCTCTACCCTCTGACCTCGTGATGCTCCCACCTTGGCCTCCCAAAGTGCTGGAATTACAGGCATGAACCACCTCGCCCATCTAGATGGAGTCTTTCCATGTTGCCCAGGCTTGTCTCGAACTCCTGGCCTCAAGTGATTCACCCCCCTCAGCTTCTCAAAGTGCTAGGATTACAGATGTGAGCCACCATGCCTGGCCAATAATCATATAAATTTTGATATAAATTCCTGCTCTTAAAGGAGATGTGGGGTTTTCTTTTTTCCTCTGGAGAATATATTTATAAAGTTAATTGGATTTTACACAAAAGAAACTTTTGACTCATTTCATTTAGTTTTTAACTTTATCATCTGGGAGGAGATTGTGAAGAATTCTGTTAGCCAAACCATGGTGAATTAATGTTTCTTACAGATGGCTTTATTACCTTTTTATGATACTATTTGGATCATGAAACAAGTAGCTTAGAGAATATGAGATACAAAGATGTGAGTTAAGAGGTCTTTCTCGGATGCAAGTTCCTTCTGTAATAGAGAAAGGATACTTTCAGTTAAGCTGAGATGCTTTTTCTTTTCACTCTTGAAAAGTCTTTGTTGCAGTAAGTTCTGTGCCCTCCCTCCTCTGGGAAAGATCTGCTTCTTGATATTTCAGGGTTCCTGCCATACAGCCAGCCAGCTCATTTCTCAGAGAAGCCTTGTTTTCCTTTTTCCCGAAAATTTAAATGTATATTTAATGCACAATTTAACTCCTTTTCCTGAATTTTTTTCTTATTCATATTTTGTTATGAGTAATAGCTTACAGAATGGGATCGGAATCAGGATTGGGAGGTAACCAGGTCTCCAAATTTTCCCTTTCGGTTTTCTTTTCTGCTTTTAATGACCCTTAATTAATCCAGGCAGTTCAGCTGCAGTAGCTGTGGCTCTCCCTGATGTTTTCTTTCTGCATTTCTGTCTTGGAGGGGAGACCTGAGGATTTGGAAGTAGAGAGCTCTACTAGTGCTTCCTTTGTCCTTTTCTCATTATCCAAAAGAGTCTTAAGCAATCTCCAGGAAATCCCTGGTCCCTGCCAGGAATCTGCCTGTGAGTATTTGAGTGAGTTGCTGCTTTTTAAAGTACCAGTTGAGAAGCTGAAGGTTGGTGTTGTGGTTGTGATAAACTCCCAACATGAAAACTGAGGACCACCAGCATTTTCAGCTCACCTTTGACTCACGCTGGCAGCTGCAGCAACACTGAAAAGGAGTCCCCACTGAAATTTTGCTGCGTTCCGAAGCAGCATAAGCCATGGTTGTGTACTGCCAGGCAGCTCTTGGCAACCACAGGGGGGGAAATTTGGTTTTTGCCTTTTTTTTTAAAGACAGCTCCCGCTGTCACTCAGGCTGGAGTGCAGTGGCGCAGTCTCGGCTCACTGCAATCTCTGCCTCCTGAGTTCAAGCAATTCTCTAGCCTCAGCCTCCCAAGTGGCTGGGGCTGCAGATGCGCACCACCACGCCCGGCTAATTTTTTTTTTTTTTTTTTTTTTTGGTATTTTTTAAGTGAAAATGGGATTTTGTCATGTTGTCCAGGATGGTCTCGATCTCTTGATCTCATGATCCACCCACCTTGGACTCCCAAAGTGCTGGAATTAGAGGCATGAGCCACCGTGCCCGGCCTCTGTCTTTGTTTTTGAGAGGAATGAGCTTAGAATAAAAGAACGCTAGTCATGACTGATTTGCAAGCTAGTTGTAAACATTTAATCCTCATTACCAGGCTAATAAGAGGTGGAGTGGTTATCCCCATTTTACAGATGAGGAAACAGAGGCTCCTAGAGACTAAAGAACTTGCTACTAAGTGAAGTCAGGATTCACACCTAGGTTGATCTGAGGATAGCTGCTGTGGTGTGCTCCCTTTCTACCTTCCCAAGAAATAATACACAGAGAATTTCTTTTCTAAATGTTGTGTGCCTGGAATGCACTTTGTGTCATTGAAATAGATATATATATCTGTGTGTGTGTCTGTATGTATGTATTTATATGTATATATTTGGTCTCTTTAAAATTCTCTTTAACAAAACAAAAACAAAAAGTGATCCAAGTGTAAAATAAAAGATATAGAGAAAATTTTGTGTCCACATTAATCTTCATTCTTTCTTTAGGAATATAAAAATATGTGCATACATGTAGTGTAGTTTTAGGTTTTTATAAAAATCTGTTAGTATAATGAATAATTTCTATACAATATTTTGTTACAGTTTTACTTTTTCTCAGTGTATGGATATCAATTTAGGTCAATTGCTGAGGAGTTTGAAATAAAAGTTAAAACTTCATCAGTTCACAATGTGGATGACCCATAGTTTAGTCGAGCCATCTTGTATTGATGGACACCTGTGTTGTTTCTTTTTTTATCTTTCTGTTTTGCTAATGAAACAGGATTACAGTAAATTTACTTGTGTATGTGTATACATCCATCTATGCCTGGACTATAGAAAAGGGCGTGCTGGCTGGGCATGGTGGCTCATGCCTGTAATCCCAGCAATTTGGGAGGCTGAAGCAAGGGGATCACTTGAGGTCAGGAGTTTGAGACCAGCCTGGCCAACATGGTGTATCCCCGTCTCTACTGAAAATAGAAAAATTAGCTAGGTGTGGTGGTGTGTGCCTGTAGTCCCAGCTATTTGGGAGTCTAAGGCAGGATAAACACTTGAACCTGGGAGGCAGAGGTTGCAATGAGATTGTACCATTGCCCTCCAGCCCGAGTGACAGAGCAAAACTCCGTCTCAAAAAAAAAAAGAAAAAAAAAAAGGGAAAGAAAGAAAAGGACATTGCTGCCTTGTTCCTGATTTAAATAAAAATGTGTTTTAACAAGGAATATGTTTAAGTTTTGGTAAATATACTTTATCATATTTAAGTTGTGTGTACTCATTCATACTTTAATTTTTATTGGAAGAGGCTGATGAATTTTCTGAAATGCCTTTTTGGCTTGATGTAATTGTGAGCTTTTGCTTTTATTTGGTAGTGTAATAAATCACGTTGGTTAGATTTCCCAGTATTGAATCATCTTTGTATTCCTGGAATAAGCCCTAATTTGTTATGGTGTGGTATTCCTTGGATATGTTGCTATTTGATTTGCTAATTTTTTAAAAAAAACAATTGTGACTGTAGCCTACAAACCCCTGCAGAGGGGGGTCTGTAGTTTTCTTCCTTGTTTGCTTTCTATCAGGTATTGATATTAGTTATGTTTTTTAAATAATTTAAGAATTCTACCCTTTCCCAGAGTCTAGAAGCATTTACATAATATAGGAAATAACCTGGTTTTTAAAAATACTAAAGTAAAATTAACTGGAAAACTTTGTAGGCATCCCCCTTAGTCCCATCCCAAAACATTTTAAAACAATTTTTTTAGCTTTTTCAGAATATGTTATAGTTGTTCTGTTTAGCTTTTTAACCTTTTCTCTGAATTTTGATATTTTCGATTTGCTGGGAAATAATTTATCTAAAATTTGAGTATATTGCACAGGGTTATTTGTACTATTGTCATAATTTCTCTGGTAATCATAATAAACCCTTTCTCATTACTAACACATAGTTTTGCTCTTTTTAAATTTTTTCCCTTAATCAAGTTTGTTAGAAGTTTATATATTTTATTATCTTCAAAAAACAAGGTATATTAATTTTGTATTTATCCAGCTTTTAGTTTCATCTCAATATTTAATTTTTATTTACTTTTTTATTCCTTTATAAATTTATTCAGTTGAACGCCTGTCTCATTTGCTTTTTAATCTTCTTAAAATAATGGCATTTAAGGCTATAAATTTTCTTTGAAAATAGCTTATCTTTGATTTTAGAAAATTGATCTCCTTTTTGTTGTTTTCTAGATGGTTTGTAATTAAAGTATTTATTTGACCTTTGATTCTAAGTAATTCTAAGATTACTTAGAAGTATGTCTGTCCCTGAATTTTTCTTTTGCTTATCTTTTGATACTGTTTGTGTGATTTATGAATGCAGCTCTGAAATATCTGAGGGGATTTATTAAAGTTTACTTGTGTCCAAGTACATGATTACATTTTAATTGCCTTGAGGACATTAAAAAATTATGCCCTTCTTAAAATGCAAAGGTTTTATTTTCTGTATTTAGTAAATCAAACATCGATTGCATTATAGTCAGATCATCCAAATTCATGTATGTTTTCAACTGTCAAATTGAGAATTAATAAAGTACCTTTTATAATTTTTTTTTGAGATAGAATCTTACTCTGTCGCCCAGATTGGAGTGCAGTGGTATGATCTTGGGGGTCACTGCAGCCTCCATCTCCTGGGTTCGGGTGATTCTCCTACCTCAGCCTCCTGAGTAGCTGGGACAGTTGCACACCACTACACCTGGCTAGTTTTTGTGTTTTTAGTAGAGACGGAGTCTCACCATGTTGGCCAGGCTCGTCTCAAACTCCTGACCTCAAATGATCCACCTGTCTCAGCTTCCCAAAGTGCTAGGATTATAGGCGTGAGCCACCGTGCCTGGCCCCTTTCATAATTTTTAAACTTTCATATTTCTAAGAGAAATGCTTAGTGTATTTATCTGCCATTTTGCCTGATGCATCAATATGTGTAATTTTTTTTCGTGGATTATATGTTTATCACAGGTAGTATCCCTCTCTGTCCAGTTCCGTGCTTAATGGCCTTGAGTTCTTTGTTTGATTTTACTATTGCCAGCTTTGCTTTCCTTTTACTTGCCTTTGCTTGGTATACTCTTGTTCAACGTTTATTTTTAAATAGAGCTGGACTTTTAAAACCCAGTGAGACACTTTTGTTCTTTAATAGGGACATTCTGCCTTATCTTTCTTTACGGTGATAATGCATAAATTCTGCTTTATTGCTTTCATCTTATTCAGTGGTTGCCATTTATTTTACTTTTTTTCTCAATTGCCATGTTAATTGAACAAGTCCCTTGCTAATTTGAAAGGTGTGTTATTTTCAAACTTACTGGTGCCTAACAATTTGAAAATATTTTTTATTTTTATTTTTATTTTTCTCCTGAAATAGGTACCAGCATTAAATCACTAATTCTTTCATCAAGGACTGGATTCCCTCAATTCTTGCAATTCCCAAGACTTTCTCTGTCTCCTGGATGTGTTCTCTGTCTTTTCACTCACAGATTCCAGTAGATTCTTGTTCCTTGCTCTTGGATGCTCACATTTCTTCTTCTTAATCTTCCAGAATTTGATACTCTAGGGCAATAGATCTTTTCTGTTCAATTTAAAATTTTAAAGTGTCTTTTTAAATTCCCCCAAATTGTTATACTCCAACTGTGTCTCCGAGTATTCTCTTACTCCTTTACCCTTCTAGTTCCCCTTTCTTGGTTCAATTAGTTCTGTTTCAGCTGGTGCCACCTGTTGCAGCTGAGCCTGGTCACCCTGTGTCATGCTCCTGCGTCGTCCTCAGTGGATCATGGTTTTTCTTTGCCTGCTGATGACTACCCTCAGCCGTCACACAAGTCATGGGTTAGTGTCACTCAAGGAATGGCCGACTAGTAGATGGTAGATGATAAGCCAGGAAACAGATGCTGTGCCACTGGGTTGCTCTGTTCCCTGTCTGTTCTGACCATATAAGGCTTGGGAACTATTCCACCTTCTATGGAAGCCCCTTCCCTTTGGATGGACTTTCAGGTACACTGACCATGGAGAACTGTACCTGCTCTCCATCTTGGAGATTTGGGGGATCCTTAGGGCCTCAGAAGGCCCTCACTCTCATCCCACTACCTGTAAGCTCATTAGATTACTCGCCTTGTTACTCCAGAGAGTGGACTGGGAGGGAGGCAGTATGTTTATTCAGGCCACTGTTTTCCCCATAAAGAGTGTATTTGTGTGCATTTTTCTTTGCTGTATTGTGAGATGGAGGTAGAAAAAAGATGAGCATGTCTGCATTTGCAAACAGTTCTAGAGTGATGTTGTATCAGTGGGGCTGGATTGCCCTCGACTCTAAGAAAATGGGGTACTTATATAAAGGAAGCATAATACAGTATGTTTCTCTGCAGAAAGGACTCTGTTTCTTCGAGTCCTCGTTCTCTGTCTCCTTCACTCAGTATAGCGAATCATACATTCTATCAGTGGAGTAATCTTTGTTAGTGACGTCAATTGTAGGTCTGTAAGTATGTATACACACACAGTGGGAGGGGGCATTTCTTCACTCCACAGATGGAAAACTGGCCACAAAAAGCCTAACTGGCTTAGCCCAGATTTGAGGGTATTGTCATCTGTGTCTCAGTGCAGGTGTTTCTGTCTTATGTTCACAGTCTGTTTCTCTAAAGTGCCCCAGAAAGGACAGCAGTATTAGGTTAAACCTGTGTATGTCTGTTCTTAGTTTTAATGAAAGTCCTGTCTTTGGAATTATTTAATGTGTTTTCTCATTTCTCAGGATGTCGGGATATAAGAGCTGAAGCACTTTACTGTCTTGGTCCGATGTGGGAAGTACCTTCCCCTGCATTACAGAAGAAGGGCCCTTCAGGGGGTCTGTTTGATGAACACATGTATTACTGCAGTGAGATAACTCTAGAAATAGCTTCATGTCCTTGCAAAATTGCCAGCACAAGTAAGGACCTGGAAATTGTTGCTATGCATGTATGTCAGAAGATTTCTTAACCCCTTATGTACTGAATAAAAGAAGATTTAGTTTCAGGTTTTATAGGGATCTGAGGCAATATGTCAGATAGAATGGAATATTTTTTTTAGTCCATGAGGAATATACTTTAAGTTATCTATGTGTAGCAGGTCTGAAAGGTAAATTGCCTGAACCTGCTAATGAAAGAGGTGTCTGTGCTGGCCATCTGAGGTTCAGCCACAGTCTGTCTTGGAGAATTACTTCCTTTTGCTACTTTTTAATTCTCAAACAGTTCAGCTGCCTGTCCCATGGTACTGTGAGACTTCTAGTTCAAAATGACTAGTATTTGCAGACAGAGCCACTGCCTTTGCTGCCACATTTTGCTTGGTTATTGTGTGAGAACACCATTTTCTTTTTTAATTGAATCATTTTTTTCTTTTTAAATTAAGCATCCACTGGGCATGGAGGCTCATGCCTGTAATCCCAGCACTTTGGTAGGCCAAGGTGGGTGGATAAACTGAAGTCAGGAGTTCGAGACCAGACTGGCCAACATGGTGAAACCCTGTCTCTACTAAAAAAAAATAATAATAATAACACAAAAGCTAGCCCGGTATGGTGATGTACGCCTGTAATCCTGGCTACTTGGGAGGCTGAGGGCAGGAGAACGGCTTGAACTGGGGAGGTGGAGGTTGCAGTGAGCTGAGACCATGCCATTGCGCTACATACAGCCTGGGCAACAGAGCAAGACTCTGCCTCAAAAAAAAAAAATAGCATCCATTTACATAGTGATAAATAAAGTAATTACTATAGTGATGGCATTCTGCCTAAGTCATCTTGAAAACTGAATGCAAAATCTTTTTAATAGCTTCATAATGGTCTCTTGAAGTGTTACAGATTTTTATAACGATAGCTGTAATACAAGTGCCATTATTTACTGTGAGACTTGAACATTTTGACCATTTACATGGGTACTTGTATGTCTCCAGCTGAGCCAAGTGCATGTCGCTGTGGCATTGTGGGCCTATGTGCGTGCTGGCTTTTGCAACACAGCGTCTGCCAGGGGCTGTCTCGGGCAGGAGAAGGAAGCCAGACTGGCACCACTTGTAGTGTGTCTAGTCCAGCTCTTCAGTTCTATGTAGGAGGTTTTAGGACGGCGATTCTGTTTTGGGAACTCCAAGTCACTGTCCAGTTTGGAGAGTATTATGTAAGAAGGCTTATTTCTTATGTTTTCTGATTACCCATCCTTTGATACAGACCAAATGACACCACAGTGATAAAAATGGGAAGGGAGCTGTCACTCAGCTCTTCTTGGCCATGTTGTTTGCTTTTCGATGTCTAATTTATGAAAGCATTTCAAAGTGACATATATACTGAACAGCTTCCTCTTGCCAAATGTAAAATAAACTGGAGATGAGTTTAGCACAGAGCTTTGTAGATCATTATTCTCTTGGTAGAGTCGGAACATAAACACCACCTGGCCTCTGTGCCAGTGGACAGGTGACCTGCCTGCTCTACTGCTGGGTCTCTGCAGCTCTGTGTCTGAGGCAGCCCTGGCTCTGAGTTCCAGAGTGTTCTCCAGTAGGATAGTCTGCAGGGACACTGTGGAGCACTTGGGTATGTGTACATCTGTTACTAGCTGGCATTGTCTCTGATGACTTGGGGTGTCATGGAGGCATGACAGTACTGCCTGTCACTGCATACCTCTCAAGCTTTTGCTGGGTCCTACATGAGTTACAGGGCAAAGAGGGAGGGAGAAAACAATGGTGAACCACACTGGGAGAGGGGAAAGTGCCATAGAGTCCTGGGAGGAAGCGAGGATGGACACAGACAGGGAAGCATTCAGAGCAGGCAGGAAAAGTGACTTCATGGACCAGTCACAGAGAAAAGGGCCAGGGATCAAACCTTTGTGATTTGCCTCCATAGTTTGTCTGAGACTGGCTACCTGGTTGAGTCTGCCAGAGCTCTGGGTACAGGTACTACTCTTCACTGTCACCCAAGCAGGAAAGGCTACCACGAAAGCATGCATCTTTGCAGGAACTTGCCCCTTCCTGCTGAGGTTTGAGGCAGACTCTCCAACCACATTTCCATCCAGTGGCTTGGTGGTCTTACCCGTGAACTCGAACTGTTGTCCCTACCAGAACAATCTTTGCCGCTGTGAGTATCTCCACATCCCTCCCTTCTTTCAGGCCCCATTCAGTCCCTAACTCCTCCATGACGGAATATTGGCTGATGCGCTTATTCCACAAACATTTCTTGGCCACCTTTCAAATGCTAGGCAACCCTTCTAGGTATGGAGGGGTGCAGTGATAAGCAAGCCACTGTTCCTGGCTACAGAGGGCTCACTGTTTAGTGGGAGAAACAGACAAATCACACATCTTAACTACACAGCTCTTGATTGCTCCTTACCTGTTATATCAGTCAGTCTTTCCTGCCTAGCATTTATTCCCTGGTTGGCGGCCTGTGTGACGTATAGAGATCGCAGGGTACATTTTCCCATCTTTGTGATGATGTAGCTTACTTGGTCTGAATGATAGTAATCCTGCATGTATAGAGTGACCATTATATTTGCATAACAAACATTGGAAGAATATATAGGTAATGAATAAAAGTTTTTTTATATCATTTGATTTTGATTTTTCTTTCTTTCTTTTTTTTTTTTTTTTTTGTTTGGGATGGAGTCTGGCTCTGTTGCCCAGGCTGGAGTATACTGGCATGAGCATAGCTCATCATAGCCTCAAACTCCTGGGCTCAAGTGACCTCCTGCCTCAGACTTCATTTTGATTTGTGAACCTTGTGATTCTATTACTTATTCCAAAAACAATTTTAAATGAAAAAATCTTTCAGACATACATGTTTTCTGGCCCGACATGATGGCTCACGCCTCTAATCCCAGCACTTTGGGAGGCTGAGGCAGACAGATCACTTGAGGTCAGGAGTTCGAGAGCAGCCTGGCCAACATGATGAAACCCCACCTCTACTAAAAATACAAAAATTAGCTGGGCATGGTGGTGGATGCTTGTAATCCCAGCTACTCAGGAGGCTGAGGCGGGAGAATCACTTGAACCTGGGAGGCAGAGGCTGCAGTGAGCCGAGATTGCATCATTGTGCTCCAGCCTGGATGACAACAGTGAAACTCACTCACAGGGTTAAAACAAAACAACAACAAAAAGAAAAGCAGGCTGGACGCAGTGGCTCACGCCTGTAATCCCAGCACTTTGGGAGGCTGACGTGGGTGGATTATGAGATCAAGAAATCGAGACCATCCGGGCCAACATGGTGAAACCCCATCTCTACTAAAAATATAAAAATTAGCTGCACATGGTGCTGTGTGCCTGTAGTCTTAAACCCAGGAGGCGGAGGTTGCAGTGACCTGAGGTTATGCCATTGAACTCCAGCCTGGTGAAAGAGTGAGGTTCAAAATAAATAAATAAACAAACAAATAAATAAATAAGACAGCAACATATATTCCATTGGTTAGTTTTTTTTTGTTACAGAGATCATGTGTACTCTAACTTGCCAACTAAATTTAAACGAAAAAGGAAACTTTGAGATAAAATTAAAACCAATGCAATGTGCGTAAATGCCATTTTGATAAGCTCTTCTTATTTCATATTGACATGTTCTGTGGCGCCCGTCTTACAGAGCCTAGTTAGGGAAATGTTTTGTTCCAGCCCGGTTTTGTTTTTCTTCATGTGTTTAGGTCCTTCCACTTTCCTTTTGTTAATTTTTGGTGTTGTACTTCAGGATATGAATTGAGGGTTGCAAATGACCTGCAGGGCTTTAGTTTGTTTGCTTGTCTGATTTTAGCAACAGTCAACGTGGTACAACTGAAGTGGTTGGGAACTCTTGATTTTTTATTTTTATTTTTCAGACGGAGTTTCTGTCTTGTTGCCAGGGAGTGCAGTGGTGTGATCTCAGCTCACCGAAACCTCTGAGTCCCGGGTTCAAGCGATTCTTCTGCCTCAGCCTCCCAAGTAGCTGGGATTACAGGCATACACTACCACACCCAGCTAATTTTGTATTTTTAGTAGAGATGAGGTTTTACCATTTGGTCAGGCTGGTCTCAAACTCCTGACCTCGTGATCTACCTGCCTCAGCCTCCAAAAGTACTGGGATTACAGGTGTGAGCAACTGTGCCCGGCCTTTCTTTCTTTCTTTCTTTCTTTTTTTTTTTTTTTTTTTTTTTAGAACAAAGGATGTGTCCTTGTCTTGGCATGGACTGGGTAGCCTTGTCCACCTCCCCACCCATTTCTCTTTGTTGGTGAGGCATCGTAAGCCATGTTAACAGGTAGCATCTGCAGAACCCTGGAAAGGTTGTGAAGTCCCTTCGGAAGCCTAGGGGTTTTGATCTCATCCAGGTTGTAATCTTAAATTCTGGTACAGATTCCTTTGTTGCAACTGGGTTAAGTGATTTTAACTTCTTTTGTGCCTTCATTTTGAGTGCTTGGACTGGAAAGTTGTTTAGCAACTCCTGACCAATTAAAACCTGCTTTCAGGTGAGTGGGTTCTCCAGGTGTGCTTGTAGATGTCACACACTTCTAACAGGACTCTGTAGCTGCGATGCTACCTTGCCCAGCATGGCCCCATTAGCATACATGTGGCTTTCAGTGGCCATGCAATATGTTTTTGGAGCTTTCTTTCCCATCCTGGGTGCTTAGGAGGGGGTTGTGCTTTGTGTGTGGCCAGGCAGGGGTGCGTATTGTAGCTTTTCAATTCTCCTGAAGAAAACAAATGTTGTTGATAAGAAAACTTGGCGTGGCATCTGATTTGTTCTTGCGAGCGCTGTGTTAGCAATAAATAGACATTAGTTTGCATATTTAACACCCCATCTTCTTTGAGCCCACACCTCTTCACTACAGGATTAGCTTTTCATTACTTTGTAGTTTTTAATTACCTGAAGCTTTTTTGTCTTTTCTGGGGATATAACTTTGCTCCTTGTTAACCAGAAGAAGTCACAGAAAATGTAATTTGTAATGGAATGGAGTAATAGTCAAAAACTGGCTTTAGCAAGATTTTTTTGTTTTTATTACACGACTTTTATCACAAGACAAGAAAGAAGGGAACTTTTAGAAGTAGAAATTCTGTGCTAAAACAATAAGCCTTCATGAGTAACACACATAGAATGTTGGTATAGTGTTTGCACCAAAGGAATTACATATGGAAGAATGTTGGGATCTTACCAAATAAGGGAAAGTAGATTTTATTACAAATAGAGGCTTCTAGCACAGGAAAGAGGACATTTTCTAAATACTGGGAAGCATTTCCAGAGTTTAAATAATAGAAAATATTAACCTATTTAAATACTTAGTAGATTTTTTTTCTAATAACAGCAAGTTCTTCGAATAATTCTTTATACTGTTCTGTTTCCAGCTTCACTGAGTGTACATGTGTTTTCAGAGAAAACGGGAGTCTGTTTTAGACTTCCTCTTTGATATATATGGTGGAAGATTTGTTTAAAATTTTTTTATAGAGGTAAAATTCATATACAATTGTCCATTTAAAGGTGAACGACTCTGACATTTAGTGTATCCACATACTGTTGTGCAACTACCTTGTCTGTCTAGTTCCAAAATATTTTGTCATGCCGTGAGGAAAGGCTGCGCCCCTTAAGTAATTACTCCCCATTCCCCTTTCCACTCAGCTCCTGGGAACCACCAGTCTGCGTTCTGTTTCTATGGATTCACCTATTTTGGATAGTGCATATAAATGCAGTTATATAATATGTGACCCTTTGTGTCTGGCTTTTTTCACTTAGCATAATATTTTCACAGTTCATCCATGTTGTAGTGTATCAGTACGTCATCCCTTCTCATGGCTGAATAATAGTCCATTTTATCCAGTTGTATCATGATTGTATCCAGCTGTATACAGAAGATTTTCTTTTCATTGCATAACTTCAGGGCTTCAGACACCTTGAACTTTGTTCTGTGATGGGTGTAAAGTTAATGTATAGATATTATACATTAACTCTCTCTCTCACTCAGTGATCATGCCAACAATACTACTTGTCTGTTGTCCAGGCTGGGGTGCAATGGCATGATCGTGGTTCACTGCAACCTCTGCCTCCTAGGTTCAAGTGATTCTTGTGCCTCAGCCTCCCAAGTAGCTGGGACCACAGGTATGTGCCACCATGCCTGGCTAATTTTTTTTTCTTTCTTTTTTTTTTTTTTTTTTAATAGAGATAGAGTTTCACCATGTTGACCATGCTGGTCTCAAAATCCTGGCATCAAGTGATCTGCCTGCCTCAACCTCCCAAAGTGCTGGTATTACAGGCATAAGCCACCTTGCCTGGCCGTGCCAACAATAATTATTTCCAAGTATGTTGAGAATACATCCCAACAACAGAAGTGAAAGCTCTTTAAAAAGAAGAATATTCTAAACTTACTAGCTGATCTTATGTTTCATTTAGAATGGCTATGTTCTTTGCAGTACTCTAGGGTTGTGGAAATTCTCCACCATGATTGCACAACCCACTCCTTCTCAGCCAGCATGCAGCTGTAGTCAGCCGTGTACCAGGCAAGGCCCTCAAGGATTGGCCTTATGGTGTCCATGATCCAGCGAGGAGAGGGCAGGTGGGTCTGTGGTGTTCTGCTAGTGAGGAGTGTCTCATGGTGGGCATGCTGATGGCACGCAAGGGAGAGAGCATCCGGTTCTGTGCAGTGGCAGTGGAGCAGCCCCTTACTGAGGTACAGGTGGGGACCTGTGCCAGGTCAGGAGGAGGAAGGTGTTCTCTGCAGATTGCAGGGCTGGCTGGAGGCAGCAGGGTATGGGGAAGGGCATGGGTGAAGGGTGAGCCAGGATCCCAGGCAGGTACAAAGAAGTTCAAGACCATCAAGTGTGCTTCATTCTACAGTCATTAGGGTATCCCTGAAAGGTTTTCCATTGAATCAGAATCCCCTTCATTCATTAATTCTAAAGCTTAAGTAAATTCAGTAATAATAAACTGTCGATTATCCAGGTGATGAATTTAAATCCACAAGTCTTTCCAAATTCCCAGAAATCCCTTTCCTCTCCCACCTGGTGTTTCTGAGTGCCCGTCTGTGTTTTGATTTCTACCTCTCACTTTTCCTCCATTTTTCTACTTAATGGATTTATACTTTAACAAAACAAAGACGGACTGGGTGTGGTGGCTGATGCCTGTAATCCCAGCACTTTGGGAGGCCAAGGCGGGTGGATCACAAGGTCAGGAGTTCGAGACCAGCCTGTCAAACATGGTGAAACCCCGTCTCTACTAAAAATACAAAAACTAGCCGGGTGTGGCAGCACATGCCTGTAGTCACAGCAACTTGGGAAGCTAAGGCAGGAGAATCACTTGAAGCAAGGAGGTGGAGGTTGTGGTGATGCCTCTGCACTCTAGCCACAGAGTGAGAGTCCATCTCAAAAAAAAAAAAAAATGAAGTAGGTATTCTGAAAATTCCAATTTTATGAATGGCTTAACAAATGCAAACTTTGATCCATTGAAAGATAAATAATCATGACATTTTATACTTCAAGGGTCATTCTTAATATTTTTAATATAGCTACACAATTTGAATAGTTGAGTTGGGGATTGGATAATATATTTATCGATTGATAAATATATTAACTCTCTATGGGTCCATACATATCCCTCTTTATATCCTTGTGGTCCCTTTTTAGTCCTCTTGTAAAAACTTTGTAATGCCAAAAGTTGATGCAGTTATTATGAGTGGTGGGACGCAGACGTGTTGATTTATTCTTGGAGACTTCAGAAACAGTACCACCTTCAACGGTTTTGTCATGATCATCTTGTATCTATAATTCTATGCTAAGTCAGATTTAACTTTATTTTGTTAATTCAGGTTATTGTGAAAATCTCCACAGCAGGTTATTTAAGCAAGTACCAAATTTATGATTCTATTTGTAGAAAATCTCCAGCTCATCTAGCAAGCCATATTATTCCAGGGCTGCTTGGTATCAGCATAGGGACCAGGCTCAGAGTAGGGACCAGCTGGGCTTTTGCCCTTCCTTTCCTCTGTTAGTTGCCCACCTGCCCAGTGGTACCTTCTGAACTTTTAGAAATCCAGATAGGATTTTCTCATGATTCATTCAAATTCATTTTTTTATCTGTATTTCTTTTTGTTGTACTCTCTATCATTATTTTTAAACAGTTACTTTTTACATACATTGGTTAGGTTTTTCATATAATCTCTCAGTAAGTAAGGGTACTGGTGATGAGTGACCTCAGTATTTTAATTTTTCATAGGTAGGATGAAATGTCTTTTCTGCGCGTGGATATTTCTGTTCCATTCTTCTTTTCCAGGCAGGCTTTCATTCCGTACCGCAGGTTAGATCCTTCCCGTCAGGGTCACTACTGCTGTGAAGGATGGAAGGGCGTTTTGACACATGGGGCATAACTGTAATTACCCGGTGGGGCTTGGTTTGTGCTGTTTTCCACCTCTTTATCATATTTTCGAAAACTGAGACCAAAAGTGAAGTTCATTTTCCCCTTCAAAAGCTTTTTTTTTTTAAAGAGTTTTATCAATGTTTTCAATAACCCAGAAAATATTTCTTATTGTCGATAATCAGCAATTTGCAAGTGCAGCAAAACTTGTAGGTAGTTTACCTTGATATGTTTTTTGAAATGGTAGAATTTAATATATTAAAACATACAGTTTTTTAGTTAGGATGTTAAAGGAGTAGACAGCATGAACAAAAAATTTTCCACTTGAACCCATTTTGTTTCCTCTGGCAGTGGAAATGGTGTCCCAGGCTGGATAGGGCTTCTACCTCCTGCTGGTGCCGTTAGGACAGGGAAGAGGTGGGGAACACTGTGTCCCACCTCCCAAGCGTCTTCCCAAGTCAGATCCCTGGCATTGTTTGAATACTTGGGTGTTTGTGTGTGGGGTGATGTCTTCCTGAGAATGTGGTAAAATAATAGAAGGTTTCAGGGTTCCTCGGTCTGCAGACCACAGCTGAGTGCTGTGTGCCTCTAGCTGCAAGGTGAATGAAGCATAGGTGAAATTCAGGTCCATAGGAAGACAGACTTTGCAGTTAGTAAGCTAACTCATGAGAGGAAGTGGTAGACTTCTTTGCTCGTTGCCAAATGAAAAGTCCTTCCCCATGGTTCTTTTCTTATGCACACCTTCAGGACCTCGGATGAGCTTGCGTGTTCAGGAAATTGGGCGCTGAGATTTTTTTCATGTCTTTGATTTGAGTTGATATGCAGTCCTTCCAAAGAAAGTATTTGTTGGATGCCCTTTCAACACTGTGGCATTGTGCAAGAGGTATCAAACGTTAAAGTAAAAGTGCACAACCTGGCCGGGCGCGGTGGCTCACGCCTGTAATCCCAGCACTTTGGGAGGCTGAGGTGGATGAATCAGGAGATCGGGAGATTGAGACCGTCCTGGGCAACATGGTGAAACCCCATCTCTACTAAAAATACAAAAATTACCTGGGCATGGTAGGGTGTGCCTGTAATCCCAGCTACTTGCAGGCTGAAGCAGGAGAACTGCTTGAACCAGGGATCAGAGGTTGCATTGAGCTGAGATCGCACCACTGCACTCCAGCCTGGGTGACAGAGTGAGACTCTATCTCAAAAAAAAAAAAAAAGAAAAGAAAAGAGGTGCACAATCCTGGCCTCTCAGAGCTTACATATTAATACATTTAGACAATGTGAGGTGGAATCCACTTAATATTTGTTGCAAAAATAATTTATTCGACCGGTTATTTTAACTCTTTGACATAAAATCTCTAAATCAAAATAATCAGCAACAGTTTTAAGTGTGTAAATAAGTATATCTTTCAGTTCTGTAAACAATTTTAGACAGGAAGACTCTTGAGCTTCTTTGTAAGCAAATAGCATCTAAGAGAAACATTTCTGTGCCTTTGTGGTGTGCATCTTGTGGCTGATTTGTCTGTAAAAGGTTAGACATTGTGTTTTGTTGGTTAAGTCGCTTAAGGCCTTTAAAGCATTTCCAAACTTACCTATTTTTGCTCTGGGTTAAAAAGTGAATGGGCATTAACTGCTTCTCACCTTGTCTGCTGACTTCCTTTTGTCCTTTTTCTGTGAAAACTACTCAAAGCTGTATGCATCAGCTGCTCCCAGGGGCCTTCGAAGTCCTCAATCCAACAACAGTGCTACAGATGAGGAAGGAAAAGACACTATGTCATCATGTCATTCTTTGAGACTTGTTAAGAAGTATATTCAAGCAGATCAGATGCCCTCAGAATCACAGCATGTTGTACTACTAGTAATTAAAACTGAAGCCCACATTGAATAAGAAATACTTTTTTATTTTTGCTGGCATTTGTGAAAAAAGTTTAATCAGACCAGGATATGGAGGGGACTTATCGACAGTTCTATTAGACATTGTTGATATGGTTATTTTCTATATCTCATTTTGCCTGGGAATTTGTCCTTCTCTTCTACTTTATCATCAGTAGCACTGCTTTTACACTTACTCACCGTAGCTATTTGTCTTGCTTATTTAAACTTGTACATGGCACATGCGCAAAGGTTTTTCCAGGCAAAATTTCTTTAAAGCAGAATTTGAGATTTTCCATCCCCTTCCATCAAGTGGATTATTCCTGTGGGTGTTAATCTCCTGTCTTTATCTCAGCATCTCTGTGGTCTTTGGTTGTCTCCTTGTTCTCTGGAGATCTCTGAGTTGGCCATTAGCTGTCAACAGTCAGCACTCGCTGCCTCTCGAGTCTCTTCCCCTCCCGGCTGTACCTTGGTTCTGCTCTCTGACAGGGATCTAAGTTGGAATTCCTTTCCATTGTGGAATCCTGGACGTCCACCGTGCCATTCTGACTTCCAGATGATAATGAATGTGACCATGGGCTGAATGAATGTCTCTCTGCTGGGATTAAAGGTTAGGGAAAGAGAAAGACAAATATCGCGTGTTCTTATGCATATGGGGGAGCCAAAAAGGTTGATCTCTTTGGAGGTAGAGAGTAGAGTGATGGTTACCAGAGACTGGAAAAGGGGGTGGTAAACGAGTACAAACATTCACTTAGATAAAGGGAATACATTCTAGTAGGGTGACTATAGTTAATAGTAATTTACTGTGTATTTCCAAATAGCTAGAAGATTAGAAATGTTCCTAACACAAAGAAATGGTAAATGTTTGAAATGATGGATAGCCTAATTATTCTGATCATTATACATTATATACATGTATCAAAATATCATGTATCCCATATATATGTACAAATATTGCACATCAATAAAAAGTAGAAGTTAGGGGAAGGGATAGGTTTAGGCATAGATTTTTACCCTGAGGACCTTTTGACAGGGAAAGTCAGAGATGGTTTTAGGGTGTGGGGAATCCATGTAAGTTGTCCATTAGCCGTCAACAGGCAGCAATCTGTCTCTCAAGTCCCTTCCCCTCCTGGCTCTGCCCTGGTTCTGCTTACTGGCAGGGATACAAGTTGGAATTCCTTTCCAGCATGGAATCTTGAGTGTCCACCATGTCAAAATTTTGTCAAGCCGGGCGCCGTGGCTCATGCCTGTAATCCCAGCACTTTGGGAGGCCGAGGCGGGTGGATCACGAGGTCAAGAGATCGAGACCATTCTGGTCAACATGGTGAAACCCCATCTCTACTAAAAATACAAAAAAATTAGCTGGGCATGGTGGCGCACACCTGTAGTCCCAGCTACTCGGGAGGCTGAGGCAGGAGAATTGCTTGAACCCAGGAGGCGGAGGTTGTGGTGAGCCGAGATCGCGCCATCGCACTCCAGCCTGGGTAACAAGAGCGAAACTCTGTCTCAAAAAAAATTTTGTTAAAATTTTTCTGTATGCATTTTTCTTGGCAGGAGGGTCCCCAAAAGTCACCACACTCTCAAAGAGACTTCTGACCCCTAAAACTTTAGAAATCAACAGACAATAAAAAGGCCCCAGGTGTGTCTTCTTAGTCTCCATGAATTTTTGAACATTTAAAGTTGGAGACTCGCTACTGAGGACTCTGTTCTGTGGATGAAACTTTGAGGATTGTTGGTGAGAGTTGGATTGTTGTTGTACGAGGAAGGGCACCTTGCAGTCTAATGGAGTCTTCCTGGTGGGGGAGTCAGTTGTGGCACTGTTTGTCGGTGTATTCCATTCATCATTCATTGCTCCATCCAAGCGCCCAGTGTGGAGCTCAGAAAGATGACTGACACATACCCCCTGCTGCTCTTGTTTTTCAAATGTGTGCTGGGATCATTTACATTTAGTTCTTTGGAGAACAGAACTACTTAGGGTTTTTGTTGTTGTTTTCCTGCACATTGTCTTCCTATTTCCTTATTTTGGGTGCCCACCCCACCCTCTCTCTCTTTCTTCCCTGCTGTTTTGTACAGGTTCCCAGATTCCTCTGAATAGAACAAACCCATGTGTAGATGTATGTGCTTACACATGTAGAGTATTTGAAGAGATAGGAGGGACCTGCACAAGGCTTTAGTGATAAGCTGAGAAGTTATTTATATGTAGTGAGACCCAGAAAACAGCAACATTGCAGGTGAGGCAGTTGATCTGGCCAGAATATGCCCCCAGCAAGATCACTGGTAAGACCTGCATGTGCCTGGAAGAGAATGTATCTTAGATCTAGGCTTGGGTTTCCCCTTGCAGCTCACTTATAAATAAGTAACAACTTATGTAAGAGATTTGAACATTATCAGTAATGAAGACAGAAAAAACATTAAGGTTAGGGTTAAGCTTGGATTGTTTGCTTATTGGTTTGGTTATTGGCAATTGCTGCAAAGCCCAGGGTGTTCTTTGTTTATCAGCAGCATGCTTATCAAATTACTGACGTTCAAGCTGAGTTTCCTTCCCTCCCTCCCTCCCTCCTTCTCCACTGACAATTTTTTTTAAATAGGTAGGGAGATATTTAATCTTTTAACAGTATGAGAATAGCTTAAATGTCCTTCCTCTAGCGATGTGTTTAAAGCAGCATAGGTAAGGAAAGTCCATCTTGCCCAGCTCTGAAGTGCACACATTCCTTATGTTCTCATGTGCACAATAGCCAATGAGACCCATAAACTGTGAACAGAGAATTTTAGTTGAAATAAAAGCATAAAGTATTTCTTTATTGACCATGTGGCAACTGTGGAATCGTTTGAAAATTTCTGAAAACATGAAACAGGTGTTTCTTTCCTTTTTCTTTTTCTTTTTCTTTTTTTCTTTCTTTCTTTTTTTTTTTTTTTTTTTTTTTTTTTTTTTTTTTTGAGCCAGAGTCTTCGCTCTGTCTCCAGGCTAGAGTGCAGTGGCACGATCTCGGCTCACTGCAACCTCTGCCTCCCAGGCTCAAGCATTTCTCCTGCCTCAGCCTCCTGAGTAGCTGGGACTGTAGGCATGCACCACCACCCTCAGCTAATTTTTGTATTTTTAGTAGAGACCGGTTTCACCATGTTGGCCAGGATGGTCTCAGTCTCTTGACCTTGTGATCCGCACACCTTGGCCTCCCAAAGTGCTGGGATTACAGGCGTGAGCCACGGTGCCAGGTTGAAACAGGTGTTTCTAAGGAATTTTCTGACTTAAAAAATTTGTGAAATACCAACTTTACCAAAAACGACTAAGTCATAATTTTTTTGATTTATTTATAATTTCTAGTCTGGAAAAGAGGAATTTTTTTGAAAATGGTATTTTTGATATACTGTTGCTTTCAAATTGAGTGCTCATAGTGTGGTCAGCTCTGTTCTATGGAATTAATATTGAACAAGCTGTTCTGAACCTAAGAAAGGTTTGTGAAAAATAAACATGAAGGAAGACTTCAAGAGGTCACTTAAAAATTGTTTAATTTTTGTTTTTTAAAAGAATTAGGTTTCTGTTGGCCAGGCTAGAGTACAGTGGTACAGTCATAGTTCACTGAAGCCTCGAACTCCTGGGTGCAAACGATCCTCCTCCCTCAGCCTCCCTAGTAGCTAGGACTAATGTGTGCACCACCACTCCCAGCTAATTTTTTTTTTTTTTTAACTTTTAAAGAGATGAGATTATAGGCACTAGCCACTGTGCCCAGCCAAAAAGTCACTTTTTTTTCTTGATGGGGAGGAATGAATAACAGGAACACTAGCCATGATTTGATGTGTTTTTTTCACATGACAGACAAATAAAGATGATATTGTGATGTTTGTTATCACTGGATGTGTTTGCTTTTCATAGGGGTTGGGTGTGAAGGATAAGTGGTTAGAATCATTCTTTTTCTAAGGGACCAGTCATTAATACTCCTTAATTCAAATCACTGCTGTTTAAGTTATAAATACATGGATTTACTGTCTAACCTCAAAATTGTAGCATCTTACCACATATTTGCATGCCTCTCTTGAGTTAACTACTGGCGATGATTCTTAGCTCATCAGTGGCCAAGTATAGATAAGAGAAATAGCAAGTTGTTTTCAGTGTGTGAACTTCTATGATTTTCTTCCTTGGTTACTGTACTCAGTTCGTTCTTGTTTTGTTGCTATGCAAGATGAGTAACTCATGGCTCCGATGCCCCCACACTGCATGTACAGTCCCATCCAGAGAATGTTGGGGGCTGCATAAACTTTAAGGCTCATAGTGGCTGTCATTTTCCTAAGAGAGGAGTATGGCTGCTGTTGGCTTCAGTGTTCAACTTTACAAAAATTCACATAATTAAGGTAGATCAAGGCATCTGCAAACATTAATGTGATGACAAGGGACAAATAAATTACCTGAGAGGGGGAAAAAGTTAAAATGCTAGATTGTTTACTACTCCAATCAAGGCGTTCTCAAGAAGTATATGAAATTTTGGCACAAGGATTAACATGGAGCATTACTTACACCATGGGGTGCCTTGGGGGACATGAATCAGCAACCATTTCCTTTTGCTCACGGCACCCAGGTTTTGTTCTGGGGAACCACTGTTATCTGCACTGCATAGCAGCGGCACATTTGGGGTGAAATTAACCCCAACTGGCATAACCTAGTTAGAGCATCCTCCCCTCCCCAAAAGATGGACTATACCCCATACTATAATCAGCAGGGGGGCATTTCCCGGCCACAATTCAGGGTGATCCCTTAGAACTGATCCCTCAGAACTGAGGTTTGGTGGTTTTGAGAAGCAGTGCTCTCTCTGAATATGAGTAAGCATCCATGTAGCTCCAGTCAGTGTCTGAGGACTTCTTGTGATCTGGAGGGAAGCCAGCCCAGGAGAGTCAGTGCAGGGTGAGAGACAGGATGGGAAGAATCACTGAAAACCACGGTATAGCCCAGAATAGACTGCACCTGAAACCCACCCTCTTTTTGTATTATTTTTCAGTTTTAAGCAAATACATCCCCTTTATTGTATAATCAATTTGAATCAATTTTTTTTTAATCTCTTTGGGACTGATTTTTGGTTAATCTCAGCAGTTCAGAAATAGTTAAAGAACTGTGCTGTGGGTTTAGACATCATGCTATGACAAAAAGAAGAAGGTCTTTGAAGCGGGGGACGCTAACTGAAATTTTATGAGCCTTTCCTGAGTCCCTTCAAATCAGATCAGCTTCTTTCTCTTCTGTGCTTAGAAGTGTTGCCTGTTAAGTCAGGTTGGCTCCAGCGCCCATCTGGGATGCCTTGTGATTCAGATTATAAAGTAGATTCTTCTGGTCTAAATTTGAGGCCAAAATATAAGACAGATTGAAAATGGAAAACATCTTGCAAATTTCCCCACAAAAGATCGAAGGATGCATTTGCCATTGATTGCACAAGAACTACAATGTCTGTGCTTTTAGGCCTGGAAAATGCAGGGTTTGACTGTAGAGTTTAGATTTTAAAACTGTGAATTGTTTCTTTAAGAAGAAATCTAGAATATTAGTCCTAAAAAGGAAGAAAATTCTGATACATGCTACAGCATGAATGAAGCTTGAGGCCATTATGATGAGTGAAATGAGCCAGTCATAAAAGGACAAATACTCGATATGATTTCACTTATATGAGGTTCCCTAGAGTAGTCCCATTCAGAGACAGAAAATAGAATGGTGGTTGCGGGGGACAGGGGGAGCATTTCAGGAAGGGAGCAATGGTTTCAGTTTTGCAAGATGGAAAAAGTTCTGGAGGTGGCTGGTGGTGTTGCACAGCAGTGTGAACGTACTTAACACAGCTAGACTCTATACTTAAAAATGGCTCAAATGGTAAATTTTGTTACGGATGTTTTCCCACAATTAAATTTAAAAGGAAGATGAGTGGTACTCTACTCATTATTGGATATTATATCAGGGAACTGGAGTTAGGGTATCATTTACTAGTGTCATAGCTCGGGAGCCTAGAACCAGACACTTGTTCCAGCTGGGCAGTCCCAGGTTGGAGTCCTGGCTCCATTGGAGGTTGTGTGACTTGGAGGTTAGTAATAACCTGCCTCAGTCCCAGAGTCCTTACGGAGAAAATAGGTTATAATGCTTGAGGCCATGTGCATCAAGCCCTTGCTGCTGCCAGGGTTCTGCTTCTCTCAGAAGGGGATGACCCCCCTAGTGGCTCAAGCCAAATCCTCCCGGGTGTGGCAGGTAGGGCCATTGCCTCCCCTCCACTTCCACATGGAACGTGCCTTTTGTGTCCTGCTCATCTCTGTTTTAACAGTCACAAGACTGCGGGCAGATCTAAACTTGTTTGCAGATTATTATCACCTGGGGAGCTTTTAAAATTCCAAATCCAGGCTGCCGCCCCCACCTCTAGACCAACTGAATCACCTTTTCTAGGGGTGGGACTGGGCATTGGTGTTTTTAAGGCTTCCGGGTGAGTACCTTGTGCAAACAAGTTCAGAGACTGTTGCCCTAGACATTGTTCTTCCCCTCAAGTCTCAGCCTGGGCCTCCTTCCACTGCCGCCACCACAGCTATGCCACCTGGGAAGTATCCCAAGCCTTCACTTGTTGCGGAAGCAGCTGGGGAGGGGTCTTTGGCCACCTCCACAGCTATGAGGATCAGAGCAACCCCTGGCTTCTGTGCGAATGAAGCCTGTGGCCCCTGCTGGTGCAGGGCCCCTGGTTGGCTCCGAAGGATCCTGGTGAAGTGTAGCGGGTCTCCTAGGTCAGAATCCCGTGGGCTGCTTGTTAAAGTTCACAGGGCTGGACCCCTGCCCCAGGGTTTCTGATTCAGCAGGTCTTGGGCTGGTTGGGTGTTGAGAATTTGCATTTCTGTCAAGTTCCCAGGTGATCCTGTTTAGAGTCTGGGATCACACTTTGAGAACCACTGGACTATCAATAAATCTTTGCAAATTAGGGAGGTGTGTTGTGTGTGGGAGGAAGAGACTGATAGTTGAACGAATATTTGCTTAAATACAGTGCCAAGTATTTGCCAAATACGCAGTATTCTTTCTGGCTTTAATGGTACAGAGACTTTCTCAATCACATGTAATTGCACATTCTTTAACCAGCTTTTGACTGACGTTGGTTTTCTCTTTGCGGTGATTTTCCTTACACTCCTGAAGGGAGGGTGGTTGGAGCAAGAGATTCTCATATTCATCCTCCCTCCCCTCCCTCCCTCCCTCCCTTCTCTCTCTTCTCTCTCCTCTCTCCTCTCTCCCTCTTTTCCTATCTCTCTCTCTATCTCTGTCTCTCAGGCTGGAATGCAGTGGTGCGATCTTGGCTCACTGCAACTTCTGCCTCCTGGGTTCAAGTGATTCTTCTGCCTCAGCCTCCCGAGTAGCTGGAACTACAGGCATGCACCACCACGCTGGGCTAATTTTTTGTGTTTTTAGTAGAGACAGGGTTTCACCATGTTGACCAGGCTGGTCTTGAACTCCTGACCTCAGATGATCCACCCACCTTGGCCTCCCAAAGTATTGGGATTACAGGCGTGAGCCACTGAACCCAGCCAGATTTTATTTCTTTCAAAAGAGACTTACTAGTTAACAGCACAGTTGTGTTCTAGGTACTTGATTTTGTCAGCATTATTTTTCAGAGCCTCTTCCCTCCTTCCCCTTACCTCCCTCTTGAAATAGCATAGGTGCACGTGAAGTACCCCCACCTGCCAGTACCAGACATTGGTGCTGGACGGCCCTCACCTAGACCTCCTCTCCCCGAGTCCACAGTGGTGTACAAGGATGTGGTCTGTCTTAAGTATGTTTTCAAAGCAGCTGTTTGGTCTGTGCCTTGGATGTTTTTCCACAGATAAGCCCTAAAGAGAGCTACATCTTAAAATGCCCGTGACCTTGAATGGTCTTTCCGGAGGGGCGGCTGGATTTATGCTCTCATCGTCTCAGGTATGTGTCAAGCCACTGTTGTTTCAGAGCTGGACACAGGTGCTTAGGAAAATTCCTCACTGAAGGGTTTTCAGGATTTACAAGTTCTTGCTGTTTTTGTGACCTTGTGTGGTTTCTGGTTTCACAGAAGGCTTTGTTTCTCGGTTCTTGTTGCTGCTTTCAGCCTTGGCCTGTAATCACCGGGCGCCAGGGAGGGCTGCGGTCTGTTTCCCAGGGTGTGCTCAGATACCATGTCAGTTCACGTGTGTCGCCGCAGTGGCAGGGGGCCGGGCAGGAGGGGCGGGTGTTCTGAAGCACACTCAGTTGCTCATCAGGGCCTTCACTTGGATTTTGAACTTGCACCAGTGTAGACATTCCTCAGAGCTACTCAGTGTGGTTTGTTTTAAGTGGGCCATGCCTTAATTCATGTGACCTGGAACTTGGTAAATGTGCTTTCCAAGGTTAAAGTTTGGATGCTGTTAGTTAAACCTTTCAAAGAGAGAAGAAGGTTGCCTTGAATTCAGTTCCAGAGTTTGGGAATCTAAGGGAGGTGGTGAGGGGCCTCGGGCGGCTGGTTAAGGACTCAGCCTGCTCACCAACCTCAGAAGCCTCTAGACTTCTTTAGAGGTCCAAGCAAGGAATCATGACCAGAGGAACCCCAAGGGTGCAGGTGGCTCTGGGATCTCAGGCAGCACATCTCAGTGATGGAACGGGCTGCCGAGGCATGACCCCTGTGGGGGCTGTCCAAAGTCACAGCAGACACAAACATCATTCTCTAGGCCCCACAGCATGATGGGCAAGTACATCCTGACAGCTGATGGGGAGGACTGCATTTCAGCCCATGGAAAAGAGAACCACACAGATGCAAGATGGAGTCTGCACTCACTCGCCTGGGCATGTAGAGATGGAGCTGGGAGCAACTGCACAACTTTTCTGAGAAGTGGTACTTGTTTATTGTTAAGGGCCCCAAATGTAGACCGCTGCAGTAAGATCTAGATGGAAGGACCAATAGTAGGGAAGTAGAGGAGAAGAAAGCAGAACCTTATAGTTGAAAGACCCAGAGGCGCTCTTTTGTTTTTGATGTGTGTACTAGGGGGAGAGACTGTCATTTATTGAGCACCTACTGCATGACAGAGTATTCAGCAATGACAGTGCAGAGCTCAGTAAGAACAGGTTCTGGACTAATCTTTTAGGGGGTGGGGACAGAACAGAAATGGGTAATTATGCCACTGTCCTGAGAACATGAGAGTGTTGGTGGACAGAAGAGCGACATGTCCCCAAGGGCAACTGAAGCCTACACAGAAGATGCAAAGCCTGATTGCGGTCCTCGGAGTCACACTACGTGGTGACTAGTTATCTTAACAGTCTTAGGAAAACTGAGAAGCTGTGAGGCATGTCCCATCTGTCCTTGTGGACGTCGTCTTCATTATTTGAACAGTTCAGAGTGTCTGGATGCCTTTTGCTTCATTCTCACAATCCTTGACACTAAGCTGTGGACTTGGGTTATGGTCCCTCATTCTGTTATTTATGTCATCTCGTCCTGCCCCTCCATTTCACAGGTGAGAAGACTGAGACCCAGAGAGGGCCATGATTTTCAGTTGGCCATATGGTACGGAAACCCAGTGGGCACAGTGGCCCTCCGGCTCTTTTTTTCACCCACAGGCCCCTTGACAAAAGTCCAGACTTTTTCCAGGGGAGCAGGGTTGGGGAGTGGGGGCCACCCTGGACTGGGTGGCCATATGCTGGTCTTTCCTCCCTTGGCCCTTAGGTCCATATCTTGGGTGAGGTGAGAAAGTAGGGCTGCTTTTTGACTGTGGTCCCTTTTGTGTCTGCCCTGCACTGGGCTACCTTCCCAGGGGCCTTGCATAGCCTGTTCGTGGCGTTGAAGTGAGAGTGGGTGGATCACACGTGGCAGATCTCTGGCAGTAACCTTTTCTGTGTGATTTCCAGTGACTGACAATAGCCTCTTTGGAAGTTAACATAGGCGTAGCTCTCTGTCTTTTGAAAACAATGGAAAAACCCACCACCAGCCCCAAAACCAGCTGTCTTTCTTCTTATGAATAGACAGCAATCCGTGAAAAGCAGAAGAGTAGTTTTCTTTCAAGTACTCTGGGAGTGCATAATACATTTTAAATAAGATTAAAAATTAAGTTTTATTCTTACTAGCATCACTGTCAGATAATTGAGCGTGAGAGCATTCGTGCCGCATGCTTGGTACGAAGTAGTAACATCAATTGAGTGTTCAGTACATCCACTTTGTTCAAGAACAATGTATTCAAGGTCAGTGTATTTTGGCTGTGCTACAGGGTTCTGGAAATTCCCAAGAGAATAAGTTTTCTCCTGTTATATAATCCAGCACAAGTGACTGTATAACAGCAACCTCATGTTTAGTGATGACTTTAAAATGCAATTGATTCTAGAATTTAGCTTTAAAAAAGTTTGGCTTAAAAAAATTTTCTCTTAAGGTTTAAAGGAGGCTTCTCCTTTATTTTTTCAAGAAGTGCTTATAGAACACGGCTCTGTGCTAGGTACCGTTCTAAGCACTTTACAAATACTAATACATTTACTCCTCGACCTTGTTAGGTAAGTACTGCTATTTCCACTGTACAGATGAGGAAACATCCTCTGAGGAGTTAAAGCAAGTTGCTCAGGTTACACAGTCAGTGGTTTGGACTAAAGTTTCAGATAATCTCTGAAATTTTACTGTTTTTGAGATACACATTTCAAAATCTATTCTGATGCTCAACTATCATTAAATCATATAATCCCCTTCTCTGGAGTCAGAGGTTGACAACACATTAGCACTTGACTCAAGCCTCTCCCTGGAGGAGGACATCCCATCTGCTGGCAGCTGAGTCGGAGGCTGGCGTAACTCTGGGACCATAGCCCTCCAGTAGAGGGAACACGAGAGCAGGCTATCTGTGGAGATGTCCTGGTGGCTCAGGGGTGAAAATGGATAGAGGGGAACCCAAGCAAACAGAGAAAGGTTGGGAGACATGTTAATTCACAGAGTTTGCCCTCCAGCCTCAGTGGGCAAGTTAGTCTGGGGATCTCGTTAATTCTTTGTTCTATTGTGACCACTGAATATATTCACTGGGTTCTCTGGCTCCGGGATGTCAGCTGTGGTAGTGACTTGCATGGAAGGCTTGTACACTTTAACTCCACCTCTTCAGAGTTTGTGGCCAAGAATAGAGCCAGGTAGATATTTTTTTTTTAAAGGAAATTTATGTAATAACAACAAAGGTGTATTTATTGAAAACCTATTTCTGTGTCAGGCACTTTTCTTCCTGCTTTGCGATGTATTGTCTTATTTGATAGTTCTTAGTTTAAGAGAGTAAATAAAATTGTAAGGTGAATATGTAATCTACTTGATATAATTTTTAAGCTACCTTGAAAAGTTTTATGATTTCCTGTTTATAGATAAAATTAACATACTAATTACAAATCATTCCTCACTGTTCACTTAGGCAGTCTGTCTCCTTAAGGATCTCCTTACAGTTTAGATAGGTAAGTCAATAGCTTAATGTTTTTGGAAATAATAAATTTCTTTTTAATTAAACAATCCAGGTAACAAGAAGTAATTCTAATAGGAAATTTGCAGGATGTATTTATAGAAAATCTACACAATCTTACTGAACAATATAGAAAAGAAGATTTACCAGCCTGGGCAACATGGCAAGGCCTTGTCTCTTAAAAAAAAAAAAAAAAAAAAAAAAAAGCTGGGAGTAGTGGCACACACTTATCCCAACCTCTCAGGAGGTGGAGGCTGAGGTGGGAGGACTGCTGGAGCCCAGAAGGTCAGGACTACAATGAGTCACATTTGTGCCACTGCACTCCAGCCTGGACGATAGAGCAAGACCCTGTTTCAAAATAAAGAAAAAGAGATTTAAATGAAGCGAAATGTCATTTTCTCTAGGTGAGAAACTGGAATATTGTCAATATCACTTCTTCCCAAATTGATTTATAATTTAAAAACAATTCAGACATCAGTAGCTTGTTTAGAGCTTGACAAAATGATTCTAAAGTTTGTTTTCAAGCTTTAATAGTGAGGCAGGTTTAAAATTGGGGGCAAAAAAGCAAATAGGTTAGGGAACTTGCCTGATCACTTTTGCTAGGAATAAATAATTCCTCCAAATTAAATGACTAATATTGCGCATCAGATCGTATTCAAATCCATTAGAAGATTTTACTGTTCCTTTAGAACTACCCATAACTGGTAAAGACTCTGCTTGTAGTGGAACCCAATTTCTCAGTTTTCCATCTATATTTATTTACCTGAGCTTTTTGTAAAGTAGTATGTGGCTGAATTTCTACTATTTATCAAATGCTTTTGAATAGAAATAATGAATTAATAACATTTAATCTTTTTTAGTAAAGTAATAGTATAAAGAAGATAGTAGGGTAAATATGTAAACTACTTAACTCCTCATGTACGGTGTGCTGTTACTGTGCGGGTACTGAGGTGATATTCAGTCTTTTCCCTGTCTTCGTAGACTTGATTCCAGAGTTAAGGGAATGCAGTCCAACATTTCTCAAACTCTGAAGTCCGCTGAACATCATTTCATGCACTGGCCAAAAATGTTTTATAGCCCAGCGAAAGGCTGATTATCTTACTTACTTCCTGTTTTTTTTGAGATCGGGTCTTGCCAGGTTGCCCAGTCTGGTCATGATCTCCTGACTCAGGTGACCCTCTTGCCTTGGTCTCTTGTTTATGTTTTAAATAGCATTTCTCAAACCTGTTTGAGCAAATAATTTTCCTGTTAATATGTAGCGTTCCTTGAAGAAAATTCAATTTGTGAGTCCCTAATCTTGTTGAGTCCCTTTTTTCTTTTAAAGAAGAAACAAAACTCAGTAACAAATTTGGATGAAAACCTGAGTATGTGCATTTTGGGATGAAAGTAAGCATCTTTGTTTACCATGTTGAATTCAGTAGAAAAATCGTATTTTAATGATGATTGATAGAAATCTAAATTCACAAATTCTGATGTTTTGTTTCTTTACAATGAAAATACATTTTAAATGTTATTTAATGACCCTTCCCCATGAAGTCTTCATCACAGGTAATTTTGAAAATACTCTCTCATTTATTTATATTATATATACATATATTCTACTTTTTGTTTTAAATGCTTAAATGGGGTTATCCTTTTCCATTGTTCTGTATCTTTTTTCAGCTTAATGATTTACCTTTCGTATAATTATTGTCAGTGCATGCAGAGCTACCCTGTTATTTTTAACCATTGCGTAAAGCCGGAATGACAGACACAATTTCTTTTATCACTCCAAATTAGGCATTTAGGTTGTTTCCAATTTTTGAGTATTACAAATAACCCTGCAATAAACATGTCCTGGGTATGCATTCTTTTAATTTAAAATAGTCTTGTTCCTTCAGAATGAGGCTCAGTAATCGACTTAGAAATTCATTTGTGCTGATTACTGTAGTTGCTTATTTTGAGTTCTTCCTTTAGTGTATTGTTTTCATGGTATATAATCCTAAACTGCTACAAATGGAATAGTCCTTGGTCTAAGAAAGCAGTGTGGCTTAAAGATGGGATTCCTAAATACAAACTTAAATTTAACCTTTTTGGAGCTGTGACTTCCTAAATGAAGTGACAGTACACAGGCTGAACATTGAACATGTTCTACATCTGGATGGCCTGACATCATGATGATGTGATTTGCAAGAAGCTGTCTGTCTGCCTAGGCTGCTGGAGGATGGCAAGTTAACTTACTTGTTGGGAGACCTTCCACTGCCTGCATTTAAAAAACTATTTTGAGATACTTGTAGATTCACATGTAGTTTCAAGAAATAATAAAGAGTAATTCCATGCCCCATTTTTCTCCAATAGTAACATTTTGTGAAACTGTAGTAAGTATCATAGCCAGGATATTGACATCAATATAGTAAGGATATATTTCATCACTGCAAAAAGGTACACCTACTTCCCTTCTGTCTTTCTTCTTTCCTTCATGCCTGGTTACAAGCTAATCTGTTCTCTATAAAATTTTATCATTTAAGAATGTTCTGTAAATGGACTCATATAATATGTAAACTTTGGGAATGACGTTTTTCCATTGGTGTAATTCTTTATAGATTCATCCAGACTGCTGTGTTTATCAGTAGTTTGTTTCTTTTTACTGATGAAGAGTATTCTGTGGTATAAATGTACTGCATTCCATGGGCATGGCGTGGCCCTCCACTTACTTAGTTTTTCTTGATTTACTTCATTAGCATTTTGTAGCTTTTGTATTCCTGTGTGTGTTTGATAGTGTTATACCTTAAGTATTTATTTGCTATTGCCAGTATATATATATATATATAAAACTTATTGAACTCACTTTTTAGTTTATGCTAGTTTATTACTAGTTATTAATATATACTCAATATATGTAAACTCCTTTTATTTTTATTAGGTATCACTTGCTACATTTTATGGAGAATACTGATGCTATTGCTAGAAAGTGCTGCTGTCACAAAGTCGGTTTATATATACTATCACCCTCTCTAAAAGAGTCTATCCTTCTTAGAAGTTATTTATGTGCTATATGCACATAGAGGTTTTGATTGGTCTCTTGCAAATACTGTGACATCCTAATCCTTTTCTTGAGATGGAATCTTGCTCTGTTGGCCAGGCTGAAGTGCAATGGCGCAGTCTCAGTTCACCACAACCTCCCCTTCCTGGGTTCAAGCAATTCTCCTGCCTCAGCCTCTCGTTCCTGGCCTAGTATAAAAAGTCTTTCTCCGGCGAGGCCTGGTGGCTCATGCCTGTAATCCCAGCACTTTGGAAGGCTGAGGCAGGTGGATCACCTGAGGTCGGGAGTTTGAGACCAGCCTGACCAACATGGAGAAATCCCGTCTCTACTAAAAATACAAAAAGTAGCTGAGTATGGTGGCACATGCCTGTAATCCCAGCTACTTGGGAGGCTGAGGCAGGAGAATTGCTTGAACCCAGGAGGTGGAGGTTGTGGTGAGCCGAGATCACGTCATTGCACTCCAGCCTGGGTAACAGAGCGAGACTTCATTTCAAAATAAAACAACAAAAAAAGTCTTTCTCCAACTCTGGATTATGGTGCTGAAAGCTGGCATTCTTCTCATGGGAGTAAACAGAGAAGTCTTAGGATAATATCTGAGAACCTCCCTTTTCTTTTTACTGCTAGAAAGAATTTCTGCTAGCAGCATTTTTATTTTGGCCAACTCTGACCCCTTAGGTTGATACCAGAATGAGATACCAACCTAAGTGGTCAGAGTTGGCAAAAATAAACATTTTCCTGCTGAGCAGTTTAGACAGGGTTGAGTCATACTTGACCATATGCCCTAGTTTAGCATCCAGTTTGTGAACATCCTTTACCTGAGTTACTGTAATTCTAGTCTCTAATGTAAAACTGCAGATAGTCAACCCTTTGTCTCTTTCAGTTCTACATCTGCGGATTCATCCAATTACAGATCAAGAATATTTGGGGGGAAAAACAGTAAAAAAATTATAGTACAACAAAAGAAATAAATGTAAAAAGCAGTATAATAATGTTCTACATCGCATTTTAATTGGGTGTTATAAGTAATCTAGATGTGGTTTAAAGTATATGAGAGGATGTGCATAGGTTATATGCAAACACTGTGCCATTTTATGTCAGACTTGAGCATCCAAGGATTTTGTATCCGTGGGAGTCCTGGAACCAATCTCCCTTGGATACTGAGGGATGACTGTATTTACAACATGTCTAGATTTCGACAACTTGGATTAAACCAGAAAGAATATGAACACACAGAAGTTCATGTGTATATATATGTGTATGTGTTTAGAAGGCAGCAAGCTGTTAAACATGGGAAATAGTTACTAGTAATTTTATGATTACAATTATAAAATTCAATTTTGCAACTGGAATTTGACTTGATTCGTTAGTGCCTTATAGTAATTAACCTCCAAATCATCAGAATGTCATCCTGTTATTTAGGGAATTGAATCTAATTTTCTTGTATACAGAATGCTTTTTAGAAACAGTGCATGGTATATCTAGTTTGTACCAATAACTGATTGCATGCAGTCAGATGCTTGCAGTTCTTTTGGACTTGAGTTTCTTTATCCTTCCATCAGATGCCACAATTTCCTCTTCCCTCTTTGTGGCATATAAAAGTAGTCGTGTGCGCACTGAATTTGGGAACATCAAGTAATAGGATCTCTAGAAAATATTCACGACTTCAGTGCCAGGCAATCCAGAGTTAAAAATAATGTCCATATAGAAAGGTAGCAAAATTTAGATTTTAATACTTTTTATAGGAGGCAGTGTTAATTGGCTCTGGGGGTACAGGCTTTAGGATCCAGGGGACCATAGCCCCAAGGGGTTTTGTGGAACTTTATTCTAGAGTCCTCACTGGGTATGTTGGGGATAAATGGAATGCCTCTGGAAGTATTTTGAAGACTGAATTAGGTAATGTGAGTAGCAGTCTAGCCTGCTCTGTTTGTGCTGTTGATAAAAATTTTCTGTAACCTGGGAGTGGGAGTCCTGGAACCAATCCCCCCTGGACTGGTAACTTGTATTAGTTTTCCCTGAAGCTCAGGAACTGATCCCCACCCACCTAAAGCAGTAAAGGAAAGAGAGACAGGAGGGTCTGGCCATGTGAGGTGCCCCAATAAAGGATCTATATTGTAAATCAGGAATTGTAAGTATTGGGTTTCCCTAAAGCACACCTACATGACCACTAGCTGGAGCACCTTGTGGGCTTGGTCTGCTGAAAGAGTCAGTTGGTTGCGGCAGTCTAATCCAATTGTGGATGGTCTCAGCACTCAGCCTGGCAGCTGCTGCCCCTCCCCTGCAGACCCTGCCTCTCTCAACCTCCCTTTCAGTGCTTGGTCTGTGGCTACCCCAGAAATCACATGCGTTCCTGGGCTTCAGCAAGTACAGCCTTGTTCATCCCAGGCATGGAAAGCAAGTTGCCTAGGTCTACAGATGGTATTCAGTTTCCCCACAAGGTGACCTCAGTGCAGGTTTTGTACGTTCCAGTCATTTGGAGTCAGCACCTGTTTGAAGCCAGGACCCTTAGAACAAGATTGAGGGAAGCCTAAAGGTACATACAGCGTGGTTTCCTTGGCTCATCTAACCAAGAGTCAGAATGATAAGCCACATTGCAAATTGTTTTTACTCTGTGGTTTAATGGTTAACCAGAGAGTTAAAAAAAAATTTTAACAAGGAAGGAAAAGCCTTTAGATCTTTCTGGACAGATTGCCCCATTGAAAGAAAGCCACGTGGTATAATGCATGGCCAGGCCTCAGGTATGACCAAGAGCCTTCCAGCTCGTGCTTTGTGCTCCTTTGCATATTGAAGACATGTGGATGAATCAAAATCTATAAGCTTATTTCAGTCGAGTATTCTAAGGACACTGGAAACATAGAGGATTTCTCTGTTGCCTTTAATACGGTGAAAAACCACTGTCTCTTTGATTTGCATTGGAGGAAGAAAGTCCAGGTTTGCATGTATATTTTCACTCATAGGATGTGTTCAGGAGAGTTTGGAGAGGACATTGTGCTCTGGCCAGTAACTGGGCCTGTGTCTGGTCACAAGATGATCAAACAGGTGCCTGCACGACTGTGGGACACAGAGCTGGGCAGCTAGAGAGGCTGTTCTGAAATGTGAAGCCTCTCCGCACTTTGCTGCCATCCTAACCTTTTCTTAAGTCGTGGAGAACTGATCCTTAGACATTCCTTACCTCTCTCACCCACTTGAGGATTGCTCAGAGCCTGAGTTTAGGATTGAAATAGGACTATTTCTGGTTGGTGATGACATTCTCTAAGCCAGCAATGCAATTTAAATATCCACAAGAGTGCCCCGGTTCCATCAGCACCCCTTAGTAATTGGTCATGAGACTTGGACCTCCTTCAGGGCTGGGATTCGCATGGCAAGGAAGTTGAGTAGAGCTGTTCTCTCTGGGCTCTTGGGAAGGATTCATGGCATAGAAGTGGGACCCCAGCAGGCCCAGGGCGCACCTGTCTCTGTTTTAGTCCTCTCCTGAATCTTTCTGGCCTGCAGAACAGAATAAAATCACTCTTTGCCAATGTGACTTTTGTTAATGACTATATTATAGGCTTGGATAGAAAGTACCTCCATAACACTCTCAGATAAAACACCTTCAAACAAACCCCAAAACCCATGCTCACAAAACCACCCACCTTAAATTATGAAACTTTCAGGCTGACTAAATCCCAGAGAAGGTGTTGGAGCCTGAGTAAATGGAAAATGGTAACAAAGAGCTTTGCCTTCCTAATCCAAATGAAAAGCTTGTAACCCTCTCCCTACCTTTATTATCAGTAAATCTTGGACCTTTGGGAAGTAGATGTAGCGTATTGATCCTTAAAACAGAGACCCTTCATCCTAGGTAGATTTCTAACTGAAGTGGGTTCCACATTGAAAGTACTTTGCAGAAACTTCTGTTACTGCAATTACTGTTGTACCAGGAAGTAGTATCCTCAACTCAGAAGGAAAGAATTGGAACACTCAGCTGGAGGTGTCTGGTAAGGATATGTGTCTACTTTTTTAATCAGCCATATATATTTTTGTTCCTGTTCCTGGAGGCCCTTTGTGGTGTGAGAACATTGAATTTGGAGAGAGAAAGGGAGACCAAAGAGAAATGGGGGTGATGTTTAAGGGAAAGGGGGGTTTTCAGTTTGTTCACCATGCTTGATGACAGATTTGCCTCCAGATCCTCAGGCCACATTCCTGTGGTGGGTAGGGATCTCTCTCTCTCTCTCTCTCTCTCTTTCTCTCTCTCTCTCTCTCTCTGTGTGTGTGTGTGTGTGTGTGTGTGTGTGTGTGTGTGTCTATGTCTTGTAAATGGTGATTTCTGTAAGTCATTAAAGAATGTGGGATGACCTCCTACACATGCCCATTGAGGGACTTTGTGTAGGAACAAATGCATGGTATGAATGGATAGACTGTAATCTGAAAGCATCAAATTATGACATCTTCCACACTTAGGAATCTGCTCACCAGCATGGGTGCTGTGGTTTCTGTAATTCTGGGATTCAGAGGAGCATGTTAGAGATGTAGAATGCTAGAGGAGGAGGTGCAGGGATCTTCCCTTGGGAAGAGTGGAGATAGTCTCTGAGTCATAATCTGCGACCAGTGAAAGGTCAAGGGAAGAACTGTCCTGTTGTCTGCGAAGTCATAGGCTTTCTTCCTGTTCTCTGAACCCTATCACTTACCCAAGGTGCAGAGGCATTAGTGTCTGTTTACATATAACAGACATCTCTTTCATTAAATAATTTTTAAGGCATTTGTTTGGTAAAAGTTTCCCTCTTTGGGGGAGTCTTTTCCCTGACTGCATGTAAATAACAACTTCACAGATTATGCAGCTTTTCAAACAGTCTGTACTGCTCAGTCTTGACTGGGGCACCCAAGGATGCTCTCGTCCTGCCTCATCCCTGTTCTCCCAGCTGGTGATTCAGTTCCAGTGGAAGCTGTGTAGAAACAGCTCCAATCATCTTTTCGTGAAGTACATTTGTTGTCTCTTTTTTCTTCTGCTGATACCTGCGTCTTGATGGTTTTCAGCAAAGCTGTGTGCATTACATTTTTTCTTTACCATTTCTCCATAGTTATTTCTAGCATTTTTTAGCTGATGAAAGCAAATAAAGAATTTTTATGCTTCATAGTAAGTGAAACACTGATTTATCTGACTTTTAAGTTGGAAAGTCATTTTGCAGTGGCTTTTTTTTGTGTGTTTGAAGGTAGACTATGCTTGTACAAAAAAAGCACACGTAGGCTTATGGCTCAGTTTACTTGTTCCAGCTCACTTTCCTGTTCATTTACCTTCTTGTAAAATGGAAAGACAAACAGACCTTAAACTTAACTAAGATAGTGATTGCCAACTTTTTCTTTGTGCGTAACTAGTTGTATTATTTCTAGGTTATGTCGTCTTTATTTATCCTTGAAAGAAAAAAACCCTCACTCTGTTGACAGAAACACATTGTTCTGGGTGTGTACAATTGTGCTGATGATGTTTTGTCCCATTGGAACCATGGTGATGATAAGGTTGGTGTCACCAGCTAGCCTTTTTTTAAAATGTAAAAAACCGCAACCTTAATTTATAGCATCATCATTCTCCTTATGTATGTAGTATACTTCTGAAAGAATCAGATGTCAAATTCTTGCTTCTATTATCAAGGTCTCGTTTTTGCCCTTTCTCTGCTTACCACCTCCCTGCCCCTGACTCAGAGTGCTCTCCTTAGAGGAGGTGGTCAGCTTATATTGCAAAATTGAAAATGTTATACCTTACAAAGAAGGTGATAGGCCATTTGTTAACGATGTGCGACCGTGACATCTGAAGTAGACCTTTAAAAATGGGCCACATAGCTTTTTCTTTGGAGGAGGGGCATTTCGAATAGGATTATGCTCTTATACTTTAATAAGGAAACAAACTAACAGACTGTACAGGGCACATATTCTTAAACTCTATAACAGTAGAGGCTAACCCAGGGAGCCTTTCATGGCCTTGGGAGGGTCCTCAGCTTTGGGGTCAAGGGTTCTAGGAGGGAAAAGCACCAGTGGAGGGAGAAGTCAGGGAGGAATGGTTGCTGGAGCTCAGAAAATAAAGGCAAGTCCTGAAATCAGGCTGAAAACAGCCCTGATTTTCTTCAGATGTACCTCATCTGCCAACACTTAATGTCTGTGACTTAGCCAAAGGAAATGTACATTAACTGTTCAGTTTCTCTGCAGTTTGTACTCTGGGATTTGCCTCTGGAGGATTTCTGTTAAGGAAGTTGTGGCTCTGTTCCACTTGGGTTTGAAAAGAGGTCAAAACAGGTGATAGGAGGAAGGATGCATGGGCAGTGGAGGAGATGTGTTTGATCATTGCAGTGTGTGAGGTGGCCCAGCTTGCCTGGCATTTTGGGATACTATATGTGCCATATGAGGTGGGGATGGGTGTTTGAAGGGAAACAGGGTGGCCTGAGCAATCTGTGTTCTTGCTTAGAAAGATCATTATTCTTTTTGTTTAAAAGAAACCCATGAAAGAGCCATCAGAGATAATTTTGTGCCCCATCTTCTTACAGGTGATCATTCCTTTGATAGGGCAGTGCCAGATCCTGCTTGCGAGCCCAGAAAATACCATACGTTCCTCAAGAAAGCATGTCTGAGGAAGCTTATCTCAAATGCAGTTTGCATTTGCAAAGGTCCTGTGGTGCAGTGGGGGATCCAGAGATGGAGTCTGGGGACAGTGCGGGATGGGCTACCAGCTGGCTCTGTGGCCTCTGGGCCTGTTGCTTTTATCCTCAGAGGGCCGCTCCACCTGCTTTGTGGTCTCTTCCCACTGCAGACTCTTTTGTCTCTCTGCCTCGAGGGACTATATAGAAAGCAGAGAAGGACTCATCCAGAGTCTTCCCCTCATGAAAATCAGAAGGAAAACAAAATTAACAGCATTAAAACTAAGTATGAGTAAAACTTCTATTGTCTTATAAAATCTAGTTTTCTTTCTTTTATTTTTCTTTCAGTTCATGTTTACTCAGTAGGTAAATGGGCTAAACATACTTTCCTTTAGGGCAGGAAGAACTTCATCTTTTGATTAGCTTTAGTCAGTTTACCTTGCAATGCTTAAAAGCAGAAAATGACATTGGTTAATCATAAAAGATCATTTTCTTTTTTGTATTCTTTTGTCCTATGGTGAGATGCCTCCTCTCCAGCAAGCCTTAGTGGTACACAAAGTAAAACTGTTCCTAAGCCTTCATTAGACTGAAGCTTGTCCCCAGACTTTCTTTAGAGACGTTTCCATAGCTTAGTTCACACTCAGGAGATTCAGTGATGATGTTGGGTTCTTGATTAGGAATCACTTAACAATGCCTAATAAATTACTGACTGATAAATGTTAAGACATATTCTTTCACTGTCTACATCCTATTCTTGTGGAGCTGCAAAGATCTTGCAGTTGTGGTTGAGCTTGTTTGTTGCACCATCTTTCAAATGCAACAACTGTACTGATACTCTGTATCTTGAAAGACTTACCAAAGCAAAAAGTAATTACTTTGTATCTTTCCTCTAATATTTGGCTTTTACTTCCTATTTAACTTACTACATTTATTAAGGAGTTTATTTTGGTATTATATTTTACTCATGAAAGGACAAAGCCAAGATTGGTGATCTGTTAAATAGATTGAAACACTGTTTGTGACCTCTTAAATGTGTCATGTATGACTTGTGGACTGTGTCAGAGGAAGGTTTTCCAACCAAAAGTACCCATTAGTATCACAGATGAACAAGTCCTTATACCACCTGAAAACAAGGAAAAGGTGGGGAGAAGCTTGAAAAGGTAAGAAGGCCATTAGGAAGGGCCACATATTTTCTGATTCCATTTTAAATCGTAGGTTGGTGAAAATGCTGTGTGACCAAAGGATGAACATATTTTAGTAACTGGAGTTATAGTGCTACAGTGAGATAAATTTCATGGGTAAATGTGACGTAGCTAATGCATAATCATTATTGTTTGTGTTGCATGGCTATTCTGTACAAATAGAAGGTAGAAAGTTGAAGTTTTCTGTTATTTCACATAAATACAAACTGAGCGTTTCAGTGGTCTGGTTTGAAAGGGAAGTAGTAGAAGATGGAAGGAGAGATGTTGGCAAAGTAGCAATCTGCTCTGATATCCTCTAGTACATAGTGTAGATACAGGTCCCAACCTGGCAGGTTTTGAGGATCAGAAGGGTGGCTCAGTTACACAATTGTCCCTGTTTGTAGAGCCCAGCACCTAGTTAAGAGAAAAATCTTGGCCGGGTGCAGTGGCTCAAGCCTGTAATCCCAGCACTCTGGGAGGCCGAGGCAGGTGGATCACAAGGTCAAGAGATCGAGACCGTCCTGGTCAACATGGTGAAACCCCGTCTCTACTAAAAATACAAAAAAGTAGCTGGGCATGGTGGCACATGCCTGTAATCCGAGCTACTCAGGAGGCTGAGGCAGGAGAATTGCCTGAACCCAGGAGGCGGAGGTTGCGGTGAGCCGAGATCGTGCCATTGCACTCCAGCCTGGGTAGCAAGAGCGAAACTCCATCTCAAAAAAAAAAAAGAAATCTTTTTTCCCTCCCTGTTACCCTAAAAAGTCCCCAGATTCACTATATGTATAATACTTGAGTCAGATTAACCTTAACAGTTAGGTTTCAGGTATGTCAGGTATGGCTGACAGCTGTCTTATCAACCGCCATTTATTTGCTAATCCAAATGAGAGTTTAATGAGTAGAGTATTGTAAACGTAAAAAAGGTGAAGTCTACTAGGTATTTTTCTCAGCGAGAAGAGCACATTACTAACACCCAAATACATACTATCATTACATGACTTAGCATTTATAAGGCATTTCTATGCTTCCTGAGCGACCAGAGCACCCTCAAATGAGGTTTCAGAGTAAGATTCATCTTTGCAAATGAAGACAAATTAGCAAAATCTTTGTATTTTTAAAATGTGCCCTTTGATTTGATATCTATTTGTTTGGAAAGAAGTTTTTAAAATCAAAACTATTAATCTGTGGTTGTTATCTTCAAAGGATAAATTATGGTAGGTAGTTGTTACCCAGGTTACCATTTTAAGATGAATATGGCTGGCCCAAATTAGGGGACCTTTTCATATATGTATTATATATTTTAACTTTAGTCTTTTTAAAATGAATATTCCTAGGTGGCATGGGAGGATGGGAAGATCAAAACCCCAAAGCCCAGACTTTTAATATTATTCCTCTTAATTATGGGCTGCTTCCTTGTATTTACCATTTTTTTGTTTGGAAAAGCGAGCTTTTGTTTTTGAATGTTTTGCACTGATATTCTGTGCCTAAACAAATTTTGTTTTGGTTCAGTAAGAGTTGATATTTTGCTAGGGGTTGCCTCCCATGAAGAGTCTAAATACAGATTTAAGTTCAACAGGCTTCTGAAGCGGATGTTTCTATGCACTGAAACTCCGTAAACACATGTAGCTTGGTCTACCATTGTATATTGCTGTATTGATTTGTTGGGTTGTTTTTTTTTTTCTTCCTCCTGAAAAGCTCTGGCCTTTCTGTTTTCTGCTGATACAAAGACTGGTCCATTCCCCAGGGTCTCTGCAAGAGAATCTCCAAGGCCTGTCCACTGTTAGATACTACTAATTGTGAAGCTTCTCCAAATTCTCTTGCCTCTGATCATAAAGTTCCATTGAGTTCAATTTGATATCAAGTTTCTTTGTCAAAAGGAGCAAACGTTTATTCAACAGATCCAGTTGTTGTCAGCATTGACAGATGTGAAAATTAACAAATAGCAAGAAGTTAGAAAAGGAAAGCAAATACTTAAAAAAAATCTTGTATTGTAAATAAACAGGTATAGTTTAGAAGCATTTTTGAACATGTGTAATGAAAATGGAGGCCTTAGATGTTTCAGGGTTGAAGAGCTGGCTTATGTGTAATCAGTTGCTCCTGTTACTGTTATCACTGTAGTTTTATTATTGATTTGTTGGAGGGCTTAGTTCTGTCCTTTAAGTCACAGACTGAAGTTACTCCTGATTTTGCTAGCAGGCAGAATATGTTTTTCTTTAAAAAGAAAAGAGATGATATCCCAGTGCTTCTCCGTACTAAAACAGGAGGAGAAGCTTCCTTGCTAAAGTGACAATTTAGATGATGTTATTTTGCCAGAAATATTAGTAAATATGTCACATTATCCCTTGCTAAATATTTATATCATAGAATGTATACTCTGATGCGTAATATTTTATGAAAGAAACATCTTTGGCCTCAAATCCCTTTCACTGTTTTGACACGAATCTGTAATTTATACTCAGAGGTCTGCAGGAAGAAGACTTTATAAAAGACCCCTTTATTTCAGCAAAGATAAAACTCCATCCTTAGGGGGAACACCCTGGAATCTTTGAGACTCTTAAAGGCAGAGTATTCTGAAATACACGTGTCTGTTTATCTGCTAGAATTTAGATAGCTTCACTTTTGCAAAAAGGCACAAAATGAGGGCACTTTCTGATGTAAAATTTTAGTTTTTGAGATGAAGTGGGGGCACAGTGGTGAAGTGCCCTATCTCAGCACTTAGGGAGCAGCCATGACAAGGGTCCAGGGCCTTCCTCCCTAGAAAGGACATGTTGGTCACTCATGGCAGTGTCCTCTGCATTCAGTTCAGCTATGTGACTAAAAGACACTGTCCAGCAGCTGTGAGTTTAGAAACGTTGCACATTGAGTATTTTTCCGTAGCTTATTTAGAAATTCCAGTCTAGACTTTCGCAGTTTTAGATTCGTGGCCATGGTTTTGGCCTTCATTAGGTGGCTCTCAACGGTACTTTTCAGGTGGATATTGATCTCATGCCAGCTGTCAGAGATGATTTTCCCTAGAAATGGCTGGGTATATGGAGACATTCTGTGTTGGAGTGGAAGTGTACACCCACTCTTCTGTATTAGAGAGCAGGTGTTGCCCCCATGATGCTCAGATTGTTTAGTGTAGGAAAAGACCAGAGATAGGAGGAAAACTGTGCCTTCCATGTAGCTCAGTTAACAGAATCATGATTCTCTAGGATGAGCCTATTTCTGTTTTTATTTACAAAATGGACTGGAGAATGAATTAGTAAGCAAACTGTCTCCATTAGGTAAGTGGCATTCTGATTTGTCTCTGTAAAGTTCCATTTCCCAAGTAATGTGTTCCAAAGCATTTTTGTGTACAACTACTAGAAACTGCTGTACAATGTTTGCTGTTATTTGGTTGTAACGGAATCAGTAATGAGTTTCAAAATGGAATAATTTCAGAGCCCTTCATTTACAGTAGTTTGGGAAACACTTGAAATACCATGTGATCTTAATTCACTGCAAGCTCTGTAACTGAAAAATGTGCCTGGTGTCTTCTTGAAGCAAGACCTTCCTCCCCCTACCACCTCTTAACCGTTGCTGTTTTAGACTTGAGTCTTTATTCTGTAGACTTTAGCATTTATATTGTGTAATCTTTGACATCCCCCCAACCCCAACCTCCCAAGCTTTGATTGCGTTCCTTAGCAATGCTCTCACCTTGGACCAGAAGGCACAGGTCTGTCCCTGACCTTAACCTCACTATGTGTCATCTCAAGGATTTGCTTATGTTGCAAGCACTAAATTATGTTCATAACATTTAACCTTCATATCCATAAGCAAACTAAGTGGGAAAATAAAGATTGACTATTGTGGCAGTCAGATTGTTTAGGAAACAGCAAAAAGGCAAATTTTTCTTTAATTAAGTGAGGTTTAAGAGGGTGGGAAAGGAAAGGTTTATTAAGAGAATTATATACATTGATTTGACTTTGCTGTCTAGACTTAAATCCATGTATTCGGTCTTAAAAATGCATTCACATGTATCAGTAAGTTAAAAACTTAACACTATACAAGTGATTATATTAGCATTATTAAGTGTTTCTTACAGAAAATCTCTAACTTTTTAATAAGCATGTTTCACAAATGCTGCTTCCTGAGAACTGTCTCTCCTATGGAACATGCCAAATATTTGTGGGTGGTCCCTTCGTACCACCCATACCTTTTTCCTAGTAATTTGAAACACCCATGTAAATTACCTTTGGCAAACAGGATAGCTAAATCACCACTAAGATTTGTAATTCACTTTTCAGATATCTGAAACATCAACAATATCGCCATCCAGGGCCCACTCCTCTGGAGCGTGGTTCGTGTGGTCTCTGCTTACTCCATCTGGCTGATCCTGGGTGGGCAGCTCAGTGCTCAGCAGACACAGATCCCTAGCACATGTGAACGTGAAAGAGGCTTCTCCGTGGGAGTGAAGTGGCCAGCGGGTGTCACAGGCTGTGTGGGCCTGGCATCGTGTGGGCAGTGTGCTGGGGGAATCCCATCACAGCATGTGCTGGCGTTAGTTGTAAACTTTGTATGTCTCGGGGGGTCTGGAAGATAATATAGTAAAGACGTCTGGGGGTGTGTGGGGATGGTTAGTTGGGGTTTGCTTGTTAGTTTGTTGTAAAAGCCCAGCTTTTCATCCTTGGAAAGATTTCAGCCAAATCGAGAGGGTTACTTGCCAGGAATGCTGCAGAAGCAAGAACTCAGTGGGTGAGCACTTCTATTTTTTCAACAAATGCCTCCGAGCCCCTGACCTGTGCCAGGTGCTCTTCTTCAGCTGAGAATCCTGCAGGGAAAGAAGAGATAAAGATCCCATGGTCCTGTGGTTCACCTTCAAATAAGCACACTTTTGTTCATCAAACAGGGTGGCCTCTCTGGTGTCTCTGCACACTACCCACATGGCCTTTCCTTAGCTGACGGGGTCTCATGACGAGTGATTGGTGATGTTAATCTGGATTTTGCCACAGCACTTATTTTCTAGCATATGACTTAATTTACTTAATAATTGTGTCTACGTTATATACATTTTTAAACACACAGGCATGCACACATGGATATGAGTATAAGCTTTACAAGGACATAAACCTTATCTTTTATTTCTTTCTTGCTTGTATATTCTGAGAACAGCCTGGCACAAAGCAGAGCCCAGGAAATGTTTGCTGAATGGATGTTCATGCTGGATGTGTTTGAATATTCTCACTCACCAACCCTGTTGGCATTTGGAGAGTGCATCTAGCTGTAAAAGCCATGGTGCTTGGGTGTCTTGGGGTGCTGAGCTTGTTTCCACGTCATTTGTGGGAGTGGTGCTGGTGTTTGGGCTAGTTCTCGTGTTTCTGATGGCTCTCCCCTCTGCCTTATGTGGGGTGGCAGAGTTCTGTGTACAGAGTTAAATTTCATGGTTCCTGGCTTCCCTCTAGATGACAGCAGCACTGATAAATGCTGCACCTGCCTTCTCAGCAGTCTCACGGGGTGATTTTTCCTCTTTAAGGAAGTCACCTGATGTCTATGTTGAGAAGGAAGTGCATCGAGAACTTTGGGAGCTCAGCGTTGTCCCCTGGGCTGCAGTCAGAGCCCCACTTTAGAGCTGCGTCTCCCAGGCAGCTGTGATGACTACTTGAAAGCCCACTCAGGGGGAAGGTAAATCTGAGACCCAGGTATTTGGACAGTGAGCATGGCGAGTGGACCATTAGCTGTGCATAGAGTTGTTCATATGTGGTGACAGATGTTGGGCTGTTATTTAGTAACTTGGAGTTGTTTTTCTTTGCGTTGGAGCCATGTCTGGATTCTGAGCGCTTACCCCAGGCCGGATGGTGGGCTCCTTGGGAGGGGTGGCATTTTCAGGTGTCCAAGGCATTCCATGCACATGCACCTGCAGGGCGTGTGTCACCTGGGGTAAGACAGAGCCTGCCCAGTTCCTCTTCTAGATCTGTGCTTTTAGTTTTTAAAGAATGTCAGTATATACATTGCCATTTTTTCAACAAATATGGAAAGAGCATTCTGTTGTACTGACATAGCTACTTGGGGTTACAGAGACAAAGCCAACTCCATGCTCAGATGTAAACATTCTAGTGGTAGAACAGACACCAAACAAGTAGACAGACAATAATGTCAGACAGCGGTAAGTGCTACGAAAAAAATATAGAATCACTGTTTGTGATGAAGACTTTTATTTGGATTCTCACAGAAGGCCTTTCTAAAGAGGGAACATTTGCCCTGACACCATGAATCAGCCACGAGTAGACATGGAGAGGAGCGTGAGGTGATAGGCCCCAGTGAGGGAAAGATATCCATGATGGCATCGATTATTCACTCCACAAACATTATGGAGCACCTGCTGTGTGCCAGACACTGTTTCCAATGTCAGGTTATAGCAGTGGACAAAACAAGGCCTCTGCCTTTGTGGAGCTTTTATTCAAGTAGGGAAGCGGATGGGAGGGCTGTGTCGTGCATTGGGTGTGGGGTATAGGGTACGGAGTGCCGAGCAGGTGGCCGGGTGCCTTTTTATGTAGGGTATTCAGAGAAGGTCTCTAGTGAGGTGACATTTGGGCGAAGACCTAAAGCAAAGGAAGGAGGAAGGCGAGGAGTTCGGAGGGCTTGGTGCAGCTTTGTAGGGCATAGGGTAGACTGAGGTCAGTTATGTAGGGCCCTGGAGGCCACGGTCAGGACTTCGGCTTTGACTCTGAAAGGAGATGGCAAAGTTTGGAGCAGCCACGTATTTGAACAGGACCACACTGGCAGCCATGTCAGGAGAGACTGTAAGGGCAAGGACGGAAATAGAGAGACCAGTAGGAGGAGGCTGTTGCCCCAGAGTAGGGCAGGGGCAGAGAAGATGAATGTTAGACCAGGGTGGTGGAGACAGTCAGTGGAGAGAAGTAGTCAGTCTGGAAGCACCAGCAAGACTCTGACGCACACAGGACACGATGGGATGGCACTGAGAAGGAAGAGATGAGGTTGGGTGGCTGGAGCCTGGTGAGTGACAGGTGGAGAGCGCTGTTAGATCACGTGGGCCCTGGAGCCATGGTGAAGAATTTGGATTTTGTTCTCTGTGTTGGAAAGTCAGCAGAGAGCTTCGACAAGGGGTGAGATGGCATAGGGACAATGTTAATAACAGCAGCGCATATTTACTGAGCACTTACTGTGTACCCGCTATTGTGACAGCCTCTCAAGGGTTGGTTCTGCTGTTAGACCCATTTTATAAATAAAGAAACTGAGGCACAGAGAGGTTAGTTAACTGTCCAAGATCACACAATTAGGGATGAACTTGACATAATTATGTATGCCCTGGTAGGTATTTCAGTTTTCTTTAGGGAAGGTACCGTTGGGTAACTATGCCCCTACCCCAGCATTCAAGAAACGTTTTCATGGTTGAAAGGAGATGTTCAAGAGTGGGACCAGAGAATATGTAGGTATTAAAATTTCACAGAATCTCTTTCATTAGATAGTTCATGTACCTCCTCCTTTCGTGAGCCCCTCAAACATCATGAGTGTGTTTTCTCTACCTCTAAAGTATGTTCATATTCATAGAAAACCCACAGAGAACTGCAGAGCTGAAGGTTTCTTTGTAAGAGCTTTCACAGGATAGCTAGAAGGTCTGCAGTACATTTAAAAAAAACATAACAAAACCCCAAACCACCCTTGATTCCAGGCTGCACAGCCTCCAGGAGGTGTGGGTAATCTCTTTATAAAGCTTGGCATAATTTCTGTAAAACTTGCTTATTTTGCTCTCAGCTTGCTATCTTGATATGTTTGCCTTAGAAGAGGTTAGAATTATTGAGGTTTAATCACAGACCATGTATTTCTCAATATTCATTTGGTATCTCCAACTTGTTTTCTTGTTTCTTTGGCATCAGTCCACAGGCAGAGGTGGGAGGAAGCCAGCATGGGGGACAGAGTGTGGTAAAAAGGAGCGTGTACTTAGCAGAGGAGAGTGCTGAGGGCTGCTATTACCTTCCCAGAATGCCTGATCCCCAGCCGTGATGAGCAAGCTGGGATTGTGCTGTTAAATTTAGTATTTTCTAGAAATATATAGCAGGCTTTCCCCTCTACCTGCCCCCCTTCTAGGTTTTGAAGCCCTATTTGTGTTTTGCAAGAGCTGAGAGGGAAACAGTTAATAGCTCGCATCATCTTGTCTCTGGAGGGCATTTATGTATCAATTCACCGGAAGACTGCTCTGTTATTAGGGCAACAAGGAGGGTTTTATTTCTCCTTTCCCTTCCTGTACTCTGTTCTTATGTAATTCTCATATTAAAACCATTCCTGCTAAATGAGAACATGCTCTTGTGTTCGGGCCCTGCTTTGAAGAAGGGTGCTGAGTCTAAAAAGTTTGGTAGCTTCTCATTTGTCGTGGTGATTTCTGAGCTTGCTAAGGACTTTGTGTCTTACAGAGCTTGTTGTGTTGCACAAACCAGCCTCCTTGGCCCTTCTAGGTGATAAAAGATACTGGGCCAGGAGGGCAGCCTTGGGAAGGGAGTGGGTGAGGGAGACAGTGCTTTATTCTGCCAGGATGAAGCACATTGATTGTTGGCTTATTCATAAATTAGAAAAAAATATAAAGAATTGAAATTGTTCCGTATGTCATAAGATTTCAAGCAGGCTGTATAAAGTCTGTAGATGGTAATATCAATTTAAAAGTGGACAATGAAAAAAATTGTCTCTTTGGGACTTGTGTTGCTATCTCTACCCCAATTTGACAATATTTAATTAACTTGGCAACCTCCGTTTTACCAACAAAGAACAATCTTTGATTTAAAAAAAGTAAAATGATGGAGTGAAGGATACAGAGTGTGACTCAGCAGATGGGAATTTCTTTAATAACCTGCGGGATGTTAGCATTAGAACCGCCAGCAAACAGCTCTTCCAGATGCCCTCCCAGCCCTCTGCTATTTGGATAACAGACTAGAAGACCAAGAGACTCTGCAGCAAACTTCCCAAGGGGAGGCGAGCTTGGTGCTGGTATCTGCTGATTCTCTTTGTTTCCATTGTTTTCTCTCTGTCTTGGAAAACACGGACACAAATCCAGTCCTGGTTCCTGCAGCTGCTGGGGCAAAGCAGGCTTTTTATGAATGAGGCCCAGAAGGGGGAGGAGAGGGCTTGTGTTACAGCAGCGGTTGGGTAATACATTTCATTCACTCGCAGCCATCTAGCCCAGGCTTCATTTTAGAGGATATTGTTCATTTTTGGCAATTTAGATTAGACTTTTTTCCTCCCTTGTGCAACTATTGGTAAGTTAGAACACTAAGCATGTGTGTGCATTCTTTTGCTTGCTTTTTTGAGTGATTGCTCCTTTAGTTGGGATAAATTATAGGAGAGGTGGGAAGGCTTTGACATCCCTGGGGGTCTGAGTTGCTTCTCCCTCCCAGCACCACCTAAGAGAAGAAGAGGTGGCCTTCCTCTCCCCAAGTTCAGAGTCCTCAGACTCCTTGACAGTCTGAGCACTTGTTAGGGGTGACTTCCACCTGGGGTCCATTCCGGTCCACATGTGCCAGTCTCCCTGCCCTGTTCCTTGCCCTGCTCCTTGTGGGCGGCTCTTTATTTGTGGCACTTGAGCACCCATTGTTGTGGCCACCAAAACCTGAATTGGAAGCTGTGTGACAATGCTGGTCCCCCTCCTTGCACTGCTTCCTGCTGGGGGCCGAACAAAGAGAGCAGGCTTTGTCTCCAGCATAAATGAACCTCTATCAAAACAAACATCCAGAGAGAGTGGCGGCCTGGTTACTGCTGCCTGTGTGAGCCTCCACAGTGGGCCTCATTGCTCACAAAGGCTGCTTTGAGGCCCGGAAGAGGCCTTTCCTTGATGATCGAGCTGTGCACAGGGAGCAAACCCCAAACTGACTGCTTGTCCGTGCCACCCTCCAACAATGAGTTCCCCAAATTGGACAGGCCGGGTTTGTATCCTTGAGCACGTTTTTTTGGGAATAGCATTCCCCGTGAGGCATTGCAGCTCTGTGTATCGAGGTTAGTTCTGTTTTCAGGTTGCTCTGCCACAGAGGTTAAGAAATCCATCCTCCAAGGTAGACATTGAGAACAGAGACTACTGTGACACTGGGTTTTCGCTCCAGCGTTTAAATAGGATGACTCCCAGCCCCCACCCCCATGGCTAGCAGCAGACAGGGACTTTAAGACACTTAAAGCCAAGGACTGAACCTTTTACTTCTGCTGTCCATGTTTTGGCATTTTACAAACGCACCTGGTAGTGACCCTGATGGGGCAAAGGCATAGGTACCTGCCATTGTGCACCAAAGTCCCTTTCCTTGTGGCCCGGCTTTTCTCCTGCATGGGGCCATGTGTATCCTGTTACCAAGTCCAGCATATTGAGAATATAAATTAAAGGCACACGTCGTGCATCAACTCTGAGGTATAGAAATGGCTGGGAGTTTGGAGGCTGATTAGAGAAAAGTTGTGGTGAGCTGGAGCAGGGCGTGGCTGGCAGATTCTAAAGTTGCTAGCTCTAGTTTTACAGCTGACCCGGGAAGGTCATTGAACCCCACAGTCTGGGCCCTGAGAGTCCCTTGGAGGACTTAAGGATGGAGAAAGATGGGAAAAGAGATGCAATTAGAAATAAGGAACATGAAAGAATTGCCATAGAAGGAGAGGAAACAACTTCTAAAAGAGGAAAGGAAGTGTGGAGAGGCTGAGGTGTTGTGTTAGGTGTGCAGGCACTGACAACAAAACCCTTCCAGTGAAAGGAGCACAAACTGAATCGCCCTGTGGTTAAGTGTCAGCAGGGGCAGGAGCGATAGATTCTTCTTTATGAAAGGTGGATAGAAAATGGAAGAGGGGAGCAGATGAAGCAGGACTGAGGTCTTCAGGACATGACAGATTTCTTTGGTTTTGGTTTAAGGTTGGGGGTTTGCCACAGTGGGATCAAGAAAGTCAGAACTGTTGATGTCAAGAAGAGTTTCAGAGATGTTTTGACCAACAGCAGTTTTGTGGAGCAAAGTGTGTACGGGATTTGAACTTAACTCTGTGAAAGACAAGGGTTGCTTGTATCCATGAATTCACATCTACAGAATGCATCCGATTGTGGCTGTGATTTCTGTGGATGTGCAAACATCTACATGTGCATTTTATTTGTCTGGCATCATTGAAAGAGTTTTTTGCTTGAGTTGGTTTCCCAGGTAATTGAAGCTTACTTCTCAAAGTGCAAGATATTTAAATTTTTCCTCTTAATTGTTATTAATTGATAGCATTTTGCTATCTTCAGGGCACTGTTATTAAACCTGGTACCTCAGAATCTGTTGACATGTAGCACTCTGATTTTCCTAAAATTAAATAGTTTCAGGCATCTATGTATGTTTATGTTTAATGCCTGGTATCCTGGCATCATACATTCTGATCTTAGGCTAACACTCTCTCAATAAAATTCATCTCTGTGTCTTTTTGTCAGTGGTTTTCCATGATGCTCCGAAGACTTTTGCGATTCCTTTTAAGTTGGTAATCAGGTTCTAATTGTTTCATGATTGAGATACTAGAATTCTGTCCATCAGATACACAGAGCTATAAACACATACTTCAGATATGAACTGCAAATGAGAAAGACATTCAGTGGTTTTAGATTTTGAACCACTTGTAGTTTACATCGTTTTACATTTTTTTTTCTCATATGTTAGTGGTCTTAAGTGAGTGAGACTCCTAAGAATTCTTAATTCACTTTTTCTGCAGGAAACTTCTTATGTTTTCCTAGATAGTAATTGTGCTACCAAAAATGAAAAGTAAACGTAATATGTAATGGTCTATTGGTAATTGTTTCCATTTTAGGTTGACACTGAACTAACGATTTTTTAATTGTAGCTGACTTGAAACACAATGAAAAAGTGGTTTCCTGCTGTTTTTTTTTAAAGCTGGATTCAGTAACATGAAGGTAATTAAAAATGTACAGATCTCAGTAATCTGCAGTCATATGTTGCTTAATGACAGGGATATGTTCTGAGAAATACATTGTTAGGTGATTGGATTTTATCATGATGCCAGCATCACAGAGTGTACTTTCAAAGACTTAGATGATACAGCCTACTACACACCTAGGGTCCATGGTATAGCCTTTTGTTCACAGGCTGCAAACTTGTGCAGCATGTGGCTGTACCGAACACTGTAGGCAACTGTAACACAATGGTAAGTATTTCTGTATCTAAATATAAATAAGGTACAGTAAAAATATGGTGTAAATGATAAAATATGGTACACCTGTATTGGGCACTTACTATCAGTGGTGCTTTAGGACTGGAAGTTGCTCTGGGCAAGTCGGCGAGTGAGTGGTGAGTGAATGTGAAGGTCTGGACATTAAATACTGTACACTTAGGCTCCACTTAGTGAATATTTTATTTATTCATTCATTCATTCATTTCTGAGACAGGGTTTTGTTCTGTCCCCTGGGCTGGAGTGCAGTGGTACGATCACAGCTCACTATGGCCTCGACTGCCCAGGCTCAAGCAATCCTCTGACATCAGCCTCCTGAGTAGCCGGGACTAGAGGCACACACCATCATGCCTAGCTAATTTTTGTATTTTTTGTAGAGTTGGGGTTTCACCATGTTGCCCAGGCTGGTCTCAAACTCCTGACCTCAAATGATCCACCCTCCTCGGCCTCCCAAAGTGCTGGGATTATAGGCATGAGCCACCACACCTGGCCACAGTTAACTTTTTTAATAAGTAGAAGGCGTACACTTTAAAATAATAAAAAGTATAGTAAATACATCAACCAATAACATAATCGTTTATTATCATTATCACATATTAGGTACTGTGCATAGTTGTACGTGCTGTACTTTTTGTTTCGTTTTTTTTTTGAGACAGTTTTTTGCTCTTGTTGCCCAGGGTGGAGTGCAAATGGCACAATCTTGGCTTACCACAACCTTCGCTTTCTGGGTTCAAGCGATTCTCTTGCCTCAGCCTCCCAAGTAGCTGGAATTACAGGCATGTGCCACCGCACCCAGCTAATTTTGTATTTTCAGTAGACACGGGGTTTCACCATGTTGGTCAGGCTGGTCTCAAACTCCTGATCTCAGGTGGTCCACCCGCCTCGGCCTCCCAAAGTGCTGGGATTACAGGTGTGGGCCACTGCTCCTGGCCATGCTATGCTTTTATACAACTGACAGCTTGGGTTTGTTTGCACCAGCATCCCCACAAACACATACATCTTATGATGGCTGGGGTGTCACTAAGCAATAGGAATTTTCTAGCTCTGTTGTATTCTTAGGGGACCACTATGGTGTATGCACTTCATCTTGGAAACATATTAGCTGCTTCATGATTGCATTTCTATTCCGCAGCCATGGGCTCACCGCGCAGTGCTCATGTGTGGTCACTGGATGGAATGGAAGAACACTGAGGAATGCCTAGCCTGTTTCATCTGTTGATGACACTATTTATTTAGAGGAATGTTAAAAAATGTCTTGCTTTTCTGTAGTTTCAGAATGCCATGAAATGTCTGCTTGGGGCATTATCATGTCATTTTGCAAGGTAATATTCTATTTCTGAATAATGTTACAAGTAGCCCATACTTGGAGACTGATTTGGGACTAAGGCAAAGAATTTAGGGGCACAAGTAGAGGGGAAGAAATAAACACGTGATTTTTTTTTTTTTTTTGGAAAGGAGGACAGTGGTGTGTCTGTTGATTCTGCTTTGAGAGGACAGGGATGCACTGCAGAGAAAGTCAAGTGGGGCTGTGGGAGGAAGAGACCAGTGCACACACAGCACCTGCATTTCATTGTGAATATGCCTGTGACTCCTTAGGCAGGAAGCAGAGTGCCAAGACCATCATCATAGACACTCAGAAAATACTTGCTAATCCATTTATTGGAAGATACAGGGAGCTGTAGAGATTTTTTTTTTTTAAGATGAAGTTTCTCTGGAGTGCAGTTGTGTGATCTCGGCTCACTGCAACCTCCACCTCCCTGGTTCAGGCAATTCTCCTGCCTCAGCCTCCTGAGTAGCCGGAACTACGGGCATGCGCCACCATGCCTAGCCAATCTTATTTTTGTAGAGATAGGGTTTCACCATGTTGGCCAGGCTGGTCTTGAACTACTGACCTCAGGTGATCTGCCTGCCTTGGCCTTCCTTAGTGCTGGGATTACAGATGTGAGCTACCACTCCCTGCCACTGCAGAGAATATTTAAAAGGAATGGTAGATTCTCACAGATAAGAAGTATAGGGTAATTATTTGCCAAAGTTTGAAATTATCATTATATTCAAAGGCATTCTCTTTTGGGAGTTGTTTTATATTTAAAGTTTGAATTTAGATGACCTCAATCTTGAGATGTTATTGGAGCCATTACAAAAGGAATCTCATAGACATGCAGGTGCAATTTAATTTGAAGATCCTTCCTTTAAACTTTATGCTGCCAGAGTTGGCCAGCCAAGCAAAACGTTAAACAGAATTTCTAATACGTCTTATATTCCCCTCCCCTCTCCACAAGCTGATTTGATTTTTTTTTTTTTTTTACATTTGGTTGAAATATTTTACATTTCTCATTTTTCACAGACCTAGTGCTTCTCTAGGATTGCTTTCCCTAAAGTGTTTGGGCAGAGCAGCAAGACCAGACTTCCAAATGGCATGCCATATTTTAATGTGCTTTCATAATTGTCTGTTCTAAAAGGGTGCCTGTGTGTTCATGAAGGGGTGTGTGTGTGTGTGTAATTCAGGGCACCTGAGAGCGCATTGCCCGTCGTCTCCTCCAGCCCCTCTGAAATGCAGGCCACCCTTTCTGTTTCAGTTGCCCCTTGGGTAGCAGTCTATGATAAGGAAGGTCAGGAGGAAGTATTTGTTTCGGTTGTCTCCTTTAACTAATTAAATCTTTAATCTTGCTCCTTAAACTAAAATAAAATTGTAAAGTAATTCTGATAAGTCATTGCCATAAATCATTGCTTTTGTAAATGCACACAAAGGACTCTGAACTGTTGCTACTCATAACATTTCTGACGCCAGATGTGTGGGGCTTTTCCATACCAAGAGCCAGTTCTCCAATGCTCCAGACACCAACTGGGTGTCTTACAATTCAGTGCAGTTCTGACACTCACCACCTGGAGTTAGCAGAGACTCCACAGGGTGGAGGGCTCAGTCTCATGCGTCTGCCCTCACTGCAGATGCCAGTAGCAGGTGCGGGTGCCCACACTTCTGTGTGACTTGCCTGCAGGGTTGAGGGTTTACAGCCAGGCCCTCTGCTTTCAGGTTTGATAATTTGCTAGAATGGTTCAATGGCTCAAAACTCCAGAAAATAGTTGACCACCTATTAATGCTTTAATGTGAAGGCTGTATGTCCACAGTGGACAAGTGGAAGACTTGCACAGGGAAAGGAGTTGGGGGTGGCGTGGAGCTCCTTTGCAGGAGTCTCTAAGAAGGTGGGACTCCAGCGGCAGCACCGTTTCCGTGTGCTAAGCCCGCTGAGACTATGCTAAGTGCTGTGTGTTGTCCAAGCTGACTTGGGAGGGGCCAGCTCCCAGGCTGACTATGTCATGTCCCATGTCTGCTGACATCTGTGGGCTTAAAGTGTCTCCACTCCCGTCCTTTTCAACTATTTCTTGATAAGAGCTTAAAAAAAAAAAAAAAAAAAGCTGGTTGAATGGTAAAAGCCTCTCTCTAGAATTGGTATTTGTGGGAATAAATATTAAACACTTTGTAATAGGTGTTACCAGGATGCCTATGGAAAGTCTCTCACAGAATTTTCAACACCATAAGAGAGAAGCTGACTGCCAAGGAGATCTTTTTCTTAGTCCTTCTGAACATGTGCTGGACAGCCAGGAGTGGCACCGTGTCAAGAAACATCCATTCTCTGGTGTTAGTAAGAGGGATATAGCCAAGGGTATGTATATACTAATGTTAGGCCCATGCATCCACAAAATATAGTTATGAGAGCTTTAGGGCATAGCTGACCCGAAGCCTAATGTGATAGTTAATATCATGAAAATTGGAGAATTAGCCAGGCGTGTGGTGGCTTTTGCCTGTAATCCCAGCAGTTTGGGAGACCGAGGTGGATGGATCACTTTAGGTCATGGCCAACATGGTGAAACCCCATCTCTACTAAAGATACAAAAATTAGCTGGGTAGTAGTGGTGGTGTGTACTTGCAATCCCAGCCACTTGGGAGGCTGAGGCAGAAGAATTGCTTGAGCCTGGGAGGTGAAGGTTGCAGTGAGCCGAGATCGCACCACTGCACTCCAGCCTGGCGACAGAGTGAGACCCTATCTCAAAAGAAAAAGAAAATTGGAGAATTTATAATATCTGATGTGACCTATTCTTTAGGTGTTGAAATTAGAATGACCTCATTTACTTGGGACCTTCCTCAGCTCATGCCCTGTGCCTGGCTTATACTTGCTCAGTAAAATGCTTTGTTAATTGTAGCATGGTGGGATTTTTGTAAATCCAAATGACTTAGAGGTAGGTGTCATGTTTTTAGCAGCTAAAATCATACTAATCATAAAGCTCAGATTTCTCTAAGTAGGGCGCGGAGCGCAGGCTGCATCCTGGATATATTAATAGATGAACCAGATCGTGTATACATGGGATGCAGTCTTTGTCCTTTGGGACTTTCTTGTGCTTGGATGTTGGTAGTAACCATGTAAGTTCGGGCAGCTTTCTAGAAACTCTCCTTGTTGTGCAGTGTTACGCAATAAACGCACTGCTTTGTGGTATCTGAGACATGTTGGTTTTCTTCAGTGTGTTTGAGTTAAATTGAGACTCCTGGCACAGTTTTAGGTTTGAATGCATTCTCTGAGGTAGGATATAGATCAGAACATGCACTCGGCAACCAGATGGGGTTTTATCCTGGTGCTGCCCATTTTGAGACCCATGCCTCTGTTTCCCTCTCTGTAAGATGGCATTATAGTGGCTCAGGGATCGTTGTGCTGTGAGGTTTAAATGAACTAATTCCTGTGAGGAGTTTACAGCAGGGTCTGGGCCATGGTGAAACACTATTTGTATATGTGGAAGCCATCTTCGCTTTAGTCATATCTTTGTTGTCATTAATGTGTAACCTGTCTCCTTGCCCTTTTTCCCCCTTCTTTCAAGCAGCTGGATTTTCTCTGTCTGACACAGTGTAAGTTCAGAGGAAACAAGAGCAGCTGTAAGATAATAGTAATTTTCCTTTTGAAGTTGTATTGAGGATTTTAGTCAGAATATCTGATCCATAAACTCACGTTATAAAACATTGCCTTATGATTGGAATTTTTTCTAAGAACAATTCCAATTAACATTATTTTTTGATGGTAAGGTACTATTTCTATGCAGTAATGAAGTTATGATGACGCACAGATACCAAGTACATGTTGTTAGGGAAAGGTACTTGAGACAGCCTGACATGGGGAAGAATGATGTTAGGATATTCTGCTTGAGGAGCTTGGAATAACCAAAGGTAAAGCATTTGCTAGTATAAGATATGTTAATCTTAAAAATACATTTAAAATAATAAGATACTGGGTCATGTTAGCCACCAAAGTAAATAACTACAATGAAATAACTCTTTATTAATTTTGAAACCTAAAGTTGAAATATTTCCGTATTTTTTGTCAGTATTTTTATCTTCAAAAATGTTTCCAGCTTTGGGATAAATTGTGAATAATTATTTCAATTTGTTTTTTAATATTGGCTATGATTTTGCATTGAACTATAATATAAGAATGTTTATCAGCCCCTTGGGATTACTCTGTGTACCTGTGTCACCAATGGCATATAGAGGCTTAAAAGCAAGTAAGTTTAATACATACATTCATTGAGAACACACTGCACACTTTGAGGATTTTCGGTGCTGGGACCATATTAATGAGTATGACAGGGTCCTCCTCCTTGATATGCCTATAGTCATGTGGAACTTAGGTCCATGCAGGGACTCTAGGGCAGGTAGGTTTTTGAAAGCTTTTTTTTTTTTTTTAAGAGGCAGGGTCTTGCCATGTTGCCCACGCTGGAGTGCAATGGCACAGTTATAGCCCACTGCAACCTCACACTCCTGGGCTCAAGAAATCCTCCTGTCTCAGCATCCCAAGTAGCTCGGACTTAGAGGTGTGCACCACCATGCTTGGCTAATTTTTATTTTTATTTTATTTTTATGGAGACAGGGTCTTACTCTATTGCTCAGGCTGGTCTTGAACTCCTGTCTCAAGTGATCTTCCTGCTTCAGCCTCCCAAAGTGCTGGGATTACAGGCATGAGCCACTGTGCCTTATCTAAAAGATTGTTATCAACAGTTAAAATAAGGGGCTGCTCAAGACATTTACCTATCCTGAATTTTCCAGGTCCTCAAGGTGCCAGGGAGGTGCACTATTGTTCCAGTGTAGATGAGAAAACCCTGATGAGGTCTGCGTATTTCAGGGCTCTGTCTCAGGCCCTTTGATACTCTGGGGGCACCCTGCCCTGACCCTGACTCTTTCCTGCATGTGTTGAGGATGGAGGCAGCCTATGGGTGGTGGGTGGGGGGAGCACAGAGATTTGCTGCTTGGCTAGCAGTACTTCAGAGTACTGGGTGGCTTGAGGACCTCTTGTTAGATGCTTGGATTCACTTTTCCCAAGGCAATCAAGCTTGAATTCTGTTAGTGCAGGGTCTTGGGAGCCTGCAAGGGCTTGCTTCTGCGAAGGTGAGCCTGGGAGAGAAGCCATGGAGTCAGTGTGAGTTCTGCTGCCTCCCAAGTTCTGCTGGCGTGAGAGGCTTGCCTGGTGCCAGGGCTCTGGGCATTGGGAACATTGCCTGGTCTACCGGGCAAGAAATGTGAACCACCACAGTGAACTGGCAGCACATTGGCAGTCTTTTTAACTGCCATTTTTCCCTCCATGTTTTTGTAAAACTGCTGAGTAGACACCAGATTATAAATCCTGTGTAAATACTCAAGAGTTTCTGGGTTCAACCCCAGAGAAGACTGGTTTGGGTTTTGAGGAATACTTCAAGAAAACGTTGACTGCTTCTGTTTTTCAAGGTGAAGAGCTGCGGAAGGACTGTGCTGTGAGATCAGGAGTGTCTTTATAGCGTGCAGTGAATGCCTGTAGGGGACATAGCTGCTTCGGAAGAACGTGGTTCTGGAGAGTTTCCCACTCTCCATCCTAGTTGCTGAAACCGTGGTCCACGTGTTGTGTTCTGATGATATGATGAGAGCCCACCACCTGCACCCTGGGGTCTAGGTCGGGAAAGGAGAGGTGTATATGGGATAGCCACTGGGTTTGGCAAGAGCTCAGTAGAGACAGCAAATTGACCCAGACAGACCCTCACTTTGGGGAATTTGGGATGAACTCAGTGAAGGTAGGTCATGGGAGCAGTGCCGAACCACTTTGGAGATTACAGTGAAGGCTTTGGGAGGTGGGCCCAGGATATCCAGCTCTGTAGAAAGGTGTGGTGTGGGGTGGCTGGGGGAAGTTTTCCTCTTGCATCCCTGAGAAGCTTGACTGGTATACTGCTGTCTGCTTTCCTGAGGGGTCTGTAGCTGTGCTGGTGGTTTGGTATCTGCATTATATTCACTCTGTGCTTGAGCCTGCTTGTCCAGTTACTATGCCTAATGAAGCTAGCATTCATATATTTTAGGTTAAATTCCATACCCTGCCCCCAAATTAAAACACTGCTATTTAAGGTGAAAAAAAAATTTATTTTGGTCTCTTTGGATAAATTAATCTTGAGGAAAGCAATACTTATTGAATGTTTATGTATGTATATGTCTGTCCTTTATACTCTATTTACAGGCAAGCAACTCTCTTGTAAAATCAGATTCTAAGTGATTTTCTCTTAAGTGTAATTCAAGAGTCAGCAAACTACAGCCCATTCTACCACATCTGCCCTGCCACACCTGTTGTTGTAAAGTTTTATTGAGTCACAGTCATACTCATGTGCTTTCAAATTGTCTATGGCTCCTTTTGTGCTATAATGGCAGAGTTGAGTAGTTGCAACACAGACAGCAGAGGCTTTTCACAGAAAGTTTGCTAAACGTTTGTGTATTTCATGGAGAGCTGACTAGTTTCTACCTGAATGCATTCATGCCCAAGAAAGCTATCATCTTATGAGGCAACTTGTTCCATTTTTAGACAACTTAGAATGTTAGAAAATTATTTCTCTATGTAAACAAAGAAAACTCTCCTTCCCTATAACTTGTATGTGTTGGGTCTGTTTGTATCTTATAAACCGTAAGAAAGAAGTTTCAACTATCTCAAGATAATTACCCTATTGAATACTGAGGACATCTTTTCTATACCCTCTGAATATTTCCTTCTCCAGATAAAACATTTCTAGTTCTTTATTTCAGCAGATAAAACATTTCTAGTTCTTTATTTCAGAGTTTTTTAAGTCTCCATTTGAAAAAGTATAGTTTAATAGGCTTCGAAAACACATCTCTGAGATTTAAAAAGCCCTGCTTAAGGGATGTGACCAACAGAAATCCGACCAGCACTGTTGATCACCCTTACTCCAGGAGCCATGGCTCCTGAGATACAGCTGAATGAAGATTGTTTTATCAGCCCGAAGCCCTCTTGGACAGCTAACTCATTGACTGGAGCCAGAAAAGCTCCTGGAACTCTTGTGCCTTTCCACTTGTCAGCTGTGTCACCATTGTATTATTTTTACATAGTTGTTGTTCTTGAAAAAGCTTTTTTTTTTTTTTGAGGCAGAGTCTTCCTCTGTCACCCAGGCTAGAGTGCAGTGGTGTGATCTCGGCTCACTGCTATCTCGGCCTCCTGGGCCGAGATTGATTCTTCTGTCTCAGCCTCTCAAGTAGCTGGGATTAGAGATACCCGCCACAATGCCCAGCGAATTTTTGTATTTTTAGTAGGGACGGGATTTTGCCATGTTGGCCAGGTTGGTCTCGAACTCCTGACCTCCGGTTATCCACCTTGGTCACCCAGAGTGCTTGGATTATAGGCATGAGCCACTGTGTCTGGCCAAAAAGGCTTTTAAAACTTTGTTGTATAAGGTTATGGCCATCCTTCCAAACTTGACCTTTTTATGTCATATTTTATCTAACTAATTTGCCCTTGCCCCCAACTTTTATCTTGGAATTTCTTACGTATTAATATACTGTCAGGGTCCCTGCTTGGGGCATTGTCCTTGGGTTGCCATTAGATAACTTCAGGTTGGCTTGACTCCAAAGGAGCTGCCTTCCCAAGTGCTGTGAAATACGCTGTTGTTGACCAGAAACCATCAATATCATTACCTTAAGCCCACAAACCCATTTCCTATCTATTAGGCTGTTCCAGTCTTCTGTCAAAAAAACACTGGTTTAAGTGGCTTCTCCGGTAATGCTGGTGAATTGGGAGCTTCTCATCATCCCCCTTGACTGGGGAGGGGCTTACTGCCTGGGGCCATGGCAGTTTTGATCTAATTGACTTGTGCTACCTTTCTGTATTAATCAAGCCATTTTATTTTCCATAATTCTGATGCTTTGACATCTTGGGGCCTTGGTGATCCTGAAGAGACTAATCCCCCTAGGACTAGCCAGTTTCTAGATAGTGAATGAGTACTATGCTTATATGCAAAACAACCAATCCAGAGGCCACACACCCCCTACCACCTTCATTGGGATTTCATACTCAAGGCCAATATCCCCCTGCCTTAGTCACCCCGGGGCCAGATACCAGACAAGAGATAGCCCCTACACCCCAGAGCCTACCAGAATTATTCCAGCCAGCTATCCTAAGCCCGCTTACCCTGTGTGATTTATTCCTTCCCAAGGAAACCACAAGAAAGGCTCTTCTCCGTGTTTTCCTCCCATTCCCTCTGCCTCAGGACCAACCCTGGTTCTTCTCCATGTGGCCCCTCATGGCATGGAGAAAAGTTTGTGAGTAACAGACTTTTTCAGTGACAATTGTCCTCTAACTGTTGGCCTCACCATGTCTGAATAGCAGTGAACCCTGTGTCTTAAAATATTTTGAGATTGTCACATACAGTGCTCAGGATAGATGAGGATGAGGGCAATTTACTGGATGCAGAACGGCCCCAGTCTGTTCCTTATGTCAGAACGCTAAGACTTGAGAAAGGTGAGAGGAGCCTATCAAAAGTTCCCTTCTCAGATGAAGTGGGCTGAAGATGCACGAACCCCTTCCATTAATACATCTACATATTTTCTACCACTGTTATGGTATTAATAATTGGAGAAAGTAACAATGACTCTCAAGAACAATAGCTCAGTCCAACAGAGGTGAGGTCTAGAATAGGTTCTAGCCTACCATAGTTCATGTTTTTTACTTTTAATGCTGAAGCCCAAGCAAATGCAAAAGCTTTGCTTGAATGTTGTATAAATTGTGGGATAACTGAGCTCTGTGAGATGGTTAATAACCCAGTGTCTCCTCATTTTGCTTCATAACAAATGAAGCACGTCATTGTGGGTTGCCCTTCTCACTAGATCCTGTCTCAAAACCAAGATGCAACTTTAAAATACATTTTAATTTCAGTTACTCTTATTGCATTAATGATGCATCCCTTCAGAACAACATTTACCAGGCAGTGAAAGTTTTTTTTTTTGTTTAATGCCCTGTGGAGCACTACTTTCTGTACCCTTATATGGTTTGGCTGGATGGATGTTGCCACAGGGTCTTGCCCTGTTGCCCAGGCTGTAGTGCAGTGGCACCAGCGTAGCTCACTGCAACCTTGAACTCCTGGGCTCAAGTGATCCTCGGTCTCCCGAGTAGCTGGGACTATTACAGGTAGGTGCCACTATGCCCAGTTAATTTTTAAATGTTTTGTAGAGATGAGGGTCTCACCGTGTTGCCTCAGACTCCTAGCCTCAAGTGATCCTCCCACCTTGGCCTTCCAAAGTGCTGAGATTACAGGTGCAAGCCACTGTGCCCAGCCTGTTTATATGGTTTTAAAAACAAAAATGTATATGCTCTCAAGATGCCTTTCAGAGAGCTTATTAGTGTCCTGGCCATTTGGAATTCCATTTCACTTCAGTTAGAAGAGTGAGAGAGAAATGAATGGGAGGAAGACCAAAAACGGGGAGAAGAAACCTCTTTGTATCTGATGTAAGTGTGGCTCTCCTGGGAGAATGGCCATTCTGAATTACTGGAAACAGGAACAAGACTTGCTGGGTTGCTTCCTTATGTCTGTTGGGGGAAAATCAAATGTACATTCTGACAGGAAACTTAATGCTTCATATTTTTAAACACAAAAAGATATGTTTTTCAGAGCAGCAGCTATAAAGTGATGAATTTAATTCTTTAGTTCAGTTCTTTTTTCTTAACAGAAAAATAATTAGTAGTACAAAAATATATGTGCTTGTTTTAGCTGTGTTCTGATACTGTTATGAAGAGATAGGACATAAAAACATTTTTAGAGCCAGTGATTACAATTTAAAATCATATTTGAAATTTAATAAAAAACTTAAAAGAAATCACCAGCATAAGATGGTGTCATTTGAATCTTGGGGCAAACCAGCCGCCTTCTTGTGAAAGAAGTTTCTGGATGAGGTCAAAAGGCAACAGAAAACCTGAGAAACAGTGGCTGTCTTTTTAATGGGTGTTGCTCCTGTTCCTGGTGGTAACAACCCCTTCCTGTTGCTCCTTTCCGAATGGAATTGCCTCAGTGAAGTTGTTGAAATGAGGAGGGGAACTATGCCCATTCTTCTACAGTGGGGAGAGGCCTGGCACATCAAAGCAGGCCTTTGTGTATGCTGGGCTGGGCCTATGCAGACAGGGCACAATCAGGCTATTGTTTGTTTGGGAAAAGCTATGGCATCGTATTGCAATTATTTATGGAAGAAAATATTTGATGTTCTTGGAAGAGGTTGGGTGTGCGGGGTGACGAGGGAGGGAGGAAGGAGACTGGGCTTACCTCTTGTCCCATTCACTCCGAATTTCTCATTGCGTAGGTTGGGGCCCATCTGGTCCAAAGGAGAGTTTTGTGTGGCTCTGTGTGTTGGAGTATTTTCTGCAGAGAAATTCAGAGCTTCTCTGACTTTGGCTAGAGAAGGAACAATGGAAGTGATTCTTGTTCTACCTAAGATTGATGTGGGGCAGCCTGTTCTGTGTTTGCCTTCCAAGCCCTTCTTTCTGATGCTTTCTTGGTACCATTGTCCACGCGCTTCCTCCATCCTGGATTAGGGCTGGACCTGTTACATTGATTCTCAACTAATTGTAAGCCAATATGGTAAAATATTTACAGCATTCTCTCTCCCTCTCTGGTTCATTTCTGAAGTTGCATCGTCTTCTATACTCAAGCTGTGGGGAGATCCCTTTCTCCTTTCACATCAGGCATTTCGTGGTCTGCCCTTTCTGACCACCCAGCCTTATTTTCCTGATCTTGCCTCTGCCTACTTCACCTCTTCTCTCCAACCTCAGAAGCTTCTGGAGGCTTCGCGGTGGCCCTAATCATGGGTCTCATCCTCGTTTTCCTGTCTCTTTGAGATTCCAGCAGCCAGCTCTCCCTCATCAGGACTTTTTCTGAAATTCCCATCAATAACTCCAAGAGCTGCTCAGCACCTTGTACATAGCAGGTCTCAGGAAATGGTGAGTTTCTTGTTTCATTAAACATTTTTTACTCCAGGAATCATCATTCATCACATTGCCATATCCCCCTTTTCAGAGTCAATAATTTGAAAGCACCTGCCTGTGTTGAATATGGTGGAAAAAACAAATAGCAATCCTGGCCAGCCATTGCTCCCCATTGGCCTACCCCATCCTCTTTTGCCAGTAGGACTTACCTGTGTTTTCTTTGAGCAGTTCAAAGTTGGACTCTTGAGAAGTTGCCTGAAAATCCAATTGAAGTGACCAGATCACATCCTTACCTACTCTGTGGCTGCAGATAATAAATACTGGGGACTTCCCTTGTGCCTGTGTTTTGATGTAACCTTAAGACTTGATGGTCCCTGGAGTGTAGGAATATGAGTATCTACTCACTATGGATACTGCAGTTAATTACTCCTTCCTGGCCCATGTGGTCCCAGAAGAATATGAGATTGCCACTGACATGGCAGCTTTCTTTGGGGAGGTGGAAGGGGAGATGAGTCACGGGGAAAGGCACATTCTCATGGCCATGTGGCTCCAGAAAGCTGTCTGGCTTAGAGAATGGCTATAAATGCCAAGTTGTATAGATCTGAGATCCTCAAAGGCAGGTTTATTTACTTATTTATTAATTTAACAGACATTAAGCACTTGTGGTGCTCTGTCCAATCCAGCAGTGATCAAGACAGAAAAGGTTTCTGCATTCTGCACTGAGGTGGGGGTGGTAGGATGGACAGTAAAGAAAAAATACAAAGCTAGTGATGAGTACCTAAGAGGAAAACACAAAACAGTACTGTCTTCCTGATGCAGGAGTGCTGGGTGGGAGGGCAGGTATGATTGAGGGGTACTGTGTTAAGCTGGGTAGTCATTGAGGCCTCTGTGAAAAGGTGGCATTTAGACTAAGGGAGATTGTAGGGTCTATCCATGGGCAGTTCAGGAGAAAGAATAAGAACAAAAGCTGTCACCTGGGCACAGACTGATGACCAGCAAGGCTGGAACTTGGCAGATTAGGGAAACTGAGAGTGTTAGCTCAGGCTGCTATGACAAATTACCATAGGCTGGGTGGCTTAAACAATAGACATTTATATTCTCATGGTTCTGGAGGCTGAAAGTCCAAGGTCAGGGCGTCAGCAATGTCTGATTCTGGTGAGGGCTCTCTTCCTGGTTTGCAGACAGCCTCCTTCTCACTGTATCCTCAAACGGTGTCAGGAGAGAGCGAGCTCTGGTGTTTCTTCACTGATTAAGGGCACTAATCCAGTTGTATCAGGGCCTCACCCTTATGACCTCATTTGATCTTAATTTTCTCCTTAACGACCCTACCTTCAACACAGTCACATGAAGGGTTAGCGTTCCTACATATGAATTGGCAGGGCAGGTGTCGGGGGTGGCCGGGAGTGGGACACAATTCATTTCATAGCACCGAGTTATAAGATGGGTCACAGTAGTAGATGGGAACAGAGCAGAGAGGGCCTGTGGGCCATAGCAAGAGTGAGAGTTGACGTAATACGCAGTGGAAGCTGGGGAAAAGTGAGAAACACAAGAGTGGCACATTGATTTCTACAACAGGCATTCTAGCCGCTGGGTGGAGAAGGAGAGGGAAGAAGAGAGGAAAAAGCAGAGAGACCACTTAGGAGGCTGCTGGGGTAATACATCTGAAAGGTGATGGTGTCTTGAACCAGTGCTGGGTTTCTCAGCATTTACACTGTTGACATTTTGGGTGAGATAATTGCGGGGGGGGGGGGGGGTTCACCATCCTGAACCAGTGCCAGGTTTCTCAGCATTGGCACTGTTGGCATTTTGGGTGAGAGAATTAGTGGGGCGAGGGCAGTCCTGTGCATTGCAGGATGTTTAGCAGCATCCCTAGTCTCTACCTGCTAGATGCAGTAGTCTACCCGCCATTCGCCCCTCCAGTCATGACAATCAAAAATGTGTCTAGGCGTTGACAGATGTTAACATAGGGTTGGGGGGTGGGGGCTCAAAATTGTACCCTGTTGAGAACCACTGGACCAGAGTGATAGCAATTTGTGGTGAATAGATTTAGGAATATTAGGGGACTTGTAAAATATAGCATGAAGGGAATGGAGAAGGGGAGAGTGAAAGATACCTCTGAGACATTTCGGCTTGGACAGAACAGGGGAGGGGAGGCTCCCATTCCTGAGCTGCACGGAGTTGGGACGGAGGAGCAGCATAATTTGGGAGGTGTGTGGTGGAGAAGGCAGATGGGGCAGGACTGTCTTGCATCTGTCAGGTCAGAAATACCTCTTAGACATCCAGTGGGGTGAGCTCAGATGGAGTTGCACACAGTAGCATCGGAGGGCTCAGGCCAGGGATGGAGAGAAACATTTGACACTCATCTGCTTGTAGCTGCCCTGTTCAGAAGGTTGAGATCATCCAGGGGTTTTCAAGTGCATTGGTCTCTGCACTCCTTCATACTGTTAAAAATGGAAAACTCTGCCACGGTCTGTATGCTCATGTCTCCCCCGTAATCCATACATTGAAATTTAATCACCATGTAATATTAGGAGCTGGGGCCTTTAGGAGGGGATTAAATCATGAGGGTGGGACCTTTATGAATGGGATTGTGCCTTTTTGAGTTGCCTTGCCCCTTCTGCTAGAAGGTACCATCTTTGAACCAGAAAGTGGGGTCCTCACAAGACACTGACTCTGCCAGAGCCTTGATCTTGGACTTCCCAGACTCTAGAACTGTAAGGAATAAATTTGTGTTCTTAAAAACTACCCAGTTTATGGTGTTTTGTTATAGCTGCCCAGACAGACTAGGACAAACCCCAATGAGCTTTCGTTTATATGGGTTGTATCCATTGATACTTGCTGTATGAAAAATTAAAATTAACTTTAAAAAGATTTATTGATTAGAAAAGAGTAACAAACTTAATATGTGTTAACATAGTTCTTTGTTGGAAAAAAAAACTATACCCCACCCCAGTGTATGAATAGAGTGGCATTGTTTTATGTATTTCAAATTTCTTTAATCTCTGGCTTAATAGAAGGGAATTGGATGATCATGTTTGCTTCTGTGTTAATTCTGCTGTCAATATCACTCAGCTTCTGGAAACCTTCACTGCATGCATTTATGAGACAGTAAGAGTCAGAAAGGTAAATAATGTCATAGTCGTGTATGAAAGTACTTTAATCTCATAGATCCCCTGAAAAGGCTGCAGAATCCTTAGGGGTCCACAGACCACACTTAGAGTACTAGTGGTCAAGGGATACAGTTCTGTCATTTTTATGCTGTTTAGAGATAGTTAAACTTCAGCCATCACTAGTGCTTCACGGATAGTTCCATACCCCAAGTTGATGGCCTTATGGTATTGCTGGCACAACTTTCATATATGCATAATTCTAGCCCTTTTCTCTAGTCCGATAAGAGTCACATACATAGGTAATTTCATATCACACAAATGTGTTCTAAACAGTAGAACATTCCAAGAAAGAATGCAGAGAAAAACCTTAAGTGATGATGGAGTTGAAAGAGTCATATTTTTTAAGCAACACAATTTAAGTAACCATTTTTAAAGGAAGCCTTTCTAAAGGACATTTCACATTGCTTGCATTAAAAAGAATAGAATGAACATAATCCAACTTTTTTTCCAATACTCAGGGTCACACTGTGAAAGTAACTTCATTCTATGATAAGATAATGATGCTCCCAGGTGGGCAAGGCAGCTTTTTGTCTAAGGTAATTGAGACCCTTTTTAAAAGCAAAACAGCCGGCTGCGGTGGCTCAAGCCTGTAATCTCAGCACTTTGGGAGGCCGAGGCGGGTGGATCACGAGGTCAAGAGATCGAGACCATCCTGGTCAACATGGTAAAACCCCGTCTCTACTAAAAACACAAAAAATTAGCTGGGCATGGCGGCGTGTGCCTGTAATCCCAACTACTCAGGAGGCTGAGGCAGGAGAATTGCCTGAACCCAGGAGGCGGAGATTGCGGTGAGCCGAGATCGCGCCATTGCACTCCAGCCTGGGTAACAAGAGCGAAACTCCGTCTCAAAAAAAAAAAAAAAAAAAAATCTAAAAGCAGAACAGATATTCAGTAGACCCTCAGTGTCATCATAAATTACTTGGTATAAAGATACTTAAATACCTACAACCTTATAAAGCCTAGGTGTCAATTTCTTATGCTTGCAGATCTTGTACAACTATAAGTTAAATGATTTTATATATGAAGTGCATATGTAAAAAAAAGATTCAAACCCAAATATTAATTTAATGACATGGATAATAGTTTGGTAAAACTAAACCACTGCTCGGCTGGGCACAGTAGCTCACGCCTATAATCCCAGGACTTTGGGAGGCAGAGGTGGGCAGATCATGAGGTCGTTAGAAGTTCAAGACCAGCCTGGCCAACATAATGAAACCCCATCTCTACTAAAAATACAAAAAAATTAGCTGGGCATGGTGGCAGGTGCCTGTAATCTCAGCCACTTGGGAGGCTGAGGCAGGAGAATCGCTGGAACCCAGAGGCAGAGGTTGCAGTGAGCCAAGATCACGCCCTTGCACTCCAGCCTGAATTCTCCATCTAAACAACAACAACAACAACAACAACAACAAAACGAAACCACTGCTCAAAATGTGAGTAAGCTGACCTTGAAGCCATGAGTACCTTTGTATTATGGAACACCTCTCTTTGACATATTACAATTGAATTTTTTCTTTAAGTAGTGCAAGGCCTCAGTTCACAGAAGTACCACAACATAAATTGGTCTTCACTTAGTATGTAAACATATGCTTGTATGTTAAATGCGCTTTTTCTTTTTGGTGCACAACAGCTGGAGTATGGCTTCTAACTTAGAATTTGAAATACATTTTGACCTATTGTATTGAGAGCTGGTGTAATTTAATATAGTGAGCTCCTGGGCTTCTCATTGGTTGGATTATAAAGTTATCATTTGCTCATCCTTTCATGCATTCTCCTATGAGGAAACTTTTTCCTTTGAGCTGAACATACAAAATTAATCATGCTTGAACTCTCTACATTTTGTGACTTCTGTGTTAATTCCTTTTATGGAAGATGGAAATAAAAATCAGAATAAACTTTTATTTTCTTAGTCAGAAAGCAGTTGCTCCAGCTTCTGGTGGTCACATTGCTTAGATGTGAAAAACAGGAGTTAGGTGAAATAAGAATAATTATTTTGGAGAGAGAAAGGGTAGTGTTTGACTGAATCAGAAACATTCTCCAAGTTTTAGAAACATGAATGATTTAAATGAAATTCCAGCATAGTATTGCATGTGGTTTCTATTTCATAGTTTTCCCACATGAAAACAAACTTTGAGGATTTTTATTTAAGTCCATCAGTTTTAATTTACTTCAAGCTTAGCAACCACCTTTTGCTCCTCTTCCCGTTCCCCTCCTCGTGCTGTGAAAAAAGTCATACACCACTGTGGTATTCACTGAAACCTTTAGTTCTTCAGGTCTCTTCTCATAAACTGGGCTAGGGAACACAAAGGACGTTTGACACTTCATGACTACATAAGACATGTTCTTCCTTTCTCTTTCTCTTTGAAAGTGACTTGGCAGGGTGAGGTTCAGAAGCCCTTGAAAAGGAGGAAGCCAAAATGCAAAGAAAGTTGAATAATGAAGTGATGTCACTCTGAACCAATTGGAACAGTCGTTGTTATGTGCCTGGCAGCTACTTCAAATGCCCACAAAACAAGAGTAATGGTTTAAGCTGTTTCCCTCTTCCCCTCCCACCACCAATCAGCAGCAGACTGCTAGAGAACAGATGCAAAACAGTTATTAGACCAAGCTTAGTTGTATGTGGAGGATACATCTTAACAAGTTAGTACATTTTTGCAAAGCATTAAGACTAATTCGAAACTTATTTTCTGGTTTTGCCATACCAGTTATGGCCAAACCATTTCTTTTCCAGTGAGAAGTGGGGATATGGTCAGGTTTGATTCCAGTTGAGGTTGTAAGTTGTGCAGGCCTGGTCTGTGAGCCTAGTGGCATCTTTCCAGGTGTCAGGCATGATTTGAAGCTACTGTTACATTCACAGAGCTTAATAACCATAACTGCTTGGTTTCATGATCACAGGAGTTTTGCGTAGCTGCCACCCCCATTTTCTGTTTGTGATCCAGTAGTTAAAACTCTCCCAGAAAATATTTCTCACCCTGGTTTAAATAAACAAAACAACCACCACAAAAACAAACAAACAAAAAACTTGGCTAACCACTATTTTCAGGCATACTGTGAGAGAGAAAGAGGAAAAAAAAAAGACTAGACATCCTAAAATTAAGCAGCATTATTTTTAGAATTGTGTTGTTTTTTATACTCAGTCATTTGTGAATGATGTGGTTCAAACAAAACTGAAGCAAAAATAGTTTTTCTCATTAAAAATACGTTTGCTGCATAGCCAGCACTCCGAGCTAGGGAGGGTAACGTGGCAGTATTGTGATTCTCGGGGCTAGTTGACTGCAGCCTATATGGGAGTAGAGAGTGTTGACAGGGCTGCCTGTTCTCCCCAGGTGGAATTCAGCAACTGCACATAGCTGTGTGCATGCCCACCTGGTTCCTGTCCTCACTTGCTGTTAAGTATTGAATGGCTCACATAATTAGGCAGGACTCAGGAACTTTCCCCACGATTTCTTTCTCTCGTCTGTACTGTCCCTCATGGTTTCCTTTGCTCTTTCAGTCCCAATGCCTTTTTCCCTGGTGCAGCCCCATGGTTTGGTCTCACCTTCAGCTTTTCCTTCCCTCCAGTACATCCTTTCAATTACTGCCATACAGTTTTATCTAAACTACTGGTTTAGGTAAGGTATTCATATGTTCAAAATGCCATGGTGGCTCCCTGTTCTCTGTGATATTAAGTCCTAACCATTAGATTCAGCTTTCCCCCTGGACACCTTGGCTTATCTTTTTACTGCTTTCCAGAGGCATGGGCCATTAGATTGTTTTTCTGAAGGTTCTGCCGAAAGGCTGGGTTCTTGTCTCCCACCCCGCTGCTGTTACTCATGCGTTCTCCCACTTGCTTGGCGTTCTTTCCCATGCTTTTTTCTTGATCATCACTCCCTAGCTAACATCTGCTTTTTCCTAAACACACTGTTGCGGTTGTAGTCGGCAGTCACTCTAAGACTTAATCATGTGTTGTGCTGTTTTGTTCTTTATTTTTTAACTGTTTTAAATTTTTTAATTTTTTTTTTTTTTGAGATGGAGTCTTGCTCTGTCACCCAGGCAGGAGTACAGTGGCGCGATCTCGGCTCACTGCAACCTCTGCCTCCTGGGTTCAAGCAGTTCTCCTGCCTCAGCCTCCTGAGTAGCTGGGATTACTGGCATGCACCATCACACTTGATGAATTTTTGTATTTTTAGTAGAGACTGAGTTTCATCTTCTTGGCCAGGCTGGTCTTGAACGCCTGACCTAAAGTGATTCACCCACCTTGGCCTCCCAAAGTGCTGGGATTACAGGCGTGAGCAACCGTGCCTGGCTGTTCTTTTCTTTAATTTCGCAAATTTGGCATAGCCTAGAAGATATCACAGTGGCACCCTATACAGTTTTCCTTTGAGTGTCCATGGGGGATTCGTTCTGGGACCCCCCCAGCAATTACCAAAATCCACAGATGCTCAAGTCTCTTTTCTGAAATGGTGTGGTATTTGTGTATAACCCATGCCTATCCTCTCATATACTTTAAACCAGGGATCCCCAACCTGTGGGGCACAGACCCCTACTGTTCCATGGCCTGTTAGGAACCAGGCTGCACAGCAGGAGGTGTGTGGCAGGCCAGCTAGCATTAACTCCCTGAGCTCTGCCTCCTGTCAGATCAGCAGAGGTATTAGATTCTTATAGGAGTGATTACTCTATTATGAACTGTACATTCAGGGAATCTAATGCCTGATGATCTGAGGTGGAACTGTTTCATCCCCAAACCATCCCTCTCCCCCACCCGTCTGTGGAAATACTGTCTTCTGTGAAACCAGTCCCTGGTGTCAAAAAGGTTGGAGACTACCACATTAGACCATCTGTAGATTACTTAAAACACCTAGTACAGTGTAAATAGTTGTTATGATGTATTGTTTAGGGAATAATGGCGAGGGAAAAAGTCCATACATGTTTAGTACAGACACAGGCATCCCATTTTTTTTCCTGAATATTTTGATCTGTGGTTGGTTGAATCTGTGGACATGGAACCCTCAGATATGGAGGGCATACTATACTGATCAGCTCTATGGGTGTGAATGTTGGGCAGATCCTCCAGTGTCACCAGCCAAGTGGCCTAGGTGACCTTCAGCATTGCTTTCCATACTGAAATGATACAGTCTGTGTGTGTAGAGTACTTATGGTAGGGCCTGCCATGATAAATGCCCATAAAGCAGGTAATTGTGGTAGTAGTGGTTGATATCTTGAAATCATGGGGATCCCCAAATTTCAACCCCAAATCTGGATAACTGCATATTGCAGGAGTTCAGTAAATATTTATTGCACTAATACTTATGTGCACATGCTGAAATAATCTAAATATTTAAAAACCAAACTAACTGTAGCACTTTCTGCAGGGATTTATGTTCATTGTAGACGACTGAAGGATAGAATGTGTAAGCTGTATTTTTCTTGTGATTCTACATACTGCCCATGTTGCAACTTAAATGTTTTTGGAATGCAATGTAAAAATGATTTACTGTTCTATAATTGGTTTCCTGAAAGCAAAATGATATCTCTGTGAGCTGCAATGAAAAATGCAACAACTATAATTTATTGTTGAAGAGCATTTTCATAGTGTATAGAATGACTAAAGCTTAAGTGTATTAAATATTCTAGAGGAAGACATTTAGGCTATAAATCTAGACTTCCTTTGGAATGTGTTTCCTTCTTCTCTGAGAGGTGTATGAAGATTTTTAAGTTCTTAAGCCTCAGTGGGAAGAAGATTTAAGGTTCCAAGAGTACATTTGTATCTCTTAAATTTTCTATTGTTTATCAATGACATATGTAAATATTTTAGGGAGCTGTTTATTGTAACATTACCCACTTCAGCTCTCTGCAGTTGTCTGGCAACCAATGTGATAAAGACAGAAGAAAGTGCTGTATTTTGTTGCTGACAAGTATATCTTAAATGTGCGGGAGCACCTGAATAGGCAATAAAGTATTAAGAGCTGCTCCTGGAGCAGTTTGCTCTCTGTGACGTGTGAAAGTCTACAGGGTTTATAATTGGTCTGGCCATACGGCTGCCTAGGATTAGACTCTTTTCATATCCCACTAAACACTCTCCTTAGAAGCAAGCACAAGGAGATAGTTTATTTTAAAATGTAATTGCTATGTTACTAAGATTTGAATTTGAGTACCGAGAATAAACCGTATTTCTTTTTAGAGGCTGGTTGGCTAAAAATTGTGTCTGATCCTCCCCCTGTTCCCCACCCCCAAATCGGAGAATGAGTAACAAATAAATATGACAATGAAGTCTTATGCTGCTGTTTTCATATTTTCGTCTAGGAGTTTCAGAGCAAATGACTTGTAAAACAGGCAAATCCACTGACATGGATATTTTTAGCCACCTTAGAATCTGTGAAGGGATTCTGCACTGTGCCCTGTAACCTCGTTCACATGTGATTTGAGTGTGTATCATGAAGACCCCCTTAGTCCAGGGAGCTTTGCTTTATTTAAGTCATGTTTACATTCTTAATGAACCAAAGAGGAAGTGATTGTGGGAAAAGAGCCAGGACTAGATTTCATTCTAATGCTTATAAGGAGAGTTCTAGGAAACCCTCAGACTTGGTAAATCAAGGCATTTGGAGATACTATGAATTGGTTTAAAAGGCCATTTACTGCTTCTTTTGTAAATGGCCTTTTAAACCAACTCTCACTTAGCTGATTAAATGTGGTCATTTAAACTGCTAGTTAACAATAGGAAGGAAAGATTTCTTATTGTGGTATTCTGCAGTGGAGAATGGGGGTTGGCAAGAAATGTTTTCTCCCACACCTGTCCCACTCCTGTCTACTGAAAGCTCATTCATCAGTCAGATACTGAATCCTTGTTGGTAGTAAGCCTCCAAAATTTGGAAGAGGGGAGGTGGTGTGATGTGAAAAAGCAAGGCGTTAGGGAGAATGGGGGCCATTCACCCTCCGGGTCCAGTGTGCCTGTTAGAGCGATCACTCCATAGTGGTTTTGCATGAACAAAACTGCCCAGTTTCCTTAGGAAGGAAACAAAGGACGTTAGTTAGTTCTAATGTCTTCTCAGCACCGTAAATACTTGGGCTAAACTTTTGCAGTCAGACCCTCAGCTTCAGGAAGGGCTGCTGTTGGGAACTTTTTTTTTTTTGGTTTGCAGTGTAGCTCCAGCCAAAAACCTACAAAAGGCTCCTGCAAGCTCTCTGCCTGCTCGTGAGAGACACTTTATTTGGACCCTTGTGACTGTCCATCTATAGGATGGTTGGCCATTGGTCACACAGAGAGGCAGGGCAAGGTAAAATGACTCATTTGTGGATCTGACTTGTAATTCTGTTTGGATTCAAGCAGAGGAAGATAGAGTAGTGGCCTTGGGAAACCATGGAGAGAGAAAAGACAGAGGCAAAATTTTTTCAAAGGAGCATGTACTTTTTGAAACTTGTCTAATCACATTCTCACTGATCTTCAATTCCAGTGCTCTGGCCACGTGGCCTCAGCACCCTAACTTCTTTGTCAAGAAATTAATGATCTGTGAAGACACACAGCCATGAATAGGGCTTACTATTTAAAGGAATCCTGAAATGAATATTTTTCTTTTTCTTTTTTTTTTTTTTTTTTGAGACGGAGTTTCACTCTTGTTACCCAGGCTGGAGTGCAATGGCGCAATCTCAGCTCACCGCAACCCCCGCCTCCTGGGTTCAGGGAAGTCTCCTGCCTCAGCCTCCTGAGTAGCTGGGATTACAGGCATGTGCCACCATGCCCAGCTAATTTTTTGTATTTTTAGTAGAGACGGGGTTTCACCATGTTGACCAGGATGGTGTCGATCTCTTGACCTCGTGATCCACCCGCCTCGGCCTCCCAAAGTGCTGGGATTACAGGCGTGAGCCACTGCGCCCCGCCTGAATATTTTTCTAATACATATTTATCCTAATATATTTGCTTAGCATGGTTTTTTTTTCTTCTATTTTGGAGATTTGGGGTTTTTTTAAGCCTAGGGAGTGCTTAATATGTACTGAGGAGTGCATTTGTTCATTTATATCCCAGTGCGTTGTAAGGTCAACCAGTTCAGTTCAGTGCCTTAGAATCCTTTATGTGAACTTGATGCTCCATGAACTGCTTGAGAACAACAACTTTCAAGCCCTCAGAAGCACTGAGTTATGACTGTTGGTCTAATTGCACGTTACTCTAATTCTTTAAAAAAGTCCCTGAGGGCTTCTTAGGATACTGCTCTTTGTTATTAGAAGTCTTTCCAAATAGAAAAACTTCATTTAAAAATAACCACCAATTCAGACTTTCATTCAAACAAGGCGTTTTACCAAGTCCGGCTGAAAGAGCTTCTTACCACATCTGGCGTGTAGAATCCCAGAAGACTCTTTTTGCTAGATTCCTTGTTGCCATAGCCATTTCTGATGTCCTTTTCCCCTTCACAGCTTTCGTGCTACGCGTCTGAGGTGATACGACGCTAAGTAACCAAAGTACTGATGTGATAGAATTTCTTTGATTTTTTTTTTCCAGAGTGAAAGCTGCTATTACTTAAAAAAAACTTGAGGTTTGGTTTTTTCTCCCTTATCCGGGTGTTATACAAATATGTAATTAAGATGTTTGGGGGTTCAGATGACAAACAAGGAGTCTACTTCTAAGAATGCATTTGCAAGCCAAAATTGAGTGGTGAACCACTTCAGAGTGTGGGTCTATGGGGGATGATGTCTGCTTTGCTTCGTTTTGTGGAATAATTTTTAACATTTCTGTTTAGCATTCATGATACTCTAAATAGAAGCAGGAGAACACTGTGGCTCTCGGATCCAGGAGAGGCAGGCCACGAGGGCTCCTGCTGTTTGGGGACAGTCTGTAACTCAATCTTTTTATATGCAGCAATTATGACCTTGAAAAATGAGTGGCTCCAATACTGCATTCATTGACTCAAAAAAATGTTAACGTGCAAATGCCAGAGACCAGGTCATCTCAGAGATGGACTAGAATTGACCACTGCTATTTTTTGGTGAAATCTGATACCCTTGCTTTTCTCCATGTACCTTGTTTTTTATTGGAAAACTGTTTATGAAAATAAGCGTGTGAAAAGCAAAGTATCATTGAATTTAGGGGGCAGTTCCATATAGTTGTAGTGAACTGATGATCAAATGTCCACCATGAATATGTTAAATGTGGTTTTCTAATACTGAGACAACGGGGATGGAGCAGCCTGTCTGTCCACTGAAGTCTTGCTGTTTGTCCCTGCTGTGTCCTGACCTGGAATACTCTTTCTTCTTCCTTCAGCAGACTTTTCAAACTCAGCTCAAGCTCCACTTCCTTAGAGAATCTTTCCTGTCTGCTTGGACACTCGTCCAGATTTCTAGAGCAGTATTCCTGCCCTTTTCCTTTCTGAATGGGGTGGGAGTTCTCAGAGAACTCATCTCCTTGGTGGCTTTATTCATCAAAGCCACAGAGATAGGTTCTGTCTGGACCACCTTTTTGCCTCAGCTTTTTTTTTCTTTTTGCCATATGTTTTCCTTTCTGTCAGACACATGCATTGGGGAAGCCTCCCATTGTCTCAGACTCGGGGTGTGAAAAACAAAACATACTTTGAAAAACAAACCTGCTTTCTGGACTCTACAGTTCATGTACTGGCCTAAGCTGAAAACCTTGAAATCTGTCATCAGTGACTATTTTGCATTGGTGTAAAGTCCATTTTGCATTGGTGTAAAGAATTACCCAAGGTTGGGTAATTTATAAAGAAAAGAGGGTTTCCTTTTTTTTCAGCTCATGGTTCTTCAAGCTGTTCAAGCATGGTTCCAGCATCTGATCTTTATTATTGTTATTATTACTACTTATTTTTAGTAGAGACAGGGTTTCACCATGTTGGCGAGGCTGGTCTTGAACTCCTGACCTCAGGTGATCTGCCCTCCTCAACCTCCCAAAGTGCTGGGATTACAGGCATGATCCACCATGCCCGGCCAACATCTTATCTTCTAGGAGGCCTCAGGAAGCTTTCACTCATGGCGGAAGGTGAAGGGGGAGCCGGTGTGTCATGTCAAGAAAAGAGAGAGAGCCATGCCAGCCTCTTTTAAACAATCAGATCTCCTGGTAGGTAGGTAACAGAGTCAGAACTCCCTCTTACTGTGGGGAGGGCACCAAGCCATTCATGAGAGATCCACCCCATGACCCAAACACCTCCCACCAGGCCCCACCTCCAACAATGGGAATCGCATTCAACATGAGATTTGGAAGGAGCAAACATTCAAACTGTATCTGTGACCAAATTTTCCTAATTCCTTTCTACTTCAATGCTTTCTTTTCCATTTATTTTGCCCTCATCTGACCCAGGATTTCAACGTGTTCTAAAATGAATTTCTTGCACCCATTTTCCCTTTCTTTCTACCCATATCCGTCTCACCCGCTTCCTGCCAGGTGCGTACTCTCTGCATAGACCCTGCTCTAGCATGAATATAGCCTACTGTTATCTGTTATAGAACCCCACGCCCAGCTTTTCACCCTGTGTGAAATCTTCACCCTCTTGCCCTGGCTTGTGCCATCCACATTTCAATCTTGATGACTCTGATTCTCTTCTCTTTGACAGTATAGGGATTGATCCCTTCCTTCCCCATCAGCATAAAGGGTCATACCAACACTCTTAAAAGATAGATTAACAAGAGAAAAGTCTAACAAATTTATTATAAGTGTGCATGGGAGTCATACAAAATATGAAAACTCAAGAAAATGGCCAGATGGTTGATCCTTAAACACTTTCTTTATTGGGGAGAAGGTGTTGGGGGTGTAGGAGTAAATTATTTCCGGGGAAAATGAATATTTCCCTGAGACAGAAGTTTACTTGTAAATGATGCTCTTTGCAATCTGAGTGAGTGCCAGAGGCAGAAATTATCTTGGGAAAAAGTTTGTCTGGGTAGGGTTGCATTCCTCAGTTTTGCGATGGGGGATTGGTGGGGGCGGTGTAATGGCAGACCATTATGTTTCTCTGTGGTGGGGGGGGGTCTGGTTTCTAGGTAGATAAGGGAACTTGAGACAACAGCCTTATCCAGTGCTTTGGGAGAGACAGAGGATGAGGAAGTATGCTCAGAGACCCTGAGGCTGCTTCAGTATTGCAAAGTGCCATGTTTGGGGAGCCCCAACACTGGAAATAGGCTTCATTCCTTTGCTCCTTGTGTATAGATCTTTTTCTTTAGACTCCAAAAAATTCTTCCTTTCAACTCCCCAAACTCATATTGTTTTTGTCGTCTTGCCCTCTGTTTCTATTTAATTCTGTTATTGTGTACAGATTCTGTGTGCTTAAGGAGACCGTAAACTCCAGGAGGACATGGATTACGTTTTAAAACACTAGAGATTAAACAGATGTCTTAAAACATTTCTGCAGCCTCAGCTACACTCTTGGGTACAGGAATCACAAGTGCCTTATTCCCCACAGGGTCCTCAGCATATTCCGGGAGGAGCTCATTATGATTTTAAATGAATGACTGAATGAAGGCAAGAGACAAGGAAGGAAAGTTTGTAAAACTTTACATTATTAGATTATCTCTGAGATGTTGAACCTCCTCACAAGTTAGATTTCTTGAGCCACTGCCTGGGTATTTTATTCCTGCTCCAGGAGCTTGAAAGATTAATGAGAATCCTTTTACAGATACGTTACAAGTTTCTGTGAATGTGAATTAAGTATGTAGATCTCGATTGCATTTCTTGAGTGCATGGTTTTTTCTAGAAAAATAAATTTAAGTTAGGTGGGGTGCCTAATGAAGCTCTAGGCTCCTTTCTGTTCCTCTTTTAAGACACAGTTAATTACCTTATGCTAAATTGGAATATAGGAATTATCTTCCAAAACTGTGTTTACCTGCTGTGTCTACATAAAAATTGATACAAGGTATGCCATGGTTTAAGAATTTCTGGCACATCTACCTGGTCTCTGTTACAGGTTTGTGAAACCGATTTTTTAGTGCTGTTACCAGTTTAATTGCTTTAGAACCTAGACAGTCTTATGTCTATGATAGTAATTACATTCTTTCATGACTTTGTTAGGGAACCTGAATGTTGAACTAGCTCTACAGATTTAGGTCATGTCTGATGCCAGCCATTACTAGGAATAAGTGGTGAGGTCTTCGTTACGGGCCTTTCCCTCTAGACTTAAAACTGTGAAGAAGTCATTTTGGGTTGAGGTACCCCCTGGTACTTTCTCCTGAACTTCATTAGAATAACATGATGTGGTGAACCATATTAGAAAAACCAGCCAACCAACGGAGATTCTTACATTGACTCATTTGATCTCCCTCTTTCTCTGCTTTCCTCATCTGCCAAACAAAGGGTTTCAACAGTTAAAATCTAAAGTGGTGTAAACGATAGTTCTTAGTTCTTAGTGTAAACGATAGTTCTGTAGACTCTCCTGGTTGATTCTGTACTTGTGACCAACCTCGTCCCTCTGGGTTGATCCAGCCTTAGAACGGGTTTGCAGGTAGACAGTTTCCTAATGTTTGTTCCATGTAAGCCCCCAGAGTACAGTATTGCCATCAGCTATTTTGTGGAAGTGAGCAGTTCTGTTTTGGTGGTAAACCTTCAGTATTTCACGTGGATGACTTGACAATGGCTCCATTTTTGAATGGCCCATTGATAGTTGTAAAAATTTCCAGAGATTATACGAGGATTTATTTAAAGGGAATGGGAGTAGAAAGAGGGTATAACCTTTCCAAAACAATCTTTAAGGCAGTTATAAGCTGTTAGGAAATGTCATGTAATAACACAGATACCCCAGATTATCATATAAATCATTAATCACACATGCTTTTGACAGGAAGATCTATTTTCCAGGTTAAAAAAAAAAAAAAGAAAAATCTTAAAAGCCTAAGCTTTTTTGTTTGCTTTTTTTATTAAAAAGTAATTTGGAGTCAGTAACTTAACTTAACCTGTTTTTCATAAACATGCTCACTAGAGGCAGCCAAAAAAAATATTGATGCTTGCATAGTCGGGGTCCTCAAATGAACTTATGTGTTGGATCATGATAACTCTGGTAATTACTCGAATTACCCCTGTTGAGTAATAGTATGGACCCTGAATACAAGGGTTTGATTTATGTGGCTGGCTCTGCGCTGCTAGATTTATGAGGACTTGCCAGATGTCATCTCCTAATTAAAATCCTTCTTTACCCTTAATATCCTCTCCTCTGTCCCCAAGAAATGAATCTGTTCTGTTGCTGGAGCATGTGATAGTTTATGTTGTTGAAGTTACAAATTTACAGCTCGAGCTTTGTCTAGACGTACCTTTTTGGGAAAGAGTTTGCAAAGCTTTTAAGCCTGCTTCTTGCCTTCAGATCACCGGCATCACTGTGGTGACTGGCATCAGTGTAGCCTCAGCAAGTGTTTACGGTAGAAACATCAGGAGCGGTCACTTCCTCTGGCTGAAACAGTTGTTATCTTTGTTTACGGGAAAAATGCTCTTGAGAAAATGGAGGCCATTAAACACTCCAGCTTTCAGCAGTATCTTCAGAGTTTTCTGTCATGTGAGTTATCTCACAAAAAGGTCAGATTCTGGTAAAAACTCTTGCGTTCATACTTACTTCTGTTTTATTTTACCTTATTTAACACTTCATTCCACCAGGATTGATCCACAGGGTCAATAAGGCTTCAGTCCTGTTGGGACAAATCAAGCTAGAAAGACGGTGAACTCTGAGGGTTACCAGAAATAACTGAAAGCCAGGCAGTGACTGTGAGTTGGGAATCTCCCTGAGAATCCTTACCTTAGCAGAGCAACGTAACAGCTCTGCGTCGCTAGATGAGCCAAGCAAAGTGGTCCTGGATGGTTCAGTTGGCTCAAGCATTGGGGATCTAGAGCATCCTTTGCCCCTGGACACATGGAAGGGTTTTAACTGGGAGATGACATTTAGGGTATCTTTACAAACTATCAGGCATAAAGTAGCCATAAAAACCAAACCTCTGCCTTCAGAAGGTGTATACTATTACTTATGCTTAAACGATTGTCACAGTTTCCACAGTTTTGGTTAGGGATTTTTGTGGGGCCAGGGCATACCTAGACACCCAGATGCTTGCCTATGTGTAACACAGTGAGTGTTGAGTTGTCTTATGGGCTTATACTGAGTGAGAAAAAAAATAGGATCCTTTGTCAGTAGTTAACAGGCTTTTTAGGTGGCCAAGGCAAGCAAACACCGCCCCCAACCCTGCCCTGCCAACACACCCAAACCCACCCACACTTTCCCACACAGTCATACCAGGATTTGAAGGCTCTGTTAAGAGGCTGCAACTGTAGGATACAGCTGGCACTATTGTTGCTCTTATATGTAGGTGACTGGATGGAAGGAGTACAGGTCGGACTACCCACCATTCACTCCTATCAGCTAAGTGGAAGCACTCATCTTTTTTCCCTTCTTACCCTTTCAAAGAAAGTTGTTGGGGGAGGAAGAGGGGAGTGACTTTAATCGTGGCTTTAGGTAGAGATTTTCTGTTGGAATAATTGTTTCTCTCAACAGACTGGGGAGGCTTCCATAGTTATCTTAATACCTTTATTACACCCCAAGGATTGACCCACGCAGGGTGAACCTTCTTCAGTATGGGAAAGTTAAATTTTCAGGCACAGCAGGTTAAAGAGTAGAGAAAAGCTGCAGTTGTTGATCTGGTCTGGAAAGGAATCACAGAGGAATCAAAAGCCAGACCCTCCTGGCAGCTTTAGATGCAGTTGGGTTTTGGGAAGAATGCTGGTCCCAGAATCACCTCTGGAGCTAACCCTTGTAAAATGAATCCTCTGGATCCTTCAGCAACTTACTTAAAATTTTGTTAGGGCTGCATTTTCTTCAAAGCCAAGTTCTGAATAAGAAATATTTGTTTTGGACTCTAGTCAAATCACTGAAGTATTGTTGAGGGAGATTTGCCTGTGGAAGGGGTGGGGGGTACAGGAATTGTGAAGATAGTATAAAATATTTAACATTTTAAAATTTTTCAGTAAGTTATCTTTCTCCAATGTCAGCATGACTTCTTCATTCATGTTCTTCCATCACTCTCCATTTAGTTAGACCCTCAATTGTGTAATATCAATGGAAGCAAAAATTATGAAATTCATCCAGTGAGGAAAATCTGCAGAGCTGGAGCCCAAACCAGCAACTTTGTAGTGAGGATGACCCCACTGACTGGGAGAAACAACTAATACCTCTCTCTTGCTCTCTTTCTTCTTCTTCTTTCTTCTTCTTCCTCTTCCTTCCTTCCTCCTCCTCCGCCTCCTCCTCCTTTTCTTCCTCTTCCTCCTCCTCCTCCTCCTCATCTTCCTCTTCCTCTTCTTTCTTCCTTATTTGAAATAATTTTAGACTTACAAAAAAGTTGAAAAAGCAGCCAGGCATGGTGGCTCACACCTATAATCCCAGTGCCCTGGGAAACCCAAGAGAGATCACTTAAAGCCAGGAGTTTGAGAGCAAGCCGTGAGACTCTATCTTCAAAAAAAAAAAAAAAAGATAGCCAGCAGTGGTGGTCAGCTTCTTGGGAGGCCGAGGTTGGGAGGATCACATGAGCCAGGAGTTCCAGGCTGCAGTGAGCTATGATCATGCCACTGCACAACAGTCTTGGAGATGGACAGATTGAGACTCTGTCTCTCTTTTAAAAATAAATAAATAATAAATAAATAAATAAAGCAGAGTTGGCAAAATATCACCCAGTTTTCCCTTAATGTTAACATTTTACATAACCATAATCCATAAACCAATTCCCATAGCTCAGAAATTAACACCACCACAAAACTATTAACTGTGGACTTTATTTGAATTTCACCAGTTTTCCCACTTACATCCTTTTTCAGTTCCAGCGTCCTTCATTGCATTTATTTACTATATCTAGTCTTCTCCAATCTGTAAAAATTGGTCTGTCTGTCCCTGTTTTTCATGACCTTGATACTTTTGAAGAGTATGGATAGGTTGTTTTATAGAATGCTCCTCATTAAACTCATTTTCATAAATTTTGGGGAAGACTACTACAAGATTGACACTGCATCTCTCTCAGTGCATCACATCCGTGTGATGTCAGTACCTTATCACTGATGATCTCTTAGCCTTGAACACTTGATTAAGGTGGTGCCTGCCAGGTTTCTCCAGTGTAAGTTTTCTGCTTTCCCCATTGTTACTAATATCTTAGGGGCTGATACTCACAGTTTGCAGATCTCTTGTTTCTCTTTTTTCATATTTCTTTGCTTTTTTTTTTGAGACAGAGTCTTGCTCTGTTGCCCAGGCAGGAGTGCAGCCTCAACCTTCTGGGTTTAAGCAATCCTCCCATCTCAGTTTCCCAAGTAGCTAGGACTACAAGTGTGTACCACCTCTAATTAGCACTCCACGAATTTTTTTTTTCTTTTTTTTGAGATGGAGTCTCCCTCTGTCACCAGGCTGGAGTTCAGTGGCGTGATCTTGCCACTGATTTGGATCTTGTGGCTTGCAAAACCCATTGGAGAATTTTCAAAATCATTTTCATGGCCTGAGAGTCTTTCTACTGATTTTTTTCATCGCTTTTTTACAAACAGACTTTATATAGTAGAATATTATTGGACAGTTGAGGGTTCACCTTTATGGGAAAAAACTTAGATTTTCTATTTCAGCCTTTTAGTTTTCTTCCACCAGTGGGATGAAGTTGACATCATTGGCTCTAAGGAATTTCTGTGATTATCTTTAGATTTTAATTAACCATGCTCTTTGGACTCACTATGGTCTTTAGTAGGGAGGGTGACCAAACCAACTAGGTTTAGAAAGATAAAAATTACGATGACATCTGCATCCTGCGTGTAAACCAATGGAAAATAACACGTGACCCTGAAAATCCTCTGCTTCTCACACCAGGTTTTATAATTGAAAATGCTAGCTAGAGTGTTAACTAAAACTATTCTAGGACTTACTGGAATATGGATAGTTAGGGAATGCTGTTTGCTTTTGTGAATTTTAAACCTGTTATTTAGAAGGTAGATGGCCGCCTGTTGGCCCCTGGGAAGGCTCCTGCTTGAAGACTGTGCCCCTGCAGCACATGGCCTTCTCATCCCCTTCTCTGTCAAGACTTTTCCAGTATTCTTAAGGTCAAAGGGTAGGGCCAGGCACAGTGGCTCACACCTGTAATCCCAGCACTTTGGGAGGCCGAGGCAGGTGGATCACGAGGTCAAGAGATCGAGACCATCTTGGCAAACATAGTGAAACCCCATCTCTACTAAAATATAAAAATTAGCTGGGCGTGGTGGTGTGCATTTGTAGTCCCAGCTACTCCGGAGGCTGAGGCAGGATAATTGCTTGAACCTGGGAGGCGGAGGTTGCAGTGAGCCGAGATCGTACCACTGCACTCCAGCCTGGTGCCTGACAACAGAGTGAGACTCTGTCTCCAAAAAAGAAAAAAGAAAAAAAAAAAAAGGCAGTGGGCCAGTCTGATCTAATCATGGCCTTAATTTTGCCTCTCTCATCTTGATTTATTCAAAGATCTCAGTGCCCAGAACATCCCTTTGGAGCCTCAGAAATGGGACAAAAGATAGCTGAAATAAGCCTGTGGCCCGAAAGCAGTCCAAGCATGGGGAAAGTGTGTAGGCTACCTTGTCATTGCTGAGCTCTGTCCTCCTGCCCCAGCTGTCCTCTTGTGATCACTCAACAGACCGGGGAAAAATTCAAGAATTTGTTTTTTAGCATCTATGGGAGACATGGGGATCCTGCTTTTGCTGGGAGAGCTTCAGTTGTCTGAGTCCCCACTCAACCCCAGGCTCCTGCCAAGGCTACCAAGGGCAGGAGCACTGGAAGGTTGGCTGGAGTGAAGAGGCCACAGGGTTTCACAAACAGCACTATCGGCCAAAGCTGTAGCTTGTTAGCCATCCAAAAGAATCTTGCACCTGCTGCCAGTGAGCTTACACCTATTTGACAGCTGGAGCTGACCTTCATTCGGCTCTTATGTGATGCCAGGTACTATTCTAAACATTTGCCATATACCCAGTTTTCCCATAGACACAACTATTTATCCCCACTTTAGAGACAAAATTGAGGCACAGAAAGGTTAAGTAATTTGACCAAGGACGTGCAGCTAGTAAATGGCAGACCTGGGGTTTGAACTGAATCAGTCTGACTCTAGAGTGTCTACTCTTAGACCCTACTCTCTGCTGCCTCTCATTAGAAGTCTCTTCTACCTCCCTACCACCACTGTCACCACCCACCCTCCCAGCCACATACACACTCACACTAGGTGGTTCAGATGGCTAGAAGTGGCAGCTCAACCTTGTGTGCCTCGGGCACGAAAATAATAGGTTCAATCACCACTCAGACTTCAGATTTTCATTAGTTTTGCGTAGAGGAATAAGAATAAATGTTCAGCGAGACAGTGTTTTCTAATTGTTAAGATCGTGTTCCTCTTCTAGATGTAGTGGCAAGGAGAGTACCCTGTATGCTAGAGCTGGTAGTGGTAGATGAGATATGGCAGTGCCCGGATTCTGCTTGGCCCCCTTTCATGACAGGTCTGGGCACGTCCAGAAGGAATCTTCATTAACGCAGCCTCCACAGTGACCTCTTCCTCTGCACGGTGGAGTGGAACTCCCCTCCTCTCCTTCATAGATGCCAGGTCATCTGTGCTATAGATGTGGATGTCTTTGTTCAAATGGTCCTTAAGTCTTTGCTCAGATGATCCTTACTTCTTCATTGCATCTGGGAAAGAAAATAATTTGCCTGTTGTCATTTCATCTGTAATCTTAAGAAAACTTAATGGCAGAATCTATGCTTTTTACCATGTTATTTATCATACTATTACTTTTTTCAAGTCCCTTGTGAACATTCAGTTGTCTCACCAAAATTTGACACTGCCCTTGTGATTAATTTTTGCCTACATTAATCACTCTCCCTTGTTTTAATTGCACGTTCCATTCTTTTCTGTCCGTCCCGGACATTTTAGCACGGTGAGGGCAGGCAGGGCTAACTGTCCCAGACTCTCTCCTCACGTGAATGGGGACATTCCAGCAGAGTGTGTTACATGAGCCCAGAGCACATGATGTGAGAGCCTTGTGATGAAAGAAACTGCAAAAACAGTGTGCACTGTTATCAAACCTGACTGCCTTCACATCTTGCTTTCTGTGGTAGAAAAATAAGGTTTTTATACAGTCCCATTTCTTCCATTATTGTCTAAACCAATGGGGAATGGTGAGTGAGCAGTAATTTTTAGAAAACAAGAAAAGGCAGGGAGGAGAAAGTGTACTGGAGGCCCGCTTTACCACTAAGTTGCTGAGATAGAGCCTCACTCTGTCACCCAGGCTGGAGTGCAGTAGTGCAGCTGTAGCTCACTGCAGCCTCCCAACTCCTGGGTTCAAGCAGTCCTCCTGCCTCGGCCTCCTGAGTGGCTGGGGATACAGGTGCATGCCACCATGACTGGCTAATTATTTATTTGTAGAGATAGGGTCTCATTTTGTTGCCCAGGCTGGTCTTGAACTCCTGACCTCCAGCTCCCCTCCTGCTTTAGCTGCCCAAAATGCTGGGATTACAGGCGTGAGCCACTGCATCTGGCCACTAAGTTGTTTTTGAAAGTGTGTGTGTATATGTTGAAAAAAAGCAATCTTACTGTCACCGTAATGAAGTTTCCTAGTGCATTTTTTCTTCATGCTACAAAAAGGAAAAAAAAGGTATGCCCTATGGTTGATAGAAATCAGTAAAGTGGAGCCCTGTATGAGGAAGTGCTGGTGAGACTCCAACTCCATTGAGATGAGCTACCAAAAAAAATATTGACTGGGTTCAAATCCTAGGCCAGCATTTACTGGCTGCGCTTCCTTGGTCAAATTATTGAATCTCTCTGTGCCTCAATATTCTCATCTCTAAAGTGTGACTAATGATTATATCTGTGTGATAACTGAGTTATTATATGTAAATTTTTTGAATAGTACCTGACATAATAGCAAGTGCTGAGTATCAGTGAGAGAGAGAGAGAGTTTCCAGCAGCCTGTTTCTCTTTAGAATCATATGTGATCTCTGTCCACCTGGCTTTGCAGGCCTCTCTTACCTGTTCCCTGTTTATCCTTGACTGCAGCAGGAAGGAGTTTGAGTTGGTACAACCTGACTGGGTACTCTGCCTGTGGTTAGAGCAAATATTCTGCATTTTGAGTGCTTTCAAAATACCGAAACAAACAACTTGCAGAGGCATTTGGAAAGTGTATTTGAGAAACAAGCAGCATGCCTCACGTGAATGGGAGTTTGCTTCCCTCTCTCGTCTTTCTGATCATCTGCTGCATGGGCAGGAGGAGCCGTGGATTGCTTTTCTTCCTTGGAACATGGAGCACTGCTCTTCCCTGTGCTCATACACTTAGAAAGAAGTTCATCTACTCCTTGGAAAGTTCTGGAAAAGGGTCTTCTACACTGTTGGCTTCTCGACGAGAGCGGTTGTTGTTTCTGTCTTCCTGGAAAAGAGGTGACTCCTGGTATCATCTTGCTAGATAAACTCCTTGCAATGATGCCATTAGAAGCAATGTTTTATGTTTTGCTTTTGTTTTTCCCTGTAGACAGGAATAACATTTTGACTCGAAACTTTCCTGATGTAAGTTAAGATAGTCTCCTTAAAACACTCCAGAACAGACCCCCTCCCGTCTGTCCCTAGAGAGAAGCAGAAGCAGGTGATACACTTTCCTGGCAAGCCATGTACCTGCCATTTCTGTACAATCGAAGCTTAGAAACCTGTGCTTATACATGTTCATTTTTTTGTTTTTACTCCTTTACTTCCTTTGATAAAAAAGAAACTTTCATGTTAAAACTGATTTTATTCTGAGGGGCTAAGTGAACAACAGTCTGTTGTCCTGTAGAGGTCAAGGCAGTTCTCACAGCAGGACCATTGTGCTTCTGTAGCTCAGTTTAGGGGACGGGGGAATGTTTGTAAAAACAAAGTTTTGAAATGGGGACAGCGAAAGTCTTTGTTTACCTGGGGCTCCAGACTTAAGGTACTCATTTTGCCTGCAGAATAATGAAATGTAGAGTTGTAATTAGAAAAGGTTGATGTAATTGATGTGTTAACAATTTTTGAGGTTTTTATCTTTCCACTTTAGGACAGTCGTGCAATTATTTTTCTGAACCAAAATCAGAACCATCAGGAGGGCCTCAGGAAACACCCTTTTGGCAAAGAAAGACAAAGATCCTTGTTCTCTAGGCTAGTGTATATATGTGTGTAATGCTTTAAAGAACAATTTTGACAGAACTCTTAGGTTGCAACTTACAGAGTGATTTTTAAGGAAGTGCAGTAGGATTTGTGCAGGTACTCTACTGTAAGCCTCAGATTTTCAACGTGGAAATCGAGCCATCCAGTGACTCGTTCACTTTGGCAGTGTCTGTCTTAGTCTGGGGGTGAGCGTTCGTAGAAAATATTTAGAGACTCAAATACACTCATTTGAATTTTTGCCGTTAGCAAACAAATGGCAATATGTGTATTGTGGTGAATGGGATGTGAAGATTTCTTTTTATTATCAGGGTTAGAATTTAATTTGTAAAGTTGTAAGTTAAACGACTTCCTCTCACATCGGTAAGGTGTGTCTCTTGTTTGCTCACTGGCATGTGTGTATGTTCTTGAGTTATTTTGGTTGCTGAAATTGCTTTTACCATTCTTTCATCCTTCAACCTGCTGTGTTACAATTCTAACATGCTGTTTCTTTTTGTTGAAAATTCGTTCACTTTTTTTTTTTTTTTTTGGCATCATTTCCCCCCCAGAAAGTTAGGATATTGGGAATTCACTGGCATTAGTGAAATTTCCATTGAAGGTAGCAGTTTTTTCTCTTATCTCCATAATGGAAGCAGAACAAATTCACTCTAAATGGATTAGAGCTGTCAAGTGACAGATACTGTGCCAGATAGGAAGCCTCAGAGATGATACAAATAAATAGGACAGGGCCTTTTTCGTGTTTCTACTTCCCTCTCATTGGTCTGTCTTGCCAATTGTGAATTGCACTGAAAAGGAAATTTCATAGGTACACAATACAGTAGATAGTTTTAAATAGGCTCTTTCAGCCCATACATTTCTGTATGAGATAGGAGACCTAGCTTTTCTTCCTTTTTACCTTGATCCATAGAGAAAGCAACCCTGAAAGAAGAAAAACTTACCCATTTGAGCTTTCTTTTGTTCCCCCTGAGCAATACAGAAGAAATTTACTGCTGGTTACAGGTCTTCAGCGGTTTTTTCAGAGTGGGATTGTTTTTTCTTTCACCATAAGTAATAGTCTATTAAATTAACAGTTGGTAGAGAAGAAGCTACATCTATACATGGAATTATCTTCTTGTCAGCAGTACATTTTCACAATAGCCATGAAAAAATTTTATCCTCACCAGCAGCTGAAACATACAATACTGCAGAAATTCCTGTGAACTGTGTGTTTGCTGCTTCCTTTTGTTTGTTTGTTTTCAGAGCAGATGGGCTTGTTTGCTTTTTGCTTAAACATTAATCAAAAATCAATTTATGGCTATGTAAATGGCATTAGATAATTCTCATTCTGACTACAGTAAATAGTATCTATTTGTTCATGTTAGATAAGTCTGGGCGGCAGTAAAATGTAAAATAGAATTACATGAGATATGACATATGGCTATGTGTTTTATAAATTAATACTGTTATGTATGTGGGAGGAGAAGTAATTTAGCTTACTGACAAAAAGAAAAGCAAAGGAAATTCCAGAGAAACAACAGGATACCAACCAAGTCTAAGTAAATTTGGAAGATGAGAGAATATCATAATTTAGTTCAATCTTTTAAACAAATTGTCACAATTTATATGTTGGGATAAGAACCATGAGAAAAGGAATATTCTAAGTCCTGAACATTTTTCTGTACCCCAAAGATGCTTTTATAGCTCTTCTGACCCACTGCCAAAAAAAGTATTCAGGGCTTAGGCTAGGGGGCATATCATGCCACACAGCTAAATACACTCTTTTCCTAATGCAGCAGGCATGTCTACTTAAAAAAAATTGCTTGAACTAGTTATGCTGTGTAAATGTAACTGACATTTCCTTGAGATTAGAAAAAGTTTTGCTGATTAACTGTATTTGTGTGTGTGCATTTAGAGAGAAGGAGGGATTTTGTAATTATTACAATTTGAAATACCTAGAGAAAGTGAGAGATTATTCAAATTACCATGAATGCTCTCTTTTTCATAGATTTAGATCTGTTAATTGCAAGAAATCGAAATCTGCTTTTAAGTCAATCAATGGGAACTTTTTATTTCTTCCCTAAGATTAATTTAGCCTTGAAAAGGCCAAAAGTTTAATGAAGTTTCTAAATGCCAATCTTTCCCTCCTTCTGTTAGAGAGTATGCTTCAAGTATAATTACATTTGCATTGTTTGAAATATTAGTAATTCTACAGCCAGACCTCTGAGATAGCTGAGAAACCAAAAAGTGAAGCTCAAAGACATCATCAGGCACCCTCTCTCCACACAGCACACTGGGCCCACCAGGGAGCTCACATGAGTGTTTCCGCCTTGTTAGCCGTGAATAACCTGGGCTGTACCCAAAACTTGGTAGACTCTTCTTGTGCGTGTATTCAGTAGATAGTAGCACCAAGAGTAGGGAGAAGCATAAATATGTTTCTAATACTTTATTCAGTGTATGTTATTAATGGCGTAGACACTCTGACTTTCCCTGTGAATTGTGCCTCAGAATTTATTTTTCATTTACCCTGGATCAGATAGGGCATGATAACCTTTGAGGGGCCTTGTGCATATGTAATTTGGAATCTGAGTCAGTCAGGCTCTGTCTCTCCCTACTTCACTTCTCATGTTCATACCCTCTCTCTCCTCCCTCTCCCCCTCTCTCCTCCCTCTCCCCCTCTCTCCTCCCTCTCCCCTCCCTTCCCCCTCCCCTCCCCCCCACCTCTCTCTACCATTGCTGTCAGTTGAGATGAGCCTGTGCAGCACTCTGTTTGCAGTTGATTGGCAACCTTCTGTTCTACTACTGCATCTGAATCATCACTTGCTTCCATCAATTTTCTGAATGTCTTACCTAGTGATCTTGGTGGGGAAATCACAGTGATTAGTGCTGCAATTCTTGTTTGCCCATAAGTGTTTCAAAGTAGTATTTTTAAAAACTCTTCTAAGACATTCTCTCTTCTCATAGTAGATGCAGTGAATCTTAAAGGTGCCCTAACTAAAATTTTTGTACTATAAAATTGGCAGCTTTATAAAATAAAAGGTTAGAGGTATGAGCCTGATTAAGGCTCCACATTTGTAACCATATCCTTGGCTTGCCTGGCCCTGTTGTATTTTGCTGTTGTCATATGACTCCTGCCAGTGCTAATTTTCATTTAACCTTTGTTTTTCTAAAAGACAGTAATGATTTTTTCATTTCTAGGGAATCTCTGACATCAGCCAAAGGAAATACACTTTTCTTTGACTATATAGACATTTCTCCCCACCATTTCATTAATATCAAAATTGCTTTTTCAAATGGCTTATAAAATTTTTAAATTACACCAGTTGCATAAGCCTGCATAAAAAGCAGACTCCTACATATGCTGACAATGCATTTGTACCGTGGTGTTGAGCAGTTTTAAAATCCTCCATTCCTCTGTTACATTTGCATTGTTTAAAATATTAGTAATTCTACAGCCAGACCTCTGAGATAGCTGAGAAACCAAAAAGTGAAGTTCAAAGACATTATCAGGCACCCTCTCTACACACAGCATTCTGGGCTCACCAAGTTACTGGGCCCAGCAACTTTATCTGCTGTTCTGATAAAGTTATGAAGGTATCGTTGGATGCACGACCAGGGTGAAGACACAACAGAGTATGGCCTTATTAAATCTGGAAATAATAAATAGATGAGTAGAGAACTTAGGAGCAAATGGGCAAGCATAATAGATCTTTGCTTTGGGTCCTGTAACTCTAACTACAGAAGGAAGAATTTAGGTTCAGGAAAAGTTAAGCTCTATTCTCAGTAGTTCTGCTGACAGGTTGGGGTGACTTTGGGATGGTTACTCCTTCCTTTCACAATACCACACGGTGATGGTAACAGAGGCCCTGCCCAGTCTCTCATTCATGCAAAGTGGTCTTCTCAGGGATCCCTCTGTAGATGACACAGTAGAGAAGAGGGCAGCACTGCTGGACTTGGGACCCAGTTCATTGAGAGGGGCACTTTTTCTCATTGGATGCCTTAAAGACATTGGATGCCTTTTGGAAAGTCAGTGGACAACTCCTGCATCCAACCAAGATTCATGTTAACAGCCTAAAGAATCATTGCAATCTGGGGAAGTTATGCAACACCTTGTTGAGATATTTTTAAACAAATGTGAGAACACCTTGTTTTAGGCTTGCTGAAAATGACCCAGGAATTCCATGACCTGGGAATATAGTATATGGCTGCCAATTATTATATCCCCTGATAAGACAAAGGCAGAAGAGTCCACTCTTTTTTTTTTTCTTTTTTGACACAGACTCACTCCGTCATCCAGGCTGGAGTGCAGTAGCGTGATCTCGGTTCACTGCAACCTCCACCTCCTGGGTTCAAGTGATTTTCATGCCTCAGTTTCCTGAGTATCTGTGATTTCAGGTGTATACCACCATGCCTGGCCAGGTTGGTCTCCAACTCCTGACCTCAAGTGATCCTCCTGCCTTGGCCTCCCAAAGTACTGGGGTTAAGGTGTGAGCCACCTTGCCTCGCCGCCAGACAGTCCACTCTTTACAGGGAGGTGTCATGGTATAAGTATGGAAACCCCCACGGATGCCATGTCAGTCCATACCCTCACCAGCTTCTTAGCACTATGCTGATAAACTAAGAGAGGGGAGCAGTGTATCATCAGGAAAGGAAAAGGCTTTGAAGCCAGAGGCCTGCCTGCATTTGAATCTGGTTTCTACCACTTACTTACATCAGGTTTTCCTTGTCTGTAAAGTGGAAGTGATCATACCCACCCCTAGAATGGAAGTGAAGATTAATCCAGATCAACTTTGAAGAGTCAAGCATACAGAAAATGGTCATTTATAACATGGAAGGTTTGAAGCCTTCTCAAATTTGATGACACTAACCATTGACGTCCATTTCAATTGACTTGTGTGATGATGCCTTTCTATTTCTGGTTCCAGAATTGTCTGGTTCTACACTATGTGGGAATTTTTATTCTCTCCTTTCCTCTCCCAAAATTGGCTAAACATCTTCATTGCAGTTTGAGTTTTTTAGGAGACAGATTGAGATGAAGTTAGGGATGTGAAAGGTTTACTGAGGATAACACCAATGAAAGGAAGAGAGAGGAGGAAGATGATGGGTGTGGGGACCAGTTTGACCAGGACTCTGATAGGAGAGATGCTCTGCCAGCCCTCGGGGAGCTCAGAGCAAAGGGAGTTCATTTGCAGAGCCCCCTGTTGGATGGATATAACCGGGCCCTGGGACCACTGCTGTGCTCTGTTATTGTCCAGGAATTGCCTAGGAAGAGTGTGACCTAGGCCAAAAGTTGAAGTGGACCCTAGAAAAGCTAGCAGCTGGAGGCCCTCTGCTAGTGACACTCTGCAGCTGGACAGCAAGTCCTTTCTGAAAGAGGATGTGAGCTGAAAGGATGCTCTGATGTTTCAAGTTGGAGCCTCTAGGTTTGAAAAATACATGTTTTGGGTGAGAGCTTGATTATTCTTAAAGGGACATATCTTTCAACCATATGGCTGTGGAAGAAGAAACTTGTTTTTGACTTGTAAAATACCAGCAGAGCCTTGCAGTGATCACAACTTATGTAAAATATAGCCCATCACCCACAGTTTACATGTTCACACTAAAGTGCGAGTCTCTCTATGGGTTTTAGAGCTGATTTAGATATATGCATTGCTAATACAGTCAGCCTAGCCAAGATAGTACCATCCTGTGCAAGCATCTACTAAGACTTGTGTGCTTCCCATAATTGTTAGATCAGATCTTGTTTCTTTCCCTTATTTTCCTGAACCTCTCTGAACCTGCTGTGTTGGAAGCTTAAGGAACATCATCCTCTGTTTGCCAGAATCCATCCTGGGTCACCCCAGCATTATGCCCCACACCATTTGACTTCTTGTTTTGAATGCCAACTCAGAATGTATTGTTTTGGTTCTTGATTAGGATCTCAACCTCTATTTATTGTTAAGACTATCACCCTTTGATTCCTGCCCCCCCATCCCATTGTGTCCTTCTAAAGGCACAGAATAGAATGTCTCCTGCCAGAAATAACATAGACAAATTTGTCATAATACAACTCTATGCAAATAACTTGTTAGATGATATTACTGAAGATTCTACATCAAATGAAAACAAAAAGAGAAAACTCCTTAAGACTTAACCATGCTATTAAAAGATACAGAAGAGGCCAGGTGTGGTGGCTCAGGCCTATAATGCCAGCACTTTGGGAGGCCAAGACGGGTGGATCACAAGGTCAGTATATCAAGACTATCCTGGCCAACATGGTGAAACCCCATCTCTACTAAACATACAAAAATTAGTTGGGCGTGGTGACATGTGCCTGTAATCCTAGCTACGAGGGAGGCTGAAGTAGGAGAATTGCTTGAACCAGAAAGTCGGAGGTTGCTGTGAGCTGAGATCGTGCCACTGTACTCCAGCCTGGTGACAGAGCAAGACTCCATCTCCAAATTTAAAAAAAAAAAAAAAAAAGATACAGAAGACAACTGGAATAAATGGAAAGCCATACCATATTTATTATACAGGAATAATCATCATTAGCAAGATGTCAAGATGTCAGTTCTCCCTAAGTTTATAAATTTAATGTAAATCCAAATACAACAGATTTTTTTTCTTTTTAGATTCTGAGGTTACCATTAAAACAATAACAAGAAAACAAAAAACTGAACAAGAGCAAGGAGTCCCTACCAGGTATTAAAAACTTCCATAGTGCCTGGCCGGGCGCGGTGGCTCAAGCCTGTAATCCCAGCACTTTGGGAGGCCGAGGCGGGTGGATCACGAGGTCAAGAGATCGAGACCATCCTGGTCAACAAGGTGAAACCCCGTCTCTACTAAAAATACAAAAAATTTGTAGGCATACCCATATTTAGACTGCATTCTAGCCTGGGCAATAAAGCAATACCCCCATCCTCTCTCCCTCTTCCTCTTTCTCTTTCTTCCTCGTCTTTAAAAAAAAAAAAAGAAAAAAGAAAAGGGTTGGACCAGTTCAGGGACCGCCAGTAGGCTTCTACTCAAATGCCAGCTGCAGTCCGTTGACATGGCTGGTGGAGGAGGACTCTGGGCTGTGGTCAGCCTCCAAGGATGAGACCCCGAGGAAATAATGCTGTCTACCTGAGAGCTGGCCGTGGGGGTGGCAGGTTGCACTCTGGACACTCGCCATCGCTGGTCTGAGTCATCTCTAAGCCCTTTTCATTTTATGAATCTATAACCACAAAGGGTGCTTGGATCAGGAGAAACTTAATTTTAGAATGAACTTGGGTAGCTCTGTGCAATTTCTGTGTTTTACGTCAGAAAGCTTTTTTCCTGTGATCCTGGGACACAAGAAATAAGGAATTAAAGAACAGGATGTTGGGTGTGTAACCAACATTAGTTTATGGGTTGAGAAATCAATCTCTCTTGAAGTTCTCGCAGCATCTCTAGGAAGTAAAGGGAGTGATTACTTAGTGCAATATTATTTCTCCCATTTTGTAGAGAGAGGATTTGAGTCGTCACAGGTAGAATTATCTGTCTCAGGTCATTTGTAGGGCTAGACATATAATTTAGGTTACTTATCTCGCTTGTGTTTTCTTTCCCAGCAAAAGGAGCCACAGTTCATACAGTGTGTTTCTTTTTCTTTTCTTTTTTTTTTGAGACGGAGTTTCGCTCTTGTTACCCAGGCTGGAGTGCAATGGCGCGATCTCGGGGAAAAAAAAAAAAAAATTAGCTGGGCATGGTGGCGTGTGCCTGTAATCCCAGCTACTTAGGAGGCTGAGGCAGGAGAATTGCCTGAACCCAGGAGGCAGAGGTTGCGGTGAGCCGAGATCGCGCCATTGCACTCCAGCCTGTGTAACAAGAGTGAAACTCCGTCTCAAAAAACAAAACAAAACAAAACAAAACAAAAAAACAAAAACTTCCATAGTGCCTAAATAATTAAAATAGTGAGGTACCAATAGATGAAGAGACAGACCAGTGGAACAGAATAGAATGTCCAAATGTAGATGCAAGTACCTGTGGGAATTTCGTTATTTGATAAAGGCAGCTTCACAAATCAGTGGAACTAAGACGAACTCTTAACTTACTGGATTGGGGCATGTAAATTATGCCTCAATCATGCCATGTTTCTCTTCTCTGGAAAAGAAAGAAAGGTAGGTTCATACATCATACCATGTACCAGGCTAAACTCCAAATGAATCCAAGGTAAAAATGTAAACAAAACTATGAAAGTCCTGGAAGAACACATAGGGAGCTCCTTTTTATAACCTTGGAACAGAGAAAGCCTTTCTAGTTTCAACTCAAAATCCAGAAGCCAGCAAAGAAAACATTCATAAAAATTGAATTTAAATTACAAAAAAACTTTCTGCGTGGCCAAAAACCATAAGCAAAGACAAATGCCAAACTGAGAAAAATAATTCAAAACTTCTATCACAAAGAGCTAATCTTCCTTGTTTAAAAAAACAAAGTAAAACAGAGCTCCTAGAAGTTGGTAAGGAAGAGGCTAACAGTTCCGTAGGATTTAGGATGAAGTATCGAATAGATAGCTCACAGAAAAAGAAACACAAATAGCTAATTAAACAGAGGAAAAAATGTTTGATCTCATACGAGAAATGCAAATTAAAACTACACCAAGAAATCTTTTTTTCGCTTCTCATATTGGAAAAAATCCAAAATATTTGAAAACACACTGTTAGGACAACAGCCCCACATGGCTGGGAGGACTGCAGAATGGCAGCACATCTGTAGAGGAGAATTTGGCAATCTCTCTCAGGTTACAAACATATTCTTTGACTCGTATTTTGGAGAAGACATTTACCCCGTAGATACACTTGCACACATGTGAAAATGACAGTCGTGGAAAGTCATTCATTGTAGTATTGTTTCAAATGGCAAAAGAGGAAAATGTACTGAAAATTCCGTCACTGAGGGAGTAAATAAGTTAGGGTGATAGCTCCCAAACTTACTTTCTCATTAGAATAACCTATGCTTCCCCCCAACCCCTCAAGCTCAAGTCAAACTCCAGACCAATTAAATCAGTCTCTGGAACATGGGACACAGATTTCATGTTTTTTATTCCAATGTACAGACAAGTTTGGGAACCAAATTAGGCTTTACCCATGCAGTGGAATATTATTTAGCATGAAATAGATTTACCTATATAGGCAGATTTCCAAGATAAGTAAAAATAATAATATGCACTGAAAGCCAAGTAGGGAAAGAAAGATTCTGTGCTCTGTCATATATATACATATTTTTTCAAGTTTTGAACCATGTGAAGTTATTATCTATACCCCTCAAAATTTCCCATTAAAAAATATTTATAATAAGAGGCTTAAAGTGGGGCTCGTGTTTATTATTGAAGTTATGAATTTTGACAGCAATAATTTGCCATTTCCCACCATTAATCTGCATCCATTTGGCAGTATCTATGGCTAATACATATAACATGTAACATTGGGGTACAGGCGGAGACTGTGAGTTTCAGCTCTGGGACCCTGGGATTCTCAGGTCCACTGGAACTCCTCCGATCAAGTGAGGCAGACAGAGGTTAGCCAGTCTTACTGAGGACTAGTATGTCTTTGTTTCTGTTTTTGTTTTTTTGTGTGTATGTGAGACGGAGTCTTGCTCTGTTGCCAAGCTGGAGTGCAGTGGCATGATCTTGGCTTACTGCAACCTCTGCCTCCTGGGTTCAAGCAATTCACCTGTCTCAGCCTCCCGAGTAGCTGGGACTACAGGTGTGTGCCACCACACCTGGCTAATATATATATACATGTATTTTTTGTACAGACGGGGGTTCACTCTGTTTGCCAGGATGGTCTCTATCTCCTGACCTTATGAGTTCTGGGATTACAGGCGTGAACCACTGTGCGCAGCCCTGAGGACTAATATTTTTCAATGTGCGTCACACTGAGGGGACATAGTGAAGTAAGCCTTTCTAAACCACGTCTTCCCTTTGTCTGTATATGTTCCTGAGTGACCTAGTCTCTGTTGTCCTTAATTGTACCTAAAGTTAATGTGGAACTTTTGGTATGGACCAGGCATTCTTCCAGTAGACTGGATATGTGGTAGCAAACACAACCGCTGAAAAGTTCCTGTCCTTATTGGAGCGGTTATGCGGATGGGGGAGAAGACAGACTGTAGGCATAAATGAGTCACTGGGAAAGGAGGATGGTATTGAAATTTCCTGGAGAAAATTAAGTAGATCTGTGTGATAGTGGCTGGCAGGTGGGCGTGGTAGTGGGGATGATGTTTAAGCAGAGACCTGAAGGTTGAGAAAGAGCCAGCCACTCACAGACATAGAGGCAGTCTTCAGGCTGAGAGAGCAGAGACCCTGTAGCAGAGACAAGCTGGAAACAGCACTGCTTCCATGGTCTAGAGACTGGAATATGTGGGTTCTGCAGACACCTGGGGGGCACCACCTAGTAAACCTGCCTTTCGGCTCTTCTTCCAGCAAACCACGCCAGCTGTGGCTCTGTAGCCAAGTCCTGGCAAGAGGGCAGAGGTTGCAAGGGGGCCTCTCTGAGGTGCTCTGGGAGCACAGGGAAGTCGGGTGGAACTTGTGGCAGGTTGCCAAAGAAGGAAGTGATTTTTAGACAGGATAAGAATTTGCCAAGTAGAGAAGGCAGAAAAAGGCATAACTGGCAGAGGAGGCAGCATACATTCCGAGTAACTGCATGTGTACAGGGAACCACTGAGCGATGGGCAAGGGCTCGGCACTTGGAGGGGGGACCACGTTAACTTGTTAGCAAGGAACTGGGTAGGAGTACCTGGCTTGGGGACAGCAGAGGCGGGTGCGAGTGTTAAAGAAGATGAGAATTGAGCGCTGCAAACGTTTGAGTGAGTGCTTATTGTGAACGTGCATCTCCAATAGAGACACAAATCAGAATATAACACCTTGCCCTGGTATGCTCAGGCTCTAGTGAGGTGGAGAGACTGGCAAGCAGAGATGGAATACAGTGTTGAAAGCTCCATCCGCAACGATTTCAGAGCACTTCTGCAGGAGGTGGGATGGCCGGGGCAGGGGAAGCCGTGGAGAAACAGTGGCCTCTCCCGGGCAGGCAGGGTAAGGCCTAGAAAGAAGCAGCTGAGGGAAGGTTTGTGTGTAGCCCATCCAGGGACCTGCGACGGGAACACAGCGGCTGGAGGGAGGGGTGCCTAGAGACGAGGGGTCATTCACGTGCCAGGCGTGCTGGGCTGTGGGCAGATGCTGGAGGAAAGTGCTGCCCAGGGAGTGGCAGAGAGGCCCCCCAGGTGGCAAGTTTGCATTCTGTTGCTTCCTGTTTCTAGGAGCCTTTGTTTACGTTTTAAGCTTGGACAGTCTGGCTGTCTGGCCCCAAGTGACAACGTGACTTACCATCAGAGCGCAGCACCAAGGAGCACAAAAATGAAGTGATATCCCTCCTGGGTCCAGCCTACCGCTCCCCGTTGCCTTCTCCTACCTTCCCGGTCCTCACTTAGTACCCGGGGCCCTGCCAGAATCTCAGAAGGAATCTCTGGAATCCCGCTCAGGACCTCTGAGGTGATTGTGCACCTAGAGGCAGCCCCAGGTGCTGCCGCATTTGGGGTAGCAGCACCCCCGCTGGAAGCTGGGAAGTTTCCCCTGGCTGAGGGCCTGTGAGGACGGGGAGGCCAGAATGAGGAATGGGTTGTGAGTCAAGACCAAGCAGAAGGGGACTTAGCATGGAAGACGATCGCCTGGGTGAACTACACCCCGTGTGGAAAAAGCCAGGTAACTGCTTATTTCTTGTCAAGTGAGCCTAATAACATCATGTTTCTTTTTATACAAGCTCCCAAACTCAGCCCCTCCGAGTGAGATCACAGCTCCAGGAATTTGCAAGGAAAGGGTCTAACGGGGCATCTGATTCGCCCGTGTGCCCTTAATGGCGTATTATTGTGTGAGTAAAACAACAATTTTCAGTCCAGGGATTTAAAACAACTTCTGCAAAGACAGAACTAAAAATTAATCTTAAAAGGCGGAGGGTGGGGGTGGAGGGCAGGAAGGAGGAGAAACTAAATTGCCATTCTCTTTGGAGACTTTCTAAAACCCAAGATGAAGAGGAGTCGAATTATGGAAACAAAACCTTTGCGGTTTTCCACAGAACAAAAAACGATGTGAAGCTGCAAGTCAGCAGTTCTGGCGCAGGGGCTCCGGGGGACGCCCGCCCGTCGGCTGTAGTGTGCGCCCTTTCTGCTGTCCCCTCAGAGGGGCTGAGGCTCCTTTTGTCTGGCACGCGCCCCACCCCGCCCCGGGCGGAAAAGAGGGAGCGGGCACCCGGCGCCCGCGCCGCCGCCGTGGACCAAGGTTGTTTACTACTTTCTACTCCGAATAACACGCCAATCACCAGGGCCCACCCTTCCCGCCAGCCAATCGGCGCATTGGGAAATTCCACCTTTCTGCGGGGCCCGGGCAACGACTGGCTGGAGCGCCTGTCAGTCAAGCGGGCATCCCGCAAAGATGCAGCAGGAGTATTAGGGACACGATCACCAGAGCAGAGGAGGAGTAACCTTCCCCATAAACAAGATGTGCCCCCCCCCCCAACTAAGAAAGCGGAGCGCGGGGAGGGGGTGGTGGAGGAGCCAAAGCACAACCCAACACCGGGGCCCCATCGGAGCGAAGCGGGCCGAGCGCAGAGTCGGGGAATCCCTCCCTCCGCCTCCCGCCGCCGCTGCAGTTGTAAACACGTTTCCCTCCATGTCTGTTTTCCCTTCTCTCTCACCGTGGCCATTACGGGCTGCTGTTTACAAAAATCGTGCAGGGCTGTGATACCCCCATCCTCCCTTCCCCGGAGTCCCTGCCCTTATTCGGGCTTTTTTCTCTTTCTCCTCCTGGTGAGCACAGCATACTGTGTTCAGGCTTGTTTTCCTTTCATTACTGTCCATGTGGGACAAGTCATGCTTTATCAACGTGCACCATTTTCTTCTACAAATACCGCCCTTCCTCTTTAAATTGCTGGAATGGACAGATCGATTTTGATGAGCAACACTGCACAAAAACAAGGTGTATCTCTGGAAGGACTGGTTGGTTTTATCGTTATTGTTGCTGGCTTGGGTCACATCGGGTGCTATTTTAAATTCTGTGTTTTATTCCACGATGAGTCTTAAATCTTTTCCCCATTTCTAGGTTTGAAATGTTTCCCCTCTTAAAAACAAAAAAAGGCAGCATTGTGTTGAACCAAATGTTTTTCTACCTTCTCCTGTGATCTCAATCAGGTTTCCCATTTCCAGCAGTACAATGTGGTTGTATTCAGTGTGATAGGGGCGTAGTGGACACGAATTATTTGTGACAGGGCTGCCTGGAAGATGTGGAGCGGAGTTTGCGTGGCCCGGAGCAGCTCCAGTGTCTGAGGCTTCTATGTGACACAGGCTCCAGGCAGGAAGCGCAGGAAAAATGGCAAAATACAGCGTGTGGCATTCAGTTGCAAAATGCCCTTTTGTAGAAGTCGGTATTCCAGATGACATCCAGACTTGTTTAGTTTTTTTAAAGAAAGGAAAGATAATCTATGAAGATGGTTGGTTTGGGATATTTTGTGAAAAGCCTTTTCAGCATGAAAATAGATGATCTTGAGGGTCTGGTTTGCTGAGTGAAGGATAAGTCTCCCTCTTGCGATTCTGAGTTGCTTTTTAGTTTGTAGGAATTTCAGTGACGTGTTGCAAAGCTGTGGCCGCAGGAAAGGGTTGGTGCCATGTGCCCGTCTCAGCCCCTGCGGCCTCTGCACTTTTTCAGTGATGGGGCACTACGGGAGAAATGTGGGGAGTGGAGGAGGAGGGGAAGGTCCATTGCGAATAGAAACGTAAGGCATGGCCTGGGTGATCAGGATGTGCCAGAGTAGCCTCCAGACTTACTTAAACCCCAGGAAAAGTCCTACCTCAAGTTAGGCTCAACATGTGACTCGAATTTCGCTTTGTTTTTTCTCTTTGAGTTGTCGGTGTTTGTGCACCCTCCCCAACAAGGAATGTTTTTCCTAAAGGATGGAATGAATGTATATCATGCTATGATTGATGGCATATGTTTAACCTTTGTTTCATGATTTGAGAGGAATGGTTCTTGTGTATCGTGTGGTGACAGCAGGCTAAGGAGAGCACTGCCTCGGCCTGGGGCCACAGAGTTCTGGGCATTGTGACACCCTCTTTCGAAATTACAAAACTGAGCAAGTGATTGAAGGCAGAAAGACACTATAATGAAGCATGCTCCAGTGATGCGTGCTCTGGCTTCTGTCCCTTATTCATCTGAGCCGGGTGCTTTCGCCACAGTGAGCCTGGGTGTCCCCTGCCTGAAATGAGAACAGTGATGTCTATGCAAGGATGTAGGACTCAAGTGCCTTAGGGCTCGTGAGGTGCCGAGGGCTGCGACTTTCCCTTCTCTGTCTGGTAAATCATCTCCCCCATTTGTTCTTTGGAGGCCCTTCATGTTTGCCTCCTAATTACTCAGAGTGGCACAATGAACTCATCTTTTGCTGAGTTTCTGCATCACCTGCTTCTTTCTGGCCAGGTCAGCCTGTTCATTTTTCCAAGCCAGCAGCCTCTAAGTGCCAGTAAGTCACGTCTGAACAACCAAAGCATGTTTCCCTGCGGGAGAATGCCAGGGCAGGCAGGTCTGGGAGCCAAGTGGATTTCTTCTGTTCAGATAAGTTGGGGGAACAGAAGAGCTCTGGCTGCTCTGCTCTTAGTGACTTGAGACAAGCTTTGAGTCACACCGAGTGAATCTCCTAAAAGCATCCTTTAATCCCCACCCCAGTGTTCTGGTTCCCCCTTTCCCGCTTGAGGCGATACAAGTACCCTGGCCTGGCCTTGAGTTATACTCGGTCTAACTTCAGTTGCCTTGGTCTTCCTTCCCCTCGAACTCCCTCCCCCTTCCCCTCAACATGTGTGGAGTACCTTACCTGGCCTTCCTAGTTCTGGATTGGCTGCCCCTGTGCCAGGCCACCCACTTTATAGAACCGATGTCAGACAGCCCCTACGCATTCCACTGGACTATTTCCTTCCCTGATTTTCCTGTCAATCTTGCCTTCTCCACTAATGGGACACTGATGCTGTCTTGTGATGTGTTCTTCCATGGTCATCTTTTCCTCCCGTGGTTAGAGTGGGGAGTATTCTCTGTGTCCCCCCATGAGAGTGAGGACAGTCTCATTTAGTGACACCATGGGCTGCAAAGCCAGACCTGTGCATCTGACTCCACTTCAGCACTGTCAGCACAGCACGGGCACCTCGGACCCAGACGGACTCCCGAGCCTGTCTTTCTGGAGAAGGAAGTAGTAAAACATTTTCCTTGGGGAAGTTGTGAGGATTAACTGTGCCTGGCCCTGAATTTGTGCCTTGCAGGTCGTCAGGAAGTGAGTTACCATAAGCAACGCTTTTTATCATCCATAGGTGGAGATGTTATCTACTCTATAGGACTGCATAGCGAATTATGCAAAATCACTTATGAAGGACTTGATTAATATTTGTTTACCTTTCCCCCACATGGATAGATGGTCTTTATTATACTTTTGTACCCCCACTTGGCAAGGCCTTGACAAATGTTGATTCAACAAAACATTAGCTCTTTATATATACATGTTTAGAACCTGTTGCTTTGTCAGTAGTGGTTTTTATGAAAAGGAATGCTTATAGGTAAGACTTATTTGGAAACCCTGATCTGAGGGAATTGGGCCAAACAGGAAAGTTAGCCCCTTAAAGGCAGTTGTCTGACCAGTATTTGGGGCACCACGAGTTCTTGCTAAATCATTGTGTGTTTTTAAAATAGTGGAGTTCTTAGGTTGAAATTCTGACTAGCAAGAAAAATAATTGAAGTGCTGTCAGCTCCTTGTCGCTGGTGCAACTGGACAGTTTGCAGAAGCAGGCCAGTCCCTCGAGCAGAGTGGCTGCAAAGGCTGTAACGTGGCGGCCAAAGCGTGAAGCTGCTGTGTAGTGGCAAGTTCACAGTGATTTTCCCACGGCCACTGTTTAGAGAGGGAGGTAGGGTGTGCTGAGCTCTGTCTGCTTCTGCAGAAGAGGCCTTCTCCAAGTCTGGGTAGCCTTAAGCCATTAGGACTGCTGAGTCTTTCTTCACAACAATTATGTGGGAGGCTTGCAGGGCACGTGCTCAACTAAGCTCCAGGGCTACAAAGATGCAGAGCCATGCCGCTCCTTGGAGGCAGGCCATTGTAGATAGACTAGAACCATTGTAGCCTTTCGTATTGAAGCAGGAATTGTCCAACCAGGCCATATGACAGGCACGGTCCACAGTTTTCACCAGGAAGTTTTTCTGACTATACATCTCCAGCCCTGTGACTTGAACCGGTCACTTATTTCCCCTAAGCCTTGGTTTCCTCCTCCTGGTGGTAGCAGAGAGACTAACAAGAGTGAGGGGCAGATGCAATAGCATATGTAAAAGGCTTAGTGTTGGGCCTGGCATTTAATAAATGTTAGCTCATATTTTACTATGACGTAGATGCTATGTGCCTTTTGCTGAGTATTAAAGATATTGAACTGTAGCGCGCATACTTGCATGAATCAGTCTGCTGAGTTATTTTAAGTTTGCATTTGAAAATAAAGAGTGGATTGCTATCCAAGTATAAAGAGTTGGAACCAGGCTCTAAAAGGATGTTTGCTGTTCTTTAGCAAAATACCATTCTTCTTAAGTTTCATTCAATCATTCCACAAAAATCTAAGCATCTGTTTTGTCCCATGCAGGCACTGTGCTTGTAGTGGGTGTGCAATAGCAAACGGAACACTTGCTTTCTGCTCACAGAGCTGACTGTTGGGCAGAGAATTTCGACAGTAAAGAAATATAAATGTGGTGAAGGAGGAAGCTTTTGGTACTACCTGCTATATGTTTTAATATTTAAATTGACTTGGGGAGGTCTTTCCATCTAAAAATAATGATTTTCTTTTTTTCTTGCAAATAACCCCTTTTTCTCTAGGCAACAGGAATCGTCTTTAAGTTTTGGGTGAGAGGTTCTGTTAAGGAAGAAAGATATTTTACAATCGAATGTTCAACTGGAGATAATGCCGAGGAAAGAGAAAGTATTTTGGGTTTGTGCCTTGGAAGTTGCTGAGGGGAAACAGTTGTGTGCAATTGGAAAGGTGTTGCTTTAAAGAAGCTTATATAAAGTGACCCCATAATTAAACTGTTTTGTATGCATCTTTATTTACTTTTGTGGTTTGTTTTTTGAGACAGAGTCTCACTCTGTTGCCCAGGCTGGAGTGCGGTGGCGTAATCTCTGCTCATTGCAACCTCCGCCACCCAGGGTCAGGTGATTCTTCTGCCTCAGCCTCCTGAATAGCTGGGACTACAGGGCCTCACAACCACACCTGGCTAATTTTCGTATTTTTAGTAGAGACGGGGTTTTGCCATGTTGACCAGGCTGGTCTTGATCTCCTGACCTCATGTGATCCAGCCTCCTCGGCCTCCAAAGTGCTGGGATTACAGGTGTGAGCCACCACAGCCAGGCTATATTTTTAAAAAATATATGTAAATACCCAAAGCTCACAGTTTCATTCTTCCATCTACTCCAGCACCATCCAATGGAAGTTTCCACCATGATGGACTGTTCTCTGGCTGCTCTGTCCAGTACAGGAGCCACTAGCCACATCTGGCTATGGAACACTTGAAATGTGGCTAGTGCTACTGAGGAATTGGAGTTTGAATTTTTTAAAGTTTTAATTTAAATTTGAATAGCCACCTGGCTAGTGGCTACTGGACATTACAGATTTAACGCAGGATTAACTGACAAAATTCTTTCCTCTTAAAAATGTGTTTATTTTGATAAGGATTACTAAAACCTGTACATTTCATTTTTCCTGTCATATGTAGGGCTCATAAAGGGGGTATGCACATTTTTAAAAACACAGTACAACCAATTAAACCACTTGTCTGATTGCACACATTTTCTGGAGCTGATGTTGTTGATTATTGGCAAATACTAAGTACTTATAATGTCCTAAGAACTGTAAGGCAAGCGAGTCATCTTCTGTAACTGAGCATCAGTGGATTCAAGTGTTAAGGAAAATGACTGAGAGTAAACAACCTAGAAAGTCTTAATGGTTCTGTCAATCAAGTGGCTATTGATTCATGGCTATTCAAAAGCTTTTGTGGCTATGAAAATTAGATTTAAAAAATTTTTAAATAAAATTTTAGCTGAGTTGGTTTTTTATTTCTTCTTTCGATTCATTTGTAGTTCCCCCCACCCCCTTCATTGTTTCCTCAGATTTAGAGAATAAAGCTTAGCTGGTCAGTTTCAATTTTTATTTAAATTCATTTTGTCTTCATTCCTTCTAATCTAGCACAGTTCTGTGATGTATTAGGATCACAGTGCTTCAGGGAAACATTGAAACATGAAAACATTTCCAGTTATATTTAATTTTCCTTCTTGAATAGAAAAATATTTTCAACTTAATCCTCCCTCTCCCCTCTTGAAATGAATTGCATGCTTTAGAAATAACATCAATCCACCCAAGTACACAAGGACAATCTCAGCCATTTAATGGAAATAGAAAGGCTCAGAGAACTCCGGGCTTGGGAGGCACAGACTCAGCCTTTCAGGATGCCAATCAGCGTGGAAAGGGTCTCGCCTGGGCTCTTCCTCTTGCACCATGCAGCACAGCAAACCAGCATAGCAGGCCATGGCCAGGGGGTGCTGGGAGAAATCTCTCTGTTTTAACAGCAGCATCATCCTTATCTGTACCCCACTTTTATTTTTAACAGCTTATAAGTGGCTGCCACAGCTAGTTGATGTTGAAACTTCCTCTTTCTAAACCATCTGATATCTGGGACCAGCTACGCTTCAAGGTGTCTGAACATGCCACAGGGTGGCTCACACTTACTAAGGGAGGAAGGCCAGTAAGTAAGCCTTCCTCGGTGGCAGAATTCTACCTTCAGACTACCCTTTGATTCTGTTGTGGTTGTTCCTTAGAGCTTTTTTCTGCTCATTAGGAAGCCCAGCCTCGGGGGGAAGGTTTAGCCTCTCTTCTAAGCAAGAAGTAAAATGTCATAATGAAAAAAAAAGTCCAACGTAGAAACACATCCACTTTGAGCTCCACGGGGCTATCGTTCCAGTTACAAAGCCCATGCATATTGAGATCGGTGTAAAAATTCAGCACGTCCACCTGCATAATAATGAGCAGTGTATTGAAAGCACATTTTATTTAGTTTTGCAGCAAGCCAGTGAGGTAGATTCTACCAACACTGTTTTACTGGGGAACAAATGGAAGCCTGGAAAAATAAATTGTCCACATCACACATTTTGTAGGTGGTAAACACGGGATTTAAACAAAGACATACTTGATTTTAAAATGTTTGCTTTTCATTTGCATTGCTGCAGCTATGATCTTTGCACTCAGACATTCTAGATTATTTGGTGTTGCATGTTTTTGCCCCAGGAAAGAGCCCATGAAAATGAAACTTTCCAGTTTGTAAGCTTTGCCCTCAAGAAGGGAAAGAAACTCTTGCAAAGTTTCTAAATGTCTTAGCCTATATAAGAAGGTATATGTGTTAGAATTAATTTCCTTAAAAAAAGAAAGAAATTCAAGAACTGTGGTTCTTTTGGTCTTCTGTATTATATATTTTTGTGCAGGCAAAGCAGTGTACCTTGGTTCTTGGGTTTCATGACCACATGGGTAGTTTCTTGAAGTTTTTTTTTTTTTTTTTTTTTTGGCGAGTGAGTCTTGCTCTTTCACCCAGGCTGGAGTGCAGTGGTGTAATCTTGGCTCACTGCAACTTCTACTTCCAGGATCAAGTGATTCTCCTGCCTAAGCCTCCCAGGTAGCTCGAATTACAGGTGTGTGCCACCACACCCAGCTGATTTTTGTATTTTTAGTAGAGATGGGGTTTTACCATGTTGGCCAGGCTGGAGTTTCTTGAAGTCCTGACGAATCCTTGACTCTGCACTATATGATTAAAGACTTTAGAAATGGCACACCGTTTCTGAACACTTAGGCCAAGTTCAGTTGCTCATATCCAAAAATAAGACATGATTTTCAGACTCAGGGCGTAGCACTGAGTACAAAAGTCCAAACCCTTGTAACAAACCATCCTAGTAGAAATCTGGATCTTGAGTATCTCAGATTCTTAGTAGATTTTGAACTCCGTGAGCCAGGCCTCTCACAGCAAGCCTCTCCAATATGCTCAATAAATATTTGTCAAATCGAGCAATGACCAGATGACAAAATACATTAAAGCCTTAGTGAGAACTGAGATGACTGCACCAGTTTTTGTGCACTATCAGGCTGGTAATCTTTCCAACATATATTCTGTACTTCTCTGCTTCTTACTCCAGTGAATATAATTTAATCATTTCTGGCCAACTTGAGGACATCAAGAGAGCATAAATTGTTGTATTATGCATAATACAGTGATACCCTCAGGGCCAACAGAGAGGCAGTTTGCCCTCTACGGAAGGTTTCTTGTGCTTATTGTGTTCTTATGGTTTGGTTTTATCATTTTTATGTCTCCATTCTGTTTAATAGACTTATTTCAGTAAGAAGAGAAAGCTGTCTCCATCAGCGCCTCTGTAGGTGATTATTTGCTGCTTCCTTTTTGCTGTGAGTGCTTTGAAAACAGATTTCTAAGCTTGTTAGAATTATGTGTTAAGAGTAAATAGGAAGTAAGTGAAACCAAGTTTCTTCCTAGTGCCCGACTACCCCAGAAATGTATATTTGCTGAATAGTTGAGTTCTGGAAAGGTGAGGTATCAATGTGTGAGAAGTTTATTCCTTTGCATGATTTTTTTTTTCTTTTACTTCCCTCCCTTCCTTACCCATGTCTCTGCTTTTCTCTGTACATCTCTCTGTCTCAGTCTGTCTCTCTGATGATAGTTGCTGGAATAATTTAAATGAATGTAACTCATTTACCCAAATGGAAGCCCAACTTAGTAGTGAATAAAAACAAATCTTCCAAATGAATGCACTTTCCACTTGATGTACTATAAACAAGCCCTTGGCACACCTAGTTCAATGACATATTATTTTAGAAGGGCTTCCTTATACCTTGCTTTCAAATAAACATAGATGTAAGGACATTCTGAAGCAGTTTGTTATGGGTCTTCTCCCCTCCTGCTGTTAGCTCCACTCTCCTAGTCTTTCTCTTTAGCCATACTGACCCTGGTAGGGAGGACCCTTATCACACCCTCAGCATGCAGCGCTTGTGCTCCTTAGTGCTCATATCCCCACCCTCCATGGTCTCTCTCGCTGTTCTCAGGTTAGGCCCTGCTTCTAGGGCACATCAGCTTTCCATCCTTCACTATATACTTCTTAGTTGTTGCAGCCTTTGCAAGCAAAACTTGTTTTGATTCGGAAGACAGCATGGTCTGATAGAGCTGTAGATCGTGGGTTGAGGACAATCTGAGTTCGTACCCTATCTTCATCACCTCTGAGCCTCTGATACTAGACAAGTCAGCAAGTCTTTGCACCTGAGTCTCCTTTCTGTAAAAAGGAGCTTATGGGGATGTAATCAGAGAAGCCTAGCACCGCTCCTGGTACTAGGCACTGAATCCACTGCATACTCACTCCTTTCCTTTCAGTAATAATGTCTAGAAAAGGGCAAATGTACCTAAAATTCGTCGACAGAATTCTCATCTTCTATTGCAGATCCCATCATGCTTGGAACACCAAAATGAAAATGGTAGCTTTTCACATTCACTTGTGGCCTCAAGTTTTCGTTATTCCCCAATGAGGATCCTTTCATTTGGGGCTGGTCTCTGGAAAAAAGTAGATCAAGCTTTTCAGATGAGATTTCAGTGAAACCCTGACAAACTCTTTTTATTGCCTTCACTACCACATAGTGGTGGATCAGGAAACTGTAGGGCTTGTGATGCTGGAAAATTGTGGCTAATGCAGTAAAGATTTTTGCTGTTGAAAAGAATTTGGTCTGTTTTATGCATAACATGCAGAGAGCAGAAGCATATATTATCTGTAGCAGATGATAGAATAGGGTATATGGGTAAGTTAGAAAAACACAGTTCTCACTACATTTAAAAAAAAAGGACAAGGAGTTGTCACAAGGATCCAGGAGAGTCACACATAATTTTCTGTTGTGCATTTTGTTGACTATTCGTCTTTGCATCCTTCAGCCACCTTACTTCCCACTGTCACCCCACTGGAAGACAAATCGAAGGTAAAGTAAATGCTAGGCAATATGTCAGAATGGAAGGGGCCCTCAACCCAGATGCCCAGGTCTCTGCCAGCCTGAATAAACTCCAGCAACAGTATTTCTCAATCATCTGTAAAAAGTAGAGGTTTGCCATATCTCTAAACTAGGGATTCACCTTAATTATTAAACTGTCACTGATAGTTAATCTTGAGTTGCATGACTTTTAGCAACTCTGGTTCAAGTGGAAGGAATGCAAAGTTAAATGTATCACTGGAGGTGAGATTTTTAAAGTTTGTCAATCATTTATTGATTTGCATGTATCCTTATAGTTCAAAGGTCTTTTCCTCAATTTAGTTGATGATCATGTTGTAAGTTGTTTTCTTTTCCTTTATCAACTTTTAAAAACGTTTATGCTTTAGCTTTTAAATTTGAAATAATTTCAGACTTGCATAAAAGGTTACACAGTTCTGGAACACTCTCCACCCAGCTTCCACAGATGTTAACATCTTACATAACCTTGATACAGTCATCAAAACCATGGGGTTAACACTGACACAGTGCTGTTAATCTCCAGACTGAATTCAAATTTCACCATTTTCCCACTTATATCTTTTTTTTTTTTTTTTTTTGGTTCCAGATCCGAGAGATAATTCCACCTGGCATTTATTGTGTTCAGTTTTTCTAATTTTGGGACATTTTCCTGAGTTTTCTTTAGTCATTCACCACCTTCGTACTTCTGGAGAATATGAGGCTGGTTATTTTGTAGAATGTATCTTTGTTTGAGTTTGTGGACGTTTCTTGTTTAAAATTGGGGGTTACATTTTTAGCCTGGAGATCACAGAGGTGCTGTTGTTTGCATCTTCGTGCATCCTGTCAGGAGATACATGATGTTTACTTTCTGGTGCTGTTAGCTTTGGTCCGTTAGTTAAGGTGGTCTCTGTGGGTTCCTCCAGTATCATTACTATTTTTCCCTTTGTAATTAGGAAGAATCTTTTGGAGGTAGATACTTGAGACTATCTAAACATTCTGTTCCTCATTATTCTTTCACCCACTAATTTTAACATCCATTACTGTGATGTTTGGCAAATGGTGATTTTCTATTTCTGTTTTCTACCCTTAGCAATTGGAATTCTACTCTCAGGATTTGTTATGTATTTTTTAACAGCGAGGGACATAAACTTTTTAACTAGCAGTGGCAAGTCCACTTTTATTTGGGAGACAATTACTAGTTACATAAAGAAGAAAATATGCAGAAGCTTAAGAAATTCCAAATGTGAATGTTATTTGAAGTGTTCTTGCTATTTTTTTTCCTACAAAGGAGGTGAACAAGATGACAGGAGATCTTAATTCCCAAAATTGTCTCATGTGTTTTGGTCCTGGCTGCAAATCTCACTGGCTTTTGAGTACTCAAGAGAATGCTATTGGGGAACTGACTCTGAAGCACAGCCCAAATGATTTAGATGGGTTGGAAAGCTTTACACCAACACCATGCATTTAATTTATCTTATGATATTTTATTTCTGAGGTTTTAAAGCTCTAATTAAAAGAAGTATTTAATGTGTTGCTTTCCTCTTTTAGAATAAACATGGCTAGGTGTGGTGTGGCGGCTCATGCCTGTTATCTCAGCACTTTGGGAGGTCAAGGCAAGAGGACTGCTTGAGCCAAGGGTTGAGACCAGCTTGGGCAACATAGGGAAACAAATCTCTATCCAAAAAAAAAAAAAAAAAAAATTAGCCTGGCATGGTACCACGCATCTGTGGTCCCACTTACTTGGGAGGCTGAGGTGGGAGAATCACTTGATCTTGGGAGGTCAAGGCTGCACTGAGGTGGGATCGTGTCTCTGCACTCCAGCCTGGGGAACAGAGCAAGACCCTGTCTGAAATAAATAAGCAAACATTACCAACACGGCAAACAAGTTGGAGGCGGCTCCCTATTTAATTAAATTTCAGCAGTCCCAAATCTAACTGGTATGAAGAAATCATTTTTCAGAATTCTCTATCACTGAAATACTAAAATCACTTTGTTGTTTGAGACATCTTGCTCTGTCACTCAGGCTGGAGTGTAGTGTTGCTCTCATAGCTCACTGTAGCCTAGACCTCCCAGGCTTAGATTATGCTCCCACCTCAGCCTCCTGAGCAACTGGGACTACAGGCATGTGCCACCATGCCCAGCTAATTTTTTTATTTTTCGTAGAGGTGGGGTATCACTATGTTATCCAGGTTCCTCTTGAACTCCTGGCCTCAAGCTATCTTCTCCAGTCAGCCTCCCAAAGTGCTGTGATTACAGGCAGGAGCCACAGCATTCAGCCTAAAAATAACCCTTTATCCAAAAGAAAGTTTTAAAAAATTGTCTGTTCTTTGATTTTAATCTATCTATGTGGTCTTTTCTATTGTTTTTAAATTAAAAAGATATACACTCCTCAAGTGTAACATTTTATCAAATCTCATACCTCTATTTGATGAAACTGTGAATGGCTAAAATTTTTAAATATCCTTCAATCCATCCCAGTTTGTAATTTTATTAGGGCCCTCAGACAAGAGCATGCAAGCTATACTGTTTCCTGTGGCCCTCGTTTTTCCTCACTGATATTTGTAACTTACCCCAAATTAAATTTTAGGAGTCTGAAATGTAGCTGTTATATTTGGGAGATGTGGAGAAAAGAATCTTAGGCGTCTCAAAACCCCTGAGTACTCAGTAAGATAGGCTATCAGATCACACATGCTTGCTGGACCAAAGAGGACTCCTAACAGTCGGAGAAATGATTCTGAGTTAGTCTGTATACTAAGTATATACTATATATAGCTTTTGAAGGTGAGACTGGCACAGAATTCACAATATTGTGTACTAAGAGCTATTTTGTGTTTGCAATTTGCAGATCAGTGTTTTAAAGTTGGCTGCAGAATAGAGGAAGATAGGTAAAATCTATTTGAGTATTACTTCTAGCCCCCAAAGGATATGTTGGACTGATTCCCAGCATGTCCTGTAAAGTGATTGCCGGTACAGGCGTGGATCTGTGTTTGGAAACGCCGCCTGGAGCCCTGGCTGGGCGCCTGCAGCAGCGAAGTGGGGGAGCTGGTTGGAGGCGGGGCCGGGGGTCGGGGGGTGGGGTGCTTGGTGGTCACGTGACTGTGCTGCGCCCCGCCCACCTCTCCTCACGTGGTCCCAGGCCCGGGCTTCCGGGTGTGCTAAAGTGGATGGAAAAGGGAGTGGGGCCTGGGCGTGGCTTTGTGGTTTGGGAAGACTTGAACTCCTTGGGTTTTTCTTTCCTTTAAATTCTTTAATTTTGATATCTGGAAATGCATAAAGGGTTTTTCGTTTCTCCTCGACCACATGGTCCAAACCTCAGTTTCCCTGGCAGAACGCGGTTCCGGTCCCTGGATTCCCGTGGTCCACGATCCATTTTACGTTGTTAAGAAAAATCATTTTGAACTGTCTCAGTACACACCCTAGTGTATCCTTAAACACAATTGAGAGTGTTGATGGAAAATCAGCGGTCTGACAACCGTAGGAAAAGGGCGCTCCCGCTTCCAGCTCTGGGGTCGCCACTTGCCCCACAGGCAGGAGGAGGCTCGCAGAGTTGATAAAACTTGCCCGTCACCCAGATGAGTTGGTAATGCACATATGCAGGCAATTTAAAAATGAAAGTAAAAGATGCAAATATGTTTGCAAAGAAAAATTAACATGGGATACGGCATTTCTCAGTAGAATTCGTCTTAATTGTTCCCCGGGACCACCCTGTGACTCAGCCTAAATCTTCAGTGGAACAGCCCAGGACGTTCCTGCTGTCCACGGGAAGACGCCCCTGCCTCTGTCCCCGGCCGCCACCACACAGACGCGCGTACTCTCTCGACTTCCGTGTACCCAGTAAATGCAGATCCTGATTTAAATCTGCAACACGCTGCTTTCTTCCCATTTCGCGTGGGAAGCTTCAGGTTCTCTTCAGTTTATTTTCTCATCACCTTCATTAAAATGCAGTGAAGCAAGCAGTATATTAACGCGGATCCTCGCAAATAGAGGGAATTTATTGAAAACAAGAATGGCTTGAAAGATTCAACTTCATCTTAAAAATCAGAAACAGACTCTTGTTATTAATAACTTTAGAAACGAAGATCTAACTTCTGATAAATTATTTCAGAGGAGTGGTTCAAAAGTAATAGATAGTTCTGCGTGGTCATCAATTACAGTGATTTCCTTGCATCAGCTCCAGAAAATCAGAATATTCATGAGCTTTCCAGTCTGACTCAGACCTTCAGGAGCCATGAAATTTTCCTGTTGGGATGAGAGGAAGCGCTGGCGGTCGTTTCGGCAGTTTAATTAAACCAGAAATAGATAAGCGCTGGCGAGGGGTTATGTCCACTTGTTTGCTCCCATCGTGTTGTTTTTAACGTGTAAAAGTTAAAGTTTTAAAAATCATTGTAAATGTGTGATCCTTTTTTAGAATTAACTGGGTACGGGTACATGGGGGAAGTGTTTTTGTTTCTGTGAATTTATTTAAACAAATGACTGAGGTTTTTGTTTTCCACTCTGTCTGGCCAAGCACCATTGCTACACTTTTTTAATTCATGACATCCTGAGCAGTGAGGCTGTTCTTCAGCCTGCCTCTCCTTTTGTGATGGGAAGACAAGGAGGCAGACACCAATGGCGCCTCTCACAATGGACGTTTGTTTGTTTATTTTTTTTTTAATTTAATGGAGGGATTGTAGATGGTGTAAAACTTCTTTGTGCCAGGAGAGAAAGGGAAAGAGAGAGAAAGACAGAGAGAAATAACAAAGCCATTCTAAACAACTTTAGGAATAGATGATCCACGGGCGTCAACTTTGCACAGCAACAAAAGCCACTTTCTGGACCTGGTTCTGTGAGGTTTTAATACAAATTGGGTTTGTTTAATTAAAATATTTTTTTAGATGGAGTTTTATACCCTTGTTGCCCAAGTGGGAGTATAATGGCTCGATCTCTATTCACTGCAACCTCCGCCTCTGGGGTTCATGCTATTTTCCTGCCTCAGCCTCCCAAGTAGCTGGGATTACAGGCACCCGCCACCACGCCTGGCTAATTTTTTTGTATTTTTAGTAGAAACAGGGTTTCACCATGATAGCCAGGCTAGTCTCCTGACCTCAGGTGATCCAGCCACCTTGGCTTCCCAGAGTGCTGTGATTACAGGTGTGAGCCACCTCACCCGGACCAATTAAAATATTTCTTAAAGGCAGAAAGCACTGAGCTAAATTTTAAGAATTTTAAGTTACCTATTACTATGAGCAGTGGTTTATAATTTTCTATTGAAATATATAAATCCGAGAAGCCCCAACCCTACCACCTCCCAGTCCTGAATCCCCAAGGCTCCTTTGTCTATTTTTGAAGTTGCTACTTGCAAACTCCTGTCTTGCACATGCCTTGACACTGTGCAGGCCTCTTGGCTGGAAGTGTTCTTGTCCTCCTGATAGGTATCTTTTATGACACGAATCCTTGCCTTGAATTATCTGTGCCTACATCTCATCTCATCTGTATCTGACTGTGCGCCTTGCGTATATCTCTTAGCCCTCACAGTGCCTGGCATGCCTTACAGGTAGACTGGGTATTTGATGAGCAAATATTTAAGTAATAAGAACTTACAGACAGAAAAGCTTTTTGACTTTATAATTATTTTTAAAGCCATAGTGATTAAACACTATGTTTAATGTAGTACTGATTCTGTGCTTCATCAACTTGTGTGACTTGTGGCATTTTTAAAGTAGGAATGATTAAGAAATATTTTGAAGTTAGGTTAAGCATAGCAGTAACAATTCCACTTTTTAAAATAGCCAAATCCAGGTCTGGTGCAGTGACTCACGTCTATAATGTCAGCACTTTGGGAGGCCAAGGTGGGCAGATCGCTTGAGGTCGGGAGTTCAAGAGTAGCCTGACCAACATGGTGAAACCCCATCTCTACTAAAAACACAAAAATTACCCGGTTGTGGTGGCGCATACTTGTAATCCTAGCTACTTGGAGAACTGTTTGAACTCAGGAGATGGGGGTTGCAGTGAGTCCAGATTGCACCACTGCGCTCCACTCTGGACAAAAGAGTGAGTGAAACTGTCTCAAAAAAATTTTCTGAAGGCGGGGCATGACAGTGCACACCCAGCTACTTGACAGGCCGAGATGGAGGTTAAAGCTTCCATGAGCCATTCCTGCACTCGAGCCTGGGCAGCAGAATAAGACAGACCCTGTCTCCAAAAAAAAAAAAAAAAGAAGTCAAATTAATTTTTTTGTTCTTTAGAATGGCCCAGAAATGGCCCTGACACATCTTTAAGGCATGGAAATGAGCCTCATGCAATCTCCTGGCAAATCATTCCATGAATTCTCTCTTCTTAGCAAGATAAAGCCTCTTAGACACTCAGTCCAGGAAAACAATGCTGATTCCTTCCTACCAGTTACAAGTATTACGCTAAAAAACTCTATGATGTGTACCAGTACACTGTAGCCTGTTGGTTGGAAGCATTGACCCTGGAGTCAGGTTGCCCAGATTGGAATTCCAGTGCTGTCTTCTGCAAGCTGTGTGACTCTAGGCAAGCCACACACACATTCTCTCTCTGTGCCTCAGGCCCTGGTTCTGAAGATTGGAAAACAGTAGGCCCTCCCTCTTTGGCTTGTTGCACAGATTAAATCTGACCGTGTACACCAAGCACTTAGCACATGTAGCAGTGAGCGCCCCATCGATGTTAGATGCCTTCCTGCTGCTACTAAACATTCATTGTTCCCTTCCCTGCTCGTACCTTCAGCTTTTACTCACATCACACTCTTGAGAGAGAATTATTTTCATTAAAAAGATTTTCGTCTGCTCAGAAGCAAGTGTTACCTTTAAGAAAGTTGGGCTTATTGATAGGTTAAATTATTTCTTTGGGTTATTCTTGGGGAAAACCTGCAAAGAAATGCAGCCAGAGGACTCTGGTTCATTTGACTCCTCATCTCGTAAACATGGTTTCTCTGATTTTTATCCTTTTTTTTAATTTTTATTTTTCAAGGAAGGGACAAGGAGATAATTTTCATATTCTTCTTGCCGTCATCTATTTAATAACAATTGACTCTTGAAACATAGGAAAGTACTTATCCACCAGGAAACCCCCTTCTATTATTGGACTTCCCATTTGTCTGTTGCCTAATTCCAAAGAGATTTTATGGCAGCTTTCAATTAAATAACCCACATGCCACATGGTGACACAGAACCTGTATGGTCAAATTGGCAAGATGACCACACCACAAGAAGGAAGATTATTCTTCCTGGAATTTGGCTCCCTCGAGATTCTCATAAGCCAAGGCAAAAGAAGAGACACCTTAAAGTCTGTATATGCACACTCGGCTCCCCCATTTTACGTATAATGCAAGGGCTTTGCTTTTGGAACGTTTGCATGAGTAGTCATCCAGTGCCAAATTAACACCTGTCTCTATCTGTGTGAGACTCTCTGGGAAGAGCTACGAGGCAAATAAAAATAAGGAATAGTGTCCCTCCAGGAGCTTACAGTGTGTGCATCACAAGTAAATATGAGCATGACTCTGGGAACACAGTGAAAAAAAGGATTCCTGCCCTAGTGCACTGTACACTCGTGGAAGAGAGGTAGTAAGCCTAAAAATAAGTCTTTAAAAAACTGTGGTAAAATGCACATAACATAAAATTTACCATCTAAGCATTTTATGTGTACAGTTCGGTGGCAGTAAGAACTTTCACATTATTTTGCAGCCATTGCCACCATTTATCTTCAGAACTCTTTTTATCTCACACTACTGAAGCTGTACCTATTAAGCAGTAACTCTTCATTCTCCCTTCCATCTAGCCCCTGGCCGAAAACAAAAGCAAATAAGTCTTTGATTGTAAACATGATCTTTGAAGTGCTTTGAAGGGAATGAGAAGGATGCTACCGTAAAATGACAGGGCTGCAGGAATGGCACCTACCTGCAGAGGGCGGTCGGGAGAGACCTCTTGGGATTGATGACATCCAGCAGGCAGGTCATTAAGGCCTCTCTAGGCCGGTCGAGAGTGTGAGGAGGCATAAGCCAGGCAGATGGTGCAGCAGGTGTGAAGGCCCAGAGTCGGGAAATGGTCTGCTTCCTTCAAGGAAAAGAAACCAGCCAGTGTGGTTGAAGCAGGGGTTAGGAGAGCAAAAGATGTGCATGTATATGTGTGTTTGGGTACCCCATTATGATTTAGTAAGATCATCGCCACTGTGCACTGAACCTGGAGTACAGGCAGACACAGCTGCATCCCAGAAGCTCAAGAGTGCCCACACCAGGAAATTACAGAAATCTTTGCTGAATGGATGAACAGATGTATCTTCCTTGATTCAGGGTCGGAGGGGAAATCTGAGAAAAGCAGGTGGGCAGTGTACTCCCGACTTACTCCCTTCCATTGCAATGGCCTTGAGTGATGATGGGGCAGGGGTGAAGGAATGTTCCCATGGCAGTGGCACCAGGATGGTTTTTTTGTGAAGCAAGGGCAGTGGGTCGATAGTGGAGGTGCAGGAGTGTGAGAACTGGGCAGTCTGATGGCTGCACCAGCCAGCTAGCTGTCCTGGCCACCTCCATGCCTAGTAGCCGGCCCAGAGTGCCTGCGCACAAAGATAGTGCTCTTTTCAAACAACCTGTTTATGTTCTTGCTTGCACCTCGTCTGTCCAGCCTACTGATCCAGGAAGAGATTCCTTTGACCTGGGAAGTGATAATGGCACCTGTTTAGACCCAGCTCTCAAGCAAGCCTCCAAGTGGTTCCAATGAACCCCTAACTTTGAGTAACCTCTGGTTGAGCCAGAGAGCAGGAACTATTTTCTGCAGAACCTTGTTGAATAGTTATTTAGCATTGTCCATTTATTTGAGCATTTCAGGATGCCTATCCCAAAATCTGGTATCACCATGTTATTTATTCCTCACCCACCTCCATCTCAGCCCAGTAATTAATAACAAGGGACTTGCTTCTTCACCTTTTTCTTTACTGGTTGTAGGAAGTCTTTTCCTTACCACAGAGGAAGGAGCATCTGGATCGCTTTGCTACGTCCAGAGAGTTTTCATCTAATCTGTGTGTATTAGTCCATTTTCACACTGCTGATAAAGACAGACCCGAGACGGGGCAATTTACAAAAGAAAGAGAGTTATTGGACTCACAGTGCTGTGTGTCTGGAGAGGCCTCACAATCATGGCGGAAAGTGAAAGGTGCATCTCACGTGGCAGCGGCCAAGAGATGAAGAGCTTGTGCAGGGAAACGTCCATTTTTAAAACCATCAGATCTTGTGAGACTTATTCACTGTCCTGTGAACAGCAAGGGAAAAACCTGCCCCCATGATTCGTTACCTCCCACTGGTCCCTCCCACAACAGGTGGAAATTAGGGGAGCTACAAGGTGAGATTTGGGTGGGTACACAGAGCCAAACCATATCACTGTATAAAAGTTGAATAAAATTATTTAGGAGGACATTGTATTGGGGGTTTTTTGTTTGTTTGGCTTTTGAAGAGCTAAGTCAAGTCGTTTGACACATAGGAAACTTTTTTCCCTGTCTAAAAGGAACTCCTTCCTAGTGGAAACTGAAAGGCTTTTTTGGCAGCCTCAGCTCCCACCCAACCCCTGCAGTGGATACTTGCATCCTGAAGATCCTTCAAAATAGGATCTGAACTATACTGGGTCTTCAAATGATGTCTTGTGTAAGCCCATGTCCAACCTGCGCTAAATGAAGATTATTTTTGAGCAAATGGATTTAAGAGCAGTGCTGAAAAACTAGAATTTGTAATGTTTTTATTTGAGCAGAGGTGAAATTTAAAATATTTTAGAATCCTGTCTTATGATTATTTTTCTTTCTTTGCCATGTAGCCCTCCCCTAGAAGTTAAATCTGTGGATCCTGAGTATATGAACTGATCAGAGACATGGCTTAGGATCTCTCTCCTTTACCTGCTTCCCAACACATTATAATCCACTGGGCACCACCAAGGGTGACAGACCAGCCGGTCACAGTGCGAAACTGGACATCTCTACCCCATGTGCACTTTAGTGGAGCAGGCAGAATTAACAGAGCCATGACTAGAAGTTCAGTCTAGCGGCCGGGCGTGGTGGCTCAAGCATATAATCCCAGCACTTTGGGAGGCCGAGGCGGGTGGATCACGAGGTCAAGAGATCGACACCATCCTGGTCAACATGGTGAAACCCCTTCTCTACTAAATATACAAAAAATTAGCTGGGCGTGGTGGCGCGTGCCTGTAATCCCAGCTACTCAGGAGGCTGAGGCAGGAGAATTGCCTGAACCCAGGAGGCAGAGGTTGCGGTGAGCCGAGATCGTGCCATTGCACTCCAGCCTGGGTAACAAGAGCGAAACTCCGTCTCAAAAAAAAAAAAAGAAGTTCAGTCTGGGGATCAAGTAATAATGGTAGCTAATGTTTAAAGAGTACCTAAGATCATCCAGGAGACATACTCAATATATCCATGGTTTGCCACATTTCATCTTATACGGGTAGCACAGGTGATATTTGTCTTTTGTGTATACTGAGGAAAACAAGTCCCTCTGATACACAGGAGCCAATAAATGATGATGCTGTGATATAAACTTACTTCATTCTAACCTGAGAGTCCATGTTCTTGCATGGCACAGCGTGCCCTTCCATGCTCTGCCTCCTAAAACAGAGGATGAACTTAAGCATCTTAAAATTTTAAACATTGACCCTCCTTAAAACCAATTAAAAAAAAAAAAAAAAAAAACAGAGACAGACAGACATGACTTGGGCCCTTAAAAATGTAGCCAGGCTGGCATATAAATGTGTGTAGACTGTTCCTAAATTGTTGTTTTAAATTTTGCCAGCATAGCTTCTAGACTGGTAGTTTTGTTTGATTTTTAACATATTTTTTACACTGTTTATGTGCAGAGGAATGAAACCTCGCATCATCATGTCCTCCTCCCTGAAGGCAAGCGGAGGTGTCAAGGGGCCACTTCAAGGGATGTGCACCCTGAAGGTAAAGCTGCCCCAGTAGGAGGGGTTGAGTAGATGACAGTGTTAGCAGCTGGTAAATTTTTTTTACATGGCATATCTCACAAGACTTACTGATGTGTGTTATATGTAACCTGAGACACATCAACATTTTCTGCTTTTTCCTATTCTTTCTGTTTCTGTACTTTCACTGCTACTTCTTTCAAAAAAAATCTCCAATCAGTTTTAGGACCAGGTTAAAGATTTCTCTTTAGGTAAATAGATTTCTATTCCTGATGGCCATCCTAGTCCAGTGTAAAGATATAGACGAGAAACCCCACGTAAAGGAAGCAAGATTGCTGGCTGCTTTCTCTTGGTAGCTTGAGTTGTATACTAATTTGTAGATGATTTCTCTTCATCAAAAAAAGCTAAACATTCTACAGAGGGCAGTCTTGTGTCTGCTGTGCCTCTGCTCCTGTGTGCACCGTAAAACTTGAAACTGAGCCAGAATTTGAAAATACTGGATTGGGATGTTATTTCTTTAAGCCCCTGGCTAATTTAATATGAAGTGTTTACACTTCATTTTTCTGGCAGTGGATTTTCTGTGTAGGTGGTAGAAGATTTCCTGTAAGTTTTGCAAGTTCCAGGGCAAGGAGACTTGCAAGACGTACCCTCTGTGGTCACAGCAACAGAAAGGGTGATTTCTTAACCTGCTGCTGTTACTGAGTGTGTAGGTGGATGCCGGATGTTACAGGAGGTATCCTTTCAACCCTCAAAACTGTTGCAAGTTGACAGGTAGGTTAATGAAAACAAATACGTGGCATTTTTAGGAATTCCAAATATTGAGTCTTGGAAGTAGATAATCTTTTCCCTAAATGTATGCTCCGGTCAAAACGGCTGCCTACCATACCTCGTGGGTGAAACAGATATTTCAAGCATGATTGAGCTTTTTGAGAGCCCTGCAGCGCTTCCTCTACTGGGGGTTTATAAATTTCAAAGGATGGGGGTTGAGGGAGGGAGGAGTTAGGGGCATGTGCTATGGACAGGGTGGGCAGGAGGATGGAAGTAACAGGTTCAAAATCTATCATTGGTGGCCCTGCAGAGCTCTTGCGTGGGGTGAGAATGTTAATTTAGGAAGAGCAAGTCTTCCTATCTGTGAAGCAGAAGAAAAGAGTGGACTTAAGGAGAAGTTTGGGTGCTGTTTATTTAGATAGGAGTAAGGAGAGTGCAGTGGGGGGAAAAGCATTTCACAGGCTTTACTTAACCTAGCAGAAGTCTGTTTGTGGGGTGGGAAATAGTGCAATTGGAGAGAAAAATGCTTTTTTTTTTTTTTTTTTTTTTTAATAAGACGGAGTCTCATTCTGTCACCCTGGCTGGAGTGCAGTGGAGTCTCACTCTGTTGCCTAGGCTGGAATATAGTGGTATGATCTTGGCTCACTGCATCCTTCGCCTCCCAGGTTCAGGGAATTCTCCTGCCTCAGCCTCCTAAGTAGCTGGTATTACAGGCGCGCGCCACCACCCCCAACTAATATTTGTATTTTTAGTGGAGACAGGGTTTCACCGTACTGGTCAGACTGATCTGGAACTCCTGACCTCGTGATCTGCCTGCCTTGGCCTCCCAAAGTACTGGAATTACAGGCGTGAGCCACCGCACCTGGCCAAAAAATGCTTTCAATAGGCAGTTTCAGAATTGGAAATTGGAGGAGGGCGGTCCATTTCAACATTTCCAACAGTATTAAAGAAAATTTGTGGGTTGTTTATCAAAAAGGGTCATGTGCTTTAAAGATTGAGAGAGCTCTTCTTTTCGGGGAAGTAGGGGGCCTGGGGACGACGGAAGCCCTGGGCTCAGAGGCTGGGAACCTGGGTGTCTAACCCAGCTCTTGTGAGTGGTGTGGCTTTCATCGCTTTGGTTCTCTGGTCTTCACTTTATCTGCCAAATGGAGACATTTGACTGGATGTCATGTTCTTGGGTAACTTTCAGCTACAGAATTCGATGACTCCTTCCATTGGGCATTCACCTAATTTCAAAAATGCTCCCTGGCTGGGCCCTGCAGTGAAGGTGAAGCAGAACAGAGTGACATAGCCCAGTCTGGGAGTAGGGGGTGGGCCCTTCTTTTCCCCTCCCTTCTCAGGCCTTAGGTGAGAGCTCCTCTGGGTGAATGGGGAAACTGAGAAACCGTTCCCTTTTTCAGAGTGTTCCATTTAACAAGCATTGCAAAGCCTGGCTCCTGCTGCAGTGAACAAATGCTGACTTCAGCCTTTACCCTGGGTTTCAGGTCACAATGATTGTTTGCAAAACATGTTCTTTTTTTGTCACTTGCCAGTACTTGTTCTCTCTGTGAGTAAAACACAAACACATCCTCAGGGATGCTGCAGGAGGGCTTGCAGCTCTGGGGCTTCTGCACTCTGGCCTCCCCAGGCCCTCGGCTCCAGGGTGAGGATGCTCTGGGATCCCGGGAGACAGCAGTTGTTTTGATTCTTGGAATCTTAAGGAAGTTCCGACAAAGCTTATTTCTTTGAAGAAGATTAAAAAAAAAAAAAAAAAAAAAAAACCTCATTAACGTTTTCAGATCCTTGTTTTCAGATTGTTCAAGTCCAGAATGTTGGATAAGATTTTTGAATAAGAGATTTATGCTTGAGATTCTTTTTGGTTTCTTTCTTTTGTTTCTAAGTGACTGGAGAGTCACTTTGGGTTTTTACAGTGTTCAGGGAAAGGGTTAACAAGTTAATTTGGGAAGCACAGTCATGTGTTATACAAGTTGCTGTCTACTGATCCCTTTATTTAGCAAGTAAACTGTACACATTCCCGTGGTCTGCAAAGCATGTGGATGCATGGGCATCCACTGGAGCTTGCATGCAATTTGACTCCTTTATGTGTATGAACTTTTTTTTGCAAATGGCTTCAGTGTTCAGACCAAGGATGGATTGAAAGATCACCTATGTTCTGCACTGTAGAGCTACTTTGCTTGTTTTGATTTTAAAAAGTTATTCTAGGTGTAAATTCCTGCATCTTTCAAAGAAAATTCCTTCAATCCCTGAAAATCAGCTAATGTTTGGGAGGCAATTAAAAGATGAGAATGTGGGGTGGCGTGAAGGCTTCCCCAACAAAAAGAGATGAGAAGCCCACCGTATTTTGCAGCACTGGGCTGGAACTCTGTAAGCGTGATCTCCTTCAGTTCTGCCCGGAGTGGTCAGATAGTTTGCCGTGGCATAGGATGATGACCGGCCTTATACCCATGGTGTCTGAAGGAGAAGAGCCCTTGAATTTTCCAACCTACTTTTTAGTCATAGTAGGCTTTGTCATAATCAGCTTCATGTTTCAGCTTTCCTAGAACCGTAAGTGATGTTGGGTGGGCTGGCAGCAAAATAATTCACTTTATAGTTTGAATGATAGTCTGGAATGAACTGAATACTTAAAACCAGGAAATAATAGTAGATATTTAATTTAATAGTTCAGGAATCAAATAAGAATTTGCTCTCAGATGTTTCCTAATTAATTGGAAAAAGAGAAGGTTTCTGGAAGGCCATCTCCGTTAGGCATTTACAGTTGAAATTCATTCTTTCAACTAGCATTTTACTCATGGGATGCCTGTGTTCTTCATTTGAACCCAGTTTTACCTATCTACCCCCCAAAAAAACAAAAACTATTAAGAGTTTAAAAAAAGAGAGTCTTGAACTTTGAAATTTTTCATCCATGTTTTATAAAGTACGGGGTCAGAATTTTTCCCTAGTTGAAATTGAGGAAATGAGAGTTGCCATCATTATTGGATTTGTACTGTCAACATGAGATTTTAACACTTTTTTTTTTTTTTTGGTGTGTGTGTGTGATGGAGTCTCGAACTGTGACCCAGGCTGTAGTACAGTGGCGCAGTCTGGGCTTACTGCAATCTCCACCTCCTGGTTCAAACAATTCTCCTGCCTCAGCCTCCTGAATAGCTGGGACTGCAAGTGTGCGCCACCACACCCAGCTAATTTTTGTATTTTTAGTAGAGACTAGGTTTCACCATGTTGGCCTGGATGGTCTCTATCTCCTGACCTCATGATCTGCCCTCCTTGGCCTCTCAAATTGCTGAGATTACAGGCGTGAGCCACTGCACCTAGCTGATTTTAGCACTTTTAATGCATCCTGGCAAGGTTGGTATATTTTTATCAAGTGCACAGCCCGACTACCACCACCTCTACCACCCACAAAAATAAAAACTAAGCAAAATAAAATATGAGCCAACAGAATTCTGTGGGGATGGCAAGTGTTTTGTTTTTGTTTTTAGTGGTAATCTTTGCGAGAACATTCCAAAGATGATAGTTTTGCATTTGTATGTTTTTTTTTCCTGAGGCACTTTTGAGTCATCAGATAGATTAAATATAAATTCCATATATTTTTGAAGGTGGGAGTGTTCTGTGGTACAGTTCTTCAAAAAGCTGGTTCTCATAAGGCTTATGTGCTAATTCTGTTAGCCAGCATGTATGATTATCTGGGATACCCTGTTCCCCACTCCATCCTGGATTACAGAGTTAACTTTGAAAGTCTAGTTGGTCTTTGGTACTTTCTACACAGTGTAAAAGGTACTTTGTCTTCAGGAGACAGGGCCAGCAATCAGATTCGATGGTGGAAAAGAGTAGCATAGCATTTTAGCATTATGTATACTCTATCATAAATGCTTACAGGTCCAAAAGTATGCCATCTGGAAGTAACTAGATCAGAGGAGAGGTGACCAGAGAAGCTGGAAAGGTAAGAAGTAGACAAGTTTCAAGGTTCCTAATCTGTAGCTATTGCTGTCCATGCTTCTTGGCAGGTCTAATTATGCGGGGCAAAGGAGCGAGAGGGAGAATGAGAGACTGACTTACACATGAAGACATTTTATCACCAAGCCACCTGAAACAAAAATTTTAAAGGCACAATGCTGTGTTTAAAAAGCATATCCTTCTTTAAGAGCTAAATTTAAATATATAATACAAACTTAAGATCCAAGGATGAAAATGGACCCCAGGACACGAAGAGATGTTAATTTAAGAGGTAATGCAGATGGTCAAGAGATACGTGAAAAAGATAATCCAGCTTCATCAACAGCCACAGAATTGAAATGAGATACGTGTTTCTGCGTCTGACGTTAGGAAAGAAAGAATATTAGTAGGAGCCACTTTTTCAAAGATGTGCTACCGTTGCGGTTCTGTCAAAGAATATGCTGGGGCCTCTACAAGCTTTTTTAAAAAGAGACTTTCACAACTGATTGTGCAAAACTGTGAGGTCACCAAATAGATGTGCATCCTCCTAAGAAGGCAGCATTGGAGGAGCTGTTCTTGTTCATTTATTCAGCGCCTGTGAAGAGGCTTCTCTCATGCATATACACGTGTTTTTGTTTTATTTTATATATAATACATGCACAGGAACTTAGATTTGTACCTGCACATGTACATATACATGTGTGCAGGTAAAAATCTAAGTTCTGCAGATACTGCAGAAAAATCTACCTCCCCAGGTACCTCGTACATTTAGCACCGTTTCCTAGTAAATAGTTCTGCTGTTGTTGACAAAATTTTATCCAAAACATTGCATACTCTTCTGTAATTAGCAGTTTCCCTACAAGTGGCTGTCTTCAGATTAGTCATTTAAATTATGCTGACATAAATGATTATGTGTGTGGCAGGGGCTTTTGCATGGGTTGTTGAAACGTTGCACCTTTTGGACTAACAGTTTCTACCAAAACAGGCATTTGCAGATAGTGACATTTGCAGCTACAGCGGTGTAGCATTGAGCTTCTAAGGGTATGTGTAATACACAGCATGTCAGTGGTATTGATACCTTGGTCAACACCACTCAGCCATGTAATTGCCCAGAAGTGGGCCCTAACCCTCGTTTTAGGAGATGCAGCCAAAACCACAAAGCTGGAGGCCTTTCCCTCTGAGCTTGGCCTCCACTTGGTCGAAACAATCCCCAATTTGTCCCTACAGGACACAGGCCTGCCTTGTTAGGAAATCAGCAACATTTAGGAGCCCACAATACCTCGCATAACTCTGTGTACAGTAACAGAGAATGGAAATAGGGCTGTAAGCACGAGCAACCAGTCAAGTTATAAATATAGAATACTCCCTCAATTCCACTTCAGTTAGTCATGGAGGGACAGTGTGAGTTTCATAAACTTATAAGGAATATACAAACAGTTCCAAATTTAAAATAGCTTGAAGTAATTTTTAAGTGTGTGAAAAGAATATTTTTTCCACCCTGTTCATTTAAGCATCTGTGACAGGCAGTATTAAGTGATGGGTGTCTTTATGTACACATGCCTTTTGCCCACAGCACTGGGGAAGAATTGCAAAATAGTCGCCCATTCTGCAGTGATGTTTCTCTTCTTTTTTGTGAAAGACACCCCCCTACCCCCCCCCCACACACACACACACAAAAGGCCGGGTGCGGTGGCTCACGTCTGTAATCCCAGCACTTTGGGAGGCCAAGACAGGTGGATCACGAGGTCAGGAGATTGAGTCCATCCTGGCTAACACGGTGAAACCCCGTCTCTACTAAAAATACAAAAAATTAGCTGGATGTAGTGGCACACGCCTATAGTTCCAGCTACTTGGGAGACTGAGGCAGGAGAATTGCTTGAACCCAGGAGGCAGAGGTTGCAGTAAGCTGAGATCACATCACTGCACTCCAGCCTGGGCGAAAGAGTGAGACTCCATCTCAAAAGAAAAAAAGGATGGAGGGGGAGGATGTGGGTTGTGAAAGAAACACTGTATGTTTATGCGTGAAGAAACCCAGCCCATAATGACCTCTCCTCACCATGCCTACGTAGGGCCCATCCAGCCTGGACTCCACAGTGCGGTTCTTCACTGCCCTTGTCCTTGATTTTTTTGTTTGTTTGTTACCATTATAGCTTATCTGTCTTTCCCAAATTTGTAAATAGGCTTTGAATATGGGTTTAAAAGAAAGAATTTGGGGATGGTTTCAAAGTACACTAGAATATTTTTAAAAAGAATATTGTTTTATAAAAATACAGTCATAGTAAAAGAAGTGGAAGGTCAAATTCTCCTCCCAGCCCCTTCTTAATATTGGACTTTATTCCTTTGCTTTTCCCTTGCTATTATCTAAGGAGGTTTTCTGTGATACAGCATCCAGTTTCTCTGCCAGGCATTTCTGTGAAGATGAAGCTCATTCCTTTATTTTATTCTCCATTATCAGAGCAGGTGTCCTGCTGACTCAGAGCAGAGGGGAGGCACACGGGGGTGAACATTCCCTGACAGATTGGATATCTCTCTTTTTCCCTGGTACCAAAGAATGACTCAATTTAGTCAGTTTGATAGAGTTATCAAATTCTTTTTCCTTTAGAATGATTCTAGAATGCAAATAGAGTCCGAGGTCCAAATGAGCCTCTCTCCACCAACCTGTGACCAATGTACCTATGGTTTTATCACTACACATGAATAGAAAGGTTTGCAGGGCTCGTCTTCCCATGATGTGAATGATAAAAGTCAAAATTTATGAATGAAAATGAAAAGGAATGGAAGTACTGATATATGCCACACCAGAGATCAATCTTGAGAACATTGCCTATGCTAAGTAAAAGCAGCCAGTCACAGAAGACACTACCTGTTGTCTGATTCCATTCATGTGAAATGTTCAGAATAGGCAAATCTATAGAGACAGAAGGTACCATAGTGATTGCCTAGGGAAAGTGGGGTGGGAAGCATGGCTTATGGGTGTCGGGTTCTTTGGGGTGATGAAAATATTCTAAGATTAATTGTGGTGGTGTTTTACAACTCTGTGAATATACTAAAAGCTACCAAATTGTACACTCTAAATGGGTGAATTATAGGGTATGTGAATTATATCTCAGTAAAGCTGTTGTAAAAAATGTGTGAAGGAAGGGGAGAAGTCATGTGACCTCTACCATCCCAACAGCCCAGCTGGAGGACGATTCCTGAGCCGCCTGCTGCTTCTCAGCCTTTCTGTTAATTCTGTGCATTGACGGCTTCTTTTTCTTTACCCTTACTAATTAGCTCTCAAAACCTCTATTTAATAATGATGCTATTTATAGCTTTCCTCCTTCTGGTTTCTTGCTTGCCCCTTTTGTGGTATGTGTTTGTTTTTCTTTATTCTCAATACTCTGCCCAGTGGCGCATGTTGGTTCCGGCGACTTTAATGATCCAATGGGCGCTGTCAGGCGATTATTTCTTTTGCTCATTAATTAAATGTTCACAGATACATTCAGCAGCCAAACCTTGTGGCATGCCTTCTGTCCCAGACAGTAAGAATCTGCTTGGAACGTGGATATTTCTGTGAGTCTTGATTATATGTACCACCAAGGGTATGGTGTAGAACTAAGTTTTTTCTTCTCCACAGCAGACTTTTTGTTCTTTAATTTCACAAACTTGGCACAGCCTGTAAGACATTGTAGTGGTACTTTAGACAGTTTTCCCTTGATGCCCATGGGGGATTCATTCTGGGACTTCCCACAGATACCAGAATACACAGGTTTATCAGCAAAGGTCACTGCTCCATTGCAACAACGGAAGTGGAAGCTCCTCTCATCAGAGGCAGTTACTGCAGCATGTTCTATAGGGCCAATATAACTCTATATAAATGACTGCTTTCAGGAGACAGAACAACAAGACCCAGGAAGACTCAGTGACCCACAGAGCCAGTTCCACCCAAATAAGTCTTACTAATGAGGTTAGATAATGAGAGTTCGTTTTCTTCATCAATTTATGTAGCTCAGCAAGACTGAAAACTCTGCTTGCAGATTTTTGCAGGAAAAAAAAAGTCCTTGAGGATTCCATTTGCTGGAACTCAATAAATAAAGAAGGCTTAGTGGTTACATGTTATCTCTCGAGCTTCACCTGGATGCCTGACCCTTTTCCAGAGTGTCATGTTTCCTGGGTTTTGTCCTTCAGACTAGGTGGTACACCTCTTAGTGTGGCGGAGAAAAGGGTGCTGTCTTTCTTCCTGATGGATGCATGCTCAAAAGGAAGGGTAGCATGAGGTAAACTCCCACAGCCCCTTCCATTTGTTTGTTTATTTAGAGATAGAGTCTCACTCTGTTGCCCTGGCTGGAGTGCAACAGCGTGATCTTGGCTCACTGCCACCTCTACCTCCCAGGTTCAAGCATTTCTCCTCCCTCGGCCTCCTGAGTAGCTGGGACTGCAGGCGCATACCACCACACCCAGCTAATTTTTGTATTTTTAGTAGAAACAAAGTGTCACCATGTTGACCAGGCTGGTCTCAAACTCCTGACCTCAGGTGATCCACCTCCCTCAGTCTCCCAAAGTGCTGGGATTACAAGCATGAGCCACTATGCCCGACCACCCCTTCGTTTTAGACAATAGAAACATGCTGTGACCACATACCACCATAAACATTGTGGGGGAAGAGGCTGCAGTCAGCAGTCAGGAGGATCTGGGTTTGAAGCCCCGGTTTGCAATTTAACAGCTGTGTGCCCTTGGTGCCACTATTTGGTCATCTGCAAATGAGGATAATGATACTGCCCCCTTGTGATCATTAGGGGGATTAAATTAAATGCAGAAATATATGTAAGATGCTTAATGTGTTGCAGGGCATATGGAATATACTTAGTATTAACTGTATGTTAATACAAAGCCCTGTATTCAGAATCTCCAGTATAAATTACATTTATATAATAGGCATTTAAATAGTTTCCGTGACCAAGAATATCTAGGAATTTCAGATCACTAGAAGCTCAGAATGAGCGAGCTATGTTGGATGATATTCTTTTTTTTTTTTCTTTTGAGACTGAGTTTTGCTCTTCTCGCCCAGGCTGGAGAGCAATGGCACAGTCTCAGTTTACTGTAACCTCCCCTCCCGGGTTCAAGTGATTCTCCTGCCTCAGCCTTCCCAGTAGCTGGGATTACAGGTGCCTGCCACCACACCCGGCTAATTTTATATTTTTAGTAGAGACAGGGTTTCTCCATGGGCCACCAGCTCCCTGGAAAAGCAGCAGGGCACACAGGCTTCCTAAGCAGCTCCCTGAGGGAGGGGGTCTTTTTATTGTCACTCTGGTTAGTTTGAAGACCAGAAGGCAGCAGGGACCAACCCTTGGCTGAAAACTCTTTGCCTTAAGGCTCTGGGTACCATGTTCATGAGACTCTGGATAATTCCACAAATACATTATTATCATTATCTAGACTTGGCGACAGAGAAGGGTGAAACATGAGTCTGGGAATTCACAGATGAATATACTGTAATCTGCTTAAGCACATTTCTTTTAAAGGAATGGGGTATTCTAAAGGAGTGAAGACTCTGGTGGGGGCTGCCAAGCCCCTGTGAACGGTGGTAGCCTTGGCTACAGTGTATGCTGGGATCTGTCCTGGTCCCCCCGGGCATCCTCAGACCTCCCCCTCATCCCACCCACAGCAGATGTATCTGCTGACCACACCCCAGGACATTTGCTGCTCAGGTTGCGCCTGATTGATTCCATACAAACCACACACCAGGCATTTCCGTTTGGATGTATATGCAGAAACAGCACATCCCAGCTAATCTTTCCGTACCCCTCAAAATAAAAGTTCCGTACCCTTCCACGTGCTCCTGGATGTATCTTGAATCTACCCTGCTTTTTTTCATCTGTGCTGCTGTCCTCTTGATCCGGGCCACTGTGGCTAAAATGCACATCTCATGATGTGCCTCCCACTTCAGATAGTCCTTTTCCTCTTAAGAGTCCTCCAAACTCCTATTTCTGGATTAAAAGGCTGTTTTGGGCTCTCCCTGCCTCAAGGTGCACCATCTTTCCTCCCAGTCTCCCCACCCCTCTGTCCCCAGCGTTTCCATCCTTCAGTCATGCCAAGGTTTTGTTACCTTTGCTTCTCTTGGCCCACACTCTCTGTCAGCTCTGCCAACATCCCTGTGCACCTGCTAGCTCCTACTCACTTTTCCAGCTTTGGCCTGGAAGTCCCTTCCCCTGTCAAGCAGCTCTGATACGTCCTTTGCTTGCTACTAGCTCATATTCCCACTGCTTGTCCTCAGGCTGTGAGCCCTGGGAAGGCTGGGCTCAGTCCCTGAACCTGCCACGTCTACAGGGCGTAACCTACCTGAGGCCTGACTGGCAAAATTAGAAGAAGCGTCTGTCATTCCTTCAGCTGGGCTAAGTCCTCTTTGGAGAAGAATGCCCACAGCCTGGGTGCACTGCTCGAACTGGGGGAGGACCCTGCATGTCAGTTGACTTAGAGCCTCTCACTTGCCTTTCCCTCCTCTCCCTCTCCTTCTCCTCCCTATGTTGTCTGATGGTCAGTTCCTCTCGTGGCAAGGCAAGAGAATCATAAAATCTCTCTGGACCATGTGTGTCTCTCTGATGCACTTTGGAGGTTGAAGCTCATTTTCATGAAGTTATGAGCAGTTGACCTCCTGTGTAAGGATGCGTGGCTGCTTAGTATGGAACAGTGGTGTGTCACCTAGGGCAACCCAGAAATAGCTGAGATGGCTGTAAATTCTTCTGTATTTTGATTCAGAAGCTTTTCGTTATTTGAACAGCCACAGAATAAGTTCTTTCCTTTAGAAATTCTCTAGGATAAAATGGTTTGCGTTGTAAAATGCTGTGGGGCCAAGTGGCCCCTCTTTCATGTTTTGTTCCTTGTGAAGAGGTTGAGTCTTCTGTCTTTTCTTCTAGTGGTGCACTTTATTATCATGTGCTTTTTTTGAGAGAGAGAGTTTCACTCTTGCTGCCCAGGCTGGAGTACAATGGTGCGATCTTGGCTCACTGCAACTTCTGCCTCCCAGGTTCAAATGACTCTCCTGCCTCAGCCTTCCAGGTAGCTGGGATTACAGGCATGCGCCACCATGCTTGGCTAATTTTTGTATTTTTAGTAGAGATGGGGTTTCACCATGTTTGCCAGGCTGGTCTTGAACTCCTGATCTCAGGTGATCCACCTGCCTCAGTCTCCCAAAGTGCTGGAATTACAGGCATCAGCCACTGTGCCTGGTATATGGTATGCTTTCAAAAATGGTTTCTCAGAGCTAATGATGATTTTTAAAACTCTGGCAAGAACAAAAACAAATGGTTTTTCAAAAAACTCTAGAAATAATACATACAAGGACTCTGGAGGAGAGTGTTAAAGGCTGGTATGTGTGACTCTTAATCTCTTATTCTCTACCTCCAAGGAAGAAAAAAATGAAGAGAAGGAGCTTTTAAATGCAGTGCCTGATTTTTACGTGATTGCGACCCTGAACCAGTTCTTTCAGTGGTGGATGTGGGATGTGTTGTTAGCTTTTCCAACAGTTTATATGGGTCTTTGTTTTTATTGCTGGTCATTGTAAGAATTCCAAGGAATAGAAAGATCTCACTGGTAAAATCAATTTGCGCTTTCCTCTGTATATTTGCTAGTTTATGGCAGCTTCTATTTTCCTCCTATTTTTAAAAGTTGAAGTGCCTTTAATTGCCCTCAGTGTGTTTATTCATGGAGCCAGAGAAGACGGTCCTTTCCTTTCGCCCACAGCGCTTTACTGGAAATTTGGTACTAGATGAAATTCCCTGTCTTGGCGCTCACGTGGAGCAGCCATTCATCTGCTGGCGAGACACTCTGCCCGGGGCTTTTCAAGAGGTCCCTTAATGGTCCTGAACACTAATAATATTTATATACATTGAGATGAGACAAAATTTACAGCAGGCTTCTGGCGCAGGCTCCAGGACTCTCTGATCCCATACTTGCTCGTGTTCTCTCCCACTTGCCTCCTAGAATCCTCTCAGGTTCTGCTTCAGTGAGGGGAGCACGGTGTCCATCTCTGGAGTAGCGCCTTTTTTTTTTTTTTTTTTTTTTTTTTTTGAGACAGAGTCTCCCTTTCGCCAGGTGCTAGGCTGAAGTGCAGTGGCGGGATCTTGGCTCACTGCAACATCCACCTCCCGGTTTCAAGCAGTTCTACATCAGTATCCCGAGTAGCTGGGACTAAAAGCACACACCACCACGCCCAGCTAATTTTTGTCTTTTAGTAGAGAAGCAGTTTCACTATGTTGGTCAGGGTGGTCTCCGTCTCTTGACCTCATGATCCGCCCACCTCAGCCTCCCAAAGTGCTGGGATTACAGACGTGAGCCACCACACCTAGCTTGTTCTTTTCAGTGTTCTTGAGTTTTTACTACTGCATTAATAACTACTTGATCTTAATGTCTATTACACATCATTTTATGTAATATTTTCTTTAAATTGTCAGGAAAAGGGATTCTGCAAGTAGATGTTGGCCCCCACAGTTAGTCTCTGACGATGATGGTAAGATTCTCAATCAGTATTGCCTTCCTCTGATGACAAAGCATGGTGATGGTGATGTTTGCAGAGCAGCCTGTGAGGACTCCAGTGCTCTGAAATGGGTGTATGCTTAGTACTGCTGGCACATGCCTGATAAGCAGTAATGTGAGCATTGGTTTTATTGAACCTTGCAGATCTATTACACAACGTGAATTTTGTGGGGAAAATAGGCTGTGAGTCTGCTGTCTTCCAGCCTGGTCCCTCTCTCCTTTCAGCCCTGCCCTCTCTGATCATCGTGCCCCCTGCACTGCTGCCAGGTGACCTTTCTGATATGAAAATCTGGCCATGTTGCTCTCTTGCTTAAAACCTTTCATGGTTCCCTGTTATCCACAGTTGGTAAAACCCTCTCAGACTGGCCTTCAGTGCTCTGTCAGCAGTGGTCCCTGGCCATCTTCATTAATACCCAGTCCCTGCACCCATAGTAACACCGTTGCTTTCACAAGCATTGACATGTGATTCCACCTGCAGTGTTTTTATTCCTCCCTTGCTCATCTTTCGACTTCCAGCTCCACAAAACCTTCCCGGCACCCAGAGGCCTGGGAAACACCAGGCTGCTCCACTCCCTCCTGGAGTTACTTGTTGTGTTGTCCGTTCCTTGGGGACAGGATTGTTACTGATCCAGCATGCATCTGTCTGGCACACAGGTGCAGCACACCTTAAATAGTTGCTCAATGGATAAAGGAAGAACACATGGAATTATATTGTTACCAGTTTAAAAACATGAAATTGGGATGCCCAATTTCAGTGTTGCTTCAGATCTTAGATTTTGAAGTAACCTCTGTAATGGATAGATTTGAAATTACTGCTGTCTTCAAGTGAGTGTTTGATGATTGTGTGTGTGTATGTGTGTGTGTGTGTGTGTTTACAGCAGATATGCTAGGTTTGTAAATTCAGATTTTATTCTTTTTAAGAAAGTCACCTTGGTAGACAGCATATATATCCCAACATTTTAGGAACTGATAAAATGCATACTTTTTTCGGTGTGATCAGAGATGGGTAACTCCTTGTTACTTGTGGGTTAGAATAGTTTTTGGAAATAGCCTGGAGTCATTGAGAGCCAATCCTTATCAACAAAATGGCATAAACTGACAGGAAGGGTTTTCTTCTTTACTTTATAGATAGCTCTGAAGCTGTATCTCAGGGATTAGTTCAGTTTCATATATGAATAGTAGTAATTGAAAGAAGATGAAAGTATATTTCTCTCACATCTGAAGAAGTCTAGAGTAAGCGGTCCAGGGTTAGCCTAGCGGCCCCACTCTTGCAAGAGACTAAGCTCCTTTGACCTTGCTTCACCATTCTTGATGTTTCACCTCATGGTCCGAGGTTGATACTTGAGTTCTAAACATTAACTAGTGCCTTTCAGCCAACAAGGAGGAGGTGGCCACATCCTCTGGGTTCTCAGTAGTCTTCCAGGAAGTTCTAGTCACAAAGTTTGTTTATATTTCACTGGCCAGAATTGAAGTCATTAAGACTACTTCTAGCTACAAGGAAGGCAGGGAGATGTAGTCTGTAGCTGGATGGTGATATTCCCAACTAAAAATTACTGAAAAGGACAAGAAGAATAAATAATGGAAGGCAACCTGTTGTTTCTGTCAAAGGATGACTTCAAAAGAGAACGTTGCAAAATTATTTTGAGCTTGACAGTATCATGACAGTTTTCTTCGGAGGTGACACTATTCATTGACATGTCCAAGTTCTGATATCTGTTTTCAAGTTCACCTTTTTGCAGTGAAATAGGAACTCTTGGAGGCAACTAGTGGGTATGTAAACTGGTACAAACTTTCTGCAGGGCAGTTTATCTCAATAACATTAATTCTGGAGATTGATCCTAAGAGATATTAAGGGTACTCATGAAGATTGCTTTGCTGATTGCAATAATAAAAAGTTGGGGTAAAGAAAATACATTTTAGTTGGGGACAGGTGTAACTTATGATATGTACTACAATGGGATGTGGTACTGCTGTTAAAGGTTTGTGGAACTCACAATCTTTGATGCCAAAAAAAAGCTTTCAGAATGGCTTATCCTTTTTATAGATACTTGTATTTATATGTCCATGCACAAACATAGGAAAGGACCAGGGGGTCCACATGAAGATATTAATAAAGGGGTCCCTTGTGGGTAGGTGGACTTAACATGTTCTTTATATTCTCTTTACTTGTTTGTGATCTCTGATTTTTTTCATCATGTATTTTTGTTACAAGAAAACAAATTCTAGAATCTCTACTCAGTACTGCATGTCGGAGTAAAAAACATACGCATTTAAATAATTTTGTATTGTTTTCCAATTCAGGGATAAAGTAGGAAATGTATAATGCAAACCAGATTTCATATTTTGTTGATTTATGTTTTATTTACAAGTAAGACTAACAGCCCACAGAGTGTAATCATGGCAGCACTGTTAATGGAGATTGATGCCAGCTCATCCATTTGGGATGTGCACTGTGGATCTGTGCTTATTAGACACTGATTTAACTTTAGCGCACAGACAGGCTTAGTGGAGATGGCTTCTAATATCCTGTCGTGCCACAGGCTGAGAGATACTGCTCACCCACCTGTCAGAGGCATTGAAACTGGAGCAACTCCATCTTGAATAGGAGCTAGGTAAAATGAGGCTGAATTTCCAGACGGTTAAGGCACTGTAAGTCACAAGATGAGATTAAAGATCAGCACAAAAAACATAAAGCCCTTGCTGATCAAACAGTTGCAGTAAAGAAGCCCGCTCAAACCCACCAAAACTGAGATGCTGACAAGACTGACCTGTGGTCGTTCTCACTGCTACATTCCTCCCAGCACCACGACAGTTTACAGATGCCATAGCATTGTCAGGCAGTTATCCTTTATGGTCTTAAAAGGTGAGGCATGAATAATCCACCCCTTATCTAGCATATCATCAAGAAATAACCATAAAAACCGTCGGGCTGCTCTGTCTATGGAGTAGCCATTCTTTTTTTCTTTACTTTCCTAATAAACTTGCTTTCACTTTACGGACTCACCCTGAATTATTCTTGTGTGAGATCCAAGAACCCTCTCTTGGGGTCTGCATCAGGACCCCTTTCCTGTAACACACCCATGTTCTTGGACTTGAGAATGCCCCTCAGACATGGTGACTTCTTGGTCATCTAACAGCTTAGACTATCATGGCTTATTTGGAGCAAAACCTTTGATAACATCTAAGCTGACAGAAATTTTCCTAAAGTCATTTTGAATGGTATGATCTTTAGTATAATCATTTTCAAAGTAAGCATTTCTGCACTCTGAGACTTTCAAAGAGTTTTCAGTAAGGAACCTATTTGAAATGCCAAGTGAGCAGAGCACAATGCCTTTTAAATTACTGATAAACCGTAGGGTTCCTGCAGGGCTTCCTTCCACTGGTCACCCATGCCTGGACCATCCTTCAGATGCGGGTATCATCTCCCCCATTTTACAAATGAGAAGAGAGAGGATCCAGATCACGGAAGCTAGTGGTTTATCCCGGGCCAAACACGGAGTTCCTAGGAGAGACGGGACTTCGAATATGTCAACGCTCTGCAGGTTTCTGTGGGATGGCCGGCAGCGGTGGGAGAGATGATTTCGTAGCGTGCTGACAGTAGCAGTGAATGACCCCAAAGGGTGCTGGTCGGGCCCAGAGAAGGACGGTGCCGCCCCTGCCTGCTCTCACCTCCGTCTCCCCTCTGTCTCCACAGTGTGTCCGAGTGCGTGTGGGAAGCGGGCGTGCACCGACAACAACGAGTGCTGTCACCCCGAGTGCCTGGGCAGCTGCAGCGCGCCTGACAACGACACGGCCTGTGTGGCTTGCCTCCACTACTACCATGCCGGTATCTGCGTGCCCGCCTGCCCGCCCAACACCTACAGGTTTGAGGGCTGGCGCTGTGTGGACCGTCAGTTCTGTGCCAGCATCGTCAGCTCCGAGAACTCGGAGAACAACAAGTTTGTGATCCATGACGGCGAGTGCATGCAGGACTGCCCCTCGGGCTTCATCCGCGACACCACCCACAGGTCAGTGGCGCCACAGGGTCCCTACCTGTCCTCCCGCTCCCTGCCCACCACCCTAGCATGGAAAGGGAGACTCACATCTGTAATCCCAGCATTTTGGGAGGCCAAGGGTGGCAGATCACAAGGTCAGGAGTTCGAGACCAGCCTGGCCAGCATGGTGAAACCCTGTCTCTACTAAAAATGCAGAAAATTAGCCAGGTGTGGCCGTGCACACCTGAAATCCCAGCTACTCTGGAGGCTGAGACAGGAGAATTGCTTGCACCCAGCAGGTGGAGGTTGCAGTGAGCAGAGATCTCGCCACTACACGCCAGCCTGGGCAACAGAGTGAGACTCTGCCTCAAAAAAAAAAAAAAAGAAAAGAAAAAAAGAAAGGTAGACTCTGTCGGTTGTTTCATCTGGGTGCAGCCATCAGGAAGTTAACTGAGATAGGTCCATTTGAGAGGGCTGGCTTACCTTAAATGTTTGGTGAGATTCTAGGAACAATTGGCATGGCTTACCACCCCCCGCACCAGTTTGTTTTATATTCTGTTTTAAGTGCATACTGCCTGGTCATTGGAAATTAAGTATTTGCTTGCTGGTTTCCATACCCAGAGTTCATGGTCTCTCTGGGTACTTGCCAAGCTGCTGTCTAAGAGAGAGGGGACTGCAGTTTTAGATTTTCCTAGTCTGGGTGCTGCTAGCTGGGTGAGACTTCAGAAATGCAAGAGAAAAGACAGGCCAAGCCCCCACCACCATCCTTGAGACCAGCAAGCAGACCTAAAACATCTTAGTGCAAGAGCTAGCAGCAGCTCAGAGGAAGCAGTAGCTAAAACAAGCGGCATTTTCCATCAGCACTTCCTTCCTCTTACCCCTTCTACCGTGACCCCCCTCCCTCATTACTTATCATGTCCTTCATTTTCCTTCCCAAACTTTGAGACTTCACTTCACTTTGAGACACATAAGGAAGCAAACAAGTTCCTTATGGGTGGGCGTAGTAGTTCACACCTGTAATCCCAGCACTTTGGGAGGCTGAGGTGGGTGGATTACCTGAGGTCAGAGTTTGAGACCACCCTGGCCAACATGGTGAAACCCCATCTCTACTAAAAATACAAAATTTAGCTGAGCAAGGTGGTGGGTGCCCATAATCCCAACTACTCGGGAGGCTGAGGCAAGAGAATTGCTTGAGCCCCGGAGGCGGAAGTTGCAGGAGCCAAGATCGCACCATTTCACTTCAACCTGGGTCACAGAGCAAGACTCCATCTCAAAAAACGAATAAAAAGTTTCTTAAACAAATGGCACCCCTTTTGTACCTGTCAGCTGGACGTCTACAAATTTGTCATTGGTTTATGCTTTTGAAAATAAGATGTCAGCATTGTTTAAAAATGTAGGGACTATAACTCTGAAAATAAAAGAAGCTTGGAGATTTGGGGTTGCTGTTCCCTATCCTGGAGCAGAGTAAAGAACTTTTAGAGCTCATGCCTGTAATCCCAGCACTGTGGGAGGCCGAGGTGGGAAGATCCCTTGAGCCCATGGGTTCAAGACCAGCCTGGGGAGCATGCAAACCCCATCTGTACAAAAGATTTTAAAAATTAGCTGGGCGTGACCTAATAGTCTCAGCTACTCAGGAGTTGGAAGTGGGAGGATCACCTGAGCCCTTGAAGTTGAGTCCGAATTGAGCCAAAACAGGCAAGAGAGACCCTGTCTCAAAAACAAAAAAACACTTGAGTTCTGTTGTGGTGAACTAAATGCCTCCTTCATAATTAGCACCAGGGGGCCTGTCTTTCTGAGTCTTCCAAAATCTATTCTACAAATACAAAAATATTATTAGGAAAGTAAATGTTAATTTTAAATACAATTTTTGCTGCAGTTTATAACTACATTGAGCAAGTGTTTATAAAGGGGATTCTTTTTCTGGTGTATTAGTTGGAGATGCAGCTGCTACTGTAGGCTTACCTTCAAATCAAAGAGAATACATTCTTTTATAGTAGTAGATGTAGAGCAGCTTTCTGCCTCTTATAATTTGTATAGCCATTAGAATAGTAACGAAGAAAAAAATTACTCTGAATACTTTGAAATGATAAATGGGCCAAGGACATCAGTGAGCTGTAGAGTATTCATATTGGGTCCAAAATCAGTCTACAACATTGTCCTCACATTTTGCTGTCAGCTTTCCAGTGTAAAAGGGCTTTTACTGGCACACATCTCGGGCCCAGGGGCAGTGCCTGCAACCAAGTTGAGGCTCAGCCACTATTTGGACGTCACTTTTCTCCTTGGGGTAGGGTTAGGGGAGTGGTAGCTTGTCCATGAACTCAGTGTGTTATTATCTTTGTTTTGTGAATACATTTTCTTATGATATTTGTAGGCCTTCAGTCATTCTGCAGCTACCAGAGCTGTGGCAAAGTGGGAATGCCATTCATGTGACAATGTTTCTTCCGCTGTGGTGCGCCCTCAGAGAACTGAGCCATTATTTTCCCTCTCCATTTTTACAGTCCAAAACTATACACCTACCTTTTTTTGTTTAAAAGTAAAACACCGTAAAGCATAATAAATTCCCTTCTCTCAGCCTTTGAGGCTTATTTAACAGTTATTTTAAAATATTTATTTTTTTCATCTTGTTTATACCTTCTCTATACTAGCATGGATTTGAGGAAGCTTAATCTGTAAACATGTTATCAGAACACGTCCTTAGAAAGACATTCAAGTGCTTTATGAGTCCTAGACTTTTTACCAAAGACGATTGGTTCAGTTTGCTTTTTCTTTTCTTTTTTAGTGACAGGGTCTGGCTGTGTTGCCCAGGCTAGAGTGCAGTGGCACGATCATAGCTCACTGCAGCCTCAAACTTCTGGGCTCAAGTGATCCTCCCATATCAGCCTCTCAAAGTGCTGGGATTACAATGTGAACCACCCTACTCAGCTGCAGTTTTTTCTGTTTGAGTGAAAGATGGAGAGAAACTAAACATACACTTATGTTACAACCCAGCAGTTGTAACCCTGGATATTTATTCCAGAGAAATGAGATTTATGTTCACACAAAAACATGTACACCATTGTCTATAGCAACTCTATTTGTAATAATACCAAACTGGAAACCATTCAGATGTCCCATGAGAGGTAATTGGTTAAACAAACTGTAGGACACCCACACCGTGGAATATTATTACTCAGCAATAAAAAGGAACAAACCATTGAAGTACACTACTTGGATGGATCTCAAGGACATTATGCTCTGTGAACAAAACAACCTCAAAAGATTCCATACTATATAATTCCGTTTATGCAACACCCTCAAAATGACAGACTACTGCCAGGTGCAGTGGCTCATGCCTGTAATCCCAACACTCTGGGAGGCTGACATGAGTGGATTACCTGAGGTCAGGAGTTTGAGACCAGCCTGGCCAACACGATGAAACCCCATCTCTACTAAAAATATAAAGTTTGGCCAGGCATGGTGGCTCACACCTATAATCTCAGCATTTTGGGAGTCTGAGGCAGGCAGATTGCTTTAGGTCGGGAGGCCAACATGGCAAAACCCCATCTCTACTAAAAATACAAAAATTAATAGGATGTGCTGATGGGTGCCTATAGTCACAGCTACTCAGGAGGCTGAAGCAGGAGAATCACTTGAACCCTGGAGGGTGGAGGATGCCATGAGCCAAGATGGTGCCCAGTGCACTCCAGCCTGGGTGACAGAGCAAGACTCTTGTCTCAAAATAAATAAATAAATAAATAAATAGAAAAAGAAAAAGAAAAGGAAAAAGAAATACAAGAATTAGTCAAGCATGGTGGCGGGAACCTGTAATTCCCACTACTCCAGAGGCTGAGGCAGGAGAATCACTTGAACCCTGGTGGGTGGAAGATGCAGTGAGCCAAGATGGTGCCACTGCACTCCAGCCTGGGTGACAGAGCAAGACTCTTGTCTCAAAAACAAAAGCAAAAACAAAAATTAGTCGGGCATGGTGGTGGGAACCTGTAGTTCCCACTACTACAAAGGCTGAGGCAGGAGAATCACTTGAACCCAAGGGGTGGAGTGAGACCCTGTCTCAAAAAAAAGAAAGAGAGAAAATGACAGATTACAGAAATGGAGAACAGATTAGTGATTGCCAGATGTTAGGGACACTGGGGACTGGATTGGTGGGGGGCAGTGATTATGAAGAGGTGTTGTCAGGGAGAGCTTTGTCGTGATGGAATAGTTCTGTATCTTGATTGTATTTGTGATTACACAAATCTACACAAGTGATCAGTGACACAGTGCAACATACGCACGCACACACACACAGGCACGCAGTGTTAATTTCCAGGTTTGATACTGCATTATCATTGTGTAAGGTGTAGTAACCATTGGAGGAAATTCGGTGAAGGCTATGTGGGACCTTTCTGTAACTTTGTAAATCTTTGCAGCTTTTTGTGACTCTATAGTTATTTAAAAATAAGATGTATTTTAAAGGGAGAGTGGGGGTTTATAGGGTATGTAGGTAAATTAGAAACAACAGGAGACCAAGTAAAAAATTGCTGAAGGAAGCCCAGACCCAGCCTAGAGATGACAATGTTGACTGTGATGGTAGAGAAAGGAGGGCTGTCCCCGTCTGTGGGTGGTTCCAGTCCCTGCGGGCCCTTTGGAAGCAATGACCCCCACTCTCCTCAACACACGATAGGAAAATATCAGAGAAGTTTTGTTTACCTATTAGCTTTTAAACAAAACAGAACCCTACATCTTCGTCTTAGATACAAAATAACATTCATGGGTAGAGGGAAGGGAAATTAATATAAAGAGCTATACCTCACACTGTTTTTCTTGAATGTTTTTACTTCTCTTCATGAAATTTAAGAGATGATTTAAGAGCAATAATGTACATATAATGGCTCCACAACTTACCATCCTAATACGCATTGCATAAGGTCATGTCATTTGTCTCGTTTGGAAATTGATCCAACTTTCTGACCCTTGTTCTATATATAACTACAGATGCCAAAGGTTCAGCTGCTGGGTTAGCATTTTGTCTGCTACTTCCTAAATACTGGTAGGTAAGCAGGGAAAGTGCCAGTCTTACTTGTCCCTGACTCTTGGTGGTTTGTGGCATGTTCAGGATAGCATTTGAAACAAGAGCTCATTACAAAGTAATGGAAATCCCTTGCTTTTATTGTGTATGCAGCGCAAACAACATTTGGATCAATTTACAAGTTTCTGCAAAACACTGTCAAGAAATAATTTCAGTTGTGCTTTAGCAAGAAAATAATGGTTCTGTGCTATATCACATGCCTTTTGGCATCCTGCACTGGGCTTTGCCGAAACACGGACTTCAGGAGCTAGGCTCCCCTTAGGCAAACACACGACAGTCCCTTTGCTGTCCCTATCATCTCTCCTAGCTACTCCCCCAAGTGCACAGGCCAGCGTCACAATATCAGAAAGCAGCTCTGTTTTCCTTCAGAACCCCCAGAGCTTCCTTTCTGCAACATTCTCTCTCCCACATGGAACCAGCTGGCTCACCAGTCAGCAGCCTATGATACACAAATGCCTTGAGGATGCATCATGTATTTTGTCTGGAAGCAAGCAGCACACTCTTCCTTTGTAGGCTGTTTCTCCTTTTGGTTGCAATTTGAGTGGCTTATCTTAGGTGGGCTTGAGGATGAGATACCATGTGACAACATGCACTTCAGAACAGTTCCTTTCCCTAATGCGTGTTGTGATAACAACTAAAAAGCATATCCTTAGGATTTTTGTAATGCAAGAAGACAGACTCAATTCTGTGTGTTTTTGATTGTGGTGTTTTTTTCCTTCCAACAGCATGCAGTGCATCCCTTGTAAAGGTCCTTGCCCCAAGGTCTGTGATGAACAGATGGCAAAGTCCATTGATTCCGTTACTTCTGCTCAGATGCTTCAAGGATGCACCATCTTCAAGGGCAATTTGCTCATTAACATCCGACGAGGGAGTAAGTATTCCATCCCACTGGAAAAATGGCTAGATCTTATGGCTTTCTTTTGTTGATGCTTTTCATGCTCCCGAACGTGAGTCACCACTAAAATATGGGCTTCGATAAACAACGTGGTGTGTAAGCCTCGTGCATGATGTCTCTTCTTTGAGTTTCTCCTCAAAGATAAAAACAGATTGAAAGGCAGTGTTTTTTTAGCCATTGGCACATCCTTTCTTCCTGTAAAGAGGGTCATCACTCATCTCTCTGTTAGTCACATCATGCATAGGAGAGGCAAGCCCTGACACATACATACCCCAGAAGACACCATTGGATCAGAGGTATGACTCAGCAGAGACCAGCTGTATCCAAATCCACACATCTTTCAAGCCTGAAGAGTTTTGATTACTTGAATTTAGTGAGAAGACTAAGGGAAGTTTAGTGATACCACGTTAAAATTTTATGAAGTCCAAAAGAGTGCTAGATTTCCAAATTTACTTGTGAGTGACAAAGGATACAAGTATGTGTCATTGTGTACATAAAGCTTCAGTCTCACCTGTGTACAATGATCTTTATTTGCAGTAGATGGCATTCCTGGTAAGTTGCTTCTAAGCTGGATTATGCAAAGGGTTTCCCACTGACTTAGCCTGTGATCTCCACTTCTTTGTTTTTTGTGTGTGTGTTTTTTGGGCTTTTCTTGAGACATGGTCTCACTGTGTTACCCAGACTAGAGTCCAGTGGCACAGTCATAGCTCACTGTAACCTGGAACTCCTGGTCTCAAACAGTCCTTCAGCCTCGGCTTCCCATGTTGCTGTGACCGCAGGCACTCACCACCATGCCTGGCTAATTTTTTTTTTTTTTTAAACAAAATCTTGTTGTGTCACCCAGGCTGGAGTGCACGGGCATGATCTCGGCTCACTGCAACCTCGGCCTCACGGATTCAAGTGATTCTCCTGCCTCAGCCTCCCGCGTAGCTGGGACTACAGGTGTGCTCCACCACACCCAGCTAATTTTTGTATTTTTGTAGAGATGGGGTTTTCACCATGTCAGCCAGGATGATCTCGATCTCTTGATCTTGTGATCCACCCACCTCGGATTACAGGCATGCGCCACAATGCCCAGCCATGGCTAATTTTAAAAATCTTTTCACTTCTGATTTTTAATTGCCAAGGGCTTCTAATAACAGTGCCTTAAATTCTCTGCCAGTGGGATCACTTGGTCAAGGTACTGGTAGTTTTATAAGCTAGAATAAATAGAGTAAAAAGGACTTGAGGTTGACAGGAATTTTTTGGGGAAATCTTTTCATGAAGAATTTTTTTACAGTTTGAGGGGGAAAATGACTAATTTATTCTGATAATTTGCTTTTCCTTCATATTTGTTAATGTAAATTGTATTCTTAAGGTTTAGAAAGGACAGAAACAAGTTTTTGCTTAGTTCTTCTGAATTCTTTGATATCTCATATTGTTCTTCACACCACCACCCACTCCCATCTCTCCACGATGAAGATAATTCTGTTCCTTCCTCTCTAGGGCTTCCTTACTCTCATGGTACTTCCGAAGTTTAATTCTTTTTGCTGTGTCTGCATTTCCTCTTGTACTTTTAATTTGCTTATCCCTAGAGCATACCTTTTGAGTGCCTAAACTCTTTTATCTTCCTGTCCTGAAGATAAAATTTTAATCTGTGAATTAAATCCATGGAGAAGTATCATTTATGAAAGAATTGGTACATATTCATACATGATGATGAAGTGTGTCTTCCGGTTTATGTCCAATGCAGGAAATAGATTGGATTTAGGACGATAAGAGATCTCATTAGAGGGGAGATTTCCTGATCTTGAGTAAGAGGCATGCTTCCTGCCCCACATTTAAAATTTAGGATCTCTTCCTTAAAACATCAGCTGCACACAACCTCTCATCTTTCTAACTTGAATTTCCCTTTAATTTTTATTGGAAAGCCATTAAATTAAATTAGATGTAGGGCTTTATCCTTTAGTACCCTTAATTATTTTATTTTTATCAGTTCAAAACAAAATAGAGCCTTTTATTAAACACATCTTTAGAAATCATATACAGTAAAATCTCATTAATTGAACCAACCCCACTTATTATAGTCTTCATTATAATTTTGGCATTAGTTGAACTGAGTTTTTTTAAATTTACTATGAGAAAAAGGTAGCCTAAACAAGATGAAAGGAAACCTGTTGCTTACATATTATGTTTGTACATCTGTATTAGCAACTATTTTTCCAACTATTTTCTAGTTTTAAACTTAGCAATGCAGAAAATAATTTTTAAAAATCACCCACAGATAGCTATTGTTAACATTTTGGTATATTTTCTTCTAGTTGTAGTAAAAAGGAACCTTTAAATATAGACCCCTGTATCTTAGGAATTATAAAGGCAGCAAAGGCAGTTCCTAATGAGACGGAGAAAATGTTGATTTAGTCATGCCCTTGTACTGTGGAGGCCATACTGTCTTTTGACAGAGCATATTAAAAGACGTTCCCTACATTTGTCAGCCTTAGGTAACTGGCAGTCTTGTATTTATGATTTTACTTACTTTTTCTTTTTTGAGCTGGGGTCTCGCTGTGTCGCCCAGGCTAGAGTGCAGTGGCATAATCTCTGCTCACTGCAACCTTCACCTCCCAGGTTCAGGTGGTTCTCCTGCCTCAGCTTCCTGAGTAGCTGGAACCCAAGATGTGTGCCATCACGCCTGGCTAATTTTTGTATTTTTTAGTAGAAACGGGGTTTCACCATATTGGACAGGCTGATCTTGAACTCCTGACCTCGTGATTTGCTAGCCTTTGCCTCCTAAAGTGCTGGGATTACAAGTGGTGAGTCACCGCACTCGGCCTGATTTTATATTTTGTTAATCAGCTTGGGAGCTGCAGTATCCCCCAGCCTCCTAGAAACTTGCTTCCCCTGCGTGGGAGGCCTTGTTCCTGAGTGGTTGTTGAGAGTCAAGCCAGGGAAGCTGTTTTTGTCTGGGAATGGCCAGTCCTGTGCTGGGAGCCTGAATATCTCAGGGGGCACCTGCCATTGAATTGTTCTCACATGTGTTTCTAAGAATCCAAGTATGTCACCCTCACAGCAAGTGAGCACGCAGTGACACGACCCCCTGTCAATGCAGATAACATTGCTTCAGAACTGGAGAACTTCATGGGGCTCATCGAGGTGGTGACGGGCTACGTGAAGATCCGCCATTCCCATGCCTTGGTCTCCTTGTCCTTCCTAAAAAACCTTCGCCTCATCTTAGGAGAGGACCAGCTAGAAGGGTAAGTGCCCCACATTTCATGAGTGGACATTCTCCTATTACAAAGTGAGCAGCGTGCTTGTAAAATTGTATTGCTGAGGGCAGAGCCCTCCCTGCCTTGTTAAACAAAAGAAGCTGCAGTGTTGCCCATGCTGCTCCAGTGGGTCTTGGGTAGAGTCATGATTCTCTGTTTTGGAAAACAGAGAGGTTCTCACCCTTACTGGATTATGCCTCATTAGGCAAGGGTTGTGTGTCTGACTGTGACCAGTGAGACGGCAGCGGGGGGTTTTTCTGCCAAGGGTGACAGCAGTCGGTCTGGAGTGCTCACCTCCCTGTGAAATCATCGTTCGCCTGACCCTCATCTGCCTCTGCATGCTGTACTCCACTACCTACGCACGGCTACTCCATCTTTTAAAGTATTTGAACTGAGAGCATTGGAGGCACATGGATGGTTTGTTTTGTTATAAAGAAATCTGGGTTCACAAGATTATTTGTATTGATTCGTTTATAGGATTTGCGCTATTGATAGAATTTTTGCTTTGGCACAGGCCCGCTTTGTGATAGGGGGTTTAAAATAACTGTGGGCTTTTCACTGGAGGAGGGAAGCTAGTGCTCATTGCATGCGCAATTGCTTTCCAGCCGCCAACCTGTGTCCCTTTGCATATGGACTTTTCTCTTGAAACTCTCCCTTTTAAATACAGCTCTTGCCTGGCTTTAAGCGAATGCTTTGAAATAAAAGGAGTTATCAGTTAAGGAGTGAATTCGTTCTAAAGAGAATTTGGGGAAATAATTTGAGGCAAAAAGGTCATGGGAAAGGTTGTCCTTGCTGATTTATCTGCCCCGACTGGATAAAGTTACTGCATAAGGGTTTCTTTATAGCCTCCCTGTTTTTCTCAGACGAACTCTTGGTCAGTCTTAAATTCTTAAAATTCCATCATCTGAGACAGCTAACGAGAGGTGGCAGCTCTTCATTCCATGCTTGAAAAGCACAGTGTCGTCCCCACTGAGAACACCAATCCTTGAAAAACTTCTTTCTCATTGCAAACTGAAGGAGGTTGCCACTACACCCAGCCCCAGCCTCTCAGTCACTTACCTGGCAAGCTGAGGTGCTACCACTTTAAGGTGATGATGATTTTTGTTGTATTAAATTTTTAAATAATTTTTTTCTCTGCTTTTTTTTTTTTTTAACTAAGTAGTTCTGTGTTTCTGGAATCCTGGGTGTCTGTGATTGGTAGCTGTCAGATATTCCTGTTGCTTAAGGATATACCTTTTTTTCCCCATACTAAGCAAATGATAGACATAGAGGTGAATGCTGAGAGTTTAATTAATTTCTATTAGGAATTATTATGTGATTACCTTTTCATGGAGTGTCATCTAAGTATTATGCACTTAAATGTAGCTAGAAATTAAAGCCTGATTTGTATTTGCAAAAATATTTGTGATGTCTTTCTCATTATCTGAAACTTGCATAAAACCTGAAGTATCAGCAAAGTCTTTTTAAGGATGCGTGCTTTCCACTCAGGTGTTTGGGAGGCTTTCCAGGTAAGCTTGGGCCCCTGGCCTCCAGGGGAAGGGCAAGTGAGCCTTGGGTTTTCCCTGCTGCTGCTCCCTAGTAGCCCAGCAGCCCCAAGGATGTTGGCTCCAGCCTTCCATTCCTGCATGCCGTTTCTCAGAGGCTCTCTCTTGAGTTAGGGCTCTTAAGAATCTTTTACCTCTTGATGGGAGCTGTTTTCTCTCACCCTCCCTTCCTGGCCCATGATCAAAAAGGTATAGCCCGTCTTCATGATGATGAGCTCCTCAAGAGCCCTGTTTGCTTCAGGTGTGACCAGCAGCAGCAGCTCAGCTCTTCATTTCTCCTTAGACTCAGGGACAGAGTTATGTCTGGCTCCTTCACTGGCTGCCCTCACTTCTGCAAGGAGGGAAGATTCAGAGGGAAAAAGAGAAGAATGGAATACGCTAGACAGATAAACATCAGCAGCGCAAAGTAGAACTGGCACAGTGATACAAGGGAAAGAAAGAAATGTGCCCTAGGCATGGAGAAGAGCCAGATATCTGACTGAGAAGATCAGACAGGCTTCTGACAAGGGTGGCGTTTGAGATGGGCCTTGAAGCCTTTCAGGAAAAGCTTGGGGAAAGCAGAGGGTTGAAGTGAAGAAAGGCAATTCCAGGTAGGGTGGCAGGTGCAAAGGCAATGAGTTGGGGCATCCTGCGGCCTGTTGGGCAACTAATGCTGGAGAGGTGGGTGGCACTAGAGTTACCTGAGCTGTTGTGTACCCAGGTGTAGAGGGTTATAATTTAGGTAGACCATGGAATGTATTCAAGGCTTTTGAATAGAGGAGCGTTAGCAGGGCTGTCTGCAGTTTTTATTCCGGTATGCTTTGGTTTAAGCCAAGATAGCTTTTATCCTAGTGTTTCTCAAACTTGGCTACACATTACAGAATCATTGGGAGTGTGGGCGGGGATGGGGTTGAGAAATCTGATGTCCAAGGAGGCACCCCGACCCCAATTCAATAGGAGTATTTGGGGCTAGGATCTGGGCATCAGTGCTCATCTAAAGATCCCTAGGCCCTTCAGCAGGCAGCAGTGATTAGAAACCACTGCTTTATCCCTTCATTTCTTCATGTGCAAAGCTCAAAGCACTTTGATGGGTTTTTTTCTAAATATTTTCTCCTCACACTGCTGCCTAATGTTTTAGAGGTTCACCCATGTTGTTACGTATGTCATACTATTTTCTTGAACCTCTTTTTTTTTTTTTTTTTGAGGCAGAGTTTAGCTCTTATTGCCCAGGCTGGAGTGCAGTGGCGTGATCTCGGCTCACTGCAACCTGTGCCTCCTGGGTTCAAGTGATTCTCCTGCCTCAGCCTCCCCAAGTAGCTGGGATTACAGGTGTGCGCCACCACGCCCAGCTAATTTTTGTATTTTTAGTAGAGACAGGGTTTCACTATGTTGGTCAGGCTGGTCTTGCACTCCTAACCTCGTGATCCGCCTGTTTCAGCCTCCCAAAGTGCTGGGATTACAGGCATGAGCTGCTGTGCCTGGCCTTCTTAAACCTCTTTTATAGTCAATGGTAACATAAATAAGTGTCTCCATTTGGTTCAATAGGATGAAAGTTCTGTAGCCTTTTGTTTTTGATGGAGAACAGAACAATTCAAGGTACAAAGATCCTTCAACTCTGGCAACTGTGGCTTTCCAAAATGTCACTGAGATCCCTCAAAAAGTCTTTTGAGCCATCCAGAACAGAAAATTCAAGCATTTAACCTAGAGTAGAACTCTTACTCTTCACTCAGAGCCTGTTTACTTTTATATCACACTCAGCGTGAGCTGATTTTGTAACCCACTTGTAAAAGCAATAGCTGTGGTTTCCTCAAGGACACCACTGGGGTGTATTTCTAGAGTAATGACCGTAGACGTTAAGACAATCAAGGCCTCTCTGCTGTTTACAAAGGAAACAGGTTTTGTAATCCACATGTACATGATTTTTATAAAATAGCTAATTTTTAAGCTCTCGAATAAGAGAATATTTCCACTATCTGGAAAATCCCCTTGTTTGGACAACCTTGTTTCCTGATGGCATCCGATAACTAAGGAGTGAACATTTCACGTTTCACATTCTTTGGTACTACCAAGGATTGCTGCCTTGAAAAGAAGAAGGAAAAAGTAGACGGAGGGTGGTGAGTTAAAAGAATTGAAATTCGCAGGTCGACTTCCGTGCTGCTCTGCTTTGGTCCCTACCACTTGACTTTGCAACACACACAATCTTTGGAATTCCTTCTTGGAGCTCTGAGGTGAGGCTGAAACATGGCCACTCTCACTGGGACAACCCTGTGACCCAGCAATTCCAGGATCTACCCAATAGAAATGAAGACATGTCCACACAAGACTTGTGTATGAATGTTCATAGCAATATTACTCATAATAGCCTGCCCTCCCCCAACCACCAGGCCAAAAACAAGGCCCACTGGAAACCATTCAAATGTTAATCAACAGATGAATGGATAAACAGATAAGTGGATAAACAAAATGTGGCCCAAAGGACAACTGACTACTCAACAATAAAAAGGCGTGAAGTATGACACATGGGTGAACACATGGGTGAACATTAGGCTAAGTGAAAATAAAAAATCCAGACACAAAAGCCTATGTATTGTATGACTCATTAACACGTAATTTGTGGAAAAGGCAAAACTATGGAGACAGAAAGCAGACCAGGGGTTAGAAGTGGAGATTGACTATCATTGGGAATGAGGGAACTCTTGGGTGATGGAAATGTTCTGAAACTGAGTAGTGTTGATGGTTGCACAGTTGTGTGAATTTACTGAAGCTCATGGAATGATGGGTAGATTTTTGATAGGTAGATTATACTTCAGAAGCAAAGCTATTTTTAAGAAACACCTAACAAAGGAACAGTTTCTGGGTACCTCTATGGTGCCTGGTTCCACCTGGATAGACATTCCCACCCTTGGTGAATCCCTAAGGTTGATATAAATGTTGGATTCAGGGGAGAATGGATGTGATATAAACCAGCCTGTTTGCGAATGGGTTGGTGGGAGCATCTGCAGAAAGGCAACAAAGGCCACTCAGTTGCAGATGGCTCTGTTGCTGACGACAGCCTGTGTGCTGGGCTCTGATGCCCCCTAGAGACAGCCGTGAAGAGGCAATTTTCTCTTCTGAGAAAGGAACTGGAATGAGTGTTTGTATAATTGCAGAATTGTTTTCAATATGTCAGCAAGCACTAAAAATAGGGAAACTGTCCCTTCCTACCTCTGTAGGCTGGAGACCTCGGGTTCAGCTCCGTTTATCAAGGCACAGAACCTTTCTGTTCTGAGACTTTGTTCCAGGGGACTTTCTCACTTCAGAGAGTAGCACAGGTCATCCTGCACCTTTGTGGGGTGATTAAAAGCTCACGGTATCCTTTTATGTTTAGCCCATCCAATTCTTCTGTGTGGCCTCAGGGCCAGAAAAGCAGGGAAAACATCCCCAGTTTGCAGCTGAGAGACTCCAGCCTGGGAGAGATGAATAAATCTTTTGCCCAGAGTTGTTCCTCAGTAAGTGCTAGAGGTGAGGCTCAGACCTGACCTTTGGGTTCCCGGTCGGAATGCTCTGAACCCTGTACCTGGGGCTATCTTCAAATATCTACAGAGATAACATAGAGACGCCCTCAGGAAGATAACTAACTGCTCCCATCCTGATTGGGCTACAGATTGGGAAATAGGGCCTACCCAAGTGTAGAAACAAACTTTTTTTTTTTTTTTTTTTGAGACGGAGTTTCGCTCTTGTTACCCAGGCTGGAGCAGGCTGGAGTGCAAGGGTGCGATCTTGGCTCACCGCAACCTCCGCCTCCTGGATTCAAGCAATTCTCCTGCCTCAGCCTCCTGAGTAGCTGGGATTACAGGCACGTGCCACCATGCCCAGCTAATTTTTTGTATCTTTAGTAGAGATGGGGTTTCACCATGTTGACCAGGATGGTCTCGATCTCTTGACCTCGTGATCCACCCGCCTCAGCCTCCCAAAGTGCTGGGATTACAGGCTTGAGCCACCGCGTCCGGCTCTTTTTTTTTTTTTTAACAACATAGTGAAGGCTGAGAACCAGGATACCAATAACAATAAAATCTGGATATCATAGAGCATATGAAAGCTAAAGAAAAATAAGTAACTGGTCAGGCACAGTGGCTCGCAACTGTAATCCCAGCACTTTGGAAAACTGAGGCAAGGGATTGCTTGAGTCCAGGAGTTCAAGACAAACCAGGGCAACATAGTGAGATCCCATCTCTTAAAAACAAACAAACAAAAAAAATTAAAAAAACAAAAACATTAACTGAGCATGATGGGAACATACCTGTGGTCCCAGCTACTTGGACGTCTGAGGTAGAAGGGTAGCTTGAGCCTGGCAGGTCGAGGCTTCAGTGATCTGTCATTGCGGTGCTGGATTCCAGCCTGGGTGACAGAGTGAGACCATGTCTCAAAAAAAAAAAAAACAACTTTATTTTTAAAAGTATTCCTTGAATGTAAAGGCAGTAAGCTTAGAAACGATTAGGAAATCACATTTACTGAATTAATTTACCTAAGTAGTCATTTCCTTTAGGAAACAATGATAACTTTAGTGTATGCATATTTTGAAGATGTGCAGACAAGTCTCTGTCTTTTACCATCTCTTAATTCTCACCTAATCATGGAAGGAATGTAGTGGGGAGCCTGGCCTCAAGCTGCGGCTGGAAAAACAAGCGTGGTATTGACAGGCAGCTCATGAATGGCTTGATGATTATTTTGACAAGGGTTTTATTTTTATTTTTCTTTAGCTTCCACAGGCTCCATGATGCCTGGGTTTTATTGATATTGGTATCCTGGCTCCCAGCCTCTTCAATGATTGTAAAAAATGTTTGTGTTTACTGTAAAAAGATAATCTTGCTTTTCAAAGTGATTAATCAGATACACAGAATTTCAGTGTGCTTGCCATTCATTTGTCAAATTCCTGATTTATAATTCATGCTTCCTCCCATGGGGAGAAGAATGTTTTGTTCAGAAGATATTTTCAGGGTGGTTTTGTTCCCTGCTAGTGAAGTTAGTTTACTGAAAGAGGCCTCGTTCTGGACATAGGTGGAAGTGTGGCCCGATTAACTGGTCCTTACCGGCAGCCCAGAGGTTTCCTTACCAACAAGGAGATTTTGTCCCCTAACACTAACTCAGGTACCTGGAAGTGGCCTGACACTTGGGGTACATCACTGCAAAGTGTCTTTTGGAGTTGGAGAAACTCCATGAGCAAGAATGGGTTTATGATAGGACACATCCATTTCTGCCCCATCCCTCCTTCAGTTATATGACTGCACGGAGCCCTTCTGACCTCCAGCAGAGTCACCTGCAACCTGGTACTGGGAAAGAGCAGGCCTGAAGGGACCTACCCCCAGCAACAGTAGAGCTAACTGGGCCGTATCTCAGCACTGCCCCCCACCGCCACCAATCCCCGGAAACATGCCTTGCGTTGCATTGAGCAGATCTGGGGTCATTTGGACGATGTCTTAGCTGCTTTTCCAGGGTATCTGTGTGTTTGGGAGTGAGCCCTTACTGAAAAGAAATGATTGTTCGCAAGTTTTTGCTACTGGTTTGGTGGCCGCTAACGCGTCCAGAGGCCTAAAAGATGGGCTTGTGAGGAGCTGGACTTAGCTTCAGAGGTGCTGTCTTTTGACTCACTTGTGTGTTCACTGCACCCCTGTGCTGCCAGGACTCCCACCTCCACCCCTAGCACTTGTGTGGACAGAGAGCCCAGTGCTCAGGGAAGGCTGGGCTCCAGGCTTGCGGAATGGATTCCATGGCAGCTCTGCGACTCCTTCTGGGCATTCTGAAAGTAGACAGGGAGCTTAGATGTCAACTGTGCATTCCCCTGGTTGTCCTACGAGGGAGTAATCAGGGCTACAAATAGCACTAAGGGGCCTGCACATGGCTGCACAGCTCATTGAGGGCATTTTTGGTCCTGGGTCCCAGTCTCTGAACTCCCTCCTGGGCTGACCTCCCTTTGTGAATGTTCAGGAAAATGTCACAGGGCTGCTTGGCAGCATTGCAGCCATGACGTGCTTCACTCTAAATGAGGGTCAGGCTGAGGACTGACCAGCTGGTTAGAGATCCTGGTTTGGGTGTAAATGAAGACCCTCACCAGGTACATAGAGATCCCCAGTGGACACAGCTTCTGGGACAGAGGAAGGCTTAGGGGTTCTGTTTTGTCCTGACTCTGCAGGGAGGGCTGAGGTCTGTTTTCCTTTGTGTGTTTATGCATTAGATCTGCTAGTGTATCTTAGCAATCACTCAAAGTACTGCACTGATGCCTAAACTTAGTAAGAAGGGGAGCAGGAAGAGGAAAGGAAGGATTCCCGGTCCATGGAGATCACGCCCATCAGCACAGAGGACTCAGACTGCCCACCCTGGCATTGTCTGCTGGCTTCCTAGGGAAGCCAGAGAGAAAGGCCCACTGCAGGGATCTTTCTCCAGACCCAAGCTGTAGCTGTCTGCTTTCTTGCCTCCCCAGGGATAGGCTTTTGCCACCTGGGGAGCCACATAGAACTGCTTCCCGTGCTGATTGGATACGCTGCTTGTGTGCACACCCTCTGGGGCAGAAGCCACGTCTGGTTTGGTGGGCTTTGGTCCTCCAGCTTCTCACTGGAACTCAGCCTATCCTAGATCGGTGTGATCCGGGGACCACAGCAGGGGTCAGCACGTGTGGTCCAGGGTTTCCACTTGTGGTCCGGGGACCACAGCAGGGGTCAGCACCACCTAGCATTTGTGATAAATGCAGATTCTCAGCCCACCCCAGCTGAAGCAGAAGCTCTGGGGGTGGGGCCCAGCACTTTGCAAACAAACTTTGTGCACACTAAACTTGGAGAACCACTGTGTTGGACACCGACTCCTCTTGTCTGCACGGAAGGCCTGAGGGCACTGCCCATTGGCGGCTGTTCCTCCTCCCCTGCACCTTCTCCAGGGACTGGAGCTGGGACTCCTCAGAGTGAAAGATGAATCAGGAGGAGGGAGAAGGCCCAGGGTTGACCCCCAACAAGCCTGTCTCCCTATCACATGCTATCTCCTATCCCATCATGCTGCTGATTGGGCCTCGGCAGGATTTGCTTCCATGGATAATGGGAGACTTTACTGCAAATGTGTAAGCTGTTCTGGTTGGGTAGCAGAGCATATCTGTCCTCCCATGCACAGCTGTCAAGCACCTTGTGCATACTTGGCTGAGAAAAATAACCAAAGGCATTTCTCGGGAATGATTCTAGTAACATCTTCTCGTACAAGAAGCATTAGTTGATGGTAATAGAGGTCATAAAATTAATTAGTGTCTTATCGATTTCAATATGTTGTCCTTGAATCATGCTGTTGCCATTGTTAACAACAATTATCTGTTCTCCTTTAGTGTTAATAACCAAACCTCTTATTGGCAAAGGAAATGCATTATGGAGTAGGTTATAAGGAGGACCTGTGTTATGTGGCCAGCAGGCTAGAGGGGACTGTGGCCAAGGGCAGGTGCACTAACATTGATTTCTGTGCTTATAGGAATTACTCCTTCTATGTCCTCGACAACCAGAATTTGCAGCAGCTATGGGACTGGGACCACCAGAACCTGACCATCCGTTCGGGGAAGATGTACTTTGCTTTCAATCCCAAACTGTGTGTTTCCGAAATTTACCGCATGGAAGAAGTGACGGGGACTAAAGGGCGCCAAAACAAAGGGGACATAAACACCAGGAACAATGGAGAGAGAGCCTCCTGTGAGTGACAGCATCCAAAACACCGTGGGCCCCACCATTATGATCACAGCAGGCCCTCCTCCCTGTGTGACGGCAGCTTTCCTCTGCGGCCCCTCCGTGTTTCACTTGGGGGACCACTGGATCACTTTGCTCCTACTTACATGTCTTCAAAATCAGTAGTGGGCAGATACATGATGTATGCATGTTTATAAATTCTGTGCGTCTGTGTGAGTGTGTATATAAGTAGGTTCTCAAACTGTGAAGGCTGCTTATAGAATGCACAATTAAATGTCCTTTTATACACAGGTGCACAGTTAGATTATTTCTATTTTTTTTTTTTTTTTTTTTGAAATGGAGTCTCGCTGTGTCACCCAGGCTGGGGAGCAATGGCATGATCTTGGCTCACTGTAACCTCCAACTCCTGGGTTCAAGCGATTCTCATGCCTCAGCCTCCTGAGTAGCTGGGATTACAGATGCCTAAAGCCACCATGCCTAGCTAATTTTTATATTTTTAGTAGAGACACCATTTCACCATGTTGGCCAGGCTGGTCTCAAACTCCTGACCTCAAGTGATCCACCTGCCTCAGCCTCCCAAAATGCTGGGATTACAGGCGTCAGCCACCATACCCAGTCAAATTATTTTTCAGGGACGAGCCAGTGTGCTTCAGCCCTGTGAGCTCTATCTTCCCCCTTCCACAGCAGGAAAAGTCCAGGCCTGTGGGGTGGAGGGGACCCTGAGCCCCTGTGGGCCACGGGTATCCTGTCCCTTACACTCAGCTGCCTCTTTTCTCCCATCTCAATGTGAAAAAGACTGAGCAAGCCTACATCCCTGAGTCGATAATGCTTTTTAAATTTAGAACAATGTAAGAACAGCCTTGTACTGGTTATAAAACTTTAAGGTCTCATACCAGAGATACGGCAGTGCATGTGTTTCTTGTCTAACCCTGTGTAGAATACGACCGCTGAGAACGGTGCGGCTCTTTGGTTGGATAGGGTTATAAAAGTAAATCGTCTCTTCACCTTTGGCTTTTAATAAGGGAAGGGTATTAGAAAAAATGTAATTTGTATGATGAAGAGTGATTGGTGCGTGTGTGTGCACAGACACACATGCAGGAAGGCAAATTGGAACTGATGTGTGTTTGGCTTTGGCCTGTTTTGCTGGTGTCTGGATTTACCTGGTGACATTCATTGCTCTGGGGGATCTTAGAGGGAAGCCTGCTGGCCGAGGGCTGGACAGCAGGCTTACGGCCAGCGCTGCCTCCCTCCCCCTGCCTACCGTGTTCCTGCAAAACCCCTGCCTTGCCTCCCGTTCAGACCATATTGAAAGCAGACGTGTCAGAGCATTTTAGAGGGCTTTTCTCCTTCAAGTTAGCCAGTCTGACCTGTCAGGTCATAAATACAGTAGCCATTTATTTTCTTCTTTTGAAAGCAAAATCATGGTTTCCTTTAGAAATAACGCTTCGGCAGGAACTGTGACATTTTCCAGTCTCAGTTGCTCACATTTTGCCCTAAAGACTTCTTAGCTCTTTTCCTGTCTTCAGTCTCTCTGCTTCACCTCTTGAGTGCGTAGTGGGATTCAGGCAGATATGGTGGCGAAAGAACGGCTTGTCAGAGAGCTTTGGGTCGCCACGAGGGTAGGCAGTCATCAGTCTTTTCCTGGTCCTTATCAAAGTTTGAATTTGGTCCAAGGAATAAGAGAGGGACTTGGCACAGCTTCCCTGCCATACTTGCCAGCCAGGTCTGTTTCCCATAGAGCACATTAAGCTTGTCCAAGTGAAATCTTTTTGTCATTGCTTAATCCAGCCCCCACTCGTGCCCCCCGCCCTGTTGTTTGCCAGCCTTCACTGGAGGCCTCACAGGAGTTCCTGTGTCTTTCCAGTTTGATACCAAGTTTAGACCAAGAAAAGTTCCTTTCTGTGGCACACCTGTGGTCTCTTCCCTGGCCTTACTGGTTGTACAGGAGCAGGCAGATACCCTCAACTGCAAAACAGGTACCATCATCTCTCTGAGAAGATTCAGGGCAGCCTAAAGGTTCAACCTTACTCTGCCAGGCCCCCTTTCGTAGCCAGGATCTTAGGGATGGAAAAGAAAGTTAAGTTCATCTCGTTCACTGAAGTCACTCTCTTGTTTTCAGGTTAGGAAACCCAGGTTCATGTCCAGGGCCCTGGGCAAGTAGCCAGTGCAACTGATTGACCCGAAACAAAGAATGGAACCCTTGGAGCTCTGCGTAGTGAAATGTATGGGTTCTTAGTGGAAAACGAGAAAGCCACCTACGAAGTCTGGAAGGCAACTTAGCACATATAACCAGCTTTGGGGAAGGGGGAAGTAGTGCTGAGCAAGACAGGTGCTTTTCAGAGACACATAAATCTCTGTCACTCACGGATGTCCTCCGTGCTCCAGGTGAAAGTGACGTCCTGCATTTCACCTCCACCACCACGTGGAAGAATCGCGTCATCATAACCTGGCACCGGTACCGGCCCCCCGACTACAGGGATCTCATCAGTTTCACCGTCTTCTACAAGGAAGCGTGAGTTTCTGCTTTGGGTGATGCCATTCTGTTGACAGGGCTGCGAGTGGGAGAGGCCAGTCTTCTGGTCCTTGCATGGGTTGGCTGAATGTGGGGAGTCAGCAGGGTCCCCAGGGAGAGCCATGCCAAGTATCCCCACTTCATCTCATGCGCCCTACTGGGCTCTCCCCGTGATGTGAGTCACAGCCAGTGACAGCCACAAATGGGAAAGTGTTAGCTTTGAGGCCTGTCATTCTTTATTAAGTGATTAGAGATGTTTGAATAAAATAAACCCAAAGCGGGGAAAGCTTGTTTTTTTCCAGAATTAGGTCAGACCAGACTCATAATCTATGATGGGGGACTTCCCTGAAATATTGTTTCAGCCTCCTTACCCACTAGCCCTACTCCAGGAACACCCTGCAGCCACATGGCTCTCCTGAGGTGACCCATGGCTCATCTTATGCCCGTCTCTCTCTCTTGCTTGCTCTCTGTGTGCCTCTCCAAGCTGAGGCACTCCGCTCCAGGTCATGAGCCTTCCAAACAAGTGAAGGAAAGTGGAGAGAGAACAGCCTTCATGTCTTGAGCCTTTTGTGACTTCTCCCAGACTCTGTCGGGAGCTTTTCTTATGCGACCACATGACATTGACCCACCTAAGCAGCCAAGGCTTATTCCTTCCAACTGCAGCTCTCTCTGTTCTTCCTCTGCCTCCTGTATCCAGGTGGCTACCCTGATCTACTTAGCCATCCCCCTTATCCGGGTCCCATCTTAATCCCATAGTTCTGCTCTTGGGAAGCCAAGCTGGCTTCCCAAGAGCAGAAAGCAGAGGCACCTTATGACGGCATCTTGTACTCTTTCTTCTTCTAGAGCTGGGGTCCTATGGATAAGAAAGGGGGTATTAGGATTATTAGGCTTTCAGGATTTGTACATAGCGGAGCCCCTCGTGATCTCCCATCATGGTAGCAGGTAGGGTTTTGTTAATGTTTGTTTCAGAAGCCAGTGGCCAGCAGCTATCTGATAAATGTAAAACATCTACCCAACCGTGCATCTGTGTAAAATACTATATTCCCTTTGATAGTAGCACCAATGCTTTGGCAATATCAGCTGGTAATTTCACTAAGGACTTGATGCTAGTTTCTAAGGCAATCTGGAAACTAAGTATTTGAATATTTTAAGATGCTTAAGCATCAGAATTGTGTATGAGCAATTTGAATTTTAGAGGCTACTTCTGTTTGTAGGAAAACCATTCTTTCTCCAACAGTTACCTTTTATTAGTATCTGATATTTGCATTAACTGTGCTTGTTTTTTCTTAATGATGAAAAAATGCTGCAGTCAGAAGAGAGAAAAATAGTATTTGCATATGTTCTTAAGGAGCAGTCACGAGTGAAACCCAGTAACTGTTGAACTGGCTCTTCCTGAGGCCGAGCATTCAAGTCTGTAGTGCACGACTAGGGAAGCCCAGAGTTCAATTGCTTCCTTTTCTTCTTCTGTCAAAGTCTAATTGATTGTTTCTTTAAACCTCCCATTATAGAGAGTGTGACATGCTAGGCCTCTGGGGAAGGTTTTTGAGCGTTTGAATGTCAGAGCCCCGAACGTTCTCTGAACTTGATTGTCTTTCAGACCCTTTAAGAATGTCACAGAGTATGATGGGCAGGACGCCTGTGGCTCCAACAGCTGGAACATGGTGGACGTGGACCTCCCCCAGAACAAGGACGTGGAGCCTGGTGTCTTACTGCATGGGCTGAAGCCGTGGACTCAGTACGCTGTTTATGTCAAGGCCGTAACCCTCACCATGGTGGAGAACGACCATATCCGTGGGGCCAAGAGTGAGATCTTGTACATTCGCACCAATGCTTCAGGTATCCATGCCCAGACAAGCCCTTCTTCACAAGCTCACTGGGCTTGCTTATACAGGGTGCTATTGTAGGGTTAGCAGTGAGCTATGCCTGTTGTCTTTCTTGTCAATATGTATACTGTGTTATATTCATTCATTTTTTTTTTTTTTGAGATGGAGTCTGTCTGTCTCCCAGGTTGGAGTGCAGTGGTGCGATTCTCCTGCCTCAGCCTCCAAAGTAACTGGGACTACAGGCACCTGCCACCACACTCGACTCATTTTTGTATTTTTAGTAGAGATGGGGTTTCACCATGTTGGCCAGGCTGATCTCAAACTCCTGACCTCAGGTGATCTGCTCTCCTCGACCTTCCAAAGTGCTGGGATGACAGGTATGAGCCACCATGCCTGGCCCATTTCCCCACTTCTAACATGTTAGGCCCTTCGTGCCATTTTCTGGCCTTGGTACCATCTTCCATCATCTCTCTTCTGCTCTGTGCCTATGAGCCCAGGTCTTCCACGGTGCTGGGCTGGTTTCATTGGAAGGCCCATCCAGGAAACAGTCATCTTCGGCTGCCCTTCTTTCTTGTTTATTTTGATGTTTCAATCTCCAGGAACTGAAACCATGCTGATCTGTGTTCCACTGACTTCATGTATGTAGCTCACTAGTATTCCATCGTCATTCTGGAGCCCGTAGAGTTCCAAGGAGGTCAACAAAAGTTGAAAGACGGCAGACATAGTATGTTGCGGATATTCAAAGTTTTCACTGATGAAGATGTTCCTCCTTCCTTCTTCTGTCTTCAGGTTCTGAACCACCTCATTTCTCAACTCCAGATCTGGAAACTATAAGAGCAAACATAAATGTTTTCCAAGTATATAAAAACTAGTTCAGAAGTAGGAAAATACACTTCAGGTTTAAAGACACTGATTGTTTTAGTCCATTGGAGCTTCTGTCACAAAAAACGGCATAGCCCGGGTGGCTTATAAACAATAGAAATGGATTTCTCACAGTTCTGGAAGTCCCAGAGTGCAAGATGAAGGCGCTGGTGGATTTGGTGTCTGGCGAGGGCCCACTCCCTGGCTCATAGATGGCCGTTTTTTCCTTATGTCATTGCATGGTGGCAGTGATGCCAGAGCACTCTTCAGGGCCTCTCATAGAAGGGCCCAGATTGCATTCATGAAGGCTTCACCACCATGACCCAGTCACCTCCCAAAGGCCACACCTCCTAATGCCATCATTTTAGGGGTTAGGATTTCGACATGTGATTGGGGTGGGACACAGACATTCAGTCCATAGCACTGAAACATTTTTTGATAATAGCCATTATTTTAGTGGGTAAGGTGTTTTTAAATACTCAAAAGCTAGCACAAAATGAGTTTAAGTGGCAGAGAGGAGGTGAGGAGAAAATGCTGGTGGGGAGAACCTTTTGCTGTACACACCTGCTGCTTCCTCCCCTCCTACCCCATTTCCATGATCCTGCGCGTGGCCACAGTCATGTCACTGGGTAATGTGCTTATAAAAATAAATTTGGCACAGGCTTCTGATCCTGGGTGTGGGTTGGTGTAGCAGAGGCTCAATGCAACAGAATAAGTTTTTCATCTTAAAATGTTGAAGTAACCCTGCTCAGCAGTTCACTGTAGTGTTTGGGAAACAGGAATCTCTGCTTATTGTGACAGATTCTCAAGAAACCTATTTCCTTTCCACAAAGATGGAAACCAGGCACTGTACAAATGAGTCCATTTACTACATTTTTTCCCCTGTCCTTACACGCAGAGAACTTGGTCCTCTGCTTCTGCATTTTCTGTGATACCTATCATAAGAATGCATCTAGGAATGAGCTGTTTGTTTTTGAAGTCCTTACTTTTGGAAACCCTAAAGTGGCTGAGCATGAAGTAGTTATGTTTCCTTTGAACGCTAGTATTAGTCATAACCTTTTTCCAAAGTATCATCCCTTAAAGATGTTCAGAACCTTTTGTGTATTGTAAAGCCTGGAGCACCCTCAAACTGTCCACCCTTTTCAAGTTTTAAAAATGGCTTAGGTGAACATGTTGCTTAAGTGATGTACAGTGAATGTGTGTCCTGCGCTTTGGAAAAGCTGTCAACATTGATACTTTTTTGTAAACCCAATAAAGATATGATTTCCGTGGTCCTAGGATGCATTTGACCCCTATGCACACATCAGCTCTGGATTTGGGTTCAGGGGTCAGCATAACTAAAGCTTGATCAGCTAACTGTGCTCTGCCTATAATCAGCATTCATTCTGCTGATGACAGAGTCCTTTGCTTGAAATGAGGCTTCCATGCATTTGCAGTTTTAGACTGCTTTTCAGAGTCATGCCTCGGTCAGTGTACTGAAGGATGTGTGTGGAAATGGTGGACTCCGTGTTCTTTGCATTGCCTCACCCCCCCTCCCTCTTACACACAGCTGGGACATGGGCACACACATTCCTTCACATGCACAGGCTGTCCAGCCCCCTTTCCACTCCCCTTTTTCCTTTCAGCTTCGTGACATTTTTATCAGAGATTCGAAATCTCAGATGAAATCCAAGTCAGTCTATTTTCCCAGTTGTCGAAACTGCTGGAGTTCAGCGCAGTGGAGAATGGCAGGGATAATAAATGAGAAATACCAGGTGTTTAAATTAGCTGTTGATTTTCACATTGTCTCTTCTAACCCTGCATGTGTCCCTGAAGCCTTTTTCCATTTACAACTTAGTAATGTTTGTTTTCGCAGAGATTACCTGAGGAAATAGATTATCAAGGGAAATGCTGGCATTGAAAGTAGTACTATTTCAAAATAAGGTTCACTTTTCACTTTATATTCCATTGTTCATTGTTATTTGTTATCCAGGTCAACCTTGCCGTTTCCTGGTGGTGGCTTGCACAGAGTACCTGATAGCCTGAATCTTAAGTTCATTTCATTTTCTGGAATGTTCTTTGTTCCCCTTTCCAGTTCCTTCCATTCCCTTGGACGTGCTTTCAGCATCAAACTCCTCTTCTCAGTTAATTGTGAAGTGGAACCCTCCCTCTCTGCCCAACGGCAACCTGAGTTACTACATCGTGCGCTGGCAGCAGCAGCCTCAGGACAGCTACCTTTACCGGCACAATTACTGCTCCAAAGGTAGGTGCAGCAGCGGCCTGGACCCAGGGCGTTTCTTCCCGTAGTCTGAATGTACCTGAGCCCTAATATTACATATATCAGGTAACAGTGTAGTCCTCTGTTGGAGACAGCTATCTTTTTATTTTATTTTTTTGAGACAGAGTCTCTGTTTCCCAGGCTGGAATGCAGTGACATGATCTCAGCTCACTGCAACCTCTGCCTCCCTGGTTCCAGCAATTCTAATTGCTTGGCCTTCAGAGTAGCTGGGATTACAGATGTACTACTATGCCCAGCTAATTTTTGTATTTTTAGTAGAGATGGGGTTTTCACCATGTTGTCCAGGCTGGTCTCGAACTCCTGACCTAAAGTGATCCACCCACTTTGGCCTCCCAAAGTGCTGGGATTACAGGCATGAGCCATGGTGCCCAGCCAAGACCAGCTGTCTTCTTGATGAAAGGTGCTGAGCGCTATGATTTTTCCTCCCAAGCGTGTGTAACAGCTTTCATCCCAATCTTGTTTTGGCTTTTCTTTTCCGAGAAGACAAAATCCCCATTAGGAAGTACGCTGGCGGCTCCATCGACGTTGAGGAGGTCACAGAGAACCCCAAGACTGAGGCGTGTGGCACAGAGAAAGGGCCTTGCTGCGCCTGCCCCAAAACCGAAGCTGAGAAGCAGGCGGAGAAGGAGGAGGCCGAGTACCGCAAGGTCTTTGAGAATTTCCTGCACAACTCCATCTTTGTGCCCAGGTACCCAGCTCACGTGAAATTTCAGTTGGCAGAAGCCGCTGCTCAGGCGGGTTCTCTTGCCTTTCTCCCCACCAGGTAGTGTGTAAGTCAGCAGCTGGGGGCATGGCACAATAGCCACTGAGAGGGAGCCACAAAAGATGACAGGTTCAGGGAAGTGAGTCCCTGTTGAAGTCGGTCAGCCCTGAAGGAAACGGGGACCAGGGCTCGGTTGCTGGGGCCGCCCGTGTGACAGGTGCGGCTGCCTCAGCCCCAACCCCCACAGAGAGCAGGTGGGCACCCTGTGGTAGAGGCAGAGAGGGGGAAACTCAGAGTACTGAAATCCGCTGCCTGGTGGGAGGAAAAGCCAGGATTTGAGCACATCACTTCCCTTCCCAGTTCTCTCTGCCACCTCTCTCAGCCTGACAGGAGGAGTGAAGCAAGAGGGAAAATAATCAGAGTCTGTGTTGGAAGGTGCCTGACTTCAAAACATAGCCAGGAGCCACAGGCATCCTTTCCAAGTAGGTTTGGGAAGCAGTGTAGGGAGACAGCCTGCAGTGGCTGTTTATTCCGTGGCTACTCTGCCTTTCAGAGCAACGTGGCCTCTGTCCCAAGGACTCTGTTCCTCTGCTGTGGTCTTGGTTTCTGCAGAGTGGGGACAGTAGCGGAGGAAAGCAAGTGTTCATAGCAGGGCTGTTCATAGGAGCCAGATCTGGAAACGACCCAGCGCACGTCAGCAGATGAGTGGCTCAGCAAAATGGGCTCTAAGCATACAGTGGAATATTATTCAACCACACAAAGGGAGGAAATTTGGATCCATGTTACAGCATGGATGACCCTTGAAGACACCATGCCAAGTGAAACAAGGCCCAGACACAAAAGGACAAATAGCGTCCGATTTTATGTTGTGTGAAACATATGGAAGGGCCAAATGTAAGGTGACAGAAAGTAGATTCGAGTTTACCAGGGAATGGGGATAGAGTGGGGAGGGGAATGGGAATTACTCCGTAATGGATAGATCTTCTATTTGAGGTGATGAAAATTTTTTTGGAAATAGATAATATTGATAGTTGTACCATACTGTGAATAGAGTTAATGCCACTGAATTGTACCCTTAAAATGATTAAAATGGCAAAATTTTATCTTACATATGTATTTTTTTGAGATGCACTCAGGCAGGCTAGAGTGCAGTGGTGCAATCTTGGCTCACTGCAACCTCCATCTCCCGGGTTCAAGCAGTTCTCTGCTTCAGCCTCCTGATTAGCTGGGATTACAAGGATGCGCCACCACGCCCAGCTAATTTTTGTATTTTTAACAGAGATGGGGTTTCACCATCTTAGCTAGGCTGGTCTTGAACTCCTGACCTCGTGATCCACCTGCCTCGGCCTCCCAAAGTGCTGGGATTACAGGCATGAGCTCCGACACCTGGCCATCTTATGTATATTTTATTTTGTTTTAAAATTTTATTTTAACACAATAAAAGATATTGAACAATTTTTTTTTCCTTTCAAAAAAGGATTAGCCCAGTAATGCCTGGGAAAGGAGATGGAAGCACAGTGGGGTCCCATGGCCTCTCTTCCTGAAAGATAATAGTGCAGATTTTGGAACCGACCTCATTTCTGAAAACTAGGCTGAGGAGTTGGATTTAGATCAGCATGGTACCCATGAGCCACCCACCACGGTGTCCACGACGCCCTGCTGCCAGCACCCCACCCAGCACGTTCCCTTCCCCTCACTGCCCCCGACCCTGAGAGGAGCCTGTAATGGCTGTTTATTCCGCAGTGACTGTGCTCTTAAAGGCTTCCTTAGGCTATAACAACAAATGGTTTTTAAAGTGATTTTTTTTCCTGCCAAGTGACCTTTTTGATATTTGCAAAATTGTTGAAATAGCTATCTCACTTCGAGAAATCAGTAAAGTGGGAAATAAAGACCGGTTAGAACAGGAGGCACTATTTCCTTTTGAAAGTGACCCTCTTCATTGCCTGGTGGCTTTCTTCCCCTCCCCTTCTGTCTCGAAGTTAAAACCACCAGAGCTGCAAGAAGGGCCTGTGAGTCCCTCATGGCCCCCGCCCCCGCCTGCCCCACTGGGGGCATCTTCTGCCCACTGATAGGTGGCAGGGCTTTGAGTGAGCCTTGAGGTTCAGTGCCCAAGGTTGTTTTGTTATCCAGATTCGTTTATCACTGGTGGTTCCTAGAAAGCCGAAAGTGTGAGGACTAGATTGCAAAGAGGTTTGGAAACTGGAACTCAGTGAGTTTGGTGACCTCTTCGACATCCTAATTAAGAATCGGTTTGGGACCTGATCCTCATTCCCATACACTGACCCTCTTTCCCTCTTCTTCTCCTCCATTGCATGGCTTCCCCCCATGGTCCTTTCCACCCAGACCAGCAGACGCTCAGCTCGTGGCAGCTCCTGCCGCCTGCCACATGGGAGAATGGATTTAGTGTCCCAAGCAGGCTAGGCAGGAAATTTGCTTTTCTCTGTCAAAGGCCATTGGTTACATTGCTGTCTTGTTCCACCAACCAGCGGGAGGTTCAGGTTTCGAGTCAAGGATTTGGAAACATTTTGCTGAAAGGCCCCTTGCTTTCAGTTGTAGTTACAAGGCAAGACCTGTTTTTTTCCTCATCGGATGTGGAGCACAAGATGAAGAGTTGTATAGGCAGAGCTGTGATTGACACTGATGATATTCGTGCACAGCGTTCGTGTTGTTGGGTTCAAAACAAGTTTCCGCTATTCCACCTGATAAGTGTGTTTATCTGTCCCCCCACTCCTTACTTTCTCTCTCTGAAGACAAGTCCAACTTGTGATTCTCCCTTTTCATGGATGTATATTAAGACAATATTTTGTCCATGGTGAGAGGCCATAATTTATAAGAAGCTCAAGTTTGTTTTTTACCTCCTACTGAGTTCTGGCAGAGTGCAGGTAAAGGAGTGTCCAGCTGACAGAATGACTGAATCATAAAGGCCGTCTTTCTGTGTTACAACTGAATTGTCCGAAAGTGGGTTTGATTTCTTTCAGTTCATTCTAAGAACAATTTGTCTGTGGGACAAAACCAGTTAAGTCAGATTTAGTTCCTTATACATTGTCCAGCATATCCTGTATGTTTTGAGGTAGAGTGAAAGCTAGAGTTTGTAAAATTAGTTTCTGATGTCAATATTTGGTGGTGAATGCCTTCATTTGACTGCTGTCTTTATTTTGTTAATCACACAACTAGCTAAAATGTTGACAGCTGTTGGAAAGTTGGAAAGTGAAAGGTTTTCCAGTAGGACTAGGTTGTATCATGGGGTGGAGTAGGCAACATTGGCAGTAGTGTTTGCTGTTGGGCACACGATCTAGAAATGTTTACCAAAAAGCAATGTATGGACCATTGTGCTTTCCCCATTCCTGCCTTCCAGATGATGTTCTGTGCCACCTCCCTCCCCTAGTTGCTGCCTTGGTGTCAAGATTGAGAGCTATGCAATCCCTAAAAGCGTGGTGTTGATAAACAAGTAAACTACTGAGTAGACTTAATGATGTCATCCCAGTTAAGTGGGGGTGGGCTGGGCTGGGCTGGGGTTTCGACACAGAATTATTTTGCAGTGCATCAAACCTAAGAAACTTCTGACAGACAAAGTGTGTATTGTGCTGGTTCTAAAGGGAAGGCAGGAAATGTTGATGATGTGTTGACAAAGATGTCCCTGGCAGTAAATGTGGTTTCTTGTGTCTTTCCCTTCCAGGAATGCTTGGTTAGCTGGTTGGTTGGTTTGCAGCATGTGAGGATTGTGGATTATCAGCCTCATGTCCTTACCTTTCCTCCCCCAGTATTGTGAAAGCAAATGTACATGCCCTGACCTTGTGGTTTTCTGCCTGTTGGAATGAGCATATCTATGCTGGGCAGTTTATGCCTTTGGTGGGACCCCCACATGCCACTACACAGAGAAGGACCGTGTTTTCCTCAGGGGAATCCACGGGCTGAAAAGAATGGGAAGCCAGAAGCCCTTTCCCCAAGCCCCCTACTCTCCCCTTCCAGGTTCTGGCCTAAGGACCAGCCAGAAGCCTGCCAAGCATTATCTGAACCTGCAGTGGCTTCTGGGTTGCTCCGTTCCCTGCGTGAGCTTTCCCTCTCTGCTGCTGCTGCTGCTCTCTCCCCTCCGTGGCACTGATGAGCGTCTCATGTTCTGGGCCTTCTCCCTTATTTCCCTGGACAAACAGAATCCATCCCATTTGCTCCCTGCCTTTTGCCTATTCCTAAGACCAGTGACCCTAGCCGAAGGCCTCAGCCCCGTTTTCCGGCTGTGGGTCCGTGGCTGACCTGAGGGTTGCCCTGTCTTCATCTGGGTGCCCCTCTCATATTTTGTTCGCTTTTGGTGGTTCCTGTAAACATTAGGATTATGTTTGAAGGTTTCTAGGGGGAGGAACGAAGCCCATTTTTTCATATTTGACCAAAGCAGCAATTGGAGGGTAACATCCTCATGCCTCATCTGCCCTTTTGGGTGTGAATTTTCTTTTTTTTTTTTTTTTTTGGTGATTATTTTGCATACTCCCTTTTGCTGTTTGGTTGTTCCCAGCCCCACTCAAGTCCATGACCAAAACTCTGCCCTCTCATAGGCAGGACCTTGTTGAGGCTACAGGCGCTCACTGCTGAGTGGGAGGAGGCCTGGCTGGGCTCCAGGGACCCGCGGAGTGTAGCAAGTGCAGCTCAGGGTTGGGGTGGGCCCGCAGCAGGAACCCCAGAGAAGAGCCCTGGGGTCTGTGGAGCTGCTTGCTGCTTTATTTCCACAGTCAGGCAGATGCAAGGAGCCACCACCACAGGCTTTCACATCCCTCTATGCCAGGTCTCTGGGCCCTCTGCCACACCACCTTACCCCTCCCTCCTGCCCTAACACATCTTAGTGCACCTGATAGGTTTGTCACCTTTAATGCTTAACCATAAGCTCTGTGACCAGATGGCCTGACTGTTCTGATGACACAGCCAGGATTGCCCAGCCAAGCGTGGTGGTAACACTGTTTGCCTCTAGGTAGAATCGAAGATCCACTCTGAGAGCCAAGGGTTGGGGACGAGAGTTTCTGTGTCCATTCTGTTGCTTGCAGAGTAGAGAAAGCAAGATAATGAGGAAGGACATCCCCGTGTTATTCATGAGTTCTTATCCAAGGGGACCGAAGAGCTCCCTTTATTCCATGGTTAAGATGCTGCTGTTACCCTTACTCAAGTCGTAGAAAAGACGAAAGAGGTAAAAGCACTTAAAAGCCACATTTCTCTCTTCCTTGCAGACCTGACAGGAAGCGGAGAGATGTCATCCAGGTAGCCAACAGCAGCACGTCCAGCCGAAGCAGGAACACCACGGCCGTTGACACCTACAACATCACAGACCTGGACGAGCTCGAGACGGAATACCCTTTCTTTGAGAGCAGAGTGGATAACAGGGAGAGAACTGTCATTTCTAACCTTCGGCCTTTCACACTGTACCGCATTGACATCCACAGCTGCAACCATGAGGCTGAGAGGCTGGGTTGCAGTGCCTCCAACTTTGTCTTTGCAAGGACTATGCCTGCAGGTATGGCATGATCCAGCTGGCCCCATTGCCACCTCCCTCACAACCCAGTGAAAATGTTGTTTATGGACACAGGGCCTGACACCCAGGGCCAAGACCCTTAGTCTCAGGCCTGGCTGCTAAATGGTGTGCGATCATTGGCAGGTGGCATGGTAGACCAGCTGCCCAGGGAACAGAGCCCTCACTCTCCTAGCAACACCACTCCCAGCCTGGTTTCACCGTAGAACATGCTGGGAGCAGGGAGCTCTCTGCAGGGCCCACCCTCCGCCTGCAGCTTGGTTCACAGCGTGCACTCCCACTGCCATTTGCCCCTCTTGTACACAAATAAATTGAGCTGCCCCTCCTGAGCTCTCACATATTCAGAGATGTCCCCAGTTAGTGGCCTTTGTCCAGAGTAACCACTGCCCCTCAAGGTCAACTCCTGGAGTAGCCTCCAGTCTTGCTTACTTAGTCTTTGGCTTTCCCTTGTCCGTAGACATTGCCTGTCGCTCGGGCATTGAAGGTGGTTGCCTTCAAAGACAGAACAAGAACTGCCTTGTTCTTGTTTCTTTAGGAGGCCTCAGGCGGTAGAAAGAGCACGGAGGTGATGGGTATCTGGGGCGTGGTGTCCTCCTGGCGCAGTTTTAGCACTAAAGTGCATGGCAGCATGCCTTGAGGCAATCGTCAGGTTCCCTGCCTCAGTTTCCTTAGCCCTCCTAGGAGAGACATAGCCAGCTAACCCCTCCAGTGCCTTTTCCAGCTATAACTTTCCATGACCTTTGCTTATCAACTCATTGTTTACTGGTTCAAGAAGCAAAATCAAGAGAGGAACCACTGCAAGGTCAACCAGCAGCTGGAGGAACTGATGCCAGTAGGGAGGCTTGCTCTGCTCTCGGCACCAGCCTCCCAGCAGCTTCCTCCCAGGCCAGGCTTCGGCCATCCTTCATGCCTGCGTAAAAACTGCAGTTTCTGTGTGTGGCCACGGGCCACTGAGGGTCCCTGTCATAGCCAGCAGGACCCCGTGCCCTGCCTCTGCTTATTAAGCATCTCTTCAGAGCTGCTTGTGTTTGGTGGCTTCACAAAGCTTTCTTTTTCAAGTGGTAGGCACAGAATAGAAGAAAGTTACTTAGGTTGCCAAGATTTTCCTGCTGTGCTTGGCAGCAGGTTTTTTTTTGTTGAGGGACTGGGGAGAAAGGAGGATCCTGTGGCATCTTGAGATGTGCAAGTCGTGGGGTTGGTGTAATTCTGAACCCTCCTCTGTGCTGTGTGTGAGCAGCCCACTTGGGGTTAGGGTACGTGACTGCTCTCCATAGTCCTGCCTGTGTGGATGGGGCAGTTATTCTCAGGTCAGCCCAGTGTTGGCGCCCCTCCCTGGGAACCCAAATCCAACTCTGTCACTTGTTTAAATTGTACAGACGGAGCAGATGATATTCCTGGGCCAGTGACCTGGGAGCCAAGGCCTGAAAACTCCATCTTTTTAAAGTGGCCAGAACCTGAGAATCCCAATGGATTGATCCTAATGTATGAAATAAAGTACGGAGCACAAGTCGAGGTAGGACTGGGGCAGTGGCCCGTGCCTGCATGTATTTCCATCCGTTGACAGCATGCGCTACCTTACTGCACAGGTTACTTCCTGGTTAGCGTAGGATATAATAAAATATTCATCAAGTTGGTGAGGATTTGGGTCTTTCTACCCACTCCATACTCCATAAGGAGTACTCCACAGTGTGCAAAGAACTAGGCTGCTCTTTGCCCTCAAGAAATGATTTCATTGTATAAGATAACCTTGTGGCATAGGCCAGATCAGCTCTAACAACTTTTAATCCTTCTGGAGTTCTTGGTTACAAAAATGTTTGGTTAAAGCTTTTGGGTGTGCTTAAAGCTACTTGAAGACGACCTTTTAAGACTTAATTTCTTCCTCTTTGCTGACAGTTGGGATCATTGTTAGGTGGGAGGTCAAATCAGGCAGCTGGAGTCCCTAGTGCAGTGAGTTCAGTTGGCAGGCCCCAGATTTCTACTGCGTTTATGGGAAATTGACATGTATATTTTATTTCCCCAGGATCAGCGAGAATGTGTGTCCAGACAGGACTACAGGAAGTATGGAGGGGCCAAGCTAAACCGGCTAAACCCAGGGAACTACACAGCCCGGATTCAGGCCACATCTCTCTCTGGGAATGGGTCGTGGACGGAGCCTGTGTTCTTCTATGTCCAGGCCAAAAGTAAGGCTTGTGGAGGGAGAAGAAACGTGGTAAAACTGAAAGCGAGCTGGTCCAGAATGAGGACAGCCTTAGTGTTTGTGGCTCTCGCACTTTCTGTTACAGTTGAGTTGCCAGCTTTCAGAAGGGTCACGCTAAGGTGCCGACACACACCGGCACCATGTGTGACAGCTTGGGCAGGGCACATGCTGAGCTTTGGGTCCCTACCTCATGTGGCAGGCAGGGAGAGGATCTGAGCCTCTCTTCTAAGGTGGTGCAGTCACTGGAGAGCCAGAGGACACGGTTGCTTTCAACCTGGCTTATATGCAAAGACTTTCGTTTTATTAAACGAAAGACATTTTACAAAACATTGAATTGACCAGTCCACCTCCTACTTGGTCAGTAAAGCTAGATAGGTCTCAGATTCAGGGCCTGAAATCCTAAGGGGTAAAAGGAACTTCAGAGGCCATCTGTTTCAGCCTGCTACAGGGCAGGAATATCTGTGAGAGCATCCCAGACCCTCCATTGCCCTTTTAAAGCCCCTATGTGCATTGGAGATACATGATGGTCACCCTTTGGTGCAGACGGAGGAATGGGAGTTTATGCTCAAGGCATTAACAAGACAGAATTCTCAGGCTGTTCCATTTCCTAGAAACAGAGCCTCGTTTGAGGGTCTGCGATTTGTGAAACAGCAACCTTTGGCTTCTGGGGTTGAGTGAACTTGGCTTGTTTTAGGGACATGACATGCTCCTATCTGCCTCTGCTGCTCCATTTTTAACTGTGTAAGTGCCAGCTTGCCTGTGGGAAATCAGGAGTCCTTCCGATGGAATTTATCCAGCAGAAGTTATCACATACTACAGGGAAATTGGATCTGCGTGCCGGCTTTTCTGTTGGAAAATTTTTCCTTATGTCAGATAAGACTCGGTCCTGATCCAGTTTAGTCTCATTTCCTCTTATTTAATCCTCAGAGGAGATGGAAGGTTTGGAAGCTTTCAGGCAACTGCCTTCCTTTTAGGAACTCTTTGTGTGCCTGAATACCATTAAATTACTCCTCAGACTTCTCTTTTCCAGATGAAATAATCTCAGGTCGTTTGGCCTTTTCTTGTAGCCCAATATCATATACCAATTTTCTAGCCATTGAATCATTTTGTTCTTCTTCTGGATGTGTTCCAGTTTCTCCATGTCCCTGTTGAAATGTGAAACTTGAAAAGAACACAGTACAACTTGACCAGTAGTATAAGTGACACAAGCAGAAGGAATAGGCCTCAGGAGGGAGGAAAGAAAAATCTGCTAGCTTCCCCTTGGCAATAATCACCTGTGAGTGTTTTTAGGAAGTACAAAATACTGAAGCCTGCATCCATTTTGAAAGAGATAATATCAATAAAAATATCTTTCATCTTTCATTAAAATACTTTTAATTTTAAAAATTACAACAGCTTTAGTGGCCTTTAAAGAGTAACCATGATAATGTTTTTTAATGGCAAAATAATCATTGATAGGGGACTTACGATTAGTGTTAACTAGATCTCCAGTGATTCCAAGCCCATTTCCACATAGACATTTGTACTTGGATGTCTCATAGAGGTCTCAGGTTCCTTGTGCCAAAACCAAAATCACAGTTGTGGCCCTCAAAAGGCCTCTTCTCTTCTTTGTTCCTTAGCTCGGTCCATGGCCTTGTAATGCATTTGTTACCCAAGCCAGGAACCTCACAGCATCCCTCACTCTTCTTTCTCTCCAGCCACCCATTCTTCATTCCAACCCAAGCCTCATGGATTCTGCCTCTTAAATGGCTCTGGAATCCAGCCCTCTATCACCACCAGCACCGCCAAAGCTCAGACTCCAGGTCACTTGCCCTGGGGAACGGAGATGATCTGGCTTGGTAAGTCATGGCCCCAGGATGAGGCTCATACACTATGATGGCTCATAGTGTATTTTTTTTCTTTTTTCTTTCTTTCTTTTCTTTTTTTTGATGATAGCTCATAGCATATGAGCCTCAGCCTGGGGCCATGACTTACCAAGCCAGATCATCTCAGTCAGTCTGCCTGGTGTATAGACAAGGATCAGTGACTTCTTTCTAAGTCTGAACTGGCTAACGCAGAGCATGCCCAGGAGACAGGGCAGGTCCCCCCAATTCTCCAAGACATGAAAGTGCCTCCTCTTACTGCCGGGTCCCATAGTCTGTCCTCAACACAGCCATTTCCCTGGACCTTGAATCTCATTAGTTCACTGCTGGGTCTGAAACCTTTTGCTCACTCCTTTTAATCTGCAGAATAAGGTTGAAAATGCTGAGCTTGGACAGAATCCTTTGTGAGCTGGCCCTGACTTCTTTCTACTATCATCTCTAAGCTGTTCATTTTCTAGGAAAGCCATTTATTTCCACACCACCCCGAAGGAAAGAAAGCATATCATAAAGAAGTTTTTTCTTGGGGAGCTTCCCGGGACTCCCTATCTCCTCTCCCTTCTTCTCTGAATCCTTGCCATATGTGAAGTCCACTTTTCTAGTTGTCATGCTACCTGTGGACACTAATTTCCCATGTCCCACAGAATGTTCCAGATCCATGTTTCTGGTACCTAGCCTAGCATCTGCCATACAAGTGCTGGTTCTGATGATCAGTGGTCTTTGTGGTCTTAGACTTATAAAAGGACTCAGATGTTTGCAGCAGCATTGGAAAGGGGTGCTATCCAGTGTGTGCATGTATGTGTGTGTTTATTTTAAATTGTCTGTGACTATCTGAAAGATAAGAGCCGGCAGAACTTGAGCACTATACCTAGATATAAGAATTTCTACTCATTTTACGAAAAGGAATAGAAATTTTCATTCTACGCATGAAAACGAATAGAAATTTTCATTCTGTTCATTTTATGATAATGAATAGAAATTTTCATTCTGTTCATTTTATGAAAATGAATAGAAATTTTCACTCTATTCATTAGAAGTGTTGTTGCTGCAAGCATTTGAGTCCTTTTACAGGTGTGAGACCACAGAGACCACTTACCATCAGAAGCGGCGCTTGTATGACAGATGCTAGGCTGGGTTCCAGGGACATGGACCCAAACCCTGGAACATACTATGGGATGTGGGAAATTAGTGTCAAATATACGCATTTTCACTAACAGTCATTAAACTGCATGCAAAGATTTTCCTTCAGTCTATCATTGGAACTATTACCCCAGAATATACCGTACTTTAAAAAATGAGTATATGCTTCAGTCTGTACATATTTACTCTTTTTTCAAATAGTTATTTGTTTGCCATGTTCTATTCCTGACACCATGTACCTTTAGGAATTCCTACTCTGTGATGGGGAATAAAGGAATATACAGATTTTTTTTTTCATACTTTGGACTGAATGTGAAAACATGAAATGAGCAGATTGTTCACCTGGTGATATTTTATCATTTCCTCTTTGCTGCAGCGGGATATGAAAACTTCATCCATCTGATCATCGCTCTTCCTGTTGCCGTCCTGTTGATCGTGGGAGGGTTGGTGATTATGCTGTACGTCTTCCATAGAAAGAGGTCAGTGATGTGCAAAGTTATGACACTTTCTGTGGCTAAGTGGTTTGATGATTTGAGTATGAGTGAAAGTAATCTTTTCTTTTGAAGATTTCAAAGAAATAGTCTGTGGACAGGAAAACCTGATTTTCCCATCATATGTTCTTCACAGGAAAAGAGAACCTTTTCTAATGATTTTTCTTTTTGAGACGGAGTTTTGCTCTTGTCGCCCAGGCTGGAGTACAGTGGTGCAATCTTGGCTCACTGCTACCTCTGCCTCCTGGGTTCAAGCGATTCTCCTGCCTCAGCCTCCTGAATAGCTGGGATTACAGGCATGCGCCACCATGCCCAGCTAATTTTGTGTATTTTTAGTAGAGATAGGATTTCTCCATGTTGGTCAGGCCGGTCTTGAACTCCCAACCCCAAGTGATCTGCCGTCTTCAGCCTCCCAAAGTGCTGAGATTACAGGCATGAGCCACCACACCTGGCCTTTGCTATGATTTTAACAACAGCCAAAATAGTTTTTCGATAGTACAGACCTTCCCCTGGCTAGCTTTTCTAGTACACAGATACTGCTGCTGGTGCATGCTTTTCCAAATGTGATGCACTAGCCGTCCGAATCAAATAAGCCTTTTTATTTACAATGAAGTAAAGAAACATGTTTCTTAAAAAGCTCTAATCTGAGGCCATTGAGGAAGCCAGAAGATGTGTTAGCAAGTGTCTACTGGCCTCCCAGGCCTGGACTGGGAGTATAGACAAGAGCTGCTGTAAACAGTAAGCTCTTCTCATTCTCTTCTGATACCGGATGAGATAGAACAAATGAAACTGTTGTAACCAAGATGAAAGCATATACAGAATTGGATGGAAGTGGGGTTTCGTTAACCTACATTTAATCTTTTTGACAGAAGTAGCAGCAGGCTGGGGAATGGAGTCCTCTATGCCTCTGTGAACCCGGAGTACTTCAGCGCTGCGGATGGTAAGAGTCCGGGCCGCCGTCACTGCCAGCATGCAGGGGAGGTCGATCGGGAGCTTTCAGGGAGGGTTGCTAACTCGGGAAAGGAAGGAGATTTGCATTATTTTTAGCTACCTTTGGCCTTGGATCTGTCTTCATTAATATTTTTCTTTCTTTCTTTCTTTCTTTTTTTTTTTAATATGTCAAAACTTCTGGGACTGTATGGGGCACAAGGAAACTGAGGCTTTAGAGATGAATGTGGCCAGCACAGTAATCAATTTATTTAATTGCTTGAGATGTTATGCTAGAATGAAAACAGCTTTTTAATTGTTAACATCTAGTCAGAGGATATGGTGCAGTGACAAAACGTCCTTTTAAACTAGTTTCAGCCTGAGTATCATCTCATTGTAATTGTCTTTGAAGAATTATAGCTCTGCTTTTTTTTTTTTTTTTTAATCGTGGAATTTTTCCGTCATTCCCTTCTGACTAGGGTCATATGCTCGTGGCTCATTCACATTCCCTTTGGTAATAACTAATGAGGAATTCAGTTAAGCAACTGGGAAGGTTTGACCTCAAAGTTGGGTGTTCCTCAATGGTTATTTCCTTTTGTGCTCTTTTCTTTGTAGTATTTTTATAGCCAGACCTTTTGGGTGAGTTACATTAGGGTGAGTGGGTTGATCTCTGAGTCCAGTGATACTAGGACCCTTACTTGGCACTTTGCTAGGAACTTTTACAAACACCGTCCCATCTGTTCCTTAGACCCCTGCAAGGTGGGTTTTCTTTTTTGAGATGGAGTCTCACTCTGTTGCCAGGCTGGAATGCAGTGGCACAATCTCAGCTCATTGCAACCTCCGCCTCCTGGGTTCAAGCGATTCCCCTGCCTCAGCTGCCCAAGTAGCTGGGACTACAGGCGCATGCCACCATGCCTGGCTGATTTTTTGTATTTTAGTAGAGACGGGGTTTCACCATGCTGGCCAGGATGGTCTGGATCTCCTGACCTTGTGATCCACCACCTCGGCCTCCCAAAGTGCTGGGATTACAGGCGTGAGCCATCACACCCGGCTGCAAGGTGGGTTTTCTTAATGCCCATCTGCAGGTGTGGAAATGAACAATGAGAAGAAACTTGTGCAGGCTCAGGTAGCTAGACAGTTGAGAAGTCAGGAGGAGAATGGAATCACTGTGGAAAGGGCTGTGAGGTCCCCCAGGCAGGCAAGGAAGCTGGCCAGCAGGAGGGGCTGGACTAGGTTCATCAAATGAATAAATTAGTGCATGATGTTGAGTGGGTATGTTTAGAAAAAGTATTTGCTGTCTTTTTGCTTCCGAAGTGAAAATAGAGGCAGGAGACATGAAATAAAAAGACATGATTATTCTAATTGATTATCGTGATCAAATGAGAAAACATGTGAAAATACTTTGATAATGTGAAAATACTGTTACACTTTGTAGGGTTTTACTGTGGGTTCTTTAATCATTTCTAATTCAGTTTACAGTAAAGTCAATCAAAAGCAGCCTCCTCTGAATGGGAATCAGGTGCAGAATAATAAGGACATTATTTCTGTCTACATAAAGGTCTCACAAATTTGTTTTTTAATAGTAATATATGAGGCCGGGCGAGGTGGCTCAAGCCTGTGATCCCAGCACTTTGGGAGGCCGAGGCAGGTGGATCACAAGGTCAAGAGATCTAGACCATCCTGGTCAACAAGGTGAAACCCCGTCTCTACTAAAAATACAAAAAGTTAGCTGGGCATGGTGGTGCGTGCCTGTAATCCCAGCTACTCAGGAGGCTGAGGCAGGAGAATTGCCTGAACCCAGGAGGCGGAGGTTGCGGTGAGCCAAGATGGCGCCATTGCACTCCAGCCTGGGTAACAAGAGCGAAACTCCGTCTCAAAAAAAAAAAAAAAATAGTAATATATGCATGCATACATCTGTATGCATGTGTATATAAGGCAGAGAGAACATTCTGAACGGATGCACACCACAGTTAAAAGAGTTGTTACTTGTGCAGAGGAACTTTCACTTTAAAAGAAAAGCCAGATGTGGTTGCATGCACCTGTAGTCCTAGCTACTCAGGAGACTGAGGTGAGAGGATTACCTGAGCCCAAGAGTTGAAGGCTGCAAAGAGCTAGAATCCCACCATGGCACTACCACCTAGACTACAGAGCGAAATTGTCTCTTAAAAAATCAAAGTCCAGCAAGAAGATAGATACACATTGTTTCTATGAAAAATAGCTTTTTAAAAGAAAACCAATAAGGCAGGGAGATCAATTCAGATCAATTCAGATAATGGAATTGATAGGAACAAGGCAAGACCACTTCCCCCTTCTGTGAGGGTGGACTATGCTCTACCGGAGAAGCTACCCTGCTTTGAAACACAGCATCAGAGGTTGGCCTGCGTAGCTTTTGATTATGAAGTGTCCAGGAACAGAAAGCATCCGTACAATAAAATCAGATTCTCATGGTGACTTAAATTCACATTTTGTATTTTTCCAGAATGCTTTCATAATATGTCTTTGTATTCATTAAAACAAAAACAAACGTACTGGCACCCAGGCCGACAGGTGGGAACAGTGTCACCGTATTTGAACTTAATTTATTTGGCCTTTGACAAGCACCTTATAGCCAGTTTCCTCAAGGGGTGACAAAATGACATTGCAGTTCAAAGGTGCTTTAAAAACTTCTTTTTCCCAGAGCTAATCTGCATGCCACCATTCTCCAGAGTACATTGAAAATCCCCTACAGGAAAGTGCTAACATTGTGCACAGAAACCACTCCAGGCTGGTGGCACTGGGGACTGCTGCTTAAAGTCAGAGCTGTTGGGTTGAATTTCGAGAAAAGGATTGAGGGTATTGACTTCAGGGACCTCCCAGGGAATGAATGTGATTGGTTTTAACTCGGTGTTTTATGGCAGGCTACATAGGTAATATTTAAAAGCAAGCCTGGATTCTCAGAAATAAATGGCTGGACACAGTGACTCTTTATACTTTTTGAGGGGCATTGTGAAGAGCCTTATCTCCTGATTTGTCTTGCATACTTACTCTCCTGACGAGCACACACCTCTTCTTCTGGGGTGCAAACCACGTATGCCAACTGGAGGGCCGAGTTCCATCCATGAAACCCTTGAAACATATGTACTATGAAATACAAAAATGTATAGAAAACTCAAGATGATTAATAAAGTTCATATTGGACACTCCTTGGAGGTCTAAATTGGTGGTGTCCCTCCTGGGCCTAATTTACAAGAAGCATCTCTCCTTTGAGACATCACTTAAGGGTCAATAGCTGGGATATGGAGATGTTGGGGTACAGCTGTCAGCCTCTCACATCCAGCCATAGGCCCAGGATCAGCAGCTGAAAGCATGAAAGCAAAAGTAGTCACAGGCCCAGGATCAGCATCTGAAAACCGTCTCCACTTCCTTTCTGAGCCAGGACCACCACCTCCCAATAGTCGGTGGATGATAGAGCCTGGTGGCAGGTCCTGTCAGGCAAGGATATTAGCGTCAGAGGAATTAGTGACATTTCATATGGATCTTATGGAATAGGTTGATTTTATTTTCATTTTTACCCTACCCATTTGGAGGTGTAGAATCGAGCCTCTGTTTGGTTTGGTTTTGTCTTTCTGACCGTCTTTTTATTTTGCCTTCCTTCCTGCCTAGAAATATTCATTTGTTTGTTTACTCGTTCATTCATTCATTCATTCATTTTTTTGAGACAGGTTCTCGCTCTGTTGCCCAGGCTAGAGTGCAGTAGCACAGTCTCAGCTCACTGCAGCCTTGACCTCCTGGGCTCAGGCAATTCTCCGGTCTCAGCCTCCCGAGTAGCTGGCATTCCAGGTGTGTGCCTCCATACCTGGCAAATTTTTTTTTTTTTTTTTTTTTTTTTTGAGACGGAGTTTCGCTCTTGTTACCCAGGCTGGAGTGCAATGGCGCGATCTCGGCTCACCGCAACCTCCGCCTCCTGGGCTCAGGCAATTCTCCTGCCTCAGCCTCCTGAGTAGCTGGGATTACAGGCACGCGCCACCATGCCCAGCTAACTTTTTGTATTTTTAGTAGAGACGGGGTTTCACCTTGTTGACCAGGATGGTCTCGATCTCTCGACCTCGTGATCCACCCGCCTCGGCCTCCCAAAGTGCTGGGATTACAGGCTTGAGCCACCGCGCCCGGCGCAAATTTTTTAATAGAGATAGTGTTTTGCCATGTTGCCCAGGCTGGTCTCAAATTCCTGGGCTCAAGCAGTCCTCCCATTTTGGTCTAGGATTACAGGCATGAGCCACCACACACAGCCCATTTATTTGTTTTCTTAAACCAGATAGAATCTAAACAGAAACAGAACCTGGAGAAGAAATCCTATTCAGGCTCGGTATTTCCATGCATTCCTCCCAAATCTTGACCCAGTGGTGGAGGTCCCTGAGTTCACAGAGCCCAGGCCAAGAGCCCTGGAAATGCCTCTGCACATCAGCTGCCTAATTGCCTCTCCATGCTGGGCACCGCCAGGTCTCTTCCTCAGCCTCAGAGCTGAGTTGCTTCTGCACCTCATCAGATATCCAGCCATCAAAGCCAAGGCTGGGAGACACTGTGACTAGAGTAATCCTACCAATAATGCAGTTCGCCTGTGTCACCTCAAATTTTCTAGTAGCCATGTTTTTTAAAAGTAAAAAGAAACAGATCACATGCATTTTAATAATATGTGCTATTGAACCCAGTATATCCAAAATATTATCCATTCTAACATGCAGTCAGTATTAAAGTGACCTAAATAGTTCACTTTTTTTTTTTTTTTGGCTAGTCTTTGAAATCCTGTGTGTATTTTATTTACACTTACAGCACATCTCAAATTGGACTGGCCACATGGAGCGCTCTGTAGCCCCATGTGGGGACCAGCTACCATGTTAGATAGCCCAGGCCTAGCATCTGTGTTGAGGGCCCTGACACCTCTTTTGGATCCATCCATCTCACGCATCATCATCACCTCTCACACGCAACTCTGACCTTCCCAACCCAGAATAAGAACTCGTCTCTGTCTCCCTGCTGCTGTCCTCCTTTTCACATTGGCATTTTAATTTGCTAATGAAGATGAGTAAAATCCTGTTTGACCATTTCATTCAGTTTCTCTATACCCTATGGTTAATTTGCTTTTCTCAAAAATGTATTTTTACTTGCTGAAAAGAAATGAAACAACTGCTTTCTTTCCTGTGCTAGGCTTCTTTGCTTTGTTCTGGTCCTTATATGGTGTTAGTATCCTCAAATTATCTTGAAATCCTCAAATACCTGAACTACTAGAACTTCACTGTACAGTTTTCTTACTCGGATCCACAGCATGTGGAAAGTTGAGAGCCAGCCATGCCATCGCCTCCTGGTATTCTCCTTTGTGGGTTTAAGGAAGTGGCATCTTACATCCTTTGGCTTAGAGTTCCCCCAGAGCACGTTCTAAGGCCTTGTTTCTGTACCTGCTTTAATTACGGTTTCTTCTCCAGTGTACATTCCTGATGAGTGGGAGGTGGCTCGGGAGAAGATCACCATGAGCCGGGAGCTTGGGCAGGGGTCGTTTGGGATGGTCTATGAAGGAGTTGCCAAGGGTGTGGTGAAAGATGAACCTGAAACCAGAGTGGCCATTAAAACGGTGAACGAGGCCGCAAGCATGCGCGAGAGGATCGAGTTTCTCAACGAGGCTTCTGTGATGAAGGAGTTCAATTGTCACCATGTGGTAAGAGAATGTTCCTGAAAGGCCAAAATGCAGCACAGGGAGAGAGTCTTACATAAGCGCCCCCAGTGTGTTCTTTCTTGGCTCCACCCGTGAGTTTCGCATCTTTTGCCTTTGCCTTCTGGATAGGTACCCCATTGCCTCACTGTTACCTTTAGACCCCTCTGCTCAGACCAGGCTGCGGTACCACAGAGACAGTTCGAGACAACACAGGCACCAGCAAGGGCCACCCTGACCCTCTGAGTCTTTCTCTTTTTGATTCCTCCCAGGTGCGGTTGCTGGGTGTGGTGTCCCAGGGCCAGCCAACACTGGTCATCATGGAACTGATGACACGGGGCGATCTCAAGAGTTATCTCCGGTCTCTGAGGCCAGAAACGGAGGTCAGTTTCGATTTCCACTAATACTGCATGTTGCTTTCTGCGCTTTCCTTTAGAACCTCCCTGCAAGAAGATGCTGTGTCTTTAAATCAGTTTGCTTTTCAGCGTCCATTGTTTCTTACTGCATGCTTGGTTATAGGTCATTTATGCAAAGGATTTCCCCAACTAGAGTCCGACTCTGATCTTTGTGAGGGGAATTTCCTATTCCTTGGATCCCCTCTGCTCTCTCCCTCTGTGCCTTTGTTCCTGCATTCCCTCTGCCCCCAGTCCCCTCCCCACATCAGTGTCCACCTGCCAGGCCAGGCCAGTGCCACTCCCTCCCCGAACCATCCCTGCCCACTCCAGTAACCATCTCCTCTGCCGGCTCCTCGATGCCTTGACTCAGGTCCTTGCGTGCCTTCTCTCTTGGTGTGGTGTGTTGTGTTGTGTTGTTGTTGGAGTGAGACCCCCCTCTACCCTGTTGTGTTGAGCTTTTCATTTCAGTCCAAGCATGTGGCTCAAGGCTGCGTTTGTGGCAGACACTCTGTCAGTAAATACATGTTAAACTTCAAGGTTAGGTTGCCTGGATTCTTGCCCTTGTATCTGGGAAGTTCCTGGGTGATTTCCCACCGAGCTCTGTGCACAGGATGGTCACTCATTCATAACACCCATCCCCTGCCACACACACACACACACACACACACACACACACACACACACAGCAACCCTTTCCTTCCCCAGCACTGTTTTTGCAACTGGGAATCTGGCTTTCTCAGACTCTATGTTCACGTTTCAGGATTGATCCAGAGTTAGTTTCTTGCTTGTGCTTGTGAATGAATGATCCCACCTCAGCTGCAGGATTTCTACTTAGTTTCCTAAAAAATTCACTTCAGGTTATGAGCTTCAAATTCTAAACCTGCTAGAGTCCTGTGCAATTTTTCATGAGTCACCTTGGTGTCTCCCTGCTCTGTAGTATTAACCTACAGGCCAGCGTTTTAACATGTGGGCGTGACTTATGAGTAATTAATTCTACAAATAAACTGGTAGATAAATGCTGAGAGATAAAGCCAGCAACAACTGCGTTTTCATTTGGTTGCGTATGGGTCTGTTGTCCTCCTTTGACCCTGACTTTGCTACCTGTGGGGTGTGTCTGCTTATTCCTTAGAAGTAGTAACTTCCCCTTCTCAGCCCCTTTGGAAATTTTTTTTTTTTTTTTTTGAGACGGAGTTTCGCTCTTGTTACCCAGGCTGGAGTGCAATGGCGCGATCTCGGCTCACCGCAACCTCCGCCTCCTGGGTTCAGGCAATTCTCCTGCCTCAGCCTCCTGAGTAGCTGGGATTACAGGCATGCGCCACCATGCCCAGCTAATTTTTTGTATTTTTAGTAGAGACGGGGTTTCACCATGTTGACCAGGATGGTCTCGATCTCTCGACCTCGTGATCCACCTGCCTCAGCCTCCCAAAGTGCTGGGATTACAGGCTTGAGCCACCACGCCCAGCTGAAATTCTTTTGCTGTTCTTTGTTTGGGCTTTTTTTTTTTTTTCAATGTTCTTTTAATCGGCAACTTAATCATCTCCCAAGTGACAGTTTCTTAATTTTAGTTCCAAGAACCTGTTGAGATATGACTTCATTTATTTACAGCACATGGTGTTTGGGGTTCTGTGAGAGCCACAAGGCCAAGTGTGGACTGGGCTCCAAGCAGGGCAGCTTACAACACTCCCACCCTCTGCTTCGCCAAGTATTGGTCCCCAGCACCCCTGGGTGTTAGTGCCTCTTCCTGGTTCACCTTATTTTTATTTATTTATTCATGTTGAGATGGAGTTTTGCTCTGTGGCCCAGGCTGGGGTGCAATGGTGTGATCTCAGCTCACTGCAACCTCTGCCACCCCAGTTCAAGCACTCCTGCCTAAGTCTCCTGAGTAGCTGGGATTGCAGATGTGCACCACCATCCCCACCTAATTTTTGTATTTTTAGTAGAAACAGGGTTTCACCATGTTGGCCAGGCTGGTCTCAAACTCTTGACCTCAGGTGATCCACCTACCTCCACCTCCCAAAGTGCTGGAATTACAGGTATGTGTCACCGCTCCCAACTATTAGCTGACTTTAATACAGAAGCCAGCATGAAGGAGAAAAGCTTTATGAAACAGGTGACCGGAGACTTGGCAGAGTATCTCTCGCCAGCATCCTTTGCGGCAACTCTGAAAACTCCAAAACTCACTCCCTTCCTTCCCAGTTTCACACACACAAAAAATATTCAGAACACATAGCCTTGGTCCTGGCTGCCTGTGGTCCTCAGACAGTGCTACAGGTTCCTGGGCCTCAATGTCCTCAATATAAAATAAGAGGATGGGGTGATGATTACTGAAGTTCTTAAATCCCTTTCAGAACTAAAATTCACCTTTAGATGGGTCAGATTTAAATTTTCTCTATCTCATGTCAAGTATAAAATGTGTGTGCTTACCCTGCAGTTTTGTTATATTCCTTTTTTTTTTTTTTTTTTTTTTGAGATGGAATCTTGCTTTGTTGCCCAGGCTAGAGTGGAGTGGTTCAATCTTGGCTCACTGTAACCTCTGCCTCTCAGGTTCAAGTGATTCTCCTACCTCAGCCTCCCAAATAGCTGGGATTACGGGTGTGTGCCACCACACCCAGCTTATTTTTATATTTTTAGTAGAGACAGGGCTTCTCCATGTTGGCCAGGGTGGTCTCAAACTCCCGACCTCAGGTGATCCGCTAGACTTGGACTCCCAAAGTATTGGGATTACAGGCGTGAGCCACCATGCTTGGCCTTTAAATAGTCTTTGCCATACCCAAAGTAGAAAATGCTGGTCCTAGAGAGTGCGAATTGGTGTTTCCCTCAGCAGCTCTGTGACGTGGTCAGGGAGAGGGCACAGATAAGCTTGCAGGGAGCGAGCAGGTGCCATGCTCTCCATGATGCTTTGTGCCTTCCCAGCAAGACCTGGTTTCTTAGCGTGAACAACCCTTAGTGCCCAGATTGAACAAAGATGATCTGCAAACCTTGAAAGAAATTGGCGTGGAAAAAAAATCCAAAATTCTCATGTGAATTTTTTTAAAATCTCTGACAGAATAATCCAGTCCTAGCACCTCCAAGCCTAAGCAAGATGATTCAGATGTCTGGAGAGATTGCAGACGGCATGGCATACCTCAACGCCAACAAGTTCGTCCACAGAGACCTGGCCGCCCGGAATTGCATGGTTGCCGAAGATTTCACGGTCAAAATTGGAGGTGTGTCCTTAGCTTTCCAGATCTGAGGAAGAACTAAACTTACTGGCCCTTGTTGGCATTCATCTGCCCCCTGGAGAGGTTTTCTAATGTGTGCCTTGAGTGCGGGCACTCTTTTCTTGGGAATGATGTCATTGTCTCCAGTTGATGGTCACAAACCTGGCACAGTTGGTCCCAGTGCTGATAGATCATGGACACGGTGGTTCAGGTACTGGGCATGGTCCCTGAGGCTGCCTCTCCTGACTGTTGAGGCATTTCCTGGTAGAACACTTCTTTGCATTGGTTACAGAAATAATCAAGACAGTGTCTTCAGATTTGGACTTGGGAATAAAAACTCACTGTCCAACCTTACATTCATCCCTCCGATTTTCCTAGCTTCTAAGGAGCAATGGTCTCTCCTTCCAGGGGTCCACATTGTTTTCTAAGAGGCAAGCCGCCCTAATGATGAAGCCCCTGCGTGGAGCAGGAGCAGTGGCAGGAGCTGGCGTGGCAGTCCCTTAGGTGAGGGGTGATCACTGCTCATGCATTTCACAGCTGAGGTGGCCAGCCTCCAAGCTCTGGACCGCTCTTCCCCAACAATTACTGTCCTGCTCTTAGCTCAGCAGCCTACTGCTTAGACACCCTTGCTGCTACCACCCACCCTCACACCAGAAAAAGGGGTTGGATTGAATTTCTGGCAATGGTTAAAACCCACTTCAGCCTTTAGGCTTGTGTTTTTACTTTGGTCTTTTAATCTGCCTAATGAAAATACACATAACATCAGGGTGCTCAGGAAACCACCTGGTTTTACCAGGATTCTCATCTTTCCACTATGATATGATGATAGTTTAGAAAAATACCAAATATTTACCCTGAGAAACTGCAGGGGAGATTTCATATCCAAAGGAAGCTATTTCAAATGACCTCTGCGTCTAGTTCTTGAACTGCCTATTGTGGAAGTGTTTACCTTCCTTTGGTAACATATTTTTTTCCTTTAGTAGCGATTTTTGAATGAAATGTTTTGGCCCTTGAATGAATAATGAGAATCTTTTAGAGAATGTTTTTTTCTGAAACAAGAGTTTTGCTCTTTTTGCCCAAGCTGGAGTGCAGTGGCACGGTCTCAGCTCACTGCAACCTCTGCCTCCTGTGTTCAATCGATTCTCTTGCGTCAGCCTCCTGAGTAGCTGGGAGTACAGGCGCATGCCACCATGCCCAGCTAATTTTTTGTATTTTTAGTAGAAACAGGGTGTCACGTTAGCCAAGTTGGTCTCAAACTCCTGACCTCAGGTGACCCACCCGCCTCAGGCTCCCAAAGTACTGAGATTATAGGCGTGAGCCACCACACCCGGCCAAGAATGGTTTCTAAAGTAGGGGTACGTGTCTTTCTTTTTTCTCCTCTGTAGGAGCTAAAGGTATTGAAACAGAGCCATGTCCCAGAGCCCACATCCCTCTGTCATCAGAGTTCCTTGTTCAGGATCCAGCAGTGTGTCCCTAGGTTTGGCACGTTGAGGCGTCCTCACATTTGGTGCCCTGTGAAGCTGGGCAGCCCTCAGAGAAGGAATAGAACCCCGTACTGCCCCAGGATTCCCGGGAAAGAGCTGCCCTCATCTTGGCTGGGCTTCCTTTGTGCACCCAGCTGGCTCCTCCTTCCCTCTCTGTAGAACTCAATTGTCCCCATGGAAATGCCAGCCAGCTCCCTTTGCCCAGCACAGGGGAGAGCACAGGGACTGGGGAGCCAGGTGGGCCAGTTCTGCCACTAATGGATGGGAGACTTGGGGCAGGTGCCTTACATCATGGAGCCTCAATTTCTTCACCTCAGAAATAGGGGTGATAATGTCGCAGACCCCTTGGGATTGTGAGAAGAACTGGGTGCAGGAAAGCAGTAGCCCGTGCCTGGCACAGGGCAGGGCCTCTACAGATGGTAGTTCCTGTCTGCGTCTTCCTTCCCACCCTCCTGGCACACAGGAGGAACTCAGTTTCTCCCACTTTGCATCACACGGGGAGAGGTGTCTTTTGTGCCAATTGCCATTTTAAATGCAAATCAGTAGGGATCATGTTTGCTGTTGAACTGCATGGCATATTTATAGTGATTTTTCTTTTTTAATCATGGTTTTTCTTCCTAGAATTTAGAGTTTTCATTTGTGCTGAGGAAGATCATTTGTGTTTTTTAGCAGGATTCCTTCTTTCCCACCTTGTGCAAGTAAAGGCAAATTCCCCCATTTGCATGTCACTGGATCAATTCACAGATAACACTTTCGCACTTCATTCTTCACAAGGGTTCAAGATGTTTTTCCGATGCCCAGTGTCTCATGGATGACAATTATGACCAGTAATTTTACCAGACCCAGCTTGATGGCCCGTAGCATGGCACAAGTAAATTATGTTGGTTCAAGTCCAAGGAACTGTTCTCTGGGTTTGCTTTTGTAGCCTTACTTCCTTGTGGCACGAGTTAGAGGCATAAATGAGCATTTTAAAGTAGAGCAGCTCTTTCTCCTGGGAAGGAGGATGGAAGAGTTCACGTAAGAAAAGGTTGTATGATTGAGTGCAGAATCAAAATCTGACAAAGCAGCAATAATTTAGGATTATGAAGTGAGCCTGCCATCAAACATAATTATGTGAAATCTTCTGGAGACATGGAAAATGGAAGACATTTTCAAAAATGAGTGGGAGTATTATGTTGAAAAACAGTATTGAGTAATAGCTTCAGGGGCCTCATAAATAGCGTCTCTTCGGCATCTTACCCCGGGTACTTTTGTCATCATGAACTGTTACTCTGAATATTTTCCCCCTTATCAAGCAGTGAAATTATTTACTTTTCTCTAATGATGGGGCAGTGCTACCAAGTAAATAAGCATCTGTACTCTCCTGTTGATTTGGTCAGGTTTTTAAAGCATGTATAAATGACTGTTGATCTCTGCAGTACTATGTATTTTCATAAATCATGAGACTCTAATTTTTACACTGCCTCTGTTTTTATTTTTATTTTCAAGACAAGTTCTCACTGTCACCCAAGCTGGAGTGCAGTGGTGTGATCATGGCTCACTGCAGCCTCGACCTCTAGAACACCAGTGATTCTTCCACTTTAGCCTCCCAAGTAGCTAGGACTGTGGGCGCACAACCCCGCTCACACCTGGCTAGTTTTTTATGTTATACAGATATGGTCTTGCTGTGTTGCCCAGGCCGATCTTGAATTCCTGGGCTCAAGTGATCCTCCTGCCATGGCCTCCCAAAGTGCTGGGATTGCAGGCGTTGAGTTGCTGCACTCAGACTGCCTCTCATTTTAAATGGAATAAGGGAATTAACTTCTTAAGGGAATCAGATTATAAATGTATTAAAGGTGGTGATCGCATGGTGTTTGCTCGTCGTGTGACTAATCATCCCTTACTGTCTCTGCCTTATAAAACTGCAAACCCTGCAGTTTGGCCACCTTAAAGTGGAGCGTGTCTGTGTCTTGCCTTGTGTCTGTCCACACATAATGAGTGTAGGGTCCTCTGTGGCGGCAGTAGCAGCCACAGCGTGTGACTCTGCACCCTCTCTTCCCCTTACAGATTTTGGTATGACACGAGATATCTATGAGACAGACTATTACCGGAAAGGAGGGAAGGGGCTGCTGCCTGTGCGCTGGATGTCTCCCGAGTCCCTCAAGGATGGAGTCTTCACCACTCACTCGGACGTCTGGTATGAGAGCCTTTGCTGCAGTGCGTGCCTGGAGCCCCCTGGCCTCCACAAGTCCCACCAGCTCAGTCTCCAGGGCTTTGGCTTTCTCTGTTCATTGTCTCCCATTTCCAGTGTTACCTCAGTGTTGTGTGAGCCACACTCCTTCATCATGGAGGTGTTCCTGTTATCAGGGCAGAAGGGCATTTGTGGAACTCTAAAGAAATTGCGGGACCGACATTTCTGTCTGTCTTCAGCGTATCAATATGTTTCCAGGGGCTGGGATGTGCCAGAAGCCATCACCTCTTTTTGTTTCTCTCCTGCCTGCCTTCTTTCTCTTTTCCTCTTTCTCAATAAACAGACCTCTCTCTGCCTCGCCTGATCTCACCTTCAGATCGTAGACAGTGCTTTATTGAGACCCAAAGCTTATGAATCCTGCTGGTATTTTCCTGTTGGTTCCATCTGCTGCCTGTCTTTCGGTGGGCATCCACCGTTGTTGACCCAGGGATGGTTATGGGAAGCAAGACGTCTCCCTTAATCGTAAACAGCGTCTTCCGGTGGGAGCTCATCGGCCTCGGGATCGGAGGCTTCTCGGTGGTATTATTTATTGTGGTTCCTCGGCAACATTGTGGAGAAGAGGTCAGGTTCTTAAATACAACCGAGGTTCTTGGCAGCCTGAGGCCCTGGCACAGGCACCTTCTAGAATGTCAGCTAGTGTCGTGGCTTTCCTCTGGGGGGATCCCGTTGCTGTTGTGTTACAGAAATGGTAGCTGTTTACTCCAACTGTCTGGATGACCGCAGAGGAACTATTTCAGTAGTGACTGACGTCATCTTTTTTTTAACCTCGTAAACCTTTCACAGTTCAAGGGCCTTGGATCTTATTTTGAAGACAGGTGCAAATTGGAAATAGCATTTGAATGTGACCTGGCAAAGCGTGATTGCTTCTCGAGCTCAAGTTTGAGATCTGTTTTACAGTCAGCTTGTCCAAGATGGTTATCTCTTTACTGCTAAATCAAAATGTTGTGCACAGTTTTTAGAGATTGGGATCGTGGGGAGAGGGCAAGCCTGGGTACGTGCATGCATCTATTTGTTCTAGGTTTCATGCCTCCAAGACCTTGGAGCTCAGCTTGTAGTATAATAAAATAGGAAACTATAAAGCCAGGGAGAACAGAGGCAGGACAGGATGATAACGTGTTGTAAATATCTCACAGGCGAATTTTACTCAAATTCTGGCTAGCAGTTATTGCTACAAGCAGCAGCAAAGGGACATATAGGGTGTTTAATGCCAGTTTCTTTCCATTTGACTACATAACTACTATGAACCAATATGAAAAGATCTGTATAAACATGAATGGGCATTTGATATTCATTCCATGACATGCTCAGGCATTGACAGTGCTTCAGGTTTATTTTGTTTAACACAGGCTTTAAGGATCACACAGGTCAGGAGGGCTAGGACACTGGAGTAGGTTTCTCAGCTGTCCAGGCTCTAAACTAAAGCTGTCCCTCTCAAAAGAATGGAAGTAATTTTAGGTTGTGTTCAGCAGCACAGAGCAGTGATTCCTAGATAGTTGAAATCTAGAAAGAAACACAGAATTTTATTTGACGTTGTAGAAGAGACCCCAGAATTTTAGGATTTGGGAAAGTATCCCTGCGATCAGGCCCAGTCCCCAAATGGCACCCACAGCATCTTTGACAACTGGTGGTTGAGCTTCTGCTAAGATGTTTCCAGATACTCCATGTTCACTTCCCCACAAAGGCAGGCCAGCCTCATCCTTTAGACATCCTTGTTCTTAACAAGTCGCTCGTGTTTTGCTTCCATCAGCCTCTCTGTGACACCCACTGGACCGTCTGTCTGTAACACAATTGCATACCTTGCTCTGTTCTTGATAGACAGGTCTTGGAGTCATCTAAGGAAGTGTGTCTGTTTTCTAGCCAGAACATCTCCAGGTTCTTGCTGTCTTCGAAGACTTCATTCCCAGGCCCTTGGGCACTGTGGCTGCTCTCCCTGCAGCTCCCTGTAGTGCCATGTCCCTCTAAAATGACAAAGGTGCCCTCTAGGCACGGAGGAAACCAGTCAAAGGACCGGGCAGCTGCACCCCACAGCCTAGAAAACTGCCCTTTTCCTGAGCATCTGGATCACCCTACACATAATCTTTATTTCTTATTAAGAAGCTTTCCAAATAGTCACAAATAGCCAAGGTCATTTGCTGCTTTCATGGCTAGTGGTCATCTGTGGGGAATGTGGATTTCTCTGTAGGTTTTAATTTGCTGGTGAATGGGCCATTGCCACTGTCCCCTCCTGGTGTGGGGAAGCGTAGTTACTGAATGCTGCCTCCAGCCAGCACAGACATGGCGGGGGACTCACAGCAGCGGGTCTGCTCCCTAGGGAAACAACCTCAGTGTTCCTAATTAGAAAGAGCTTTACACAGACATTTATCTAATGTTTGAAGATTAAACCCATTTTATATGAAGGCATGAATAGCCAGCACCACATAGTAAAGTACCCGCTTTGAAAAACAGAGGTGTTGCCTATTCTCAGTGCCTCTGACTGGCTGTGTGGCCTTGGTCGAATCTCAGAGCTCTTCTGGGCTTTGGTTGTGTCATCTGTAAGGCGAGGTCTGTCTAGGGATGTCTGTGGTACCTGAATAGATGTTTAAATGGCTCCTGTAGCAACTGGTATTGGGTAGAGATTGTTCTGTATCCACACCTTGCTGTTGTCACATTAAGCTGTGAAGGATGATAGACTCCAGTACTCAGTGGCCCTCAGTGACAGGTGATGCTGAGCTCAGACAAGATTTGCTCAGGGGATAGCCTTTGCGGTTCAACTCGACAAGCATTTCTGGAGAGCTGGGTCTTCTACCTCCTGCACTGTTGCCTGTGTGAGATGATAAGGCTCTCGGGGTATGGAAGATGCAGGGATGATGATGTTGATGATGATGTCATTGTCATCATCCTGGTCCTCGAAGGTAAAAGTCTTGTGGAGAAGAGGAAGTGATCCTGACAGTTGGGGGTTGCAGAAGCCTTCACAGAAGAGACGAGGTCATGTGAGCAGCACCCTAAGTATGGATTGTCACAAAAGGAGCACTAGGAAGGGGGGGATTCCTGGCAGTGGGGATGCTGGGTGGGCATGGCAGAGGGGAGCACCTGCTGCAGGTGGGGTTGGTGGGTTTTCGTCGGGGGACATAGGCTGCAGAGCGATCAAGCTGGCCTCAGCCGTTGTGTTAGGGATTCCGGACTAATTCTGCAAGCCCTGTTATTAGGATTCTGCAAATCCTGTTAAGGTTTCTGAACTGGAGGGTGATTAGAGCTGTGCTTGAAGAAGTTTTTGTTCTCCGGAGTATACGCCTGCATTGAGCAAGGTGCTGGAGCTAAAGAGGAGAGGGGTGTGGTGGGCCAGGGAAGGAGGATTCTCACACTGAGGGAGTGCTGGGGGATGGAAGGAGGGTGCCAGACCTTGGACAGATGTGAACCTGAGTGGACAGGTTGCAGTGGGACACAGAGGAGGCTGAGGGCATGGGTGACAGCAGGTGGACTGCTTGGTTGGAATGGGCATCAGCTGCAGGGAAGCCAGAGGAAGAACAGGGCACAAATCAGAGTTGAGTGTGAGACGCACGGAGAGCTTACAGTGGAGCAGTTGGGCCTCAAGGGCCAGGGTGGAAACTGTGCGGTGAGAACTGGCTGCCTGCAGGCCGGTGACACCGCCCGGAGAGGCGCCAGGGGCAAGAGGAGAAGTGGTCCTGGGAGGAGCCACATCCTCAGGCCATTTCCCAAGCCAGCCCACAGTCAGCAAAAGCAGAGAGCTAGTGATTGCACCTTTTTTATCTGTAATATTTTGTGGGAGAGGCTAGTCATTTCCTGTACCAAGCTGCATTTCAAACGTGAAGGTCCTGCTGGTCCTGACATGCTGCCCGTGTGGCTGGGCTGGTTGTGGAAAGCAGAGCTTCCAGCACGAAGCTGGCTGAGAGCCTCTGCTCCCTAGGCCCGGGCCTCTAAGCTGTGCTTTGGCCTCTGGGTCTCTTACAAAACATGAAGATGACAGCATTTCTTGGTCACTTACAGTTGAAAAGGACCTTGTGGCCGGGCACGGTGGCTCACGCCTGTAATCCCAGCACTTTGGGAGGCCGAGGCTGGTGGATCACAAGGTCAAGAGATCGAGACCAACCTGGTCAACATGGTGAAACCCCGTCTCTACTAAAAAAAAAAAAAAACAAAAAATTAGCTGGGCATGGTGGCGCGTGCCTGTAATCCCAGCTACTCAGGAGGCTGAGACAGAAGAATTGCCTGAACCCAGGAGGCGGAGGTTGCGGTGAGCTGAGATCGCACCACTGCACTCCAGCCTGGGTAACAAGAGTGAAACTCCGTCTCAAAAAAAAAAAAAAAAGAAAAGGACCTTGGGTTGGTCTGTCCTCTGATTGCTAAGATTCTATTTCTGTCTAACATCTACTTTTAGTATCAATTTGTACAAAAATTTCTGATTCACCAAAAGTAGCGAAGCAAATAAAACGTTCTCATACACTCGGGCCCTGTGGGCTTGGGCACAAGGTCAAGGTCCCAAGAGCTCTTGGTGGGAAATCCCCTGCCCCAGGTTTTTCCATGAGGCTTGGCCAGCACCTGGAGCTCAGGACGGGTCCAGCCGGAAGCCACACTGGCCCCTACCCTTGGCCGCTTGCTGATAAGTAGCCTACTTTACTCCACTGAAGGGAACCACGTGGAAAGGCACACAGGCCAGGGAGAAGTTGTGAATGATGGAGATTTGCGCTGCGGGGCGCATTTGTTTTGCAGATTACAGCATTGTCTTTTTTAACATTCTGTCTGAAATTTGTGTACGGGTACTATCTGTTTTGTTTTCCAGTAGTTTAAATTGACAGGCAAAGCTGCATGCATGGCAGAATTGCTCACTACGAAGTTATTCCCCAGCCAACTTCTCTGCTTAAGGATTCTTTGTCCATGATACCCCTACCAGCCAGGGCAGCCCACCCTGGTCCCCCTACCTGTGACACAGAGGCCCTCCAGGCTGGCAGTCCCCCAGCTCTGTTGGGGGTGGGGAACAGCAGGAGTTCTCTTCTCCTTTGGCTCGACTAGACCTCAAGATCCCCATAGATCTTTTAAACGTTCCAGGACTCAGGCCCTCACCCCAGACCAATCAAATCAGACGCTCTATTGGGTGTCCAGGCTTCTGTCTGTTTAGAAACCTCCCCAGGAGATTCTCCTGTGCAGCCAGCAGTGAGAACTACTTGGGTAGAGGTTTCCAAAACTGTCTGATTGTAAAAGTCACCTGAGGAGCTTGGTAAAGCTTGACTGTCCCAGGCCTCATTTGAGAGTATTAAGTCAGTGTCCAAGTTGGGGCAGGGACAAGAATGTCTTTCTTCTTGGGCTAAAGCCAGTTTAGGAGATACTGCCCTGCCATGTAAATGGCTGGGTCTAGGTGGATGCTGAACTCAGTATGCTCTGCATTGAAAGCACAGATCAGGGGCTTCCTGACCATGCAAGGGATGCAGCGCCCTCACCGTCACCTTCCTCAGCTCCGCCACCAGAGCTGAATTTAGTCTGCATAGAACATTAGCAGCAACTAAGGGAGGACGATGTCCCACACTTAGCCCAGGGCCTGGCCTGCTGTCTCACAAGCACTGTCCCCACAGTAAGGACAGTTTCTCTGCTCAGGGTGGAAGAAGTGCTGGAAAGGAAGGGGCAGCGTGGTCCAGTCCATCCCTTTCCAAGCTCCTCACAGTTCTTTTCTCACCGTAGGTCCTTCGGGGTTGTGCTCTGGGAGATTGCCACGCTGGCCGAGCAGCCGTACCAGGGCTTGTCCAATGAGCAAGTCCTTCGCTTCGTGATGGAGGGCGGCCTTCTGGACAAACCAGACAACTGCCCCGACATGCTGTACGTACTTCTGGGGCCCCTCATGCTCTTCTGATTTCTTATCTCAAATACCTGTGTTCCTGGGTCACAGGAGATTAAAGCCGTTCTCTGGTCCCGAGTGTACTGTGGCGACCAGGTGCTGTTGGGAAGAGGTTTGTCCCCATGGAAGGAGCTAAGTATGGTTAGTAGGCCTGTGCCTTTGTGCAAGTACCTTAATTCTACTCCATATGCCTTAATGCTTTAGTTCTGATCTGCAGTTTGCACATAGTTTCTCAAGCCAAATATCTGAAATGTTTGGCCAGAGCAATCCTTACTCATCTTCTCCATGTGAGGTTTTGTTTTGTTTTGTTTTAAAAAGGCAAGAACACAACACTTACTACTCTGAAGTCACATTGAAGAGCCGCCTGTCCACATCTGGCAGGCCCGAGAGAACTGCTGCCGTGAGTGTACACAGAGCTGCCTGGTCGGGACTCCTGTGTGCTCCATGTAGGGTCAGCTTGACTCAGATGGTTACAGCACTGCCACCACATTGGTGTCTTCTGAACCCCGCCCCACGTTTCTTCTCTGTTAAGTGTTTACAAAAGTCATAAATCATCTAAGGAACATGCTCTCCAGAGCTTCATCCCCTGACCAGTGTGGACCTGGAGTGTGTGTGAGCTGATGTCCCTGCAGACAGAAGGACACTGGTCTGTCCTCTGATTGCTAAGATTGTATTTCTTAGCAATAAGAAATTAATCTCGTGCTAGTGAATTTGTCTTCTCACTGCACTTTTTTTTTGTTTTGAGACGGAGTCTTGCGCTGTCAACCTGGCTGGAGTGCAGTGGCCCTATCTCAGCTCACTGCAACTTCCGCCTCCCAGGTTCAGGCACTTCTCCTGCCTCAGCCTCCCAGATAGCTGGAATTACAGGTACCCCCCACCATGCCCAGCTACTTTTTAGTAGACATGGGCTTTCACCATGATGGCCAGGCTGGTCTCGAACATCTTGTGGTTGCAGCCCAGCTGTCCGTTGGGGCTGCAGTCATCTGAAGGCTTGCCTGGGGTGGGCAGACCTACTTCCAGGTGCTGCTGCATAGGTCGCTGTGCCCTGTGTGAGCCACCCTGTTCCTACGTGGGCCTCTCCATAGCACTGCCCACATGTCTCAGGACGTGTAGCTGGCTTCTCTTAGAGCAGAGTTTGGCACTCTTTCTCTAAAAGGCTGGCTAGAAAATATTTTTGGCTCTGTGGGCCCATACAGCCTTGACTGCAACTACTTGACTCTGCCCTTGTAGAGCAAAGGCAGGTGTCACCTAAGCTCGTGTGGCTATGTTCCAATACAGCTTTATTTTTGCATACCAAAATCTGGACTACACATCTCTGTGTTGTCACAAAATACTCTTACTTTGAATTTTTTTTAGCCATTTACACGAAAACCATTCTTAGCTCATAGGCCTTAGAAAACTAGGCAGCAGGCCAGATCTGGCCCACAGGTACGTGGTTCACCTGCTGTGCCCTAGAGGAAAAGATCCGGGACCTGGGCAGAAGCCACAGCATCTTTTCTGACCAAACCTCCAAAGTCAAACTTGGAGGCTCCCACCTTCTCCTTCAGGTTACAGCATGTGTAACAGAGGGATGTGAGCCCCAGGACAGGAGGGAGAGGACCACTGGGGATCCGGGAGCCTGGGTACACGCCCCTGCCCCCCCCAACACACACCCAGTGCCCCTCAAAGGTGACCATCTGCTCCACACTTTGAGCAGTGCAGCCACTGTTTTCTTGCCAGCCATGATAAGAAAAATCGTGTTTCGAGTCTGAATATAAGCCATGGAGTATGAGGGCTGATGCCTACTGAACTCGCATAAAGGTACAGTGCCAGAATCTAGGCTAATACTAGAACTGGGGGGTATTTTAGCAAACTTAGAAACAGCCCACGAAAGCAGGTGTGTGTTTTGCTCCTGTAGTTTGGGGTGGGTGAGGGAGAGCAGTATTGTTTTTGTGCTTTCTCTTTGACTTGGTTAAACATTTATCTATGAGGGACTTGTGGGATTCTTACTTGGTCCACCTCCAGGTGACTGGGGTTTTAATATTAATGGAGGCTGCCTGGGACGCAGCCGACCTGCCATGGGAAACTCAGGGCACTTCCTTTTCCCAGCAGAGAGTAACAAGGAAATTTACTCAGAGCGGTTACTCTGACATTAAATGTTTGCTTCAGGAGGCATGTCTGCTTTGCCATCGAGAACCTCCTTGGCAAATTTCTCTCCTTTCTAAGAAAAGAGCAGAATGAAAGGAGGCAAGTTGGTTTCATAGGGAGTGTGCGTTTTGTCCTTCTGAGTTTACTGATGAGCTTGCGTGAGAAAGGAGAATTTTGAGACGGGAGTTCTGTTGTCACAAGAAATGAAAGAATGACCTCTATTTATCCCAGAGAGCAGAGTCCCTGAGCCCTTGGGAGTTACCTGGAACCTCTGCCAGGTCCCAGGTGAGAGAGGAAGTGCCTGAGTTGTGTGGTTCTGAGGTCTGAACAGAGATTATCTGGGGATGCTGGGGGCTGGAGGAGCTCAGTGGCTGCAGGTGGACTTTTGCTCAGCATCAGGAAATAGCCAGATTCTCACCCCTCAGAGTCACCAAGTACTCCAGCTTTAGAGGAAGGACTCTGTGATCTCCAGGCCACAAGGTGCTGAGGTCTGAGTCTCAACGTCATGACTCCTGTGAATTAACTTAGCAAGTGTCCCGACATCAGATTTGAGTTGTGGTTCCCTGCTGGGTCTGGACTAGATGGACAACGAAGCCCATCCGCTTGGTACTTATGCCACAGATGTTGAGCCTCTCTGGGTGCGTGCCGATGATCCCTGAGGTCACACAGATGAGCCAGGAGCGGCCCTGGCTTTTCTGAAACATGGTAATGTAAAAGGTCCCAGCTGTAATGCTGCAGGATGAGGGCCAGGGCAGAGGTAGGAATTCAGCCGTGAACACATGAGCTAGGAGGCCATTTGTTCTACTGGTAACGCTTCCTCAGCTCCACACTCCAGACTGTTGCCAGAGAAGTCTTCGGTCTGCAGGATTCAGAAAGGAATCTGAACTTTTAGCCTGGAGCATTATCAACTCAGAGAAGAGTCTGAGTGGAATCTGATGGTTTTTGTAGTTTTCCAGTACAGTTTCTCCCATCGCTGGAATCCTGGTTTGGTTTTACAGGAATTGAGTGCTTGAGTGGGATGCTAGCAGGCAGGAAGGGAGCTCCGGCTCAGCCCCAGTGAGCTCACAGAGGCCCCACGTCCACGTCCGCTCCTGGCTGCAGCATTGTTCCTAAGACAGTCCTCACTGTTAAGAGGGGCACACTCAGCCCTGCAGGTCCCCCGGGAATCTGGTGAGCATCGGCACCGGGCTGGGGCCCTGCTGATTCCTGGCAGCATGCGGAAATGTGCAGGTGCCTCCTGGCCTTTGACATCCCACACAGGTCACAGCCTGTCCAGTTCCGGACACTGGGGCCAAGAGTGGGGTTGGAATACAGAGGCACCTCCGTGTGCTCCTCCCAATGACCATCACCCAGCCTCTGCAGGGCACAGCTGGCCCCCAGGAAGCTGCTTCCCAGCAGAGCAGGGGTTCCATTTGAGTCTTGTCCCTGTTCCAGGAGAAGGGCCAGGTATGCGTCCCCCAAAGGAGAGAGCATTCCAGAAGGATGGCTCCAGACGCACCAGAGCTGACCCGTGGTAAAAAAAAAAAAAAAAAAAAAAAAACGCGTGATTTTTAAAAGACGAGTTTTATAGCTCACACGTCCTTCTAGAGTCTAATGGGGATTTTGTGTGTGTGTGTGTGGAAATAATAAACAAGGTCTTGAATCCCACAGAGCAAAAAAGACTTCCTTTCATGGGCAGCACTGGAAGGGCTGTTACTCTGGAATGGTTTAAAAAAGGTGTCACATGGCTTGTGTGTGCTGAAGTCACTGCCTCTCCAGTGGCACTTCCTCAGTCCCCAGCCACAGGACACAGAGCCAGGCACATCTCATGCTCTCGGCCCGGCTGCATCTCTGCCTAGGGGCAAGTCAGCCAGAGAGGAAGTCATAGCCTGCCATGGAGACACATTTTGTGTCTTTATGGCCAATTGTAATTTTTTTACCCCAATCCTTAGGAAGTGACAGGCAGTGTGGAAAGGCAGGCTTCTTTGTCATCAAGGTGCCAGTTTTTATCAAAGCAGACCACATCCTTGTGACATCTGTGACTAACCCTTGGACAGTTAGGCAAGGGAGGTCTCCTGGTGGACCCAGGGTTACTCTTTCTTAGGTTAAGAGAAAATTCCTTTTTCCAGGATCGTGGCAATCGGAGAGTAGTCATCCTGTTGCACAGACAACTCCATCCCAGCTGCGCCCTCACAAGTTTTGTAACCTTGGACAACGTATTTAATATTTTAGTGCTTCTGTTTCCCATCTGTAAAATAGGAGAGATTATAGTCAGCAGTACCTGCTCCACAGGCCTGTGAAGACGTCAGCAGTTCACACACACAGCTGCCTCACTGGCTGGCACCTAGTGTGCACACCGCACTCTCCCTTGGTGTAGAATTTTAAAATTCTGGCTAAAGAGATGCTTTTCCATAAAAGTGGCCACACGGAACTCCCCACATCTAAGAAGCATATTGTGGGGCCTTCAGATTTGGTCTAATTCCTTTCCCCTCAGAACAGGAACCTGCAACCTTCCTTCTGCAAAGGGCCACACGGTAAATAAACATTGTAGACTTGCAGGCCACAGTGTCTGTCCTGACCCTCTGCTGGCAGTTGTAGCCCGCATGGAAGCAGGGCAGTGTGGCCCCGTGCCAGGGCAGCCCGGGGTAAGCCCTGTGGAGATGCAGGCCCCCAGGCTCCAGAATGCTAACTTCTGGTGAATTCTGGATGGCTCTCCCTCATGCTCAGGCCCACCCTCCCCTCAAGGTTGCAGTCTCCACCTGAAGGAAGCTGCCGAGTGACCGGAGGAGACGTTCTCTTGGAAGGCTAGCGTCCATGCCCAGTGAGTGGCCTGTCTTGTATCAGGGCCCCCGTTTTTCAGGCTGTCTCTCATTGAAGCTGGCACGGAGGACCCACACTCCAGGCTCCAGGGCCAGGCCATTTTCCTCCCCTTGGAATTTTACCCAAGGCCAGACGTGGGCAGGTGGTCTGTGGTCCAGTGGCCAGCCTGACATGAGGCTAGATGCCAATTTGGGATGTTTTGAGCTTCCTAGATGTAGAGAGTTCTATGTGGCCACTTTTATGGAGAAGCATCTCTTTAGCCAGAATTTAAACAAAAGAGTAGAAGTTCTTGGTGAGAACAGAGGTGGAAAGGCCTGCACTTCGGTTTCACGCTCACGGAAGAGAGGGGCTGCTGGCAGTCACTCCAAAGAGCGAGGGCCAGACCTGCACGATGGCCAGCTGCCCCTTTCTGCTCCAAAAGTCTGGTCAGCTGGGGGGCTCTGCATTCTGAAAGCTTTTCAAAGCTCAGGCCTTTCCTGGGTCAGAGCGGCCAGCTTTCCTTGTCCATGTGCAGCCTGCTGCTCTCCTGGGGGGCCCGGCCACAGTGCAGAAGACTCCCTTTGTCCTGTGTGACTCTGAGGGCCCCACAGATATTTGCAGCCCAGGTGCTGTCAGAGCCCAGCTGATGCGACTGAGACCCAGCACAAGCTGACTCTTGCTGTGCCTGTTAGAATCTGGCTTCACTGGGCCTTGTTTGATCCAGAATAGCCTCAGGCCAGGGCTTGCCTGCGCAGGGCTGGAGTGAGCAGGGGCTAGCGCACGGGTGCCCTCATGGTGCCTTCTTTCTTCCGTCCTCTGTAGGGGTACTCCTGCACTAGGAGGAAGCTCAGAAATAGCACAGGTGGGACTCGGAGAGAGAGCACCTTTGGGGAAGCCACAGTCACTCATCAGCCTTATTAGTGAGAAACGATGTTTCAGCAGTGGCTGCCTGAGCTGCCTCAGATAGAAAACTGGTATTTTTGTTTCTTGGCACTGGAACCATAACTAATACCTGTAATGATGGACGGTGTGGACCTAAGTTAAGCCCTCTTGGGAAAGGAGAGTTTGGGTTTTGTACCCTGGCGGTCCCGCGTTCTGGGTGAAGTGAATGGAACCATGCAAGGTAAAACAGGAGATGCAGAAAGCCAACGATGGGGAGGGGCAGCAGGCTGTGCCAGCACTCCCGCTGCACGCTGGTAGGAGGAAAACCACTAGCAGGTACCATGAGGCCTCGTGGCCATGCACGCCCTCTCAGCTTGGACCCCCTCCCATGTGTCTTGGCTGCAGGTTTGAACTGATGGGTATGTGCTGGCAGTACAACCCCAAGATGAGGCCTTCCTTCCTGGAGATCATCAGCAGCATCAAAGATGAGATGGAGCCTGGCTTTCGGGAGGTCTCCTTCTACTACAGCGAGGAGAACAAGCCACCCGAGTCAGAAGAGCTAGACCTGGAGCCGGAGAACATGGAGAGTGTCCCTCTGGACCCCTCAGCCTCCTCGGCCTCCCTGCCACTGCCCGACAGACGCTCCGGGCACAAGGCTGAGAACAGCCCCAGTCCTGGAGTGCTTGTCCTCCGCGCCAGCTTCGACGAGAGGCAGCCTTTCGCACACATGAACGGGGGCCGCAAGAACGAGCGGGCCTTGCCACTGCCCCAGTCTTCGACCTGCTGAGGGATCCCAAGTCCGTGCAAACAGTAACGTGTGTGCACGCTCAGCAGGGCGTGGGGAGAGAGAGCAAGTTTTAACGATCTATTCATAAGGCTCCTGTACCTCAGTGGATCTTCAGAACTGCCATTGCTGCCCACAGGAGACAGCTTCTCTGCAGTAAACACATTTGGGATGTTCCTTTTTTCAATATGCAAGCAGCTTTTTATTCCCTACCCAAACCCTTAACTGACATGGGCCTTTAAGAACCTTAACGACAACACTTAATAGCAACAGAGCACTTGAGAACCAGTGTCCTCACTCTGTCCTTCCTCTTCTCTCTCTCTCCCTTTTGCTCTCTCAACTTTTCTCTCTCTGCTTCATAATGGAAAAATGATTGCCGCAAGTCCACCCGGGATGCCCTTTTTATCAGTTTGAGGAAGTGGCTGTTCCTGTGACCCCCACGCAGTCCCCGTGCACACCACCCGACACGTAGGTCATTACAAAAAAAAAACACGTTGAGACGGAAATTTTTACCTTAATCTTTCCCCTTTTAGGGACCTGAAATTTACAAAGGGCCATTGTTCATGCAAGGCTGTTACCATTTTAACGCTGCCAAATTTTGCCAAAATCCTGAACTCCCCCCTCACCGTCCCTGCGCTGATTCCTCATGTCCTGAGGCATGGGCAAGCATGGCATCTGATTGCTCCGTGTGAGACACACGCTGGCAGCACGCTCTGACTGCCCTGCCATGCTGCTCAATGCCACGTGCACACAGGTCTCACTGCTTCTGACTAGGTTATTATTTGGGGGAACTGGACACAGGGGGACTTATGCTCAGTGAAGATGGGGAGAAGCTGAACCAGCTTCCCTGCCCCAACCCCCAAGAATCTGGAGGCAATGGGACCTGGGCTGCCTGGAGGACAGGCTTTGAGTCAAGGTGGCCCCATGCCTGCTCCTCTCCCAGCCCCAGCTCCCCAACTCGCCCCCAAGTACACAAATGGGAAGGGGTTTCCAGGGACTCAGCCCAACTGTTCATGCAGGCTTGCAAGGAAGGAAATTCAAACACAACAGCAGTAAGAAGAAAAGCAGTCAATGGATTCAAGCATTCTAAGCTTTGTTGACATATTTCTCTGTTCCTAGGACTTCTTCATGGGTCTTACAGTTCTATGTTAGACCATGAAACATTTGCATACACATCGTCTTTAATGTGTCACTTTTATAACTTTTTTACGGTTCAGATATTCATCTATACGTCTGTACAGAAAACAAAACAAGCTGCTATTTTTTTTGTTCCTGATCTTTGTGGATTTAATCTATGAAAACCTTCAGGTCCACCCTCTCCCCTTTCTGCTCACTCCAAGAAACTTCTTATGCTTTGTACTAGAGTGCGTGACTTTCTTCCTCTTTTCCCGGTAATTGATAATTCTACGACATAGTTTGCCATGAACTGTTTGATGCCTTTTTATAAATACATCCCCGCTCCTCCCTCCCACCTGCCCCTTCAGTTGTTTTCTAACCCGTAGGCTCTGTGGGCACGAGGCGGAAAGAGGGCCGGGCACCCGCCCTGAGAGGGCCACACTCCTCCCCCCAGCCCGCCCTCACAGCACTGGAGTGTTACAGTGCAAGATATAATACAAACTCAGGTCAGAAAAACAAAGGTTAAATCCTTCACACGTCTTTGTTCAGTGTTTCCACTCACCACGGTCGAGAAGCCTCACCCTCTCTTTCCCTTGCCTCTGTTTAGGTTGTGACACACATATCTCTATTTTTTTAATTCTTGGGTACAACAGCAGTGTTAACTGCAGATATTAGGCATTTGGATTCCTTTTTTTTTTTTTTTTAATGGCTATTGAATCCTTTCATCCCACGAAAAACAGCTGCTGACTCCAAGGCAGCAGCCGAGCGTGGTCCGGCAGGCCCTGCTCTGGCCCCTGCCACCACCCTCACCAGGCCAACTGACCTGTCTTGGGAACCAGAACACCCCAAGGGACCTCATTCATGCTGGTGGCAAGCGGGACCCAGGGATCCAGGCTGGCCCAGGGCGGCATCCTCAGGGCTATGCCAGCTGGAGGAGAGCCAGGTCGGGGCAGCATAGATGCCACAGTGGCCCAAGAGACCCTTGGCCCCCTGCGGGGGGACAGTGCTGTGGTGCTGGCCCACTTTCCCTCGGCCAGGATTCTAGGTCCTCGGGGCCCAGGGGTCTTGCTTTGTTTCATTTATAGCACTTCTCGCCAGAGAGATGACAGCACAAGAGTTGCTTCTGGGATGGGAATGTTTAAATTAGGAGTAAGAACAAAGCTGAGATACAGCGATTGCTAGTTGTGACTGAAGATAAAACACAAAAGAGAGAGTCTGTAGTGCTTTTTTGCTTGTCGGCAGTTTGTCTCACTGCTTTCTCTAGCCTCTACCCCATAGCATGTTCCCTTTAAAAAAAAAAAAGAATTAGGAAGGTACTATGTGTAGGAGTTCTCTTTTAATTTATCTTGTGATAGCAGTTTCAATCACTGTAGACAAGCCCCATTATGAATTTAAATCCCAAGGAAAGGATGTGTGTGCGCGCATGTGTGTGTGATGGGACAGTTTTTGATTTTTTGGGTTTTTTCCCCCCAAACATGTATCTACTCTACCTCACTCTTGTTTTTTATATGTGTATATAGACAAAAGAATACATCTCACGTTTCTCAGTACCTGACAACAGGCCGTTGATACTGGTAACCTCATCCACGCCACAGGCTCCACACCAGATGCAGGGAGAAGCCAGGCTGAATTCCGGGGTCAACGCAACACTAACTCACCTCTGCTCATTTCAGACAGCTTGTCTTATTCTGAGATGTCTTGTTTTGTGTTGCTTTTTTTCTTTTTCTATCTTGGTTTTCACCAAGGTGTTCGGATTCTCCTCCTCCTAGCTGGGTGGCCCCATGAAGCCAAGGAGGGCCCCAGAGCACACCTGGGGGGCCACCGGGCTGTCCCTGGCTGACTGTCTTTGGAACATACTGCTTCCATGCAGATCAAATGACCAACACACTTCATCCTTAAGAGAGCAATTATTCCGCAGGGTCTGAGGTCAGGAAGGCGTCCGGGCAGCACAGTCTGTGAGACTCCTGCGGGGAAAGCACGGTGCACTGGGTTTGCCCCCCTTGCTCCTGCTGCTGCTGCTGCTGGTGCTGTTGCAGCCCTGGAGGAGGCCTCCACGGAGGCAGGGAAGTGCTGCCATGATTGCCGTATTCCTTCAGTGCAAAGGTGCAGCCACAGCAGCAGCTGAAGAGCGAGGTCCACCCCGCCTGCACTCCAGAATGCAGAGCTTCCTGACCTCACAGCCTGTCCCTGACAGAACGTACGCAGTAGCAGAGTGCCCTCCCCCTGCAGGCTGCCCTCTCAGCTTCTCCTTCACCTCCTCCTCCCCTTGGGGTAGAAAGAGATGTACCAAACCTTCAGGCTGGAAAGGCCAGTGGTCGGCGCTGAGCCTCCATGAGCGTCGCACCTCCTGCCTGGGCTGTACCTCTGTCTGTCCCCGGTCCTGCTGCTCACAGGACAGACAGCTCACTCCCCACTTCCAGCAGCTGCTCTTACTGGCACTGATGATTTAGCTGGGAAACGTGGTGGGCAGCTTCCCGCAAGTGCAGATGGCTCCTCTGCAATCCCAGTACTGACTTAATTCGCTCAGGAGCCGTTTTCCTTCTGCAGGAACGCGGCCCGCCTCTCCCAAGACCCCAGGGATCTTAAGGTCTTTGAGAAACACTGTTTGATCAGGGTTTTCTTCTTCCACACTGTAGGTGACCCCTCAGAATTATGGCCTCGCCTCTCTTTTGCACATACCTACCGGTTTCCACAACTGGATTTCTACAGATCATTCAGCTGGTTAAAAGGGTTTTGTTTAAAATGTCCAAGCTATGTCATTTTGTTTTTATGTAGGTGGCTTTTAAGTAGAAAGAAAACACTAACAGTGTAGTGCCCATCGTAACAAATGCTTCAGAAACACTTCAATAAAAGAGAAAACTTGGCTTGTGTGACGGTGCAGTCATTTTACTGGACCAACCCACTCACCTTGACCTATATGAAGGCGGCATCTGTCCTCAGTTCTAGCCTAATTTCACGCTGATTTTTCCACCTCTTCTTGATTTTTCTCTCTCGTCTGTTCCAAATAATCTTACCAAGCTGAGCTGTGGCATTTTCCATGCAACCTCCTCCTGCCAGCAGCTCACACTGCTTGAAGTCACGTGAACCACTGAGGCACATCATGGAATTGATGTGAGCATTAAGACATTCTCCGCACAGCCCTTCCCTGAGGCAGCAGGAGCTGCTGTGGACTGGAGACGTTGCTGAACTAAAACTGTGTGAGACCCAGACCACCCCAGGTCTCCTTTGTGGGATGTCATGATGTTTGACGTACCATTGGAATGAGCCTCCTCCTTGAAAGATGGAAGACCGTGTTCGTGGCTGACCTGGCCTCCTTCCAGCCTGTTTCTTAAGATGCAGAACCACATTTCAACGGTAGGAAAAGTGGCTTCATAAAATAGTGCCATTTGTTCACTGTGGAACTGCCAAATGGCACGAGGCTCATTGCAAGTGGGTGTGCTTTGGGATAAAAGATTTATGAGCCGACTATTCTGTGGCATCAGGTTCTAGGCCTGTTTGTTCCACTGAAGCCTCTCCCATAGTAGCCCTCCTCTGCAGGCTGATGGCTGGACAGCTTGCAAGTGGCTCTGTGGCAAGAGCACACTGAGATCAGATGGGTGAGAAGGCTGGGATGCTTGTCCAGTGTCCTCAGCTATCACTGTTGGTTCCTCCCAGAGTGGCCAGATGGCATTGGTTGCCACTCCCTCCCAGTGACAGTGACCCGCTGTGGCATACCTTGGCCCATTCCAGCAGTCCCAGTTATGCATTTACCATTTGGGGTTTGTTCTTTTTGTTAATGTTACTCTGTGTTGTCAGCTGTCTTTTCATTTCCTGGGCTAAGCAGCATTGGGAGATGTGGACCAGAGATCCACTCCTTACGAACCCGTGATGAAAGTCACTCTTTCGTACTCCACTCTGAAGTAGCTGGTGGTACAAATGAGAACTTCAAGAGAGGATGTTACTTAGACTGAACCTCTGTTGCCAGAGATGCTGAAGATACAGACCTCGGACAGGTCAGAGGGTTTCGTTTTCGGCCTTCATCTTGGATGACTGGTTGGTCATTTGGAGAAGTGAGTGCCCCTTGATGGTGGAATGACCCGGTGGTAGGTAGGAAACCATTGTTAGAGGGGTCCTGGCACAGAGAGAAGAATCATAAGCAGCAGGTGTGGGCCTTGGAAGAAATGTGGGCAATGTGTTGAACTTGATGGTTTCTGAAGCTATCAGACCACATCAAGGCTCAGCCATCATCCATGGGCATTTGGTTTCAACAAAGAAACCTAACATCCTACTCTGGAAACTGATCTCGGAGTTAAGTCGAATTGTTCAAGAACACGACCTACATCGCACTTGTCAGTTGTAGTTCCGGGGCATGACTTTAGGGTTTGTTTTTTTTCTGCAAGAGCATAAATGATCACTCATTTGTATGTCCACGTTTGTGTGTCTGCATCTTTCTGGTCAACATTGTTTTAACTAGTCACTCATTAGCCTTTTCAATAGGGCTCTTAAGTCCAGTAGATTACGGGTAGTCAGTTGACGAAGATCTGGTTTACAAGAACTAATTACATGTTTCATTGCATTTTTGTAAGAACACAGAATAATTTTATAAAACGTTTGTAGTTTATAATTGCTGAAAATAATTTAAAGACACTTTTTTTTCTCTGTGTTTGCAAATGTATGTTTGTGATCCATTTTTTTTTAGGACACCTGTTTACTAGGTAGCTTTACAATATGCCAAAAAAAGGATTTTTCCCTTACCCGGGCCGTGGTTCACCCTCTTTTCCCCCCAGCGCTTTGTGCCCTAGTTTATAACAAAGGAATGATGATCATTTAAAAAGTAGTTCTGTATCTTCAGTATCTTGGTCTTCCAGAACCCTCTGGTTGGGAAGGGGATCATTTTTTACTGGTCATTTCCCTTTGGACTGTAGCGGCTTTAACAGAAAGAACCTCATTGGCCATGGAAACAGCAGGGTGTTATAGCCCAGCGGTGCGTGGCACCGTTCAGCATCTGGTTGGGTTGGTCTGGCTGCTGTCATTGTCATGCAGTGCCATGGAGATGGGAAGATTTGACTGCACAGATGATGGTTTTTACTATGATCACAGCATGCAGGGTGATCACATGAAAGATGAGAGCTCCGAGGCATGCAGGCCATTTGCTCACATGCCTCGTATCATGATTAACGCTTTGTTAGAACATGGAAGAGACCCTATTTAAGGCCGAACACCGCAGACACATATTTCTAATACAGATTTTTAAAAATGCTTTTCAATAAGAACTACAGCATAGACAAAAATTGGTTTGAAGATTTGACTCCACATCCTCTCACTCCCAGGGGGATTGTTGGCCACGTCTACCCAATTCCACAATACCTCCGTTGTGGGAATCACCTAGGGTTTCTGCACTACACAGGAGAAAGATCTGGAAACCCTTTGGGTTTTGTCTTCAACTTTTCATTTGGATGTTTGGCATTGCACACGCACACCCACAGGTGGAAGAGGTGCCTGGGAAAACACCTGTCTGCTTTCTAAGCCAGTGAGGTTGAGGTGAGAGGTTTGCCAGAGTTTGTCTACCTCTGGGTATCCCTTTGGGAGAAAAAAATCAAACCAGAAGGCGGGATGGAATGGATACACCACAAACAATGCATTTTCTGAATTTTCTTCTTTAAAAACAGTTTTTTTTAAAAAAGTTAAAGGTAATAACATGGCCAATTTGTTACATAAAATGACTTTCTGTGTATAAATTATTCCTTTAAAAATCCTGTTTATATAAAAAAAATCAGTAGTTGAAAAAAATTTCAAAATGTTTTTGTATGTTCTGTTGTAAGACTTTATTCCTGTTATTGCGATATACTCTGGATTCTTTACATTATGAAAAAAAGAAACTTTGTCTATTTTGAATGGCTGAAGCTAAGGCAATGTTAGTTTCTCTTACTCTGCTTTTTTCTAGTGAAGTACTACATGGTTTAAGTTAAATAAAAGAATTCTGTATGCATTTCTGTCTCTGGTTTTGTTCTTCCCCCTCCTGGAAGCATCACTACACTGGTGGCAGGAAATCTGAGCTACGTGGGGCACATGTGTTCACACATGTCGCCTGGAAGCATTCTCCACGAAAGCATTGCCTCTTCTCTGACAGCTGAGCTTTCTCAGCAAGCAGATTGCTGGTGAGGATGACAGGGAAGCTTTTCTGTTTCTTTATCTGGAAGGAAATCTGAATACCTAAATTATGGAAATCTGTACTGCAGTTCTGACTGATTTGTGGATTTTTTTTTTTTTTTCCTGTGTTTTCCACTGATAATAGTCGGGCCAAGGCAAGTCTGATCTGCATGACTCCAGAGCAGAGGACTTCATTTCTTCACATTTCCCATATGCTTTTTGGTCTTTCACAGCTGACATGCCTGCCTCTGGCGGGTGCTGGTAAGAACCCAGTGGGCTGTGGCTCACTAGAGGAGCTCCAAGTCTTAAGTGACTTTCTAGCTGCTGCTTAGTGATCTCTGCCTGCCCCCAGGGACCCTAAATGTAAACATCATTATTTTCATCAGGGGATATGGCTATGGCAAGGTGTAAATGTTCCAGAATCAGACCAAGGCTTCATAGACACATCAGGAGGAGAAGGTGGTCATTTCCCTCAACTTTGTCACTGGAAATTATGCTCCAATAACAAAATCGGGCCAGAAGAAGAGCCGCATAGCAATGTGTAGGTAGGAGAAGTAAACCAAAGGCCACGGTTAACTCAAACCTGTTGAGCCTCAGAAGTGTTGGCACCTAAAAGCAAAAGGCCTTTCTGAAAGGGATTCTCAGCTGGGGGTGGTGGCTTAAGCCTATAATCCCAGCACTTTGGGAGGCCAAGGTGGGTGGATCACTCGGGTTCAGAGACCAGCCTGGCCAACATGGTAAAACCACCTCTACTAAAAATACAAAAAATTAGTTGGGCATGGTGGCGGGTGCCTGTCATCCCAGCTACTCGGGAGGCTGAGGCAGGAGAATCACTTGAATCCAGGTGGTGGAGGTTGCAGTGAGTTGAGATCACACCACTGTACTCCAGCCTGGGCAACAGACTGAGACTCTGTCTCAAAAGGGGGACTCTCAAGCTTGGCCTTGCTTTTGGGTTATTGCTCACTGTTGTCACCAAGTGCCTGGACTCAGGGGATCTTCATTGGATGACTGATGACAAGGAGGTCTCGATGTTGAGGCTGGAAAGCCCAACATGGCCTCCGGCTTTCCTGGGCAGGTTGATGCTGCACTTCTGGGTTGCCACAGTGCCATCTGCACTTGGCCTGCCCAGCCAGGAGGAGGAGCAATGTCTCAGGATGAAGGTTCTGGGTCTTTACAAGTGTCAGAACCTTTCCCTTCCATGCTATTTCTTAAGACTGCAAGCCCTCAAGAGCTATTTCTGTATTAACCCCTGACAAGTCTGGGTATGAGTCCATACTCATGTGTGACTTAATGTCACTGAAGGACTTTAACATCCACTCTCTCACAAGATGTTCACAATCACCCTTCAAAGGAAGGATTTTAATTACTCTCATAGATGAACATACAGGCATGCATGCCCAAGACCCCCCCACCCCCCACCAACTGTTATATGACCAACCCAGGCTGGTCACGGTGGCTCATGCCCTTAAATCCCAGCACTTTGGGAGGCCAAGGCAGGTGGATCACAAAGTCAGGAGACCGAGACCATTCTGGCCAACATGGTGAAACCCCATCTCTACTAAATACAAAAAATTAGCCAGGTGGTGTGGTGTGCACCTGTAGTCCCAGCTACTCAAGAGGCTGAGGCAAGAGAATCACTTGAACCCAGGAGGCAGAGGTTGCAGTGAGCCGAGATCGCACCAGTGCACTCTAGGCTGGTGACAGAGCAAGACTACGTCTAAAAAAAAAAAAAAAAAGAAAAGAAAGAAAAGAAAAAAAGATCAACCCAGGACTCAGCCTTTTCTGCTGTGGTTCTCAAACTGACTTCAGTAGTGCCAGAACTAAGCAGGCTTTGTGCACACTGACAAGAGATTCTGGGCAACATACACAGCCCAGGATGTGTAGGAGCCTTCTGGGGTTTTCCTGGAGAACTTCAGAGGCCACAGAGAAGGAAATTATGGGGAAGTTCATGAAGGGGGAGCTCTGGGTAATATCTAAAAATTTTAAAAATGTTATGGCATGCTGTCAAGCAGTCTGAAAAATAACACTGGAGCCCAGTCCTGGAGGCCTCTTGCTTGCCAGTGTTTTGGGACAGAATTGCCCACAGCACAGGCGGATCAAATTCCCAACACGCAGCCAGATCTGTGCACACCTCCCCGCCAACCTTCGGGCTTTGATTGGTTTTCTAGCAAATGATCCAGGTGTACTTGCAGAGTCCTCTAAAGGCTACTCCAAATGTAAAAAGTGTGCTGGCAACCTTGACTGGTTCCTTTGGTTTTTTGATTGGTTTGTTTTGAGACAGAGTTTTCCTCTTGTTGCCCAGGCTGGAGTGCAATGGTGCAATCTCGGCTGACTGCAACCTCCTGGGTTCAAGTGATTCCCCTGCCTCGGCCTCCTGAGTAGCTGGGATTATAGGTGCCTGCCACCACACCTGGCTAATTTTTTGGTAATTTTAGTAGAAACAGGTTTTCACCATGTTGGCCAGGCTGGTCTCCAGCTCCTGGCCTCAAGTGATCAGCCCACCTCGGACCCCACAAAGTGGTGGGATTACAGATGTCAACCACGGCACCTGGCCTGGTTCCTTTGTTATGAAGCTGCAAATGCTTTTCTTAACAGAGAATGAATCTGAATGCTAAGTGAATTTTTTAAATGTAGTCAAGTGAAAAATGGTAGTTGTAAGCACACCAACATAACAAGAAATTTCACAGAGCTTAGCTGTCTTCACTCACTTCCTCAAAAAAAAAAAAAAAAAAAAAAAAAAAAGCAACGTTACCAACGGAACTCCCAATGGAAATCTGCCCTAGGAAACACTGAACAGGTAGAATCCTGCTGGGAGAAGCTTGGCGCGAGACCCAATGCCATGTCATAAAAGCAAAACAAAAGATGAAACAGAAAGGAGATTCTGTTTTGTCTTTTGTTTTTTCTTTCTTGAGACAAGAGTCTCGCTCTGTCACCCAGGCTGCAGTGCAGTGGCGCGATCTTAGCTCACTGCAACCTCCACCTTCTGGGTTGAAGCATTTCTTCTGCCTCAGCCTCCCAAGTAGCTGGGACTACAGGCGCACACCACCACACCCAGTTAATTTTTGTATTATTATTATTTTTTTTTTTAGTAGAAACAGGGTTTCGCCATATTGGCCAGGCTGGTCTCGAACTCCTGACTCGTGATCTGCCTGCCTTGGTCTCCCAAAGTGCCGGGATTATAGGCGTGAGCCACCGCACCTGGCTGAGATTCCATGGAGAGACTAAGCCCAGCTATTAACCTGTGCTTTACCACCACAGACTGCCAGTGTGGATATAAAATGGCGCAGCTGCTTTGCATAACAAAATGGCAGTTCCTTAAAAAACTGAAAATTAGCATTGAATCCAAGAATTCACTTCTGGGTATTTACCTGAAAGCAAGGACTTGAACTCGTGTTTGCACACCAGTGTTTGTAGCAGCATGATTTATAACAACCCAAAGAGGCAAGCAACCTGAGCGTTCATCTACAGATGAATGAATAAACAAAATGTGGTAGATACATATGCTGGAATATTATTCGGCCTTAAACAGAATGCAGTCCTGCCCCATGCTACAACACAGATGAACCTGGAGGACATGACGCTGGGTGAAATACGCCAGATGCAAAAGGACCAGTGCCGCGTGATTCCCTCATATGAGGTACCTAGAGTCAAATTCATAGGGATGCAGGTGGGATGGTGGGTGCCAGGGGCTGGGAGGAAGAAGGAATAGGGAGTTCACAGGTACAGAGTTTCAGTTTGAGATGAGGAGAAAGTTCTGGAGATGGATGGTGCTGACGATTATACAACAAGCACATGTACTGAATACTACTGAACTGTACACTCAAACATTATTAAAATGAGCAAGTGGTAAAAGGGGGAAACACAAAGACAGAGAAACCAAACAGTAGTGCCTCAGTGGCTCTGAGGGTACCAGGACCAGGTTACACAAGCTGGGAGGACAGGAATGCGACCCTTGGAGCAGTGGCTGTGTCTGTGCTTCCGTAGGCCTCTGCAAAACAGGTCTGTGGCCCCAGAGTCTGGACAGGATCACACAGACCCACGGTGTAGATTTTTGGAAGAAAACAGATCACTCAGATTTCTTTTGTTGTTGTTGAGGTGGAGTCTCACTCTTTCTCCAGGCTGGAGTGCAGTGGCACGATCTGGGCTTACTGCAACCTCCACCTCCCAGGTTCAAGTGATTCTCCTGCCTCAGCCTCCCAAGTAGCTGGGACTACAGGTGTGCACCACCACGCTCAATTAATTTTTGTATTTTTAATACAGACAGGGTTTCACTATGTTGGCCAGGATAGTCTCAGTCTCTTGACCTCGTGATCCGCCCACCTCAGCCTCCCAAAGTGCTGAGATTACAGGCGTGAGCCACCGCACCCTGCCTCGTATTTCATTTTATTGTCATGAAAACCATAACTGAAGCTAGTTTATCCCTTGTGAAATGTCCACCTTCCAGAGTGTTCTTTCTCACGACAATAAAATAACCCTTCATGATTTTGTTGGGCTGATTTGGAGTTTTTACCCCTTTGTCTGACAAGCAATTTTTTTTTTTTTTTTTTTTTTTTTTTTTTTTTTTTGAGACATTCCCTCTTGTTACCCAGGCTGGAGTGCAATGGCGCGATCTCGGCTCACCGCAACCTCCACCTCCCGGGTTCAGGCAATTCTCCTGCCTCAGCCTCCTGAGTAGCTGGGATTACAGGCACGCGCCACCATGCCCAGCTAATTTTTAGTATTTTTAGTAGAGACGGGGTTTCACCTTGTTGACCAGGATGGTCTCGATCTCTTGACCTCGTGATCCACCCGCCTCAGCCTCCCAAAGTGCTGGGATTACAGGCTTGAGCCACCGCGCCTGGCCCACAATTTTTGAAAAAAGTTTCTCAATGCACAGTTGAACAGTACACACAGGATTGAAACATTTAATCTTCTCTAAAGGAGCAATCCCCCGATCAGTTTCCTTTAGCTAGAACGACCACGGTTGAGTTTTCTTTGAACCAGGCTTTGCGCCTGGGTTTTCCCACACTCCTCCAGCATTTCCTGGATGATGACTTACAAAGCTCTTCCCAGCAGACTGGCTGGGAGCCTGCGTGACAGTGGAGGGACATTAATGAGTGCCGCACAGCCCTTTCCATGATGCAGAGAGAGGTAATAGGTATAATCACAGACGAATATGCAACCACAGGAAATGCCACATTAATTCCTGGACCAGCCTCTAACCTCAGTGAAACATAAGCAGGAGTGGCAATGCAACACCAGTAAAGCAGAGAAGGGAGGACTGCCATCCAAGGGAGACTTAGGTTGTGTTGTGTCACCTCAGAGAGAACATGGTGCCAGGGATGAGCTGGGGAGAGCCTGGCTCTTGGCTTCATGACCAGCAAGTGGCCAAGACAGAAAGGGGTCATATTTCCACCACCCAGCCCATGACACCTGTATTTCAGTGAATCCCTATCTTTTTTTTTTTTCCTGAGATGGAGACTTGCTCTGTCACCAGGCTGGAGTGCAGTGGTGCAATCTCAGCTCACTGCTACCTCTGCCTCCTGGGTTCAAGTGATTTCCCTGCCTCAGCCTCCCAAGTAGCTGGGACTACAGATGCACACCACAATGCCCAGCAAATTTTTTTTCGTATTTTAGTAGTGACGGGGTTTCACCATGTTGGCCACGATGGCTTCGATTCCCTGACCTCATGACCTACTCACCTTGGCCTCCTAAAGTGCTGGGATTACAGGCATGAGCCACTGTACCCAGCCATGAATCCCTATCATTCATGTCTTCATTGAGTGACTTATTCATTCCCTGGGGGAAAGGGAAACCACCCACTGGGGATCAGAGTCTGGAGAAACAAAGGTAAATCAATCTTTATCTGGGGCTGCATCGGCATAGTTAACTCACAACTTCGGTCACCCCAGAAATCAAAATGAGAAAACATTCAGGAAATGTTAGTGGCTCTGGAAGTCTGCCTTCCTATGTCTTCTCCTAGATCAACACACGAAAGACCATGTGTCCACAGGGAGGTCTCACAAATGAGACCACAGGCAAGGTGCAAGCACCTGTGCTGACCTGCACCCAGCAAAGAGGGAGTCTGGGGGCAGCCCCGGACAGCCAAGTGGCCAGCTGGACGGTACAGGTTGGCTTCTCGGAGGGACGCTGAAGGCCACTGCTTCTCTCCTACCTGCTCAGAGTCCTAACACCCACAGAGCGTAGCTGCCCGCATCTGGGGAAAAGATGGCCTCAACACCCTCCACAGCTCCTTCATGCACTGCCTTCATGCAGACCCCTGACTCCGGAACATCTGGGCCGCCAGGTAGGCACACGCTGCCCTCGGGCCAGAAGCCCCAGATGTCAGCGTCCCAGCAGTCTCGGTTCTTGCTAGACTGTTCCAGAATGATCCTTGGCAGAGGTGTCCATCCCATGTGCAAGGCAAGCTGTGTGAACAGGCAACAGCAGAGAGACCCCAGGAGAATGAGGCCCACCCTGCTCACCAGATGTGCAGAAGGACTACTCCTGGAGAGCGCGGCTCCATGCAAAACATCTCAAACCCCAAATCCACCAGAAACCCCATGGTACCCGACCAGGGTCTCCAAATTAATATGGCTGAAATGAAAAACAGCTGGATTCTGTTAGCTGAATAAAAACTCATGCTGCATCTACGTTAAATTACTTTTTATTTCAATCTATTCTTACAGAGGAATGTATTCTCTTTTTGTAGGGGGAGGGCTGGAGGGAAGAGAGGCAAGCTGGTAAGTGGTAAGGCTACCACAGGAGGTACTTTGTGTTTTGGTGGAAACCTGCATCTTCTTATTGTATTTAATTTTATTTATTTATTTTTATTTTTGTGAGACGGAGTCTAGCTCTGTCACCCAGACTGGAGTGCAATGGCAGTCTTGGCTCACTGCAACCTCTGCCTCCCCGGTTCAAGCGATTCTCCTGCCTCAGCCTCCCTAGTGGCTGGGATTACAGGCATGCACCACCATGCCCAGCTCATTTCTGAATTTTTAGTTGGACAGGGTTTCATCATATTGGCCAGGCTGGTCTCAAACTCCTGACCTCAAGTGATCTGCCTGCTTCAGCCTTTCAAAGTGCTGGGATTACAGGCGTGAGCCACCATGCCTGCCTCCTGCATAATTTTTAAAATGAAACTTTAATAAAGGAAGTTAGTAGCAGTCCAATGAAATCTTGTTAGAATTTATTCAAACTGATTATTTTTCCTTTTTGAAAAACAGCTGCCCAAGTATTTTATCAAGACATCTGGAGCACTGTCTGAATGGCTTGATGTTGTATGTTTTATTAACCTCATCATCTGGTCCTTGTTTGGGGACTTTTTTTGGTGGGGTGGTAGGGTTGTACTGGTGTTTTTTTGTTTTGTTTTTGAGACAGGGTCTTACTCTGTTGCCCAGGCTGGAGTGCAGTGGTGTGATCTCGGCTCACTGCAACCTCCACCTCCCGGGTGCAAGCAATTCTCCTGCCTCAGCATCCTAAATAGCTGGAATTACAGTTGCCCACCACCAGGCCCGGCTAATTTTTTTGTATTTTTAGTAGAGATGGGGTTTTACCATAATGATCACGCTGGTCTCAAACTCCTGACCTCAGGTGATCCACCTGCCTCGGCCTCCCAAAATGCTGGGATTACAAGTGTGAGTGACGGCACCCAGCTCAGTTTTTTACACAGTAATTATATCTAGATAAAATGGGCTGGGTGCTATGAGGATGGGCCTCCCCCAGGTTGGCCACCCTCCTAATTGTTCCCTGAGCACAGAGGTGCTTGCCTGATGTTCACCTTCACAACCTACTTGCCCCTCATGGGCATGGGTTGGGCCCAACCCAAGGGCTTCTTCCTTAGGTGGAAATTATTTTTGGGTCCTGGCTGGGAATAATACTTCCATTTCATTTCCTCCTACTTTCTCTCTGGATTTTTTTTTTTTTTTTGATACGGAGTCTCGCTCTGTCACCAAGGCTGAAGTGCAGTGGCACAATCTCGGCCCATTGCTCTCACTGCAACCTCCGCCTCCCGGTTTCAAGAGATTCTCCTGCCTCAGCCTCCTGAGTAGCTAGGATTACAGGCACACACCACCACGCCTGGCTCATTTTTATATTTTCAGTAGCGATGGGGTTTCACCATGTTGGTCAGGCTGGTCTTGAACTCCTGACCTGGTGATCTGCCTGCCTTGGCCTCCCAAAATGCTAGGATTACAGGCATGAGCCTCCACATCCGGCCTCTCCAGGTTTCCTACTAAGACCTACTCCATATTTTGGCTTAAACTTTTACAAACAGTCCTAGATTGATTTTTACACAATCAGCTGTGACCTCACATGACTGGTGGGGCCTGGGGATGGTGTGCACGTCAACCATCAACCCTAGAACTGGGCTCGTGAGGCCAGGCTCCAGCTCCACCACATCGACAAGCTGGCCCCGCTGCCTCTGGCCATCATTTACTTGTGGCCGATGATCTTCCCAGATCCCGGTGACCCTCCGCTTAGCTTCCCTATAATCTACAGGCAGCTCCAGAGTCCGCAGCTGCACCTCCATGTCATTCCCCAGGCCCAGCTTGGAGAGCTCCTGCAGAAAGCAGCAGGTGGACTTGCCTCCTTTGATGGCGGGCACCAGGAGTCCCTGAAAACTCAACCCTTGGGGTCCACTTCCAGGGGTCTTCCTTGGCCTGGACTTTGCCCTCAAGGGGCTCACAAAGTGGCAAGGGGCCAAGAAGAGAGCCACGGTTCCCACCCGAGATGCAAATGCACAGAGGCACCAGTCCAGGAGGGGGCGCAAGAGAGGCGCATCTGACAGCTGTGTTGGCCGAGGGGGATGCCGGTGAGGTCTGTGGACAGGAGGGAGTGAGCCAGATGGAGATGCTGGGAAAGGGCATGGCAGGCGGAGGAAACTGCAAGGGCAGAATAGACCATCAGAACCTGCGGCCTTTGGGGAACGTGGCGTGACCTGGCGCTCCTTGCAAGGCTGAAGGCTTCCTGTATCTTGCCTGCCTCACGACAGGACATTTGGCACCCCTGGACTCTAACAGCATCCCCAGATATTTTGACAAGGAAGCCACCACCTCCACCATGGTATGCCAGGGAGCACTATGCACCAGGGATGGCTGGGACAGGAACTGGAGTGGTCTGTGGAAGTCAGACTGAGTGCCTGACTTGGTGTGAACTTTATTCTTAGGAAAATAGGTGGCCATAGAAAGGTTATACTTGGCCGGGGAGGAGGCTTACGCCTGTAACCCCAGCATTTGGGAGGTCCAGGCAGGCAGATCAAGAGGTCAGGAGATCGAGACCAACCTAGCCAACATGGTGAAACCCCATCTCTACTAAAAATACAAAAAATTAGCCAGGCGTGGTGGTGAACACCTGTAGTCCCAGCTACTTGGGAGTCTGAGGCAGGAGAATTGCTTGAACCCAGGAGACAGAGGTTGCAGTAAGCCAAGATCACACCACTGTACTCCAGCCTGGGCGAGAGCAAGACTCCATCTCAAAAAAAAAAAAAAAAAAAAAAAATTAAAAATTACTCAAGGAGCTAATGAGCCAGAGCTAGAGATTCAGAGAGAGAGAGAGAGAGAGAGACAGAGAGAGAGAGAGAGAGAGAGATAACAAGGAGGTGAAGGGCTGTGGAGCCCCAGAGTCAGGCAGCACCCTCCTGCCCAAACAGTCTACAGTTTGCAAGGAAGAAAGCAAGCAGTGTTACAGCTCAGAGCTGTGCATTTCACTGTTGGTAAAAGTCAAGTCAGGAAGGTGACACCATCTCCAAAAGGCCCAGCCCTTTCCTGCCACCAGGAGCTGTGCTTCTCATCAAGATGGTTTTCAATTAGTACCTCAGTTTTTCCTGATCACTTTCCTGGCATTTCGGGGTACTCAGGAGAATGCTTCCTCAGACAGATGATGGCCAAGCCAGGCTATCTGGCTTGTCCAAAGATTGCAGACAGGAGGTTCAAGGCTCCTGCCTGGGCCCCAGAGGAGTCCTAGAATGCTGGTTAAAGATCACTCTCTTCCTTAGCAATGCCAAGTTCTATCCCCCAGATACGACACTTGTCCCAGACCACTCCTGGTACCCTTTAGGTCATTATTCTAAATTACAGATCATCTTCCCTGAAAAATCCAGGAAGGAAAAACAGCAATGCCATAATTTCCAATCCTCTTTCTGGAGTGGTTGTCTCCAGACATTTTTGATCACTTGCCCTATTAATTAAAAAAACTGGGCCGGGCGCGGTGGCTCAAGCTTGTAATCCCAGCACTTTGGGAGGCCGAGGCGGGTGGATCACGAGGTCGAGAGATCGAGACCATCCTGGTCAACATGGTGAAACCCCGTCTCTACTAAAAATACAAAAAATTAGCTGGGCATGGTGGCACGTGCCTGTAATCCCAGCTACTCAGGAGGCTGAGGCAGGAGAATTGCCTGAACCCGGGAGGCGGAGGTTGCGGTGAGCCGAGATCGCGCCATTGCACTCCAGCCTGGGTAACAAGAGCGAAACTCCGTCTCAAAAAAAAAAAAAAAAAAAAAAAAAAAAACTGGCCAGGCACAGTGGCTCATGCCCATAATCCCAACACTTTGGGAGGCCAAGGCGGGAAGATCACAACATCAAGAGATGGAGACCATTCTGGCCAACATGGTGACACCCCGTCTCTCCTAAAAATACAAAAACTAGCTGAGTGTGTTGGCATGTGCCTGTAGTGCCAGCTACTCGGGAGGTTGAAGCAAAAGAATCGCTTGAACTCAGGGGACAGAGGTTGCAGTGAGCCGAGATTGTGCCACTGCACTCCAGCCTGGCGACAGAGCAAGACTTCATCTGAAAAAAAATAAATAACAATAAATTTAAAAAAAGAAAATATAAATTCTAGCATGCATAAGTGTGTGTGCATGAATGCACACTGCCATTAGCTCATGTCTTGATGTCTCAAGGCACAATATGCACTTCAAGTGGGCTTCTTGTTAATAAATGGATGTAAATACATATTTTAAGTGGTTTTCTTAGTCCTTCCTTTTTGGCCAACTTCTCAGCTTACCATTGTTTTTATATTGAAATGGGCTGACAAAGCGCTCCTATGAGGGGTAGGAGAAGTGCCACTCAGCTGTCTTCTTATGGTTTGCTCAGATTTGCATTCTTAATGTTTTCTTCTATCTGGGTTTTTTTTTTTTTTTTTTTTTTGCATATCATTTTTGTGAAGATTCCTTGGTCATAATCTGAGTATTAGTTTAATTAAAACAGGATAATATAACCCTGAAACCCATTAGCTGGGCTGAAACATTTTGCAACACATTAAAAGTGAATCAAAGAGGGAGGACCTGTCTATTACCACAGCATCCCTTTCCCCAAGGGTACAAAGCTCCTCTTCCCTCAGGAAGCCATGCCTTTCTGGGGACCTAAGGACAAACAACGCAAGGAATAGTGTCAATGTCAGTCCAGCTATGACATGCTGGCGAAGGGTAACTACTTTCTTATTTTTTATAGACTAAAACTATAGAAATTCACATCCATTAGGATGCCCACTATCAAAAGCCAGAAAAGAACAAGTATTGGTGAGGATGTGGAGAAATCGGAGTCCTTGAGCATTGTTGGTAGAAATGTAAGATGGAGCCGCCATTGTGGAATACAGTATGGCGGGTCCTCGAAAAATTAAACCCAGAAGTAGGTTCTGATCCAGCAACTCCACTTCTGGGTATACACTCAAAAGAACTGAAATCAGGATCTGAGAGAGAGATTTGCACACCTTGTTCACTTCAACATTATTCATAATAGCCAAGAGGTGGAAAGAACCCAAGTGTCTATCAAAAGACAAATTGATACAGAAAATGTGGTAAATACATGCAATAAAACATTATTCAGTTTTTAAAGAGAAGGAACCGGCAGAGTGTGGTGGCTCACACCTGTAATCCCAGCACTTAGGGAGGTCAAGACAGGTGGATCACTTGAGGTCAGGAGTTTGAGGCCAGCCTGGCCAACGTGGCAAAACCTATCTCTACTAAAATTACAAAAATTAGCTGGTCATGGTGTCACATGCCTGTAATCCCAGCTACTTGGGAGGCTGAGGCAGGAGAATTGCTTGAACTCCAAAAGGGGAGGTTACAGTGAGCCAAGATCACACCACTGCACTCCAGCTTGGGCAACAGAGTGAGACTCCATCTCGAAAAAATAAATAATAAGAAAAAGAAGGAAATCCTGTCACATGCCACAATGTGGATGAACCTTGAGGATATGATGCTAAATGAAATAAGCCAGTAACAAAAATACATACATTGTATGGCTCCATTCACATGAGGTACCTAAAATAGTCAAATTCATAGAAACAGAAAGTACAAGCATAGCTACCATGAGCTGGAAAGAGGAGGAAATGGGGAGACATTATCCAGTGGGTACAGTCTTGGTTTTGCAAGATAAAAGGTTCTAGAGATCTGTTGCCTAACAATGTGAACACACTTAACACTACTGAACTATATACTTTAAAATGGCTGTTGTAAATTTTATGTTATGTGTTTTTTAACTACAATTTTAAAAGCACAGAAATGAAAATCCTAATACTATATTTTTTCCTATACCCTAGTGGATTACCTTGAAAGCCCCAGTTTGAAAATGACTGCGGATCCCCAAAGAGGCAGTAGTGATGTAGGAAATACTGTAAAAGGCCTGAAGGATGAAGGTTAGAAGGGTCTGCAGGAAAGGACTGTGTAAGAAAGGGCTGGCCTATGACTCACTTTAGCCAACAGAATTCAGCCAGTTTGGGGCCTAAGTGTAAGAAGGCCTGGAAGCATCTGCATTTGGCTACGCTGCTGTGGAGACCTCAAGGAGAGATCACAGGGCAAGGGACAAAGGCCCTGCTGTTCTCACACCTGAGTCAAGCCCCTATGACTCCACCTCTGCCTTGATCTCACTGTAACCACATGAAAGCCCCAAGAAAGATAAGCAGAAGAACTGCCCTGCTGAGCCCAGCAAGAAAGATCAGCAGAAGAACTGCATTGCTGAGCCCAGTGGACCTGCAGAGCCCGGAGAAAGAATGGTGGTTTTTTGATACTGCTGAGTTTCAGATTGGCTTAATTTGCAGCCATAGATAACTGACACAGGGCATTATAATAAAGATTGTGAGGAAATGCACCATACTCAGAGTTCTTTTTAGGTGGTGAATTACAATCTGATTTTTAAAATGTTTCTTTTTGGTGTTTAGAGGGTTTTTGTACTTGGAATAAATAACAATACATATTGCTAAAAGTAAGATGCATGTTTTCGCTTCCTCAGAAATATCAACTTTTTTTTTTAAATGAAGTCTCACTGTTGCCCAACCTGGAGTGCAGTGGCATGATCTTGGCTCACTGCAACCTCTGCCTCCTGGGTTCAAGCAATTCCCTGCCTCAGCCTCCAGAGTAGCTGGGATTACAGGCATGAACCACCATGCCTGGCCAATTCTTGTATTTTTAGTAGAGACAGGGTTTCACTATGTTAGCCAGGCTGGTCTCAAATTCCTGACCTCATGATCCACCCGACTCAGCCTCCCAAAGTGCTGGGATTACAGGTGTGAGCCGCCACACCTGGCCTAAACTTTTTTAAACAATGATATTCCTTCAACAAATGATAATTTTGCCTCTACCATGTGCTAGGCCCATGCTAGGTACTGAAGACAAACTGGTGACCAGGACAGAGGAGAGAGAGGAAGGGGCAGATACAGAGAGCACTGCCATGGGGTAGGGAAGTTACCCAAGTTCAGTGGCAAATGTGGGAAAAATAAATATTTATAGAGCATGACATCAATAAGATGACAAAAGAGAAGATCCGCTGGCACCACTCCTCCCACAAAAATACCACTAGAAACTTTTTAAAGACAAGAATGCCACCCTAAATAAACCAGAACAAAAAGTAGAAGCAGAGAAACCCTCTGGTCCCGCAGAGTCAAGAGAAGCTGCAACCAGTAAGAGGCGGTCATTTCAGACTGTGGTATCCCTCCCCCAAGCCAGGACAGTATCACTCACAGAGCATTTTCCTAGACCTATGGTTGCTGAGGTGAGAGGAGGGAATTGGAGGTGAACATTCAATCTTCCCACCAGTCTGAGAATCTTCATGATTCTACTCCAGTCCAATTCTGTGGGAACCACTGGGAATGCCAGGAGGGCTGAACCACTTGGGGTGCATTGGGGACAAAGAGTGGGCACTGACCACAGCAACTAGAATGTCAATCCTGGTGGCTATGCAGCACTCAAATCATCAAGGACACCACATTAAAGAGCCTGGTTGGCAACACAGCATCACAAAAACAATTGGTGGGAAGGTCTGAATCTCTAGCTAGATTTTTCCACAAAGCCTGGCTGTTCACAGGGAGGCTTCCCCTGGCCTTGAAACAACCTAAAGGCTGGGATGCAGTTCCTGTGCCTGCTTGTCTTCCCCAGACTGGGAAACAATGACAGAGCAACAAGTTCTAGTGCAGTATTTTAGTTCCAGTATTTACTATAAGTCCTCCCCAGAACAGGAAGAAACAACAGTCTAGGGTTTAAGTTCTGATATTAACAAGATTAGGTCTAACATCAAAGAACACATGTAAAAACTGTAAGAAGTGGCTGTCTTCTCAAGTTCACAGGCATTAATGTAAAGACACAAGGATTGTAAAAACTCAGGGAAAAGGCTGGGCATGGTGGCTCACACCTGTAATCCAAGCAGTTTGGAGGCCAAGGTGGGCGGATCACCCGAGGTCAGGAATTCAAGACCAGCCTGACCAACATGGTGAAATCCCATCTTTAAAAAAAAAAAAAAAAAAAAAAAAAACTCAGGGAAATATGACACCACCAAAAGAAACCAATAAAGCCCTAGCAATTGACTTCCCCAAAACTGAATACTTGTGAAGCATCTGACAGAGAGTTCAGAATAATTTTCTTAAAGAAGTTCAAGGAATCACAAAGACCTATGAATAAAACACTAAAAAAAATTTGGAAAACAATCCAGGAACAAAGTGAGAAATTGGACAAATAAATAATGTTTTGATCATAGAAATAAAGAATGTAGTAAGTGAACTAAAAGACTTATTAGAAAGTTTCAACAGTACACTTGGTAAAGCAGAAAAAAGATTCAGAGTGCTTGAAAATAGAACATATGAAGTTACCCAATCAGAAAAGAAGAAAAAAACAAGAATAAAAAAGAGAAAAGAAGGTCAATGAGAATTATGAGAAACCATCAAGAGAACTAACCTCCACATAATTGGAATTCCTGAAGGAGACAAGAGAGAAAAGTCCTAGAAAGAATACTTAAAAAAAACAAAAACAAAAAAAAACAAAAAAAACAACAAAAAAAAACATGGCTGAAGATTTCCCAAATCTGGAGAAAACAACAGCATCCAGGTACAGGAAGCTAGAGATCACCAATCAAATTCAACTAAAAGAATAATCTCCCAAGGTACATCATAATACAACCAGCAAATATCAAATACAAAGAAAGAATACTCAAGGCAGCAAGAGAAAAGAAAGGTATCATGTTCAATAGGGCCATGAAATGGCTTTCAGAAGATTTCTCAGCAAAAACTCTGTAGTTCAGAATGGAGTGGTATTTTATATTCAAAGTGTGAAGGGGCCAGGCATGGTGGCTCATGCTTGTAATCCCAGCATTTCGGGAGGCTGAGGTGGGTGAATCACTTGAGGCCGGGAGTTTGAGACCAGCCTGGCCAACATGGTGAAACCCCATTTCTACTAAAAATATAAAACTCAGCCAGGCATGGTGGCACATGCCTGTAATCCAAACTACTTGGGAGGCTGAGGCAGGAGAATCACTTGAACCTAGGAAACAGAAGTTTCAGTGAGCCGAGATAGCACCACTGCATTTCAGCCTGGGTGACAGAGCTAGACTCTGTCTCAAACAAAACAAAACACCCCAAAGTGTGAAGGAAAAAACCCATCACTGACAATACTGTACCCAGCAAAGATATCCTTCAAACATGAAGAAGTACTTTCCCAGACAAAAGCTGAGGAAATCAATGCCAGACCTGTCTTACAAATTCTAAGGAGAGTTCTTCAACTTGAAAGAAACAGATGCTAACATGTAACAAGAAAACTTCTGAAGGTATTAAACTCACTGGCACAAATAAGAAAACAAATTCAGAATACTCTAATATTGTAATTGTGTTAAAGTAAATCAGGTACATCTTAAGTATGAAGACTAAAATACAAAACTATAAAAAACAATAATTATTACAGTTGGTTAAGAGACAGGCAACATAAAAAGATGTAAACTGAAAAACTAAAAAGTCAAAATGTGGGTGGAGGATGGTATTAAATTGTAGAGTTTGTTTTTCATGCTTTTCTTTGCAATCAATGTTCAGTTGTTAGCATTTAAAAATAACCTTTATAGTCAGGCGCAATGGTGCACACCTGTAATCCCAGCACTTTGGGAGGCCAAGGCGGGTGGATTATGAGGTCAAGAGATTGAGACCATCCTGGCCAAGATGGTGAAACCCTGTCTCTACTAAAAATACAAAAAATTAGCCAGGTGTGGTGGCAAGCACCTGTAATCCCAGCTACTTGGGAGGCTGAGGCAGGAGAATCACTTGAACCCAGGAGGTGGAGGTTGCAGTGAGCCAAGATGCCACAACTGTACTCCAGAGAGAGACTTCATTTCAAAACAAAAACAAAAACAAAAACAAAAAAACAAACAAACAAAAAACACCATTATAACTATCAAATTTTTTGTAAGCCTCACGGTAACCACAAAACAAAAACCTATTAGAGATACATGAAAAATAAATAGCATGGGACATGCACGGTGGCTCATGCCTGTAATCCCAGCACTTTGGGACGCTGAGACAGGTGGATCACTTGAGGTCAGGAGTTAGACAACAGCCTGACCAACATGGCGAAACGCTGTCTCTTCTTAAAACACAAAACTTAACCAGGCGTGATGACAAATACCTGTAATCCCAGTTACTTGGGATGCTTCACTTGAAACTGCAAGGTGGAGGTTGCAGGGAACTGAGATCATGCCATTGCACTCCAGCCAGAGCAACAAGAGCAAAACTCAAAAAATAAATTAAATAAATAGCATGGAATAAAAACATTCTACTAAAGAAAATCACTTAACCACAAATAAAGATAGTAAGAGAAGAAGAAAGGATCTACAAAGCAACCAGAAAATAAGTGACAAAATGGCAGTAGTAAATGCTTGCCTGTCAATAATAACCTTGAATGCAATGGATTAAATTATCCAATTAAAAGGTGCAGTGCCGCTGAATGGATTTTGAAAAAAAAAATAAAAACCAGATCCAACTATGTGTTATCTACGAAGCCCTAGCAATAGACCTCCTCCAAACTGAATATTTTTCAAGTGTCTGGCAAGATTCAACTATATGTTGTCCACGAAGCTTATCTACAAGAGACTCACTTTACCTAAAAAGATATGCACAGACTAAAAATGAAGGGATGACAAAAGAAATTCCATGCAAACAGGAACCAAAAAAGAGGAGTAGCTATACTTACATCAGATAAAATAGACTTTAAGTCAAGAATGGTGAAAAAAATGACAGAGAAGAACATCATATAATGATAAAAGGATCAATAAAGCAAGAGGATATAGCTATTATAAATGTATATGTACCCGACACCAGAGCACCTGAATATATAAAACAAATATTAAAAGACCTAAAGGGAGAGATTTACTGCAACCAGTAATAGCAGGAAACTTTGATACTCCACTTTCAGCAAGGAACAAATCATCCAGACAGAAAATCAATAAAGAAACATTAAACTGCACTCCAGACCAAATGGAAAGAACAGACGTTTACAAAACACTCCATCCAACAGCTGCAGAACACACATTTTTCCTCAACAGCACATGGATCATTCTTCAGAATAGTCCGTATGTTAGGTTGCAAAACAAGTAACAAATTTTGAAAAATTAAAATTATACCTAGTATCTTTTCTGACCACAATGGACTAAAACTAGAAATAATAACAGAAGGAATGTTGGAAACTGCACATATTCATGGAAATTAAACAGCACTTCTGGACAATGAATGAGCCAATGAAGAAATTAAAAAGAAAGTTTAAAAAATTTCTTGAGACAAATGGCAACGGAAACACAATATATAAAAACCTATGGGAGTCAGCAAAAATAATTCTAAGAAAGAAGTTTATAGCAATAAATGCTTTCACCAAAAAAAGAGAAAGACTTCAAATAACCTGCCTAATGATGTACCTAAAGGAACTGCCACTAACAAACCAAACCACATATTAGTAGAAGGAAAGAAATAATAAAGATCAGAGCAGAAATAAAAACTGAAACTAAGAAAGCAACACAAAAGATTGCTGAAATGAATAGGTGGTTTTTTGAACAGATAAACAGAATCAACAAACCTTTAGCTAGACTAAAAAACAAGAGAGAAGACCCAAATACATAAAATTGGAGATGAAAAAAGAGACATTACAATCAATACCACAGAAATACAAAGGATCATCAGACACATAATGAACAACTATAAATCAACAAGTTGGAAAATATAGAAGAAATGGGCTGGGCAAAGTGGCTCAGCATATAATCCTAGCATAATTCCTAGCACTTTGGGATGCCAAGGTGGGTAGATATCTTGAACCTAGGAGTTCAAGACCAGGACACCATGGCAAAACCCTGTCTATACTTAAAAAAAAAAAAAAATACAAAAATGAGCTAGGCATGTGTTGTATGCCTGTAATCCTAGCTACTCAGGAGGCTGAGGTAGGAGGAGTGCTTGAGATCATTCACTGCACTCCACCCTGGGTGACAGAACAAGACCATGTCTCCCCCACCCCCACCCCCCAAAAAAAGGTCTCCCATCAAAGAAAAGTCCAGAACCTGATGGCTTCACTGCTGAATTCTACCAAACATTTAATGAACTGATACCAATTCTACTCAACCATTCTAAAAAATTAATGAGGGGTTTGGCGTGGTGGCTCAAGGCTGTAATCCCAGTACTTTGGAAGGCCAAGGCAGGTGGAGTATGAGGTCACGCATTCAAGTCCAACCTGGCCAACATAATGAAACCCTATCTCTACTAAAAATACAAAAAATTAGCCGAGGGTGGTGGCATGTGCCTGTAATTCCAGCTACTCATGAGGCGGAGGCAGGAGAATCGCTTGAACCTGGGAGGTGGAGGTTGCAGTGAGCCAAGATCACACACCACTGGACTCCAGCCTGGGTGACAGAGCGGGACTCCATCTCAAATAAATAAATACGTACAATTATTATGCGTTAAGAAAAATTGAAAAGAAAAGATATATGGTGAGATAAGTCAGACTGAAAAAAAAGACAAATGTTGTGTGATTCCACTTCTAGGAAGTATCTAGAGTAGTCAAATTCTTAGAGAAAGAAAATATAATAATGATTACTAGATGTTGGGGTGAGGAAGGATGGAGGGTTATTGCTAAAGAATACAGAGTATTAGTGTGGGACGATGAAAAGTTCTAGACGTGAGAGTAATGATAGTTGTACAACAATGCAAATGTACTTAATGCCACTTACTTATACACTTAAAAGGGTTAAAATGGTAAATTTAATGTCATCTATCAATGTTATATATATTTTATCACAATTAAATAAAAAAATTACAGCTTTCACCATCACCCTCCCCCACCAACTTTTTTTTACCCTGACTAAGAGTTTGCTCTGAAGGAAGACTAATTCAAGTCATTTAACTCAGGCTAACATTCTCCAGGGATAATAATTAAGTTGGGATTTTAACTAAGCCTACTCTTTTCCATATCTGAAATCCTTCTAGAGTTCTATGGAATCACAGGCTTAAGTCATTTTCTCAGATCACAGCAATACAATCTGATGCATAACAGTATTTGAGCTACTGGTTTGCTGCAAATGTCTCAGGATTTGAGGTGTCCTGAAGAGAAGTCATTTTGGATGGTTATTCCCATATAAACGCTATATTGCAATCCAGAACAGTCAACACATAGATGTGTTTCTAGGAAGAGAAGACGCAAGGAGGGGCAGTGGCAACTCCAGAATTTTCTGGTGGCTGAGGCCTGAGCATGGTGAGCTGTTTGGAAGAGGGAATGGTCTTAGTAAGGGAAGCTCATGAGTAGATTATGTTGATATGCTGCATCTTGGACATATTAGTAAATATATGAAAATTTTTGTAAAGATAACAAATTTTTGGCCAGGCATGGTGGTTCACGCCTGTAATCCCAGCACCTAGGGAGGCTGCGGTGGGTGGATCATGAGGTGAGGAGTTCAAGACCAGCCTGGCCAACATGGTGAAATCCTGTCTCTACAAAAACAAAAAAAGTAGCTGGGCATGGTGGGCGTGTACCTGTAATCCCAGCTACTCGGAGGCTGAGGCAGCAGAATTGCTTGAATTGGGACCTGGGAGGCAGATGTTTCAGTGAGCCAAGATTGCGCCACTGCATTCCAGCCTGGGCTAAAGAGTGAGGCTCCATCTCAAAACAAAACAAAAACAAAAATTTTTACAGCCCTCCCAAGGCTGGGTCGGGAGCCGAGCGCAGGCGGCGGGAGGGCAATAAAAAATAAAAATAAAAATAAAAATTTTACAGATTATTATTTTATTTCACCAAATGATCACAGCAACCTTTCAGGTTAAGAAGAGAAGAAACAAGGAGGACCTGGCCAACTTGGGCCTCATGCTCCTCACCTGTATAATGGGCACAACAATACTGTATCCACCATAAGGATTATTAGGACCCCAGAATGGTAAAGTAAAATGGCAAAAAAAAAAAAAAAAAAAAAAAAAAAAAAAAAAAAAAAAAAAAAAAGAGGTCTGGTCTGTAGTGACTTTGGTAAGAGTAGTTTGAGTATGGAACCAGGCCTGGAGGCCAGGCCATGGTAAATAAATTTAAAAATTAATAGGAATGGTTTCTTTCTCTCCTTTTATTTTTTTCTTGATCAATCAAAGTTTATCAATTGTATTAATTTTCTCAAAATCACGAACTTTTGGTTTCTGGTTCCTTTAATTATTATAATTCTGCTACTTCATTGATTTCTGCTTTAATCTTTACTATTATCTTTCTTCTCCTTAGTTTAAGTTTAATTTGTTCTTTGTTTAGTTTCTTAAGATAGAAATCAAGGTCACTGATTTGATAACTTTCTTCTTTCATAATATTGTTTAGTGCTATAAATTTCCCTCTAAGTCCTGCTTTAGCAGCATGCCACAATGTCATATGTTATGTTTTAACTTTCATGCATTTCAAAATGCTAATTTCTATTTTATGTATCCTTTAATCCATGGCTTATTTAGAAGTATGTTTGGTTTTCAAATATTTAGGAAATTTCCAGATGTCTTTCTGTTATTGATTTCTAATTAAAATCCATTGTGGCCAGAAAACATACTTTGTGTGACTTGAATTCTTTTGCATTTATTCAGGCTTGTTTTATGGCCCAGGGTATAGCCTATCTTGGCAAATGCTCCATATGCACTTAGGAGTTTGTGTTCTGTGTTGGGTGGAGGGTTCTGTAAATGTCAGTGAGGTCTGGTAGGTTGGTAGTGTCATTCAAGTCTACTGTATCCTTTTCAGTCTTTTTGTTCTGTCCATTATTGAGAGGGGTATTGATATCATTGACTGTAACTTTGAATGTATCTATTTGCCTTGCAGTTCTATTAGTTTTCGTTGAATGTATTTTAGAAGCACTGTTATTAGGAGCATGAAGGTTTGGATGTATTATGTCTTCTTTATTTATTGACCATGGTTCACTGAATGCTTAATATCTAATTGCTATGTGACTTTCTGACTCCACATTGTGAGCTCTAGAACACAGCTACCCAGGGAGGTAAAGGTCAGGAATAGTCTTACAATTGGGCAAAAGATAGGGTGAGCCCAGCAGGCTGCTGGCTGAGGGCTACTGCCCAAAATGCATCTTGTGGCTCCCCAACCATTTCCCCATCTCTAGGGGACCCAGTGCCTGAAATTTCACCTCCAGAGATCTTTTTGGTTCATTAGCCCCTGTCTAGATAGCTTTGCAAATGTCTGCAAGAGAGGAAACACAGCAGCACACATGCTTCCCTGCTGAGAGAGAAGGTGCAGCCTATGAGCACTGGGGCCCAGAGTGGAACCTGAAACTGGGAGAGGCAGTTTCCAAGGCTAGTCCCAAGGCTGTTCTGAGGTGTGGGGTAATCATCTGTGATTACAGATGTCAGTGTAGAGTTCAGGGTCCTGATTAATGGCATCTCAAACTAGCTCACAGCCTGCATGCAGGCCTAGGCAGGTGTGCTGGATTTTGGAATCCTAGGTGTGGCATTCCTAATATAAAGCTGACGTTTTCAAGTGTTGTACCACAGGATGGTGGAGATGAAAAGGCTTGCCCAGTAGCCTTTCCTTCTTTAGGTTTCTTCCCCTCAAAAACTGTTTAGAATGAACAAGAACTAAGATTTGTCTTTTGAATCCCAGTCCAAATTAGACATTCTGCTGCCCTAAGTAACCTGCCTGATTTCCAGGGCCGCACTTATTTGTGCCCTTTTCTCTGGCATTAGGCTGTGTGTGTTGCAAGATATATAATTGTGATCCACCTGCCTTGGCCTCCCAAAGTGCTGGGATTACAGGCGTGAGCCACCACACCTGGCCACAGGATTTATTTTTTGTCACATTTATAGCAGTGCAAATATAGCCCTAATGCCCTCAAGATTCTGGTCTGGATTCTGTGAAACAAGATAAACAGGTCAGAGTGTTTTCCATGCTGAGAGACTGGGTAACACAGGAAGGACGTGATGGATTTCATCAAGTCTAAGTCCCAGAGATAAAATATCAAGCATTATTGTAGGAACCAGCAAGACAGCAAAAGCTCAACTACGACAAAGCCTAAGATGTAGCTGACTGTGAGATTCATCTGATTTCAGGATGCCAAAATTAAAACAAAAACAAAAAACACCTGGCTCTTTGCATCAATAAAATGCCATAGGCGATAGGAACAAGAATAGAAAGACATGCGCACAGCAACCCAGCACAGACTTCTATATAAAAGTAGTGTGGTTATTTAATAAGTGCCCAATAATTTGCAAGCAGAAACATGGAACCAGCCCAAATTCCCATCAGTTCCCATCAATTAATGAGTGGATAAAGAAAGTATCCACTCATTGATTCATCTCATATATATAGATATATATATATGAGATGAAATACTGCTCAGCCATGAAAAGAAATGAATTAATGGCATTTGTAGCAACCTAGATGGGATTGGAGATCATTATTCTAAGAGAAGTAACTCGGGAGGGGATAACCAAACACTGTTCATTAGTGGAGGCTAAGCTATGAGGCCACAAAGGCGTAAGAATGATACAATGGACTTTAGGGACTCGAGGGAAAAGAGTGAGAAGCGAGTGACAGATGAAAGACTACAAATCGGGTTCAGTGCATACTGCCTGGGTGATGGTGCACCAAGACCTCACGTATCACCACTAAAGAAGTTACTCATGTAACCAAATGCCACCTGTTCCCCCAAAACTTAAGGAAATAAAGATAAATAAATAAATGGAAAGTGCCCAACTTAGTCTAACTTTCTTTTTCTTTTTTTTTCAGATGGAGTCTTGCTCTGTTGCCAGGCTGGAGTGCAGTGACGCTATCTCAGTTCACTGCAACCTCTGTCTCCCAGGTTCAAGTGACACTCTTGCCTCAGCCTCCAGACTAGCTGGGACTACAGGTATGCACCAGCACGTCCAGCTAATTTTTGTATTTTTAGTAGAGACGGGGTTCCACCGTGTTGGCCAGGATGGTCTCGATCTCTTGACCTTGTGATCTGCCTGCCTTGGCCTCTCAAAGTGCTAGGATTACAGGTGTGAGCCACCCCGCCCGGCCTAGTCTAACTTTCAATACAGCTAAACACAGAGCTATAAAAAACAAAGTGTGGACTCATGCCATTTCCCTCGGAGCAGAGGAACCTGAATGATCAGGGCGGCATTGTCCCAAGACAGTAAAGGGAGGAGGGAAGAGGGAAAGGTTCCCCAAGGAGAGAGATAAAAGGAAACAAGCCATAGCCCAAAATCTGAGAAATATCCATCAGTCCATCCTGATCTAAAGAAACGACTTAATAAATAAGCAAACAAGTAAGTGGGTCAGGGAGGAAGAGTCAGCTCTCTCACACACTTGCACTCCCAATAACTGATATAGATCCTCTGCCCTGAAGTGAAGCGAACTCCCCACTAGAGTGTGGACTGTGTAGAGTTACTTCCATCCAAAGAGTACTGGATAAAAGTAGGGACAAAGAGTAACTGTACGGCAGCCAGGCATGTTGGCGCACGCCTGTAACCTCAGCACTTAAAGAGTAACCGTACGGCAGCCAGGCATGGTGGCACACGCCTGTAACCCCAGCACTTAAAGAGTAACCGTACGGCAGCCAGGCATGGTGGCACACGCCTATAACCCCAGCACTTAAAGAGTAACCGTACGGCAGCCAGTCATGGTGGCGCACACCTGTAACCCCAGGACTTTTGGAGGCTATGGTGGGTGGATCTCTTGAGGTCAGTTTGAGATCAATATAGTGAAATCCCATCGCTACTAAAAATACAAAATTTAGCCAGACACGGTGGCACATGCCTGTAGTCTCAGCTACTTAGGAGACTGAGACAGGAGAATTGCTTGAACCTGGGGGGCAGAGCTTGCAGTGAGCGGAGATCACCCCACTGCACTCCAGCCTGGGCGACAGAGAGGGGGGGGAAAAAAAAAGAGTAACTGTATGGTAGAGAGGCCTGACAAACACTCCCTCCTCCCAGTGAGATCAAGGTCATCATGGACAGTGCTAAATCATGATGATACTGTGTGCCCTGGATCCCAGGATGAGAATGACACTTTACCCCTGTCTTCCTACCCCTAACCTCAGTCTGATCATGAGAAAAGCAGAAGAATCCCAATTGAGGAACCAACTATAAATTCCTGGCCAGACTCTTGTAAAACTGTCAAGGTCATCAAAAACTAGGAAAGTCTGGCCGGGCGCGGTGGCTCAAGCCTGTAATCCCAGCACTTTGGGAGGCCGAGGCGGGTGGATCACAAGGTCAAGAGATCGAGACCATCTTGGTCAACATGGTGAAACCCCGTCTCTACTAAAAATACAAAAAAAAATAGCTGGGCATGGTGGTGCGTGCCTGTAATCCCAGCTACTCAGGAGGCTGAGGCAGGAGAATTGCCTGAACCCAGGAGGTGGAGGTTGCGGTGAGCCGAGATCGCGCCATTGCACTCCAGCCTGGGTAACAAGAGCGAAACTCCGTCTCAAAAAAAAAAAAAAAAAAAAAAAAAAAAAAAAAAAACTAGGAAAGTCTGAGAAATGACCACAGCCAAGACAAGGCTCAGGAGACTTGAGGACTTATGAATGTGGGGTTCTGGGTGAGATTCTGGGACAGAAAAGAGGCATTAGAGGAAACTGAGGAAACCCGAATAAACTATGGACTTTATTTAATGATAATATATTCATACTGGTTCTGTTACTGTGACAAATATACCATACTAATGTACGAGGTTACTAATGGGAAAAATTGAGGACTATGTACTCTGTGCTTTCTTCACAACTTTTCTGTATATCTAAATGTGTTTTAAAATACAAAGCTTATTTAAAAAAATAAACAGGAAATAAGCTGGAGAGGCTGCTCTGTTGAGCGCCCCGGAAGGGGCTGAGGACTCTAGGCTTGCTGGGGGCCGTGTAGGGGCTAGGGGGACCCACATTAACACCCGGGAAAGATGCAGGGGTCATTCTGAAAGATCTATCATCTTGGTCTGGATGTTCTGGCTTGTTATCCCGTCAATGTGGGAATAGATTTGAGGTTTACCTAGAACTAAACATATGACTCACTTGTCTGTAAAGAGCAATCTCTTCTCCAAATAAGCAGAATAAATACATGTCCTTGAATGTTTACTAAGAGGACAGTGCTTGTGAAGAGGTCTGTGAAGCCACAGCAGACACTCTCCATGCACGTGGACCCTGGGGTCTCCTCCACTGAAGTGTGGGTTCCATCTGTGCTCGCCTCGATCCTCGGGAGCTCCCTTCAGTGCATCCTCTCGTGCAGGCGGCTGGGGCTATAAAAGCAAGCCTTCTGCTTACGGCATAGGCTCTTTGTAATGGGCTCATGCAGTCTGCAGATTCTTGTGTCATTTCAACGTGAGAATGCAAGGACAGTCCTATGTCATGCTGTTCCGAGGCCAGCATGAACTGTCTATCACCACTTGGTTACTTCTCTTCCCACTGACAAGGTGGGCTCACATTACAGCCACCAGGCTGAAGAAAGGAGGTGTAAGACATCACGGGAAAGTGCGTTTGGGTTATTCAACCATGGAGGCCAATGTTCAGACAACCCATTGAAGTGGTTGCCCAGGACATAGGTGGTGCTGAGCTAGTTACTATCATAGGTGAGGTCTCTGTAAACTAGAGAGACATCTGAGGTCTCCCTTCCTCCTCACTTCGGTTATTTTTTAATTTTTTGAGACACAGTTTTGCTCTTGTTGCCCAGGCTGGAGTGCAGTGGTTCAATCTTGGCTCACTGCAACTCTGCCTCCTGGGTTCAAGTAATTCTCCTGCCTCAGCCTCCTGAGTAGCTAGGTTCACAGTCATGTGCCACCACACCCAGCTAATTCTGTACTTTTAGTAGAGATGGGGTTTCCCCATGTTGGTCAGGCTGGTCTTGAACTCCTGACCTCAGGTTATCTGCCCGCCTTGGCCTCCCAAATTGCTGGGATTACAGTTGTGAGCCACTGCGCCCGACCCACTTTCATTATTTTTATCCGAGGCTTTCTTTTTTTTGAGACAAAGTCTTGCTCTGTCACCCAGGCCGGAGTGTAGTGGCATGATCTTGGCTCACTGCAACCTCCACCTCCCCGGGTCCAAGCAATTCCCGTGCCTCAGCCTCCTCAGTAGCTAGGATTATAGGCACCCACCATCACACCCAGCTGATTTTTGTATTTTTTTAGTAGAGATGGGGTTTCATTGTGATGGCCAGGACGGTCTGGAACTCCTGGCCTCAAGTGATCCACCCACCTCAGCCTCCCAAAGTGCTGGGATTACAGGCGTGAGCCACCACGCCCAGCCTGAGGCTGTCTCATTTTAATCAAGAAAACAAAACAAACCCACTCTGGACTAGTTGGAAAAATGTCTGTCATACATATGTTTGTATTTACCTAGATTGGAAAAAGGTTTTGTCCTGAGATTTGGTGGGAAAAATAAAGGTCCTCTTGGAAAAGAAAATAAAGAAGATCAAAAGAAACAATTTTATTTTACTTGGAAAGGTTTGCAGTTACTTACCTATCCCTGAATAGGACTCAGCTTTCATTCTAAAACACTGTTCAGCACCCAATACAGGAGCACCCAGATACATAAGGCAAGTTCTTAATGACTTACAAAGAGACTTAGACTCCCGCACAATAATAGTGGGAGACTTTAACACCCCATTGTCAATATTAGACAGATCATCCAGACAGAAAATCAACAAGGATATCCAGGACCTGAATACAGACCTGGAACAAGCAAACCTAATAGACATTTACAGAACTCTCCACCCCAAATCCACAGAATATACATTCTTCTCAGCACCACATCACACCTACTCTAAAATTGACCACATAATTGGCAATAAATCACTCCTCAGCAAATGCAAAAGAACAGAAATCATAACAAACAGTCTCTCGGACCACAGTGCAATCGAGTTAGAACTCAGCAGAAACTAACTCAGAACCGCACAGCTTCATGGAAACTGAACAACTTGCTCTTGAATGTTGACTGGATAAACAATGAAATGAAGGCAGAAATAAAGATGTTCTTTGAAACCAATGAGAACGAAGACACAACATACCAGAATCTCTGGGACACATTTAAAGCAGTCTCTAGAGGAAAATATATAGCAATGAGTGCCCACATGAGAAGAAAGGAGAGATCTAAAATTGACACCCTATCATCAAAATTGAAAGAGCTAGAGGAGCAAGATCAAAAAAACTCAAAACCTAGCAGAAGACAGGAAATAACTAAGATCAGAGCAGAACTGAAGGAAATAGAGACACAAAAAACTCTTCAAAAAATCAATAAATCCAGGAGCTGGTTCTTTGAAAAGATCAACAAAATAGACACACCACTAGCCAGATTAATCAAAAAGAAAAGAGAGAATAGCCAAATTGATGCAATAAAAAACGATAAAGGGGATATCACCACAGATTCCACAGAAATCCAAACCATCATCAGAGATTATTACAAACAACTCTATGCACATAAACTAGTAAACCTGGAAGAAATGGATAAATTCCTGGACACCTGCATCCTCCCAAGCCTAAACCTGGAAGAAGCCGAAACCCTGAATAGACCAATAACATGGTCTGAAGTCGAGGCAGCAATAAAGAGCCTACCACCCAAAAAAAGCCCAGGTCCAGATGGGTTCACAGCTGAATTCTACCAGACATACAAAGAGGAGATGATACCATTCCTTCTGAAACTATTCCAGACAATCCAAAAAGAGGGAATTCTTCCCAAATCATTTTACGAGACAAACATCATCCTGATACCAAAACCCGGCAGAGACTCAACAAGAAAAGAAAATTTCAGGCCAATATCCATGATGAACATAGATGCAAAAATCTTCAATAAAATACTGGCAAACCGATTGCAACCGCATATCAAAAAGCTCATCCACCATGATCAAGTAGGATTCATCCCGGGGATGCAAGGCTGGTTCAACATACGCAAGTCCATAAACGTAATTCACCACATAAACAGAACCAAAGACAAAAACCACATGATTATCTCGATTGATGCAGAGAAGGCTTTTGACAAAATTCAACAACACTTTATGCTAAAAACCCTCAATAAACTAGGTATTGACGGAACGTATCTCGAAACAATAAAAGCTATTTACGACAAACCAACAGCCAATATCATACTGAATGGGCAAAAGCTGGAAGCATTCCCTTTGAAATCTGGCACTAGACAAGGATGCCCTCTCTCACCACTCCTATTCAATATAATACTGGAAGTTCTAGCCAGAGCAATCAGGCAAGAAAAAGAAATAAAGGGTATCCAAATTGGAAAGGAGGAAATCAAATTGTCTCTATTTGCAGATGACATGATTGTATATCTGGAAGACCCCATCATCTCAGCCCAAAATCTCCTGAAACTGATAAACAACTTCAGCAAAGTCTCAGGATACAAAATCAACGTGCAAAAATCACAAGCATTCCTATACACCAGTAATAGACTTCAAGAGAGCCAAATCAAGAACGAACTGCCATTCACAATTGCTACAAAGAGAATAAAGTACCTAGGAATACAACTAACAAGGAACGTCAAGGACCTCTTCAAGGAGAACTACAAGCCATTGCTCAACGAAATAAGAGAGGATACAAACAGATGGAGAAACATTCCATGTTCATGGTTAGGAAGAATCAACATCGTGAAAATGGCCATCCTGCCCAAAGTAATTTACAGATTCAACGCTATTCCCATCAAGCTACCAATGACCTTCTTCACAGAACTGGAAAAAAACACCTTAAACTTCATATGGAACCAAAAGAGAGCCCGCATAGCCAAGTCAATTCTAAGCAAAAAGAACAAAGCAGGAGGCATCACACTACCGGACTTCAAACTATACTACAAGGCTACAGTAATCAAAACAGCATGGTACTGGTACCAAAACAGAGATATAGACCAACGGAACAGAACAGAGGTCTCAGAGGAAATACAACATACCCACAACCATCTGATCTTCAACAAACCTGACAAAAACAAGCAATGGGGAAAGGACTCCCTGTTTAATAAATGGTGTTGGGAAAACTGGCTAGCCATGTGCAGAAAGCAGAAACAGGACCCCTTCCTGACACCTTACACCAAAATTAACTCCAGATGGATTAAAGACTTAAACATCAGACCTAATACCATAAAAACCTTAGAAGAAAATCTAGGCAAAACCATTCAGGACATAGGTGTAGGCAAGGACTTCATGACCAAAACGCCAAAAGCAATGGCAACAAAAGCCAAAATAGACAAATGGGACCTAATCAAACTCCACAGCTTCTGCACGGCAAAAGAAACAGTCAGTAGAGTGAATCGGCAACCAACAGAATGGGAAAAAATTTTTGCAGCCTACCCATCTGACAAGGGGCTGATATCCAGAATTTACAAAGAACTAAAGCAGATCTACAAGAAAAAAACAAACAAGCCTATTCAAAAATGGGCGAAGGATATGAACAGATACTTTACAAAAGAAGACATACAGGAGGCCAACAAACATATGAAAAAATGCTCATCATCACTGGTCATCAGAGAAATGCAAATCAAAACCACATTGAGATACCATCTCACACCAGTTAGAATGGCAATCATTAAAAAATCGGGAAACAACAGATGCTGGAGAGGATGTGGAGAAATAGGAACACTTTTACACTGTTGGTGGGAATGTAAATTAATTCAACCATTGTGGAAGACAGTGTGGCGATTCCTCAAGGACCTAAAAATAGAAATCCCATTTGACCCAGCAATCCCATTACTGGGTATATATCCAAAGGATTATAAATCATTCTACTACAAGGACACGTGCACACGAATGTTCATTGCAGCACTGTTTACAATAGCAAAGACCTGGAACCAACCCAAATGCCCAACGATGATAGACTGGATAGGGAAAATGTGGTACATATACACCATGGAATATTACGCAGCCATCAAAAACGATGAGTTCACGTCCTTTGTAGGGACATGGATGAACCTGGAAACCATCATTCTCAGCAAACTGACACAAGAGCAGAAAATCAAACACCGTATATTCTCACTCATAGGTGGGTGTTGAACAATGAGAACACATGGACACAGGGAGGGGAGCACTACACACTGGGGTCCGTTGGGGGGAAATGGGGGAGGGGCGGGGGGTGGGGAGGTGGGAAGAGATAGCATGGGGAGAAATGACAGATACAGGTGAGGGGACGGAAGGCAGCAAACCACACTGCTATGTGTGTACCTATGCAACAATCTTGCATGTTCATCACATGTACCCCAAAACCTAAAATGCAATAAAAAATAAAAAAAAATGGGGGGAAAAAAAAACACTGTTCAGCTTGGAAATTCTTTGTTCTGATCCACTCCCTTTTATTCCTTATTAGTATTATCATTGAAAGCAACATGTAAGAAAGGCACTAGCCCACCTCATCTTTGGGGCAAAGAGAAATTATTCTGCATACCAAATTTATCAAGTATGAGAAGAACCTTGACCTCTTGGCTGCCTAGGATGTATTTTTTTTATCTTTTATTTTGAGATGGAGTCTTGCTCTGTTGCCAGGCTAGAGTGCAGTGGCGCGAACTCTGTTCACTGCAACCTCTGCCTTTTGGGTTCAAACGATTCCCTCCTTCAGCCTCCTGCATAGATGGGACTACAGAGGCACACCACCAAGTCTGGCTAATTTTTGTGTGTGTGTATTTTAGTAGAGACAGGGCTTCACCATGTTGGCCAGGATGGTCTCGATCTCCTGACCTCATGATCCGCCTGCCTCAGCCTTCCAAAGTGCTGGGATTACAGGCATGAGCCTCCATACCCAGCTGTCTGTGAGTATTTTAAGTGCAGTTACATATCTTGGCCCAACTGACCCAGGGCGTGTTTTCAAAAACCCTTGTTTTATTTGCTGACTCTCTAGGCTCAGGCACTTCTAGAAGAGCTAAGGATGTAATTTCTTTTAAATAAATATGAGGTGGTAGTGGCTCCAAAAATAGAGTACCCAGAAACCAGGGGATAATGATGTAGCCACTGCATAAGTCACTATGTAAAGCTTGAGACTAGGAAGAGAAGCATGCCTGTCACAGTCTAGGTCAATGCTAAATACTTTGGCATGCACTGCTGGTAAACAGCATTAAGTTGCTTTTCTGGGAGTTTGTAAGAACTGCCTCTCTTCATTGTGCACTTTTGGAATTTATAATAATCTTTCTGTATTTTTCTTTTCAAAACATCCTTTTCCCATTTATGAGCAACCACAACAAAAATGCATTTGAGTTATTATTTTTAATAGCTCACCTCTCTTAGAGACAAAATGCTGCTAGTGTAGAATTGAACATTTTCCCCCTCTCTATCTGTAATTCCATGTGTTTCCATTTATAATGCCTGGCATTGGAGTAAGTACCCTTTAAACATTGCTTGGTAATGCTCATGGTATTGACAAAGTTGACTTTTGCTGGGAGAACACAGGAGGATAGAAAATAAAAATATTCATTCATATTTCCAGTCAATACCTAGCAAGGCCCTCTGTGGAGATGGGGAGGTGTCCAGGCAGGTCCCTAGAGACAGCGAGGTGCTGGTATTGACTCAAGATGCCATGGCCCTTTTGTTCACTAGCCAGCCCATCTAAGTCTATTTCTACATCTGCATAATGTGTCAAATGTATGTACATGAACTTTACTCTAATGTAGCCACTTATATGATGATACCTACCATGGACACGGTTGGTTGTATGCCGGCACTTTCAGCGGGTACTACCGGTGAGGTCCCAAATCAGAAAACAAAACAAACCCACTCTGGACTAGTTGGAAAAATGTCTGTCATATATATGTTTTATTCACCGAGGTTGGAAAAAGGTTTTGTCCTGGGATTTGGTGGGAAGAATAAAGGTCCTCTTGGGAAAGAAAATAAAGAAGAATCAAAAGAAACAATTTTCTTTTACTCGGAAAGGTTTGCAGTTATTTGCCTATTCCTGATCAGGACTCAGCTTTCATCCTAAAGCACCGTTCATCTTGGAAATTCTACAGACATGTAGAGTCTACAGACATGTTAATGGAGGATCTGGAGTGACCCAGGATAGCTCACACCTATAATCCCAGCACTTTGGGAGGCCACGTGGGCAGATCACCAGCCTAATCTGTCTTTATTCAGATATAATTCACCTCCCACACAATTATCCCATTTATAGTCTGCAATTCAGGCCAGGCGAGGTGGCGCACACCTGTAGTCCCAGCACTTTGGGAGGCTGAGGGGGGTGGATCACCTGAGGTCAGGAGTTTGAGACTAGCCAACAGGGTGAAATCCCACCTCTACTAAAAATATAAAAATTAACCAGGCATGGTGGCGCATGCCTGTAATCCCAGCTACCTGGGAGGCTGAGGCAGGAGAATCTCTTGAACCTGGGAGGCTGAAGTTGTAGTGAGCCAAGACTGCGCCACTGCACTCCAGCCTGGGTGACAGAGCTAAACTCTGTCTCAGTAAATAAAATAAATAAATAAATAAATAAATAAATAAATAAATAAATAAATAAATGTCTACAACTCAGTGGTTTTTAGTGGATGCACAGAGTGATGTAACCATTACTACAATCAATTTTAGAATCTATCACTCCAAAAGGAACCGCATATTCATTAACTGTCATTCCCCATTTCCCCACCACCATCCTCCTCTTTACCTACCCTAGAAAACCATTAATCTTCTGTCTCAATAGATTTGCTTAATCTGGACAATCATGTAAGTGAAATCTTACAATATGTAGTCTTCTGTGACTGGTGCATTTCATTTACCATAATTCTAACTCGCCTTTTAGATCATGTGTGTAACTTTTCACCTCAACAACTGTGTTTTAAATTTCTAAAAGTTTCATTACTCTCCTTTTCAATTTACCTGATCTTTTGATAGTCTCTTTTTGCTTACTTTCGTGATGCTATCTTTAAATATTTCACATGTAGTTATGCTATTTTCTGATCATTCATGTAGTTGAAGTCCTTGAGCTTCTAAATGTGCTTCTACTGATTCTTACTCATGGTAGTTTGCTTCTCTGTATATTTGGTGATCTTTAATTGGAAACTAACATTTAGTTCATATTAATTTGTGAAAAATCAGAGGTTTTAATTCAAGAAAAATTGCATAAGCTTTTGCAGGAGTCAGGATGCTTGAGACCACAAGGTCCCTTATCAAGGGTCTGACTTAAATAAAAAGTCCCCTTGCTGTTCACAATGCTGATCATGGAATTCACCCTCACTTGTGTATGTGTGCTAACCACTCGCTTACCTCGGCCTAAAGCTCTTGGCATGCATGTATGTAGTGTATGTACGTCTAGGTGTATACCCACACGTGTATATGGGGTGTATGTGTGTGTGTCTATGCATATGTATGTGTGTGCAAGTATGTAAATGTGTGTTGTGTGTGTGCATGGTGTATATGTATATATATATGCACATGTGTATGCCTGTATGTATGCATGTTGTACATGTATTTATGTGTGTGTGTATGCATGTGTGGGTATGTGTTTGGTCCTCAGAGGTAACCTTTACCTTTTGCTTGCCCAGCCATGCACAGAAACTCATTCTTACCTAGTAATATCTTCCTTATCTGTGAACACCAAAGTCTGATCCTGTTTGCCTGCAACTGAGAAACTTGACTCATGGAATAGCCTTTTAGTAAGAGAAGAATTGTATCTGTCAGCACTGGCAGTATGCCCCACCTGGTTTTAAGGGGTTTACATGTGTTAACTCCCTTAATCATCACACCTTCCCATTTCACAGATGAGAAAACTGAGCCGTGGAAAAGCTGGGTGACTTGTCTTAGGTCTCACAGCTTGCAACTATTGGAGCTGGGAGGTAAACCCAGGAGACCTGGCTCTTTTCCATTCTCATGACTGCAAAAAGAAATGGAAGGGTTCAGGATCATCCAGGATTTGGCAGAAAAGGTCCTGTTTTTCGAGGAATTGGCTGCAGACACATAGGAGCCCATGAAAGCCCCAAGCTGGCCTTTCTGGTACGTTGTGTGCAGCAGTGAGGCTTGGCAGTGGCTCTGGAATTCCCTCAGCTTTTTCCTGGTTGAAAGAAATCTAAATTCTAACTCAAGAGTTGAGAGTTTCCCTGACTGGATGTATGCTGACAGCCTAGAAAACCTACGCTAAAGCCGCTGCAGATGCATGGTGTAAGTGGTTTTTGCTGTAGTTTCAGCTTGACCAAGAAACTCAGCATAGACTCAAAACCCCACCTTAATCCAACAGAGGCATGAAATTGATGGCCAAGTGTGAATGAGCAGCTGGTGGTGTGTTACCTGAGTGACAGCTGTGCGGGGACAGATAGCAGACAAGTGCCCCAAGGAGGAGAGGCAGTTCCCTCCTCATGGTCTGCCTGAGGTTGTGCTTTCTCCTAATTGCCTACTTTCTTACAAATAAATGTGTTGTTTATGACAATAAACATTTATTAAGTGCTTACTCTGTGGCCAGGTGCTAAAATACCTGCTTGTACAAAGTGGCTTTGCATTAGCTACTTATCTCTTTGGATCCTCAGAACAACCCTGCAACCTCTGCTATACGATCCCCTCATTTCATGAATGAGGAAACTGAGGCTGGGGAAAATGACTTTCCCTGGTCCCACAGCCAGAAGGGGCAAAGACAATAGAATCATACCTGTGGGCCAGCGAACCTACTCTGGAGACACTCCCCAACCCTCCCAGGAGTGTCCCTTTAGGCTCCTTTTTTTGAGACGGCATTTCACTCTTGTTGTCCAGGCTGGAGTGCAAGGGCACAATCTCGGTTCACAGCAACCTCTGCCTCCCAGGATCAAGTGATTCTCCTGCTTTGGCCTCCCGAGTAGCTGGGATTAAATGCATGCAGCACCACACCCAACTAATTTTGTATTTTTCGTAGGTATGGGGTTTCTCCATGTTGGTCAGGCTGGTCTTGAACTCCTGACCTCAGATGATCCAACCACCTCAGCTTCCCAAAGTGCTGGGGTCACCATGGCCGAGCCACCACAGCTGGCCTAGGCTCTCTTTACTTCAGAGGCAGGAGGGGCTCCTGGAGGCAGACAAATCACAACCCAAGGGCCAAATTCAAGCTATTCTCCCAGGCTCCATACACTTGTTTTTCCTTCTGCCCTGTGGATCTGGTTACTAAGGGCCTGCACACTGGGGGTTTCTCAGCAGCCACAGAAGAACCTTGCTGGGCACTGAGCTCCTGGATCTTGAGCTGCAGGGTTTTTACCTTCACTGCTTCCCAGCTGGAATTCACCAAGTGCTGCTGAAAGGGCCCAAAACCTGAAACCAAACATGCCAAGGTTTGCTCAAGCCAGAACTTGGGACTGGGGCCTCTACTCCTGGGCCCTCGAGCACCAAGCCCCATCTCATGAGACTCTCTTCCTGCTCCTCAGATGACCTTGGGCCCTAGAGATCTTTGCATATCCGCTTTCCCATGGAGGCTGCAACAGTGCCAGTCCGGGAGCATTCTCAGCGTCCTCACGTGTGAGGCATTGTAGAGGAGCAAAGAAAGAACATGGAGCTGACCCACTGCCAAGCTTTGATGGCTTAAGAACATGTGTGCACACGTCTTGAATAAAAGGCATGGTTTGTAGAAAACCCTGGAAGAGATCACATGAATATGCCCAATTGTTGGTTGACCAAGGTGCAAAAGCAGTTTCAATGGAAGAGGGGTAGGCCCGTCAACAAATGGTGTCAGAACAGTTAGACACCAATAGACAAAAAAAAAAAAAAAAAAAAAGTCATCAACCTAAGCCTCACTCCTTTTACAAAACTTAACCCAAATGAATAATGGACTTAAATCTAAAAAGCAAAAGTAGCTGGGCATGGTGGGTCACACCTGTAATCCTAGCACTTTGGGAAACCAAGGTGGGTAGATCACCAGAGGTCAGGAGTTCAAGACCAGCCTGGACAATACGGCAAAACCCCATCTCTACTAAATATACAATAATTAGCTGAGTGTAGTGGCAGGCACCTACAATCCCAGCTACTACAGAGGCTGAGGCAGGAGAATCACTTGAACCTGCGGGGCGGAGGTTGCAGTGAGCCAAGATCACACCACTTCATTCCAGCTGGATGAAAAAGCAAAACTGTTTCAAAAAAAAAAAAAAAAAGCAAAACTATAAAATCTTTTTTTTATTTTGAGATGTAGTCTCACTCTGTCTCCCATGCAGTACAATCTTGGCTCACTGAAACCTCTGCCTCCTGAATTTAAGCAATTCTCTGCCTCAGCCTCCCAAGTAGCTGGGATTGCAGGTGCATGCCACCATGCCCAACTAATTTTTTGTATTTTTAGTAGAGATGGGGTTTCACCATCTTGGCCAGGCTGGTCTTGAACTCCTGATCTCGTGATCCACTTGCCTTGGCCTCCCAAAGTGTTCAGACTACAGGTGTGAGCCACCATGCCTGGCCAAAACTATAAAACTTCTTTTGGTGGGGAAGGAGAAAACCTTAGGATCTAAGGCTAGGCAAAGAGTTCTTAGACTTGGCACCAAAAGCAGGCTGCATAATAGGAATAATTTACACACTGGATTCCATCAAAATTAAAAACTTTTGCTCTGTGAAAGACCCTGTTAAGAAGAGGAAGAGATAAGCCACAGATGGAGAAAACAGTTGCAAATCATGTATGTCACCGAGGCATTATATATAAAATAAAGAACTCTTGAAACTCAAACAGTCCAATTAGCAGATGGGCAAATCATATGAAGAGACATATCATTGATGAGGATATACAGATGGCAAATTAGCACATGAAAAGATGTTCAACATCATTAGCTATCACAGAAATACAAATTAAAATCTGGATGAGATGTCACTACACACTTACTAGAATGGCTAAAATAAAAATACTGATAACACCAAATGTTGGCAAGGATGAGGAGAAACTAGGTCACTCACACATTGCTGGTGGGAATATAAAATGGTACTGTTGGCTGGGTGTGGTGGCTCACATCTGTAATCCCTGCAATTTGGGAGGCTGAGGTGAGCGGATCACAAGGTCAAGAGATCAAGACCATCCTGGCTAACATGGTGAAACTCTGTCTCTACTAAAAATACAACAAATTAGCCAGGCATGGTGGTAGGTGCCTGTAATCCCATCTACCTGGGAGGCTGAGGCAGGAGAATCACTTGAACCCAGGAGGCAGAGGTTGCAGTAAGTAGGGATCATGCCATTGCACTCTAGCCTGGGCAACAAAAGCAAAATTCCGTCTCAAAAAAACAAGACAAAACAAAACAAAAAGGTAGTAGCACCTCAACAGGCAGACAAGCAACCTCATCAAGCAGCTCCCTGAGATCACAGCCAGGTAAATCCATGAAGATGGGAAAAAAACAGTGCAAAAAAGATGAAACCATCAAAGACCAGAACACCTCTTCTCCTTCAAGGGATCACAACACCTCAACAACACGGGAACACAATATGACTGGGAAAGACTGTGACAAACTGACAGAAACAGGCTTCAGAATGTGGATAACAACAAACTTTTCTGAGCTAAAGGAACACATTCTAACTCAATGCAAAGAACCCAAAAACTTGAAAAAAGTTTAGAGGAAATGCTAACTAGAATAACTAGCTTAGAGAAGAACATAAATGACTTGATGGAGTTGAAAAACACAGCACAAGAACTACATGAAACAAACACAAGTTTTAACAGCTGAATCGATCAAGCAGAAGGAAGGATATCAGAGATTGAAGATCAACTCAATGAAATAAAAAGAGAAGGCAAGACAAGAGAAAAAAGTGAAAAGAAATGAACAAAGCCTCCAAGAAATATAGGATTATGTGAAAAGACCTAATCTACACTTGATTGGTGTACCTGAATATGATGGGGAGAATGAATCCAAGCTGGAAAACACACTCCAGGATATTATCCAGAACTTCCCAAGCCTAGCAAGGCAGACCAACATTCAAATCCAAGAAATACAGAGAACTCCCCAAAGATATTCCTCAAGAAGAGCAACCCCAAGGCACATCATCGTCAGATTCACCAGGGTTGAAATGAAGGAATAAATGCTAAGGGCAGCCAGAGAGAAAGGTCAGGTCACCCACAGAGGGAAGCTCACAGCGGATCTCTCGGTAGAAACCCTATAAGCCAGACGAGAGTGGGGGCCAATATTCAACATCCTTATAAAAAAGAACTTTCAACCCAGAATCTCATATCCAGCCAAACTAAGCTTCATAAGTGAAGGAGAATAAAATCCTTTATGGACAAGCAATTACTGAGAGATTTTGTCACCACCAGACCTGCCCTACAAAGAGCTCCTGAAAGAAACACTAAACACGGATAGGAACAAGTATCAGCCACTGCAAAAGCACACAAAATGGCAAAGACCAAAAATGCAAAGAAGAAAATGAGTCAACCAACAGGCAAAGAAAACCAGCCAGTAACAAAATGGCAGGATCAAACTCACACATAACAATATTAACATTGAATGTAAATGGTCTTAACACCCCAATCCGAAGACACAGACTGGCAAACTGGATAAAATGTCAAGATCCATCAGAGTGCTGTATTCAGGAAACCCATCTCACATACAAAGACACACATAGACTCAAAATAAAGGGATGGAAGATTTACCAAGCAAATAGAGAACAACAACAACAACAACAACAACAACAAAAAAAAAAAAAAAAAAAAAAAAAAAAAAGCAGGGGTTGCAATCCTAGTTTCTGATAAAATGGACTTCAAACTAAGAAATATCAAAAGAGACAAAGAAGGGTATTACATAATGGTAAAAGGATCAATCCTACAAGAAGAACTAACTATCCTAAATATATATGCCCCTTAGGGCCGGGCGTGGTGGCTCAAGCCTGTAATCCCAGCACTTTGGGAGGCCAAGGCGGGTGGATCACGAGGTCAAGAGATCGAGACCATCCTGGTCAACGTGGTGAAACCCCGTCTCTACTAAAGATACAAAAAATTAGCTGGGCATGGTGGCGTGTGCCTGTAGTCCCAGCTACTCAGGAGGCTGAGGCAGGAGAATTGCTTGAACCCAGGAGGCGGAGGTTGCGGTGAGCCGAGATCGTGCCATTGTACTCCAGCCTGGGTAACAAGAGCGACACTCTGTCTCAAAAAAAAAAATATATATATATATATATAAATATATACATATATATATATATATATATATGCCCCAACACAGGAGCACCCAAATACATAAAGCAAGTTCTTAATGACCTAAAACAGGATTTAGACTCCCACACAGTAATTGTGGGAGACTTCAACACTCCACTGTCAATATTAGATCAACGAGATAGAAAATTAACAAGGACATCCAGCACTTGAATACAGAGCTGGACCAAGTGGACCTAATAGACATATACAGAATGCTCCACCCTAAATCCACTGAATGTACATTTTTCTCAACACCACATCACATTTAATGTAAAATTGACCACATAATTGGAAGCAAATCACTCCTCAGCAAATGCAAAAGAATGGAAATCATAACAGTCTATCAGACCACAGTGCAATCAGATTAGAACTCAGGATTAAGAAACACACTCAAATCTGCACAACCACTTGGAAACTGAACAACTTGCTTCTGAATGTCGACTGGATAAACAATGAAATCAAGGCAGAAATAAAGATGTTCTTCGAAACCAATCAGAATGAAGACATAAATTACCAAAATCTCTGGGATAACTTTAAAGCAATGTTGAGAGGGAAATTTATAGCAATAAATGCCCACATGAGAAACAAGGAAAGATCTAAAATTGACACCCTAACACCAAAATTGAAAGAGCTAGAGGAAGATAAAAAAAAATCTCAAAAGCTAGCAGAAGACAAGAAACTAAGATCAGAGCTGAACTGAAGGAGACAGAGACACAAAAAACCCTTCAAAAAAAAAAAATCAATAAATCCAGGAGCTGGTTTTTTTTAAAAAGATCAACAAAATGAACTGCTAGCCAGAGTAATAAAAAAGAAAAGAGAGAAGAATCAAATAGATGCAATAAAAGAAAGATAAATGGAGTATCACCACTGATCCCACAGAAATACAAACTACCATCAGAGATTACTACGAACAGCTCTATGCACATAAACCAGTAAACCAGGAAGAAACTGATAAATTCCTGGACACTTGTGCTCTACCAAGACTAAACCAGGAGGAAGTTGAAACCCTGAATAGACCAATAACAAGGGCTGAGGTTGAGGCAGCAATCAATAGCCTACCAACAAAAAAAAGTCCAGGTCCAGACAGGTTCACAGCCAAATTCTACCAGACGTACAAAGAGGAGCTGATTCCATTCCTTCTGAAACTATCAAACAATACAAAAAGAGGGAATCCTTCCTAACTCATTTTATGAGACCATGTCATCCTAATACCAAAACCAGGCAGAGACTCAAGTAAAAAAGAAAACTTCGGGCCAATATCCATGATGAACAGAGATGCAAAAATCTTCAATGAAATACTGGCAAACTGAATGCAACAGCACATCAAAAAGCTTATTCATCATGATCAAGTAGGCTTCATCCCAGGGATGCAAAGCTGGTTCAGTATATGCAAGTCCATAAATGTAATCCATCACATAAATGGAACCAAAGACAAAAACCACATGATCATCTCAATAGACACAGAGAAGGCTTTCGACAAAATTCAACAGCGCTTCATGCTAAAAACTCTCAATAAACTAGGTATTGACGGGATGTATCATAAAATGATAAAAGCTATTTATGACAAACTTACAGCCAATGTCTTACTGAGCGAGCAAAAGCTGGAAGAATTCCCTTTGAAATCAGGCACTAGACAAGGATGCCCTCACTCACCACTCCTATTCAATATATTAGAAGTTCTAGCCAGAGCAATCAGGCAAGAAAAATAAAGTGTATTCAATTAGGAAAGGAGGAAGTCAAACTGTCTCTATTTGCAGACAACATGATTGTATATTTAGAAGACCCCAACATTTCAGCCCAAAATCTTCTCAAACTTATAAGCAATTTCAGCAAAGTCTCAGGATACAAAATCAATGTGCAGAAATCACAAGCATTCCTATACACCAATAACAGACAGAGAGCCAAATCAAGAGCGAATTCCCATTTACAACTGCTACAAAGAGAATAAAATATCTCGGAATACAACTAACTAAGGATGTAAAGGACCTCTTCAAGGACAACTACAAACCACTGCTCAATGAAATAAGAGAGGATACAAACAGATGGAAAAACATTCCATGTTCATGGTTAGGAAGAATCAATATCATGAAAATGGCCATACAGCTCAAAGTCATCTATAGATTCAATGCTATCCTCATCAAGCTACCAATGACCTTCTTCACTGAACTGGAAAAAAACACTTTAAACTTCATATGGAAACATGAGAGAGCCCACATAGCCAAGACAATCCTAAACAAAAAGAACAAAGCCAGAGGCATCACACTGCCAGACTTCAAACTATACTACAAGGCCACAGTAATCAAAACAGCATGGTACTCATACCAAAACAGAGACATAGACCTATGGAACAGAACAGAGGCCTCAGAAGCAACACCACACATCTACAACCATCTGATCTTTGACAGACCTGACAAAAACAAGCAGTGGGGAAAGGACTCCATATTTAACAAATGGTGATGGGAAAACTGGCTAGCCATGTGCAGAAAGCAAAAACTGGACCACTTCCTGTCACCTTAACACTAAAATTAACTCCAGATGGATTAAAGATTTAAACATAAAACCTAACACCATAAAAACACAAGAAAACATAGGCAAAAACATCCAGGACATAGGCATAGGCAAGGGCTTCATGACTAAAACACGAAAAGCAATGGCAACAAAAGCCAAAATAGACAAATGGGACCTAATTAAACTCCAGAGCTTCTTCTGTACAGCAAAAGAAACCATCATTAGAGGGAACTGGCAACCAACAGAATGGGAAAAAAATTTTGCCATCTACCCATCTGACAAAGGGCTAATATCCAGAATCTACAAAGATCTAAAACAGATATACAAGAAAAAAACAAACAACCTCATCCAAAAGTGGGCAAAAGATATGAATAGACATTTTTCAAAAGAAGACATATATGAGGCCAACAAACACATGAAAAAATGCTCATCATCACTGGTCATTAGAGAAAAGCAAATCAAAACTACATTGAGATACCATCTCATGCCAATAAGAATGGCAAACATTACAAAATCTGGAGATAACAGATGCTAGAGAGGATGTGGAGAAATAGGAACACTCTTACACAGTTGGTGGCCGTGTAAATTAGTTCAACCATTGTGGAAGACAATGTGGCAATTTCTCAAGGATCTAGAAATAAAAATTCCATTTGATTCAGCAATCCCATTACTGGGTATATTCCCAAAGAACTATAAATCATTCTACTATAAAGACACATGCACATGTATGTTCACTGCAGCCCTGTGTACAATAGCAAAGACCTGGAACCAACTCAAATGCCCATGAATGACAGACTGGGCAAAGAAAATGTGGCATATATACACCATGGAATACTACAAAGCCATAAAAAAAGATGAATTCATGTCCTTTGTAGGGACTTGGATGAATCTGGAAACCATCATTCTCAGCAAACTGACACAACAGAAAACCAAACACCACATGTTCTCACTCAGGCGGGTGTTGAACAATGAGAACACGTGTACTCAGTGAAGGGAACATCACACACTGGGCGCAGTTGGTGGAGGGGGGTGTTTGGGATGGACAGCACGGGGTAGAGAGGAATAACATGGGGAGAAATCCTGGATATGGTCAAAAGGGGAACAGAGGCAGCAAACCACCTGGTTATATACGCACCTATGCAACAACCCTGCATGACCTGCACATGTACCCCAGAGCCTAAAGTAAAATAAATAAATAAAAAGAAGAAAAAATTTCTAGCCTATTTTTTAAAAAAAATGGTACTGTTGCTCTGGGAAATAGTTTGACAGTTTTTTTTTTTTTTAATTGAAAGTGAAATTATCAGCATTTGCATTCCTGGACATTTATCTCAGAGAAATGAAAACTTATTTTCATACACAAGTAGATACAAAAATGTTCATAGAAGCTTTATTTGTAATACATCAAAGCTGGAAACTACCAAAATGTTCTTCAGTGGGTTAACAAACAAGTCATGGTTCGCCCATCTCACAGAATACTACTCAGCAGTGAAAAAAATAGAAACATCAAGATGTCCATCAACTGATGAATGGCAAACAAAATGTGGTATAATCCATGCAACGAAATAGTATTTGTCAATAAAAAGGAATGAAGTACTGATACACGCTACCACATGGATCAACCTTGAAAACACGCTAAGTGAAAGAAGCCAGAAGCAAAGGACCACATGTAAAATGATTCCATTTACATGAAATGTCAGACTAAACAAATCTATAGGGACAGAAAGTACATTAATGGTTGCCAGGGGCTGGGTGTGTGTGTTGTCGGGGGACATAAGTGGTGATAGCTAAGGGGTATGGGGTTTCTTTTTGGGGTACTGAAAATTTTTTAAAATTGACTGTAGTGATGAACATGTAACTCTGATTATACTAAGAGCCACTGAATTGTTCACTTTAAATGAGTAAATTGTATAGCACATGGACTGTATCTCAATGAAGTGGTTTAAACAATTTTTTTAGTGAAGGGACTATTGATACACACAACTTGGATGAACCTTAAAGAAATTATGCCAAGTGAAAAAGAACCAGTCTCAAAGGACATATGCTGTATGATATCACTTATATAATATTTGTGTTTTTTCTTTTTGCTTGTTTGCTTTTTGAGACAGAGTCTCACCCTGTTGCCCAGGCTGGAGTGCAGTGGTGTGACCTCAGCTCACTGCAACCTCTACCTCCCAGGTTCAAGAAATCCTCTTGCCTCAGCTTTCTGAGTAGCTGGGATTACAGGTGCCCACCAGGCCCAGCTAATTTTTGTACTTTTAGTAGAGAATTAGCCAACATGGTTTCACCATGTTGGCCAGGCTGGTTTTGCAATCCAGATCTCAAGTGACCTACCCACCTCGGCCTCCTAAAGTGCTGGGATTAGAGGCATGAGCCACTGCACCTGGCCGTGTTTTTATTTATTTTGAGACAGGATCTAACTCTGTCATTCAGGCCAGAGTGCAATGGCACGATTACAGCTCAATGCAGTTTCTACCTCCTGAGCTCAAGTGATCCTTCCACTTTAGCCTCCCAAGTGGCTGGAGCCACAGGTGCATGCCACTGTGTCTGGTTAATTTTTTGTATTTTTGCCACATTGCCCAAGCTGGCCTCGAACTCCTGGTCTCTCAGCCATCTCAACCTCCCAAACTTCTGAGATTACAGGTGAGAGTCACTGTGCCTGGCCTATATAAAATATTTGTAAAATAAAATAATTATACAGATGGAGAACAGATTAATGGTTGCCAGGTATCTGAGATGGGAAGAAGGGGGTGTGTGTAGCTATAAAGAGCTAGGACAGGTGAGCTCTGTGGTGATGGTACTGCTAGGTATGTTGATTGCTGTGGTTATATGAAGCTACACATGGGCTGAAACCACACACACACACACACACACACACTCTGCATGCACACACAAATTTTGAATTATACCAGTGTCAATATTCTGGCTTTTACATTGAAAATGTTAATATGTCAGTATCAGGAGAGGCTGGGTAAGGGGTACAGGGGACCTCTCTGTACACTTCTTTGCAAATTCCTATGAATATTTGTTTCAATATAAAAAGTTAAAAAAAGCTGTGCGACCTCCTGTGTGGGAGACCAGCCAGTGCCAGATAGGCCTGTGATAGAGTTGGGTGCTCAATTAAGTGGGCAGCAGATCCAGCCAAACTAAGCTTCATAAGTGAAGGAAAAATAAAATATTTTGTGAACAAGCAAGTACTCAGAGATTTCATCACCACCAGGCCTGCTTTACAAGAGCTTCTGAAAGAAGCACTACACCAGGCATCCCCAAACTTTTTACACAGGGGGCCAGTTCACTGTCCCTCAGACCGCTGGAGGGCCGCCACATACTGTGCTCCTCTCACTGACCACCAATGAAAGAGGTGCCCCTTCCTGAAGTGTGGCGGGGGGCCGGATAAATGGCCTCAGGGGGCAGCATGCGGCCCGTGGGCCGTAGTCTGGGGACGCCTGCACTACGCATAGAAATGAACAACCAGTATCAGCCATTCCAAAAATATACCAAAAGGTAAAGAGCATCAACATAATGAAGAATCTACATCAACTAATGGGCAAAACAGCCAGCTAGCATTAAATGGCAATATTAAACACATATATTAATATTAATCCTAAATTTAAATAGACTAAATGCCCCAATCAAAAGACACAGGCAAATTGGATAAAAAGTCAAAACCCATCGGTATGCTGCATCCAGACCCATCTCACATGCAAGGATACACAAAGGCTCAAAACAAAGGGATGGAGGAAGATTTACCAATCAAACGAAGAGCAAAAAATAATAATATAATAAATAAAAAGCAGGAGTTGCAATTCTCACCTCTGATAAAATAGACTTTAAAGCAACAAAGATCAAAAGAGGCAAAGAAGGACATTACATAATGGTAAAAGGATCATTGCAACAAGAAGAGCTAACAATCCTAAATATATATGCACCCAATACAGGAGCACCCAGATACATAAGGCAAGTTCTTTATGACTTACAAAGAGACTTAGACTCCCACACAGTAATAGTGGGACACTTTAACATCACATTATCAATATTAGACAGATCAACACGACAGAAAATTAACAAGGATATCCAGGACTTAAACTCAGACCTGGAACAAGTAAACTTAATAAACATTTACAGAACTCTCCCCCCCAAATCCACAAAACATACATTCTTCTCAGTACCACATCACACCTACTCTAAAAGTGACTACATAATTGGAAGTAAATCCCTCCTCAGTAATTGCACAGCATTTCAGAGGTTTAACTGAAATATTGGTTGGCTGCTTGTTGGTTATTTTCCTCCCTTATTCCTTCCTGTCTCCATTGTTAAGCACTATTATGGCATAAAAGAGGTTTTTAATACCCATTTTTAGACTGCATTCTAGCCTGGGCAATAAAGCAAGACTCTCGTTCTCTTTCCCTCTTTCTCTTCCTCTTTCTCTTTCATTCCTTTTTTTACTTTCTCTTTTTTTCTTTTTTCTTTTTTTTTGAGATGGAGTTTCACTCTTGTTACCCAGGCTGGAGTGCAATGGCGCGATCTCGGCTCACCACAACCTCCGCCTCCTGGGTTCAGGCAATTCTCCTGCCTCAGCCTCCTGAGTAGCTGGGACTACAGACATGCGCCACCATGCCCAGCTAATTTTTTGTACTTTTAGTAGAGACGGGGTTTCACCATGTTGACCAGGATGGTCTCGATCCCTTGACCTCGTGATCCACCCGCCTCGGCCTCCCAAAGTGCTGGGATTACAGGCGTGAGCCACCGTGCCCGGCCCCTTTTTCTTTTTCTTTAAAAAGAAAAAAAAGTGGGCAGCAGATACAAGCAGAATTCTCTAACTCAGCTTTATTCTGGAGCACGGCTGAGGTTTTCAGTTCCATCTCTCTGAATTCTGTGACATAGTTCTCAACTCATTCAAATTCTTAGATGAGGAAAGGGCTGTGATTAAATATCAGTCTCTGAAAACCCAGCTCCCTGGACCTCAGGCCTTTAGAGTAGGAACAAGTTCTGGTGAGAAACTTGAATTATGCCTTTGCAATTCCTGACTATCTGGGTCTGGAACCACAAACAGGGTTGGCTCATGAGGGGTAAAATCTTTCTCAGGTAATAAAAAAATTTTGGACAGGATGTCCCAAAAAGCCCGTGGTGTCCTCTAATTTGACCAAATCCTTTAGAATAAATAAGACTTTAGCTGCCCCAGGAACAGCCAGAAAAAAAAAAAAAAAAAAAAAAAAGGCAGTTAGGCTGGGCGTGTTGGCACACGCCTGAAATCCCAGCATTTTGGGAGGCTGAGGTGGGCAGATCATGAGGTCAGGAGACTGAGACCATCCTGGTTAATGTGGTGAAACCCCATCTCTACTAAAAATACAAAAAATTCACCAGGCGTGGTGGCATGCACCTGTAGTCCCAGCTACTCAGGAGGCTGAGGTAAGAGAACTGCTTGAACCCAGAAGGTGGAAGTTGCAGTGAGCTGAGATTGTGCCACTCCACTCCAGCCTGGGCAACAGATGGAGACTCTGTCTCAGGAAAAAAAAAAAAAAGACAGTTATAGCAAGTAATGATATTAAGAAAAAAAAAAAGCACTGAGCAGCCAGGTACCTCCTGGGATAATAAAAATGCAGCAACACACACAGAAATCACATTCTGCTTTAGAATCATATTTATATCCACAAATATGACATCTCTTATCTGTTTTAAACTAGAAAAACAACTCTGCAAGTAAAGGTTTGAAGCTCTTGTGTTGCAGGGTCGAACCTCACTTTAAACTTGGTTGGCCCCCCAGCGGAACTTGCAAAAGGAGCTGGAGAAATCTCTTGGAATGGAGAGGGGCCCGTGGGAGGGATGCGTGTTTTCTCACACTTATTGATATTGTTGGTGTCAGTCTGAACACCTTAATCTCGAAGCAATTTGTCAAAAGCCTGGTTCTCCCACCCTCTGTCTACGTGCCAACTGTCTTGGCAAATTTACACACGAAGCAAATCCAATTAAATGAAGAGACTGCCCTTGGCAGCTCAAAGCATTTCTAACAGAGGAAGGCCACACTCTGGAATCCAGCAGGCATTCCCAATTCAAGGCTGATTATCAGGTACTTCATCAAACAATCTCCACCTTGCCAGCAAACCACAGGCTGACAAGGCAAAGGCAAGGGTCAGTGTGATTCTAAGATGGTGCCTCAATATTCACATTTCATTCATGACAAGCATTGCATGTATTAGGAGTACAGTCTCCTTAGGAATTCAAGAGTAATTTAAACCATTCAATCTCCAGAACCAAAATAACACACAGAAGAGCAAGGAAGACAAAAAGTTTCCCAAAGAACTTCCTTTTTCTCAGGGTGATATGAGTTTGAATTATAATCTGAAAAGATTAAGCGACGCAACTTTTGATTTTCCATTCATCCAGGAAACCCTGTCTCTTCCTCCAACACAATTCAAAAACTTAAAACTGGCCAAATGTGTCTAACTAAAACTGAAGGTTGGGCACGATGGCTCACGCCTGTAATCCCAGCATTTGGGGAGGCCAAGGCAAGAGGATCACTTCAGCCTGGGAGTTAGAGACCAGTCTGGGGAATACAGGAAAATCCTGTTTCTACTAAAACAAAATAAATAGTGGGGTGTGGTGGTGAGTACCTGTTGTCCCAGCTATTCAAGAGGCTGAGGAGGGAGGATTACTTGAGCCCAGGCACTTGAGGCTGCAGTGAGCTATGACTGAGCCACTGCATTCCAGCCTGGACAACAGAGGGAGACTGTCTCAGAAAAAAATGAAAAATATAAAAATAAAGAGCTTTGTGAAGACCAGCGCCCCAGGGACTGCCTCGGATGCTGTCTTGGTGAGGTACATGTGGCCAGGGGTGATTTTGGATGTTCTGGTGTTTGTAGGAGCGAGCAGCCATTATTCCTTCCAAGTTGACCTTCTGGGGTTCAGGGTCTCCAGCTAGTGGCTCTCAGGGGGTGTCAGAGCTTCCTGAGAAATGAAAGCGCTCATTCTGGGAGTGGAGACTGTGTGTTCCTTTGCGGGTGGCCATTATAGATGGGCTTTCCAAGCCTCGTGAGGGCCCTGTGGTTTCTCTGCCCACAGATTCCTCTTCCTTGCTGTGAGCCTGCATCCCCCAAGGGATATCTCATGTGCCCTGGGCCCCACTCAGGGAAAGCATGTACCAGCCTCAGTTTCCTCCCTGCTGGGTTGAAGGACACGATCTGAGCATAAGTCACCAGTGGCACCTTCATGTATGCCACTCAAGAGTTATTTGAAGTGAATGAGCCGCAGGCACAGAAATGCCTGTGTTCTGTGACTGTTTATTAATAGGGCACGGCAGGAAGTTAGTATCCATCTGGGATTACCAGCACCACTAGTTGCCACTCAGTTTTCCCCTCAGGGAACTGATTAAGACCCAGGATCAGGCCAGTGTGCATTCCAGGGGCAAGCTAAAAGCAGCAACAAATGTCAGGTCTCCATATGCAAGCCTGGAGCCTGAAAGTCCTGCTTGCCCCGGCTGATGTCTCCCACCCGCTGCCTGCGTTCGCCGTTGTCCCTGATTGCCCAGTGGAGCTTCCCCAGACAAGCCCCTCACCCAACCCTGCCATCTTAACTGTTCTTATAATAATGTAAATACCTCTCACCCAACTCTGCCATTGTAACTGGACTTGTGCTCATGTATACTCCTTGCCCCACCCCCCACCACTGTAACTGAACTTACTCTGCAACACCTCCGCCCGCCCCCTCCCAAAAAACTACCCAAACCTATAAAACCAACTCCTATCCCACTGCCCTTTGCTAATGCCCTTTTCGGCCTTAGCCCACCTGCACCCAGGTGAATAAATAGCTGTGTTGCTCACACAAAGCCTGTTTGGAAGGTCTCTTCATTCAAAGCGTGAATTTTTCAACATTTGGTGCCAGAAACCTGGGACGGGGGAACTCCTATGGGAGACCAAACCCCCATCCCTGTTCTTGTGCTCCCTCCATGAAAAGATCTACCCACCGACCTGGGGTCATCAGACCAGCCCATAGACGCACACCACCGACTATTTTAGTAAGCAGTTTCTTTTCTGCTTTCCCATTCTTCTGTCTTTTCCTTTCCATTTCCTTCCCCTTTTGGTTTCATCCTTTTTCCACTGCAAAGACAAGGAAAATCAGGTAGACCAAGTTCTTCCATGAGGTTCATGACCGGAAAAATCCTATGCAGCTCAGGGATCCGGGGACCCAGGTTTCCCCAGGGGTTGGACTGTCACGGAGACGTTCACCTTAGTCACTCACCCACCAGGCTGGAGGCGGGTATTGGAGGACGCTCTCTTTGACCGCTCACCAATGACGAGGTTCAACCCAGGCTCAACTAGGGACACCTGTTGAGCGGCGGGTTGTGTGCCTGTTTCCCTTGTCTCTGCTGCCTTTCCAGAACCATGGGCAATCGTCCGTCCTCTATCCCTCTCTCCTCTCCACCGGCCTGTGTTCTAAAGAACCTCAAGCCTCTTCAACTATCTCCCGACCTAAAACCCAAACGTATTCATCTTCTTCTGTAACACTGCATGGACACAATACAAGTTAAACAACGGCTCCAACTGGCCAAAAAATGGCACTTTCCACCTGTTTTACAAAATTTAGCCAATTTTTGTCGAAACACAGGCAAATGGTCTGAAATTCCCTATGTCCAGGCATTTTTTACACAGCAATCCCTCCATAATCTCCACTCCTTCTCTTCCCTTCTGCCTGCTCCTCCTTCCTCTGCTGGTAAGACAGAATCTTCCTTGTCCATCAACCCTTCCAACCGTTCTCCTCCCCACCTGCCCAACCAGGCCCTAATCCGGAAAACCTAATCCCATCCCCCAGAGCCTTTCTCCTCTTCCTCTGCCCACAACCCACCTCCTTATGCCCCTCCTGTCACCTCCCCATTTCATACGTGGCCCAGCTTACGGTTTAGTCCTGTGGCTACCTCCTCTGCCCCTTCTCAACAATTCCGCCTTCCAGAGGTGGCTGGAGCCAAAGGCATTGTTAGGGCGCACATTCCTTTTCCTTTATCCAACCTTTCCAAATTGGCCACCGGTTAGGCTCCTTTTCATCAAATCCTCCATGACTTAACCCAGTTCTATAATGTCACCTGGAATAATCTAGTGTCATCGTTACTTTCACTCTCACCCCTAAAAAACGCTTAATATGCATTTTATCACCCAGTCAACCCCAACATTGAAAAAAGGTACAGAAATTAAAATCTGGTCCTCAAACCCCACAACAGGAACGAAGCAACCTCACCTTCAAGGTGTTCATTGACAGGGAAAGCATCTCAGAACTACAGATGCTTGCCTCTTCCCTAAGACAAATCCCAGCCACACCACCAGCTCACAAAGACTTCAAAGCGCCCAGACCTCAGCGCGTCCAGCCGCCCCTCCTGGACCTTGCTTCAAATGTCAGAAACCTGGCCACTGGGCCAAGAAATGCCCGCAGCCCGGGATTCCTCCTAAGCCCTGTCCCATCTGTGCAGGGCCCCCACAGAAAGTCAACCGTCTGACTCACGTCGCTGCTCCCAGAGCTCCTGAAGCTCCAGTCCTCAGCTTGGCGGGTAAAGACTAACGCTGCCCGAGCATCTCAGAAGCCCCCTGAACCATCACGGACGCCAAACTTCGGGTAACTCTTACATGGAGGGTAAGTCCATCCCCTTCTTAATCACCTCAGAGGCACCCACTCCACGCTGCCTTCTTTTCAAGGTCTCCTTGGCCTCCATAACTGTGGCGGGAATTGACGGCAAGGCCTCCAGGCCTCTCAAAACTCCCCACGTCTGGTGTCAATCAGGCCAGCACTCCTCTCCACACTCTTTCCTAATCATCCCCACTTGTCCAGTTCCCGTTAGGCCAGGGTATCCTAGCGAAATTGTCTGCCTCCTTGACTGTTCTTGGGCTACAGCCACACCTCATTGCTGCCCTCCTGCCCAAACCCATACCTCCCTCAATAGCTCCCCTTATGTTCCCCAACCTTAACCCTGGGGTGTAAAACACTACCTTCCCATTCGTTGCTACAAGTCACTCACCCCTCATCATCCCCTTAAAACCTTACCACTCTTACCCTCCCAGCCCCAGCACCCCATCCCACAACAGGCTTTAAAAGTAAAGCCTGTTATCACCCTCTATTGCAACACGGCCTTTTAATTCACCCTCCTGCTTCTGTAGCATCTGTATTCAAAGGGGTATCGTGTATCCCCTTCCAAAGCTCAAATTTCTTCCTCATCTGTTATAGTCTTTCACCAGCATACTGACACTCTCCCAGCCAACCGTATCCGTTAATTTCCCAAACCCCAACTCGATCCATCAAACAACAGCTTCTCTCCTTCCTCGGTGTGGTTGCTACTTTCACCTCGGGATACCACCTCAGGATATTCTAACTGAGCCATTGTATAAACTCACTAAAGAAAATTTGTCCAACCCTATTAATCCTAAATCCTTCCCTCCCTCTTCCTTTTGCTTCTTAAAAAACAGCTCTGGCGCTGTGGCTCACGCCTGTAATCCTAGCACTTTGAGAGGCCAAGGTGGGTGGATCACCTGAGGTCAGGAGTTCAAGACCAGCCTGGCCATCATGGTGAAACCCCATCTTAAAAAACAAAACAAACAAACAAAAAAACCCCACAGCTCTAAAAACTGCTCCCTCCGTAGCTCTCCCTAACCCGTCTCAACACTTTTTCATTATGTACTGCTAAAATCCAGGGCTGTGCAGTCAGGATTCTCACATAGGAGCCTGGCCCATGGCCTGTAGCCTTTTTATCCAAACAACTTAATCAAACAGTCCTGGGCTGGCCCTCATGACAACACCAAGCAGCAGCTGCCACCCTAATCCTCTTAAAATCCCTCAAAATCACCGGCTATGCCCCATTTGCCCTCTAGCTCTCACAGCCTCCAAAGTCTTCTCTTTACACCTCACACTTACTTTCAGTCCCTCGCCTTCTCCACCTTTACGCCGTCATCCCTACTACTTAAACTGCACCTCAGAAAGTCTGTTTCTCTTATTTCCTGTCTAACTGTGCTCAAATTCACTGTACTCATTTACTTTTACATGCCCTGCTTTTAAGTTGCGGGTTTACACTTTTCCTCCAGGCAATTAGAGCTAAGATATCACTCTTAACCTGGCTGCTGTTCTCTGCTCATACCTAATCTTGTTAATAAAAGTGAACAGTTGCTTATAAATACCACACGCTTCCTCGTACATCACGAAAACAAAAGCTCTCCCTCCACACAGTTATCCCACCAACCCCGATACAACCTTCAACAGCAGCAGCCCTTGCTGGTTCCTTTGGCATTCAGGTCCAAAGCTCCAAAAAATGTTGTTTTATGTAAACCAGCCTGGCCTCGTATATAAAGCCATCAATAAATTAAGAGACAGACCCCAAAAGCTCACTAATCAGACAAATGGTTTTTCTGGACCTGACTGGATACTGTCTTAACCGGGAGTCATGGCTCTTCCAGTCCTTAGTCCTCTAATACTATCTTTCTCCTTCTCTTATTTAAACCCTGTGTTTTTCCAATTAATCTCTCAATTTCTACAAAATCGTATACCAGCAATAACCAGTCAATATAAGACAAATGCTCCTAACAACCCCACAATATTACACCCTTCCCCCAAATCTCCCAGCAGTCTAAATTCTTTCCCATTTTTAGGTTGCCACCTTGCTCCCAATCCTGCTCAAAGAAGCCTTGAGAAACTCTGCCCCCACCCCCAAAAACCTGTTATCACCCCCTCTTCTCTAATTATTTCTCTCTCTCTCTGTGTGTGTGTGTGTATATATATATATATATATATATATATATATAACAACAGGTCTGTCAGGTCTCTGGAGCCTGCAAGTCTTAAGTCCTGCTTGCCTTGGCTGATGTCTCCCACCCCATCCTGCTTTGCCATTGTCCCTGATCCCCCAGTGGAGCTTCCCCGCACAAGCCCCTCACCCAACCCTGCCATCTTAACTGTTCTTATATTGTAAATACCTCTCACCCAACCCTGCCATTGTAACGGAACTTGTGGTCATGTATACTCCTTGCCCCTACTCCCGAACACTGTAACTGAACTTACTCTGCCACACCCCTGCCCCCCAAAAAACTACCCAAACCTATAAAACCAACTCCTATCCCACTGCCCTTTGCTAATGCCCTTTTCGGCCTTAGTCTGCCTGCACCCAGGTGAATAAACAGCCATGTTGCTCACACAAAGCCTGTTTAGAAGGTCTCTTCATTCAAAGCAAGCGTTTTTCAATAACAAATAGAAGGGAAAAAAATATATACATAAGTCTTACCAGTCACCAAGGCGCAGCTGGACTGGGAATCCACGCAGGCGAAGTGGGAGCGCGTGCGGTGCCTCCGGCGCCAGGCGGCTGCGGAGTGGCCCGGGACCTGCGCGCTGGGAGCTCGGGGCGTCTCCTCCACGGGCCGCGTGCTGGCCTCGGGGCACCATGGGGCAGGAGCACAACCCCTCCCGGCCGCCGGGCTTCCGTAGCGTTCTGGGCCCTGAAAGGCCAAGGATCTCGGGAAGGAGGGTGGTAAGGCAATGCCCCTTGAAAGCAGAACGAGCAGGCTCAGGACAGCGGGTTGGAGCGCCAGCAGGGACTTTCTGGACATTTGGGTCTGGATCATTCTGTTGTTCGGGGTGGTTCAAAGGTGAGGTTTGGCTACCAGCTGTCCCGGTTTGCCTGGGATGGAGGGGTGTCTGGGATGGGACCCTAGAATGTACTCAAAGGGGTACCGTCCTGGGTACTACGGGGCACCCTACAAATTGTTTTAGATCTTATTTCTTCCTCTTTAGTAGTCACCCTTCCCTGCCAGAGCCCCTTTTTGTGTTTTGCCATTGTGATCTGGTAAAATCATATTGCTCTGAAAATGGATTCCACCAAATATGTGAGCAGAAAAAAAAAAAAAAAAGAAAGAAAAGGAAAAGAAAACAAAACCATAGATGACGCTATGGCGTCTACCTTTAAAATATTGATTGCAAGCACCGCTGCCTGGACGCTGTGGGTCCTGAGTGAAGTTAACCTCTGTACTCAGTTTTCCTGTTCTGAGAAATGAGGATCACAGCACCAGATCATGTATGGATTCTTTCTGTGCCCTAGGCACGGTCCCCAGCTCCATCGGCCCTGAGGGACAGAGGCTTGCAACCTAGCTAGTGTCTGTGGAGGCTTGCTAGCTCTATGTTCACCACCCTGTGTTCTGTCTGATCAAAGTGCATGCTTGACACTGTGGTGGGCTCCTTAAATGTACCCCGACAAGTGAGCCACAGCCGTGGCATGCCACCTGGCTCTGCAGACATTCCTCCTTTTTTTTTTTTTTTTTTTTTTTTTTCTTTTTTTAGGTGGAGTCTCGCTTTGTCCCCCAGGCTGGAGTGTAAGGGCGTGATCTTGGCTCTCTGCAACCTCAGACTCCCTGGTTCAAGTGATTCTTCTGCCTCAGCCTCCTGAGTAGCTGGGATTACAGGTATATGCCACCATGCCTAGCTAATTTTTGTATTTTTAGTGGAGACCAAGTTTCACCTTGTTGGCCAGGATGGTCTCGATCCCTAACCTCATGATCCCCCTGCCTCGGCCTCCCAAAGTGCTGGGATTGCAGGCCTGAGCCACCACACCTTGCTTCCTCCTCTTTTTAATTGTGTTAGAATAACTGAGAAAGCTAACATTTGGGGTTATTTTCTCTGTTGAAGAAGCCGTGTTATACATCTTGATCTTTCAGAGAATACTTTAGTTCGGGATAGTTCAAGACCAGCCTGGCCAACATGGCGAAACCCCATTTCTACTAAAAATACAAAAACTAGCCCGGTATGGTGACATGCACATGTAATCACGGCTATTGGGGAGACTGAGGCAGGAGAATCGCTTGAGCCCAGGAGGCAGATGTTGCAGTGAGCCGAGATTGTGCCACTGCACTCCAGCCTGGGCAACGAGTGAGACTTCATTTCCAAAAAAAAAAAAAAAAAAAAAAAACCTGTTGCCCAGGTGCATTGGCTCAAGCCTTTAATTTCAGCACTTTGAGAGGCAGGAGGCTAGCTTGAGGGCAGGTGTTGAGTATCAACCTGGGCAAAATGGTAAGACTGAGTCAATTAAATTAAAAGAGAAAAATGTGTGCCCATTGTCCCTGCTACTCGGAGGGCTGAGGCGGGATGATCCGTTGAGCCCAGGAGTTCGAGGCTGCAGTCAGCCATGACTGCACCTCTGTATTCCAGCCTGGATGACAGAGTGAGATCCTGTCTCTAGAAATATTTTTTAAAACTTTCTAACTAAAAATACTATTTTTCAAAAGCTGTCCAGTAGGAAGAAGAGCCATACTTCTCTCTCCCCAGCTAGGCCTTCAGGGAAGCAGGCAGAACCTCTGAAGCACCCAGCCGCCTCTAGAAAGCTCAGTGTGACAGCAGGATCATGGGGTTCTATCTGCTTAATTGTCCTCCTGATATAAAGTGCTCCCTTTTAATTGGGATCACTGCCAGGGATTTGACTCCACTTGATGCCTTTCTGGGACTCTGAAGCAAGCCCAATTCCCTTTAATTGGCCCCTGGTGTGGGCTGCAGGCTTCTTTACAGCGAAGAACAGGTGGGAAATGGCATTTTCTCCCATTGGCCTCCCACTCCCTGCCCTGGGAAGCTGGGGCCCACCTGTGTTGAGTGAGATGTCGAGGGCTTTGTACTTTGTTTCATTTCATGGAAGTTACCCAGTTTCTCATACTCTCTGGGGCACTTGTGAACTTGGTCTTAACTTCCTCTGGTGAGCAGCTAGCTCTCCTAGCTCCTGTCACTTACCTAGTTCCATCATGAGGGCTTGGCTTCTCCTACACATTTAAAGGAGGAGATCCCCACGTTTGTAAAGTTGGTTGCTGCTAGGGTCCAACTCTGTTAACATTCAGCCATGAGGTTTGGGTAGAAACTTGTATTTAAGCAGACTCCTAAAGTGCTAAGACTGCCTGTCTTTAACCATACTGCTTTTCTGATAATGAAGGTGAAATTTCCATTATTACTATTTTTTTTATTTGATATGATGTTAGAAATCGATGTTGGAAATAGATGCTTGGTGCCACAAAGAAAAATCAGCACTGAGACAAAGGATTTTTCTGCAACATAATTTTTCCTTCTTGGACTGCAGGATGGGTACCCTTGCCACAAGAGTACAATGAACAAAGGAAAACACACAAATTTATTCCTTACGCGTCTGGGGTTGTCCCTACTGCTGTGTCTGATCTTTGTTGGCTGGAGCCAGACTTCACAATTAAACCCGACTGGCTAATAACTGAAAACTTTTCTAAACAGGTAAAAGCAATGGAGAGCTTGGACATGCTTGTGAGCACATCCAGCACAGATTTCTTGGTTAAAGTACAAGGACACAGAATGTACTATGTGCCTCTAAGCATGGCATGTCTAACAGCTACATAGGATAGGGCTTAACAAAGTTATTAGCACACTTATTCTTTAATGAGAAAGGAAACTTTAAAAAGAACTTTTCTACTTCACACACATGAGCTATTCTTCTTTTAACTAAACTGGAATGTGTCCTGGAGTTTTCACTTCCCCATAATTCACTTAATATTTTCTGTTCTCAAGTTTTCTCTAATTTTGAAATAGAAAAAGAAAACATATAAAATATTTGACTTAGTCACAGTGATATGTCTATATTTGTATTCAGTCACCTCTCCCCTGTCCACACACAAAAAAACTCAGCACATTCCTACCTTCGAGAATGAAAATAGCTCTGAAAAGTATGGATTTTGAGGTCTGGCATCTGCCCTTTTATTTCTTTTCTCACTGTAAAAACAAATAGTCTCTAACAATTGCTGATGTCAAACACAGTCTTTAGGCCGATGAGATACAGTAAGTCTGAGAACGAAGAAGGCAACTAAATGGAGCTGTTTTATTTAAGAGAAAGCACAGTGAACTTCCTTACAAGCTTGTTTCCCGAGAGGAAAATGTTTGTGATCAGATTTGACTCTAGGATTAAGAGGGCAAGGTTCGACCCTCTTAGTGAACCAGAAAGTGAGGAAAGTGAGCAACAGTAGTACACAAGTGTTCTCACCAGGGACAGCAAATGGGAGTTGCCAAGATTACAAACTCCCAAGACCTACACTATTTCATGTATTGGACTAACTCAGAACTTTGTGGGATTTGTTTTAAATTTCTCATCGGCAAGTGGTGACTTCCTACTCAAGCAAGAAAAGTGACAAAGTGTTTGTTTATTGTCTCTGACACAGCAGCTCTTACAACACATTTTGTACACTTGACATAAATGAAATGTAATCAAACTGGTCAAATTCCTTTGGGAGGTGGGGAGAAAATAAATCAATCAGCAAGAAGCACTTGTGATTTCTGAAATAATGATAACATAAGTCTTTCTCTATATTGGACATCAACTGTTTCCAGATGAGCAACTTAGCTCTACTGTAAAACACAACCCACAGCCAAATTGCTTCTTGTCAAAGCACTAAGGGATCCTCTAAAAATGCCAGTCTACCAAAGCAGCATTTAGAACTCACCCTCCTCTACACCTCTGCCTCTGTTGGTTTATACCCCAGCCAGGGTCAGCCAGCCCATGATTTCTGGAAAGGACCAGAAAATAAATGAATAAATGTTGTAGCCTTTTTTTTTTTTTTTTTTTTTTTTGAGACAGAGTCTGTGGCCCAGGCTGGAGTGCAGTGGTGCAATCTTGGTTCACTGCAACCTCCGCCTCCTGGTTCAAGGGATTCTTGAGCCTCAGCCTCCTGAGTAGCTGGAGTTACAGGTTTGCACCACCATGCCCAGCTAATTTTGGTAAAGGCAGGGTTTCACTATGTTGGCCAGGCTGGTCTCAAACTCCTGACCTCAAGTGATCTGCTTGCCTCAGCCTCCTAAAGTGCTGGGATTACAGGCGTGAGCCACCGCCCATGTTGGAAACTTTGTGGTCCAGTCGCAACTTGGCTGTTGCAGTATGAAAGCAGCAATAGATAATATGTAAGTGAATGGGTGTGACTGTGTTCCAATAATTATTTATGGATGCTGAATTGTGAATTTCATATAATGCTGGTGTGTCATGAAATAGTCTTCTTTGGATTTTTTCAGCTATTTACAAGTGTAGAAACTGTTCGTAGATCGCAGGTGGTAGAGAAACAGGCAGTGGGCTAAATTGGGTCTGTGAGCTGCCATTTGCAAAATCTTGCACTTGAATTTTTTTTTTTTTAAGAGACAGGGTCTTGCTATGTTGCCCAGGCTGGGGTGCAGTGGCTATTCACAGGTGCGATCCCACTACTAATCAGCACAGCAGTTTTGACCTGCTCCATTTCTGACCTGGGCCAGTTCACCCTGCCTTAGGCAAACTGGTGGTTCCCTGATCCCGGGAGGTCACCATATTGATGCCAAACTTAGTGTGGACACCTGATTGGCATAGCGCACTACAGCCCAGAACTCCTGGGCTCAAGCGACCCTCCAGCCTCAACCTGAGTAGCTGGGACTACAGGCACGTGCCACTGTGCCTGGCTGAATATTTTTCTTATGGGGGTAAGATATGGCTGCTGATATGGTGATCTTGTGGTATACAACTAACAAATACTCAGTTAAATCAGTAAATAGATTATCATTAAAATGGAAACAAGAGCTAAAAGTGATTCTGAGTATTTCATCAAAAAACCCATTGCTTTCCTTTTTTTGTTAGGTTCATCCAGCGTTAAGTTACAGGGGCATTCTGAATAGACAGGGCCAATATTTTTGTTTTCAAAATTACTATTTATGATATGTACTAGAAATTAACAACAGAAGCAGTTAGGACAATTAATTTTTTTACAGATAATTATTTTACAAATAATTTTTTCCCAGTACAATTAATTTGTTAAAAATTTGGTAAGCACATTCTCCCACACCCCACCATCAAACCTGGATGTGCAATTGCTGGTTGTTCAAAGTGGGATCCAGCTGCTGTGCCCAGGTAGGTTAGGAACCTGAAGCTCTAATTCATCTTCTTGGACTTATTAGACAGTGTACATTCATGTTTTTAAACTTTCTCCTGAAGCATGCTTCTCAAATGCTTACACCATTTACTTCTTTTAAAATTGAAAACTTGAGGCTGGGCAAGGTGGCTCATGCCTGTAATCCCAGCTCTTTGGGAGACTGAGGCAGGTGTATTCACTTGAAGTCATGAGTTCAAGACCAGCCTGGCCAACATGGTGAAACCCCATCTCAACAAAAATTACAAAAAATAGCCAGGTATAGTGGCAGGCACCTGTAGGCCCAGCTACTCAGGAGGCTGAGGCAGGATAATCACTTGAGCCCAGAAGGCAGACATTGCAGTGAGCCAAGATCATGACATTGCACTCCAGCCTGGGTGACAGAGTGAGAGCCCACCTCAATCAATCAATCAATAAAATTAAAAACTTGAGCCATTCGTGGTGGCATGCTCCTGTAGTCCCGGCTACATAGGAGGCTGATGGGAGAAGATTGCTTGAGTCTGAGTGGTCAAGGCTACAGTGAGCTATGGTCTCTCCAATCCAGTCTGGGTGGCAGGGCAAGATCTTGTCTCTAAAAATGAAAAAAATTAAAAATTAAAAATGCGAGACTTGTAATTTTCTGAAACAACCGTTTAAAACTGTTTTAAGACCATCAAGAAATTGACAGGGTGGGATCATCTTCAACATCCTGTGAAAAACTGATTTAGAAGATACTGGAATGTATGACTTCACCTATGAATTCTGATAATAGTTTTGAAAATGTATATTTTAAAATTCCTGGCAGGTGGGGCGCAGTGGCACCTGTAATCCCAGTACTTTGGGCGGCTGAGGCAGGTGGATCACTTGAGGCCAGGAGTTCGAGACCAGCCTGGCCAACATCATAAAACCATATTATTAAAAATACAAAAATTAGCTGGGTATAGTGGCACACACCTACAGTCCCAGATACCTGGGAGGCTGAGGCAGGAGAATCACTTGAACCAGAGAGGGAAAGGTTGTAATGGGCTGAGATTGTACCACTGCACTCCAGCCTGGGTAACAGAGCCAGACTCTGCCTCAAAAAAAAAAAAAAAAAAATCAATTACTTAAAAAATAAAATTCCTGGCAGTTTTCTATGATATGTCACAAGGTAGTATTTCTCCTACATTTTATATGAGAAGAATTTGTCTTTATTTTTCCTCTGTCTTACATTTTTCCCTTTGATTTTTGCTAAGCCTTGATTTTTTTTTTTTTTTTTTTTTTTTTAGGGACTACAGTTTCTTGACTGCAAAGTTAACAACTGTGGCAACAGCAAGTTTTTTAGTTATTAAAATCCAGTAGCTTGTTAGCCCTGCTGTTTAAATAGTGGATATTTCTTTCAAATTTCACAAATATCTTGGGAATGACTGCAGCATTTATGTTCTTAACACTGAGGAAATTCCTGTGTAGATAAATGAGGCCAGATGGAGGATGCAGCAGAGAGCTTAATATCCTCATGGAAGGGAAGGCGGGGAACGTACTGAAACATGCCCCAGGCCCTTGAGGGGCCCCTATTTTCTGGTATGCATATATAAAAGGCATTTTTATTTTTTTCTTGATTGAGGCCAAGGGTAATTTTTGTGTCAGAAGTGAGTGCTAAGTGGCTGAGTGGGTTTGAGGAAGGCTGAGAGATCCAACTTACTTATAGACAATCTGATTATCTGTAATATTTATGATCATTGATTTTTAAAATCTATTTGACCTCTTACAAATGGTTGGATATGAGACTGTTAAATATTCCAGCTAGTAGGTTTCTCTTTTTAAAGAGATAGTGTCTCTCTCTGGCGACACACAGGCTAGAGTGCAGTGGCACTATCAGAGCTCATTGTATCCTCAAACTCCTGGGTTCAAGCAATCCTCCCACCTCAGCCTTCTGTGTAGCTGAAATTACAGGTGTGTGCTAACATACTTGGCTAATTTTTAATTTTTTTCTTTTTTTGTAAAGATGGAGTCTTGCTATGTTGCCTAGACTGGTCTTGAACTCTTGGCTTCAAACCATCCTCCTGCCTTAGCCTCCCAAAGTGTTGGGATTACAGGCAGGAGCCACTTCTTGGGGCCTAAGAGTTTTCTAATATATTAGCAATAACCAATTATAATGCAGTTGGAGAAAAGAAAGAGCCCATCCACAATACCCTTCAAATATCAGAAATCTCTATGGAATAAACCTGGCAAGAAATGTATGAGATCCCTTTATAGAAAACTGTGGAACTGATGGGGTATGGTGGCTCACGCCTGTAATCCCAGCACTTTGGGAGGCATATGTAGGTGGATCACCTGAGGTCAGGAGTTAGAGACCAGCCTGACTAACATGGTGAAAGCTTCCTCCACCCCCCACCCCATCTCTACTAAAAACACAAATGTTATTTGAGCATGCTAGTGCATGCCTGTAATCCCAGCTATTTGGGAGGCTGAGGCAAGAGAATCACTTGAACCTGGGAGGTGGAGGTTGCAGTGAGCTGAGATCACACCATTGCATTCCACCCTGGGCAACAAGAGTGAAACTCTGTCTCAAACAAAACAAAACAAAACAAAACAAAACAAAAAGCCAACTGTGGAACTTGGAACTTTAGCAAAAAAAGTAAAAGACCCAAATAAACCACAGGATGCTATATTCTGTAATGTTGTAATGGGATTATTTGAAACATTAAAAATGTTAATGCAAACTGATGTTAAAGACTAGATGCAATCTCATCAAACCCCAGTAGCCTTAGCTAACTGGTTCCAATATTCAACAAGAAAGGGCTTGCCTTCCCAGATATATAAATATATGCTAAATACTATGGTAATTAAAATAGTACAGTATTGTTGTAGAAATAGTAAAACTGTCAATAAAACAGCTAGAATGTATATGATAATTTTATATATGGCTAAAGAGGTAAGTCAAATTTTTAGTAGAAAAAAATATACTATTTAATGATGTGGGAACCATGAGATACAGTTCAATCCATTCCTATGCCATATAGGTCAGTATATTCAGATTGGATTAAAAATTCACGTCTAAAAATCAAAACTGCAAAAATACTGGAAGTAAACTTAATTATTTTCTAGTTTTGGAGTAGGTTCAAGTTACTCATGCAAGATGCAAAACTCAGGAACTAAAAGGAAAAGAAGAGGTATTTGACTAATACTGACTTTGGAAATAGGAGTTAAATGAGAAGCAGGGACCTTTTCAGTTCATTCGTCTTTATATATGCTGTATATATGCTCACGCACGCACACACACACACACACACACACACACACTCACACACATATTTTAAAGGAACTGTTCAGGCATTATACATGTAATTTTTTAAAAACAAGAGAACTTTAAAAAAGTAACAAAAACATACACCAAAAAATGTATACTTCTTCATACCTTGAAGAAATATATTTTACTTTTTTAAAAAATGTTTTTATTGAGATAAAGTCTCACTCTTTTGCCAGGCTGGAGTGCAATGGTACAATCTCGGCTCTCTGCAACCTCCACCTCCCGGGCTTAAGCGATTCTCCTGCTCCAGCCTCGCAGTAGCTCCTCCCTTTTTCAACTGTGTAAATTTACTTTTCCTCTTCCTCCTCCCCACTTCCTCCTCTTCCTCCTCCCTTTTTCAACGGTGTGAATTTACTTTTCCTACCCCTTTCCTCCTCTTTCTTCTTTCTCCTCCTTCCTCTTCCTCATTTTCTTCCCCCCCCCCCCACCCCGCCTTTTTTTAAAATAAGCTTACTGGAGTGAAACAACTTGTACATTTTCGAAAAGGATTAACACAAATGGTTCTTGTCCAAAGAAATAGAAGTAATAGAAGTGTGAAGGGGCGTGGGAGGGGGTTGGGATGTGCTCAGTTCAGCCCGGGGCAATGGCGAGGGCGTGCCTATGAGTGGGGGGTGGGGGCACTAACGGTTTCTTCTCCCCACAAATGAAAGAGAAATAAGTTCTCCTGGGGGTTGCGAATCAGGTGGGGAGGTGGAGTCAACGCTCTTTGCAAACTGGGGAGCCAGGGTTTGGTAGCAGGGTATACTGCTCGGTGGTGACCCTGGGGGAGGGGAAGGGGGCGGGTGGCAGGGACAGCCCCGGGGGAGGAATGAGAGCGAGGAGGATGCGAGGGTCACGGGGACAGCCTCCGGGGCGAGGCGCGGTGCTGCCTGAGCCTGGGATGAAGCCTGAGGCCGCCTGCGGAGCCGCAGGTAAGGGGAGCGTCTCTGGCCGGGCCCAGAGCCTCCTGCTTCCCTCCCCGCGCACCCCGACGGCTCCTCCCAATGTCTCGGGTTTCGGTGGCTCCGCCTGCCCGAAAGCTCCGGGTACCCGCACTGCACCAGGAGCCGGTAAACAGCGCGCGATGGCCCGGGAAACTTTCTCCGGAGCTGGCGCCAGGGTGTCCTGGGATGGAACGGGGGCGAGGGCTGGGGGCCTGGGCGTCGAGTGCGGGGCTGGCGGGGCACCCCCTCTTAACCCCGGGTGGGTCTAAGGCCCTCCTGGGAAAAGTGGGGAGGAAATGATCCGGGGAGCCAGAGGAGGCACTGCCAGCATCAACTCGATGCATGTCAGAGTTCCCCCGGGGACGCCGGGCGCCGGGACTGACCTGGGCTTGCTTCCCAGGCACGGGAGCGTGGAGGAGCCCAACCTTCCCAGGGCCCCCGCGGTCTTGTCTGTGCAATGGGAACAGCACAGTGGGAGAGAATTAGGTATTGCCGCTGGGGTTACTGCCTGCGCCCCTTAAGGCCACCGCGACCCTCCCCAGGCCTCCTGCGTCCAGGGGCGGGGAGGTGGAGCGGGTCCGGGTAGCCGGGAGCCGGGGGTTTGCGCGCCTCCCCGAGCCCGCTGCCTCCCCGCACCTAGGGGATGCCATACTTGGCGGTCTCTTCAGAAAACCAGGCAGAGCCGGTGCAGTTTCTCAATGTGAAAGCACGTGGAACAAAACCCGCCAAAGCCCGCCAGCCCGTTAAGTGCTCGGATAGGAGCAGGAGTAGGGCTTTTGTATGCTGAGAAAGTGCCTCCTTTTCTCCTGCTCCGTTCCCTCCTCCCTGCGGGGACACGTGGCAAGACCGGGTGCGAGGTGACAGGCTGCTCCCATCCCCTCCACGTCCAGTCTGGCCCGCTAGGCGCCCTGGCCGCAGGTGGCCCGCCCTCCGCAGCAGCAGTTCAGCCGCACACTGGCCACTTTCTCCCGCCACACGTACACGACGCGGTAAGGGAGCAAAAGTCTCTCATCAAGGCTCCACTGCCTTTTCTTGGAAGGCAACCTCAGTGGCGAATTACTCTCGTCTTTTATGACCTGCATCTAAAAACTGTGACTTTGAGTTGGTTTTCTCCTGATTTTAGGTGAGTTAAGGAGGGTACTTTCCCTCCTTAACTAGTTACTTTACTATTAGCCAATTGTATGGATTAGTTGCGTTTTTCTGTGGACGTTGTATTTTTTAATATATATTTTTAATTTTCTTTCATTATAAAGTTCTGGTATACATGTGCAGAATGTGCAGGTTTCTTACATTGGTATACATGTGCCATGGTGGTTTGCTGCACCCAGCAACCTGTCATCTACATTAGGTATTTCTGCTAATGCTCTCCCTCCCCTAGCCTCCCTGCAATCCCCACAGGCTCCAGTGTGTGATATTCTCCTCCCTGTGTCCATGTGTTCTCATTGTTCAAATCCCACTTATGAGTGAATACATGCAGTGTCTGGTTTTCTGTTCCTGTTAGTTTGCTGGGAATGATGGTTTCGAGCTTCATCCATGTCCCTGCAAAAGACATTAACTCATCCTTTTTTATGGCTGCATAGTATTCTGTGCATATATGCCACATTTTCTTTATCCAGTCTATCATTGATGAGTATTTGAGTTGGTTCCAAGTCTTTGCTATTGTGGACAGTGCTGCAATAAACATATGTGTGCATATGTCATTATAGTAGAATGATTTATAATCCTTTGGGTATATACCTAAGAGGGGAGATCCCCCTTCCCATCTCCCTCCTTGAAGGCCTCCACTCCTCCCTCCGTATGAGAAGGAGCGTAAAGAGAAATAAAATACCAAAGAACTGGAATCCATGGCCAAGGGACTTGCGGACACTACTGACCGGGCCATAATGAGGCCCAAGGATCGGGAAGATAACTCCCATTTCAGTTCCCAGCGTCTAAGCTATCTATAAGCCTTGAAAGTGTTGCAAGGAATGTTATCACTACCAGCCAGAGCCTGGCACTGGGTCATGTCCTCCACGTTTACATGACTGAGCCCCTATCCTCAAAATACTTCTGCCAACTATTGATTTACTGCCTTTGTCTTGTCTCTGTAAGCCCCTTCCCCTGCCTATTCCCGCATATGAACTAATGAATCAATGAACCCAAAGATTGTGAGGTCAATTGTCCAGCCAACGGACAGTGACACCATTTCGCCTCAGTTTTCTCCTTTAGAGTTGTAAGCCTATAAAAGGGGAAAAGAGCTGCTTCTTGGGGAGCTCGGTTGTTAAGGCATTAGCCTGCCACAGCTCCTGGCTGAATAAAAAGCCACTGCCTTTCTCAGTTCAGTGTTTGAGAGGGGATTTTGTCTGTTGTGGATCCTGCTACATACCCAGTAATGGGATTGCTGGGTCAAATGGTATTTCTGGTTCTATATCCTTGAGGAATTGTCACACTGTCTTCCACAATGGTTGAACTAATTTATACTCCCACCAACAGTGTAAAAGCATTCCTATTTTTCCACATCCTCTCCAGCATCTGTTGTTTCCTGACTTTTTAATGATTGCCATACTAACTATTATGAGATGGCATTTCATTGTGGTTTTTTTTTTTCTTTTTTAAAACAGAGTGTCACTCTGTCGCCCAGGCTGGAGTGCAATAGCACAGTCTCGGCTCACTGAAACCTCCACCTCCTGGGTTCAAGCAATTCTCCTGCCTCAGCCTTCTGAGTAGATGGGATCACAGGCACGCAACCGCCACACCTGGCTAATTTTTGTATTTTTAGTAGAGATGGGATTTCACCATGTTGGTCAGGCTGGTCTCAAACTCCTGACATGGTGATCTGCCTGCCTTGGCCTCCCACAGTGCTGGAATTACAGACATGAGCCACCTCGCCTGGCCATTGCTGTGGTTTTGATTTGCATTTCTCTAATGACCAGCGTTGATGAGCTTTTTTTCATATGTTTGTTAGCCACATAAATGTCTTCTTTTGAGAAGTGTCTGTTCACATACTTCATCCACTTTTTGACGGGGTTGTCTTTTTCTTGTAAATTTGTGTAAGTTCTTTTTTTTTTTTTTTATTGCATTTTAGGTTTTGGGGTACATGTGATGAACATGCAAGATTGTTGCATAGGTACACACTTGGCAGTGTGGTTTGCTGCCTTCCGTCCCCTCACCTGTATCTGTCATTTCTCTCCATGCTATCTCTTCCCACCTCCCCACCCCCTGCCCCTCCCCCATTTCCCCCCAACGGACCCCAGTGTGTAGTGCTCCCCTCCCTGTGTCCATGTGTTCTCATTGTTCAACACCCACCTATGCAACGATGATAGACTGGATAGGGAAAATGTGGTACATATACACCATGGAATATTACGCAGCCATCAAAAACGATGAGTTCACGTCCTTTGTGGGGACATGGATGAACCTGGAAACCATCATTCTCAGCAAACTGACACAAGAGCAGAAAATCAAACACCGTATATTCTCCATAGGTGGGTGTGTAAGTTCTTTATAGATTCTGGATATTAGCACTTTGTCAGATGGATAGATTGCAGAATTTTTCTCCCATTCTGTAGGTTGCCTGTTCACGCTGATGCTAATTTCTTTTGCTGTGCAGAAGCTCTTTAGTTTAATTAGATCCCATTTGTCAATTTTGGCTTTTGTTGCCTTTGCTTTTGGTGTTTTAGTCATGAAGTGTTTGCCCATGCCTATGTCCTGAATGGTATTACCTAAGTTTTCTTCTAGAGATTTTATGGATTTAGGTCTTACATTTAAGTCTTTAATCCATTTTGAGTTAATTTTTGTATAAGGTGTAAGGAAGGGGTCCAGTTTCAGTTTTCTCCATATGGCTAGCCAGTTTTCCCAACATTATTTTTGAAATAGGGAATCCTTTGGTCTCTCGAAGATAAGAGATTGAGAAAGGGTTTTTTATTTGTTTATTTGTATGTTTGTTTTGAGACAGAGTCTTTCTCTCTGTCACCCACGTGCGAGTACAATGCAATGGGTGCAATCTCATCTCACTGCAACCTCCGCACTTACCGCTCTGCACACTCACCCCCACCACCAGGTTCAAGCAATTCTCCTGCCTCTGCGCCTTCAGTAGCTGTGACTATAGGTGCCCACTACCATGCCCGGCTACTTTTTGCATTTTTAGTCGAGAGGGAGTTTCACCGTGTTGGCCAGGCTGGTTTCGGACCCCTGACCTCAAGTGATCCACCTGCCTAGGCCTCCCAAAGTGCTGTGAGCCACCACACCCGGCCGAGACAGGTTTTTTGTCTTTTGTTTTGGAAGGAGAGTTACTATTTCTTTATCTGAGGTGGTACTCCCGATAATTCGATGGTTTTCTCTGTGGTTCTTTTTAGAAAGCTGGCCTTCATGGCTGTGGATGGCGAGTACTGTGTCCAGTTTACCTACTGGAGAACTAGGGGAAGGAAAAAAAGTGATTTGCTTTTTGAATCTCATCTTCCTCATCAACAAAATGAAGACGATTTTGCCCACTTAGGGGTTTACTGTAGAGCACTTACACTAAGGTGCTCCTGGAAGCTCCTCCCTGCCCTTCGACCTGGGACTGATTTCATGAGTTCCTCCCAAGGATTGCCTTAGGGAAATCTGTTGTACTCTACCCAGTCTCCTTGCCTTTAATGGGAAAGTAATGGTCATTTCATCTTCTGGAAAAGTATAGTTGGCTTAAAACATAAGGATTTTCCTGTATTTATTTCAACTTTTGCTGTGGCTTTGTGGTCCCTGATGGCCAAGATGACACATAGCAGTTACACGTTAATCATTTCCACATGTGCTAGATCCTAATGGATTGGAGTTTTGCATAGCTGAACCATTGCCTGAACTGTGGTAGCCCCTTTCCAAAAAGGGCTTGAGCAAATCATGTCTACTTGGGAATCCAATTTCCTGTAGCAAGGAAGCATGAAACCAAGAATTAGCCTTTCAGGTAAGGCTGTAGCTCAGGCCCCACTGAGCTCTGGTGCTGAAACACAGTGAGAAGGCACATGACATCCCCCTGGGAGCTGTGCTCTGTCTGTACAAGGCTCCTCAGTGTTGGTGTGTCTGGTTTTCAGGAGGCAGGTGTACTGTCTGAAGAGACTTTGGAGGTGGTACCCCAGATAATTCAGGTCTTGACCTGCACCCCTCCCCCCCAGGAGCACATATATGCATATGATCTCTCTCTGTTTCTCTCTCTCTCTCTCTCTCTCTCTCTCTCTCTCTCTCTCTCTCTCTCCCTCTCGGGATTTCTGAGAGTGTGTATGTGTTTTTAATTTCCCCGGCACTGCAAACCTTCTTAGGTTCCACCAGACCATCTGTTGCTGTCATTTCAGCTTGGAGTGCAGTGGAAAGAAAAAAGAAAGTCAGACACAGATTCTGTTACTGCCCTCATCCTTTACCTTGGCTTTCCATTATCTATAAAGTAAGAACTTAACCTGCCTTGTAAGGATTAGATGAGACTGTGTGCATAAGAACTGACGGGTGAAACTGAGTAGATTGTGGAGAAAGCCATTTGTTCTGACCTTCTCCCTTCTGTTTATCCACAAAACCAATGACTGTGAGAATTGCGTATGTGATGACCTTAATTTAGGAAGTCAGTTAAGTGTTTGAATTTGAAAAAGTTGGGTGTTCTGACAATTTGCACTGATAATAAAGTAGAGAGGAGCTGGGCACAGTGGCTTATGTCCGTAATCCTAGCACTTTGGGAGGCCAGGGTGTGTGGATCACCTGAGGTCAGGACTTTGAGACCAGCCTGGCCAACATGGTGAAACCCTGTCTCTACTAAAAATACAAAACTTAGCTGGGCATGGTGGCAGGCACCTGTAATCCCAGCTACTTGGGAGGCTGAGGCAGGAGAATTGCTTGAACCTGGGAGGCGGAGGTTGCAGTGAGCTGACATTGTGCCACTGCACTCCAGCCTGGGCAACAAAAGCAAAACTCCATCTTAAAAAAAAAAAGCAGAGAGTGCTGGTAAACTAGAAAGCTAGCAGGTGGGGAGGAAAAACTGAGGGCGACGCAGAAGCTTGGGTTTGGGGGCGAGGAACAGGGACAGTGGTGACACCCACAGCGGAACTGACTCTCAGTGGGGAAAACGGTGCGATCGAGACATAGTGATTTCAGAGTGTTTCAGGATACACCTCCCTTTAGAGATACGAAGAGTTGGGCAGAAACATTAAGTCCAGAGCTTGGGGGAATTGAAGTGCATAATTCTAGAAAAGCCAGGGCCTGCACCTGGGCTCTGAGGGACCCTCTGTTACTTAGTAGAGAGAGAGCAGAGCAGATGGAACCCCGGAAAGGCTGTCTCATACCTTGGGGCATGGAAGAGGAGAGGAGCTGAGGACAGGGGCGGAAAGCTCAGAGAGTGAGAAGTGCTGAGGACCTGGTTTTGAGACTGTTAAAATGCGCACTCTGAATGAAGAGACCCCGCAAACAGGCTTTGTGTGAGCAACATGGCTGTTTATTCAGCCGGTTGTGGGCGGGCTAAGTCTGAAAAGAGAGTCAATGGAGGGCGGTGGGATAGGAGTGGTTTTATAGTTTTGGATGGTTTTTGCAAGCTGGGAGGGGGTCCTAGGGTCTGAAGTCCCAAGGTCAGTTACAAAGTCCAATTGATAAGGCAATTGGGCTGGAATAAGGAACAATAGAGAATGTCTTAAAGTTAATTAGGTGCCACAGGAGTTGATCATTTCTTCCCCTTTTCATGGTCTTCCAGTTGCTTTCGATTTTCCAGGAGCTCATCTGGAGTGTCCATGCAAGTCACAGAGGTTATCATGGTGTTCATGGTGCCATCAGTCAGCCAGAGGCAAGGCCCCAAAGGAGGAGAGACCAGAAAGGAAAGAAGCCAGGGACAGGCCTGATGCTGAGGGAAACAGAGACATCTGCAGGTTTGGAGAGGCCCAGAAAAAGGATCAGAGGGGAGAGTTGGTATATCTTGGGACCTTCAACAGGATTGGGCACAGCTACCATTGCCAAAGGGTTTGCAGGGATAAGAAAAGGGAGGAGGTTGAGCTTGAAGTGATGTTAAGTGTTAGGGAAGGTGGCTTTTCTTCTGTGCTTTTGGGTGGGGGAGGAGGCTTTAATATTTTTAGTAAACCTTTAGAAACAATTTATTGTATGCCTTGTATGGTGCTAGGCCCTTTCCCACATTACCTTAAATGACTTTAGCAATAAATAGTAAATGTGGATGCAAAAGTTCCCCCTTATCTGGGGAGAAACGTTCCAAGACCCCCAGTGGATGCCTGAAACCGAGGACAGGACTGAACCCTACATATACTATGCACGAATTTCTCTTTCCTTCTTCACAGTCAGCTTCATGGATAGAATTTCATTCCTACTGTAGACCTTGGCAAGCTCAGTATATGTTTTTTTTTTCTTTTCTTACTAAATTGAGAACTTTCACCTGTTCACTTAAAGAAAGCACTTTGCCAGTGGGGTGTGGTGGCTCATGCCTGTAATCCCAGCACTTTGGGAGCCCGAGGTGGGCAGATCATTTGAGCCCAGGAGTTTGAGACCAGCCTGGGCAACATGGTGAAACCCTGTCTCTACAAAAATTGCAAAAAATTGGCTGGGTGTGGTGCTGTACACCTGTAGTGCAAGCTACTTGGGAGGCTGAGGTGGGAGCATCACCTGAGCCCAGGGAGATGGAGGCTACGGTGAGCTGTGATGGTGCCATGGCACTCCAGCCTGGATGACAGAGACTTTGTCTCAAAAAAAAAAAAAAAAAAAAAGGAAGGAGGGAAAGCAAGTAAGCACTGCACTTCACAGCATCTCTTTGGCATAGAAGGAGGAAAGAAGGAAGGAAGGAAGGAAGGAAAGAAGGACGCATGCACGCACACACGCACACGCTTTACGGCATCTCTTTGGCATAGAAGGAAGGAGGGATGGATGGACGGACAGACGCATGCACACACACACTTTACAGAATCTCTTTGGCATTTTTGAATTGCCAGCATCCCTTCTCTTAGGCTTTGGGGCGGTGATTAAGTAAAATAAAAATTACTTGAACACAAGCACTGTGACGCCAGGGCAATTAATGTGATCATTGAGATGGCTCCTAACTGACTAATGGGCAAGGAGTGTTGACAGTGTGGATCCGCTGGTCAAAGGGATGATTCATGCCTCCAGTGGGACAGATCCAGATGCCTCGAGATTTCATCATGCTCCTCAGAATGGTATGCAATTAAAAACTTTTCGAATCATTCATTTCTAGAATTTTCCATTTAATATTTTCAGGCTGTGGTGGACAAAAAAGAATTGAAGCTTTGTAAACTGAAACTGAGGGTAAGGGGGGACTACTGTATTGTTATTATCCTCATTTCACTGGTGAGGAAGCTGAGGCACAGAGATGAAGTAACTTGCCTAACGTCACCTGGGTAGTAAGTGGCTTTGTGGCCATCAGGTTGGTGGTGGTTTGACTCCCAGAGAAAGGAAACTGTCATGAGGGTGAGGTTCAAAGTAGATGTTTCCTCCCCCGCCAAAAAGTGGAGTTCCCCTCTAAAAAAGTGGAGGCCCAGCAAGTAAATAATTTATGATTCAGTTTCTAAGGGGACTCCTTCTTCAGAGATGACCTCGTGTAGACATAACATTTTAAAAACCAGGCCAGGCATAGTGGCTCATGCCTGTAATCCAATCATTTTGAGTGGCTGAGGCTGGTGGATCACTTGAGGCCAGGAGTTCAAGACTAGCCTGGCCAGTGTGGTGAAACCCCGTCTTTACCAAAAAAAAAAAAAAAAAAAAAAAAAAAAAGCTAGGCATGATGGTGGCTCATGCCTGTAATCTCACCTACTTGGGAGGCTGAAGCATGAGAATCGCTTGAACCAGGGAAGTGGAGGTTGTAGTGAGCTGAGGTTGTACCACTGCACTCCAGAGCTGGGTGACAGAGTGAGACCCCCATCTCAAAAAATAACAAATTCCTCAGAACCAAATAGTCATCAGCCATTTTGGATCTTCTCTAGTCCGTAGTGTGTAACTGTCTCTGTAGAGGAATGTGGACCCAGCATGTGTGGGATCTCAGTTCTTGAGGAGCAGGGCCTCCCTGGGGACTGTGGACAGGGGCTGAGCTGGGTATTTGGACTCGTAACTGGCACAGACTATCCCCATTTCTTCATCAGTATGAAAGGAAAGGATGAGGTGGCTTCTGGTAGAGTAGGAGGTAACTGACAACCTCCATGAGTAGGTAGACTTGAGTAGGAGGTGACTGCAACCTCCACCTCCTGGGTTGCAGTGATTCTTCTGCCTCAGTCTCCAGAGTAGCTGGGATTACAGGCATGTGCCGCCACTCCTGGCTAATTTTTGTATTTTTAGTAGATATGGGGTTTCACCATGTTGGCCAGGCTGGTCTTGAACTCCTGACCTCAAATGATCGTCCTGGTCATGGAAGTCGTCACTTACCTCCTACTCAAGCAGACAGTACTGCCTGAGGGCAATGCCTGAGCTGATACTCCAGCCCTAGAGCCCTGTGTGTACCTGGCACACAGCAGGTGCTCTGTGAGTGTGGCATGGAGGAAGCATTTCCCGTTAGGTGCTGCAAAGACCCTGGTAAGTTCTGTGGTTGTAGGAAAGTTTGCTGGGAGGGATGTTTTTGTGATTGGGTGTATTGGTGAGCTGGTTTGGCACCCCCTGGCCAGGGCTCTGGGCAGCGCATTCCCTGGAATGTCTTTCCAGGTTCCTCCTGGGAGGTCCAGGTCCACAGCGAGTTACCCTGATGGCCCAGAGAATGGAACAGGAAAGAAAAACAGGGAGAAGAGCAGTCATGGGTGGATGGAGATGCCAGGATTTCAACGGTGGCCTTTGAATTCATGCTGCCTGAGTAGTGAGCTAAGATTGCACTGTATCTGTATCCCCATCTTCTGTTGTGATTCCTTGCCGTGTAGTGGCATCTACACTAGAGATGGTTCTTGTCGCCCCCTTTCTACACATCAGGGATTGTAGGATATCTGTACGAAATGGGATCTGCACAGCATGCGATGGCTGCTGTCTTGATCCCCTCTGCATGGGCCCTGCCATGGCCTGATGGGAAGAGTGAATGACCGGGCGGCTGGGACTTGGATGGGGTGGTGGCAGGGCAGTGGATGCTGAGTGTTATCATTTTGACCTTTGAAACCCTAGTCTGGTGACCAGCTGACCGGCCTTTGCTGGACTCCTGACGTCAGCTAGCTGCTGGCTCCTTTGATACTCCAATTTAGAGCTTAGCCCTGGGAAATTCAGAGGATTGTAGAAAATGACTATTTTGTGGTATAGAAAGAAACTTTAGGGCAAAATATAAATTATTGGTCAGATGCCCCAGGGAGTCATGTGACTTTTAAAGTCAGGGTTGCTAGAGGGCTGGAGGAGCATTGACAGGTCAGTGACACCTGAAGGTCTGGAACCTTGGCATGAAACAGCAGTGGTTTAGAAATGCCATGCCTTCTAGTGCACCCACCTGTGGTTATGGGTTTGCTTTTCCAAGGCCAGAGGCCAGCAGGCTTGAGCAAAGGTGGGGCACACAGACTACGTGAATTCAAAGGCCACTTTTGAAATCCAGGCATGTCTCTCCACCCCGCCACCACTCCAGGACTGTCCCTCCACCACCCCCCACCCTTCCACCCCCTGCTGCTCTTCTCCCTGTCTTTCTTTCCTGTTCCATTCTCTAGTTCACTCTCTGCCTTCTCACTTCAAACCCTTGCATGCTGTATCCCCAGACAATGGCTTCCTTTCCCTCCTAAGAGGAACCTGCTCCAACCAATGCCTATTAAATTAACTCTCAAGGCACAGAAAATGTTTCATGCTTCTTTGCTTTTCCAAAGCAGGGCAGCCACAGAACCACCAGGAACCGCCCTGAGGCTGAAGCCTGGGAGTGCCTGGGGAGGGCAGAAGGGGAGCTCCTTGTGTGTGTGCGTGTGTGTGTGTGTGTGTGTGTGTAGGGGGGCTCCCATGGCCCAAGTCCTCCAAGACCACTTGGTTTCCTTTACTTGCAGAAATTAAGATAAATGTGTTTTTTTTTGGAAACCAAGTCTGTAACCATGATTGACAAATTCCATCAACACAGAGAAAGCTGGGTTCATTTCTTCATCGCATTTTGCAATGCAGTTGATTTGCAGAGTCTTCATTGCATAAAGCTCCTCCAAGTACTGCCCCCTCTCCCTGCCCAGCTGTATTCTATTAGATGTGTACTTAGCAGATGATTTTTGGTATGTGATGTATGTGGCAGAGTTGTATAATATTCAAACAGCGGATTATAGCTGGTTATTCATTTTGACTTTTATGTTTCCCAACAAGCGATTTGTGTAATACATGCATACTGCCCACATTCGACCTGCTGGAACGTTTTGAAAAAAAACAAAACAAAACAAAACAAAAAAACGTTTTTTAAGCTATGTGGGAGAAAAGGTATTGCTTTATTTTTTTCATAATATATGAATGCTAAATTAAAATATTAAAAAATACTTGGGGTAGGCCGGGCGCGGTGGCTCAAGCCTGTAATCCCAGCACTTTGGGAGGCCGAGGTGGGTGGATCACGAGGTCAAGAGATCGAGACCATCCTGGTCAACATGGTGAAACCCTGTCTCTACTAAAAATACAAAATACAAAACATTAGCTGGGCATGGTGGCACATGCCTGTGATCCCAGCTACTCAGGAGGCTGAGGCAGGAGAATTGCCTGAACCCAGGAGGTGGTGAGCCGAGATCGCGCCATTGCTCTCCAGCCTGGGTAACAAGAGTGAAACTCCGTGTCAAAAAAAAAAAACTTGGGGTAAAAAAAAAAAACAACACAAAATCTGTCCTTCAAAAGAAAAGTCTAGTTATTTGCTGATGAATACCTGCTATCTGCTTTTAAGAATAACTCTTAAACATGGTTATTGGCAGATCATCTTCTCTTCATTTCTTGCCTTTGTTTATTTACAGAGTCTTGCTCTGTCACCCAGGCTGGAGTGCAGTGGTGTAATCTTGGCTCACTGCAAAATCTTCCTCCCAGGTTTAACTGATTCTCATGCCTCAGCCTTCCAGGTAGCTAGGATTACAGGCTCCCACCATGACGCCCAGATAATTTTTATATTTTTTGTAGAGATGGAGTTTCACCATGTTGCCCAGCCTGGTCTCGAACTCCTAAGCTCAGACAATTCACCAGCTTCAGCCTCCTAAAGTGCTGGGATTATAAGTGTGAGCCACCATGCCCTGCTTGGTTATTTCTTAAAATGACGATTTCATCTTTCAGTTCTTGTATTGTTTTATTGGATTCCTTAGAGTTCTTGGATTTGGTTTCAACTTTTTGCTGAATCTTGATGTTCTTCATTTCTATCCAGATTCAAATTCTGTGTTTGTCACTTCAGCCTGGATAAGAACCATTTAGAGTGAACTAGTGTCGTCATTTGGAGGTGAGCAGACACTGGCTTTTTGAGTTGACAGAGTTCTCTCTTTTTTTTTTTTTTTTTGAGATGGAGTATCGCTCTGTTGCCCAGGCTTGAGTGCAGTGGCATGATCTTGGCTTGCCACAGGCTCCCAGGTTCAAGCGATTCTCCTGCCTCAGCCTCCCAAGTAGCTGGGACTACAGGCGCACACCACCATGCCCAGATGATTTTTGTATTTTTAGTAGAGATGGGGTTTCACTATGTTGGCTGGGCTGGTCTCGAACTCCTGACCTGTGATCTGCCCGCCTCGGTCTCCCAAAGTGCTGGGGTTACAGGCATGAGTCACTGTGCCCAGCCTTGAGTTGACAGAGTTCTTGTGCTGGTTCTTTCTCATCTGTGTGGGTTGATTTTTCTTTAACCTTTGAAGTTGCTGTCCTTTGGATTGGTTTTTTGCTTATATCTTCTTTGATGCCCTTAAGGGTTTGACTTTGGTATAAGGTGGGTTCAGTCAACTGGCTTGGTTTCTGGAAGATTTCAGAGGCCAAAGGCACAGCTCAGCCCTCCTGGGCTGTGGGCTCTCACCCTGCAGCGGTGCTGGGACCGGGCCTATGGCTTTGTTCTCTGGCCCCTCAAGGTTTAGCACCTGCTGTGCTGCAGGGGCCAGTGTGTTCCCAGTCCACTGGCCACAGCACTCCAGTGGGGAGCGCCTGCCAAATCGCCCTCATGCAGGCATGCCAACCATCACCTCTTCTTCCTGGGGTCATTTTTCTTTTCCCTGATGTGCATCCTTTAGAAATAACTTTAGGGGGATCTGCTGGTAGCAAATTCCCTTGGGTCTTATTTTTCTAAATATTGCTTTATTTTGCCTTGTACTGGGAAGTTACTTTTGATAGATGGAGGATGAAAGTTATTTTTCTTCTAGCACATCAAAAAATAATACTCCATTGTCTCCTGGCTTCCATAGTTGCTCTCAAGAAGGCAGCTCTGTCACTGGAGTGCAGTGGCATGATCTCTGCACTACAGGCACATGCAACCATGCCTGGCTGATTTTTGTAATTTTAGTAGAGGCAGGGTTTTACTATATTGGTCAAGCTGGTCTCAAACTCCTGACCTCAGGTGATCCACCTGCCTCGACCTCCCAAAGTGCTGGAATTACAGGTGTGGGCCATCATACCTGGCCCTTCTGTCTCCTTTTATAGTCATCTTATTGTGTTTATTTTTTTCAGTTTGACTAGTGTGTTTAAGTGGGAATTTTTCTCTAATTTTCCTTCTTTGGGGATTGGTTGGAATTCCAGAATGTGAGGGTAGATGTTTTTCATTAATTCTGGGAAAATGTCAAGCATTCTTTTTTCAAATCTTGACTCTTCCTCATTCTAATTTCTCTATATGGAATGTCAATTAGATAGTTACCAGGCTTCATCATTCTATTCTTCCTTTCTCTTTAACTGCCTTTCAAGTTTTCCATATGTGTGTTTGTCTGTGCTGCATTCTGGGGAATTTCTTTAGACACATTTTCCAGTTCATTGCCTATTAAAAAACATTCCTTTCTAGAAGTTCTTTCCCCCCGGAATCTTATTGGGCAATTTGAAAAATCTTGGCCCTTTAAATTCTTTATTTAAATTTATTGAAACATATTTAATATCATTATCTTCTGTATGGAATGATTTAATATCTGTGGTCTTTGTCAGTCCAATTCTGTAGTTTGTGCTTACTCTTTCATGGAAATTTCTTTAATCCTGTGCTCAGGGATTTTTGAAATCAAGTCAGAATGACCTCAGAGCTGGTGCCCTTGCCCTCATGTCCAAACACCTGTGTGGCGCAATGTTGAGGAGAGTCATGGTATCACTCTTTGAGTTTCTCCAGGTTTCAGTCTGATCTATGAAAGCCGTTCTTTTGTGGGCATTTCATCTGCCTTTTCATACTTGCTCAGTTTATAACACCTTGAAAATATTTAAGGTTTTAGGGTAATGTGCATCTCATTCTTCTGTTGGAGTGTTCATCAGTTTAACTGTTTGGGAAGGCTAGGATCTTAATAGGTTTATAAAGGAACATTGGAAACAGTCTAAGTTTGTCACAATTTGGAAGCTGCCAGTTGAATTTTGTTGAGGGGAAGAGTTAAAGTGGAAGGTCAGCTTGGCCCCTCACCCTGCATCTGCAGCTTAGCAGCAAGTCCTGCCATGTCCCATTTTCAAGACCTGGCTCCAGTCTCCCATCTGTCTCTCTCCATCTTCAATGCCATCAGTCGTCTCACTTGTCATCATATCTTGTCTGAACTCTCAGCACTCTGATTCTCTGATTTGGTTTCCTATTGTGGTGTGTTCTAGAGGAAGCAGCAATACACACACACGCACACACACACACACACACACACACACCCCTTACCTCTTATCACCTACTGAATGAATGTCTATCTTTCTGCCTCTTGCAAGTTTTTTGAAGTCGATGCTAAAGCTTGTGAATGCATAGGCAAAGGATTTGAATAGACATTTCTTTTCTTTCTTTCTTTCTTTTTTTTTTTTTGAGATGCAGCCTTCCTCTGTTGCCCAGGCTGGAGTGCAGTGGCACGATCTTCTCAGCTCACTGCAACCTCCACCTCCCAGGTTTTCACCATCTTGGCCAGGCTGGTCTTGAACTCCTGACCTCAAGTGATTCCCCCCTGCCTTGGCTTCCCAAAGTGCTGGGATTACAGGCATGAGCCACTGTGCCCAGCCTTGAATAGACACATCTTCAAAGAAGATGTCCGCATGGCCGATAAGCTTATGAAAAGATGCTCAACATGACTAATCATTAGAGAAATGCAAATCACAACCACATGAGAACTGGCTGGGCACGGTGGCTCACGCCTGTAATCTGAGCACTTTGGGAGGCTGAGATGGGTGGATCACCTGAGGTCAGGAGTTCAAAACTAGCCTGCCAACATGGTAAAACCCTGTCTCTACTACAAATACAAAAAATTAGCTGGGCATTGTGGTGGGCATCTGTAATCCCAGCTACTTGGGAGACTGAGGCAGGAGAATTGCTTGAACCCAGGAGGCGGAGGTTACAGTGAGCCAAGATCGTGCCATGGTACTCCAGCCTGGGTGACAGACCAAGACTTCAACTCAAATGAACAAAATAATAAGAACAACCAAACAAAAACAAAAAATGACAGGTGTCACTGAGGATGTGGAATAATTTGAATTCTTGTGCATTGCTGATAGAACTATAAAATGGTGTCACTGCTGCAGAAAACAGTGTGACAGTTCCCCCCAAAATTAAAATTACTGTATGATCCAGCAATCCTGCTTCTGGATATATACCCAAAATACTTGAAAGCAGGGACTTGAACAGATATTTGTACGTCTGTGTTCACAGCAGCCTTCTTCACAATAGCCAGGAGGTGGAAACACCCCAGTGTCCATTGCTGGGCAAATGGATAAACAAAATGTGGTCTAATCATATAATTAAAAAAAGGATAGTTTCAATAAACCTAATAATCTGAAAAAAATATTATTCAGCTTTACAAATGAAGAACATTGTTACATGTGCTTCAACATGGATGAACCTTGAAGACATTATGATATATGAAATTAACCAGTTGCAAAAAGACAAATATTGTAAGATTCTACTTATATGAAGTACCTAGAGTAGTGATATTGAGAGTCAGAAAGTGGGATGGCTGTTGCCAGGGAGGGTTTGTCACTGGAACAGGGAGTACAGAAGTTTACTGGGTAAACTGAGAAGGTTCTGGAGATAGGCGGTGGTGATGATTGCACAACAGTGTGAATGTACATAATGCCACAAAACTGTATACTTAAAAATGTTTAAGTGATAAACTTTATGTTATATATATTTTAACTCTGAAAACATTCTAAAATAATGATGTGTCATATTTTTTCTGCATAAAATGAAACTTTTGAAGGAAGGGGCTAGATATTCAGTTTTTTTTACATTTTATTTTTTATTTTATTTTGAGACAGAGTTTCTCCCTTGTTGCCCAGACTGGGGTGCAGTGGCATGATCTCAGCTCACTGCAGCCTCTGCCTCCCGCATTCAAGTGCTCTCCTGCCTCAGCCTCCTGAGTAGCTGGGATTACAGGCACATGCTACCACGCCCAGCTAATTATTTGTATTTTTAGTAGAGACAGGGTTTCACCATGTTGGCCAGGCTGGTCTCAAAATCCTGACCTCAGGTGATCCACCCACCTCAGCCTCCCAAAGTGCTGGGATTCTGGGTGAGTCACCACACCCAGCCAACATTTTATTTATTGTGTTAAAATATACATAACATAAAATTTACCATCTTAGCCAATTTTAACTGGCATTAAGTAAATTCATATTGCTCTCTAAGCTTCAGCACCATCCATCTCCAGGACTTTTTAAATCATCCCAAACAGAAACTCTGCAAACATTAAACAAAACTCCCTACTCTTCCTTCCCGGAATCCCCTGATAATTTCTATTCTGTTTTCTGTCTTTATAAATTTGCCGATTTTAAGTACCTCATATAAGTGATATCATTTGGCACCTGCCCTTTTGTGACTAGCTTATTTCACTTAGCATAATGTTCTGAAAGTTCATCCATGTTGTAACATGCGTCAGAATTTCCCTCCTTTTTAAGTCTGAATAATATTCCATTGTATGTGTGTACCATATTCTGTTTATCCACTCGCCCGTCATTGACACTTGAGTGGCTTCTGTTTTTGGGCTATTGTGAATAACGCTGTTATGGATGTGGGTGTGCAAGTTAGTTCAGTGGTATTTTCAACAGTGCTCTGCCGAGTGCTGGCTGCCATTTGCACAGCTTGTAGGTAGGACAATAGAAATTAGTAAGTAGGTGAGTTAGTGAAGGCTCTGCTAGAAATCTCAAGAGCTGGGTTTGAGCCCCAGCCTCATTACTAATAACTACTTGTTTTTTTTTTTTTCTTTTTTTTTTAAAGATGGGGTTTCACCATGTTGGTCAGGCTGGTCTTGAACTCCCGACCTCAGGTGATCTGCCCGCCTTGGCCTCCAAAGTGCTTGGATTACAGGTATGAGCCACCACGCCCGGCCAACTTCTTGTTTTTGAACTTCTGTTTCCACACGTGAAAAATGGGGTTAGGGCTTCCTGCTTCATTGCCTTCCTAGGGTTGATGTAAGTTTCAAACCAGAGAGGAAATGTGAAAGCCCTTGGTAAACTGGAAAATGCTATGCAAATGCAAGGTTGAAAAGAGTACATTTTAATAGAGGAACATGTCATCATGTTTTGTAATACCTTACATTTTCTCCCAATAAGTACTTTGGGAATATTGTTTATCTGCAGAAGGTGGAATGTTACATTCCTTTACTGTTTCTTCAATTTAAAACTGAGTTGGTATCAATATTGCAACCTTGATGCAAATATTAGTATTCTGCATGTACTTCCTCATTTACTTTCCAGTTTTACACAAGTGAGTTCAGTGCCCTTGTAAAAATGTAGTCATCTTAATACATTTCCAATTATTTGGAAGCGACTGCATTTTCCCTGAGTAAATCACTGTCTGAGTTTAAGATAAACACATTCAACACCATTCGTTTTTCAAGTACCGCATATCTGGAGTCCAAGTGCTTAGACAGCGTGCACCAACTTAATCCAGAACTGGGCTGTACGGACGAGGACTAGTGTGCTTTCAAGTCTCTTTGTCGCTTGCACAGAGCTAGGAGTGCCAAATAGAAAAACATTTTTTCCCTTTTCAGAGGTTTTATTGTTTGAAATGTAGTAGATGAATGTGTAAGGATGTGATTTTTGGATGACAGTTCATAAAGACCATTGACAGACACATGTTGGGGTAAGTTCTGAGAAATGTTGTTTCTCTGTGACTAATGGGTAAGCGGATTATGGTAACAAGGAGTTGTTTTTCTTCTCATGTGGTTTAGGGCTCCGGATCCATGCCAGACACTTGTTCCACCACAGCATTTCCCCCCAGCATTGGGGCCACCGCATAGTATTGTGGTGTTACTGACACTGGGACTTGGTATTCTTATAAGTTTCTGGTCAGTTAAATTCAGGATACGAAGAGTTAGGTTTTCTGTGTTGTCCTGTGCCTGTGCCAAAGCCCTCTTCCTTCCTGGTAAAGGTTAGACAAATAGGGTACCATTATGATGACCACAGGATGGGCTGGCTCATGGCCAGTGGTGAGGGATGCCTGAGCTTCCTGCATGCTGTAAGGTGAGGACCTGTCTTTGGTTATCATTCAAGAGGAAGCAGGTATTTGAGGTGTTATATCCTCCTGTCTGCCCCAAATGGAGACCCGTTGGTCCCCAGACATGACACCCCTTTGAATGCAAAAGGAACTGTATGTTTTAGTCCCACCTCATCTCCTTCTGAATGATTTAAAGAGAAAAAATAGTTTTATTCTTGTAAAAGTGCCTAAAAGTAAGAGGTATCGATGCTTGGATTACGAGACCTTCTTATTAAAAGCAATTGGGATTATATAAACCTTTGTGTGGGTGGCTCAGAAAGTCATCTGCATATTTTACCTTCTTAGATTTGGGACAAGTGATTTATTCTCAGCCAAGGCAATGACAAGTTGCAAGTTGGCCAATACTAAATATGTGATAACAGAGCAACGGGCTGCTTGTCAATTACTGGCTAATAAGAACTTCACCGCCACCACCTGCAGACCTCCAGCAGCGCCTCCTCATTCTCTGACAATTTTGCTCATCTGCTCAAGAAATTCTAACATATTCTACATTCTGTCTTCCAACTTAAAAAAAATATTCTTTGCTAAGAATATTTTGGCAATCAGATGCTCTTCAAAAAACAACAAAAATATCCAAGTGTTTATTTGCCTTACCTTCTGTTCTCTCCTCTTGTATATAGAGGGATGTACCACTGTCACTATGGCTCTTGCAAATGGCCGTGAGTTCTTACGCTCTGACCTTGAACTCCGGGTGCTTGCATGCTTGCCCTCTGTCTGATAGTGATGGGTCCTTCCACTGCGACATCATTCCAAACCACTCTTCTCCAAGGTGGCTTTGTAACCTGTCAGTGTTCTGCGACAAAGGGTCTCTAGTTAAATGCGTTTGGGAAATAAATGCTGAGTTAAGCAAACTCTGTTGTTGCAGGATTTCCGAAAGTCCTCGATTTCTTTTCTTTTTCTTTTCTTTTTTTTTTTTGAGATGGAGTCTTGCTCTGTTGCCCAGGCTAGAATGCAATGGCGCTATCTTGGCTCACTGCAACCTTCACCTCCCAGGCAGGTTCAAGCAATTCTCCTGCCTCAGCCTCCCGAGTAGCTGGGACTACAGGCTCATGTGACCACGCCAAGCTAATTTTTGCATTTTTAGTAGAGATGGAGTTTCATCGTATTGGCCAGGATGGTCTCTATCTCTTGACCTCGTGATCTGCCCACCTTGGCCTCCCAAAGTACTGGGATTACAGGTGTGAGCCACTGTAACCGGCTAGTCCTCGATTTCTCATAGGTGTGGAATGCCACCCTTTTCTAATCTTGCTGACTTCAGAAATCCCCTTTCAGGAGCATATCTCAAACATAGCTTGTGGACCTAGAGTTCCACAGATGCACTTGAGAAAAGTCCAGCATTGTACTGCGAAGGTTGTAGTGATGACTGCACCCAAACCTCACTTTCTTTGATATTAAACAAATGCCAGGCACTGCCATGTGCAACTGTGGGCATTCCTTACTGAATCTCACAGCCCCCCTTTAAAAAAAGAAAATTAAACATAAGCATACTTTAAGTTAAAAGTAACTCTGAGTTTCTTTCTTTCTTTTCCTTTGTTTTCTGGGGCAGAGTTTCACTCTTGTAGCCCAGGCTGGAGTGCAGCCTGTGATTTCGGCTCACCACTGCATCCTCCACCTCCCGGGTTCAAGCAATTCTCCTGCCTCAGCCTCCCGAATACCTGAGGTTACAGGCAACCGCCACCACACCTGGCTAATTTTGTATTTTTAGTAGATGGGGTTTCTCCATGTTGATCGGACTGGTCTCGAACTCCTGACCTCAGGTGATCCACCCGCCTCGGCCTCCCAAAGTGCTGAGATTACAGGCATGGGCCACCATGCCCAGCAGCTCTGAGTTTTAAAGCATCCTGTGGTGAGGTTTGTAGGCTCAGAATGAAGTGTGTATTTGTGAGTATTAAGTTTTCTTAAAGCATGCAGCTTAAGGACACGTAGCTCTGTGGACCTGACTGTGCTGTGAAGTGCACGCCTCACTAGAAATTGGGGCCCCTGATGTGTTTCTGGTTCTGGATTCTGAGCTGCTGAGGTGGCATTTAGAACGCTTCTCCCTTTATATGCTACTCTGCCACTATGAATGTGAAGAACACCTGGGTCCAGACCCCTGCAGAGTGCTTGCCACAACCTTCCTATATTTTCTGGTGTTGGCCTCTTTCTGATAAGAGACGAATTTTCATGCTCTCTGCTAAGCCCAAAATTAATCATTTAACCCCCATGGGGCATATTTCTTATTTAATAAGGATTTCTTCTATGAGAAATTCCTTTTACAAGAAAATTGATTTGTGAAGAAAGAAACAGATCACCTATGTGAAAAAATAAAAACCAAAATAAAAAAGGATTTTGTGTAAGCAATATCTATTCCTAACTATTGTTTAAAAATATGACTTGAGGCCGGGTGCGGTGGCTCATGCCTGTAATCCTAGCACTTTGGGAGGCCAAGGCAGGCGGATCAGCTGAGCTCAGGAGTTCGAGACCAGCCTGTCCAACATGGTGAAACCCCATCTCTACTCAAAATGCAAAAAAAATTAGCCAGGTGTGGTAGTGGGCACCTGTAATCCTAGCTGCTTGGGAGGCTGAGGCAGGAGAATCGCTTTAATACAGGAGGAGGCGGTTGCAGTGAGCTGAGATAGCATCACTGCACTGTAACCTGGGCGGTAAGAGTGAAACTCCATCTCAAAATATATATATGTATATATGACTTGATGGCCAGGTGCAGTGGCTCACAACTATAAGCCCAGCGAGCACTTTGGTAGGCTGAGATGGGAGGATCGCTTGAGCACAGGAGTTTGAGACCAGCCTGTAGTGAGACTGTCTCCACACACAAAAAAACTAAAAAATGAGGCAGGAGGATTGTTTGAGTCTAGAGGGTGGAGGCTGCAATGAGCTGTGATTGCGCCACTGCGCCTGGCCTGGGCAACAGCGAGACCCTGCCTCAAAAAAACAAAAAGATTTGAATACTACTTCATAATTTTGTATTCTTAAAAATGTGTTCACATTATCCTGATCAAGAATTGTTCTTACAAAAAAAAAAAAATTGTTCTTACTGTAGTTGAAGAATGACAGCCCACATTATTAAAAAAATAAAGTGATTTCAGCCAGTCTTTCCCATGACATATTGTTTCATAGTTACTGCCAGGCTTTCAGCAAAGTCCAAGTTTCTAGGAGTGGGGCTAGTAAAATTTAAAATATCTTTGGTAATGTTCCTTAAAATAATGGGCCCATATGAGAAAAATTACGTTTGTTAAAATGAAAAGATTTTCCTAACCTTTGTGGGTAAGGCAGTCTTTGGAGAAAATATTTTGCAAGTGATACTAAATCAATGATTAATTGCAGAACATTGATCCCTTTCAAGGTCTTCATTAGTTGACATTGCAGTTTACATAGGAAGGACCAAAAGCGGCTAGGGTTGGCCTTGGACATTAGGCCTCGCTGGACCAATCAGCAGTGGCTGACACACCGCTGGTGTGGCTGATGGGACAGGCAGTGGCTGGTGGCTGATGGGACAGGCAGTGGCTAGGGGAGTGAATCACTCTATTGATGCAACCCTGAAAACCCAAGCTTTGATACAAAGATTCTGAATGATTTTAAATATTTTCCCTAAAAATACTTTAAGACATACCATTAATTTTGTTTTTAAGGTAACTATGCCAATCTATGCTTAAAGGGAATTCTTAAATTTGGGGTTTGCTGGAGGGTTTCAATTTCTTTACAGTCTGCAGTGAATTATTGTCTTGACTGCCTTTTTCATAAAAGCATTTTACATTGTACTGAAAAGATTACATTCTTTTGGCTTTGGAAAAATATATCCTGTTCAGTTGAAGCCATTAAAGCCTCTTAGCATTTCACATCTGGAAGCCTGTGCCTCCTGTCACCAGCAGAGTGAGCGTGGCGGCCTGGCTGGGCCCCCAGCCCCTGGACTTGTTTACTTCCTAAGCCTCAGCCTTGCGGGTTTTTGGGGAGTGAGGGGGTTCTGAGCTGGGGAGAGGAGCTTCCTTCCTCCCGGGGCAGGGCAGGGTGGTGTGTGTGGGTGTGTGTGTGTTTATTCTTCCTGGGTTGGTGATGGAGGAGGCCTCCTCTTGGGTAATGAGGGGGGGTTTCTTTCTCCTGGACTGGGGAGGAGAATTTTTCTTCCTAGTGAGTGTTGCATCTCCCCTCCCCACTGCCTCATGCCTTAAGCAGCTCCTATTTTCATTCCCACCCAGTTTTCCAGAAAGCCAACCCAAACATCCGTGGAAGCGGGAAGTATCCCTCAGGGAAGAAAATGAATTTGAACAAAAATGCTGGGCAGCCTGGGGCCTTTGTGTGGGTTGGAGCTGCAGGCCTCAGTCTGGTGCCCCTTGTCCCTGTCTCCCAGGCTGGGTTGAGGGAAGGCCTGGGAGAGGTGGCCCTGGTGCCTACTCTGTGGCTCTCCTTCCTGGGGACACAGGGGACTGTGTCCTGCTTTCAGTCTTTAAAAGGGAAACAAGCCTCTGGGTGCCACGTGACTTTGTGAGCATTAAGCGCTACCCCAGTTTGCTGTGGTCTGGGAGGGTTAATTTATGTGGCCTCGGGGATCCCAATCTCCAGAGATGGACCTGATGCTGCACCCACTCTCAGGATCACGGAGCTGGGCTGTTTGCTGATCTTGGTTGCTTCAGTGCTGAGAACACTCCCTGTTCCTGTGGCCTTTTGGGTGGCCAGCCACTAGAGCTCTGGGGCAGAGGGTGTCCTGGGGTACACCCCACTGAGTTCTTTGAGGGAGTCCAGCAGGCCCTGCAGCATAACCTACTGGGGAAACGATTTCATGGTGTGGAAGGAGCAAAACATTAATTGCATTTCTCCCGATCACATGTGACCAGAAACGATGCCAGGCAATCCTGGGCCACCTACAAGAATAAGGTAGGAGCTTCTCCGGGTCCCTGAGCAGCCAGGCCTCAGGCCTGATGGCCTTGGGCGAGGTGCCCCCTCTTTGCAAACCCAAATGACCACAGTATCTTCGCACCCCCCTGGCAGGTGAATTCACAAGGGGCCAAGGTCAGCAACTTCATGGGGCTGGTTAATCATGCTCTTCTGTTGAACTTGCATCCTCGCTGCAGGAGACGGGTGGTCCAGATCTGACAAACATCTTTCCCAGAACACAGGGCCAGCAACAGAGAGTGACAATCAAGGCCAGATCTCCACTTGCCCCTTAACGCTGGAGTTCCTGGGTGTGTTTTCAGAGTTAGCTATTGAAGTTGGTTTTGTGGGAGGAGCATGCGGTACGTTGGTGGGCCCCAAGGTGGAAGCAACGCTCTCTTCAGCTTGTTTCTCTTTTTCTTTTTCTTTTTTTTTTAAAGATGGAATCTCATTCTGTCACTGAGGCTGGAGTGCCGTGGAATGATCTCGGCTCACTGCAACCTCCACCTCCCAGGTTCAAGTGGTTCTTCTGCCTCAGCTGGTATTACGGGTATGCAGCACCACACCCGGCTAATTTTTGTATTTTTAGTAGAGATGGAGTTTCGTCATGTTGGTCAGGCTGGTCTCGAACTCCTGACCTCGTGATCTGCCTGCCTTCGTTTCCCAAAGTGCTGGGATTACTGGTGTGAGCCACTGCAACCGGCCTGTTTTTCTGAATTTCTTTGCACATTCAGTGAATCTTTTTTTAGACTGTGGGAAGCCACTTGCCCAACTAGTTGAAATGAATAGCAGTTTGAACAGAGAGCTCCTTTGAGCAACCACCCAAATGGACTAAGTGCTTTGGATGGGAAAAGCATGGGAAGGGGTCTTCATAGTGAGTTGGGGAGGGCGGGGGAGCTGTGTGGTACTCCGCATGCCCCAGCTCCTCTCATTGTTGTGAGTTGGGCGGGGGGTGACTGCTCTGAGACAGAGTTGGGGTGTGAGTTATGGGGTCCTGTAAGACAGAGGATGTGGGGGCCGGGTGCGGTGGCTCACACCTGTAATCCCAGCACTTTGGGAGGCCGAGGTGGGTGGATCACGAGGTCAAGAGATCGAGACCATCCCGTTCAACATGGTGAAACTCTCTCTACTAAAAATACAAAAAAAAATTAGCTGGGCATGGTGGCACGTGCCTGTAATCCCAGCTACTCAGGAGGCTGAGGCAGGAGAATTGCCTGAACCTAGGAGGCGGAGGTTGCGGTGAGCCGAGATCGCGCCATTGCACTCCAGCCTGGGTAATAAGAGCGAAACTCCGTCTCGGGGGGGAAAAAAAAAGGACAGAGGATGTGGCCCACATATGCTTATCCTGTCTTAGGCAGAACATAGGACTCAGTGTCCCCCAGAGTCCTTGCCCTTGTGTTTTGGGGCTCCAGAAAGGCTTCAGGAGTGCTGGGTGCATTTGAGACGGGTCTTGAGGATGGACAGGTAGAGAGAGTGCTGCAGCGGAGGGACCTTGGATTTATTTATTTTTATTTTTTTAAGACAGCTTTACTCTTGTAACCCAGGCTAGAGTGCAGTGGTGCAATCTCAACTCACTGTACCCTCTGCCTCCCAGGCTCAAGTGATTCTCCTGCCTCAGCCTCCTGAGTAGCTGGGACTACAGGCACGCATCACCACGCCCGGCTAATTTTTGTATTTTTAGTAGAGACGGGGTTTCACAACGTTGTCCAGGCTGGTCTCGAACTCTTGATCTCAGGCGATCCTCCTTCACAAAGTTCTAGGATTATAGGTGTGAGCCATTGTGCCTGGCCTGACGTGGTACTTTTAAACGACATTTGAGCTTGGTAAAGGGAACTGTTTTAATTGGGTCAGTAGCACAATCTAATTGTTTTACACTGATTTTGAAATCAGACCTGGGCTCATGACCCAGTGCTGCCCTTGCTGGCCAGGCATTATCCTCTAGATGCCTCAGTTTCCTCTTCTGTAAGTGAGGTAAGCAGGATACAGTGAGATCATGGATGTGGAACTCTCAGCATCTTCTTGGCAACTGGAGCCCAAAAAACATCAGCTGCTGTTGTTATTTTAATTGGTGATGGGGGAGAGCAGATGGATGGATGGATGGATGAATGGATGGATGGATGGATGGAGCAGGTAGTTGTTAGGAGATGCTGAGGACCTGGTGCAGTGGCTCACGCTCATAACCCCGGCACTTTGGGAGGCTGACATCGGTGGATCACTTGAGTTCAGGAGTTTGAGACCAGCCTGGCCTGGCCAACATGGCAAAATCCTGTCTCTACAAAAAACAAAAACAACCTCCACCACCACCAACAGATATTGTCCGGGCATGGTGGCTTGTGCCTGTAGCTCCAGCTGCTCAGGTGGCTGAGGTGGGAGGAGCCCTGGAGCCTGGGAAGTTGAGGCTGTGGTGAGCTGAAATTGTACCACTGCACTCCAGCCTGGGTCACAGAGTAAGACCCTGTCTCGAAAAAGAAAAAGAAAAAAAGATGCTGAGGCTCTGAGCTAAGGGTTGAATGTCAGGGTGATAGGAGAGAGGCGATGCAGTTTCAGTTTGATCTTTATGGCAGATCTGAGTGGTCCCTGAGTAAGGAACTGGGGTGCCATCATGGATCCATCTGGCTCCCAAGCTGTGCACTGGGGGCCAGTCAGAAGTAGGGAAGGCCTGTAGGTTCAGTTCAGGCCAGGGGGCTGGAAGAATGTGGAAATGTGTTTACTCAGCTATTTATTTACCACTCTGCACCCCCATGACATCTTCACCCTGGAAAGTGAGGGACAAGGAGGCTGGGCTTCTGCAGAGGCTGTGTCCTGGTCCACAGAAGCTCTTAACATCCTCCAAAGTTAGGAGCCTTCCCCTCCAGGAACTACTCCCAGCAGTGAGATTCTTCCTAGGCAAACTTGGTGGACTGAAGACTTGCCACTTTTTGCAGTCTTTGATTCCAGAAAAGTGATTGGCAGGGGGAACAGCGCTTCAGAAATAAGCGGGGGAAGCTGCTTTTCCACAAGGGGCTCAATGTGGGCGTTTACGTCCAGGCTTATCTTAGAGGAGGAGGAGGAGGAGGAAGAGGAGGCAGTTGCTGCGGCAACCTCCTTCCCCTATGGGGTGGTTAAGAGGTGAATCGGAGGCTGAGGTGGGGTCCACAGATTGGGGATACAGCCCCATCCCCACTTGGGAACATGCCAGCCAGAATCGTTGGTCACTGCAGAGTGGGAGACTGACTACTGCTTTTCAGCTGAAGTTGGATGCTATCAATTTTGTTTGAGCTGGCTAGGTGCGGTGGCTCATGCCTGTAATCCCGGGACTTTGGGAGGCTGAGGCAGGTGGATCACTTAAGGTTAGGAGTTCAAGACCAGCCTGGCCAACATGGTGAAATCCCGGCTCTACTAAAAATACAAAATCTAGCCAGGCATGGTGGTGCACACCTGTAGTCCCAGTTACTTGGGAGACTGAGGCACAAGAATCATTTGAACCCTGGAGACCGAGGTTGAAGTGAACCGAGATCACACCACTGCTCTCCAGCCTAGGTGGCCAAGCAAGACTCTGTCTCAAAAAAGAAAAAAAAAATTGAGCATTCAAAGATATAATTTTTCCCCAAAAGTAAGGTGAGAGGAAAGAGACGCAGAGGAAGAGTTGAAGAATAACCAGCATATTAATATGTACGCTTGCCCATCTGTGTATGGATGTGTAGTTTTAGAATTCATACTAGCAGTGTTCTTACAGAGTCTTACAAAGAGTAGCCCAATTAAAGCAGAAGAATCGGCACAATCTCATGAACCTTCATGGCCAATGTAAGCTAGCAAGATAATAACTTAAGCTGGATTTTGACAAAGTTATCAAGGTCTATCCCACTAGTTTCATGCTCAGGGTTCCAGCGTGTCTGCATGGTCCCTCAGCTGACTCTACAGCCGTCTAAGGGAGCTCTCGCTTCATCTCCTTGGGGTTGAGGCCAACCCTGCCATCAGGAATGTCCACTATGTTCTTTGGTACCTTCTGCTGTGCTGCTTTTTTTTTTTTTTTCTCTTTTTTAAAGTTTTTATAAAGATAGGTGACCCGCATGGTGCAATGTGCCTATAGTCCCAGCTACTTCAGAGGCTGGGGTGAGATGATCACTTGAGCCCAGGAGTTCAAGTCCAGCCTGGGCAACATAGCCAGACCCTATCTCTAAAAAAATAAAAATAAAAATTTTAAAAAATAGGTGAACACGGCTGGGCGTGGTGGTTCATGCCTGTAATCCCAGCACTTGGGAGGCCGAGGTGGGTGGATCACTTGAGGTCAGGAGTTCGAGACCAGCCTGACCAACATGCTGAAACCCTGTCTCCACTGAAAATGCAAAAATTACCCAGGCGTGGTGGTGCACACTTGTTGTCCTAGCTACTCGGAGGCTGAGGCAGGAGAATTGCATGAACCCAGGAGGTGGGGATTGCAGTGAGCTGAGATCATGCTGCTGCACTCCAGCCTGGGTGACAGAGTGAGACTGCCTCCAAAAAAAAAAACAAAAAAAAAAAAAACAGAAAAAAATAGGTGAACATAATTTTTAAAGCAAGCATCCACTTTTTAAACAACTTCTCAAGAAATAAGTTACTTTCATTTCACAAAAGAGTCAAACTAATGTCCCTTCTTGCCTCTTTGACCCCAGCAGGTGTGTACCCAGTAGATGTTTTGGAAGATGACCCTGATGTGCATCAGAAAGCAGCCCTGGCTTGCTACGCCGCACTTGGGGAAGGAGCCGGGGCCTCATCTGAGGTTTTCTGTCTTCCCACTGGGGAACAGGTAAGTGTGATCTTCCTTGGCAAAGAGCTCTGTAAAATCTAATTTACAGAGTAGAATGTTATTGAAAGAACATGATAGATGAAAAGAAAGCCCTTCTGGGGTGAATATTAGAATAAACACACCCTGAGAAGAATGAATTGTGCATGGGGATTCTGGAGTCCAGAGTGTGAGTCCAGAGCTGCCAGGCAGTGAGCCAGACAGCCTGTGTGAAAGTCTACTGCTTACTTACTAGCAGTGTGACTTTCAGCAAGTGTCTTAATCTCTCTGGCCTTGGTAGTGTCATCTCTAGACCTGGGACAATAACAATACATACCCTATAGTGTTGTTATGAGAAACTGTGTGTGATGCCCAGCTCCCTCAGTTTCCCCATTTGTAAATGAGAGGATTAGTTGGTCTTCAGTTTCCAAGGTTTGATTCAGTCCCAAAACTTTGAGATTTGCAATGAAGTGATACCAATTTTGATATTTAGCACCCATAAAATTCTATGCATTGTGAGTAGAGACTGGAAAGAAACAGAGAGAAATGAAAACCATTTGTTAGAACAGTAAGATTGTGGGTGAAATATTAAAATTGTGTTACTTTTTTTTTGTTGTTTTTGAGACAGAATCTCTCTCTGTTGCCCAGGCTGGAGTGCAGTGATGTGACCTTGGCTCACTGCAACCTCTGCCTCCCAGGTTCAAGTGATTCTCTTGCCTCAGCCTCCTGAGTAGCTGGGATTACAGGTGTGTGCTGCCACGCCCAGCTCATTTTTGTATTTTGAGTAGAGACAGGATTTCATCATGTTGGGCAGGCTGGTCTCGAACTGCTGACCTTGTGATCTACCTGCCTTGGTTTCCCAAAGTGCTGGGATTATAGGCGTGAGCCACCGAGCCCAGTCAGAATTGCATTACTTTAAGATAATTATTTTCCTCCCTGCAGTAAGTAAAGAGTATATGTAAATCTTGGGTAACACCTACGTCAGCCCTCCCCCTTTTTTTTCAGATTTGAGGCTGATCTGTTGAAGGAGACAGTCTTCTTGTTTTATATGGTTACAGTTTCACTCCTACCGGATACTGTTATCTGGCGGGCAAAGCTGCTTGAGAAAGACAGGGTTTTATTTCATTGCACTGAAGTTGTTCCTGAGTCAATGAAAACAATGGCTTGTGCAGTTTATTGTGTGGCTTCCTTGAGATTTTGGAGATGTTAGCTCGCAGTCACTCCCAGAAGAATCCAGCGCTCATTGGTGATCAAAAGCCTCCACGTTTTTATCTGCAGAGGGAGGTCCTGGTCCTCACACGCTTTCAGCATCCCCTAGTGGCCGTTAAGCAAAAAAGGCAAAGGCTAGGTCAAGGCTAGGGGCTTAATGAGCCAGGATGGTGAGGGGCAGGGTGGCATGGAGTGTGGGGTGCTAGGTCATCTGAGAAGTGGGTAGAATTACAAGAGTTAGCTCTGAAGTACATTAGGAGGCAGTTTCTATCATCTGCTTTTATTTCACATGTATTTATGGATTACATTACTTTCACCCCACCCCAATATGTAATATGCTCAGTGAGTGAAGAATTTTAGTGTTATTAGCGAAAACATAAGACAGCTACTAAAATTAAGTTGTTTTAATGTGGTAGAAATGTGGAATGATTTTATACCTATCTGCTTTTTCACTTTCTGAAAAAAGAAAGTTTCAGCTGGGCGTGGGGGGCTTACACCTGTAATCCCAGCACTTTGGGAGGCCAAGGTGGGTGGATCACCTGAGGCCAGGAGTTCAAGACCAGCCTGGCCAATATGGTGAAACCCTGTCTCTACTAAAAATACAAAACAAATTAGCAACATGTGGTGGTGGGCACCTGTAATCCCAGCTACTTGGGAGGCTGAGGCAGGAGAATCTCTTGAACCCGGGAGGCAGAGATTGCAGTGAGCTGAGATCATGCCACTGCACTCCAGCCTGGACAACAGACCGAGCAAGACTCTGTCTCAAAAAAAAAAAAAAAAAAAAAAAAAGAAATGGGAGATGTCTTCTGCCATTTAAGATGTTGAAATAGTCTAATTTGGATGATATTGGACATTACCTTTCTAAGGTTTAACTTTTCTTTTTGAATGCGAAGAAGTTTTTCAAAACAAAAAGATAAAGAAGTGGTTTGAGGATATGTCATGTCATTTCACTTTGGTCCTAAAAATATTTCCTTTTGACAGTTAACTCCTTTTTCAGTCTTGAAATTGTCCTGTCACATTGAAAATACAATAATATTAATACTTGTCAATTTTTCTGATTATAAAACAGTACATGCTCATTGTTTAATATTTAGGAACTGTTACAGAGGATGGAGAAAATAAAATCACCCATAGTTAACTGCTGTGAACATTTTAATGTGTTTGCTTTTGGCTTTTGTATTTTTGCAATTCCTAAAAAATAGGAGAGATCACTTTCTGAATACAATTTGGTTTGTAATAAGAATCTTTTTCTTTTTCTTTCTTTCTTTCTTTCTTTTTTTTTTTTTTTTGAGACGGGGTCTCTCTCTGTTGTCCAACCTGGAGTACAGTGGATCACGGCTCACTACAGCCTCTACCTCTCAGGCCCCAAGTGATCCTCCCACCTCAGTCTCCCAAGTAGTTGGTACTCCAGGCATGTGCTACCACATCAGCTAATATTTTATTTCTTGTAGCGATAGGGTCTCACTATGTTGCCCACGCTGTTTTCAAACTCTTGGGCTCAAGTGATCACTGAGGCCTCCTAAAGTGTTGGGATTATAGGCATGAGCCATTGCACTCAACCATCTTTCCATGTTGATCCAATGCTTGGTAAACGTTGGGTTTAATGGCCTATAACAGCTAGCTTGTGGATGAACCATGTTGCACACAAACTCTTTGGGAGGGCCAGCTTGGAAACTCTTCATTAAAGTGACGCCAAAGACTGAGAAGCACCAAGACATTTATAGGCTGCAGGATTTGTTAAGAAATTGTTCTCTGAAACTGTGGAGGCCTGCTATCAACTTTTAACAAGTAGCCTGCCTGCCTAGCTTAGCCAACATGTTCTTTTGTAATTTTCTTATACCATCCTTGGTTTTCTTTTCTTTTCTTTTCTTTTTTTTTTTTTTCTGAGACGGAGTCTCACTCTGTCACCAGGCTGGAGTGCAGTGGTGTGACCTTGGCTCACTGCAGCCTCCTCCTCTCAGGATCAAGCAATTCTCCTGCCTCAGCCTCCCGAGTAGCTGGGACTACAGGTGAGCATCACCACGCCCAGCTAATTTTTGTATTTTTAGTAGAGACGGGGTTTCACCATGTTGGCTGGGATAGTCTCCATCTCTTGACCTCATGATCCACCTGCCTCGGCCTCCCAAAGTGCTGGGATTACAGGCGTGAGCCACCGCACCTGGCCTGTCCTTGGTTTTCAGAACAGACTTGGTACCAGAGCACATTGACCTTTTTGTCTGATGACCACAAAGAGGGCTTTGGATCTAGGTACTTGAGAGAAGGCTCTCGGACAATCTCAGTATTAGAGATACTGGTTCCTCTCTCATATTACAAACAGGTGCCCAGAGTTGAGCTTCTCTGTCCCAGGGCTGACAGGGAGCCTGGACTGGGCTTGTAGGGACCAAAGAAAATGTGCATTTCTCTTTCTTTTCTTTTCTTTCGAGACAGGGTCTCACTCTGTTGCCCAGTGCAGTGGTGCAATCTTGGCTCACTACAACCTCTGCTTCCCAGACTCAAGCGATTCTCCTGCCTCAGCCTCCTGAGTAGCTGGGATTATAGGCACATGCCACTATTACCTGGCTAATTTTTGTATTTGTAGTAGAGATGGGGTTTCACTATGTTGGCCAAGCTGGTCTTGAACTCCTGACCTCAAATGATCCAACCGCCTTGCCTCCCAAAGTGCTGGGATTACATGCATGAGCCACTGCACCTGGCCAAAGGTGTGCATTTCTTGAAACTGCTTGTTGGACTGAGCCAGGGCATCCCGAGTGGCATCCTGGTGGAGGCATGCCCAGGCTGTGTCCATATAGTAGCCTCCAGGGCCCTGGGAGAAGAGCTGGACCCAAGGTGGGCGGATTGGGATCCAGAAGGCGGTTGCAGTAGGAAGTGTTTGGAAGGGAGAGCTGAAGGGCGATTGGCCAACAAGTAGGAGTCTAGGTCGATACGTGTGGCTAGATGGACATGTGGACATGGGGAAGAAAAGATGTGCTGGGCAGGAGATGAGAGAAGAACTTTTTGAAATTCCCTGTGTGTTTAGCTCAGCATGGGTAAGATTTCCATTTTTGTGGTGCCTGTGTTCTGACAAATTAAGCCCATGTTCTGTGCAACAGAGTTCTTTCAATGCACACTGTGCTAATTAATGTTAAATAACTTCCCATGCCCGTATAATGATGAAATAACAAAATGGTCATTTTGTGATCTTTTTCAGGTGAAACTTGAAGCTTCATCTGTTTGCTTTTGCACTGTGCACCGTGATGAACCCCAACACAAGATACTGGTTTTGGTTAATCCCCAGGACACAAAGACAGGTTGGTGGTTATTAATGGATTTTAAAAACAGGCATCTTGACTACAGCATATACAATGGATGGAATCAAATCCCCAGGAGATGATGGCTGTGCGCATAGGCTGAACTTGGAAGAACATGAAAGCAGAACTGATTTATTTTCAGCTTTTAGGGATCCAACAGTACATTCATATTTCTGTTTATTGACATACATATATGTTATATATATATATATATACACACACACATACATATACATATACATATATATGTCACATATATGTCTCTCTCTCTCTCTATATATATATATATGTTTTTTAGACAGTCTTGCTCTGTTGCCCAGGTTGGAGTGCAATGGTGTGATCTTGGCTCACTGCAACCTCTGCCTCCTGGGTTCAAGCAATTCTCCTACCTCAGCTTCCTGAGTAGCTGGGACTACAGGCACATGCCACTACCACCTGGCTAATTTTTGTATTTGTAGTAGAGATGGGGTTTCACTATGTTGGTCAGGCTGGTCTTGAACCCCTGACCTGAAATCATCCTCCTTGCCTTGGCCTCTCAAAATGCTGGGATTACAAGTGTGAACCACCTCATCTGGCCTATATACTGATTTTGTATTGAAGACACAAGAACTGCCTCTTACCCACAGCGGCCATCCTTGGAGTTGCTTTTGAGGATGATGTTTGCTGTTCTTATGAGCAACAGTGCACAGAATTGGAAGCAGTGGGTGGGGTCCTTTTGTTGGAGTGTCACCATGGCCCTGTGCAGCCAGGGGACCATTCTCATCCCCCACATTCAGACAAGGACATGAGGGCTCTGAATGGTTGAGTAACTGGCCTAAGACCACACAGCTAGGGCCTGGTAGGTTTTTTTTTTTTGCAAGGTGATGATTGGATGGGGTTTTGCCTCTGGTGGTGCAGTTCAGTCATCTGTAACTCATTCATTCTTCCTCTGTGTGATGGAGAGACCATTCATGGCTGGCTTTCAGATCCTCAGAGTGAGTCCTTTGGAGAAGAGGCACCACCAGCCTCCATGGTATCTGGGGCAGAAGCCTGGGGGCCATTGGCAGTGGGCAGTGTGAGGTGGGGTGCAGTCCGTCCATGCTCCCTAAGAAGAGGTGAAGCAACCCATTTCAGTGAGGGATCTCAATTTAATTTTAATCCTGTGTAGACATTTTCTCCTGTATTCTCCCTGTGTTTTTTCTTGCATTTTGCAGATCTCTTACAATGACTGTGTATTGCTTTCCTAATAAGAAATAATAATAATACATCTTAATTGGTGACATGGCTTGGCTGTGTCCCTACCCAAATCTCATCTTGAATAATTCCCATGTGTTGTGGGAAGGACCTGGTAGGAGATAATTGAATCATGAGGGGAGTTTCCCCCATACTGTTCTCGTGATAGTGAATAGGTCTTACAGATCTGATGGCTTTATTTTTTTATTTTTTGAGAGGCATGGAGTTTCACTCTTGTTGCCCAGGCTGGAGTGCAGTGGCACTATCTTGGCACCCTGTAACCTCCACCTCCTGGATTAAAGCGATTCTCCTGTCTCAGCCTCCCGAGTAGCTGGCATTACAGGTGTGTGCCACCATGCTCAGCTAATTTTTTTGTTTTTAGTAGATATGGGGTTTCACCATGTTGGTGAGGCTGGTCTTGATTTCCTGACCTTGGGTTATCCACGTGCCTCGGCCTCCCAAAGTGCTGGGATGACAGGCGTGAGCCACCATGCCTGGCTGATATGATGGTTTTATAAGGGGTTTTCCCTTTTGGTTGGCTCTCATTCTCTCTTGCCTGCTGCCATGTAAGACTTGCCTTTTGCCTTTTACTGTGATTGTGAGGCCTCCCAAGCCACATGGAACTGTGAGTCCATTAAACCTCTTTTTCTGTGTAAATTACCCAGTCTCGGGTATGTCTTTATCAGCAGCGTGAAAACGGTCTAATACTATTGGTCTGCCCTCCTTCGATGATGTGGTGTCTGGTGAAGTTTGTGGTTATGGGCCTTTTACTATACCTACAAAGGGGAATCGGGGGGAGCTCCTTCAGCATCCATCTTCCTTAGAAATAGACTTTTCCTGTCACCTGCATGTCTGTCTGGGACCCGTACTCAGAGGATGCCCCGCTTGGTGCGTGTGGCAAAGCTCAAGGTGAGGTCTCTGGGGCAGGCTATTTTGCAACGTCCTCAAGGCCTCTGTCTCTGCTGAATGTGAAACTCGAGTGTGCTTAGCTAGCTGTGTGGGAGTTTTCAGCGTGCTAGCAAAGCCTCCTCATTGCTTCAGGGCTGGAGGCAGCTGAGATGTGTGTGAGCGCTTTCTGTCAAGGTTCAAGGTGTCTCCTACCTCCGTCTGGTGGAGCCTTGGCTGTTGTGAGCCAAGGGGCTGTGAGAGCCTCAGGCCTTTGATCTTACCTTGGTTCTGTGACTCCACCACCAAGTCGCTGAAAGTTAACAAGATGTACCCACATGAACCCTTCAGTGCACAGATTGTCAAAAACTCTAAGAATGTTGTTTGCCCATTTTAAGAAAATGCTCACAAATCAGCTGCCCCACCACCCCCTTTTAGGCATTTAACAATATTCTGGTTATAGGTCTTTAACTACAATTTGCATAATGTAAACATAGGACTGACTCTTATAAATCTGTTTCTCATTTGTATTGGACTTAATTTTTTTTTGTTTTCAAGAATGTACTATAATAAATATTCATAAGCTCCAAGACATCTCACTATGGACCCTTCGTTATATATAATAGTACTTTAAATAACATTTCGAAATGTTTTCCTACTGCTGTGGGCTCAATTGTGTTGGCTGTGATTTTGCATGGTTTCAAAAACAGCACTCAGGTGTTCCTGGAGCCCCATGCTCTTTAATCTGGGATTTGGAAGTACACATGAGCTCTTTCCCAAACACATCACACACTTGCACAACATGTCTTGTGGCTTGAAGCATGTGGACTGTACAACAGCCGATGGTATCAGGGACCCTATTCACAGCTTTGACAAATGTGTCACCTCCCCTCTTTGCTTAGCTGTGACCGTGAAGAATGCTATCGCTGCTTCCTTTGTCACTTTCTTGGAGAAGTTCTATTTGTGAAGGCCATGCATGTTTGTTTGTTTCAATGGGAGATGAAGGAATCAGGAGCTGTTTGGTCAGCTCTGGGTATGAGTTAATTGTTGATAAGGTGGTTGAATCCATCACTGTAACTTCCGATAACTCCGCAAGCAAATGAAAAACATCCTGGAATTGTGAATTCCCTGGTGGCAAATGGTCATCATTCGTGGCCGTCTGCTGTTACGATGTAAGTAGTGATGCTTTCCACCTTTCCCCTTTAAGAAACTGTGACAGCGCTTTCCGTAGATCAGGGCTGAGAAGCAGGTGCCCTTGTCCCCGTGGCTCCTGGCGGGCTCCTTCTGGATGCTTCTCCAGACAGAGGCTGGTTTATGTTCTTTGAGGGGACATGGCTAAAGGCTGCCAGGAACCTCCTTTCCTAGGTTGCTTCTGTGCCTCCCAAGGACTTCAGCTTTCACTTATGTCTCATTTGTTACTTCATTTCCCCTTATTGTATTATTCTCATTTGCTAATTATTAATGGATCTCAAATGTTTACAAAGATGAAAAAACTTTTCTCATCAAAAAAGTTGTGGCCTTTTTCTGATGATCTGTGTAAAATCAAAACCACTCCTCCTAGCCTTCCAGATTGACATCAGATGATGACCTTCAGCTTCTCTGTTTCTTCCTGTGTCCGGCACAGCATAATAGGATGAACGTGGACTTTGGCGCCAGATGGAACTGACTTGGAATCCTGGCTCTGCCAACTGATTGGCAGAGGGATAAGTTATTTAACCTCTTTGAGCATCAGTTTCATTGTTGGCAAAATGGGAACAGCTTCCCTACTTCACAAGACAGGTGTGAGAATGAAATGAATTATGGCGGGAAATCTGATGCATTGGACCATCCCAGGGCAGAGCCCAGGCATGAAATCTGCAATACTCCCAGTCTCCTCCAGGAAGCGCACCCTGGCTCGTTCCTCCTCTGTCTTTGTGTGTTTTGTTAGAGAAGCATGGATTTCAGAGTTGGGGGTCCTGTTTGGTGGAGGTTCTGGTGGAGGTTTGGCAGTTGGAATCACCACCCTGGCAGATTCTGTTTGGGGACTTCCCCAGGGACAAACTTAGTCTGTTTTTGAACTACTCTTCTTGGATTCTTTTTTTTTTTTTTTTTTTTTGAGACAGAGTTTCGCTCTTGTCACCTAGGCTGGAGTGAAGTGGTGCGATCTCAGCTCACTGCAACCTCCACCTCCCCGGGTTCAAGTGATTCTCCTGCCTCAGCCTCCCAAGTACCTGAAATTACAGTCAGCTAATTTTCGTGTTTTTAGTAGAGATGGGGTTTTATCATGTTGGCCAGGCTGGTCTTGAACTTCTGACCTCAAGCGATCCACCCCCTCGGCTTCCCAAAGTACTGGGATTACAGGTGTGAGCCCCTGCACTTGGCTTCTTCTTGGATTCTTACTAATCGTCAGAAAGTTGTTCCTTATGCTGATCCAAACTATCTTGTTTTATAAATGTCATGCCGTCCATCCAAAAGCCCCAATTGATCAGGGATGGGCTGGAGGGGATATGTCTCAAAGCCCTCTGGGTAAAGAAACAATGGCTCTCATTAGTTCAGCCTTAAGGCAGGCATGATATGGCGCTAATGGGAGGATAGGTCTAGCTCAATTATAGCTGAGTTTTCTTTGGTGCTGCTCAGGCTGCGACTGAAGCAAACAGCACTTATCCCTGGAGAGCAGAGGGGATGGTGGATGAGAGGACTCAAAACCTTTTGAGCAATGCTCAAGGAAACTTGGGCTATTTCACTTTAGGGAAGGAATGCAAGGGTCTAGAAACTCATGGTTTGAAAGGGTGTTGAAGTCATGAGGTCCAGTGTTTTCCAAGATGATTTTAAGGAGGTGCGGCTGAATTTCAGAAGGAGAAAAACGAAGATCTTTCGGGTTTTAATTTTTAGTATTTTGAGGAAAATGTTTTTGCTTCCTGCCAATATGCCTTTAGAGCTTGACTAACACTTTTTTTTTTTTTTTCCTTTTTTTGAGACGGAGTCTCCTGCTGCTGCCCAGGCTGGAGTGCAGTGGCGCCATCTCCCCTCACTGCAACCTCTGCCTCCCAGGTTCAGGCGATTCTCCTGCCTCAGCCTCCCGAGTAGCTGAGATCACAGGCACGTGCCACCGTGCCCGGCTACTTTTTTTGTATTTTTAGCAGAGACAGGGTTTGACCATTGTTGGCCAGGCTTGTTTCAGACTCCTGACCTCGTCGTCTGCCTTGGCCTCCCAAAGTGCTGGGATTACAGGTGTGAGCCAGCGCACCTGGCCACGTTCTCATTTCTCTTGGGAACCCAGGAGTGGGATTAATGGTTGAATCATAAGGTAGTTGTGTTTAACCTTTCGAGGACCTGCTGTACTGTTTTCCAAAGCCGCTGCAGCACTTTGTATTTCCTTCAACAATGTTTGAGGATTCCGATTTTTCTACCTTCTTTGAGACTCTGTCTCAAAAAAAAACTATTTCTAATTCTTGCTATTTTAAAATTGGGTTGTCTTTTAGTATTGACTTGTGATGAGATTTAAATTTTAGTCTTTATTTATATATTCTGGATACAAATTCTTTGACAGATAGATGATTTGCAAAAGTTTTCTCCCATGCTTTGGGTTGTCTTTTCACTTTCTTGGTGGTATCATTTGAAGCACAATATTTTTAATTTTTATCATGTCCACTTTATCTGTTTCTACTTGTTGCTTTTGCTTTTGTTGTCATATCTAAAAAACCATTACTTAATCCAAGGTCGTGAAGATTTATACCTGTGTTTTCTAGTTATATTTTACTTGGGTCTATTATTTTATTGTGTTTAGAGTGGGTTTTTTCATAGTTATATTAACTCTTTCTTGGCTGTATAGTTTGTGTCATTTGAAGGCATGCATTTTCTCTCTTTTTGTTTTTTGAGATAGTCTCGCTGTTGCCCAGGCTGGAATGCAGTGACAGGATCTTGGCTCACTGCAACTTCTACCTCCCAAGTTCAAGTGATTCTCCTGCCTCAGCCTCATTTCTGGGACTGCAGGCATGTGCCACCACACCTGGCTAATTTTTGTATTTTTAGTAGAGTTGGGGTTTCACCATGTTGGCAAAATGCCCTGCCCTTGATTAGAAGGAAGGACGGATAGAAGGAAGGACACGCCAGTGATTCTTGGGGAGGCTGCTGGTAGCCTGGGCAGAGATGCTGGGGGCTTGCCTGGCAGGGGGAAGAGGTTGGAGAAAGCAATGGTGGGGAAGGTTTCAGCATGGCTTGGTGGTGGTGCCAACCATGCTCGGTTATCTAGGAGAAAAAGCATAGGGTAAGGTCAACCTGAGCTCCCATCTGAAGGGTCTGTGGAACAGCAAAAGCAGGGGGAAGTAAGATTTGGTAGCTAGAGGAGGGGTCCTGACCTGGATCCTCCACCTGGGTGGGAACCTGTGCTGTAGGTGTCTGCATTGTGGGGCATACATAGCACCTTGCAGTCATCCCCAGTTGTGATTCCTTGCCCAGTCATTGGCTGTGGTTGACCTTCTTCAATAGAGTATAACCTCTCTAAAGTGAGAGGTCCTGCCATTTAGATCTTCTGGGCTCTTTTGGGTAGCTAGCATCCCTAGAGGGTATTTGCTCAATATTAGTTAGGTCTCTGCATGGGGGAGATGTGGGATGGGGAGGTGGCTGGGTTGAGAAGCAGAAATCAAGCCACTGAAGGAGAAGAAAGGCTGAAGCAATAGTGTTTGCAGTTGTTGACTTCCCTGATTAGAACATCTATCCCTCTAGCCAACTCTCAGGACGTTTTGTGACTAAGCATAGCACTCACCCTTCAAATGGCTGCTAATTGATTTACAGTTTTTGGTGATTGCACATCATGTGCACCCAGAGAAAAACAAGCAGGGAATCAAAAAACGATGATTTTTCCTGGAAATTCGTGCCCGTTATAGCCTGCAGGGACAGCAGGGGCCAAGACAAATATTCAGCTGAAACCAGAGCCTCCGTGTAGCCGCCTTCTGAGTGGCTGCGCTGGGCCAGGGGGTTGCGACATGGTGGGGCTGTGGCCAGACCCTCTCTGGGCTGTGCGGGGGTGGGGGGCAGGTGGTGGTCCAGAGGGTGGGAGGGAAAGAGAGCTGTGCCTTAGGTGCTTTGGGGAACTTCCTCGGGGCCAGGAGGCCCTGTCTGGGCTGCTCCTGTCTGCTCTTTGGGTTACCCAGATTTTGGAGATGGGTCAAGGATGGAGGGCTGGAAGCAGGTGGGGGTTGTGAATTTCAGACTCCCAGAAGGGGGCCCAGCTAGAGCAGTACCGGGTCCCTGCTGGTGGGCCTCGAAGGGAGAGGCTGGGCCCTCTGGTGAGATAGATGGGTTCAGTGCAGCGCTGACTAGCAGGATGAGGGCAGTTTGTGTATATCTAGTGAAAAAACAAACAAAAGTCACAAAACAACTGAGGTGGTGGGAGTGGGCGAGAGGTTTGCTGACCTAGTGAAGTCTGTGTTTTGGCATGTGGCGCAGTGATTGCGTTTTTTTCTGGCTTTGAAGTGTGATGGCCCCACATACTCAAGAGCACAAAGGATGCAGAGTGGAGATTTCCCGGAGCCTGCTTCAGGGACCACCTGGTTAGCAGGCACCCTGTAAACATACCTGCCGTGAGCATGTGGACATAGCATCTTTATGTTTTAGTCTGTGCTTTCCTTCTGGATCAGGCAAAGGGAAATGTTAGTCCAAGGCAGGTGAAATCCCACCCTCCACATTGGCAGAGCCCCGCTTGAGTAGGTTTGACAGTTTGTGGGGAAAGAGCTCTGGCCAGACTCTCAGGCTCCATTGAAATACCTGCATCTCTGTGCAGCTAAGGTGCCCATGTGGCCATGGATGTTTGGCCAGTGTTAGGTGGCCCCCAGGTTGAGTAGTGACCCAAGCCACTTCTCACACAACCTAAAGGAGCCCCATGCTAGGAACAGAGATATTTGTTTTCCTTGGAACTTAAAAGGGTGTCGATTGAAGGGCTGGCTATTCACAAGGACAGCAAAATGTTTTGGAAGGCCATGTTGGCTAGAGTTTGGGATTTCCCCCTTCATGGCACTTACTGTGAGTTGGATTTAAACATAGGGGAGAACAGCATCCCATATTCTTACCAAGGGACTAATGGTATTTGGAAAACAGGGAAGCTCCATGGAAAATATTTTGAGTGTGAAGGACGGAGCCTTGGGCTTGGTGTGGTGGGGGTGGGTTGCCTCTGGGAGGCACACTGGAGGTTTTACCATCACAGTTGGGGGGCTGTCTGCATCTCTCTTTGCTTCCCCCAAACCTAAGACATGTGCCAAGCCTGCCTTGGTCCCGTGGGTGATTTTAAGACTTCCCTTCCTAGATGTACTAGCTTTACCTTGGGTATTTTGGTTCCCAAAACCTTGCAGTTCAGCTGTACCTCCAGATCCAGGCACCCCACCTCCATCCATCTTCCTCTAGTTAAAATCTAGACTCATGAAAACAAAATTGCTTAAGACAGGAAAGGCCTGAGAAACACAGGGAGGCTGATGCAAATCTACTGCAAACCAGATGTTTCCTTCTCTGTGGCAAAGAGGCGCCCAAGTTCATGGGGCATCTGGGGAATTGTTTGTCTTTACGGAAGACATCTGTATGGAAGGGGTAGCCTGAGTAATGCAATGTGACAGTTGCTATGTTGACTCGCGTATTTTCCCCTCCCTTTTTATCGGCCATTTGGGTCAATGTTGCATAAAAGTCATGCAATGCCTTGGAATGTGTTTGTGTGCTGTCCTCTGCCAGAACTTTTCAGCATTTTTTTTTCCTATGTGTGTTTTGCTTTTGGGGAGATGGCCTGTCACTTCGGTTTAAGTATGTTCTTTTTTGGTGGAACTACGTATTTCTTGGATTTGTAACAGGGCAGTGGCAACTTAGACTCCAGGAGAGCGATGGGTGGGGGAGCAAAAGGGGTCAGGAAGGGGCACTGGAAGCCCATTCCAAATTAGGGGCCAGACATGAACAATTTACAGGTAGTTCGAGGGGTTAAAATGTGTGTGAGTGGAATGGGTCCCTCCTTTGTGTCTGTGATGGCATGGGACATGGACCCTTCCTCTCTCTCTCTTCTCAGCTCCCGGCTATGTATCCAGCTGCCTGCTAGCCAGGCTCACTTTGCCATCTCTGTCAGGCATTTGGAAACTGCAGCCCACACTCTTCTCCTCTTCCTCCTCCTCTTTGCTTCTTCCTGGTTAAGGCACCTGCATCCTTCTGCTGAAGCTTGAGGGCTGGCTGTCTTCACTGCTACCCTTTTCTTTCTGCTGTGAACAAGTCCAACTCCCAGCCCGTCTCTCTTCCCCAGCACCTCCGTTCCGGTCAGCATGATTGCTGCAGCCCACCTCACTTTCTGGCTGCATCCCTTGGCCTCCCATTGTCTTCTCTCCATCCAGCCTTGCCCCCACCCTAATCCAAGCTCCACCCTCAGTCAGTGTGAACTTCCTTCTTCTTTTTTTTTTTCTTTCCTTTTAAGACTATCTTTTTAGAGCAGTTTTAGGGTCACAGCTTTAGGTTTCACAGTTTCAGACTCAGGAAGGTACTGAGATGTCCTATATGTCCCCTTTCTCCACACTTGCAGAGCCTCCCCAGTGGTCAGCATCTCCCACCAGACTGGGACATTTGTTGCAATTGATGAACCTACATTTCCACGTCATTATCACCCAGAGCCCATTGTTTACATTAGGGTTCATTCTGGTGTTGTATGGGTTTGCACAAACGAATAATGGCATGTATCCACCATTATAGTATTACACAGAGTATGACCTTTTGGTTTAAATAATTTTTTTTTTTTAAATTTTGAAAGGACTAATTCCTCCCATCTCAATATAACAAAGTGTTCTCTTTTAAATTTTTTTTTATATTTACGAGATGGAGTTTTGCTCTGTCACCCAGGCCGGAGCGCAATGGTGTGATCTCGCTTCACTGCAACCTCCACCTCCCAGGTTCAAGCGATTCTCTTGCCTCAGCCTCCCTAGTAGCTGGGATTACAGGTGTGCATCACCATGCCTGGCTCATTTTGTGTCTTTAGTAGAGATGGGATTTCTTTCTCTGGGGCTATGTTGGACAGGCTGATCTCAAACTCCTGACCTCAGGTGATCCGCCTGCCTTTGCCTCCCAAAGTGCCCAGTTGTTCTGTTTTTAAAATACTCTGGTCATGCCTCGCTTGGACCCATCTGCTGACTTTTTATGAAGCCTGATACATCTGCCTGGCCTCCAGAGCCTCCACTGTCAGGAACTGGTCCCCTAGTTGACCACCATCTTTCTGGCCCAGGCTTGATCTTGGTAGTCTGACTCCAGCTCTCTCAGACATCCCCTGTGTGCATTTCTGGTTGCTTCTTACATCTTAGTGTGCTTGTCACGGTGTGTGGTCATGGCCAGGTGACCTGTCAGTGTCCCCACATCTCTGTCCTGGATCCCTTGTGCTAACAACAGTGCCTGGCACATAGTCAAGGTTTGCAGAGTAAATGGCAAGTCCATTCCTTGTTCCTGGGTATCAAACAAGGTACAGAGGCATGAGGCTTTCCTTCTGTTAAGATCATCCCTGGCTGGCCTCTCCTTTGTCAGCACAGTGCCTTGGTTTATCCTCTCCTCATCTATCCCTTTCCTTTCTCTTTCTGCTAGCCTCTGCCTGGGTCTGGCCCAGCTCTGCCATCTTATCTTTTGTCTATTCTTCATCTGGGGCATACTGCTTAGAACAGGGGCTTGGGGCCAGTGAGAACCACCTGGGTTCATGGTGCCTGGGTCACCCAGAACAGTCACACCCCCTAGACCCAAGCTGAAGTGGTACATTGTCCCATGGGGAATTAGAGCTTTGGCTGAGCTGAGCAGCTACACAATCCAGGGCTGAGCTGATGTAGTATCCCATGTCCCATGTCCCAGAGAAACAGAGCAGTGACTGAGCTCAGATACCCTGCTCTCTTGGCAAAATAATTCTTGTACCTGGCTTTCCCGAAGCTGAACGAGATCCCTAGAGTCTGAGCTGCTGAGACAAACATCTCCTTGGGGAGTAGAGTTATGGCTTTGCTGCCCCATAGATTTCCCCATCCCCAGAGCCCAGAGGACAGCTGTGTTCCACCATTCTGGGGTACTCGTTGCTCCTGTGTTTGGTCTGGAATACTGTTGAGCCCTACTATCCAGGTGTGTCTAGAGTCACTGTTGCATGGTGCGCTATCCTGAGGGACTCAAGTTGCTACTGAACCCTATTGGCTCAGATTCCCAAGTTGCAGCTATAACTTGTTCCCTAGGCCCAAACCTTAGAGCACCTTTTCTTCCTTGGAGTTGGGACAGTTCTGTGCCCTGCCTCCTGTGGGTAGAATCACAGCTACAATGCAACCTTGTGGGCCTGAACTGCTAGTAGATGCCTCAGACTCACAGATCCTGGATTTGTGGGCAATCTTTAACCTACCCTGCCACAGAACATGAACCTACACCCCAAGACCTGGGTAACAAAATAGGTTCATGGGACCCTGAGCCTAGGATGTTGGCCCTACAGCTACTCTGAGCACCTGAATCTGGAATCTACCACCAGTGCAGCTACTTGTAGGCCTTGTCAGACCTGACACCAGAAGGGATCCCCTTGGCTGAGTCTCCCTACTGTAGGGAAGATGAGCATAGGAGGACCCCAGAAGCCCTTGACACTGAGGACATTAGCAACCTACACCACTGCTGCTGCTGACACAAACTTCTACAGCTTAGCCCACTGTGGCACCCACAGTTATTCCTGATGTTGAGCACAAATAAATAAGCTGCATGGAGACTAGAACACCGTGCCTATCTGGAAAGAGTCACCACACTCTTCCCAACTGGCATGTTAAAATGCAACTGCAGGTGACAGTCTTTCTCTACAAAATCTACTCCAGAAAGTTTGAAAGAAGTGTTTCTTCCATCGATACACAGACATTGACATAGGAATACAAGACGTGAAAAAGGAAGGAAATTTGATATCACCAAAGGAACACAGTAACTCTATAGTAACAGACACCAATGAAAGGGAAAATTAATGAATTACCAGAAAGGGAATTCAAAATAATGATCTTAAGGAAACTAAAAAAGGTAAAATAAAATGCAATGTAATTCAACAAAATCAGGAAAACAATTCACAATATGAATGAGAAATTCAACAGAGATATAAATCATTAAAAAGGACCAAACATAAATATTGCCACTGAAGAATGTAGTGAATGAAATAAAAAATATGATAGAGAGTTTCAGCAGCAGACTTGATCAAGCAGAAGAAGAAATCTCTGAACTTGAAGATAAGTCATTTGAAATTACCCAGTCAGAGGGAAAAAAAAGGAAATAAGAATGAAAAAGAGTGATGAAAGCCCTCAAGACTTATGACACATAAGTAAGAGAACAAATATTCATATAGGAGAGTTCTGGGAGAAGAGAAGGGAAAAAGGGTAGAAAACCTAAAGTCTCCCAAGTCTGGGGAGTGATATGGACATCCAGATTCAGAAAGTACAACGATCCCCAAATAGATTCAGCCACAAAAGTTCCTCTCTGAGGCATGTTATAGCCAAATTATGAAAAGTCAAAGACAAAGAGATAATTCCAAAAACAGCAAGAGAAAAACATCAAGTCATATGTGATGGAATCCTCATTAGGCTAACAGAGAGTTCTCCACAGAAACCTTATAGGTCAAGAGAGAATGGAATAATATATTCAAAATACTGAAAGAAAAAGAAAATTGCCAGCAAGAATAATTCAGAAATAAGGGAGAAATAAAGTCTTTTCTGGACAAGCAAAACTTTGTAATGTCACACTAGACTGACATTACGAAAAAGGCTCAAGGAGTCCCACATCTGGAGGCAAAAAGATGATAATCACTATCATGAGAACACACAAAAATATAAAACTCACTGGGAGAACAGATTCACAAAAGAGAAAGACAAAAGATTCAAATCTTATCACTATGGAAAACCATCAAACTACAATTATAAAGAGTAAGAGAGGAAGAAACGAACAAATTATATACAAAACAACCAGGAAACAACAAGTCCTTACCTATCAATAATAACCTTGAATTTAAACAGATTAAATTCTCTATGTGAAATATATAGGCTGGTTTAGTGGGTAAAAAACATGACCACACTATATGGTACCTGCAAGAAACTCACTTTACCTGTAAAGACACATACAGACTGAAAGTGTAGAGTTGAAACTTCAAGATACTTTATGCAAACAGAAAACAAAAGCAAGCAGGAATAGTTATGCTAAGATAAAACAGACTTTAATTAAAAAATGGTAAAAAGAGCTTAAGAAAGTTATTATATAACGATAAAGAGGTTAACTCGGCAGTAGGATGTAAGAATAATAAACATATATTCACCCAACACCAGGACACTCAGATATATAAAGCAAATATTATTAGATATAAAGGGAGATATATGCTCTAATACAATAATAGGTGGAGGCTTCGACACCAAACTCTCAGCACTGGACAGATCATTTAGACAGAAAATCAACAAAGAAACATTAGATTTAAATTACACTTTAGACCAAATGGATCTAACAGATATTTACAGAACATTTTATCCAACAGCTGCAGAATACACATTCTTTTAATCAGCAATGGAACATTCTCCAGCGTAGACCACATGTTAGGCCACAAAAAAAGTCTAAACAAATTTAAAAGTATTGAAATCATATTAAGTATCTTTTCTGACCACAGTGGAATAAACCTGAAAATCAATCAGAGGAACGTTAGAGATAGTGTAAATACATGGAAATGAAGCATCATGCTCCTGAATGACCAAGGAGTCAATGAAGAAACTATGAAGGAAATTTAGAAGTTTATTGAAACAAATGAAAATAGAAACACAACATACCAAAACCTGTGGGAGACAGCAAAAGCAGTTCTAAGAGGGAAGTTTATATCAATAAACACTTACATCAAAAAAGTGGAAAAATTTCAAATAACCTAACAATGCATCTCAAGGAACTAGAAAAGCAAGAACAAAACAAACCCAAAATAAGTAGAGGGAAAAAATAATAAAGAGTAGAGCAGAAATAAAATAAATCGAGACTATATAAAATACAAAAGATCAACAAATACAAGTTAGTTTTTTGAACAGATACATCAAATGGACAAACAATTAGCTCGGCTAACCAAGAAAAAAAGAAAAAATACCCAAATAAATCAGAAATGGAAAGGGACAATTACAGCTGATATCACAGAAATACACAGGTTCTTTAGAGAATATTACCAACAACTTTACAACACATTTGAAAAGCTAGCAGAAATCAATATATTTTTGGACACGTAGAACCTACCAAGTTTGAACCAAAGAAAAACGGGAAAACTTGAAGAGACCAATTGTGAGTAATGAGATTGAATTAGTAATAAAAAGTCATTAAAGAAGAGCCCAGGACCTGATGGCTTCACTCCTGAATTCTACCAAACATTTAAAGAATAACTAACACCAATTCTTCTCAAACTCTTTCAGGAAATTAAAGAGGAGGAAAAATTTCCAAACTCATTCTGTGAGCCCAGAATTACCCTGATACCGTAACTAGGCAAGGAGACAACAACAACAAAAAAGGGAAATTATAGGCCAATATCCCTGATGAACATAGTTGTACATGTTCTCAACAAAATACTAGCAAACCAATTCAACATTGCATTACAAAGATTGTTCACCATGATCAAGTGAGAGTCATCTCCTAGATGCAAAGATGGTTCAATATACCGTCAATAAATGTGATACATTAGTAGAATCAAAGACAAAAACTATATTAGCACTTCAATCGATACAGAAAAAAACATTTGAAAAAATTCAACATCGTCTCATGATAAAGCTCTCAAGTTAGGTATAATGGGAACCTACCTCTACACAATAAATGTCATATATGAGAAACTCTTAGCCAACATCATATTGAACATGGAAAATTTGAAAGCTTTACCTCTAAGATCTGGAGTAGGATAAAGATGCCCACTTTGAACACTTTTATTCAAAGGTACTAGAAGACCTAGCTATAGCAACTCGTCAAGAGAAAGGAATAAAGGTCATCTAAATGGGAAAGGAGGAAGTCAAATTGTAAATGCTTCAGGACATTGAGCAGATGTTTTAAGGAGAAGATCTCAAAAGCACAGGCAACAAAATCAAAATAGGACAAGTGAGATAATAATGAACTAAAAATCTTCTGCACAGCAAAATAAACAATCAACAGAGTAAAGAGATGACTTACAAAATCAAAGAAAATATTTGCAAACTATTCGTCAGACAAGGTATTAACATCCAGAATATACAAGGGACTCAAACAATTGAACAGCGAAAAAACAAATAATCCTTAGAAAATGGGCAAATGAGCTGAATACAAATCTCTTAAGAGAAGACATACAAATGGCCAATAGGTAGGTGAAAAAATGCCCAACATGGCAAATTATCAGTGAAATATAAATCAAAGCCATGGTGAGCTATCACCTCACCTCAGTTAGAACAGCTGTTGTGAAAAAGACAAAATGCTGTGAGTTTGTGGAGAAAGGGGAATGTTTGCATGTTATTGGTGATAATGTAAAGTAGCACAGGTGTTATGGAGAACAGTATGGGGGCTCCTCGAAAATCTAAAAGTAGAACTACTGTAGAGTCCAGCAATCCCACTTCTGGGTATATATCCAAAGGAAATAAAATCAGTATGTTGAAGAAATATTTGCACTCCTGTATCTGCTGTAGCACTATTCTTGATAGCCAAGATATGGAATCAACTTAAGTGTCTATCTGCAGATGAATGGATAAAGAAAATGTATATACAATGGAATACTATTTAGACATAAAGAACAAAATTCTCTAATTTGCAGCAACATAGAGGAGCTTGGAGGACATTATGTTAAAGTATGAAAAAAGGGAAAACAGAAAGTCAAGTACCACGTGTTCTCACTCATCTGTAGAAGCTAAAATAGTTGAGCTCATACCAGTAGAGAGTAGAATACTGGTTACTAGATGCAGGGAAGCATGTTGGGGGATGAGAGGGAGGGGCTAGCTAATGGATGTAAAGTGCAGGTCGATAGGAAAAATACATTCTAGGGTTCTATAGCACTGCAGGGTGACTCCAGTTAACAACAATTGATTATGTTTTTCAAATAGCTAGAAGAGTGGATTTTGAATGTCTCCAGCACATTCAATGTCCTGAATAAATGTTTGAAGTGATGAGCATGCTAATTACCCCGATTTGATCATTACATATTGTGTACATGTATCAAAATATCACATGTACCCCATAAATATGTGAAATTATAATATGTCAATTAAAAATAATAAAGGCATAAAAAGAGATACTGCATGTGCCCTTGGCATTGTACCAGGCGCTTGATGAGTGCTTGGTCATGCTGTGGTGGTCAGCACTATTATTTTAAAACAGTAACTGGTTCATGTTGCTATCTTTTTCTGAAGCCTAGTGGCTGTCCAGAGTTTGGCCCTCACAGCCTCACTGACTGACCTCCTCCTGCCTCCTCATCACTCTGAATGCCTGTGGCTCTGGTAGACTGCATCTTCTGTCCTTGCCTGTCACATCTCTACAGCCCTGTGACCGCCCTCACCTGGCAGGGCCTTCTCCCCTTACTTCAGCCTGACTCATTCTTCCCACCTGGTTAGGTCAGTTGCCACTGGAGACTCTCTTGTCCCTCAGTCCAAATGACCTTCTTCTCTGTCCAGCCCTCCCACAGCACATAGCCTGGGTCTGATTTGACTCTATTCTGTGTCTTCCTCTAAACTGTAAGTTTCTTAAGCCAGGTTCTAGTTTAATTCCTTGATTGGATGTAATGTGTCTTTTGCACATGATAGCTGCTCTACATGTGGGTTGTATAAGCAACACGTGCTACAGACTTATGACCTCTGGTGGGTCTATGCACTGCTTTGATACCTCCTGCTGATCTCTATGCTGAAGCAGGTGGAGAGGGACGGCAAGCTCAACATCATGCTCCACTGTCCCCTGCTGGATGTTGCTACTACATCACAGCACACAGCCTGGGTCTGATGTGACTTGATTCTGTGTCTTCCTTTAAATTTTAAGTTTCTTTATCTTTATTTTTTTTATTTTTATTTATTTTTTTTAGACGTAGTGTCGCTCTGTCACCAGGCTGGAGTGCAGTGGTGTGATCTAGGCTCACTGCAACCTCCACTTCCTGGGTTCAAATGATTCTCCTGCCTCAGCCTCCTGAGTAACTGGGACTATAGACACATGCCACCACGCCCAGCTAATTTTTGTGTTTTTAGTAGAAATGGGGTTTTACCATGTTAGCCAGGACGGTCTTGATCTCAAGATCCACCTGCCTCAGCCTCTCAAAGTGCTTCACAGGCATGAGCTACCTCGCCAGGCCCAGGTGTAAGTTTCTTAATCCAGGGTGTAGTTTAATTCCTTGAGTAGACTCCTCCTTGCTGAATTTGCCTAAGGCCTCAAAATCCTTCTTATGGCATCACTTTCAGCTGCCACAGCCCATCTATCCAAGGTGACAGATGACAGACAACCAGGTCTCTCTGACCTGTACTGTGAAAAAGTCACTCTAACTTTTTTAAAGGGATTGCTTTGAATACTTATAGAGTTAAGAAATCATATAAAAAGGGTTTGGCTTCTTTAAGAGGTCTTAGGCAAGACACAAAATTTGAAAAATCTTGCCGGAGGTCCTCTGTGTGTTTGAATCCGTAGCTGATGCATGCCCATGACATTGGGAAGGTGGAGTAAGGAACACTGTGGTCAGCTTAACTCCCTGATAGATAAGGGTATGGTTGAGGAAATGTGGTGTGAAATACTCATTGGATAGGCAGATCTCAAGCTGTGAAAGACAGACATTTCTATGCAAACCGGAGCAGAAAGATAGTTTAGACAGGGATCTTGCAGGGAGAAACGGAGTGTTACAGAACACTTTCTGTTTTCTCATTGACAAAGAAAATATTACACAGCTTTTTTATACTTCATTGTAATCCCAGAGCAGTGTTTGAAGCAGGTGGAGGAACTTTCTAGCAATTACTGGAATGCTTCAGACACCAAAGGAAGAGCAGTTTGGTGAGATGAACCCTCTCACCTACCTTGCGTTATAATAATAGAAGAGGATTTTGTAGCCTTCATTTGACAAGTAAGTAAATCAAAGCTGGGGAGGGGCTGGATTTAGGTCATGCAACTGGTAACTGGAGATGCCAGAATTTGAGCCCTGTCTGGCTCTAAGGTCCCAATTCTTTGTCCTATACCATGGACAGTATGTAGAGCGATTTCTAAAATGCCTTGAGTCATCTTACTCCCCACTGGTGCTGACATTGGCTAGAGACCTTTGAGTGGATGAAGCTGAGGTTTTGCTGAGATGGTGTTTGCAGCCCACTCTCTCCCATATTTAGACCTCACCCAGCTCCCTCTGCTGCTTAGGATGCCCTGAAACATGGCCCGGGTCTTACCGGGCATTGTGCCTCTGCTCACAGGTTGCCTGCATCAGTCCTCCCCACCATCTCTGTCTGTTGAAACCTCACCCAGTGATGCAGAGTCGGTGGAGCTTCTGGGGATGATTTCCCAATTCCCCTCCTCAGAGTTAACCTCCTCCACTTGGTCCTTGTGAAACTCGATTCCAGTACTGATCACTCACTGCTCTGTAGTGGAGTAGCTTATTTAATGCTCCCCTTCTCTGTGGGCTCCCAACTCCAAGGGACAAAGATGTCAGCTTAGTCATCAGCTCCTGGGGCCCAGGACAGCACCCATCACACAGTGGGGAACTCAGCCGTGGAGAGTTGAATTCAGTGGATCAGGTGGAGCATGGGGTGAATCCAGGCCTTTAGGAATTAGCCTTAGGGACCTCACTGTCTTAACTTGTTTGGGAGACGTTGGAGTGTCATAGAATAAAATCCACTGCTGACATCTTCCTGTGGTCCATGTCACCTGTCACTCGCGGACAGGGAAATTAAATTGGCATGGTGAGGCTGGCTCTTCACAATGCTCTCCTGATGGCTCTCAGCACAGTGCATCCATCTGCAGGTGTCCAGGCTCTCCTCAATCCTTAGTGAAGATGACTGATCAGGACCCTTTTTAAAAACGAGGATGTTGTGACTTCCAGTTGTAACCCTCGGAGGTTGCTGGCTGCAGGGTCTCAGCAATGATGCCCTGAGGCTGGCTCTGTGGCACCTGTCAGCATCCAAGGAGCCATCATTTGTCCTTGCTGAGCTGGGGACAGCCTTTCTCCAAGGGCTGTCTCACCATGTCTCTCTCCGTGTTTTCTGGACGAGGTATTATACTTCATTGATCAAAAGCTGCTTCTCTCCAGAAGGCTGATCCTATTTTCCAAGAGTTGGTTTTGAGGGCAGCTTTTAACTGTTATATGTGATTGGACTTCAGTTTCATTGTTATGTATACTTAACAGTTTAACATGAGTTTCAAAAAAAACAGTTCTATCTTATTTGTGACAACTTGTGTGACTAATTAATGCTCTGCAGTGCACCGTGAAACTTGCAAGGTACCACATAAGCACCAAGTCATAACACATTTCTTGTATGAAACTGTATTAGCAAATTGAACATCTGTATTACAGGAATATAGCGTATTAGTAAATTCAACAGCTTTTGTTGCTTCACCTTGTTAAGCAGGAAAATAATCCTTATGGCTTGTAAAGCTCCTGGAAGTTCTAGTAGGTGTCATTTTGGAAGTGAATTGAGTTGAATAAATGAAGGCAGATGTCAAGCATTTAATTGGCTCTTTGCTCCCAGCTGGCTCTACTCAATTCTGGAACCATTGTCAGACATGATATAATTCACCCATGTGAAACTGACAAGGTGGGTTAGATGCTGTTGGTCTCTGGGGAAGAGGAGCTGGCTATGCAGAGTTAATGTTTAATACCTGGCTAATGCCACTTGTATTAGTCAGGGTTCTCTTAGATATATATATCCTATTAGTTCTGTTCTCTCTATATATGTGAGTTCATTATTTATATATATACATATATATGTAAAGATATATTTAAAGGGGACTTAATTAAGTATTAACTTACATGATCACAAGGTCCCACGAAAGGCTGTCTGCAAGTTGAGGAGCAAGGATTATCAGTCTGAGTCCCAAAACTGAAGAACTTGGGGTCCCATGTTTGAAGGCAGGAAGCATCCAGCATGGGAGAAAGATGTAGGCTGGGATGCTAGGCCCTTCTCTCCTTTTCACGTTTTTCTGCCTGCTTTATATTTGGTGGAAGCTGATTAGATTGTGCCCACCACATTAAGGGTGAGTCTGCCTTCCCCAGCCCCTGACTCAAATGTTAATCTCTTTTGTTGGTGACATCCTCAAAGACATACCCAGGACTGATGTATCCCTCAATCCAATCAAGTTGACACTCGCTATTAACCATCACACCACTGTAGCTTGGTCTTCACAGAGTTTTCTACTAAAGTTCCTCCAGTAGCAGAGAGGAATTGAGAGAAAGGCTGTGGCAGCTGCCCCCGAGTGGTCCACCTTTGTTTTAAAATCTCAAGGCTTATGTGAGATGTTCAACTGCTTTTGTTTTCTACCCCATCGCATTTTTCTCCAAATCTCCATCTAAAAAGGTCTGACTGGAAGGAGGCCTCTTTTGTAATTCTGTGGCTTCTGGAACCCTCAGGCTCAGATACTGGGCTTGAGAAGCAGATATAAAAATGATGATCAAAGGGGTTTAAAAAAGACACCAGAAAACAACCAAAGTAACTTTGGTGTTTAAAATGTGATTCTTGTGCATTTTAAAATAACCGAAAGAATAGAATCAGATTGTTTGTGACACAAAGGACGTAATGCTTGAGGGGACAGATACACCATTTTTTTGTCTTGTCTTTTTTTTTTTTTGAGACAGAATCTCACTCTGTTGCCCAGGCTGGAGTGCAGTAATGCAACCATGACTCACTGCAGCCTTAACCTCTAGGGCTCAAGTGATCCTCCAAGCTCAGCCTATCAGGTATTTGGGATGACAGGCATGCCCTACCACACCCAGCTAATTCTCCGGTATTTTTCACAGAGATGGGGTTTTGCCATGTTGCCCAGGCTGGTCTTGAACTCCTGGGCTCAAGCAATCCGCCCACCTGTTCCTTTCAAAGTGCTGGGATTACAGACGTATGTGCCCAGCCGATACTCCATTATTATGCATTGCATGACTGATCAAAACATCTCAGGTATCCCATAAGTATATACATTTACTATGTACCCACAAAAATTAAAAATGAAAAAAATGAAAAAAGAAAAAAATGTAGTTTTTAAGCAAGGAAAGGAAGGTCGCCAAGTGGAGACAAGGGGCGGAGACCATGATGGGATTTAGAGCGACCACTCAGTAGGGATGGATTGTCAGGGGAGAACGAGGTGGGGACCAGGTGATGGGCTGTCTCAGCCATCAGTGGAGATGGTGGTGGCCTCACCCAGCTGGGATCTGGGGCTAGAACCAGGAGGATAGGTTTTGGTATGAGGCAGCAGGAGGAACTGATGGAACATGGTGATGGCACCATGAGGGGAGGAGGAGAAATCGACTCATTGATGAGTAGATTCTGAGCACTTCCCATGTGCCAGGCCCCATGCTGGGCATTTCAGTACTGATCCTCATGGGAACTTCCCAGCCACCTGGGGTGATTGGTTTGGGCAACTCCAATAAGGAGTGTGGGGCTTAGTGAAGTTGAAATTATGTCCAGGTTTCCCCTGCTGAGGAGCAGGGCCCATGTCTACCCTTGGAATGGTGCCAGGGCTGCTTCTGAGGCAGAGTCAGCAGGCCTTAGGGATGCTTGGGGTAGGGGATGGGGGAGGACAGGAGATGTTCCTGCCCTTCTCCTGTAAATCTTAGCCCCAGTACTTTCTCATCCAAAGACACCTCCTCCACCCCATGTGATTCATCCCATTCTTAACACCGGACCCATCTCCAGCCTCTTAGAAGGAGCACTGACTTAGGAGTCCAGTGGCCCAGGGCTGAACCCCATCTCAGCCCCTTCTAGCTGGCTGCCTGCAAGTCACTTCACCTCACACAGCTTCAGTCATTCTCCTTAGAAAAATGCTGTTAACAGTTTCGTGGTGAGAATGAAAGAAACTCACGTAAAAGAGGGTAGCACCTAGCCCAGTGCCACAGTGATGGCTCAATACACAGATATTAAGGCAGTTTGTTTAACGACCTTAGCCCATGTTGAATTTTGCTTACTTGGGGAAATTCTGGGCTGTGGCATGTGGTTGGACTTTGATAAGCTTTTTTAACATGAAAAGAATTGGCCGGGCGTGGTGGCTCATGCCTGGAATCCCAGCACTTTGGGAGGCCAAGGTAGGAGGATTACTTGAGGTCAGGAGTTCCATACCAGCCTGGCCAACATGGTGAAACCCTGTTTCTACTAAAAATACAATTGACCAGGTGCAGTGGCTCACGCCTGTAATCCCAACACTTAGGGAGACTGAAGCAGGTGGATCACAAGGTCAAGAGTTCAAGACCAGCTTGACAAACATGGTGAAACCCCATCTCTACTAAAAATACAAAAATTAGCTGGGTGTAGTGGTGCACGTCTGTAATCTCAGCTATGTAGGAGGCTGCGGCAGATGAATTGCTTGACCCTGGGAGGCAGAGGTTGCAGTGAGGCAAGATCGCACCACTGCACTCCAGCCCAGGTGACAGAGTGAGACTCTGTCTCAAAAAACAAAAAACAAACTAATATAAAACAACCATTAGCAGGGCATGGTGGCTCACGCCTTTAGTCCCAGCTACCCAGGAGGCTGAGGCAGCAGAGTTGCTTGAACCTGGGAGGCAGAGCTTGCAGTGAGCCAAGATTGCGCCACTGCACTCCAGCCTGGGCAACAGAGCGAGACTCAGACTCAAAAAAAAAAAAAGTAATTCTTACTCATTGGATTTGTCAGTATTGGTGTGTATCCTGCTGTACCCCCAAACATTGCGCTGTGTCCTATTTTGGCATCAACAACAGCCCACCTCTGAAACATCTATGATCCTCTTCATGTGAGAGTGGTCAGTCTTTGTTGGTCAGTAAATTTCAGCTCTAAAAATATCACCTGCTTTCCCCACAAATCATCTTCCCTTTGCACCTTGTCAATGGCTCTGTGCTGTGAAGCTGCCCATCTGTTGCCCAGTTTGCTGTGTGCACATTATCATCTCTTGGCTTCCTCTCTAGTTGTGGCTGTTTACATAAAGGAATCCTGGTGGTCCACGGAAGATGCAATAAGAACCTCTGATCCGGCAAGAGAAGGACTGATGAAGGTGAGTCAATGCAATTTTAAATGAACATTGCAAAAGAGGTTTTAAAAGTCACAGCACTTACTCCTGCGTTGATAATTTAAAGCAGTTGAGCCCATGTCTTCATTTCCTAATGCCACAGAGCACCACAAAACAGAAATGCATCGTCTCACCATTCTGGAGACTGGAAAGTCTGAAATCAAGCAATCCACAGAGTTTTTCTTTTCAGAGCTGTAAAGGAGAATCTGTTCCTGGCTTCTCTGCTAGCTTCTAGTAGCCTCAGGGATTTCTTGGCTTGTAGATGACCTTCTCCTTGTATTTCCACATTGTTCTCTCTATGTCTGTCTCTGTCAAAATCTTCCTTTTTTTTTTTTTTTTTTTTAATTATTATTAGAGACAGGGTTTCATCACATTGGTCAGGCTGGTCTCAAACTCCTGACCTCTGGGGATCCGCCCACCTCAGCCTCCCAAAGTGCTGGCATTACAGGCATGAGCCACTGCACCCAGCCTAAAATCCTCCCTTTATAAAAATAAAGACATCAGTCATATTGAATTAGAGACCAACTTAATCCCCTCATCTTGATTATCAGTGGACTCCGTTTCCAAATAAGGTCACGTTCACACAGCTGGGGGTTAGGACATCAACAGCTTTTTGAGGGTGACAGTTCAATCCATAACACCCTGCTACCAAGGAAAACAGCACTCAATGCTATGTATAACAGATATATGGCTATTGATAAGTCAATTTTACTTTACTGAGTGGCCCCTCATGTCTGCATTTTAAAACTTTAATCCACACCGTCTCTCTGTTGTATGGGAAACTTCTGCTTAGTGCATTCAGGTAGCGTTTATTGGCACTTAGCATGAGTTAGAATTGTAGATACTATTCTGTATGTTACCTGAGACTCTATAGGGAATTATCTAATTTCAGAACCTTCAAGGTATTTGTTTTGTAAGATGAACACATTGAAGCTGAGTCACACAGCCAGTAAGTGATTTAGCTGGGTACAAACATCTGTCTCCTTGACATCAGGCCTGGTGATCTTTGAAGAGCTGTGCCTCTGTTGAGCAGTTGTAAAGCAGAGACCTGGGATGGCAGGTGTGAAGGCAGGAACCAGAGCAGCTTCTCAGAGGTCCAGGCGGAGTCCTCTTGGCTGAATTTTGGCTGGGGAAGAGGCAAAGGAAGGAGCTAGTACCCAGCTCAGAGTTTGGATTGTGTGCCTCACATCTGCCCATTTTCATTTGATTGGTATATTTATCTTAATTCCATATATGGGAAGAAGGATGTTGCTTCCCTGCTGTCCTGAAATGTGTGATCTTGTTCACAGTTGCCTGGAATCCCATTCGGTCCCCATCATAGAGCCCTGTAAATACTGCATGAAATATAGTGTTCTTTCAGGTTCAGTATGGAGAATGGCTAAGAAACAAAATACGAGTAAAAGATAAAAAAAGTCAGGACCTAAAGTTCTACAAACAGAGAGGGGAAATAGTCCCAGGCACAACACTTCAAAGATCGCCAGCCTGGTGTCAAAGAAATAGAAGTTTGTACCCAACTACATCACTTACTGGCTGTGTGACTCAGCCTGTTGTCTTCATCTATACAACAAATACCTCGAAGGTTCTGAAATTAGGTAATCCCTATAAGGGTCTGGTCTCAGGTAATGTTCCCAAGTTGGTAATCCAGGTTTGTTTTTTTTTTTTTTTCTTTTGCTGAGCATATATAAAAAAATTAGTTCTTGATTTTTTTTTTCTAAACAAGAGCTTCATCAGGATAGAATTCACACATCATAAGCTCCATTCTTTTAAATTATACAATGCAGTGACTTTTAATATATTCACAAAGTTCCATCGCAGTCACCACTAATGCCAGAACATTTTCATCATTTTAAAAAGAAGCTCTCTATCCATTAGCATCATTCCCCATTCCTGTCTTTCCCCAGTCCCTGGAAACCACTAATCTTTCTGTCTCTATGGATTCGCCTATTCCAGCTATTTCCTATAAATGGAATCATACAACAGGTAGTCTTTTGTAAACAGCCTCTTTAACTTAGCATAATCTTTTCAGAGTTCATCCATTGTAGCGTGCCTCAGTACTTTATTCCTTTTTGGGGCTGAATAGTAGTCCATTGTATGGATATACCACATATCATTTATCCATTTTTCAGTTGATAGACATTTGAGTTGTATCTACTTTTTGACTCTGCTTAATAATACTTCTATGAGCGTTGGTATGTAAGTTTTTGTGAGGATACGTATTTTCAGTTCTCTTGGGTATATGTCTAGAAGTGGCATTACTGGTCATGTGGTAACTCTATGTTTCATATATTGGAGAACTGTTCAACTGCCTTCCCAGCAGCTGCACCATTCTGCATTCCCAACAGCAGCGTCTGAGGGTTTCAGTCACTCCATATCCTCACCAACACTTGTTATTGTCGTTTTAATGTTCTCCATCCTAGTAGCTGTGAAGTGGAATCTCCCTGTGGTTTAATTTGCATTTCAGTGATGGCTAAGCATGGTGAGCATCTTTTCATATGCATATTCACCATCTATAGCTTCTCTTTGGGAAAATGTCTATGAAGAGTCTCACCCCACTTTTAATTGGGTTATTTGACTTTTTACTATTGAGTTGTGAGAGTTTTTCATATGCAGTATTCTAGACACAAGTTCTTTATCACGTATATGATTTGCAATAATTTTTTTTTCCCATTCTGTGAGTTTTCTTTTTTAGGTCGTGTTTTAATCAATTCAGTAGATATTATTTTGAAAGGGTTTTTTTTTTTTTTTTTTTTTCAGCACATTAGAAATGGCCTGAGGTTCAGCAAATGAGAATGATGTGCCCATTGTAGTGCCTGGCATCTTGGTTTGCGTTGCTGCCCCAGCTCTGGTGCTGCAGGTGGACCAGGTGGCCACTTAATGATTGACCGTTTTGAATACTACAAAGAATGTGAATGACTCTTGAAATAATTGTTTTGGAACAAGAGTTGTTACTCCCTTCATTTGTCATCTCTTCTTCTAATTCTAAATGAGAAAAACCCCACATTTGCTGACAATGTGGCCTATATTATGAACAGAAAGAAACTTGGGTGTTATTTCCACTTAATGAACCATGTTGTAAAGATCTATCCTTTCCCAGCTGCACATGGGAATATTTCCCCTCTCTGTAGAACTTTAGGTCTTGACTTTTTTTCTTCTTCTTTTAATTACATTTTGTTTCCTAGCCAGCTCTCTTCTTCACAAATTACTAAAAAAAAACTCCACAAGATTTCTTCATGTTTTTCCTGTTAACATAATTAGTGGTCCTAACAAGAGATGTGAACTGGATCTTAGTTTTGTGTTTTCAGAAACATTTCTGAGTCAAAATCACATGTCACATGTTTTCCTCCCCCATAATGAAATTGGACAAATTAAGTACATTTTCTTTTTCTCCTTTTTCTCCTGCCAGTGTTTGATTGGATATTTCCCTTCTGCCAGATGCAATCTGCTTTTGTCTTCTGGCTTTCTTCTGAACTTTTTGCTATTATAAGTTGAAAAATATAACCTCCCCCATGACACTGATCTGGTTTTGCAACTAGCTAGATTTTCTTAATGTCTGAACTAGATTTGGCTGCCGCTGTCTGAGATACAAAATGTGATGGCTTCTCAGAGCCAAGCTAGTGTGGTTTTCACAAATCTTTTTCTCATTTAAGATTTAGCTCCAGATGAAGGTGAAATATTTTACATTCTGGCCAATTTGTAAGTTTACTGGCACTGAACACTTTGTGCCATTTGCTAGATGCTGCAAGCTGCCTTATTTTTATTATCAGATCATTTGAAAAACATGCAAGCATTTTAGATACCACATGCGGGATCTTCTCCCTTGACCAGAGAGAGGAACTGAAACTCAAAGAGGCTGTGAGTTGCTGAAGATCTCCCAGCAGATGCAGGGTAACAGCCCACAAACCACCAGTGACGATGATGATGATGATCATCATCTAAGGGTCAAATATTCAGTATAAAATGAAGTATTAAACTTCCCCTTTCCCCAAATCTCATTTCTAATGGATGAATATGAAGAAGGAAACCACGGGCTGGACTGGAAAGCCACAGCCTGTTGTTTTGTGCCTGCCTCTGAGAGACCCCTTGCCCAGCTGTCTCAAGTCCTCTTTGAAATGAGGCAGGGAAATCAATAAAGGTAATCACCCTCTTTGAGCTTCAATCTCCCCACCTATGAACCAGGACCTCCCCAGCAGGTGGCGAGACTCGAATGGTAGCTTGTGGGTGGATGCCATGGGTCAATTAGTGGCATTGTTGATCTGGAGGAAATGCATAGCATGGAGTGACACACACACACACACAGAGGCTGTCACCTACGCATACAGAGGTTGTCACCTAGCAGTGTTACAGAGTAAACTCCAATACAGCAGCATTGTCACTCGTAAATAGCTGATTGGTTTCATCTCGTGCCACATTTTAGCAGTTGCTCCTGGCTGTCTGGAGGGCAGTGTTAAGGAGGCTTCTGAGACCGTGTCCATGCTTAGCTGGACAGATAGGTCTGCTCTGAATCCAGGAGCGGGAGGTGTTGGTTTCTGCCACCTATTTGCCATCCGTGGGCTACACAAATGCAGAGCATTTTAACAGGCAGGAGCGTGAAGTCATTTTGACTTGTGAAGGGGAAAGCTTCTACCTGTGTGGGCCTGACTTTGACCACAGTACGATTTCCTCACTTGTGATGACTTTGCTACAGGCAAGAGATTGTTCTATCTTACAGCCTTAGAACGAGATGTGCTCCGAGTCCCAGTAATTCTCTGGGATTGGGACGCCAGTGTGTGCTCCAAATCTGTCACAAGCCATTGAAAATCGCTTGCTTTTGGTGTAGCAATTGATCTCCCACGTTATTTACCCTCCTTCCTAGGGCCAGAATTCTGGGGCCTGCCATCATGAAAATGGCAGATTGGGTTTATATTAAGACACATCTAGCCAGTCAGTTGAAATGGGTTGCTCTAGCTCCCCTAGTTTAATTTCCTGTTTCCTGTTTTGTTGCTGTGTGATGGATTGTGCTTTGTGGTCTTACATTCCTAGTCTGTGGCCCTAGGGACCCAGAGGCCGCCTCTGGCATCGTTCCCCACTCCTGGAAGCCGCATGCTGTGAAAAGCCAGTGATGTGGAAGCCTCTGTGAGTGGCCGTGATTCACGTGTTGGCTCTTTGAGCACGAAAGGAATCTGCGATGGAGGAGCTCACACCTGGCCCCGACAAGTGGGTCACATCCAAGCGCAGAATTTATTGCATCTGATTTTCCTCGCTGGTCTTACTTGATTGTTGTTCTTTTTCTTTCTTTTTTTTTCTTCAAAGGTTCAGTCATTTGGGGAAAGGATTGTGCTTTTCATTCTAAACGTCATTATTTTTGGAAGACTGGAGAGAAATTTGGATGACGATGACATGTTTTTTCTACCTCACTCTGTGAAGGAGCAAGCTAAAATCCTGTGGAGACACGGAGCGGCTGTTGGGTTTTACACAACCAAGATGAAAGGTGAGGGGTGCACAGCCACTACTTCAGGCTGGGCTGAGTGGGGCTCTCCAGGGGTCAGCCTGCCCCAGAGGGCTCCCTCAGCACCGGCTATGTGGACAGAATCTTCTAGCACAGGAAGTATCATGGATTAAGTTGGGTGTAAATAAACCCCATGTATGGATTCCATTTCCACCAGATTTCTTGTCTTAGGGGCAAACATGTGAAAAGCATGTCCCTTTGATTTCCAGGTAGTGCCACGTCCTTCCAGAAAATAACTCATTGCAGTTAATAGTATAAAATTTCATTTCTTTCCTTCAGTGTTACTTGCTAGTTGTCAGAAAAATATCATTGCTAGTAGCTGACACATGGAGCAAAAGCACCTTGGATGCTAAGATTTATAGACATGACCTCAGAAGAAAGGGAGTCCGGCCATGATAACAAGGTTAGGGTGAAGTCTGACTTGAAGGGCAGTGATTAGTGCTAAGTGTGAGACTAGTACCATTTTGCTAAAGGGATGTGCCTCTTCTTCTTCTTCTTTTTTTTTTTTTTCTTGGTTGATGTCATCCAGGCTGGAATACAGTGGCATGATCATGGCTCACTGCAGCCTCAACTTCACTGGGTTCAGGTGATCCTGCCACTTCAGCCTCCTAAGTAGCTGTGTCTGGCTAATTTTTGTATTATTTTGTAGAGACAGGGTTTTGCAATGTTGCCCAGGCTGGTCTCGAACTTCTGAGCTTAAGTCATCTGCCCGCTTCAACCTCCCAAAGTGCTGGGATTGCAGGTGTGTGCTACTATGCATGGCGACGTCTGGTCTTCTTCTTTAAACTTGCTTTCTTTCATTCATTGTTTTCTTTTTTTCTTTCTTTCTCTCTTTTTTTTTTTTTTTCTGAGATGGGATCTCACTTTGTCACCCAGGCTGGAGTGCAGTGGTGTGATCATAGCTCACTGCTGCCTCAAATTCTTGGGCTCAAGTGATCCTCCTGCTTTAGCCTTCCAAAGTGCTGGGATTACAGGCATGAACCACCACACCTGGCCTCTTTAATTTTTGCAGGCTGTCAACATCTCTCACCTAACTAATTCTAGCCCTATCATTTGGTTGTCAAAAAGTTCTCAATTTTAGCAAAAATTAATCTCCTCAGTAAACTGCTATGGATGTAACATGAGTTAAGTGTTTTTCTCAGGTGCTAAAGAACTGAGTTTTGTTCTGAGCCGTGTAAACATTGTGTGTGTGCTTGACCTCTCCAGGATGAGTTAAATGTGTGTTTCCCACTTTTTTGTTTTTCCTCAGTAAGATACAGCAGTTTCTCATCCAAACTACTTCTTCATTTCTTGGTTATTTGCAAAGTCAGTCGTAACTTTTTAGCCCTGTGTCTTTCAGCTCTGTTCCTTGTGAATGCCTTTGCCCTTAGATTTTGATGACCTTTCACTTTTTTGAATGGTCGCATTCTTTCACCATTTAAGGTAAATCAAGGGGCCTAGAGTAAAATTAAAACGCAAAGGAGGCCGGTTGAATTCCTCTTTCCTGGGAGACTCCTTAGTGGTCATTTTCTACTAAATGGCCGTTTTTGAATCTGTAACCGAATCATTTGTGGTGCAGACATCCTACTAATAGTAACAAAAAGTATTAACAGATTCCAACTCAATGTGTGAAACCACAGGTAGGGGGCAGAGAGAGCTTGACCTTGGTCTTGCGTGGTCCTGCTGCTACTCCTGGAGGCAGTGATACCAAGGCTTCTGATTCTGAGGAGGGGCACAGGGCTTGTCTGCAACTGCCATGCTCTTCCCCAGGCAGATTCAAAGCCTTGGAGCAGATAAAGTATGTAAAGATGCTGAGCTAAGGCAGTTAGGACCAGGTGCCTGAATTCTGCCTCTTCATTTTTGATGAATCTCACAAATTCAGTGAAAAGTTCCCTGAAGCTGTTTGTTAGGTCACATTATTTTCATCAATGAACTGGTTTTTGAAGTGGCAATGGACTGTTAGTTACTCAGTAATTTAGTGGTTTTAAAAAGTGTCAAACGGCAGAGTACGGTGGCTCACGCCTGTAATCCCAGCACTTTGGGAGGCCAAGGTGGGCAGATCCCTTGAGCTCAGGAGTTCGAGACCAGCCTGGGCAATAGGGTGAAACCCTGTCTCTACTAAAAATACAAAAATCAGCTGGGCATGGTGGCGCACACCTGTGGTCCCAGCTGCTTGGGAGGCGGTGGTGGGAGGATCACCTGAGCCGAGATCACGCCACTGCACTCCAGCCTGGGTGACAGAGTGAGACTCTGTCTCAAAAAAAAAAAAGTATCAAGCCTCAGGTATTATTTTATGGCAACACAAAATGGACTAACAGAGGTTCCCTTAGTATTTCTTACAGTCCTGTTCTGCTGGGAACAAATTCTATTAATTTTGTTTGCTGAAAATATTTGTCCAACGTTTTAGTGGTTGCTGATCTGATGGCTATGAAATGATATCTTATTTTAAAGCCTTTCTCCAATTGTTGCTAATGTATAGATTTTTAAGTATTGATTTTGGGTTCGTCAGCCTTGCTAAAATCTCCTATTAATTCTATAATTTGTTAGTAGTTTCTTTTGCTTTTTGTTTCTGATTTTTTTTGTTGTAGAAAAATACACATAAAATGTATCTTACTTATTTTAAGTGTACAGTTCAGTAGTATTAAATATATTGATGATGATGTGTGACTATCACCACCATCCATCTCCAGAACTCCATATTATTGAATAGAAACTGTTCCCACTAAACAATAACTCTCCATTTCACTCTCTCTCCAAATTCTTGAAACTATCATTTTAGTTTGTGTGAATCTGATGATGTTAGGTGCCTCATGTAAGTGGAATCACTCAGTATTTTTCCTTCTGCGACTGGTTTATTTCACTTAGCATAATGTCCACCAGTTTCATCTGTGTTATAGCATGTATCAGAATTTCTTTCCTTTTTAAGGCTGAATAATATTTCATTGTATGTATATGCCACATTTTGCTTGTTGATTCATTTGTCAATGGACATTTGGATTGCATTCGTGTTGTAGCTCTTGTGAATAATGTTGCTATAAACATGGATATACAAATATCTCTTTGAAACTCTGCTTTAGGTATATGCTCAGAAGTGGAGTTACAGGATCATGTGGTAATTCTAGGTTTCATTTTTTGAGGAACTGCCACACTGTTTCCCGTGGTGGTTGTACCATCTTACATTCTTACCAACAGCGCACAAGGGTTTTAATTTCTCCCCATTTTTGCTAACACATTTTTTTAATAGTATCATCCTAATGGATGTGAAATGGTATCTTGAAGTCTTGCTTTGCATTTCCTTAATGATTACTGAGCATGTTTATATGTACTTACTGACCATTTGTATATCTTCTTTGGAGGAGTGTTTATTCACATTCTTTGCCTATTTTTGTATTGTTTGTGTGTGTGTATATAATTTAAACGTTAAAAAAATACAAAAATATACAAAAATATTTATTTGTATTGGCTATTCCATAATCTAAACATATTTCAAGACATCATATTGTATACCAAAGATGAATACAATATTTACCTATCAATTTAAAAGATATAAATTTTTAAAATACTCATATTTGAATTGTGAATTGGTTGTGTGTATGTATGCAATTTAAACATTTAAAAATACATACAAATAAATATATAAAATATATACAATATATTTATTTGTATTAGCTATTCCATAATCTGAACATATTTCAAGACATCATGTTGTATACCAATATATATACAATATTTACCTGTCAATTTAAAAGATATAAATTAAAAAAAACTCATATTTGAATTGTGAATTTGTCTCACATTCATACAAAGCAAAATGGTGGTTTCAAGAACTAGAGGGAGAGGGAAACAGGGAGTTATTGTTTAATGGGTACAGAGTTTCTATTTATAATATGGAAAGAGGTCTGGACATGGATGGTGATGATGGTTACGTAGCATCATTCATATTTAAAGATTTTTAAATTGACAGATTCAATAGTGTATATAATTTTTGGTGTGCGACATGGATTTCTTTACAATGGGCTTCATCTTTTTCTGGTGCCTCCCTGATAAGCTTAATAACTCACCTCCTAAATTCTTTTTAGGGTAAATCAGGGATTTCTTCTTTGTTTGGGTCCATTGCTGGTGAGCTAGTGTAATTTTTTTGGAGTTGTTAAAGAACCTTGTTTTGTCATATTACCAGAGTTGGTTTTCTGTCTCCTCCTTTGGGTTGGTTCTGTCAGAGGAAGGGCTAGGGCTGAAGGCTTCTTTTGTTCCACGGGGTGTTTCCTTGATGTAGCACTCTCCCCCTATTCCTATGATGTGGCTTCCAAGCTGAGCTGTAGTGATCATTACTCTCTTTTGGATCTAGCCACTCAGCAATTCTACCAGGCTCTGGCTGGTACTGGGGGTTGTCTGCACAGAGTTCTGTGATGTGAACCATCTGTGGGTCTCTCAGTCATGGATACCAACACAGTATTTGGGATGTCTCCTGGGGCCTGCAGGAGCAATCCACTTCCTTCAGGGAGTCTGTGGGTCCTCTCAGGTTTCCTGATTTATTTCTGTAGTTCTGTAGCAGAAATTAACAGTGTGAGCCCCCACCTGCTGCTCTGTCTGTCCCAGTCAGAGCTGCAATCTAGTCCTGCCTCTCATCTGCCTTGATTCCCAGTGGTGTCTTTTGAAACAAACAGTTTAAAACATTGATGAAGTTAGGTTTGTCAATTGATTGTGTTTTTGGTGTTGAATCTAAGAACTCTTTGCCTAACCCAAGGTTGGGAAGATTTTTACTTTTTCTTTTTCTAAAAGCTTTATAGTTTTAGCTCTTACATTTATGTCCATGATCCATTTTGAATTATTTTATTTTGTATATGATATAAGGTAAGGGTCCAACCTCATTTTAGAAAATCCTAATGCATTAAAAAATATGAATAGGCTTTATTTTAAGAATAGTTTTGGCCGGGCGCGGTGGCTCAAGCCTGTAATCCCAGCACTTTGGGAGGCCGAGGCGGGTGGATCACAAGGTCAAGAGATCGAGACCAACCTGGTCAACATGGTGAAACCCCGTCTCTACTAAAAATACAAAAAATTAGCTGGGCGTGGTGGTGCGTGCCTGTAATCCCAGCTACTCAGGAGGCTGAGACAGGAGAATTGCCTGAACCCAGGAGGCGGGGGTTGCGGTGAGCCGAGATCGTGCCATTGCACTACAGCCTGGGTAACAAGAGCGAAACTCCGTCTCAAAAAAAAAAAAAAAAAAAAAAAAAAAGAATAGTTTTAAGATTTATAGAAAAATTGAGGGGCAAGTACAGAGTTCCTCTGTTTCCCCTCCCCCAACAATTTTCTCTATTAACATATTGCATTAGTGTGGTACGTTTGTTGCAATTGATGAACCAATATTGATATATACATTAGTTTTCTAGGGCCTCCATAACAAGATATCACAGACTGGATGGTTTAAACTAGGGGTCCCCAGGCCCCAGGCCATGGGCTGGTACCGATCTGTGTTCTGTTAGGAACTGGGCTGCACAGCAGGAGGTGAGTGCTGGGTGAGTGAGCGAAGCTTCATCTGTATTTACAGTTGATCTCATTGCTCATGTTACCACCTGAGCTCTGCCTCCTGCCAGATCAGTAGCGGTATTACATTCTCATAAGAGCATGGACCCTATTATGAACTGTGCATTCGAGGGATCTAGGTTGCTCCCTCTTTATGAGAGTCTAAAGCCTGATGATCTGTCATGATCTCCCATCATCCCCAGATGGGAACATCTAGTTGCAGGAAAACAAGCTCAGGGCTCCCACTGATTCTACATTATGGTGAGTGTATACTTATTTCATTATATATTACAATGTAATAATAGAAATAAAGTGCACAATAAATGTAATGCACTTGAATCACATGACCAGGAATAGAGAAACCATCTTCTCCCCTTCCTGGTCCATGGAAAAATTGTCTTCCATGAAACCAGTTCCTGGTGCCAAAAAGGTTGGGGACTGCTGACTTAAACAACGGAAACTAATTCTCTCACAGTTAGAGACTGTGAGAAAGGTCAAGATGTCAGAAGCTTGTTTTCCTCTGAGGCCTCTCTCCTTGGCTTGCAGATGGCTGCCTTCTCATTATGTCCATACTTGGTCTTTTCTCTGCTTGAGTATTGCTGATGTCTTCCTGGGTGTCCAAATTTCTTCTTACAGGGACACTATTCAGGTTGGACTAGTGCACACTCTGATGGCCTTGTTTTAGTTTCGTGACTTCTTTTAAAGGTTTTATCTCCAAAGATAGCCACCTTCTGAGGTCCTGGCGGTTTGTGAATGTTGGAAACACATGGTTCAGTCTATAAGAATATATTATTATTAACTGAAGTCCATAGTTTACATCAGGGCTCACCCCGTATTGTACCATCTGTGGGATGTGACAAATGTTTAATGGCATGTATCCGCTGTTCTAATATCACACAGAGTAGTTTCACTGCCTAAAAATCCTCTTACTCTGCCTATTCATCCTTCCTTCTCCCAGCCCTGGTAACCACAGATATCAGATATATCTTTTTTTTTTTTTCTTTTTGTTGAGATGGAGTCTTACTCTGTCGCCCAGGCTGGAGTGCAGTAGCACAATGTCGGCTCACTGCAACCCCCACCTCCCCAGATCAAGCAGTTCTCATGTCTCAGCCTCCGAAGTAGCTGAGACTACAGGCAAGAGCCACCATGCCTGGCTCATTTTTTGTATTTTTAGTATTTTTAGTATTTTTGAGGAATGCATTGTTAAGCGGTTGCTCTTTGTGTGCACATGATAGGATATTCCTATAAGACTCAGTGGCAGAGCCTGCTGCACACCTAGGCTGTAGAGTATGGCCTGCCATCTCTACATCTCTAGGCTACAAACCTGTACAGCTTGTTACTGTACTGGTTACTAGAGGTAATTGTAACGTAACGGTAAGTATTTGTCTATCTAAACCTGTGCTTAGTTGTAGAATTACAAAGAGGATTTTGATAGAGCTAGCATTGAACTTACAGATCATTTTCGGAAGAATTATCTTATTAATTGAGTCATCCAATCTATGAACATGGAATTTCTTTTCATTTATTTAGATCTTCCTTAATTTCTCTCAACAATGTCTGATAGTTTTCGGTGTTCAAGACAATTCTTTTCTTAAACATACTCTTCATCAGGGGTCTCCAAACTTTTTACACAGGGGGCCAGTTCACTGTCCCTCAGACCGTTGGAGGGCCGGACTATGCAAGGTGTGACACCCTTCACAGCCAGCGCTGCTGCCTCCACTATCCCAGACAGCGGTGTACAGTGTCACAGGCCCAGCACCGCCTCCAGTGCTGTATACAGGGATGGTGGTGATCAGCCTGTGACACTGTGTATACAGTGTCCTGGACATCTGCAGCAGCGGTGGGCCTCTTCTGTGGGAAGCCCACTGCTGCATGTTTCCCCTATTATAAGACACCTCCTAAAAATAAGACAGCCCCCGTCTTTTGGGGGTGAAATTAATATAAGACAGGGTCTTATAATAGGGGAAACACGCTGTGTAGTAATGTCGGGGGATACTTTTGGGCAAAGGGAGGTTATAGGGGCCATTATGTTGTTGTACATTTGGGGGAGTATGGGGCCATTGTACTGTGTAGTACTGGTTATAGTGCTTTGCCTTTCTTCCTACTTCTGCTGTTATTTCACACTGCTTCCGGTGATGTGGGGTGCCGAAGCCACAGACCGGATGTGCGTCATATGATGTGCTTCCGGAGCCGTGATGTGTACATCCCGCGTCACCAGAAGTAGTACTGTATGTGAGCAATGCCGCGCTTTGCGGCGCTGCCATATACAGTACTCGAGGAGCACAGGATGCATCTGCATCCTGTGCTCCTCTCACTGACCACCAATGAAAGAGGTGCCCCTTCCTGAAATGTGGTGGGGGCTGGATAAAAGGCCTCAGGGGCCTGTATGCGGCCCGCGGGCCATAGTTTGGGGACCCCTGCTCTTAATTATACTCTTAAACATACTCTTAAGTAAATATACTTCTTTTAAAATACCATTGTAAATGAAATTGTATCTTTATTTAATGTTAAGCCTTTTTAGTTTTGGAAGACTTCACAATTACAAGAACATTGTTCTCATCTTCTATATATTGAAATAATATAATTGCAAGCAAGTTGGTTCTCTCATCTCAAATGCATTGAGGTTGAAATCCTAAATATTTTATAGTTACTGTCTCAAGAGAAATGAGTCTCTTTATTGACCACAGATAATTTATTTTTAAATTCATTTTTGGTATGAAATAGTAAGCTTATTTAGCTAACAATTCTTTTGGTTGGCATTTTAGGCTGAGCTCAGCTGGGTGGTTTTCTAGTCTAGGTGGGCTTTTCATGTATTCACGGTGACCTGCTTGTTAGGTGGCTCTGCTGCTTGGGGCTGGCTAGACATTGGCTGGGACTGCAGTAGTGCCTGGGCCATATTCCTTTCATGGTAGCGGGCTACCCTGGGCTTGCTTTTGTGGTGTGTTGCCATGATCCAAGAGAGAACACAGGTGCACTGTACCCCAGGAGGCCTAGAATTAGGGTGGTGGTGCTGTCACTCTGTCTCATTCTGTTGATCAAAGTGAATCACAAGGCCAGCTGGAATTGAAGGTGAGGGGAAATTGATCCCATCTCTTGATGGGAGGAGCTTCAAAATCAGATGCAAAGGGCCATGGACATAGGAAGGAAGTAATCATGGTCATTTTTGCAAACAGTTCACCATGTCGGGTGTACTTTGTAGTTCGACCTGGCTGATTAGAATCTGAGTCATTTTTGTTTGTTTGGGAAATTACCCACTTCTGAATCTCGGGAGGGACAAATACCACTGCTTCCAACAGGAGCTGAAAATGCTCCATATTTGTTTTCTTATTCCATTGCATCTAGGGCATGGGCACCTGTGCAGTTTAGAGGTGAGGAAGGTGAGCTGATAAGCTCAGTGTGGAATTGGAGTTCAGGTTACAGTGTTGACAGAGGTGCCTGGCTGAAATGTTCTTATTGGAGAAATGGCAACTGTGGCTGGTGTTGACCTTGGTTGCAATACGGTAAAGCTGTGGGCGAAAAGTTGGAAGGGTGCCTGTTGTCACCTCTCTTGTTCTGCTGTAGCAGGGCCATCAATATTTCATGAGAAGTAGGGCCTGGTGCTGTGTCTATTTGGAGTAAGTGCATTTTGCTATAATTGGACACGGTGAGCCCTTGCTAGAGTTCCTGAAACAAGTCCGTACCCTAGAGATGGGTCGAATTGGTCTCTTCAGGTTTCACTTATGCAGGGAGACGGTTGACGTTGCCAGGTTTGCTCCAAGAGTCTCACTGAACGGTGTGCAGTGAAGGGAGGAATCTGAGGATGGTGCTGCATGAGTGTCCTCACTCTGCATCACCTCCCAGGTTCACCTTTCATTTCAGCCCAGTGGTCTAAATCATGCGAGTTTTTTTAAGAAAATGGATCAGTCAACTGGAGAATGATCTGCTATTTCAACCTCACTTGTTTAGCTTGTAAAACTGATCATGTTTCCATGAGGTACCCATGACTCTGGCTGTGCAGGGGCTGTGCAGGGGCTCTACAGGGTCTTGGTGGGTCAGCCACGAGCCCAGGGGACAGTGTGTGTCTCTTTCTTTCCCTGCAGGCAGCCTCTGTGGCAGTGGCACAGGTGTGTGCTACCTGCTACCTGTCTTTGACACCGTGTTTGTCAGGAGGAAACACCGGCGCCAAGGCCTGGGAACAGCCATGCTGCGGGATTTCTGTGAGACATTCCCAGATGACGAGGCCCTGGGGGTCAGCTGCCCAATGTCTCCTGCCATGTACCAAGGTAAACCCCCCTTGAATTGTACTGAAGCATACGGTGATAGATAACACACATGCATTCCAGGGGATTCTGGAAGCGGAGGCCCTGGGGAGCCCTCGTGGGCAGATGCGGGCCTCGGCACAGCAGCACACACATGGGGGTTTCCTTCCCTCTGAGAAACCTCCAATTGCTGCAGCACAAGCTGAGACTTCATGTTTGATCACAAGGAGTGAACTTCTCCCAAGCTGGAAAATAATTAGATTCAGAAACAATCACAAACAAATCAATGAGCTCAGAGAGGAGGGAATCTGGGGAGCTGCCACCATGCTGTGGGCTGCAGGGCTTTGGAATGCCTTTGCTCTTCCACTTGACATCTGTAGTTCCTCACTTTGTCCTTTGAACTTGAAGCCACGGGAGAGCCCAAGAGCTGACGGGAAGGCAGGGACTGGGTGGAAGGGCAAGCTCTGAATGGGCTCAGCTTTCCAGCGCCTCTGTAGCTCTCTACGCACAAGATGCCTCCCTCCCATATCCTTTATCCACGTTTGCCAGAGGAGGATGAAACAGCTCTGATGCGAAACATCACATCCTAAGGTGACGAGGGTGGGAGGCTCTGGAGAGCCTGAGTCCCCCTTTCCCCCGTGAAGCACACACACCCTCCTTTGTGCCCTGCCTCTGTTCTGGGTGTGCGGCTGTTTTTGAATGCTTAGTATCCAGTTTCTGGTGTCTTTCTGGCTCAAGGGATAGGAGAGAACAGTTAGGAAAAGCCAGGAAGCTTCTGTTGCTGTGAAGTCATAAAGAAAAGCAGGTAAAAACATCGTTTTCCTCAAATGGGTCTGGTTGTTTCTTTGTATTTTCAAACTCAGTCTGTTGTTAAACTCTGAAGAGCCTTGGATTTCTGTAAAGAGCACTTGAGGCTTCTTGCACTGTGTAGCTCACTTTCAGGTGCTGGGGCATTCGGGGGCCTAGGCAGCTGGTCCTCTGTCCAAACCCATGTCCTTCCAGTCCCTCTCCTCCCCCTCTTTTTTTGAGATGCAGTCTCACTCTGTTGCCAGGCTGGAGTGCAATGGTGCAATCTCTGCTCACTGCAACCTCCGCCTCCTGGGTTCAAGCAATTCTCGTGCCTCAGCCTCCCAAGTAGCTGGGACTACAGGCACACGCCACCACACCCAGCTAATTTTCATATTTTTAGTAGAGACGGGGTTTCACCATGTTGGCCGGGATGGTCTTGATCTCCTGACCTCGTGATCCACCTGCCTCAGCCTCCCAAAGTACTGGGATTATAGGTGTGAGCCACCATGCCCGGCCCCTCTCCTCTTTCTTGCTTCAGGTGCAGACCACCTCCTGGTTTTAGGAGGCTTTGCTAAGGGAGTGGGAGAGAGTGTTTTACTCAAAGGAACAGTGGGCTCCAAGGTTAAGGGCTGGACTGCTGAGCCTGGGTCAGCCTTGCTGAGACCCTGTAGGGCCCTGTGCTCCTTTCTGTCCCTCCACTGTCTTTGCCTGCAAAGAAAGTTCTGAATGGGCTCATTCTGATTCGTGCTACTGCTCTCTGGGCTTCAGCCACCCAGGTTTCTATTGAGTTCTGTAATACCTTCCAACTGGACAGGACAGACTCCTGCCCTGGGCCCCACGCTTTGAGCCCTCTTTCAGCTGCATCTCCCTCTGCGGGGGCAAAGACTCCACGAGCCCAAGAGGAGGTACCCTCCTGCTTCATGCTGCTCCTCCTAAACTGGCTCAGGGTACCAGGACCCCAGGATTCCAAGTGGCCACTGTGGGGCCGAGTGGACCTCATCCCTGGGTCTGTGCTCATGAGGGTGACCATGCCGCCAGATCGTACATCCTTAGAGCTCAGGGAGGATCTTGGGGGGCTGTGGACAGTGTGTGGGGAGGCGGCCACATTTGTACTCACAGGCCCCTTAGGTATCTATCGGGGGCTGGGGTGGGTGGAGAAGGGGGTGGACTGCCGGCTGGGGGCCAGCTCGCTTGGTATTGCCACATTCTGGTGCAATGCTCCAAGGAGTCCAAGAATTCTAAATTTGAAACGAGCTTCTCCTGTTGTTAGGAAGTTATATTTGTCAAGATAGGAGGGCAGAGCGTGTCATATATAGCGCTTTGCTAACTTGGTTTGTACCTTTGGAAGACAGGCATTCCTCATTTCACTGCTCTTCCCTTGATTGCACTTTGCAGATGCTGTGTGTTTTACATTGTGAAGGCTGTGGCAGCCCTGCTTCGAGCAAGTCTTCTATCAGGGACACTTTTCCAACAGCATGGGCTCGCTTCATGTCTCTGTGTCACATTTTGGTAATTTTCACAATATTTCAAACTTCTTTATTATGATTGTATCTGTCATGGTGATCTGTGATCAGTGATATTCAACATTACTGTTATAATTGTTTTGGGGCACCCCAAACCATGCCCATTGAAAGTCAGTGAACTTAATCAATGCATGAACCTGTTCTGACTCTGCAAGTGACCAGCTGTTCCCTCCTTCTCTTCCTGTTCCTTGAGACACAATAATATTGAAATTAGGTCAATTAATAACCCAACCATGGCCTCTGAATGTTCAAGTGAACAGTAGAGTCTCATGTCTTTCACTTTAAATCAAAAGCTAGAAATGACTGAGCAAGGAAGGCACGTCAAAGGCTGAGGTAGGCTGAACCAACCAGTTAGCCAAGATGAGAATACAAAGGAAGAATTCTTGAAGGGAATGAAAAGTTCTACTCCAGTGAAGACACAAATGATAAGCAAGTAAAGCAGCCTTATTGCTGACAGGGAGAAAGTTTTAGTGATCTGGATAAAAGATCAAGCCAGCCACAACATTGCCTTAAGTCAAAGCCCAACCCAGAGCAAGTCCCTGACTCTCTTCCATTCTACGAAGGCTGAGAGATTTGAGGAAGCAGCAGAAGAAAAGTTTGAAGCTAGCGGAGATTGGCTTATGACGTTTGAGGGAAGACATCATCTCTATAACATAAAAGTGTAAGGTGAAGCAGGAATTGCTGATGCAGAAGCTGCAACAAGTTATCCAGAAGATCTAGCTAAGAATGTTGGTAAAGGTGGCTGCACTACACAGCAGATTTTCAATGTAGGTGAAACAGCCTTCTACTGGAAGAAGATGCCATCTAGGACTTTCATAGCTAGAGAGAAGTCAGTCCCTGGCCTCAAAGCTTCAAAGGACAGGTTGAGTCTCTTGTTAGGGGCTGATGTAGCTGGTAGCCTTCAGTTGAAGTCCACACTCATTTACTTGTCTGAAAATCCTAAGGTCCTTAAGAATAATGCCAAATTGGCCAGGTGTGGTGGCTCACATCTGTAATCCCAGTACTTTGGGAGACTAAGACTGGTGGATCATGAGGTCAGAAGTTCGAGACTAGCCTGACCAACATGGTGAAACCACCTCTCTACTAAAAATACAAAAATGATCTGGATATAGTGGCATGTACCTGTAGTCCCAGCTATTCAGGAAGCCGAGTCAGGAGAATCGCTTGAACCTGGGAGGCAGAGGTTGCAGTGAGCTGAGATTGCACCTTGGCACTCCAGCCTGGGTGACAGCAAGACTTCATCTCAAAAGAAAAAAAAAAAGAATTATGCCAAATCTATTCTGACTGTCCTCTAGAAATGCAAAAACAGTGCCTGGATGACAGCACCTCTGTTTACAGCATGGTTTAGTGAATAATTTAAGCCCACAGTTGAGACCTACTGCTCAACTGTGGGCTTAAATTGTTCACTAAACTGTGCTTTCAAAATATTACTGCTCATTGACAATGCATCTGGTTATCCAAGAGTTCTGATGAACATATACAAAGAGATTAATGTTTCCATGCCTGTTAACATAATATCCATTCTGCAGCCTGCAGATCAAGGAATAAATTCAGCTTTCAAGTCTTTTTAAGAAATACACTTTCTAAGCCTATAGGTTCCACAGGTAGTGATTCCTCTGATGGATCTGGGTAAAGTACATTGAAAACCTTTTGGAAAGGATTCACCATTCTAGATGCCATTAAGAACATTTGTGATTCCTGGAAGGTCAAAATATCCACATACATGGGAGTATGGAAGAAGTTGATTTCAACCCTCATGGATGACTTTGAGGGAGGAGTCCAAGACTTCAGCAAAGGAAGTCATTGCAGATGTGGTGGAAATAAAAAGAGAACTAGAATTAGAAGTGGAGCCTGAAGATGGGACTGAATTACTGCCATCTCTTGATCAAACTTGAACAGTTGAGGAGTTGCTTCTTATGGATGAGCAAAGAAAGTGGGTTCTCGAGTTGGAATCTCCTCCTGTTGAAGATGCTGTGGACATTGCTGAAATGACAACAAAGAATCGAAATATTCCATGAATTAGTTGATAAAGCAGCAGCAGCAGCAGCAGCAGCAGCAGCAGCAGCAGCAGCAGCAGCAGCAGCAGCAGCAGCAGGGTTTGAGAGGATGGACTCCAATTTTGAAAGTTCTATTGTGAGTAAAATGCTATCAAACAGCATCACATGCTGCAGAGAATTTGTTGTGAAAGGAAGAATCAAATTGGTGGAAGAAACTTCATTGCTGTGTTATTTTAAGAAATTGCCACAGCAACCTCAGCCTTCAGCAACTGCCACCCTGAGAGGATATCAACTTTGAGACAAGACCCTCCACCAGCCTAAAGATTATGACTCACAGAAGGCTCAGATGATCACTACTGTTGTTTAGCATTAAAGTGTATTTTAATTAAGGTATGTACATTGTAGTTTTTAGACAAAATGCTATTGCAGGCTTAGTAGACTGCAGCATAGTATAAACATAACTTTTATATGTATGCACTAGGAAACCAAAAAATTCACGTGACTTGCTTTACTGTGATACTTGCTTTATCGTGGTAGTCTGGGGCAGAACACACAGTATCTCCGAGGTCTGCCTGCACTTAGCATTGCACTCTTGAGGTTTCCATCTGTGCTCTTTCCCAGGGCCCCCAAAATGTTAGGAAGCGGGTCTAATGGAGTCCCCATGGGCATCTGCAGAACCAGGAGCAGTTTCTTATTCACCTGGATTTGGGACTTTGCCATGTGAAAATGTTCACCCATGAATACGGGCGTAAAAGTTTGGGAACCTTGAGTGGACTCTGGAATCCAGGAGGGAGCAGAGGATAAGCCTGAAGGTTCTTTGGGAGGGAGGAAGGACGGCGCATGAAGAGTGGCCAGCGTGGATGGTGCTGTGGACTAAGTTGTGCCCCCCACCCAAATTCATATGTTGAAGCCCTTGATATGACCACATTTGGAGATAGGGCCTTTAATTAGCCTTTAAAGCTAATTAAAAGGCTGGGTGTGGTGGCTTACGCCTGTAATCCCAGCCTGACCAATGTGGTGAAACCCCATCTGTACTAAAAATACAAAAATTTGCCGGGTGTGGTGACACATGCCTCTAATCCCAGCTACTTGGGAGGCTGAGGCAGGAGAATAGCTTGAACCCGGGAGGTGGAGGTTGTGGTGAGCCAAAATTGCGCCATTGCATTTCAGCCTGGGCAAGAAGAGTGAAACTGTCTCAAAAAAGAGCTAATTAAGGTTGAATGAGGTCCTAAGGGTGAGCCCCTAGTCCAGTATGACTGGTGTCCTTCTAAGAAGAGAGGGACCAGGATGGACCCAAACAGAAACAGCCATGTGAGGACACAGGGAGAAAATGGCCATTCATAAGCCAAGGAGAGAGGCCTCAGGAGAAACCAAGCCTGGGCCACCTTGATCTTGGATGTCCAGCTTTCAGGACTGTGAGAAATAAATTTCTGTTGTTTAAACCAGTGGTCTCCAACCTTTTTGGTTCTAGGGAAGACAGTTTTTCCATGGATGGGGCAGGGACAAGGGGTTGGTTTCAGGGTGATTTAAGCACATTGCATGTATTTCTTGTGCACTTTTATTTCTGTTGTTATTACATTGTAATATGTAATGAAATGGTTATACAGCTCACCATCATGGAGAATTGGTGGGAGCCCCAAGCTTGTTTTCCAGGTCCCCTCTAGGGGTGATGGGAGATAGTGACAGTTCATCAGGCATTAGATTCGCATAAGGAGCACACAACCTGGATCCTGCGCATGCCCAGTTCACAATAGGGTTCATGCTCCTATGAGAATCCAATGCAGCTGCTGGTCTGACAGGAGGCCTTTTTCAGGTGGTCATGTGAGCACTGGGAGCAGCTGTACATACAGATGAAGCTTTGCTCGCTTGCTCACTTCTCAGCTCCTACTGTGTGTCTTGGCACTGGTCGGTGGCCCAGGGGTTGGGGACCCCTGGTTTAAACCATGCAATCTGCAGTGTTTTATTATAAAAATCCCAGTAAATGAATGCAAATGGGAGGGGTTGTGGGAAGTAGAAAAGTTCCTTTTTAAAGTTTCCTTTCTTGTTAAAGAATAAGTGTGCTAATAACTTTGTTAAGCCCTATCCTATGTAGCTGTTAGACATGCCATGCTTACAGGCACGTAGTACATTCTGTGTCCCTGTGCTTTAACCAAGATATCTGTGTTGGATGTGCTCACAGGCATATCCCAGCTCTCCACTGGTTTAATCTGTTCAGAAACTTTTAAGTTGTTAGCCAATTGGGTTTTAGTTTAGATTGTGAGGTCTGGCTCCAGCCAATGGAGATTAGACACAGCAGTAAGAATGACCCCAAATGTGTAAGGGATAAATTTGTGTGTTTTCCTTTGTTCGTTGTACTCTCGTGGCAAGATGGCTAGTGAGGGTACCCATCCTGCAGTCCAGGAAGTAAAAATTGTATTGCCGAAATTGTGTTTCAGTCTGACTTACAGTCTGGAAGTCTGTAAGATCCTTTATCTCAGTGCTGATTTTTCTTTGTGGCACCAAGCACCTATTTCCAACATCTATCTCCAACAGGGGCAGAGATGAGAGCTCCTCACCAGGAGGAGCCGGGAGATGGATGTGTCCATGGTAGGCAGATGAAAAAGTGGTTTGAGTGCAGCAGGGATTCCAGCAGAGAGTGGGGGTGGTGGTGGTAGTGGAGGGCTGCTTGAGAAGGACTGGAGTGGGTCATGTCTGAGACCCAGAGAGTTGGTACAGAGTGAACCAGAGCTAGGTGGGGGTCTTCCTGACTCACGCTGTGTTCCTTCCTCCCAGTCTGTAGGCAGTTCCTGCTGGTCTGTCCAGAGGAGCGAGGGCGTCTGTGGGAGGTAAAGCCCCCAGGGGCCTGGGGCCAGCGCATCAACATCTGGCTCAAGGTTCAGCTTCAGCCAAGACTTCCAGACTGTAAGTCAGACTGAAACACTGCCCTGCATCTGTCTAGTTATTTCTAGTGTCAACACTAGTATGGATTAATTTACAGTGATTTTTTTTTTTTTTTTTTTGGAGATGGAGTGTCATTCTATTGCCCAGGCTGGAGTGCCGTGGTGCGATCTCAGCTCACTGAAACCTCTGCCTGCCGGGTTAAAGCAATTGTCCCGCCTCAGCCTCCCAAGTAGCTGGGATTACAGGTGCCTGCCACTGTGCCCGGCTAATTTTTGTATTTTTAGTAGAGACAGGGTTTCACCCTCTTGGCCAGTCTCGTCTTGAACTTCTGACCTCATGATCCACCTGCCTTGGCCTCCCAAAGTGCTGGGATTACAGGGCGAGCCACCTCACCTGACCCCCAAGTGGCTTTTTTGACAGTGCACTTTCCACTTCTAGCAAGTGGGGAAGGGCTGCCCACGGCAAGTGCTTCTCAGCTCAGCGCTACGAGGTGAGGCCAGGCCAGGGCCGGGGCAGTGGACGCCTCCAGGCTGCAGGTGCTGCTGTGGGTGGGAGATGAGGGGGACAGTTAATTTAAATTAACTGTCCAAAATGAAAGCCCCAGCTCTCCTTCCCTCCTGGGGTGGATGCTCCCGTCAGCATCGAATCACATTTCTGCAGCTGCAGGTGGCTCATTAGGGGTTGACAGGCAGCCAAGGTGCCAGGCTTTCTCTCCACATGCTGACTGATCCACCTTAGCTGTTGACAAGTGAGAGTGCCTTGGAGTTTATTGATGATAATAGTGATCGGTTTTGCATTTATGCTGGAAGGTTTAATGGATCTTTATAGATATTAATGGGTGACCAAGCACCAGAGAAGGAGGCCTGGCAGGGTGGAGCTGCGCTGTGATCCTAATGAGGTGGTTAAGTGACTTGCCCTGTGGCGCTGAGTTAGGAATGAAGGGAAGCGGGTCGGGTCCCTGGGCACTGAGCTGTCCCTCCGTGATGGTTTATGGACACACTACATAAATGAGGCTGTGGGTCCTCATGCAGCCTCTGTGCTTGGACATTTCAGTCCCTCGGCTGGGAATGGAGAAGAAAAATGCATTGCATATTGGAATGTGGAAATCTCACAGGCTAGAGGGGTGAGCAGGGGCGAGAACTTTTTCTCCTAATTGGGGAGATGCCTCCTCCCAGCTAATCCCATTGGGGCTGTTTCAAGAGCTGGGAGTCAGTGTGGTCTGGGCAGAGGAAACTGAGCTGGAAGTCAGATGCCAAACCTGTCATTTTAATTCACTTTGAGATTCACCAACTCTCGTTTTAAAACAGCAAATGAGAGGACTTGCAGAGAATGTTCCAGAAGCATGCTTGAGTCCCTTGAAGGAAGAAGGGCCATCTTTATAATTAGGATATAAATAGATTACTAAAACTCTTTAATAAAAAAAAAATTCTCAGTTATGGTCTTTTCACTGCCTGCATACGTCATGGCTAGTTCTCAGTTTCAGTCACATCTTCTTTTTCCCCAAGTGCCCGCAGTCAGGATTTTAATTCACTCAGGAAGGTTTTCAGCCAGCCGGCTTCAGCTCGCAACCATTATGACAGTTAGTGCTGACATCTCAGGTTTTTTTCAAGTTGGTGAGCTGGGGCTGCAAATGTGATCACAGATTAGCTCGGTGCTCTGCAGTTTCTCATCTGTTTCTCTCTTTATAGAAATCAGCAAGTCTTAGTGGATTAGAACTTTTTACAGGCCACCGAACAATGCAGATTCTGGAAGCTTCTCTTCCCTGGGAATCTCACTAGACCATCAATTGAATGTTAGTCTTAAATTAGTCAGTGATTCTTAGAGTTGCTTTCTGGACTTGTTCTCTTTTTTCAAGTGGTATCTGTTCTCCCTTCTTTTCTCTGACAGTTATTTTGGAGGTATCCTATAATTTTATGTGCCATAGAAATAGAACTGTAAGCAAGAAGCCCAGTGGAATCAATTGCTTCTTGCTCTAAATAAGGCATGAACATTTCACAACATTTCAAAGGGGAATTAACTTGTGTTCCTTGCAAATGTTTTAAAGACTGTTTCTGAAGCAGCCTGATTGGTGGGCCAGGTCTTTAAAAGTTTGTGCCATCTTGGCTGTTGATAACATCTGTGGCTTATAATGGCCCTGAACATATTTACAGATTATTCAGACCTTTTGAGAGAAGGAGTTTGTGGGAAATTTCTTTCTTCCTACACTCAGTCACAGACAAAGCCTTTGAAACTTGACCAATAGGATCATAATTCCATCTGATGTGATTTCTCGATCAGTCTGAACATGCCTTAAGTTTCTTTACCAGAGAGCATGAAACTGAGTATGTCAACAGTGAAATTTTCTTTTACAAAATTGTTACTGGGGGCAGGAAATAATTGACCACTGCTTTAAAAATTAATTTTTTTTCAATCTATAGGTCATCGTTTTGCTTTCTTTCTCCAGATGAATTTTTAATGGATTCAGTTGTCATCCACAGGGAAAATACTTTTATCTGCATTTAATTTTTAAACCAGAAGGATCTTTGCATCAAGAGATGTGCAAGTATGAGATAAGAAGCAGGGGCCACTTTTCTGAAAGTTTGATGCCCAGCAAACTGCAGTTCTGACCTTTTTTTTCAGTTTTGCTGACTCATACGTTAACGAGTACAATAGCAACAGCAGCTTCGTGGTGGTGCAGTGTGCTGGGGGCAAAATCACCATACTGGGTGTGTTTTTTTCTGTCGAATTCTGCTCTTTGACAGGTTATATGGCTCCTCTTAGTGGTCATTGTTGTCTACTGCAGCCTTGGATGATACCTGTGTGATTAGTGCTCAGATACCTCCCTGTAGGCTTCCAAATTAGTGCATTCATTTTAAAAGATTTACTGAAGCCGGGCCTCGGTGGCTCAAGCCTGTAATCCCAGCACTTTGGGAGGCTGAGACGAGTGGATCACGAGGTCAAGAGATCGAGACCATCCTGGTCAACAAGGTGAAACCCCGTCTCTACTAAAAAATACAAAAAATTAGCTGGGCATGGTGGTGTGTGCCTGTAATCCCAGCTACTCAGGAGGCTGAGGCAGGAGAATTGATTGAACCCAGGAGGCGGAGGTTGTGGTGAGCCGAGATCGCACCATTGCACCATTGCACTCCAGCCTGGGTAACAAGAGCGACACTCTGTCTCCAAAAAAAAAAAAAAAGATTTACTGAATCTCAGCCAGGCACGGTGCCTCACACCTGTAATCCCAGTACTTTGGGAGGCCAAGACGGACGGATCATGAGGTCATGACATCAAGACCATGCTGGCTAACATGATGAAACCCAGTCTCTACTAAAAGTTCAAAACATTAGCCAGGCATGGCGGTACACGCCTGGAGTCCCAGTCACTCGGGAGGCTGAGGCAGGAGAATAGCTTGAACTCAGGAGACAGAAGTTGCAGTGAGCCTAGATCATGCCACTGCACTCCAACCTGGGTGACAGAGCAAGATTCTCCATCTCAAAAAAAAAAAAAAAAAAAAAAAATGATTTACTGAACCTCAGTTAGGAATGAAATACAAGTAAACATTTGATAGCTCCCAACACATAAAAACATTAGGAAAGGTGGAAAATTGATAATGGGCTTTCTACTTCATTTTTTCATTGATATGTTCGTGTATTTCTTTATTTTTTCATTCGATAACTGTTGATAAGGCATCTACAGACATGCCAGGCACTGTCCTAGGTGTTAGGGATGTAGTAGTGAATAAGGCTGACGTGGCTTCTGAACCCATTTACCAGCTAACTACATGGGCACCTACTATGTGGGTTGTAAAAACTCTGTATGGCCAAGAGAACTAAAAAGTGTGCTGGTATTTTTAAGTGCCTTCAATTAAATTTTGCCAAACCAAACTTTGCTAATTTATACAGTTCTGTAAATAAATTTAAAAATTTACTTATATAGATAACAACTAAATAATTCATTTGTTCTTTAGTAAACAAAATGTGTTACATAGGTATTTTCAGCTGAAATGCAAAAATGCATTTTTTTAGGGATCTGAACACCACACACACATAGGGATTTGGGGGTGTGGGGTGGGGAGTTGCACAGGAGAACGAGAAAGTCATCACTTTCTTTCTCTCTCTTTTTTTTTTTTTTGAGACGGAGTTTCGCTCAGTCACCTGGGCTGGAGTGCAGCGGCACAATCTTGGCTCATTGCAACCTCTGCCTCTCAGGTTCAAGTGATTCTCCTGACTCAGCCTCCCAAGTAGCTGACTCTACAGGTGCCGGCCACCATGCCCGGCTAATTTTTTGTGTTTTTAGTAGATATGGGGTTTCACCATGTTAGCCAGGATGGTCTTGATCTCCTGACCTCGTGATCCGCCTGCCTCAGCCTCCCAAAGTGCTAGGATTACAGACATGAGCCACCTCGCCCAGCCATGAAAGTCATCTCTTTCCAAGTTGGTACTGATTTGGTAGGAGAGGAGGGAAGCACTGAACATGGGTGATCATGACCTCTATTGTGAGCAAAACCACCGGAGAGCAAAGAGAAGGATTCAGGACTAGAACTGGAAATGTGAGTCCATTTAATGCCAGAATTGATGGAAGAATAGATCACAATTCCAGCTCAGAAATGCTTGCGTGGAACCATCCCTTTGCATCCCCTGACACCTGGCAGGCATCCCTGTCCTCTGGAGAGCATTGTAGCAAATGCCAAAATGAAGGTCAAAAAGATGGAATGGACCTAGCACTTTGGGAGGCTGGGGCGGGCAGATCACTTGAGGTCAGGATTCGAGACCAGCCTGGCCAACATGGTGAAACTCTGTCTGTACTAAAAATACAAAATTAGCCGGGCGTGGTGGTGGGCACCTGTAATCCCAGCTATTCGGGAGGCTGAGACAGGAGAATTGCTTGAAACTGGGAGGCAGAGGATACACTGAGCCCAGATGGCGCCATTGCACTCCAGCCTAGGCCGCAGAGGAAGACTCCATCTCAAGGAAAAAAAAAAAAAAAAAAAAAAAAAGGAGATAGAATTAGGTCATGGCCATCAACATGTTTGCAAGGGCCCCAGTGTCCTATTTACTCTTTTGACTGTCCAGCCCCTCGGGAGCCACCCCCATTTGCTCATCCTCTTTCTCTTGCTTGGGGAGGGCAGCACACCCAGGAAATTCCAAGGAGGAAGACGTCAGCCATCATGAGAGGACTTCTTGGAATGACAGACCCAGACTGTCTGCCCCTGGAGACAGCAGCAAGGTACGGTGATACTGTATCACCCCACGAACGTCTTGCTTTCTTAGTAACCCTGCTGTCCTTGTTTAGGGAAGCTGTGGTCTGGACCTGCAGGGCCGCTTTCCAGATGACTTCTTGTGGCAGCGGGCCTTGATCTGTGCTCAGAATCTCTGGGCTGTGCTGGGAGCGGGTGTTGCGAGGAGAGCCTTTGTAATTAGACTTTTTATGGTTCTCTCCTCTAAACTAGACAAGCTCTAACGAAACCAAAATGGAACAGAGAACACATGGGAATTGGCCGTAACCTTGCATCGTTAAGGAAATATTGAAAAATCTGAATTTCAAATTCTGCCATGGACCAGTGTCTGTCAAGCAGAACAAAAAGCAAGACAAATTTGTCTTTCTTTCCTCCTCCACTGCGAAAGCTCACATTGCTGGTATGGAGTTGGAATTAGGTATCAGGTTTTTGTATAATCCAGAGTTAATGCAGAATAGAATCTTAAGGGAGGATGCTTACTGAATATTTCTTCATTGCTTGTTGTCAGTCAGTGTTTTATAAGATTTTAGGTTTTCCTGTGGCCAAACCAGACTCTTGCCCATACAGGATATTGTGAAAATATTCACTCTCTGGTGCCAAAGGGTCTTTGCTCTCAAATTCCTAAAGAGTCCAAAATTACTGTAAACTCCAGAATATATACTCATATATCATGGACAAATACTGCTTATTTTGGAGAATACATTGCTCTGAAATAGAAGATTCAGCAATGAAATCATAAAATATTCCAGTAAGTTCTGGGTTGTTTTAGAAAGCTGCTTCCCGTCTGACATGAGCTCTAGCCGTCTGGCAGATGAGGGCTTGCTTTTTCTTTGGTTCACAATGGGTCTTAGGGCTAACCTAAGACCCAACAGGCACCGAACAGAGAGCGTTGTACTTGGCCTTGTCCGTGGATCCTTGACTTTCCTTTTAAATCTCTGTTAGAGGGAGCAGAGGTGTCCAGGGTACCGTAACGCCCATGGGTGTGGGCCTGGGGAAGGCTGCACATTTGAGCGCAGGGTGCCAGCTTTGAAAGCAGTGCTTCCTTCCTTGCTTTTTCTCTGGTCTCCCCGGTCTGGGCTGGGCTTCAGTTCCTTTCAGTAAATCTGTGCTCTTATGCACAAAACATGATTTCCCTGTGGTTGGCTGGGGAGTTTGAACCTGGCCTATTCTGATTCTCAGCAGGAAGTGCAGGCAGAAGCCAGGCCGGGACACCTGCATGTCCTGAACGTCCAGCCCCAGACTATGTGGGATGACCCCATTACCGTGTTTAATTGGAATGCCTGTGGATTCTTTTCTGAATTCAGGAGAGGACACGTGGAGAAAAGCTGGAAGACACAAAGAATGATCCAGACCGTGGAGTGGAGGAGGAGGACGCGGGGCTGATGGGGCAGCTGCAGGGCAAACTTGCAAGGCCTAGTCCCTGACGCCTCCAGATGCCCAGGATGCCCATCTGGGCTGGGTCCAGAGGCCAGCCTGGGCTCCCAGGATTTGGATCTGAGACTTGTGTGACTGGAACGCACCTTTCCTGGGGAATCTTTGATGGGCAGATGACCCCATGGACCCCAGTTACCTCTGAGGTAGGCTCAGGCTCTAGAATGCCTGAGAACATGCTGCACTCAGCGTGCGACACTATGCAACAGCAGGGAGATAGTTCCCCAAGTTAATGGTTGACAGTTCCTACAAATTTCATCAGCTTACTTGTTAAACCTAATATGGTTTCTGTTTCTCAGGATAAATTGGTGGGACTTCACTGGAACCACAGGAATGTTTTACTGAAAGTACCTCTTTCCTTCTAGAAGTTTAAAGACACTCTGGAAGGGGCCACACCCATTTCATCTAGGCTGCGGAAACCTATTGCAGTTTTGTGCATGCCAGCCCTGCCGTTGCTGTGAGATCACGGACACCAAAGAGGTTTCCAGGGAGACACATGTTCTTTCCAGGGAAGCTTCAGCCAAATCAGAAGTGCCTTGAGGGCAGGGGCAGGGGCTGGATGGTGTATACGGCAGGCCTGGAGCTTCCTTCTGGGCTGTTATACAGGAGGCGCTCAGAGAGGGCTCTGCACAGGCTTCAGCCATCAGCTTAGCTGGGAAGCATTGGTAGGAATTTGGGCAGATGGTGCTTCTAGCAGATTGGTAGCCTTAAGCAGAAAGGCTTGTGGTAGTAAAAGTAACTAAAAATGACAACCTGGCTCAAATGTGACATTGGCTTCCCTCTTCTCAAATGCTGATGGAGCCCTGTTTGGTGGCTTGCACCCACCACTCTGGGAATGCAGAGACAAGGACCTGCTCTCAGGCCCCAGCGCTGACAGGCTAGGCAGAGCTGTCTCAGGGCCGCCAGCCCTCCACAAGGGTGCAGCACAAGTCCAGGTTCCTTTAGGGAACCCAGAGCCTAGGGCAGTGCTTTCTCTGCAACTGGCCCACCTTTGCTGATTTCAGTAGGAATTTTTTTCCCAGAGAAAGCTGGTCAGGACCTTTTGAGGCAGATGACCCAAGTTCTTGCCCCTGCTTTTGGGCAAAGGCAAATCTGATTCCATTGTCGAGGACATCCCCAAACCCCTCTGTGCTCACAACTGACTTTGTAGAAGCCAGGGGCCTGCTACCAGGGGCCCTGCCACCTCTGCTCCTTGCTGTTGGAGATCAGCGGCAGGGTCAGCCCTGGGCTGCCTGGTTACCTCTCACATCTCCAGTGCTACCACAGAGCTGGCCCTCAGAAACTGTGTGGGGAATGAAGGGTGACAGGTCACTTTGAGAGTGAGGGTCACACCTTTCCTCTCTTCTTTTACTGCTGGATTTTGGAGACACTGACAGGAACAGGGTTTTACCTTTTTAGGGATGTAATAAAGGCCCTCCTGGAGCCTGATGAGGAGACCACCAGCAGTCCCAAGTTCTGGGAATACATCAGCTGTTCCCCTTAGCAGTAAAAGGACACACACGATGGGACCTTTTATTCATACATGCACCCAGCTGTCTGTCCATCTGTCCATCCATCCATCCATCCATCCATCCATCCATCCATCCATTTTGTTGTACATCAGACATTCAGCATGCTTTCTTAGGGACATGCTGTGTGTGGGGCACAGGAGATATAAGTGAGGTGTGGTTACTGGCCTCAGGAAACTTCTCTTTGGAGGAGTCTCTTCTGGAGTGTTCCACTGGAGTTTTCATCTCTCTTGCACCCATTACAAAGATGGAAGGTCCAATTGACTAGAAATAGAGTTTAGAGCTTCATCTGAAGACATCACAAATCCTGGCTCCTACCCTGCCCCTTACACATGGGCTCTCTCTGCAGGTGGCACAGACCATAAAAGTGGAGTTAAGTCTGCAGCCTAGAGGATGCCCCGTGTGTGGTGTCAGTTGTAATCTTTCACATGGGACATGTGTGCTGTGAGCATTGTGCTATTTGAGATGAATGGTTAGTATTTTGTATTTACATGAAAATAAATGTTTAAAGATGTCTCAGGGGGTTGATGAAGTTACTGTTCAATAAAAGAAACCGCTCAGGGAAGAACAGCTGATGTGCTGATGGCTTTATTCAGGGGCATATAAGCTGACCATATGAGTTAGAAGGAAATGCCCAGAGCTGAGAGCAGCCTCCTGCCCAGTCCATGTCAGCTCTGAGGCTGTGTGCAGGGGTCCCTTCCAGCAGTGTGTGCAGGACTCCCCGTAATGCATGTGTTTGTGTTGTGTTGTTTTTATTAAATCAATTTTATGTTTTGGTTTTCCATGTTCCTGCCTTTTATTTTTTATCAGCTCTATTGAGATATTATTTATAAACCTTAAATTTCACTCATTTAAAGTAATAATTCAGGCCCAGTGTGGTGGCTTACGCCTGTAATCCCAGCACTTTGGGAGGATGAGGCATGTGGATCACTTGAGCTCAGGAGTTCGAGACCAGCCTGGCCAACATGGTGAATCCCTGTCTCTACAAAAATAAAAAAAATTAGCCAGGCATGGTGGCATGTGCCTGTACTCCCAGCTACTCAGGAGGCTGAGGTGGGAGGATTGCTTGAGCCCAGGATATTGAGCCTGCATTGAGTGGAGATCACACCACTGCACTTCAGCCTGGGTGATACAGTGAGACCTTGTCTCAAAAAAAAAAAAGTAATAATTCAAGGATTTTTAGTATATTTACACAGCTGTGCAATCACCACCATTAGTACCCCCAAAATAAACATGGTGCCCATCAGTCTCTGTCTCCCCACTCACCACCTCCTCCTGCCCTCAGCAGCTACTAATCCACATATATATATATATATATATATATATATATATTTTTTTTTTTTTTGAGATGGAGTATTGCTCTGTCACCCAGGCTGGAGTGCAGTCATGTGATCTTGGCTCACTGCAACCTCCACCACTTGAGTTCAAGCAATTCTCCAGCCTCAGCCTCCCGAGTAGCTGGGATTATAGACACGTACCACTATGACTATGCCCAGCTAATTTTTGTATTTTTATTAGAGATGGGTTTTACCATCTTGGCCAGGCTGGTCGTGAACTCCTGACCTCGTGATCTACCCCCTTGGCCTCCCAAAGTGCTGGGATTACAGACATGAGCTACCACAATCTTGGCTTACTGCAACTTCTGCCTTTTGGGCTCAAGCCATTCCCCAACTTCAGCCTCCCTAGTAGCTGGGACTACAGGGATGCACCACCATGCCCGGCTAATTTTTGTATTTTTGTAGAGATGGAGGTTTTGTCATGTTAGCCAGGCTGGTCTTGAACTCCTGAGCTCAAGTGATCCTTTCTCCTCAGCCTCCCAAAATGCTGGGATTACAAGTGTGAGCCACCATGCTGGCCCAGTTTTAATTTTGACAACATCCAATTATTTTTCTCTTGTTGCTGGAACAAAGCAACAAAGTTGCAGTAGTAAATATTTTGTGTGTGTGTGTGTGTGTGTGTGTGTGTGTGTGTGTGTGTGTGTTTAAATGCATGCTCTTTAATTCCCATCTAAGAGGAGTTATTGGGGAAAAAGTTATTTGACTCCAAAATGAAAGTGGGAAATCCACAAAGAAGTAATTACTTAGAACAAGGCTGTCCCTGGATCCCACATTCTTCAAAGGCAATGGCCAGACATGCATGCCCTGTAGGAGTCACACTGTCCCGAGGGCTGCCCTGCCCCACAGTCACCAATGGGCTCCAGCAGGGCGTCCACAGTCACTTGGAAGCTTGCATTCCTGACCAGGGTCTGGCATTGGTGATGGACACTCACTGGTATGCACAGAGCTTTCAAACAGGTTATATTTCAGGAAGCAGGGTTTTGAGACTTGCCCCGCATTTGGTATTTTGTTCCAGGAAGTCTTTGAGAACAAGCCGTTCAGGATACGGAAGGAATAAATTCAACTGGTCCAGAAACCTCAGGGGGCCAATGGATTATGAGATAATTTTTAAAATCCCCATTTTCTGCAAGAAGCAATCAAAGATCTTTGCATTTGATTTAGTCCTCTTTCTAGGGAAAGCATGCTCCGCAGCTCAAAGTTTTAAAGTTAGGTATCTGAATTTCCAGCTTGAGAAGCCATGAAATTCCTTGGCCATCTCCTCTTTCCCCTGGCGCCTCCATTTCACACAGGGCACAAAACATCACCATGGCAAAGCAAGAGGGGTTGGAGCTGGGTACCCCACCAAGCTCAAACCACAGCAGTGCAGTCACAGGAGGTCTGCAGGCCCATTATCCATGCAGCTGTGATTTCTGGCTCTAGGAAGGTCCTGCGTTATTTTCAGCATCAGATAAGACACAATTGGGAAGAATGATTTCTTTCCTGGCAGGAAAATCCTAACGTGACCACAGCCATTGAGGTGCTTCCAGGAGGGTTAGTGCCTACTCACTCCGTTTAATGGAGTTGCCTCATCTTTTTGAACTTTCCTTCCCTCCAAAACAAAAGTCAGCTTCAGATTTTCTAGGCAGCAAACACTTCTAACAGGCATTCTTGACAATGTGCAGACAGGTGGGCTGCAGGACCTGTGAACCTGGGTAATCTTGACTGCCTGAGACTCGAGGCACCCATTCTTAGTGGGCGGCTGATGGATGCTGAACAGGATGGGCTCCCAGCAAATGGCTCTGGGTCCTTGAGCACCCAGGTTCTGTTCCAGTTCTACGGGATTGGGAGGGCGTGTCCTTGGGGCAGATTGTGGTCTAATCTTCCCAGGTAATGCCAGTCACAGGACTAAGTAGTCTCTCCATTCCCGTATGGCCCTCACCATGCATTAGGGGTGCTTTGATTTAGGAAATGTTTGCTGGGTCTCCATATGTATTAGTCTGTTTTCATGTTGCTGGTAAAGACATGCCTGAGGCTAGATAATTTATAAAGAAAAAGAGGTTTAATCAACTCACAGTTTCACATGGGTGGGGAGGCCTCACAGTCATGGTGGGAGGCAAAAGGCACATCTTACCTGGTGGCAGACAAGAGAGAATGAGAGTCAAGTGAAAGGAGAAACCCATTATAAAACCATCAGCTCTCATGAGACTTATTTACTACCATGAGAACAGTGTGGGGGAACCACCCCCATTATTCAGTTATCTTCCACTGGGTCCCTCTCACAACAGGTGGGAATTATGGGAGCTAGAATTCGAGATGGGATTTGAGTGGCGACACAGCCACACCGTATCACCATATGAACAGAAGCAGGTAAAATGTATCCCATCTAATGTAGATATTACAACCAAACTATATGTATTGTATTTGTAAAGTAGCTTCATGAAAATCAGTCTAAATTAAATTCACATAAGCTACACAAAGAAATACAAGGGGATGGGTGTGGTGACTCACACCTGTAACCCCCAGCACTTTGGGAAGCTGAGGCAGGCGGATTACTTGAGGTCAGGAGTTCGAGACCAGCCTGGTCAGTATGGCAAAACCTTGTCTCTACTAAAAATAATTACAAAGATTAGTTGGGTGTGGTGGCATGCGTCTGTAATCCCTGCTACTTGGGAGGCTGAGGTGTGAGAATCACTTGAACCCAGAAGGTAGAGGTTGCTGTAAGTTGAGATCGTGCCAGTGCACTCTAGCCTGCGCGACAGAGACTCAATCTCAAGAGAGAGAAAGAGAGACAGTGAGAGAGAGAGAAGGAAAAAGAGGAAAAGAAAGAAAAGGAAAGAAAGAGAAAAGGGAAGGAGGAAGGAAGGGGAGAAAGAAAGTGGAAGGAAAGAAAGAGAGGAGGGAAGGAGGGAAATGAGGAAGGGAGGGAAGGAGAGGGAAGAAGGGAGGGAAGGAGGGAGGGAAGGCAGGCAGTCTACAAGGAACACGCTGGAGCATCCCACTGCTGGCAGCAGGCGTGTGCCTTTCCAGTTGAGCTGTGGCATCAGCATGGCTCCCCACCGGCTCCTTTGCCTTTCTGGTGGCTGCTTCTACCCCAAACCCTTGCCACACAAGTGGAGTTTGAGGACGTTTTGGGATGCGGGGTCGGGGGAGGTAGATGTAAGTTAGAAAAAGACATCTAATACCACAGTGCTATATTTTAAAAATTAAAAAAAGTTACAATTTCTGTATTAGAAAATAAAGTTCCATAAAATCTCAGTCGTTGGTTTGAAAACTTTTAAGAACCATTTCCTCATAGTTTCCGGAAGCTTGTACTTCTTCCCTGAGATGACTCCGGGAGCAGAAAGGAGTTGCCAGAGGAGGCCTCCTGGGAAGGTACCTGGAGTCCCTGTTAGCCCCTCTCTGCCCACAGCCTTCCGGGGCTGCAGATGACTGATGGCTCCATCTCAAAAGGAGGGAGGGAGGGAGGGAAGGCAGGCAGGCAGGTAGGCAGGCAGGCAGGCTGGCTGGCTACAAGGAACATATGGGAATGTCCCGCCGCTGGCTGCAGGTGTGTACCTTTCTTCAAGTGTTGGTGACTCCGGGTTTTGATGTAAGACACTGAACTCAGGAGCTCTGCTTTCCTCCCTTGATCTCTCCTCATCAGAGATTTTTGGTCATTTCCTTAAAAGGCCCTTCCCTGCTTCCTTCCTGAATGCTGTAGACAATTGAGCAGAAGAAATCAGATTTCACAGTATACACATTGACTTTTTTCCCACCCACTTTTGTTGTGGACCGGAGAAAGCCTGGGATGCGGAGATGATTTCTGGAGTCCCGGCAGCTTTGGTGTTGGTGCCTGTGCTGTGGGAAGGCCAAGCTGATTGGGGGCCTTCGTTCTGTCCCCTGCAAAGCATTGATTCTGCTGGCTTCCCAGTTCTGTGCTTCAGAGGGTCCTGGGCAAGTGGAGACCCTCGGTGACAGATGCGAAAGTCGGCACTGGGTGAAGGCTCCATTCCACTGTCTCGCTGATGAAGCCGGCTTGGGAGGGGACACACAGTGTTTTGAAGACGTGGCCCAGCCGATTTGGACAGGTCTTGTTGAGCTGTCACTGCATAGCTCTGAGCCCCAGAGGTCCTGGCTATCCATGGGCATGAAACACCAGCGCCAGCACGCCCCTGTGAGGGCACCATGGATGTTGCCTAGGACAGCACTCTTCCATCTGTAAAAGGCTCCATTATGACATGCATCTGTTAATTTTAACTTTACACAGTTCACACTCAGGTGTGCGAAATTAGGATTTGACTTTCCTAGAACTGAGTTTTGTCTGTATCTGGAGCACCCATTCTGAGTGATGGCAGAAAAAGTAGTCGAATGGATTCAGATACCTTCCAACTAACCTCACTCCAAGCAGGATTTTCTTTGGCACCTTTCTCCCTGGGGGCAGCTCCAAGGGCAGGAGCCTTGGTGAGGAGAGGACATCTGCTCTTGGCCCGCGCTGGCGCCAGCTAGCACGCCCGGTGGTCCTGTCATGGTCTCCGATCTGAGGCTCCCCGGACTCCTGCTGTGAGGTCCCCCTGGCGCCTGCTGACGCTTCTACCCCAAACCCCTGTCCTAACCCAGAAGTGACCTTGTGGCCAGCAGGTTCTCGCTCGCAACCTGCACCTCCTCTGTCCCTGGCCACATGGGAACACATCATTTGTCTGTCCCCTCTGGGGACTCCTGGCTTTGCTCTGGGGCTGACCCTGCACCCTCATGCAGTCCTCTCCCGAGCCCTGGGGTTGGGGCTGCTCATTCTCTGAGCACTCCAAGCTGGAATTGGAACGCACCTCTCTTCTACTCTGGGACTCGCAAATCTATTTGAGAGCTTCTACGATTCCCCTCCCACCACTGCCCAAGTGAGCCTAGCGTTTCAGACTTCAAAGCCAATAACTGGGCATTTCCTTTGTCTTTTCCTCCCTGGCACTACATATTCTCACATTCAAAGCAGGGAAAAACACGGGTCTCACCCCCCAAAGTGAGGGACAGAGCCCTGAGCTCATCCTGTTTTCCCCGAGAGTCATGGTGTCCACGTTGCCCTCACACGCAGCCTCTCAGGCAGGGCCTTGGGAAATGAGTACACCCCTCCGCCCCAGGTTCTTAGGTGGATTCCTTTGGCTCCTAACCCCGGACATTTGGCCATGAGATATTTTTGGTTGTCACAGTTGGGTGAGGGGTGGTACTGGCATCTAATGGGTAGAGGCCAGGCATGTCCCTAAACGTCCCACGATGCCAGAACAGCTCTCATAACAGAGTTATTCAGCCTGAAATTCTGTGCTAAGATTGAGCACAGGCCTGGGCTCCGGCACGTGTCACATTTTGGATCCTGGACTGCCCTGAAAGGTAAGTTCTTCTTTCTTTAGAAGAGAAACCACCCCTGCTCCAGTCAAGGCTCGCGGCACCGCCCAGGAGGTGCTCTGGAGAAGATTCAGGCCGGGATTGCAGCACTGGAGCCCCATTCTGGCTGGTGGGAGAGTGGGGATCCCTGTACAGAGAAGAAGCCGCTCCTGCGCCCGCTCCCTGCTCGGCCGCTTTCCGAGGGAAATACCCGCGGCGGCCACACGATGGCAGCCTTGCCCAAACCAAAGCCCGCCGGGCGCGCTCCGAGGTCGGCAGCCCCAAGACGGTGTCCCCAGGCGGTGAACACGAGGCCGCCCTCCCACAAAATCCAAGGGCGCTCGGCCTGGGGGAGCTTCTTTAGATGCAGCTAGAAACTCTGCGCTTAACAGGTGAAAGAAGCAGAGAGCCGCACGGGCTGCACACTCCTTCCTGTTCGTCCGCCTCGATGCCTGCAGAGCTCATCTGTGCCAATGGGGACCCATGTTCTCCTCCCCATCCCACATTTCAGTGATGTGACAAGACAGAGAACACAGATGAGATTTATTTTGAAAAGGAGCTCGCGTGTCTTTCTTCTTTCCTTCCTTCCTTCCTTCTTTCCCCTCCTCCTCCTCCCCCTTCCCCCTCCTCCTCCCCCTTCCCCCTCCTCCTCCTGCTCCTGCTCCTCCTCCTCCTCCCTTTCTTCTTTCTTTCTTCTTCTTCCTTTTTGGACTGAGTCTCACTCTCTCACCCAGGCTAGAGTACAGTGGCGCGATCTCAGCTCATTGAACTCTGCCTCCCGGGTTCAACTGATTCTCCTGCCTCAGCCTCCCAAGTAGCTGGGACTACAGGTGCCAGGCCCAGCTAACTTTTGTATTTTTAGTAGACACGGGGTTTCACCATGTTGGCCAAGCTGGTCTTGAACTCCCGACTTCATGGGATCCACCCACCTCGGCCTCCCAAAGTGCTGAGAAAAAGCAACACAAAAAACAACAATCTCCAAAATGGAGAGCTCTTAACTAAAAGAATAAAACCAAAGTAGGGAAAATATTTTTGGCCAGGGGAGGATTTCTGTTACCCTATTTGATAGAGGAACTATTTTGATAGTGGAAGAATTAGTGGCATTGTGGTGGTGGCGGGACGTGGACCAGGCCGTAAACCAGCAGCACACTGGCTGCATTTGGGGTGGGTCGCGCATGCCTCCTGCTCCAGGGACGTCTGCCTTCCTTCCTCTGCATATCAGAGCATACCCGAGTAGCTGCAGGATGCCTGGCAGAATCCATGTGGCAGAATAAATGGCACAGTAATTGCTGATGTTCTGGTGTGACCAGGTAGCTCTGACTCCTCAGAGTGAATCTGGGGACCTTGCTTTGCATGTGGGATCACAGGCGGGAGCCATCGCGCCCGGCCGCGAATCCTTCTAACAAGCCCTCCGGGGACGCTCGTGCCTGCTCAGGGCGGGCACCTGCGCTCTGTAGGGTGCCTTCCTGAGAACACAGGCTTTCCCTTCCTTTGGAGGAGGATTTTCTGACAGCTTTGCTGACCCGCACTCGCAGCAAATAGGCTCCCCGGCCTGCTCAAGCCCAGGCAGACAGATCCTAAAGACCCCATTGGCGGCGCACTGGGGTCCCGCTAGCCCAGGAGAGCCGCATCCCCTTTTAGGGCTCCCACAACATCCAAGCCGAATAGGTCAAAATCCTGTAAGCGTTTTGGCCTCGACTTCTCTTCCTGAGGTGGCAGCGATAGCTAACCTGCTATTTAAAAAGCTCGGAAGGCCGCGCTGCGGGACGGTGACTACTCCGCGGAGGGACCACGTTTTCCTGCAGAGGGCGGATCCCGGGTCTCGGCGCGCGCTCTCCGCCGCCTCCCCGCGCGGCCACTAGATGGCGCTGTTGCACTTCCCTGTCGGCTCCGCGGGGCGCGCGGGCTCCCGGCTCCCGGGTCCCACCAGGGTCCCCGAAGTGTGATAACCGCGTGCCGCTGTGAGCTGAGGCCGCTGTCACTGAGGTGTCCGGGAAATGGCATGCAGCCAGGAGGCTTGGCCGGGAGGGGACGAACGCTGACGGTGGGATTGCGCCTGGAGAGCCTTTAGGACCTCACAGGTCTCCCTCTCCGCGCCCCGCGCGCTGGCCCCCTCCAAGCCGAAGCCCCTTGGGGTGGCGGAGTTCCCGTCACGGACCCTCAGATCGAGGCTCTCCCTTGCTGAGCGCTCATAAAAGTGGCGACAGGCGGTTTTCTTCCCACGGAAGGCCTGTAATCTGATTGCATCCCGCATGCTTGTGTGTGTCTGAACATCAGTTCAGCCATGACGGAGGAAAAGGAGAAACGCCGCAGGTGGGCCGGGGCCCGCAGGGGTCCCGAGAGAGAAGGAGCGATCTGCTGGGCTTGGGGACTGCGGGGCTGGGCATGTCCGTGAGGGGCCGTGGGCGCTGCGGGGGCAGAGGAGGGAAGCAGCGCCCCGGGCCGGGCCTGAGGTGTCAGAGCCCAGGACAGCGTCAGAGCCTGAGGGTGCCCGGAGCCGCTCGCTGCGGGGGGCTTCGGGGCCACGCGCGCGGCGACCCCGACAGTAATAAATGCACGGCGGGGGGAGGGGGGAGGCAGGGTGCGGTGGCTCACACCTGTAATCCAAGCACTTTGGGAGGCCGAGGTGGGCAGATCACGAAGTCAGGAGTTCGAGACCAGCCTGGCCAACATGGTGAAACCCCGCCTCTACTAAAAATACAAAAATTAGCCAGGTGTGAGGGTGCGCGCCTGTAATCCCAGCTACTCAAGAGGCTGAGGCAGGAGAATCGCTGGAACCTGGGAGGCGGAGGTTGCAGGGAGCCGAGATCGTGCCCCTGCACTCCATTCTGGGTGACTGAGCAAGACTCTTGTCTCAAAAAAAGCAAAATAAAAAAAAAATGAAGAAAATAAACGTAGGGGGACAATGAGAACACACGCACTGACGTCTCCCCGCACCCCTATGAGGGAGGGACTGCGGCTTCCCAGTACACAGGTGGGTTAGCGGAGGCACAGGGAGGCGGAGGCAAGATTCCAAACCCGGCCTCCGATTCCAGGGCCTCCTTGCCTCCAAGCCAGAGGCCCCGACGTCTGCAGGAGAGGTCCTAGGAGCTGTGGTGTCCAGATGGAGGGGACTGCCCTGGGGTCTTCTTGGGGTGGTCTCTCCTCATTGGCGCCAGGGGCAGGGAGGAGCCACTCCGCCGCCTCCCCGCCCGGCCGCTAGATGGCGCCAGGGGCAGGGAGGAGCCACTCCGCCGCCTCCCCGCCCGGCCGCTAGATGGCGCCAGGGGCAGGGAGGAGCCACTCCGCCGCCTCTCTGCCCGGCCGCTAGATGGTGCCAGGGGCAGCGAGGCGCGGGGTTCTGGACTGTTCCGTCCCAGGCCCCACCTCCTCCCTCAGCGCAGGTTTGCCGGCACCGGGGCTCCCGAAGGCCAGAGCTTTGAATCCACCCGGGAGGTTTAAAAGGAAGGGCTCGGTTCCCCAGGTTCTACCCCTGGGCCCGCTGACGGGCATCGCTGAGGGCTGCAGCTTTGGAACCGGACCACAGGGACAGCGCCGAGGACGAGGTGAGAGCCGAGGAAACCGAGGAAACCCGTGGGCCGGGGCAAGCGGGCGGCCGGAGCCCGGCCTGTCGCGAGAGGGCGGCGGATGAGCGCGGGAGACGGGCGCGGGGGCTGCTGTGTGGAAGGCGCCCTGAGGCCGCGCGGGGCCCGGGCGGCGTCTCCCCCCGTGACTGGCACTCCGGGAGCTGCCCTTGGCTCCCTCTCGCGGCGCGGCGAGCCCCTCAGACCGCCCCGCAGGTGTCCGGCTCCCCGAGCCGCCCTCAGCTCGGGCTTTGGAAACACGCTCCGGCCCGGGTTTCTAGCTTTGCCTCCTCGCCGGGCCTGCGTGCGGCCGGTCTTGTGTTGTTACAAAGAAATACCTGCAGCTGGGTCGTTTACGAACAAAACGAGTTTAATTGGCTCACGGTTCTGCGGGCGGCAGCGTGGGGCACCGGCACCTGGCGGGGCTTCGGGAAGCTTCCAGTCGCGGCGGAAAGCAGGCGGGAGCCGGCGTCGCAGGTGAGAGCGGGAGCGGGGGAGACGGGGCGCGCCACACGCTGTGAGACGAGCGGGTCTCGGTGAGGACGGCACCCCACGGCCCAGACACCCCCCAGGCCCCAGCGGCCATGCTGGGGTTTACACTTCCACGTGAGATTCGGAGGGACAAACAGCCAGTGGTGTCAGCCCCGCGGTTTACTGTCTTAGCTCGGTTACATTTTTATTTAGGAGATGGGGTCTCGCTCTGTTGTTGCCCAGGCTGGAGCACAGTGGTGTCATCAAAGCCCACTGTAACTGTGAATTCCTGGGCTCGATGACCCTCCTGCCTCAGCCTCTCTAGTAGCTGGGACTCCAGCTACGTGACACCGCATCCAGCTAATTAATTCTTACTATTTTTTTAGAGATGGGATATCACCATGTTGCTAAAGCTAGTGTTTTATTAGATATTTTTGGACTTCTCCCTTGTAGCTTTTAACAGTTCGTTATGACCCATCTACTGGTGTGATTTTTGGCCTGTTTCTCTGTCTCCCCCTTGCTCTCCTCTTCCCCTCCCTTCTCCTCCTTCCCCCTCCTCCTTCTCCTTTTCTGTCTACTCCTCCTCCTCCTCCTTCAGGCTCTAAGCCTCCTGAGACTGTCAGTTTTGCTCCGCATCGTGACAGGTCCTGGGGCAGCTCCTGGAATCTGGTGGGACTTGAGAAAATTGGAATCGGCTCTCTCCTGGGCCCCAAGTTTGTCCCTGCTCCTGCCAGATCACACTTTGCTGCCAGCTTATGCTCTAGTGGTGGAACATTCTCTCCCTCTGCCTGCAGTTACTGAAAGATAAGATTTAAAAGCAGACTACTTGGCTGGGCACGGTGGCTTGTGCCTGTAATCCAAGTACTTTGGGAGGCTGAGGTGAGCAGATCACTTGAGACCAGGAGTTAGAGACCAGCCTGGGCAACATGGAGAAACCGCATCTCTACTAAAAATACAAAAAGTAGCTGAGCATTGTGGCACATGCCTATAGTTCCCCCCTACTCAGGAGGCTGAGGCAGGATAATCACTTGAACCCAGGAAGCGGAGGTTGTGGTGAGCCAAGACCTGAGATCACACCACTGCACTCCAGCCTATTTTAAATTGACAAGAGATGGAATAACAGATAGTACAAGAAGCTCCTGTGTACTTTTTATTTCAACTCGCTCCTGTGTCATTGTTTTTTTTTTGGCGCCACTGGAGGGTAAATTATATGGAACATGGCCCTTTGCCCCTCAGCACACCAGTGGATATTTCCTAAGAATGGAGACAACCTCTTATGTCATCACAGTACAGTTACTGACACCAATTTGCATTGATACAATACTTTACCGTCTGTATTCTAATTTTGCCATTTGGCTTAATAACATCCTTTATGTCATCCCCCTCCTCCGTAGTACAGGATCCAGTTTAGCATTTAGCTCTCATGTCTCTCTAGATACCTTGATCTGGACCATTTCCACAGCATTTCTTTGTCTTTTCTGACATTGGCGTTTTTGAATCATGTAGTACTTCTGCCTTTAAAAAAAGAACATTCTTTATTTTGTGTGTATCCGATGAGTCTCTGTAATTAATTATGCAGGAACACCAAGCAGAGGATTTTATTTCTTCTCAAGGTATCCCATATGAAAGCAGGTTTAAAAATCAGAACCTTCTTCAAGTGCCTTCTCGCAGCACAAGCTATTAATATGTTCATTTCTCTTTGCTATGGTGGGATCTGTGCAATGCAGTAATGTCAGGAGATGGCTCTCCTTCAGTGTAGTCTCTGAAAAAAACTTACTTATTCTCAGCTGTGGTTGAAAGACCTTAATAAGCCTCCTGGCTTCGAGCAGGAAGGCTGGCTTTAGGCATGAGTGATCCTGGCAGTTCCCACGCTTCCCAAATGCCATTTTCTGTGTCAGTGTGACCAGGGCTGCGCTATAAAGTCATCCCCATGGAGCAGCTGTAGCTGGGAACAGTCAGCCTTTTACCTCTGGTGGTTTCACTGCATCATTTCGAAAACACTCAGTATGTGCCGTACCACAGCAGGGGTTCCAGGAGAATGGTTGGCAGGCTCCCTTGCCCTCTGGGCCACCTCTCTGCACTTGGAGTGCTGCTAAAATGCTGATGTCCCAAGCAGAGGGGGCACTGGCAGCTATTACTGGCCACTGGCTACTGAAGATGACCTAGCAACTGGGTGTTCCTGGGGAGGATGGTGGAGAACTGGACCACAGGGGTGCATGGGTGCTGGGACTGATAATAATGGTGACATTCTTGTAGACATTCTTCTCTGCATGGCCTTCACTGGTCCCAAAAAGAAAAAAGACATGTCTTTTTTGATGCTTTGAAGTGTCCACTGGGAAAGCAGCCAGAGGAGGTGGAAGGAGAACCACCATTTACTGTCTGAGTCTTGGGTTTGAATCTTGACTCTGCCTCTGATGACCAAGGGGTTTTAATGGCTCCTGTCCCTCTTTGGTGTTCAAAGTAAGTGGTGATGATGGAAGGGGTGATGTAGGGAACGGGCATCGTGTCTGCTTAGAGCTTCCACAGTGCAGTGCGCTGCCTCCTCTTGCCCGCTGACTGCCTCTGTGCTCCCTCAGCATTGAAATGGGGAGGTTGTGTCACCATGCCCCAGGCAATGTGGGCACACCTATCTACAAATGCCAACTGCTATGGCCTGGACTCCATGTTTGCAGGTTTGGCCTTGTTCTGAGGGTATTCTGGATTTGTTTTAATTACGTATGCTAAGACACCCAGATATGGAAATAACTGTCACCAAGAAACGCCTTATCCTAATTACAGTTTCCTACAAATGGGAGGCACATTCACAAGAGGAAGCACTGGGTGGGTCAGGGTGACTGAGCTGAGGAACATGGGCCAGAGGCCATTATTGTCTCTTCCCTGGGATGGAGCAGAAAGGTGGGGCAAGTCAGCTCAGGTTTGGTGAATTTGAAGAATTTCATGGCTCCGGGGGCATCCCAGATGTCCCTAGTTGCCTGGCACCTGGGCTTGGGGTGATTAGGATGGATAGATGGTGGCCCAGGAGGGTGAGAACCCAATAAGGCAGGATGCTGGAGAGGGTGTATGTGAGATCAAGACTTGTTGGTTTTCATCTGAAAAACATACTTGGGGGTTGGGGGGTTGCGATTTATTGACTCACTTAGGAATTAGCTACCCCTGGAGGGAAAGTCCCTTCAGGGTCAGCAAAGCCACAAATGCCATAGCATCAGAATACAGAAATAAAATAAATTAGAAGATGTGGTTGATGTGGGCACTTCACCCCCTGTAAGGAGTGCCCTCTAATGTTGGACATCCCTGTGTCATGCTGCTCTCTGGGTCCCCAAGGCTATGGCTATGTTTATGGTTATCTAGAATGCATGCTTCGCTGACACAAATACAAACTTCCTGGGTGATCACAGAATGGCTGGATTCTTCATTCCAATGGGGATACTTCTAGCATTCCATGAAGCTTGGCAGGCAGAGCAGTGCCTGTAGAGACCTTGTCAAAAGCCTCTTTTCAGTCTGTTTCTTGCTCGACAGATCAGCCAGGGTGGTCACCAGGAGATGCCTGCCCAAGGTGGGTTGGGGAGGCCCAAGAAAAGGACAAACACTTTGGGAAGAGGGGAGCAAGCTGGCTTTGCATGACAGCCTGTCTCAGTGGAGTTTGTGTTCTCTCCAATGGCAAGTCCAAAGGGGAAGCAAAACATGGTACAGACCACTCTGGAATGTAAGGGCCCTGAGCTCACCAGGTTTTGTTTGCAACTGAGAATGAGACCATCTTGGGTGACTAGCCCCAGCAGGGAGCAGGAGAGTCAAGTGGCCCTTCATATTTCTTCCTGTGTGTGCGTGCACTTGTGTAGGCTGTGGGGTGGCCAAAGCTGTTGTGAGCTCCAGGGGTGATGGTGAAGGTCAGCATAGTGCAAGGCCACTTGTGGGCCACAGTGGGTGCACACTTGGGATGAAGGAGGGAGGAAGACCACCTTTTTCGTGGCTCTGTGAAACTGAAGAGTTGGGGGTTTCTGATGAGGAATGATGTCTGAGTTCTAGGAGGGCCATCTGACTTGCTATCAATAATTGGGCTTGAACTGGAAAAATCTGGAAGGATGGTGAAACACTTTAACAGAGAGACTACAGTGCATTGGTCAAGCCAAAATTGGAATGCTCCTTTATCTACCCTTTAAGTTTGTCTGAGAACGTGCTATGTGACTTTCTCCCTCCTCCTCCTATTTCCTACTTTCCCTTTCCTTCCATTCCATACCTAATGTATCTTAGGCACTGGGAACAAAAGGCCCAATGCTGGCCTGTGTGGAGTTCATAACCTATACCAAGGTTCCTCAGCCTCAGTGTTATTTAGTGCCCTGGGCTGGGGAGCTTTGCTGCCAGCAGTTATCGTAGGCATTATGTGGTATGCAGTTGCATCTCTGGATGCCGCCTGCTGGATGCGAATATCACCTCCCTCTGCTCCAGTATTTGGCATGAAAAAATATCTCCAGACATTGCCCAATGTCCCATAGGTATCACAGTCTCCCTGGTTGAGAGCCACAGGTTCAGCAGGGAAAACAGCCACCCCATCAGCCTGGGCAACACAGCTTGCACAGCATGACCAGAGTGCCCAGATGGGTCTATTCAAAAATCTTCTCCTGATCAGAGTCTGGGGCAGTAGAATTTACAGTAGGTATTTAGTGCATACCTGGTGAGAAGGTAATTAACCACAGGGCTTCAACTAAAACCCCAGCCAGGAGAATTATCTTGTCTGCCTGCCTGCCTGCCTCCCTCCCTCTCTTATTCCTCTTTTCTTTTCTTTCTTTCTTTCTTTCTTTCTCTCTCCTCTCTTTTTCTTTTTTTCCCTCTCTCCCTCCCTCCTTCTTTCTTTCTTTTTTTCTTTATTTCTCTCTCTTTCTTTCCCTCCCTCCTCTCCTTTCCTTTTCCTTTCCTTTCCCTCCCTTCCTCCCTCCCTTCTTTCCTCCCTTCCTCCTTTTTCCTTCCTTCCTTTCTCTGTCTTTCTCTCCTTCCTTCCTCTCTTTCCCTCCCGCTCTCCCTCTCTCCCTCCTTCTCTTTCTCTCTCTCTCTCTCTCTCTCTCTCTCTCTCTCTCTCACACACACACACACACACACTCTCACTCTCACTCTGCCATCCAGGCTGGACTAGCAGTGGTGCAGTCATAGCTCACTGCAGCCTCCAACTCCTGGGCTCAACTGATCTTTCTGCTTCAGCCTCTTGAGAAGCTGGGACTACAGGCACGTTCCACTGCACTTGGCTTGTTTTTTAGTTAATAATTTTTGTAAGGACGGGTTCTTGCTGTGTTACCCAGGCTGGTCTCAGACTGCTGGCCTGAAGGGATCCTTCTGCCTTGGCCTCCCAAAGTGCTAGGATTACAGGTGTAAGCCATCACACCCAACTGCCTTAATATCATGGGGGGCTTGTCCTGGATTCTCTGCATTGGCTCCATCAATCAGAGTAGGTGGAGGTATCTTAAAACAAGATAAAGAATAAAATGACCTTCCTTGCTAATCTCTTTCAGCCTTTCCTTTACCCTGAAAAAAGTGCAGTGTAGGAGAATGAGTTCGTTTGCTGGCAAGCCTGCAATAGGAGGCTTTCTACTTCTGAATAAACCTCAAGTTACCTCAATGTTTCTGTGGCCTTTTAAAGAGGAGGCAAAGGAGAGGGTCTTAATGGTTTTCTTTGTGCCTGATGGGCTGCAGGGTGCAGCTTCAGCTTTTCCAAATATTTGGTTGCATCTGATGCTTGGTGAAGGCACATGCATCTGCTGCCCTGACATCCAGCAGAAGGGACCATCTGGCTCAAGAATCCATTGAAGAAGAGGCTGTCAGCACCCCCCACTTGTGCCTCCCAATGTCCAGCTGAGTTTCTTTCTTTCTGCTCACTCCAGCATGTTGATGGGTCAATTGATGCGACCCTTGCCAATGCAACTCACTGGGAATTCCGGTGAGGCTGCTGTCTCCCCTCATGCATCCCAGCTAGCCCCTTGGTCAACACACGCCTGTTTAAAGTACTGCAAGATGCTTCTGGAAAGGATTTTCTCTGGCTCATTTGACTTTTGAGAAAGGTCATGCCTGCTTCAAGTTCCTCAAATACTCAGGGGGTAATTACAAGCATTGTTAGAAAACAAAACAGCCAAATGGAAAATTTTTGTGTTGCAAAACATGCTTTTGTCACTTCAGTCATTGAAATGATAAGAGATGGAAATCCCCTTAAGTGAGATCATGCTATTTTTGAGAACATATTCCTTAAGAGAAAAACTTGGAAATACTAACAATGGTAACAGTGATGGTGTTTATGATAACAATGACAGATCCACGTAATTTTCATTCCCAAAGGTCCCTTTCAGTCACTCAGGCTCCAAATCGTGGAATAATCTTCTTTCTTTCCTCATATCATCTCATGGTGTGCCAGTTGATTGCAAAGACCCCTAGAGTTTCCATCTTTCATCAGACATTGGTGTTTTTCTCCTTTCTATCCCCATCACCTTTGTTCAGCTCCTTGTGTGTCTTTCTTAAACCTCGGCAAGGGCTGTCTAATCTGTATCCTTCTTCCCTTCCATTTATCATTCAATTTCAACCATTTCCCAGGAATTCCATTTTATTAGTTACCTATTGCTGAGTAACAAATTAGCTCAACATGTGTTGGCTAAAAACAACCAACATTTACCATGTCACATAGTTGCCAAGGGTCAGGAATTTGGAAACATCTTAGCCAGGTGGTTCTGGCTCAGGGTGTCTCATGAGGTTTTAGTCAAGATGTCAGCTGGGGCTGCAGTCATCGAAGGCTTGACTGGGGCTTAAGAATCTACTTCCAAGATGGCATACTCATATGGCTGTTGGTAGGCGGCCTCAGTTGATCCCTAGTTTTTGACAGGAGGTGTCAGTCTCTCATCACATGAGTTTCTTCACAGTGCTGCTTGAGTGTCCTTATGACATGGCAGCTGGCTTCCCCTAGAGCAGATGATCCATGAGAGGGAGCAAGGAGGACAATGCCATGCCTTTTAAAACCTAGTCTGGGATGTCAGGGTTCTCCAGAGTAACATAACCAATGAGAGATGGGAGATATATCTCTACTCTCTCTCTCTCTCTCTCTCTCTCTCTCTCTCTCTCTCTCTGTCTCTGTCTCTGTCTCTGTCTCTGCCTCTGCCTCTGCCTCTGCCTCTGCCTCTGCCTCTCTCTCTGCCTCTGCCTCTGCCTCTGCCCCCCCCCCTCTCTCCCCCCCTCCTCAATGCAGGGTGAGACCTTCCCCTCTGGGTTCTCTTTCCACCTTTGTCTGCTTCCTCTCCAGTTTCTGGAGTTGCTATGTGACCCATCTAAAGTGTGAATCTGACCACCTCCACTCTTTGCTTAAAATCCTTCCCTGGCCTTGCACCAATGACAAGATAAAGTCCAGCTTCCTCCTGTGGAACCCAAGACCCTCTGACAGACCTCCCCAGCCTTTCAACATTCCCATGTCTTGTTCTTGCAGCACCATGGCCCAGGCTGTTACAGACACACCGGGTGGTGCCCATCTCTTCCCTCTACTCATTTCCCTTTGGCAGGTGAGATGAAGAGCCAGTGGGAAAAAGAGCTGCACAAGAGGAGCCCACATGAATATGAATGTAAGCCTCAAGAGCCTGAAGACATCTAGGGGAGCACTCAGCTTTCCACCTGGCAAAGAATGGGTCTCCCCAGTTAATTCTATGGAAGCCTCAGCGGATGGGGTACATACAGATTCTGCAACCAAGGTGCTAATTAAACTCCCTAATGATCTTGACCTGGAAAATGAGGCTGTATGCTGAGTCCTCTGGAATCCTGGCAGAACTGCTGCTAATAACGCACAGCATATCTGGCAGAGTAATATACCCAGAGGAATTTCTGCTTCTTTGTGCCTTTTTAAACTCACTTCCAAATTAGGAAAAGAAGCACTTTCTCACTCCTGTGCAGGAATCCACATTTCTGAATGGTTCCGCCCTGTTCTTGCCTAACACACGCAGTATTGTGATACGATGTGGATACGCAATTAATATCAATACAGTTGACTTTTAAAGAGGGCAGGAAGGGAATTTTGCCCTTTCTCACACTTCGCTAAATGCCAAACAAAGTAGTCTTCTGCGATGACCTTCCCCTTCTAGGGGCTGTTAGGTCTTGGGAAGGGTTTGATTCTTTTGTCTGGCAGTCATTCTTGTGGGCATCACTGTCCAGTGCTGGTGTGGATGGAGCTTTCTCAATGTTTCCTTTGCTTGTGGTGTGTGGTGCCTTCTAGTGTTATTTGCCAAATATTTTCCTTTCTTCCCACTCTGGCCACGTGCTGGGGTTGCCCATCCTGGCCCTGTCAGGATTGGATGGTGACAAGTAATTCGCTCACACCAATGATTGTGCACAGATCATAGACTGGGCATTTAATGGTCATGATGAGACTCTCCAGATCTCTGTTTCCTCCTGGCACTACTGATCAGCATCATTTGAAACAGTAATTTTGTTCAGTAAGCCTGGATCTCTGAGCAGAGTTCCCTTGCTGTCTTGTATTGTGATTTTTAACCTACTGAGATTTTGGAGTTGTTTGTTACTGCAGCACAGCCTAGCATAGCCCGACTGATGTATAGTGTTTGGCATTTTGGAAAGTTAATATTTACCATAACTTCACTTGCACAAGGCAGCATGCCTTTCCTGTTTTGTCAATTCACAATCCTTGAGGGAATTTTCACTAATGGCCCATTAGAATTTATTATTCTTTTCAAGGTTGTGAAGAGGAAGTTGTGGACTAGTATCTTTGGCAATTTAGCCCAGTACTGAGTGATCTGATATCTGAGAATGACCTTGGCATACTTTGGGAGGTTAACCCTTCCTGGCTTAAAAATAGATGCCCCAGCTTTGGCCAGACCACTCCATTGTAGGGCCTGGTTATATTGATAATGACAACTGATTGGGTGCCAACTATGCGCCAGGCACTGAATATCTCTAATTATTACTGTAACTCTGTGAGACTGTGTCTTATTCCTATGTCTCAGATAGCACTGAGGGACAAAGAGGGCAAACCTATTTAAATAGATTGCCTAAACTCTCTTTGCTAGTGGAGCCCAGGTTTGGTCCCAACTCTGGATGTAAAAGTCTGTGTTCTTTTGTATTGCACCTAGCCAACTCGCCTTTGTAAATTTTTTGAAAAGGGATGAAAGGTGCCTCTGTCCTTAGGGATGTTAGGGATATTATCCCTGATGGTCCTAGCCCCTTGATATTCTGTGTTTGGTAGGTCACCACATTTTCATTCATTCATTCATAAATTCATTCATTTATTCATCCACAGACTAATTCATGCATTCACTCTTTCATAAATCCATTCACTCATTTTCTCATTCATTAACTCATTTGCTTATTCATTAGGCTTTGATGAGAGTCTATCAGGTGCTGCATTTTGTTTGGGACTGGGATTTAGACATAGACTGGTTAGGATTTCTGCCTTCAACTTCAGTGGACTCACAGGCTTGGAGGAATAGCTCTGTGTGTACACATATGTATAGTTTACATATATGCACAGGTGTACACACTTACTATGTACTTACAGCCTTGGAGGTGTTCCTCCAAGGCTGTAAGTACATACATGCTTTCATATATATACATATCTGCACAAATATGCATATGTGTACATACACACAATGTTACAGATCTGTCCAGGGAAGTATGAGCCCACCGAAGAGGTGGCTTCCGGTCTAGATAGGATATAAAGCTGTATGAGGGCTGGCTTCCTGCAGATGATAGTTTTACAGTCTTTTATCATCTATTTTTCTTTGAGAGTTTTTCACACTCCCCTCAACTCTTATTCTACTAAATTCACAGCCTGAGGGTCAATGTCATTATCACCAGCCATGATCCTTCTGTTTTTGAGTGTCACCGTGTCCATGGCTTCTATGTCCTACCCCTCTTTCCTCTTCTCCTGCCCCCACTGTGGCATCATTATTTCCCACATCTAGAAGGTTAATGGCCCCTTGCAAGGAATGGTGATATGGAATCCTAGCTCTTTGGGGGCATAAATAGATTTTTTTTTCCCCGAAAGTTTGGCCTGTCACTTGCTCTTAATGGCTTGAGGTTGGTTGTAGAACTATCTGACAGGAAAAAATGAAAAGAACCCTCTGATTATGTGCTCCTAAGATGGCTGGGGTAATTTGAGCAGAAACGACTTTGCAGCTCTGGGGAAAAAAATGTAATTCTTGTGTATGAAAAGAGTGAACCAGAGTTGCCATGTTCACTTCTTGTTTTTAAAGCCCCCACAGGCCAAGTCACATATCTGGGTCAGAGGGTCTATTGATTATCTGTCAGGCCCTGAGGTGTGGGTGATCAATAATACTAACCTACAGGAAAGGTGGCCTTGAATGCAGAAATCCCATCGTGTTGACCATCCGTTTTTTTCTGGTCTGTAAGTGCTTTGCAGGGAAGCAAAACTCTCCAACCTAGAACCACAAATGACCCAAATCCTAAAACTGTTCCTACAAACCAAGGCTTTGGAAATGCCCCATTCAAAGGAAGCAGAGGCAGGTTGTTGGTGCCATCTCTCAGCATTTGGATAATGGGTCAGACAGGGAGGAAGGAAGTGAGGAGTCAAGGGAGTTGCAGCAGGAGCATTCTTGAGGAATAGAGGCAGGAGTCCCTTGCACCACAACCTTGACCTTTTGTTAATGTTTAACCAGGTGCTTGGAGCAAAACACTTTCCAAATATCTTGAAGCATTCTGTGACAGGAAGGCTGGCTTTGCCTGGATTTGCTTAAGAAGCTTCCCATGAACCCCTTTCTTTCTGAAGGGGTACCTTGTGCTGGGCATGCGCCAGCTTTTTTTCTTTTTCTTTCTTTTTTGTTTTTGAGATAGAGTCTTGCTGTGTCATCCAGGCTGGAGTGCAGTGGCACGATCTCAGCTCCCTGCAACCTCCATCTCCTGAGTTCAAGTGATTATCCTGCCTTGGCCTCCCAAGTAGGTGGGATTACAGGCATGTGCTACCACATCCAGCTAAATTTTGTATTTTTAGTAGAGACAGGTTTCACCATGTTGGTCATGCTGTTCTCAAACTCCTGACCTTAGGTGATCCATCTGCCTCAGCCTCCCAAAGTGCTGGGATTATAGGCGTGAGCCCCAGCACCCAGCCTGTGTACCAGCTTCTTATTGTGCCAAGGGGGCTGGGTCTAAGGCCCATATTGATGAATCCATGTCATATGGGATGCCGTGGCTTTGGCAGCCACCTACCCAGCACCCAGTTTCCCTTCCTTCTTTCTAAGGGATCCAGATTTTGTTAATTCCCCTGCTCCTCCATGGTGCAGTCATAGGAGGCAGGAAGTGTGGTAGACCCCAGGTGACAGAGCTGAGTCTAGGGGTGAATTGGACCTTCTTTGGCCCAATCAGGCTCCAAGTGCTGGAGACCACTCAGATGGGAGGAATTCTCACTCCCACAGGATGTGAGTGATCTACCTTCCAGCCCACCTGGATGACATGGTCCAACTGCTTGATAGAAGGCTGCCGATGGAGCCATGGGTGGACCTCTAGGGGACCAGGGTGAAGACATTAAGATCACAGATGGCAAAGTATAAAGTACAATCCCTGAAGACTCTGTTGGCAGATCAACATCTTACCTGGCTGCCCTGTTTATAACAGGAAATAATCAGTGTCCATATTTTAAAACCAGTTTGAATCCAAGTCGTCTCTTCCTTATAGTTGAAAACATCCCATCTAGGCAGTGGTGGATACCATGGGCATAAGCTGCCATCTTGAAGTGTGGCCAGGTCATGCTGGTGGACATTATAAAATCCACAAGTTGGGCTGTCGGGTGTGGGAAGGGAGTTAGATGCAGAATGTCTGAAAAGAAATGGCTTGTGTTGCCCACAGTAAAGCCAGTAGGGTTCATCATATATCTTGCTGTGGGTTCTGGGTGGGCAGTGTCTGGAAGGAAAAGAGTGTGGATGTTGGATGCCACAAACCTGACTGGGCAGATTGTTAGATAGTCAAAATTGATCCACAATCCCAATTCCACTTGGGTCACACGCTTTAATGATTTGTCATGAACACACGACTGATGGATATTACTCTCATTGGTGCTTTAAAATGGTTTATTCTCTGAAATCCAGCAAAATGTAGATAATGAGAGAGGTGTCTGGAATAGCTCCACACTTGGAAGTACAGGGAAAGAAGTAACTGCACCTGGGGTGGGAGAAGAAGGAAGGAATGACCCAATTCTACCTACCCACCCACCTCAAAGCCATCAGTTAAAATCTTAGACTTCAAGCCCCTGGCTCACCAAAAGTAGAATCTCTTGGGATAGGGCAAATGTTCTCAGCATTATTATTTTTTCAAGCTAAAGTCTTTGTACTATTGCACTGAGGACTCAGCACTGGTGGCAACAGCAGGAAGATGACAGGCTTCTGTCCAGTTGACTGAGGAGTTAACGGTGTGAGTGTGCATGTGTAGGTATATGTACGTGCACATGCTTATGGGCATGTTTGTGTACACAAATGTGCAGCGTTCTTGTGTGCATGCATGCTATACATGTGTGCACATGTGTCTGGTGACTGGAGACAAGGAAGGGTGAAGGGGAAGCAACAGAAGCCTGGAGATTTGCAGAAGCAACAAGGGCAGCTCCATCTGCTGTGAAATGAAGAGCACAGGTGGCTGGGGGCTATTGCAGGTGAGATGGTGGCAGAAGGTTCCCTCGCAGGGAAGGAGCCTCATGACCCTGCACACAGCTTCTTGGATTCCTAGCAATTCCCCTTGCAGGAGAGAGATTATCGGCTTCCCTGTATGGGTGAAGTTATGGAAAGCAGGACTCTAGTGAACATGTCCCTCAGCTCACGAGCAAGACTCAGGATGGGAGAGGAGAGTCTGGCAGCAGAGACAGTGTTTCTTACTGGCCTTTCTCCCCATCAGCTGTTGCTGCTTCCTGGGCTATTCCTTTCTCTTTGTCTACCTGAATTTCCCTGTCTTTCGAGATCCAGGCAGTGGCTACCTTAGGAAACTTCCTGCCCCTTCCCAAGGCCCAGGTTGGAGCCCCTCTCTGTGCTCAGTAAGACTGGAGGCTTCCCCCATCCTTGCCCCATGGCTTTGGATTACCACCTCCACTTTCATGCTGGGCTTTTCTGGAGACATTGGGGTCCTTGAGGACAGAGCTGTGTCTTATCCACTGTTATGCTGGGTCCCTTTCTAAACAGGGACTGGGTGCTCTCATTGCAGTCTGGAGTTGGGGGAGACCAACAGATACCCTTCGGTCTTAATGCTGTAAGTGTGGGCTCTTGGGAATAGTGTAATATTTTTGTGTGAGTGTGTGTGTGAGAGAGAGAGAGAGAGAGTGTGTGTGTGTGTGTGTGTGTGTGTATGAGAGAGGAAGAGAGCCTGCATCATTCTTCACCGTGTTCTACGTATGTGTAGTCACAGCACCATTTGCAACACCTAGAATGTGGCTTGATCATGTCCCAGTTTTCATCAGACTTGGGGGTGCCTGGGAGAAGAAGGGGGAAAGTTAGGGAGCAGCAGCAGCAGCAGCAGCCTGGGGCAGAGGAGGCAGTGCCTGGCCAGAAGCAGCAGAGGCACCAGTAGCCGATGGTGAACTGACCTAGTACAGGATAAGCTGTCCCAGTAAAGCCTGAGTCAAGGGCTCAGTCTCCATTCAGAACAAACTACTACCTTTTTTTTTTTTTTAGATGGAATCGCCCTGTCGCCCAGGCTGGAGTGCAATGGTGCAATCTCAGCTCACTGTAACCTCGGCCTCCTGGGTTCAAGTGATTCTCTTGTTGTGGATGAGTTTACTCTGCCCAATGTCTTCAAGGTTCATCTATGTTGAATCATGCATTAGAATCTCCTTTATTTATTTATTTGGCTTTGAGTTCTGGGATACATGTGCAGAACGTGCACGTTTGTTACATAGGCATACACATGCCATGTGGTTTGCTGCAGCTATCGACCCATCATCTAGGTTTTAAGCCCTGCATGCAGTATTTCTCCTAATGCTCCCCCACTCCTTTCCCTCAACCCCGACAGGCCCCGGTATGTGCTGTTCCCCTCCCTGTGTCCGTGTGTTCTCATTGTTCAACTCCCACTTAATGAGTGAGAACATCAGGTGTTTGGTTTTCTGTTCCTGTGTTAGTTTGCTGAGAATGATGGTTTCTAGCTTCATCCATGTCCCTGCAAATGACATGATCTAATTTCTTTTTATGGCTGCATAGTAGAATCTCCTTTATTTGCAAGGCTGAATAACAATCCCCGTGTATGTATACATAACATGTGATCCACCCAGTCATCCATTGACAGGCATTTGGGTTGCATGGTGCATCTTTATTATTTCCATCATCAAATAATAAGAGGTTGGAGTCTATACTCAGCATTTCCTTTCTTCCTTCTTCCTCCCTCCCTCCCTCCTTCTTTCCCTCCTTTTTCTCTCTCCTTCCTTCCTCCCTCTCCCCCTCCCTCTTTTCCCCCCCTTTCCCTCTCCTCCACTTCCTCTCTCCCTCTCCCCCCTCCTCTCTTTCTCTGTCTCCCCTCTCCTCCCTTCCCCTCCCTTCTACTCCCCTCCCCTCCTTGGAGTCATGCTCTGTTGCCCAGGCTGGAGTGCATGGAGTGCAGTGCCGTGACCTAGGCTCACTTCAGCCTCTGCCTCCCAGGTTCAGGCAATTCTCCTGCCTCAGTCTCCCTAGTAGCTGGGACTGCAGGTGTGTGCCACCATACCCCGATAATTTTTTTTTCATATTTTAGTAGAGACAGGGTTTCACCATGTAAGCCAGGGTGGTTTTGATTGCCTGACCTTGCGATCTGCCCATTTTGGCCTCTCAAAGTGCTGGGATTACAGGCATGAGTCACTGCGCCCAGCCTACACTCAGCATTTTCTACACCTTTATCTCATTGATTCATTTTCCTGGAATTATATTCATGTGGTTAACTTGACCTTTCTGTGAGGAAGGGACTTGGGAGACAAAGAAAAGCATTAGTGTGTCTCTGATGTGACCGTTAGCCTTCCCTGGGGGGACAGTGGGTGGATGTCTCAGATTGATGGTGTTGCAGGTGCCTGTGCAGTGATGGGGTGTTTCTGCTGGAACCTGTCCAGCTTTCCCACCTTGCCTTCTTTATCTGCGCTGGCTGGCATGGGACGGTGCACTGCTACTGATGCTGGAGTCGGATGGCCTGGAACTGAGTGTGTGGCCTTAGGCAGGTGACTTCGCTTCTGTGACCTTCTCTTTGTGGTCCCCAAAGGTGGCCGTGGGAAAGAAATGAGAGAGCACAGTGTCGGAACAATAGTCCTTTTATTGTGGTTTTCTCCCTACTGCTCCCCCAATTTGTGATTATGAATTTAAGAGAAAACACCTGATTTTTGGGGAATCACACACATGGCGATGCACTGGATGTTGTCACCCTGGTCAGTCTGTCTCCCTCCATTCTGGTATGGGAAGTAGAAAAGTTCGTTTTAGAAGCTTCCTTGCCTGTTAAAGAATAAGTGTGCTAATAACTTTGTTAAGCCCTATCCTATGTAGCTGTCAGACATGCCATGCTTACAGGCATTTAGTACACTCTGTGTCTTTGTACTTTAACCAGAATATCTGTGCTGGATGTGCTCTCAGGCATGTCCCAGCTCTCAACTGCTTTTTTACCTGTTTAGAAAAGTTTTAAGTTGTGAGCCAATTGGATTTTAGTTTAAATTGTGAAGTCTGGCTCTAGCCAGTGGAGATCAGACACAGCAGTAAGGAGGCCCCCAAATGCATAAGGGATAAATTTGTGTGTTTTCCTTTGTTCATTGTTCTCTTGTGGCATGACGGCTAATGAGGGTACCCTTCCTGCAGTCCAGGAAGTAAAAATTGTGTTGCTAAAGGATCCTTTGTCTCAGTGCTAATTTTATTTTGTGGCACTGAGCATCTGTTTCCAACACCAGGCAGCTGGACTTTTTGTGGGAAGCCCATCTCACAGCGCATTTGCAGGACTTCCTGTGAGTGATCCCCAATTCAATTAATCAGGGATGCAATGAGGCCCCAAGGGGTAAATGTTAGGGCATTGGAAGCAAAACCTACAGCCCAGAGTCGGCTTGGGTGAGAGGCTCATGGGACCTCAGGGCACCCACCTAAAAGACCTACAGGGATTGAAGCTCGGCCAACAGAAATTCCTCATAATTGTCCAGGAGTTAAAAACTACTGGTCCATTAAGTTAACAGCCCTTCAGATTGCGCTGCTGGATCTTAAGCAGTGTTTGTGGTGTTAGCAATGAGACTGGTCACCTTGGACATTTTCTTGTGCCACCCCCTTGCAACAAGCCTCTATCTCAACACAGAAGAGACAGACCCCCTAGTAAGGAGTTCAAAAAAGCAGGAAGCACAACCAGGTGGAGTTCGAGCTCGGAGTCCCAGCTCATGCTGGTGTGGTTTGGGGCCCGACACACTTGTGCATTTCAGTGGGTTCATCTGCACACCTCGTCCTCCACCGTGGCCCTACATGTTTCCCACCACTGCTGCCTAGGCCCCTTCCCTGCCTGATTCAACCCTTTCGTTAGAGCTCAGGTCCACACTCCTAGAAAGAAGAAAACTACGACTAATTATAAAATCATTATATGATTAAACTCAATTAACTTCAAATAACCCTTGAAATTTGCTTAATGTCAGCCCTTGGCCCTGCTTGAACTGCTACATATTGCTCTCCTTTGAAATTCCAGTGAGACCAGCTGATTACAGTGCGCTACCTGGCGTGATACCTGGGCTCTGTGGGGCCATGTGTCTTGGAGTGCAGGGCCGGAAATGATGGCCCAGTGCTGAGGGTCTGGGGTGCAGGTGAGGGAAGAGGTTGGGGGAGGTAGTGGTGATGGAATTTGGGAACCTTTAGCTCTGCTGGCTGTTAGTTGACTAATGGCTGGGAGGAGTTCTGAGGTCACCTTTCACTTGGGCTCTGACAAGTTTGTTCAAGCCTTTGAGTTTGAACTTGGTGCCTTTTGGGGGGGGCTGAAAGATGTGCCCCTAAAATTTGTATGTTGAAATTCTAATCTTCAGTATCTCTGAATGTGATGGTATTTGGAGACAGAGCCCTTAAAAATGTGATGAGGATTAAGTGAAGTCATCTGATATGACTGGTATGCTAATAAGAGGAAATTTGGGCTGGGTGCGGTGGCTAACGCCTGTAATCCCAGCACTTTGGGAGGCCAAGGCGGGCAGATCATGAGGTCAAGAGGTCGAGATCATCCTGTCCAACATGGTGAAACCCATCTCTATTAAAATACAAAAAATTAGCTAGCTGGGCATGGTGGCACACGCCTGTAGTCCCAGCTACTTGGAAGGCTGAGGCACGGTAATCGCTTGACCCCAGGAGGCGGAGGTTACAGTCAGCCAGGATTGCACCACTGCACTCCAGCCTCGGAGACAGAGCAAGACTCCATCTCAAAAAAAGAAAAAAAAAAAAAAAGAAATTTGGGTACACCCACATGTGCAAAGGGAGATCATATGTAGATATGGGGGCTGTCTATAAGACAAAGAGGGGGTCCCTGGGGGAACCAACCCTGCTGATGCCTTGGTTTTGGACTTCCACTGTCCCAAACTATAAGGAAGTAAACTGTTGTTTAAGTCACCCAGTCTGTGATACTTTGTTGAGGCTGCCTGTGATGGTTAATACTGAGCGTCAACCTGATTGGATTGGAGGATGCAAAGTATAGTTTCCGAGTGAGTCTATGAGGGTGTTGCCCAAGGAGATTAACATTTGAGTCAGTGGATTGGAGAGGCAGACCCACCCTCAGTCTGGGTGGGGACCATCTAATCAGCTGCCAGCATGGCTAGCATAAAGTAGGCAGAAGGAAGTTGAATGAGAGTAGACTTGAGTCTTCTGGCCTCCGTCTTTCTCCAGTGCTGGATGCTTCATGCCTTTGGACACAGGGCTCCAAGTTCTTCAGGTATTGAACTCTTGGACTTACACCAGTGGTTTGCCAGGGGCTCTTGGGCCTTTGGCCACAGACTGAAGGCTGCACTGTCAGCTTCCTTACCTGGAGGTTTTAGGACTTGGACTGGCTTCCTTGTTTCTTGGCTTATAGATGGCCTCTTGTGGAACTTCACCATGTGATCGTGTGAGTCAATACTCCTTAATAAACTCCCCTTCATATATGCATCTATCCTATTAGTTCTGTCCCTCTAGAGAACCCTGACTAATATACCACACTAGCAAACTAATATAGCACCCTTCATTCTCTGTCTCTCTGTTAGTCTGAAGGTCAACTTGGAGTGCTGTTGGCAGAGGCCGGAGGTGAGCACCCCTCAGACTAGTTACAGATACAAAGATGAAGGTTGGAAAAGCAAACCAGGGCCCAGCAGGGAGGCCAGCAGGCTCCCAGAATTTCAGCACTGACTAAAGGTTAGAAGAAATATTAATACGTAAGAACTGGCTTAGCCTCCTGTGCTCTGGTTTCCTCATTGGTAAAATTGGGATGATAAAAGTGTGCATCTCATAGGGTTGTGAGGATTAATTCAATTAACTAACTTATAGTTGCCTGGCAAAGAGGGAACACTGAGTAAGTGTTTGCAGTTGTGCTCATTTTCTATTGTTGTGTAAGAAATAATCACATATGGCTGGGCACAGTGGCTCACGCCTGTAATTTCAGCACTTTGGGAGGCTGAGGTGGGCGGATCACGGGGTCTCTTGCCTCAGCCTCCCAAGTAGCTAGGACTACAGGCACACACCATCACACCTGGCTAATTTTTTATTTTCAGAAGATACAGGATTTTGTCATCTTGGCCAGGCTGGTCTTGAACTCCTGACCTCAGGTTATCCATGTACCTTGGCCTCCCAAAGTACTGGGATTACAGGCATGAGCCACCACCCCCGGCCTGGTCTTTCTTCTTATAGGGCATTAGTCCTATCATGAGGGCTCCACCCTTAGGACATTACCTAAACCTAATTAAATACCAAAGGCTCCATCTCTAAATACCATTACATTGGGAGTTAAGGTCTCAACATATGAATCTGGAGGGCACAATGCAGTCCCCAGCCTTGACTCACACCACCATGAGGTGCTGTTAGCTCCCTGCATCTGACCAATTTCCAGAGCTGCCTTTTCATCACACGAATGTGCCTGCGGGCCCTTCAGAGGCGATGGCCCTCAAGAAGAGGGTGATGCTCACCTCACACACACCTCTTGGTGGCATGACCTCTTTTAAAATATCCCCAAGACAAACTCTAGCCTGTGGATTCCTCTCTGGGTCTCTGACCTGCTTCAGCTCCAGGAGATGCTTTCTTTAGATCCTCAGGCATGGGCCAGACATTCCACTGCACCCCAACTCAAGGTCCCTTGCTGGGTTCTTCTAAGTGTCCCTTCAGAGCCCTACTTTGAGGGAGAACTGGGCAAATTGAAACCTCAAGGGAAGGACTTGAGATCTTCCCTAGTTCTCAGGAGCCCTGAGGTCATCTGCAACCCTGGCCACACAGGGTGCATAGGATCTTACTTATCTCTGCTTCCGTTTCCCCCTGTTCCATGGCCTCTTTTGCAAGCTGAGTCCACGTGGTGTTAGAGCTGCTGTGTTGACCACATCTACCTGCTTTGTGTCTTGCGGCCCAGCTTTTCAAGAAAGACCACCATTGGTTTCTGCCCGACCTCAGAAGGGTTAATGGAATACCTGGGATGTATGTTTTGCAGTATTGGGTCCAGCTGTGGCCAAGGCCAGAAGACCACCCAGACCAAACCCTGGCTACCAAAGCCACAGGCTGGACGGGAGTGCAACAGGCACTACAGAACATGCCTCCTGTAGCCTAGGGCAAGACTTTATTTTTCCTTATGGCTTCTGGTGTCCAGCTTGTTAGTCTGTATGAAATAGGTATTGGGCTCACTAGTGAGAAGAATACTGATCATTTTTAGGAAAGGCATTGTGTTTTCTTTTTTCTCTATATGCCGGCAGCACCATACAGCGTGTTTTATATGATGGAGGTGCTTAATAAATATTGTTGACTGATTCACTGGGAAAAAGCCAGTCTAGACATGCCTTCTGGAAGCATCCAGTAAGCCCCATTATTCCTTTTTGCAGTCAATTGTCGTGGAATGGGCCTTTTGGCATTAATCCCGAAAGGGCAGTAAACAAAGATGGCTGTATAATTTTATTGTCTCTGATCTTCTATCAAAGCCAGCTTCCTCGCCTCCATCCGAATCTCTGCCTCATTGCTTCTGGGTTCACCCCCAGTACAGCTGTTGGATCACGCTAATAGCCCTTGGATCTTCATTGTGAACAATAATGTTTGTTTTCAGAATAATTGAATCCAGCGGGGAAACAAAGAGTATAGAACACTTTATAACACTTACTGTGAAAAAGGGAAAATAAAGAATTTCCTTGATGGCATTTAGTTCAGGGAACACAATTCATCGGAGTTGTCTTTATCTACTTATGTTTTAGTGATTAAATGCTGGGGGAAAATAGCCTCAGACATAAAATACGAAGAGCACTTCTGGCAAAGCCTGTCGGTTTAATTCAGATGTTAAATATTTTCAGCAGGGTCAAGTGCTGAAGGCCTGCATGCTTTGTCCTTCGAGTGAAACGAGCTCAAATAAAAAGGAGATAATCAGTAGCCCCAACCTGGGATAAGCAGCAACGGGGAAGGGGTTAGAGGTCCCCATTTTACAGGAAACGAATGTTCCAGCTCTGGGGCTCTGAGAAAAGAATTTGAAATGTGAGTAATTTTATTATGTAAAAGGCAGCTTAGAAAAATCCTTGTTCCAGGAAAATAGACGGCTTATTTAAGGTTGATTAAATTGGAACTATCTCACAACAATTTTGTCTGCCTGCCATTTCCCCAGCTTGGAAAGGGGACATTCCAGTGGAGGGACAGGGCAGAGCAACTGCTTGGAGGAGGCCCTGCCCCATTTTCATGTGTCCTGAGCTAATTGCCAGGAATGGGTGGGCATTGGTTGGTTTCCTCTCCTCAGGAAGCGAACCCAGGTCCCTGGAGATAATTCTAGTCTTTGGGGCCTCCAGCTGTTTGCATTATGAGGTTCACACCCAAAAGGTTCGTTCTTGTCTCCCTGGTACCTCAAAGCAAGAGATGGGCACTGTGACCCCTTGTCCAGCGGTCCCATAGGGGTGGTCCTGCAGGAGCTGACAGCAAGGCTTCCCACAAAACTATACCCTTAAACATGGAGAGAAATCTTTATTACACTGATGAGTCAACATGGCTTAATTATTACCCAGATATCACATTTAAATAGGTAAGATTTAGGGAATTACTATTATGTTCACGTTTATGTTTAACTTTCCTTATCAGCTAGCTATGGTATATAGAGGTAACTGGAAACCACTCTGTAAAATGGAATTTTTTATTAGCTCAATTAAATATATACATGAATCAATTTTAGTGTAAACATAGTTAAAATGAACTATGCAATTAGGATAAGATTTAAATAATTGTCTCCTTTATTTAGTAACTGTACTGATGGAATGAATTGGAAGGAAATAGGTAAACTGAAATCAGATCATAACTTAAAAATGAAATGAAACAGAATGATACAAGCAAACTCTTATTTTAAAATAGGAAATGACAAGGATTTAGAACAGAGTTTTAGAATGATTCTTCTCTTCCCAGGACCCCTGGATTTGTAGGAGTGGTCTTGCATACTACATGCTGAATATTTGAAATAATAGAGAAACACCCCAATTTATAATTCAGGGGAGGCTTAAGGACTTGGCACCCAGGAATTATAATCCTTCATGATCTGCATATGTACCCCAGAACCTAAAGTACAATTAAAAAAAAAATCTGCCAAAAGTTTTTCGCAGAGAAACAGCAGTCAATTTTCACAAGGGTTGTTTCTGGGAGTTCCTTTTTTAAAACTGAGCTTAATGTCTATATATTCTTGTAAAAGTTTTAAGCCTAGGAGTACCATGTAGTTTATGGTCTTGGACTGGCTGCATCTGAGAGTAAAAGGCAAAGCTAGAATGTTAATAATTAACTCGGGACAACAGGATCAGCTGAGAATCAGGAGCGGTCTTGCTGGAATTGAGATACGTACCAACATAATCATAGCCTTTTGTTTGGTTCTAACTTCATTGTCCTGATGATTGCTTCAAGTGCTCTCTGAAACATTCCAGTGGATTTAAAATATGTCAAGCTGCAGTATCTGGGAGGGATTGTTCCAGAGGAGCCCTTGGAAGGGAGGAGAGCTCAGTCATTATGGGGTGTGAAGTGAGGAGACGAAGTGCTTAATTGGAATCTTAGCATCATCCCTTATTGTAATAGTTCTGTATCTCACAGTGCCTTATTTCATCTCATGTACCTTGATTTTTCTCTACAAAACAGGGATTGTTATGAGGGTTAAAGAACTTAATAAAGCATTCAGTGCTTTGCAGCTTTATAGTGAGCACTCCATAACTGTAGCTATTATTATTGTGTATTTTAAAATGATGAATTTGATCAGGTATAAAAACAACACAGTGGAGTCTGACCTCTCCAAAGACTGAGCTTTGCAGGAACCTGGTTGGGTTGGAAGGGGATACTAAAGTCAGAAAGGTCTTGTTACATTTTTATTATTTATTTATTTATTTTTGAGACAGTCTCACTCTGTCACCAGGTTGGAGTGCAGTGGTGTGATATCGGCTTCCTGCAACCTCCGCCTCCTGGGTTCAAGTGATTCTCCTGCCTCAGCCTCCCAAGTAGCTGGGGCTACAGGCGCACACCACCATGCCTAGCTAACTTTTGTATATTTTGTAGAGACGGGTTTTAGCCATGTTGGCCAGGATGGTCTCCATCTCTTGACCTTGTGATCCACCCACCTTAGCCTCCCAAAGAGCTGGGATTACAGGTGTGAATGACTGCACCCAGCTGTCACATTTTATTAAAGGTGAGACTGCTTTTGCTTCAGAAGAAGCACTTAGAAGGGGGAGTCTAAGAAATATATAGAGACATATTTGCCTTCCTGTGTGTCTTAGTTCATTTTCTATTACTTATAAAAGAATCCCTGAACTGGGTGATTTATAAGGAGAAGGAATTTATTTTTTACATTTGTGGAGGCTGAGACATCCAAGGTGGAGGGACCCCATTTTGTGAAAACCTTCTTGCTGGTGGGGGCCCTCTGCAGAGTCCTGAGGTGGCACAGGGCGTCATGTGGTAAGGAGGCTGGTGTGCTAGCTCAGGCCTCTCTTCCTCTTCTGGTATCTCCCACTCCCATGATAACTCATTAATCTATTAATTTATTAGGCCACAATTAGATTAATTCATTCCTGAGGGCAGAGCTCACATAACCCAGTCACCTCTTAAAGGCTCCACCACTCAATCCTGCCACATTGGGGATTAAGTTTCAACATGACTTTTGGGGACAAACATTCAAACCATATCATGGAGCTTTCTGAAGTCTGGCCAGGCCCTGGTCTGCCCTATTCTTGGTGACAGCCATATACTCTGTAACAGCTGCTATAAGGATAGGTACCTTGGTTTGCACAACCCTGCGTGGTTGATGAAGCTCACTCACCTACACTCCCCAAATCCTTACTAGAGACACTCAGGGATATGGGATACAGGATATAGAAACTACTGGGCAGATAGTGAGGCTAAAAGAGCTCTCAGCAAGATTTCCCTTTTTAATAAAAAGCAGCCCCCAAATAATTTCTTTTCTAAACAACAGCAACCTAAAAAATGGAGCTGCAAACATAGATAAGCTGGAAGCTTGCACAGACGAATGCAGGCAGCTGTGCCAATAGAAAAGGGCTACCTAGGGGCCAGGTATGTTCAACATGGAGACTCTATTTTTCCTTTTTTTTTTGTTAGTACATGTACAGTAAAGAAGCAGGTAACACGATGCCAGCCAGGTAGAGAAACCATGTGCATAATAAAAGATGAGGGTGTCACTATGCAAATGACACACCTAGTCCTAACCAGTTTTTCACACTTTATGCAAATGAAACACCTGATTCGACCCATCTTTAGTGCCCTATGTAAATCAGATACTGCCTCCTCAAGCTCATCTATAAAACGTGTTCATCACATTTCACTTTGGAACTGGCAGCCCGCTTCTCCAGGACCCCTCTCTGCCTCAGAGAACTTGTCTCTTTCTTCTACCTATTAAACTTTCACTCTTAACCTTACTCTGGTGTGTCCTAGTTTTTCGGGACTATGAGATAATGAATCTTGGCTATTTACCCCAGACAGCGATGCTGCTTCAGTGGCATAGACCCATTTTCCAGATGAAGATGTTGAAGCTCACTCAGCACAGAGGGAGCAAGGGGCAGAGCTAGAACTGGTGTTGGATTTTAAGACAGAAAATCAGCTTTCTTTCTGCTGGATTGCGCACCTGCCCTCTTTGAGGTTTAGCAAGTGGCAAAATCAGAACAGCCATAAGGACAAGCCTCATCGAAAAGGCTAAACTTGGAAGCATGGAGTGAATGTTGGGGCAGGGACACAAGTATGCCCACCAGAGCTGCTCCAGGCCGCCAACAAAGCACCTGCAGAGGGTCAGCTAATACTTTTGATTGAAACAATTCTTGGTTGTTTAACAAATCAAGATGTTACAGAATCGTAGTGATTTGTAAGGTGTACTGGGCTATTTCTTTTTTTTCTTTTTCTTTTTTTTTTTTTGTGAGACGGAGTTTCACTCTTGTTACCCAGGCTGGAGTGCAATGGCGCGATCTCGGCTCACCGCAACCTCGGCCCCCTGGGTTCAGGCAATTCTCCTGCCTCAGCCTCCCGAGTAGCTGGGATTACAGGCATGTGCTACCATGCCCAGCTAATTTTTTTATTTTTAGTAGAGACGGAGTTTCACCATGTTGATCAGGATGGCCTCAATCTCTTGACCTTGTGATCTGCCCGCCTCGGCCTCCCAAAGTGCTGGGATTACAGGCTTGAGCCACCGCGCCCGGCGGGCTATTTCTTTTTAAAGGAGGAAGAAGAGCAACTTTGTTTCATTGGGTGTTTGCACAGCATTCTCTGCCTGATGCAGATGTTTAAAACACATGGATGGAACCACACATGAATGCAAAAGGCACACAGCACTTCAGTTGGCTTGTCTAGTAACTGATGCAATGTGTGTGTGTGTGCACGGTTGTGCACATGTGTGCATTTATGACCGTGTGTGTGCTCCTGTACGAGCATACCCACTAGGGGGTGGGGGCTCAGAATCACAGAGGGCTGTCCAGATGTCTATTTGGATGTGAACAGTTGCACTTGCCCATACGTATGTCAATTTCACAACATGATGCTGTGCACATGTGCATCTTCCCACCCAACATCTTTATTTCGCAGCTACTTGGTTTCAGACTTGGAAAAGCTGCATTTGATGTTGAAAGCTAAGTTCACACCAGGCAGGGTATTTTAAAACTAAGCATCTGATGCCTGAAGTGTGAAAACAAAAACAAAAAAAAACCATCTTTCTTATCGTTTTTGTGGGTACCGAATGCTGGCAAAGTTTTTCTTAACTAACTTGGATCATACGGCTTTGACAGGATGCCGGTGTCTCTGTTATTGCAGGAAGCACTTTGAAATGATCCCAGACATTTCAGCCGAAAGACAGCTTCATTAAGATGTTGGTTGGGGAGAAAAGTGGTCTAAGTGTCCAATGACAAGGGCAATCTTCTGAGAAAGGATTACTCAAATTCAATTAATAAAAACAGGGTTATTTGAATTAAAAAACAAGTATTTATATAAATAGGCTTTGAGGCTTATAAAGCAAAAGAATAGAAGGGACTAAGGAAGAATGGGATCAGGACTAAAGGAAGAAAGGGCCGCACAGTGGTGAAGATGGGCAGGTCCCCTCACTGAAATGATACCAACACACTCAAATTTGTTTGAACCTTCCCTGGGCCGGGGTTGACTTTCTCAGAGCTGAACCCCAATGTGAGGCTCTTCCTTTCCAATTCTCCTTCCTTCCCCTCTCTTTCCTGCATCTTATATCTGCATCCTGAGCTGAATCCCCCCTTTCTTCTCCTGTTCCCTCTCCCTTTATAAATCTTTTGCCCTTCTGTTCCAACTGTTCACCTGCCCCCAGAGGAAGCACCTGATATACCTGCTCATCCATCCCCTGGGCTTCTTGTTAAAACAAAAATTCCCATTTAGCAGGTCTATGTGAGCCTGTGATTGTCCACTTCTAACCAGCGCCCAGGTTCCCTTGATGCTGCTGGTCCCTGGACCCCACATTGAGTAGTGGGACTCACTTGACGCCCATGTGGTATTTTGTCCCACAAGTTTAGTTTATTTCCAACTAGAGTGTAGGCATCAAGGAGAAAAGGACTCATGTCTGTTTCCCCATAAGTGTTCTAATAGCATAGCACCTTTCCCATGGAAGAAGCTAAAGGGTAGCAGTTTATAGAGGGGAGTTGGAGAAGGGCCCCCAGCCTCAAAATATCTTACAGAAAATAAATTCTGTACTTGCAGAAGTCAAATCTAGTCCTACAATGGGCTTCCACTTGGAAGATTTTTTTTTTTTTTTTTTTTTGAGATGGAGTCTTGCTCTGTTGCCCAGGCTGGAGTGGAATGGCACCATCTCAGGTCATTACAACCTCTGCCTCCTGGGTTCAAGTGATTTCTCTGCTTCAGCCTTCTGAGTAGCTGGGATTACAGGTATATGCTACTACACTTGGCTAATTTTTTGTATTTTTAGTAGAGACAGCGTTTCACCATGTGGGTTAGGATGATCTTGATCTCCTGGCCTCATGATCCACCCACCTCAGCTTCCCAAGGTGCTGGGATTACAGGCATGAACCACCATGCCTGGCCAGAAGATAATTTTTAAGAGTTAGGATAGCTCAGAAAATAAATTATTGAAACAAAGAATTGTATATATTAGTGACCTCAGTTGAGTGGGAGGCATTATCCACAGTATAAGCTGAAGCCCTGTTTAGAGGCTGAGGTACAGCAGAGATGGCAGAGACTCACAGGCATCTTCCCTAGTCCTCAAATCTTCTAGAATTCAGCCACCACCAAAGCTAGACCACAAGGGTAAAGGATGGGTGGTACGAGGGCCCATGGCCTCCCTATTCTCCTTCATTCCTCTGTAACAGAAGTGGGCAAATTTTGCCTATATAGGGACGGATTTTAAATATTTTACATTTTTTAGGGCCATAATGCCTCTGTCACAACTTCTCAACTTTGCCGTTGTAGTCTGAGAGCAGCAGTAAACAATAAATGAATGATCATTGCTGTGTTCCAATAAAACTTTATTTACAAAACTAGGCAGTGGGCCCATTTGGCCTGTGGGCCATTGTTTGCTGGCTGCTGCTTTAGAACTGTGTGTGACAATAGGAGAGGCAAACAGGGAACAGCTTCCTGAAAATCTCTTCTGAGAAGAGCACTTTTCTGCTGATCTCTTATTAAATATTCCACAAAGGGAGATGGCCTTGCCTCATTTGGCAGATGAGGGCACTGAGACTCCGTGTATCAGCCAAGTTGCCCACGTTAGCATAGTTGACAAAAGATGCAGGTGGGTTTCAATCCAGACTACTGAGTCAGAATCTCATGTTCTTTCTACACATTCATTTCCTTGCTCTTGCCTTGGAATAGAGGCTACTAGCTCACAATACCCACTGTGCCAACATAGGGCCACCCCACTCAGCTCTCCTGGAATTGTAGCCCATCCCATGCTAGCATCACAGGAAACTAAAACTGTCTCTCACCCAAGTTTTCTGCTAATGAATAGGCAAAGTATAAAGGACAATGTGTTACTCTGAAACCTGGAGACACTGGGCTGGATTTTCTACAATAGCCCTTTGTGCACAAGGCAGTAAAGCACCAATAGAAAAAAAATAACCTTATCACAAATTAAAAGAACAATCTTTAGAAAATAGCTGAAATGTAAGGTTAATTGGAGCCAGAAATGTCAAATTAATGCAGCAATGCACCGGGGAGCCTGCCCTGGCCTTTGTGCACAGAATCAGAGCCCACGACGAAGGGAAGCAGGGAATGGTATAATAGGATTTTAGGGAATCCCCTGTCATATTAAACAGGCTGTGCAATTAATTTCTTGCTGCAATGTTATTTTCATTGGCCTATATTTTCTTTGACCTCTCACATTTTTAAAGCTACCAATGCAGGGCAAGTGGGACTTAGGACTGAAACAAAAAAGCCCCACAAAACTGTTTTGACTTAAAATCAGTAGAAATAGGATAAAACTGCAGTGGGGTGGGTGAATAGTTAGAGCAGCCTTGAGGTAAGTTGGAGTTCACAGGTCATTCAGTGGGAAGAGGTTGACCTGGAAACCTTATCTCAATCCCTTTTAGAACTACGCCCCCCCCCCCCCCCCCCCACAACAGGTCTAATCTCGAAAGGAACTCTCTTGATACCCAGGAAGAGGGCAATGGCCTTTACAGCCAAGGTCTTTCATTCACTGAGTAGAAAACACAGGCCAGGCACCTTTAAAAAGCATTACCTTATTTAATCTTCATAAAAGCCCTAAGAGGTATGTTCTATAATTATTGCCATTTTCAGAGGGGGAAATGGAGGCACAGAATGGTTAAGTGCCTGGTTGAAGCCACACAGGTAGTAAACATTCCAGGTTGGGATTTGAATCCATGTCTTCCTGATTCCAGGGGCCGTGTGTTTAACCACATGCCATACTTTCTCATTATGGCACCAAAGTTCACCAGGAGAGCCTGCAGGCCATATAATCACAATCAAATTATTTTTTATTTTTAGTTGCAGTAAAATAACCCAAGAGTTACTATTTCAATCATTTCTAAATACACAGTTGAGTGGTATTAAGTATGTTCACATTGTTGTGCAACCATCACCACCAACAGCCGTCTCCAAAAGTTTTTCGTCTTGCAAATTGAAACTCTGTATCGACTCCTCATTTTCTCCTCCCCCCAGCCCCTGGCAACTACCATTCTATTTACTGTTTCTATGAATGTAACTACTCTAGGTACCTCCATGTTTTAGCATGTGTTAGAATTTTCTTCCTTTTTTAGGCTTAATGTTTCACTGTATGTATACACCACATTTTGCTTATCCATTCATCCACCAATGAACATTTGGTTTGCTTTTGCTTTTGCTTTTGTCTGTTGTGAATACTGCTGCTATGAGCCACAATCAAGTTTAAAACTTGGCATTGGGGTGTGGCTATCAAGAGGTTGCATTAAGGAATTCCTATGTAGTAATGGAATGTCCTGTGTCCTAATGGTGGTGATGGTTATGGGAATTTATTCATGGGGTCAAATTGCTTAGACATGCAGATACACTACACATGCACGCAAACGCAAACACTGAAAGTAAGCAAAAACTGGTGAAAATTGAATAAGGTGTGTCATCTAGGTATTAGTATTGTACCAAAGTCAGTTTCCTGGTTTTGATATTGTGCCACTTTTTTTTTTTTTTTTTTTTTTTTTGAGTGTTACTCTGTTGCCAGGCTGAAGTGCAGTGGTGCAATCTTGACTCACTGTAGCCTCTGCATCCTGAGTTCAAGCTATTCTCCTGCCTCAGCCTCCTCAGTTGCTGGGACTACAGGCACACACCACCATGACCAGCTAATTTTTGTATTTTTAGTGGAGACAGGGTCTCACCATGTTGGCCAGGATGGTCTTGATTTCTTGACCTCATGATCCACCTGCCTCAGCCTCCCAAAGTACTGGGATTACAGGCATGAGCCACCTCACCCGACTTAACTTTTCTTTCTTCTCTCTCTCTCTCTTTTTTTTTTTTTTTTTTTTTTTTTTGAGATGGAGTCTTGTTTTATCGCCCAGCCTGTAGTGCAGTGGCAATCTTGGCTCACTGCCACCTCCACTTCCTGAGTTCCAGTGATTCTCCCTCCTCAGCCTTCCAAGTAGCTGGGACTACAGGTATGCACCACCATGTCCAGCTAATTTTTGTGTTTTTAGTAGAGATGGGGTTTCACCATATTGGCCAGGTTGGTCTTGAACTTCTGACCTCAAGAGATCCACCTGCCTCAGCCTCCCAAAGCACTGGGATCACAGGTGTGAGCCACTGTGCCCAGTCACTACTTTTCTATATGAGGCCACTGTTAATAATAGTTATTCTCTATAGATGAGTACACAGACTCAGAATTTTTTGCAGTTTTCCATGAGTACATAATTATTTCACAACAAAAAGTTAAAGAATTGTGTATATGAAAGAGAAGTTAGTAATTGGTTTGCTACATTGGCTTAGTTACCAAATGTGTTGTCATTTTATGAGGTACTAGGTAAGGATATCACCAGAAGGTCTTTCATGGTTTCCTGAATTATCAAGGACCACTCATTACTACATTAGGAGAAAATTCCAAAGAAAATTTTTGTTCACCAGAAAAATGATCCAGTGTCTGTAATGGCAGCAAGGGAGGAGGTTGGAACATTGTATTTGGCATTGTACTGGTGCAGAGGAAGGGGCTTAGCGCTTTGTTCTTCTGAGGCACTGGACATCCTGGGAACCCGTCCCACAGTGGAGCACCATGACCCTGAGTCATAGGAATTATGACTGCATTTTATGAATGAGGAGATGGAGGCCCTGAAGGGGTCAGTGATTGTCCAGAGTTGTGTAGTCAGTAGCCAGCCAGACTGGGCTCATTTAATGGCAGAGTTCCACTCACACCATTCTGCTTTCCAAGGGAAACTGAGCTACAAAGAATAGAGGGTGTGAACATGGACTGTGTTTACCTAGTCTATTGTTGGTGATAAAAATGATGTGCAATCCTGTGTTCTCAGTGTGAAGATACTAACAGGTGTCTATGTTGAAATTTTTGAGGATCAAATTCTCATTTACAAAATATCCGAGCAACCAATAAAAGCATCAGGTACAATCTGGTATTGGGATTGATGTTTTTGCAAGGCATACAGAATATTTTTATTACTATTTATTGACCTATTTATTTATTTTGGGACAGGGTCTCACTCTGTTGCCTAGGCTGGAGTGCAATGGCATAATCTCAGCTCACTGCAACCTCTGCCTCCCAGGCTCAAGCAATTGTCCTGCCTGAGCCTCCAGAGTAGCTGGGACTACAGGCACACAATACCATGCCTGGCTAATTTTTTGTATAGAGACGGGATTTTGCTGTGTTGCTCAGGCTGGTCTTGAACTCCTGAACTCTAAGCGATCTGCCCGCCTTGGCCTCCCAGTTTGCTGGAATTATAACCATGAGCCACCACAACCAGCCCAACATTTAAATAAAAGACAAAATGCAGAAGTTTGCTAGGTTGGGCTTCATGAGAAAAGTATATGTATCTGAAAATTCTTTGGATGGACTTGGTATAGGGAATTTGGAAAGATGGATGTATTTAAAAGTAAGAAGTATAAAATCCAGGTATCATTGCTAAAATATGTTCTACCTTTCTTGAAAAATGTTGGTTCGTGGAATTGCTGGAATGTCTACAACTCAACACTACAGTAGTTCGTGTTACTGGGTCCAGTCTCCCTGTATATCATGCTGGGTCAAAGTATTCATCCATTGTTAGTCTAATTTGGAATAAAATGTTATATTAATTCAGAAATGTGTCAGGAGACATAAGTGGCTTTCAAAGACCACTCTGGCAGTATGCCCTAGGAAAATAAGAGAAAGCTCCCTGTGCTGTAAACAGTGCCTCTCAGCAAACCAGAAGCCCTGCCAAGGGCAGATTGGAGAACTGGCTTTCTCTCTTTTGCAAACAAAGAAAGTGGGCATTTGGCTTCTTCTACTTCAGTTCTCACTACAGCCTTGTAGGGCAGATACTGTTTTCTCTACTTTGCCACTGAGGAAACTGAAGCTCAGGGGAGTTAACTTGCTGAGGGAGATAAACTAGTAAACAAAATAGTTAGGCTTGATCCTGCTTTTGGATTCCAAGTCCAGTTCTCACCCCTATGCTGTGATCAATTTCCTGTCATTTGGTTCTTCCAGACAAATGGCAAAGTCCGAGATGAGAAAATTCTGACTTCTTTACAGATTTCCACAGATAAATCTTCAGTGTATGCATCTACATGTGTGTGTATTGATACATACATTAGCACTTACCACTTAGTATATACAATGAAACTTGATCTTTGGTGTGATAATTATTTTTTTTGAAAATATTCTTGTCTTACATGAAATGTGCAATTGTTAAAAATCCACCCAAACTGAAAAATGAATTTGAGTGTGTTTAGCCAACTCAGCAATTTGTAATCTCTTAGGAGACATCAAATGTGATATATAGATAAGTGTATACAGTTGGCATATTTCCAGTACTTTGGGCTCCATTGAGAATGTAGAATTCACAAGTATCTTTCATTCCTTCTTGCCCTCCTCCTATAATTTCCCTTTGTTTGTATTTCAAAAATGCTGAAAGGTGGGAGGATTTAGTTATAATATGGGCAAATCCTTAACTGGCTCTGCCAACCGGGTGGCTAGTAGATGAACCTCTGCATTTCAGTGGTATAGGCATTAACTTATAGTTAAATATTTGCACGTGTATCTAATTGTCTATGCGAAATTGTTCCTGCCAAATAGGAATCTGGTTGAGCCTTCAAAATAACTTGGCATCCAACATGCATTAATATTTTAAACCATCTCTAACACTTGGTGCAGTAGATCCAATTTTACTAATGTGCTTTTTTAAAACACCTCCCACTGCAGTGCGTAATTTTTGAGTATTTATGGCATGCTTAGAATGCTACTGTAAGGTTCCAAGAAACAAGAATTCTGATGATGTACTACTCACAGTGCTCAAATAATCAGTAGCAAAAAATCCCCAAATCGAGTTTCATCAATTAGTTTGTTTCTTTTTTTCCCCCAAATGATGTCCAAAAAACTGTTTTGACAAGTATAGCTCCTGAGTTAACTTTGCGTTACTGCCTGAGTATAGAGGGAGTTGACCACTTACCAAAAGATGGGACGATAAAGGCACAGCAATAGTGATTCTGGCTTTGACCCATGAATAAAATCCTTCATCAAGCATGCATGGAGTGCCTGTCAGGTTCCTTGCTCAGTGTCGGGGCAGAGCAATGTCCTCCCTCCTGGCATTTGCAGGGATGGGGCAGATGAGGTTTGAGGGAGAGAATTATTCACCCTGCTTGAGGAGGGTGGTGAGCTCAGAGCCCAGAGTGGAACCCTCAGATAACATCCAGCAGGGAGGGGAGGAAGGGGCCAACACTGTCTAGCCATAAGCCAGAGGAGGAGAGGACAGAGGAGGAAGGATAGAGCCGGCTTGGGGAATGCTGTGATCTTGGACTTGAGGTCTTAAAAAACTTGCAAGTTGAGCTAGGCACTGTGGACTAAGCTGAGGGATTTCCAGCAGGGTTGTGAGGTGCTTTGGTGACTACTAAACCTATTTGTGATAAGCAGCTCATAGCCAGCCACAGCATTGACACTGGAGAAATTTCACAAACTCTGCCCATGAGCCTGTTTTTTTTTTTTTTTTTTTTTTTTTTGAGACAGAGTTTTTCTCTGTCGCCAGGCACCAGGCTGGAGTGCAGTGGCGAGATCTCTGCTCACTGCACTCATGTCCGCCTCCTGGGTTCAAGCAATTCTCCTGCCTTAGCCTCCTGAGTAGCTGGGACTACAGGTATGTGCCTCTATGCCCAGCTAATTTTTGTATTTTTACTAGAGATGGGGTTTCACCATGTTAGCCAGGATGGTCTCGATCTCTTGACCTCGTGATCTGCCCGCCTCAGCCTCCCAAAGTGCTGAGATTATAGGCATGAGCCATAGAGCTCGGCCATGAGCCTGTTTAATACACTGTGATCCTGCCCAGAAGAGGTAGATTATCCTTCCCACCATTGTACCCCTCCCTCATCGCCCCCACTCCGAGTCTGTGCATAGACTGATTGGGCACAGGGTTGCCCTGCCTGGGACTAGAATGTTTGCTTTGCCTTTTCTTATGTGAGAAACAAGCCATGTTCATCCTTCACTGCCGGGGCTGGCTCTTCTTTTAGCCCACATAAAAAAGTGAGACTGGTGAGAGGAAAGTGAAATGAGAAAATGATGAGGGGAAAAGGGCCAAGAAAAGAGGCTGATTTTAGAATGTTATGGCTGTCCTTTTAATTTCTAGATCATATTTTATTTGCAGAGACATTTCAGAGGGATTGGGAAAGGCAAGAACCTTAGCTTAGTTTTTTTTTTCTTTTTCTTTTTGAGACAGGGTCTCATTCTGTTGCCCAGGCTGGAGTGCAGTTGTGTGATCATGGCTCACTGCAACCTCCGCCTCCTGGGTTCAAGTGATTCTCCTGCCTCAGCCTTCTGAGTAACTGGAATTACAGGCATGTGCCACTATGCCTGGCTATTTTTTGTATTTTTAGTAAAGATGGGGTTTCGCCATGTTGGCCAAGCTGGTCTTAAACTCCTGACCTCAGGTGATCCAGCTTGGCCTCCCAAGGTGTGAACCACCGTCCCTGGCCCTTGGCTTAGTTTTTTGCAGCCCATGAGTTCTGGGTCAGAGCTGACACATAAGAGGTGGTTTATTTTTCTTTCTCCCTTTCTTTCTCTCCTTCCTTCATCTCTTTCTCTCTCCTCCCTCCCTCCCTCCCTCCCTCCTTTCTTTCCTCTCTCTTTCTTGAGACAGGCTCTCCCTCTGTCACCTAGGCTGGAGTGTAGTTCACTGCAGCCTGGATCTCCCAGGCTCAAGTTGTTCTCTCACTTCAGTCTCCAAGTATCTGGGACTGCAGGAGTGTGCCAACACACCTAGACTATTATTATTATTTTTTATAAAGATGGGATCTCACAATGTTGTCCAGGTTGGTCTTAAATTCCTAGGTTCAAGCAATCCGCCTATCTCTGCCTCCCAAAATGCTGGGATTACAGGCATGAGCCACCACATCTAGCTAAGTAAAGTTGTTGATTTTCCTCTCTTTCTCTCCCTTCCTTCCTTCCCTTCCCTTTTCCGTCCTTCCTTCCTTCTTTCCTTTCTTCTTTCCTCCCTCCCTCCCTCCATCCCTCCTCTCTCTTCCTTATTTCTTTATTACTTTTAAAAAATAAATCTATAATTAAATTTTTACAACATGATGTTTATATATATATATATATGTATATATATTTATGGTTGCTATAGTGAAACACAATAACATATCCACCACCTCGCATGAGAAGTGCCTAATAAACATCTGTTGAGTTGCTTTGACCTTTGACCTTGCATGAAGTCTCTTACACTCTGGTGCCCTTCCAGGGGGAATATTTTTATGGTGTGAAGGTTTCCAAATGATGATGTAGCTTGTTCTGGAGGGAGCAGCCCCATCAAGAAGCAAACTCTGCTGCTGCCTCTCAGCAGGCTCGTTATCTGAGGCTTGGCTATACTTCCTCTGCCTGCTTTTGCAATCAGGCTATAGTTACCAAAGTCCCTGCTTCCTGCTGACCTTGCCCTGTGGAGGGCAAGCTGCACTACCAGATAGAACACTGACAGCTTCCCAGATGTTTGTCTCCACTTGGCCCGAATGCCCCACTGTAATTCTGCAAACCCAAGCCTGGAGTAACCCTTTATGAGGCCGTGTTGGTTTCACAGAGTCATTTACTGGAACCCTGGGCCACAAGAGTCACTCGAGTCTTAGTGGCAAGAAATTGACAGGATAGGAGCTGCAGATGGACCCCATGCCCACGATGAAGCAGAAGAGTGACATGAATGAAGAAAACATAAAAATTCCTGCATGCTGGAGAAAGATTATGCTGGCTTACCCGCTGGGCTCCTGCCGAGCCCAGTTGTAATTGGAATGTACTCTTTGCAAAGTTTATTGGGTCCTGGAGCGACTTGTTACTGAACTGGTCAATTAATCTATTATTATTATTTTTTAATGAGTTAGGGGATTTCCTTGAGCAGAAAATCACCAGGAAGCATGACCAAATGCCCAGAGCTCAGGGAGAGGCTGGCCTTCCCTTCTAGAAAAACCTATTCAACAATTAAAGGAGGAAATGGATGCCTTCTGCTACAGGTGGCAAATTGGGCTGATCTGGGAACCAAAGAGGAAGGATTTATTCTGCTTGGAGGTGAGCACGGGGAAGATCACCATGAAACCCGATTACTCAAGTGCAGCAGTTTGAATGTTCGGAAATAAAGCCATTGAGTCTCCCTGCTGAGAGACAAATGATTTCTATTTAAAAACCTGCTTGTTCTGTGCAGCAACTCCCAATGTAGCAATAATTAATGATATCAGAAGGTTAAGAAAGACCTTCTGCTGAAATCCCTCTGCTCCAGGCATGAAATTGGATTAAAGTGAAGATAAACTTAGACATTGAATCTGTTGAGGAAATCAGTAATTATGTGGAAATGCACACATTTTGAGCTATTTCGGTGAGTCAGGTTGAAGCTCTGTCACTGGTCTTGTTCCAGGCATTTGGGGGTGTGGTGGAAATGAACTGTCAAAAGGGATCACTTAAACAGGGTGTTGTAGCCACTTTAGTGCCAACTCGGTTTAACTTTTCCCCACGAGCAAAGCACTGTTGGCTTTTTGGATAGACTCTATGGCCAATACTGCTGACTATTGGCTGACTATGTAATGGCTATTCCCCACTTTTCTTTATTGACAAACACTTATTTTTCAGTGGGACAATATAGAGATCAAAGAAGCTATTTCCCAGGCTGCCTGGCTGGTGAGCATGGTTGTGTGACATGGTTTCAGTCAAAGACATTTAAGTGAAAGTCTGCTGGGTGGGTCTTCATGGAAAGTTACTGATTTTTTTTCTGATGTAAAGGAAAAGATCAGCCAGCAAGTGCCTTTTTTCCTTTTCCTTTTGCCCTCCCCTCTCCTTCTTTTCTCTGCCTGGAACAGCAATGCACAGCCTGGGATTGGGCTGCCATTTTGTAACAATGGGAATAAAGTTTCTGCCTTAAGGATGGTGCATTCAGCAGCTGGAAGGAACCTGGCTCTTTCATGATTTTCTTGGGCAGATGTGAAGAAGGGTTGGCTGTCAAGTATCTTAACTGATCAAGCTTCAAACCATGAAGTTTAGATTTAGAATAAAATCCTTTTCCTGATTTCAGGCAGAGAGCCAAGAGAGGTGGGATGCTACATGGGAGGGCTTCCTGTGAGGCTTCCCCAGTCTCCCAGGAGGAATAAGCCAGGTATCTTTTTCCTGGCCCCTGAGAGAATGGGCTGGGCCATCTGTAGCACATGCCCTGGGTATGGGAAGGATGGAGAGGTTGACACCTTCCGTGATATGTGGTTAAGGGATGTGGTTTTTGGTCCCTCTGAGACTCCTCAGTCACCCTCAGCTTATCACATGTCTGCCTCCAGGGCTCCAGTCCATTCTGTGTGCTTTGGATGAATTCCGAGTTGAACATGAGGTATCCGGGTATCAATGCCTTTAGAATTAATAGGAAAAAAAAAGTGCAGTCCCTCTTCCTGCAAATATCCAAAGGTCTAGATATCGAGGACTGTAGTTCCTACTGGATCTGTCAGCAGCGGATATGATGTTTATTAACTGCATGGACTTGTGTTCAGGATTTCAGCAGAGGGTGGAGCAAATCCAGAGTTTTAGCTGCTTGATAGTGTTTTGATAAATATGTGTGCTGTGAGAAAACACATAATCTGAAAGGAAATGCAGCCAACGATTTGCAAGAAAATCTGTCTTTTAAACAAGTTAATACAATTTTTTAAGAGAAGTTTTAGAAAAGCAACATTAAGTGGTAGGTACAGAGATTTTCCAGATTACCCCTGCCTCACCCGCCCCAACCACTCCCACTAGTAACATCTCACACCAGAGTGGTACATTTGTTATACCTGATGAACCTACATTGACACATCATTACTCTCCAGGGTTCATCATTTACATTAGGGTTCATTGTTGGTGTTGTACAATCTATGCTTTTGGACAAATGTATAATGATGTGCATTCACTGTTATAGTACCTTACAGAATAATCTCAGTGCCTTAAATTGTCTGCACTCTCCCTCTTCATCCATGCCTTCCTGCTGCCCAACCCCTATTTTTCTCCTATGTTATCTTCTAGGGGTTTTATAGTTTGAGTTAATTTTTGTGAAGCATGGAAAGTCTGTGTAAATTTTTTTTGTGTGTGCCTATGGGAGTCTAGTTGTTCTAGCACCACTTGTTAAAAACACAATCTTTGCTCCATTTAATTGCTTTTGCTCAATTTTCAGACAAACGTTAGTTGACTATTTTATGTGGTCTATTTCTGGGCTTTATATTCTAGTCCATTGGTATATATTTTCAACAGTATCAAATGGTCTTAATTACTGTTGCTTTAAAGTTGGTCTTGAAGTCATATAATAACAGTCCTCTGGCTTTGTTTTTCTTTAGTGTTGAGTTGACTCTTCTGTTTCCTCTACATATAGACCTTAAAATCAGTTTGTCAATATGCACAAAAGAAATTGCTGGGACTTTTATTGGGCTTGTATTCAGTTTATAAAGCTGGGAAAAACTGACATATTGATAATATCAGATATTCTTCTTCATGAATATGGAATATCTATTTGATCTTTGACTTTCATCAGAGATTTGTAAGTTTTGTAATTTTTCTCATGTAGATCTTGTACATATTTTGCTATATTTATACTTAAGTATTTCATTTTTGTATGCTAATGTAAATGGTAATGTGTTTTTAGTGTCACATTTCACTTGGTCATTATTGGTATGTAAGCAATTATTTTTATGCCTTGTATCCTGCAACCTTGCTAAAATTGCTTATTAGTTCCAGAAGATTTTTTTGTCAGTTCTTTCAGATATCCTATATAGATGATCATGTTATCTGCAAACAAAGACAGTTTTATTTCTTTTTTCCCAGTCTATATAGATTCCCTCCTGCCCCCTTTCTTGTCTTATTGCATCGTCTAGGGCTTCTAGTATATTGTTAAAAAGCAGTGGTGAAGGAGCACATCCCTACCTCATTCATAACCTCAGCAGGAAAACTTCAAGTTTCTCACCTTAAGAATTATGTTAGCTGTAGTTTGTTTCTTCTTTTTTTGGTAAATGTTCTTTATTGAGTTGAAGAAGCTCACATTTATTTCTAGTTTGCTGAGAGATTTTTTAAAAATCATAGATGGATGTTGGATTTTGTCAAATGCTTTTTTGGTACCTGTTTACGTGATTATGTGATCTTCCTTCTTTATTCTTGTGATTTAATTGTATTACATTAATCGATGTTTGAATGTTAACCCAGCATAGCATATTTGGGATAAATTCCACTTGGTTGTGGTGAATAGTTCTTTATATACTTTGTTGGATTTAATTTGAAAATATTTTGTTTTGTTGAGAATTCTTGTATCTATGGTCATGAGAGATATTGGTCTATAGTTTTCTTGTATTGTTTTTGGTTGGTATTAGGGTAATTGTAGCCTCAGAATGATTTAGGAAGTATTCCCTTTCTTCCTATCTTCTGGAAGACATTGTAAAGATTTGGTATGATTTCTTTCTTAAATGTTTCATAGAATTCAACAGTGAACCCATCTGGGCCTGGAGCTTTCTATTTTGGAAAGTTATTAATCACTGATTCAGTGATAGTAATAGATATGGGCCTTTCCAGTTTGTTTCTTCTTATGTGAGTGTTGGCAGATTGTGTCTTTCTGCTTTTTGTAGTTTAATTGAGCATTTTATATGATTTTCTCCTTTCTTAGATATCAGTTATACTTTCTTCCCCTCTTTTAATGATTTCCATAGAATTTTAAATATATTTTACAACTAATTCAAGTCTACTTTTAAACAACACTGCACTACTTTGCAAGTAATGCAAGTACCTTGTAATAAAAAAATAGTCTGAATTTCTCTCTTCCATCCGTTGTATCATTCCTATCATTAATTTGAATAATACATAGCATATATACATATATACACATACATAATTAAATACATGATTATTATTTTGAACAAAGTGTTATCTGTTTGATCAATTAAGGATAAGAAAAATAAAACATTTTAATTTTACTTTCACTTATTTATTCTCTGATGCTCTTCCTTTCTTCATGTAGATCTGGATTTCTGACCTATATAATTTTCCTTCTCTCTGAAGAACTTCTTGCAAGATAGATCTACTGGTAACAAGTTCCCTCAAGTTTTTTTTTTGTCTGGGAAAATCTTTATTTCTGTTTCACTTTTGAAGGATAACTTCACAGGTTACAGATTTTAGGTTGGTGGGTTTTTTGTTTGTTTGTTTGTTTTTTATCTCCCAGTGCTAAAGATTGCACTCCAGTCTCTCTTTGCTTGCATGGTTTCTGAAGAGAATTCAGATGTAATTCTTATCTTTGCTTTGCTTTTTCTTAAAGGCTTTTTTTTTCTTCTTCAGAATCTTTTAACATTTTTTCTTTATCTTTGATTTCCTGCAATTTGAATATAATATGCCTGCATGTAGTTTTTTTCTTTTTTTGAGTTTATTAAGCTTAGTATTCTCTGAGGTTCTTAGGTCTGTGGCTCAGTTTCTCACTTTAATTTGGGAAATCTCAGTTATCATTATTTCAAATATGATTTCTATTCATTTCTTTCTTTCTTCTCCTCCTGTTATTCCCATGTATGTTATGCCTTTCATAGCTGTCCCACAGCTCTTGGTTACTTTGCTCTGATTTTTTTCCCAGTATGTTTGTTTTCTCTTTGGCTTTTCTGTTTTGGAAGTTTCTATCATTATATGCTTATGCTCAGATACTCTTTTTTTCAGCTACGTAAAGTATGATACTGAGTTTATCAAAAGCATTTGTTATTCATGTTAAAGTGATTTTAGATCTCTAGCATTTCTTTTTGATTCTCTCTTAGAATATCAACCTCTTTTCTTACATTATCTATCTGTTCCAGTATGTTGTCTACTTTTCCCATTACGGTCCCTAGCATATTAATCAGAGTTTAAAGAAAGTTCCTGGTCTGATAATTCCAACATCCCTGCCATAGCTAAGTCTACTTTTGGTGCTTGTTTAGTCTCTTCAAACCGTGTTGTTTGCCTCTTAGTATATATTGTAAATTTTTTTTGAAATTTGGAAATGATGTAGTGGTAGAAAGGAACTCTGATAAATAAATGTTTAGCTGTGTGGTGGTAAGGTGTGGGGCAGGAGAAGCATTCCATTGTCCTGTGATTCAGTCTCAGTGTTTTGGTGAGCCTGTGCCCTAGCCTGTGAACTTCACACAGTGCATCTCAGTTTTTTAAAATTTCCCACTTAGGTGGAACAGGATGGGTAGAGGAAGCTGGGTTGGGTGACTTCCTTCCTCCAGGTAAATTAGGCTTTGGTAATATGCCAGCGGGTTAGGCTCTCGTAAAAGTGTTTCTCCTCCGGGCAGGCCTTTAAAAAGATCAGAATTCTCTGGCATATTTCAAAATGGTTCTTTCTCTCCCTTCCCCTTTTGGAAGCACAAGGGGATTTTCTCTGATATTTACAGTAAGGACCTAGTAGAGCTCTTGGAGGTAAAACTCACAAAAGCATGTATATTCCCCTATGACTGGGTCTCTTCTGAAGTTTTTGACTCTCAGTCTTGTCCACACTGAGCCCTCATCTTGTTCCCTCATGGGAACAAGTCCAGCACTTGTTCCCATGGAGTTTCCTGCTCTTGAGTTTCTCTTCCAGGAAGTTGTGATTTTCTACCTCTGCCTGTTTCTCTCTCTCAGTTTTGGTGTATCAGTTTGCCCTGTGACCCCAGTTCTCCAATAGATCTAGGAAGAACTATTGATTTTTCAGTTTGTTCAGTTTTTCACTTGTTAACTCCTTACATGCCGGGCCCAAAACTAGAAGCCAATCAGTTTATTTTTAATAAGAGTCTTCTTAAGTTTATTAAAAACTTATTATTTTATGAGGATTCTAGGATTCTTCTTCCATTTTACTTCACCTTTTATTCTCTATTTCAGTTAAAATTTACTTTCTAACATCTCTCCCAAGAAAAGTTAGTATACACTATCTGGATTATTTAAATTGAACAGTCCCATACGTTTGAATGCTTATTTATTATCTATGGTAGTAGAAGATGGCTTCCCTTCTCTTGCTCTCAGTGGTAGCTTGCTGACACTTGAGATCGGAATCTGAATTTAGAATAAGTCTTCCTTTCTGTGAATGCAGCAAATTAACTGAATGTTCCTTTTGGGATGGCCTCAATTTGGAGTGTGCTTTATGGTTCCTTGGCTCTTCTGTTCCATTACATTTTAACTTTGCTTTTTCTAACTTCATTGAAAGTGGCCAGAGTTGGCAGCTCTTGCATCATGTATCCATATATCCAAGAAAATATTTTGGGGGCCTATTAATTCTCAACAACTTCAGTTGGCAAATGCAAAGTCTGGAAACAAATGAGTTTGGCGGGCAGCCCAGGCTGTCAAACCAGGCTCCTGTTCATTAGTGAGGACCCACCTTTTGTGCTCTGATGTGGTTCCACTTTGCAGATGGTTTCTTTATCTGAGTTAGTGGACAGCTTTGGGAGCTGGAGGATTATTACTCTACTCACTCAAGCGGGAATGTAGGGGGGCAAAGAGAATTGCATAAAGGGGAGGCACAGTCGCAGTCTCAGTGGAAGGGTCTTGAGGTGTTCTAATTGCACATTGTTTTTCTCTCCTAGACTCTCAAGATTTCCATTTCAATCCCATGGATAAAGAAATATGAACTCAGAAAAATACCTTTCTTTTCCTTTTGTAATAGGAAGTCGTGTTCTAATGCGTGTCATGTGTGTATCTTGCCCAGGAGTGGAGCTCTGGGTGTCTTGGCTGTACCATCACTCTTTTCTTATCCAGCTCTTCCCTCCCCACTCACCATCTTGGTCTCTGGGGTTCCCCTTGTCAAGTCAAGGATCCTCAAGTTTCCTTGCCATTGGAAATGGCAAGATCCTCCCATTTCCAATGACATAGCTATGTGAAGCTGGATTTTCTTTGCATAATTCAACCCAACAACATATTGCAGCAGATTAGATATAGAAACAGACCCAATAGTATAGCTGTCTTCTATGATTCCAGATGTTAAAAGATATTCGAGGCCGGGTGCGGTGGCTCATGCCTGTAATACCAGCACTTTGGGAGGCCGAGGTGGGTGGATCACGAGGTCATGAGATCGAGACCATCCTGGTCAACATGGTGAAACCCTGTCTCTACTAAAAATACAAAAATCAGCTGGGCATGGTGGTATGTGCCTGTAATCCCAGCTACTCAGGAGGCTGAGGCAGGAGAACTGCCTGAACCCAGGAGGAGGAGGTTGCAGTGAGCCGAGATCACACTATTGCACTCCTGCCTGGGTAACAAGAGCGAAACTCTGTCTCAAAAAAAAAAAAAAAAAAAAAGATATTCAAAACTGTAAAACAATTGCCCCTCTTCTCATGAAAATTTTCTTTCTTTGGAAAGTATAGTTGTTTTAATAAAATGTTTATATTTTACTTTGAAGTGTGATGTTTGAAGGCAAAGTGCACACACTTTGCCTTCAAACATCATATGCAGGAATGCCCTCTTGATGAGTGCTTAGAAGTGTTAGGGCCCTAGGGTTGTGTAAGAACACCGGCTCTCATGGACTAGAAGAGGCAGTAGGGCTCTTAGCCATCATTTACTTCAGGGGGCTTTGGGTTGTGCTCTGTGGAACTCCACAGACAGTGGAGGATTTTAACTGTATTAGTTTTCTAGAACTTCCATAACAAAGTACTACAAACTGAGTAGCTGAGGAGTGTCGCTCTGTCGCCCAGGCTGGAGTGCAGTGACGCGATCTCAGCTAACTGCAACTTCTACCTCCCAGGTTCAAGTGATTCTCCTGCCTCAGCCTCCCAAGTAGCTGGGATTACAGGAGGGTGCCACCACACCCAGCTAATTTTTTTGAGTTTTTAGTAGAGATGGGGTTTCACTACATTGGCCAGGATGGTCTCAATCTCCTAACCTTGTGATCTGCCCACCTTGGCCTCCCACAGTGCTGAGATTACAGACATGAGCCACTGCGCCTGGCCAGAAATTTACCATCTCATGATTCTGGATGCCAGAAGTCTGAAATCAAGGTGTTGGTTGAGCCACACTCCCTCTGAAGGCACTGGGAGATCAGGGTGTGTTTTTTATTGTGTGTAGGATTAAGAGCTGTTCCAGACCTTCCTCTGGGATTCTGGTAGCCTCAGCCTTGTAGATGGCCAACCTCTCTCTGTGTCTCTTCACATTGTCTTCCCTTAGTGCACGTCTCTGTGTCCATATTTTCCCCCTTTAATAGGATACTGGTCATAGTGGATTAGGGCCCACCCTAATGACCTCATTTTACTTGGTGACTCTTAGAAACACTCAGTTTTTAAATAAGGTCACATTTTGAGATGCTGGGAGTTAGGACACTAACATGTCTTTATTGAAGGGATGTAATTCAGCCCATAACAGATACTTTTATTAGGTAGGAGCTTTACCCTCTTTTTTTGTTTTTTTTTGTTTTTTTTTTGCGACAGAGTCTCACTCTGTTGCCCAGGCTGGAGTACAGTGGCAAGTTCTTGACTCATTGCAACCTCTGCCTCCCAGGCTCAAGCAATTCTCCTGCCTCAGCCTCCTGAGGTGCACTATAGGCGTACACTACCACGCCCAGCTAATTTTCATATTTTTAGTAGAGATGGGATTTCATCATGTTGGCCAAGCTGGTCTGAAACTCCTGATCTCAAGTGATCCTCCTGCCTCAGTTTCCCAAAGTGCTTGGATTACAGGTGTGAGCCATTGCACCTGGCTTCTACCCTCTTTTAATAGGGTGAGATTTGTTGGAAAAGAAGTTCGTTGCAAAATATTTTGAAAATCCATCATCTTAAACATGAGGAAACTGAGGCCCAGTGGGGTAGATGATTTGCCAAGTAGTACAATTTATGGAGCAGATTTGGGACTTTAACCCAAGCCTCCAGACTTCGTGTGTTTTTTTTACTACACAGCAGTAGCTGTTGTGCTAGCCCACAGGAAATTCTGATAGCCGGCATGGTTGTTAAACCAACTTTATTCTTTCAAGATTTCATCAGTCTTTTTAAAAAATGTCCCTTTTTTAATTGGAGGATTTGACATCGACATTGAGTTGGCTGGAAAGAGCCTAAGGCAACATAAAGTAATTGTCTTTCATTAGAAGAGTTCAGAAGTACATTTGATGATCTTGATCACCTGCTGAAAAATATTCATTTCTTCCTGGAGTAATTTTGAACTGAAAAATTGGAAAGCAATCCAACAGTGAATGACATACAATCGATACTGAGTAGAAAGTACATGATTCTATTGTTGAGCTACTGCTTCTTTGATTTTTAAAAATTCCCTCTTACTTTTTTCTCCCACATTACCTGACAAGACTTAATGACAGAAAATGACTTGAAGGATTCAGAACTTCTGGGAGAATGGAAACCAGTCTGAAAATCCTATGTAGTTTTGATTCTCTCGTGACCGTTGAATGGTGTGTGTACACCCACAAAATGAAAGTAGTGAGTCAGTGAGATTCATCTCGTTAGGCCAACAGCTGTGCTGTACTGTTCAGATGAATTCAGGGCAACCAGAGATCTGTCCAGGAGGCAATGCTGGGATGGGAGTGCATCACATCTGTGCTAGGTGACCCCTACCGTTCTCTCTCCTCATTGGCCTGTACCTGGACACCGCTCTACCCCTTGCTGTCTTCCTGTATCACTACTAGGGAATTCTGGGAATATGGCAGCTTGCATGCACCTCTCCAAGGCCCTCTTCCTCTTTGGAGTAACTCAACAAACAAGGCCAGCAAGGCAGCAAGTTTTCGCAAGCTCTTGACTGAAGAGGTGGAGGCTAGCATTGTCTAGGACACAAGGTAAACACAAGGGACTCAGGCATAGAGGCCCTGCCTCTCCCAGCAGCCCAGAGGAAGATGCCAATTGTGCCTCTTGAGAACTTCCAGGCCTCTGCACTGTCTGCTCTGAGGGAGGCTACCCATATTGCTGACCCCAGAGAGCTGGATTGTCCCCACAAGGAGGCAGAGGAATATTTGTGGACTACATGGTAGGAGCTGACTTATTGGTTGAGTGAAATAAACCTAAGAGCAGTGAGGCTCTTGGCATTCCTTGGCTGAAAAATGAGTCAGTTTGGGTCCTTCGGGAAGCAGCGAGTGAGACATAGAAGTGCAAACCATTCTGGAGGTAAATGCATGTGAAAGATAAAGAGGAGAAGTAGCAGGACAAGGCAGAGAAACCTGCAGACCATGAGGCAGGTCTGCTGTCTGTGCAGGGGAAGGCATAAAGAAGGCTTGCCGTGCAGCTCTGGGAAGTGAGCCTTCCCCAGTAGAGCATCAGCACAAAAGCTGTCTACAGCGTCCCTAAGGGACAGAAGTGGCCAGGCCTACTACTGCATTGGACTTTGTCACTGTCTGGTGGCTGCTGAGGAGACTATGGCCTTGGCTCAAACACTCAGCAAGTCCTAAAGGCACTGTAGCCAAAGGATGTCAGCTGATTGCACTCCTTATCCAATATTGTCTCAGGAAGGGAGCTCTGAGCAGGGCACCCCATGGCTGCTACAGGTGTAGGCCCAATCATGTCACTGGCCCCAGCAAATACTGGAAGGACCCCAACAACTCGATCTGTGTATGCTCTATACACAATCACTAAGAGGCCAGGACACTACGACCACGGAGGGGACGTGGTAACTTGAGAGAGGAGAGCCAAAGTGGAATAGTGAGCTCCCATCAAATGGAAGTAAATGAATGCATGGAGCCAGGAGACCAAGAGAATGAGACAGAGATGAAGATGGAGAGAGATGTGTATTGATTTCCTTTCTCTCTGATGGTCTCTTTGTGTGTATCTACCTATCTTTCTCTCTCTCTCTCCAGAGAGAATTTCAATAGCAAACAGAAGAACAAAATCCAAATTTTCGATTTCAAAAATCTCTCCCTCCTTCCTTCCTCTCTCACTCTCTCTTTTCTTTCCCTTTCTCTCTCTCTCTCCCCCCCTTCCTTTCTTCCTTTCTTCCTTCCCTCCTTCTTTCTTTTGAGAGAGGGTCTCACTTTGTTGCCTGGGCCAGCCTTGAACTCCTGGGTTGAAATGATCCTCCTGCCTTACCTTCCTTGGTAGCTGGGATTACAGGTGTGTGTGGCTTCTCTGGACCACTCTGTGTCTATGGGATAGCCCTGCCCTTCCTGTCCAGCAGCCCAAATACACAAAGCCCACAAGAATATTCTATATTAATACACACACACACACACACACATATATATATTATATGATACTTATATATTTGCATATACTTATATATTTGTATTGTATATACACACACATATGTACACAGATAGATACATCTATGTGACAGATAATGACTGTGTTCACATATGCATTTATATTTGTATAGACATAGAGAAATGCATGCAAAGGTGTCGGGATGATAATGTGGTTATCCTGGGGTGAGAACAAATGGAAGGCTGAGTGCATGCCAATTAGTAATGGTTTCTTTTACAATTTTACAGTTTTTGTACACTTTCTATAACCAATTATCTGTGCACTGCAATTTTATCAAAGTAAAACAAGCACATTGTTAAAACTCTGACAGTATAAAAAAGATTTGTAATGAGAACAGAGGCCCAGCCCCCATATCCACTGGCTTGGCTGTCATTCCACAGGCAATCACTTTTTAAGTCTTTCAGTTGTCTCTTTCTTTTGTTTTTTCCATACTTCTAAATAATATGTTCACATTGCACTTTCCTGATTGTTTCATCTTAGACATTGCCCATGTCTTTCTGGGGTGATGGGAGATCACTGATCTCCTCAGCACTGCCTCATCTGGCCCTCCCCTCCCCTGTGTCCCCCATAAGGTGACCCTGTCTTACAATTGTTAGTTAAATCAATAAAAAGCGTTCATGTCATTACGACTCTATGAATATGGTTTCCTAGACAGCCAAATATTTTCTATGATTCTTTTGTTTTATAATATAGGCAATTTTGTGCATTTTCAGTGAAAAATAAGTTTTTCTACCATTGTTCTCTCCTAGCAGATAGATTGCCCTACAGAGCAACCCACATTTCTAGGCATCCTTCTAGAGAAATTTTATTCACATGCAAGCACATACATACATATTTTCCTTTTCCCCTTGAAATAGTGGCATATGATATATATTATCCACTCATTGTTTTTTTTTAAAAAATACATCATAGATAGTATTCACATTAACACATAGAAGCATGCCTTATTCTTCATGATGGCTGCATAGTATTCTGTTGCATAAATGGACTAAAATTTGTTTAACTACTGGTCTATTGATGGAAATTCAGGTTATTATCAGGTCTGGAATTCATACTCTATACACATGTCATTTCATATGCATGTTTATTATCTATTTAAAAGAGAAATTACTATATGTGGAATGTAAATCGATGTAATTTGTTTCTTGAGCGTTTTGCAAGCACAAAATGCTTTCTTGTTAAGTGACTTACTCTTTGCCAATCTGCTAAAGTACTGTAATGAGATATGATTATAGTTTTGTTTTGTAGTTCTCTTACTATGAGTTTAAATATATTTTTATATATTTAAGAGTTGATATAAATGCTTTTATCTGAACTATTAGTCATATTTTGACAATTTTTCTATGAATTGTACATCTTATTTATTGTAGAAACTATGAGGCAAATTGGCTATTTGTTGGGATATGTCTTTCAGATTATTTTATTGAGTTTGGGGTTTATCTTTTGACTTTGCTTATAGTATTTCATATAGAAAATTTCATTTTTTATCTAATCAAAATTTGCAATTGTATAGCTTTAGTCTAATTATGAGACAACATCAGATAAATTCAAATGGAGGAACCTTTGACAAAATAACTTGTCAATACTTTCAAAAGTGCCAAGGTCATGAAAGACTGAGGGTTTGTTACATACAATAGATGCTGAAGGAGAAATAGCTAAATGCAACACGGTTTCCTGGATAGGATCCTGGAACTGAAAAAAGGACATTGGCAGAAAAGTTGGTGAGATCTGAATAAGGTCTTTAGTATTATGCCAGTACAAATTTCCTTGTTCTGATAATTGTACTCTGATGATGTAAGATGTCAGCATTAATGGAAGCTCAGGATTGGGGAAGGGGCATGTAAAAACTCTCCGCTCTTCCTGTGCACTTTCTCTGTAAGCCCAGAATTAGTTTTTTAAAAATAGTTAAAAAATGTTGCAATTTTTGCAGAGGCTTCCAATTGTCTACCCAATATTTATTTTACTCTCTTTTCTTATTAAGAACCTTAGTTAACGTTCGAGCTTCTTTGCAGATTAAGGCTGACTGACCAGAAGAAAGGAGAATTTGCCAAGTGGCAACTGACATTTCTGGGGGGATCTTTCTTGCTCTTCTCATGTCTGCCTAACCACCTACTCTATCAATATAACATAGAAAACATGTGTTAATCAACTGTTGATATTTATTTATTTATTTTGAGACAGAGTCTCACTCTGTTGTCCAGACTAGAGTGCATTGGCCTGATCCCGGCTCACTGCAACCTCCACCTTCCTGATTCAAGTGATTCTCGTGCTTCAGCCTCCCAAATAGCTGAGACTACAGGTGTATGCTACCACGCCCAGCTAATTTTTTGTATTTTTAGTAGAGATAGGGTTTTGCTGTGTTGTCCAGGCTGGTCCAGAACTCCTGGCCTCAAGTGATCTGCCTGCCTTGGCCTCTCAAAGTGCTGGGATTACAGGCGTGAGCCATCATGCCTGGCTGTTATGTTATTTATAAGGCTTCCAGTCAACAGTAGGCTATTAGTAGTTAAATTATCAGGGAGTCAAAAGTTATATGGGGATTTTTGACTGCATGGGGGGGTTTGTGTCAATCTCTATGTTGTTCAAGAGTCAACTGCACACCTTTGTATGTGTTAGTCCGTTTGTACTGCAATAACAAAATGTTTTACACTGGGTAATTTATAAACAAGAGAAATTTATTGCTCACAGTATTGGAGGTTGGGAAGTCCAAGATCAAGGTGCCAACAGATTTGATATCTGGGAAGACCTTTGTAGATGTTGACTTGTTGCTGTGTTCTCACATTACAGAAGAAGCACAGGAATTCCCTCAAGCCTCTTCTTTAAGAGAACTAATCCCATTAATTAGAGTAGAACCCTCATGACTTAGTCACTTCCCAAGGGCCTCACCTCTGAAAATTATCACTTCGGGTATTAGGTTCCAACCTATGAATTTTTGGGGTGACACCATTCAGCCCACAGCAGCAAGAGATCACATTTCAGAAGTAACCATCAATTTTTTAATTAAAAAATTCTAAAATTGAGTTGAATTCTTTAATCACTATTTTTAATATTTGTTATTTATTCATATTAGTATAAAAGGCTATGATTTTTCTGATGATACTGCTTTACCTATAGCTTATGGGTCCTGTAATGTAGTTATTTTATTGTTTTTTCAGTTTCAATTTCAGTGTTTTCCTCCTTTGATTCGAGAGTTGTTGAATAGAAGGTTTTCTATTTTTCATACAAGCTATCAAGTCATTAAAAGACTTTCATACAGCTTTTTTTTTTTTTTTTTTTTTTTTTTTTTTTTTTTTTTTTGAGACAGGTCTCACTCTGTCACCCAGGCTGGAGGGCAGTGGCTTGATCTTGGCTCACTGCAACTTCCACCTCCCGGGTTCAAGTGATTCTCCTGCCTCAGCCTCCTGAGCAGCTGGAATTACACGTGCATACCGCCACGCTTGGCTAATTACTTGTATTTTAGTGGAGATGGGTTTTCACCGTGTTGCCCAGGCTGGTCTTGAACTCTTGAGCTCAGGCAATCCACCTGTCTTGGCCTCCCAAAGTGTTAGGATTACAGGCATGAACCACTGCACCTGGCCTTTTTTTTTTTTTTTTTTTTTGACTCTTAGAGCAGTTTTAGGTTCACAGCAAATTTGAGCAGAAGGTGCAGAGATTTGCCATATGTTCCCATCTCCACACAGGCATGGCCTACTTCATTACCAACATCTCCCACCAGATTAACACCTTTGTTACAGTCAGTGAACCCACTCTGACACATCGTTGTCACCCCAGAGTCCGTCATTCACATGAAGGTTCGTTCTATGGGTTTGAACAAATGTACAATGGATACAATTACAGTATGATATAGTATTGTTTCATGGTCCTATAACATCCTCTGTGCTTTGCCTATCCATCCCTTCTGCCCGCTAGTTCCTGGCAACCACTATCTTTTTACTGTTTTCATAGTTTTGCCTTTTCCAGAATGGTCATATAGTTGAAATTAGACAGTTTGTAGCCTTTTCAAGTTGGCTTCTTTCACTTAGCAGTATGCATTTAAGTTGACTTTATGTCTTTTAATGGCTTGATAGCTTGTTTCTTTTAAGAGCTGAATAATATTCTATTGTCCAAATGTACCAGTTTGTCCGTTTATCTACTGAAGGACATCTTGGTTGCTTCCAAGTTTTGGCAGTTATTAATAATGTTGGTATAAATATTTGTGTGCAGATTTTTGTGTGGACATAAATTTTCAGTTATTTTGGGTAAATGCCAAGGAGTGCTATTGCTGGTAAGAGTCTGTTTAATTTTTTAAAAACTGCCAAACTCTTTCCCAAAATAGTTGTACCATTTTGCGTTCCCACCAGCAGTGAAAGATGATAGTTTCTGTTGCTCCATATCCTCACCAGCATTTGTTGTTATTGGTGTTTTAGATTTCGGCCTTCTAATAGGTGTGTCGTGGTATCTCATTGTTTTAATTTGCAATTCCTTAATGACACAAGATGTTGAGAATTGTTCCCTATGCTTCTGTGCCATCTGTATATCTTATTTGGTGAAGTGTCTGTTTTAGGTCTTTTGTCTGTTTTAAAACTGAGTTGTTAGTTGTCTTATCATTGAGTTTTAAGAGTTTAAAAAATATATTTTGGATAACAGTTTCTATAAGATATATCCTTTGCAAATATTTTCTCCCAGTCTTGGGAGGCTTGGCTTTTTATTTTCTTGACAGTGCCTTTTACAGAGTGTACATTTTTAATTTTAATAAAGTCCAGCTTATCAATTATTTCTTTTATGGATAGTGTCTTTGATGTTTTATCTAAAGAGTCATAATTATACCCAAGGCCATCTAGAATTTCTCCTATGTTTTCTTCCTGGTTAGTTTTTGTTTTACTCAAATAATTTACTATCTCTTCTTATTTTTTTCTAAATATTCCATTAAATAATTTATGATATAGAGTTCTCATTTTTTCCATAGACTCCCCCATCCTGAGTTATCACTCTTCCTGTTTTAACATGAATGGTTGCTCTCTAATGCTACTGGTCACTGAAATTCCTCCCTCCTTCTGTCTCTCCATCCCTTCCTACTCTCTCCCACCTCCCTCCTTTTCTCCTTTCTTTACACATATCAGGCATTATTATGGGAATGATACAGCAGTAAACAAAGCAAAAATGCCTGCCTTCATGGTTTTTACATTCTAGGGGCTGGTGCTGTAAAATAAACTAACTGATTAAATAATAACATATCAATTGGTGATGAGAGCTAGGGAGAAAGATAAGGCAAAGATGATAAGGAATGATGGAAATAGGAAAGGGGTGACTGTTTTGTAGGATGATCAGTGGAGTCCTCCTTGATAAAGTGCATTGGAACAGAGATTAAATGCAGTGAAGAAAACAATCACATGGATATCTGGGGAAAAAGGTTTCCAGGCAGAACAAAGAGGAAAACCTTTTTAGTATAGAATTCTATACCCAGTAAAACTACCACTGAAATGTAAGGATAAAATAAAGACCTTTTGGGATGTGCAAGGACACGGAATATTCAAGTACAATGACTGTTTCTTAGGAAATTACCAAGAGCTGTGGTCCAGGAAAATTGAAGAGTGCAAAGGCATTAAAGTAGGTGTGCATTTGGAAGGTTCAAATATAAAAGGAGGCAGTATGGCTGGAGCTGAGCGAGTGCAAGAGAGAGAAGTAGGAGATGAGTCAGAAGTGCAAATAGGCCATGCATGCAAGACTGTATATCTAGACCGCTGGAGGGACATTGGTCTGTATTCTTTGTGAGATGAGGCAGGAAAGGAGGGTTTTACAGAAAGGACATATGTGTTCAAAGGATCCTTTTGGCCTTTATGTGGAGAACAGATATAGGTAGAAGCTGGGAGGCTAAGCGTCTTGTATTAGATTTTGTTTTCTGTATCACATTTTTTGGTTTACTCTTTAATTCTGCCTGGTATGTCTTGTAGTAGTATCCTAAGAAAGAATGCTTTGTAAGTAAATGCTCTATGTCCTCATATGTCTAAAAAGGCCTTCATTCTCTCCTTACATGGGAAGAATATTCCAACTGGGTATACACTTCTCACTTCAAAATTACTTTCCTTCAGAATTTTATAAACCCTATTGTCTCCTAAGACCCTGTATTGAGACATTTTATCTGTTTCTGATCTGTTGCTTGTGACTATCCTTTTTGTGTCTGGAAGCTTTTAGGATATTCTCTTTAATTTTCAAGTTGTATAACTTCATGCTGATGTAGTCTATTTGTGTGTACTTGTGTCTTCCCATTTTATTAGGCACTTTGTGGAGAGCCATTGTGAGATATGGCAAGGTTTCTCTTCAAACAGGCTGCTCAACCTTTTATTCTTTACTTCCCAGTACCCCCAACTTCTCTTTTTCTTCTTTCTGACTTTACTACATGCCCAGGCAGGCCATAGCACCAATAGCATCATGAATACCAGCTCACATTCCTTTCCTTATTTGGGAAAAGACTTGCTCTCTCATTAGCTGCAGACAACCCCACCCTCCTCTCCCCTCTCTCCCATCATGTGTTCACTTTATCTAAGAAAGTTTAAATATTTAGCCAATTGGGTCTAGTTTAGATTGTGTGGTCTGACCCCCACCAATGGGGAAAGCACACAGGGGCAGGAGTCATGTTAGAAATAAAAACTTCTACTCTCCTTTGTTCTGTGTGCTCTCATGGCAATCAGCCATGTAGGAGGCACCTTTCCGCCCAAGAGTAAATTTGCTTTGCTGAGAAATCCTTTGTCCGAGTGCTCGTTTTTCCAGCTCTGAGCTTTATTTCTAACAGCCATATTCTTCAGTTGTGAGGAAATTTTCTTGTACCGTTTTTAAAATTTACACTCCTTAATTCTTGTTCTATTTGTTAGATTTTGAACTCTCTAGAATGACCTTTGTTATTCTTTATTCTTTTTGTTACATATTTGAACTTTATGCCATTTTGACCTATCTATTTCTTGGGACATTTTCTCAATATTATCTACAAACTATCTACAATTTTTTTCTTTTATCTTGGCAATAAGATCTTTAAATTTCTATGAGTGTTCTTCTATAAAATAGCATTGTGTATCTGTACTGTAATTGTTTTGTGAAACCAAGCATGTCTAGAAGGATAGTAAAAGTAGATCTCTTTCTTCTGGGTTCGTTTCCCCTCTCATTTGTTTATTTTCTTTCTTTTCTTTTCTTTTCTTTTCTTTTCCTTTCTTTCTTTCTTTCTTTCTTTCTTTCTTTCTTTCTTTCTTTCTTTCTTTCTTTTCTTTCTGTCTTTCTTTCCTTCTCTCTTTCTCTGTTTCTCTCTCTCTCTCTCTCTTTCTTTCTTTCTTTCTTTTTTCTTTCTTTCTTTTTTTTTTTTTTGAGAAAGATTCTCACTCTGTCACCCAGACTGTAGTGTAGTGGTGTGATCTCAGCTCACTGCAACCTCTGCCTCCCAGGTTCAAGCAATTCTTCTGCCTCAGCCTCCCAAGTATCTGGGATTACAGGCACATGCCACCACACCCAGCTAATTTTTGTATTTTTAGTAGAGATGGGGTTTCGCCATGTTGGCCAGGATGGTCTTGATCTCCATTTAGATCTTCATTTAGAAATTTAGAGACAGAATCTGAATCCAGGGACGCTTTGGTCTCTGCTTTGAGCAAAACGTGAGGTAGATTTAGGTCAGTGGTCTCATCAACAACCCTGGGCCACACTTCATTGCAGATGTGTTTTGCTTGGCCCATAAACTAGAGGCTCACATAATGCTTTAAAGATATTTAGAATTAGTGGGCAATGCTGAGAAATCGGGAGAGTTTACATAATCAACTGGAATTCCAGCTTTTCTTGAAGAGTCAGCAGACTTTACAGCATTGGGTGTGATGTAGTTTGGCTGTGTCCCCATGCTAATCTCATCTTGAATTGTAGCTCCCATAATATCCATGTGTTGTGTGAGGTACCTGGTGGGAGATAATTAAATCGGGGGGTAGGTTTTCCGATGCTGTTCTCACGATAGTGAATAAGCCTCACGAGATCTGATGATTTTATAAAGGGCAGTTTCTCTGCACATGCTCTCTTGCCTGCCACCTTGTAAGATGTGCCTTTGTTCCTCCTTCACCTTCTGCCATGATCGTGAGACCTTCCCAGCCATGTGGAACTGTGAGTCCCTTAAGTTCCTTTTGCTTATAAATTACCCAGTCTTAGGTTTTTCTTCATAGCAGTAGGAAAATGGACTAATATGGATCCATAATGCCTATGTGGCAACATATCTTGGAACTAGGTGAAAGTCACAACCTCTAGAAGGGTAGGGATGTGTTCTGTGACTCTTCCATGTAGTCCCCAAATAATCCACGTAAGCATCTGTCCCCCAGACAGTATGACATTATTCTGTATAGATGCAGCCAAACTCCACAGGTAACACAGATATCTGGTTGCCAGTTTGTTACTGTTCCCACCACTCCCTATGGCTCTTCATCATGGGCCTTGATGTTGGTGCTTGTTACTAAGCTTGTGTTGTGCTTTTTTTTTTTTTTTTTAAATGGCATTCTGTATTGAACTGTATGAGTAATATTAAACATCTAAATTATTGAATGAGCTGGATTTAGAAGGGGCAACTCATAGAGAAGCTTTATGTATGATCAGTATTCCCAATTCATCTCCCTTTCTGGGTTCATTTTGTCCTTTTTGTTCCTGGATGAGTTTTGAGCTGGTACATCTTAGACAATATGAAGTTTGCTGCAGTCTAATAATAATGCCACTTCAACCTTCTTCCTCCTCCATCCTCCTCCATCTCTGCCACCAGCCTACAGCTGAGTGATATGGCTGGTTGTTTGGCTTATCTCCTTGCTGCATCTGCCCCCAGTGCTTGGCAGCTGCCTTCAATACCTCCAGGTTAAAGGTGTGACAAGGCATAGTTTAATGAAGCTAGAAAGGTTGGAACTGTCTCATGTTGGTGTCCTCTGGATTGAGCTAACTCTTTGTGGTTCCCATCTGGGATCTCTCACTGCAGTCCTGCTGCTTTTGACCCCCTTTAACCTCTGGACTTCCTGGGGCCTCAGGACCCTCCAAAGGGTACTCTTGGGCAGTATTCATTTTTGGATGACTCTAGACTACCTTGCTGTTGTGGGTTCCTCATCTTGTCTTCTGAACTAGTGTGGCTTCTGTTTCCCTGGCTGGACCTCAGACTGGCAGCTCCAGCATCTAACCATTTTCTCTATGCTCCAAATGAGATGCTAATTACCTTTAAGAGGCACCAATTAACTTCTAGCTGTGCTTAAAAAATTAATTCTTCACTTGAATTCTCTGTCTCACCCCATGTCAATCCCTTCCCATCTCTTGTTTTTTTCTCCCTTTATTATGCGGAGAATGCAGTACATTTGCCACTGGCCAGCCCACAGTACCTACAGCAATGACTCTTTTAGTCAAAGTTGGTGGAAAGAGGGAAAGGGTTGTATACACACACACACACACACACACACACACACACACATATATATATATGAATTCTGAATCATGGTTCACTTATAAATATTATTTCTACTTAGCAATGTTATTCAAGCAAAATAACCGAAGGAGGAAGGATTCATTTGGAAACCTGATTTATAGTAGACACAGGTCAGGTTAAATGATTGAACGGTTTCCTGACTTTGGATCTCTCCACTCACAGAGTCTATTCTGTGAGTATTTATTCTACAGACCTTTGGTCTAGGTCCCGTATTACTGTTCTTAGGAGATGTGCTGAAAAAAATGTGTGAGTACTGGAGAAAATGGTTTTATAATTAATAGGACTAGAATTCTGAGGCTGACAAGACTTTGAAGCATTTGGTTTATCTCCTTGCCTTCAGGCAAGTAAACTCCAAAATCAATTTAGATTAAAAAATATTCAGAGAATTTCACCCATTGCTTTTATTAGTTTAATTCGTATGTTAAGAAGAATTTCATCCAGAATACCTTTCTTTGATCTTATTTGGAATTGATTTAGTGCTTCCTTCACCCACTTATTAATTCAACATCTTCTTTTGAGTCTTTACCACATGCCAGAGACTGTTTGCAAAGGAGACACAGTCTTGACGTTTTATATATGTGTGTGTGTGTGTGTGTGTGTGTGTGTGTGTGTGTGTGTGTGTGTATATGAATTCTGAATCATGGTAGCCCCAAGTGTTTGCACCAGGACAGATGAGTGGAATGGATGTTACAGGAAGACAGAGCTCAGCTCAATGAAGAAAGAACTTCCCACGTGTGATACGTGCCCAACTTGAATTGGGCTCAAACACAGCCTTGGGTCACTTTGCTAGAAGCAGAAAGGATGGGAGCAGCTGCTAGAGGAATAGAATAGATGATCTTAAAGAGCCACTTTAACTTTAGGATCCTGTTTCTCATCTGAGATCTTTATTACAATGCTGGCTCTTTCTTCCCTTTGGCCTTTCAGGGAATTTGTTCTTCTATTTTCTTGGACTGATAGGAAGCCCATCTTGTGGCAGTTGACTAGTCATTAATTGACAATTGCCTAGTCATTAATACCAGAGAAATGACTCATTCTCCTGATATCACTTAGAAGGATCACTGATTCTACTCTCTCCTCCCTACCCCAACTCCTAGGTGATGGCCTGGTTGTATTCCTTATCACATCAAATCCTTTCTTCATTGCACTTATCACAAATACAACTTTACTTTTATTTGTGTAATATGCACATATTTTAGCACTCTATTCCACCTTCTCCTAACACACTGCCTGGCACATAGTAGGTAGTTAATATTATATGTTTATATGTCTGTAATGTGCATATATCACATATATAATATGTGTGATATCTACACAGATATCTCATATAAAATGTGTACATAATACACATCTATTCTGAAGTGGAAGAATGAATATCTTCAGTCACTGACTGGATTTGCATAAAGCAATATCAGCAGTGACAAGAAAACAATGACATTGTATGTCTTTAAGGAATTGACTCATGATTTTGGGGTCCCACAAGTACAAAATCTGTAGCATGCTGTAAATTCAGGTAAATACTGATCTTACAACAGTCTTGAGTCTGAATTCTTCAGGGCAGCAGGTTGGAAACTCAGGCAAGCTTTCCATGTTGCAGTCTTGAGAATTCGCTCTTCCTCTGGAAGCCTTTTGAGGCCTTCAGTTTGATCTGGGGAGACTCAACCATACTATGGATGGCATTCTGCTTTACCCAAAGTCTACTGATTATAGATACTAATCATGTCTAAGGAATACCTTCACAGCAACTGTTGTTTAACCAAGTGACTGGGCATCATAGCTCGGCCAAGTTGACATATAAAATTAACCATCACATATATAACAAAACTTACTCTTGGCTACGTATTAGGTTCCAGGCACCATGTTAGGCACTGTGGCAGAAAGGCACTAAGGTGGCCTCAATAACTCTTTCCTCCTGGTATCTGTACGTTTGTGTAATCCCCTAACCTTGAGTGTCGACAGGACCTGAGATTTGCTTCTAACCAGTTGATATGGTTTGGCTGTGTACCCACCCAATTCTCATCTTGAATTGTAGATCCCACAATTCCCATGTGTTGTGGGAGGGATCTGATGGCAGGTAATTGAATCATGGGAGCAGGTCTGTCTCATGCTCTTCTCATGATAGTAAGTCTCAAGAGATCTGCACATGATTTCTCTTGTCTGCCACCATGTAAGACAGGGCTTTGCTCCTCATTTTCCTTCTACCATGATTGTGAGGTCTCCCCAGACATATGGAACTGTGAGTCAGTTAAACCTCTTTCCTTTATAAATTACCCAGTCTTCAGTATGTCTTTGTTAGCTGCATGAGAATAGGCTAATACACCAACAGACTGCAGCGAAGTGATGGGGTTCATGACTGTAGGTCCTGTGTATATGAGTGTGTTACAGACTGAAGTGAGGACCTCTCTAGATGGCCTGGAAAAAGTAAGCTGCTGTCATGTGGGCTGCCTATGGAGAGGGCCATATGGCAGGGAGAGAGGGCCTCAGTACTACACCTGCAATGAACTAACTTCTGCCAGCAGCCATGCGAGCTTAGAAGGAGGCCATGAGCTTCAGATAAGACCCCAGCCCCATCTGCCACCTTGGTTGCAGCCCAGAGAAACCCAGTGCAGAGGACCAGAAAGGTGATGCCCGGACTCCTGACACAGGGAAGCTGTGAGATAATAAGAGTGCACTGTTTTAACCTCCTATGTTTGTGGTACTTGGTTATGCAGCCAGAAAAGCTGACTCTTACAACATTGCCAAAGTTGGGTGTCATTGCCCCATTTTGCCCATTTCCTAGATGAGGTGCTGGGGCTCAGAGAAGTCAGCTATCTTGCCCAGATCAGAGTTACTTCAGAACAGAGCTGGGACTCCAAGTCCCAGGGTGTCTGAGCCCATGCCCACAGTTTCCCCACAGTTAAGTGTGGGAGAACAGACTAAGAATGGGCTTTGTGAAATGGTGAGGATGGAAAGAAGAAACCAATCTGCTGTGCACTTGTCCATAGAGTGTCCAGCAGGTAAGATTTAAATTTCCTTTTTCACCTAAGAAAGATGCCAGGAAGCTGAATCCCTCTTTTTTTAGGACCAAGAGATTCTCCAGGCCTTCCTCTGAGGATAATCTTAAAATATCCAAGGGATTCTAAATTAGCAACAAAGAACTTTAAACACTGAACTAATCTTACTTTAAGCTTGCACCTGTCCTTTGATAGACTTTGATGCAGCCTTAGTAGGTAAGAAGGGAGCGTAGTGCCATGGAGTGAGGGTGGTGGAGGAGCATGGGACTCACGGCTGCTCTTGTCAGGGGCTAAGCTGAGCCATCGTAAAGGTGCACAATGCCTGCTTGACAACTGTCCTCCACTCTCATCACTGTAAATTAGATCCCTGTGGAATAATGCTGCTTCCGATTATCTACAGATGCCAGGACATTTAATTATTCCTACCTTCTGGGTCTGTCTGTTTTCACTAAGTGTAAGAGACAGGACTAGGATGGCCTTTGGGGGCCCTGACTTTGTTTTTGTACACTAGCCTGCATTGTGAGATGCACACATTTAATTTGTTCACGAGTTGAAGAGAGCCAGGGCCAGAGTAACAGGGCAGGGTGTTAAGTCCATGCCCCACTTTCTGCAGTGGGCCCTCAAGAGATGAGGAGGGCCTTCCTTGGGTCTTATGTGGTCCCATAGGTGATAAATTGATTCCCTTTGGAAGGAGATCCTTGATTACGTTTTTCCCTTTTCTCTAAAATGAGCAGTTGATTATTCTTTCTGAGTCTCATCGTACCTTCTAAGAAGCTTCTCCAGGTTAATCATGTGGGAATCTACCTCTTCCTCCCTCATAACTTCAGAGCTCAGCTTGCTGAGCCTTCTCAGTCTGTGCCTTAGCTTTGTGTTCTGTGTTCCATGATGTATGATGTGTTCTATGAGTTGGCCCATTCCCGTAGCTCCCTGACTTTTCGTCGTTCCACTGCCCCCACTCTACCTGAAGCTCCAGCTCTTAGGAATCTCCTGCATTGCTGGAACATTGCCTGACCTCTTATCCTTACTTCCATCCTTTGCAGAGGCTGTTCCCTCCACGTGGAGTTCCCCCATACCCCGCCTCCTGGACACACCTGTCTCCAAAGCACAACATCAGTGTTGCTTTCTCTGCAAAGTAGTGCCAAGTCCTCAATATTATCTCGCAGTGCATTCCAGCTCTTGATTACCAGCTGTGAAGCTCTAGGTAAGTGATTTGCTGCTCTGTAGCTTGGTTTTCTAGTGTGCAAAATAAGTCTGACAGTAGTGCCTACGTATGTGGTTGCTATGAGTTGTAAATGAAAAAACACATGAAAAGGGCTTAGCACAATGTCTGATGCATACTGACTGCTCAAAAAATAGATATTTTTTCATACTGGCTGTATCAGTTGAGCTATCTCTCTCCAAATCCATGAACACCATGAGAACTTGGTGGTTATTATTGCCGACTAACAAACTACCCCCAAATTTAGTAGCTTACAACCACAATAATTACCAATTTTGCTCACAAATCTGCCATTTGGGAAGAATTCAGCTGAGTTTTTCATCTCTGCTCCATGTAGCAATAACTGAGTCTATCACTCGGGTGTCCTTTTTGATCTCTGGGCTCACTGTGGCTGGTTGTATTCTCCAAAAATGGCTGTAACCTGCTTTTCTTGCAATGTAACTTTGACATTCTTCCCAGTAAGAGATGGAGTCTATATTTCTTCATCTTGTATGTTAGTGGGCTCATAACTGTGGTGGGAGAGATGCTGTGTGATCTCTGAGGCTAGGACATCAATGGTGACACAGCTTACATTGTCGTCCTTTTGAGGTGCTTGCTCTTAGAATCCAGTCAGCATGCCATGCTGTGAGGAAGCCCAAGTAGTTCACGGATAGGCTCATGTGTTGAGGAAATAAGGCCCCTGGCTAACATCATTGGCTGAGCTCCCAGCTGGTATGCAGCATTACCACAGTGCCTGTGTAAGTGAGCTGTCCTGAAAGTACATCCTTTCCAAAGCTGCCTCAGCTCTTGCTTCCTGGAGCAGAGATGAGAAGAACTAAGTCAGCTAATTCCTTCCCAAATTGCAGATTTGCAAACAAAACAATTATCATGGTTTTAAGCTGCTAAATTTTTGGGGTAGTGTGTTGTTACTCAGCAATAATAAAAAGCACATCCTCTTTAGATCCTGACTTGGAAGATTTCCAATTTCTGTGGTCTGCATGTGTCTGTGCCAGTGCCTCCCATCACCCCATTTCAGATGTTAAAATCATCACCCTCAAGTGATGGCATTTGGAGTTGGGGACTTTAGGAGGCAGTTAGGTCATGAGGTGGAAACTTCATGATGGGATTGGTGTTGTATTACAAGAAGGGACACCAGAGAGCTGCCTCTCCTTTCACCACGTGAGCACAGTGAGAAGGCAGCTGTCTGCAACCCAAGGAGAGAGACTTCACCAAAACCCAGCCATAATGATGTCTTGATACTGGATTTCTCAGCCTCCAGAACTGTGAGAAATAGACGTCCATAGTTTATAAGCTGTTCAGTCTATGGTATTTTGTTATAGCAGCCCAGATGGACTAAGACATCAACCATAGTGCATTAAGTGAACGTACCAAGGAATGCAAACGCCAAAGTCAATGTCAGGAGGGGTCAGAAAGGGGCACATAACAAGAAGGAAGTTGGAGTAGAGGTGAGCTGGAAGGGCTGGGGGTGTCTGATGGGCTCAGGGGAGGGAGGAGGGCATTCTGGTAGTGAGAAGAGGAGTCTGGGGGCAGCAGGGGTGACAGAGGCAGATGAGGATGGTTGTCTGGGAGGAAGCTGAGCATGCAGGAGGCATCCTTCAGCATCAGGATAAAGACTGAGTTAGATTCATTTTAGATTCCAGGATCTATTCTAGATTCCAGAACAAGAGAGTGACTTGATATACATGTGTTCTGGAATGATTTGTGGGGGCACAGTCTCAGGGTGGATTGGAGTGGGCAAGAGGTGGGGGAGGGTTATGGGAGGTTCAGCAGAATCCATGAAGTGGGATTGTCGTTGGTCAGGAGACCTCTCCCCTGTGAGGTCGTTCCCATCAGTGCTGCACAGGCACTGCCCAGGACTTCCTGATGTCCCTTGTTTTACCTGGTAGGCTGCCTGTGTATCTTCTAGTGGCACTGCTTCTTTGTTAGTGAGATGATGTGTAGACTCTGATGACAGTTTAGGTTTGAATCTTTGCTCCAGCTCTTACTTGCCTGTGTATTCTTGGTGAAGTTAACTAACTTCTTTACCTCAGTTTCCTCATTTGTGAAATGGGAATAATGATACAGGATTTTGTGAGATAATTAGTTCACCATACAAGGAAGAAGTAATCAGTGATGTTCACTTTTTTGTTTGTTTTTTTGAGACGAAGTCTCATTCTGTTGCCAGGCTGGAGTGCAGTAGTGTAATCACAGCTCACTGCAACCTCTGCCTCTTGGGTTCAAGTGATTCTGCTGCCTCAGCCTCTTGAGTAGTTGCACCACCAGGTCCAGCTAATTTTTGTAGAGATGGGGTTTCACCTTGTTGGCCAGGATGGTCTTGATCTCTTGACCTTGTGAACCTCCCACATTGTCCTCCCAAAGTACTGGGATCACAGGTGTGAGCCACTGTGCCTGGCCATGTTCACATTATTTTATGGCATGCCTTCTACAGGTTTCCACAGCTGTACTTTGGCAGTAAGTATGTACTCATCTTTTGTTTAGTACTCTGAGGACTTCACAAATACCCACCCATCACCAGCTTATAGTGTATCCCTTAGATGGGTTGCTTATCCAGTATACACCAATTTAATCAAATTCTAGAGTATCTCACTATTTCCACATTATGTTGTTCTTCACTTACAAATAGTTGGCAAAGTTCATGCACTCTGCATTTACAAAATTGAACAAAATCATTTTCTTTTAGGAGAGTTTAAGCCAAGCAGATAATTATAAAACATCCTAAGTGGCTTTTGACCATGGAGAGAAGGCCAGAAAGATGACATCCCCCAGAATTAGAGCTCAGTTGGGGCTCACATTAGTCCTACTGAAGATAGCTAAAATCTGGAGCCTGTTGTAGGAAGGGTTTTGAAACAGATCATATCAGCAAGAATTCCTCTCTCTCTTCTTTCTTTCTCTGTTGCTCTCAATTCCTTTATTCTACCCACCTCCCACCCATCTACCCATCTACCCATCCATCCATCCATCCATCCATCCACTATTCATCTATCCATCCATCCACTCACCATCCATCCACCCACCCATCCATCCATCCATCCATCCAACCATCCATCCATCCATCCATCCATCCACCCACCATCTTTCTTGCATGTGGCCAGATCATTTTCATCTAAAAAACAAACTAGAATTGATATATTTGTTAACTTGATTGGTTACTCAGTTGAATTGAACAATCTGATTATCTATTTTAGTTATATAGACCCAGCTAAAATATTAACACATTGTTCTGATTTTTAAAAATCTGCAGTCTTCATTTGTATTTATGTTTATTTTTTTGAGACAGGGTCTTGGTCTATCACCCTGGCTGGAGTGCAGTGGCATGATCTTGACTCACTGCAACCTCCACCTCCCAGGTTCACTCCTGCCTCAGCCTCCCGAGTAGCTGGGATTACAGGTACATGGTACCTGCCACCATGCCTGGTTAATTTTTTGTATTTTTAAAGTAGAGACAGGGTTTCACCATGCTGGCCAAGCTAGTTTTGAACTACTGACCTCAGGTGATCCACGTTCCTTGGCCTCCCAAAGTGTGAGATTACAGGCATGAGCCACCATGCCCAGTCTGTATTCAACTGTGTTTTTGATATGTGATTCATTCTTAATATTTGTGTGAATAGGTACTTCTTATAAATGAAGGTGGCGTTTATAAATATATTTGAAGGTCCAGTGGGTTGGTGATAACTACCCTATAGTCTTGTGTTTCTGTAGGCATTCCCGATGGATGCTTTTTCTCAAGGCCAGAAGGACAAAAAGCTTCCTTGGTGTTGATTGGAGCCATAAAATGAAACACATGGGAAAATCACATTGCTTCCATTACGATCTTTCCTGTATTAGATATGAATCCTCTTATTTCATAAAGCCTTCAAGCACTGATTTTTTTTAAAAAAAATCTTTTCTCTTTCATTTATAGATGGTGCCTCAGGCATTAGTATATGGTGGGTGCTTAATAAATAATAATAACAGTTATTATGGAGCAGAAATCTGCTGATCCTTTTACATGAATGGAACCTTGAGACCTCTTTTCTATTATGTAGGAGGGCGTATTTGTTTTAACACCATATTATTGTAGCTTTTTATTTCAATGCATCAGCATTCCATTTATCCACATGCTTTGGAATTTATGGTTATTACTGTCTGTTTTTGTCTCCTCCAAATGGAAAAGCTTCAAATTCTTTTCTTTCTAAATTTCAAGAGTTAAGATAACAGCACAAAATGCATAATATATTTATGCCTCAGTAAATAATGTAGGAAGTGAATGAACCTCTGCATGTGATTAGACTCATTTTGCCTGTGTTTTTCTCACATGAAGAATTTCTGATCAGTTTCTTCTTTTATCACTTTGGGAAACAGTAGAAAATGTGATTAAAGGCCATTTGAGCTGTGTTCCCAGAACTGTTTTTATTTAGTGTTGCTGTATTTAGGTGATGAGGTGTTTATGCCACAGCAATGGACTTTTCAAGTCACCCTGTATTCAGTAAATATATTTTATTAAACATCTTATAGATCTCCTTTTGGGGATGATTGGGGACAGAGGTTTTCTTTTTGTGCTAAATATTTTACAAAATGTTATTAATGAAAAGATTTCAATAAGGGTGATAGCTGTCTCACCACTTCATGAAATGAGTATGATGTCATATTTTCTTCATGACTCAAAGTTGTTGTGAACCTGAGTTGTAGAGCATTGCAGTTTCTTTGGGCATTATCCAGATGTTCTCATGTGAAACGTCTCCAGGCTGCTTTCCTGAACTTCTTCGTCAGTTCTACCAGCCCCTACATTATCATTTTTTTCTGTCTGCTGTTGTTTCTGCCTCCAGTGTTCCCTTCCCTCTTGGTCTATGCTTTTTCTTTTCTTTTTTTTTTTTTTTGAGACAGAGTCTCGCTCTGTCACCCAGGCTGGAATGCAGTGGCATGATCTTGGCTCAGTGTAACTTCTGCCTCTTTGGTTCAAGTGATTCTTCTGCTTCAGCCTCATGAGTAGCTGGGATTACAGGTGCGCATCACCACACCCGGCTAATTATTGTATTTTTAGTAGAGCTACTGTTTCACCATGTTGGGCAGGCTGGTCTTGAACTCCTGACCTCAAATAATTCACCCACCTTGGCCTCCCAAAGTCCTAGGATTATAAGGGTGAGCCATCGCATCCATCCCCTCTCACTTTAAACATAAAATGTGAACTTCGAAATGGAGACATACATATTCCACACTTTGTTATCATATGTTAAATGAGAACATGTAAGCTAGGAATAAGGTATGTTGTATTGTGTAACTCCTCTGGGCACCCAAGTGGGATTTATAAGATTGTTTCAGTAGGAAGAATGCCTTTTCATGGCAAGAAAACTTTTAAAGAATTTATTTGGAATAAACTTTTTCAACAAAACCATTGCAAGGGGAGGAGAATGGCTTTTGCACTGTATTTTTGTCTCCTGGAGTCCAGGGACCCCCTGCTTTTCTCAGGACCTTGTGTTGAGCAAGATAGAAACTTTATAAGGAAGAAACTCACCAATTACAATATCTGTCTGCAAGGAGAGGCTCAATTTGGTTAAAAAAAAAAAAGACCAATAAACATACACCTGGCACCTAACTTCTGTTAGGAAAAGTGGGACAGGAAAATAGCTAATAATAAAAACTTGTGATTTATGTTGCACATTATCCTTTGTAAGCCCTTTCATGAACAATATTTCATGCAATCTTCACAAAAATCTTAGGAAGTAGCTTTTCCTATCCCAATTTTACAGAAGAATAAACTTCACATGCCTCTTGTGAAGAGATGTGTGTTATCAGTCGCAAGCCCGGTTTTCAGCCATTTGATAGGCTACGGAGATCAAAGAGGTCCCCCCAGGCTCTTCCTGAGTTGTTAACAAAGGTCTCATTGTGTGGATTATTTCAATCCAAGCATGTTTGTTAAGGGCATCTTGAGCAAAAATCCAGGACTTTGCCCTTGCCTGGGATTTTCCTGAGCCTTCAATAAAAATCTATCAATAGGAGAGTGTCTGAGGTCTCTAGTGCTGAATACTTGCTCTATTTAGAGAATATTTAGGGTAGAACATCCCAACTTCTCTGCTGTCCCAATCAGCCAAAGGAAAAAAAATTGTATGAACCTATAAACTGCAGATAAAGTCACATCTATTGTGGTTATATATGTGAAGTGATGGTGCCTTTTTCCTCTACATTAGTCAATTATATTTTCTTTTCCTTTTCTTTTCTTTTTCTTTTTTTTTTTTTAAAGACAGTCTTGCTCTGTTGCCCAGGCTGGAGTGCAGTGGCACGATCTCCACTTACTTCAACCTCTGCCTCCCGGGTTCAAGCGATACTCCTGTCTCAGCCTCCTTAGTAGCTGGGATCACAGGCATGCACCACCCATACCTAGCTAATTTTTGTATTTTTTTTTATTGCATTTTAGGTTTTGGGGTACATGTGAAGAACATGCAAGGTTGTTGCATAGGTACACACATGGCAGTGTGATTGGCTGCCTTCTTCCTCTTCACCTATATCTGGCATTTCTCCCCATGCTGTCTCTCCCCACCTCCCCACCCCCCGTCCCTCCCCCATTTTCCCCAAACAGACCCCAGTGTGTTGTGCTCCCCTCCCTGTGTCCATGTGTTCTCATTGTTCAACACCTGCCTATGAGTGAGAACATGCGGTGTTCGATTTTCTGCTCTTGTGTCAGTTTGCTGAGAATGATGGTTTCCAGGTTCATCCATGTCCCTACAAAGGACACGAACTCATCGTTTTTGATGGCTGCGTAATATTCCATGGTGTATACGTACCACATTTTCCCTGTCCAGTCTATCATCGATGGACATTTGGGTTGGTTCCAGGTTTTTGCTATTGTAAACAGTGCTGCAGTGAACATTCGTGTGCATGTGTCCTTATAGTAGAACGATTTATAATCCTTTGGTTATATACCTAGTAATGGGATTGCTGGGTCAAATGGAATTTCTATTTCTAGGTCCTTGAGGAATTGCCACACTGTCTTCCACAATGGTTGAACTAATTTACACTCCCATCAACAGTGTAAAAGTGTTCCTATTTCTCCACACCCTCTCCAGCATCTGTTGTCTCCAGATTTTTTAGGGATTGCCATTTGAACTGGCGTGAGATGGTATCTCAATGTGGTTTTGATTTGCATTTCAGTGATGATGAGCATTTTTTCATGTTTGTTGGCCTCCTATATGTCTTCTTTTGTAAAGTGTCTGTTCATATCCTTCACCCATTTTTGAATGGGCTTGTTTGTTTTTTTCTTGTAGATCTGTTTTAGTTCTTTGTAAATTCTGGATATCAGCCCCTTGTCAGATGGGTAGACTGCAAAAATTTTTTCCCATTCTGTTGGTTGCCGATTCACTCTACTGACTGTTTCTTTTGCTGTGCAGAAGCTGTGGAGTTTGATTAGGTCCCATTTGTCTATTTTGGCTTTTGTTGCCATTGCTTTTGGCGTTTTGGTCATGAAGTCCTTGCCTACACCTATGTCCTGAATGGTTTTGCCTAGATTTTCTTTTAGGGTTTTTATGGTGTTAGGTCTGATGTTTAAGTTTTTAATCCATCTAGAGTTAATTTTGGCATTAAGTGTCAGGAAAGGGTCCTGTTTCTGCTTTCTGCACATGGCTAGCCAGTTTTCCCAACACCATTTATTAAACAGGGAATCCTTTCCCCATTGCTTGTTTTTGTCAGGTTTATCAAAGATTGGATGGTTGTAGATATGTTGTGTTTCCTCCGAGGCCTCTGTTCTGTTCCATTGGTCTATATCTCTGTTTTGGTACCAGTACCATGCTGTTTTGATTACTGTAGCCTTGTAGTATAGTTTGAAGTTTGGTAGTGTGATGCCTCCTGCTTTGTTCTTTTTGCTTAGAATTGACTTGGCTATGTGGGCTCTCTTTTGGTTCCATATGAAGTTTAAGGTGTTTTTTTCCAGTTCTGTGAGGAAGGTCGTAGCTTGATGGGAATAGCGTTGAATCTGTAAATTACTTTGGGGAGTGTGGCCATTTTCACGATATTGATTCTTCCTAACCATGAACATGGAATGTTTCTCCATCTGTTTGTGTCCTCTCTTATTTCGTTGACCAGTGGTTTGTAGTTCTCCTTGAAGAGGTCCTTTATGTTCCTTGTTAGTTGTATTCCTAGGTATTTTATTCTCTTTGTAGCAATTGTGAATGGCAGTTCGTTCTTGATTTGGCTCTCTTTAAGTCTGTTATTGGTGTATAGAAATGCTTGTGATTTTTGCACATTGATTTTCTATCCTGAGACTTTGCTGAAGTTGCTTATCAGTTTCAGGAGATTTTGGGCTGAGACGATGGGGTCTTCTAGATATACAATCATGTCGTCTGCAAATAGAGACAATTTGATTTCCTCCTTTCCTATTTGAATACGCTTTATTTCTTTTTCTTGCCTGATTGCTCTGGCTAGAACTTCTAGTACTATATTGAATAGGAGTAGTGAGAGAGGGCATCCTTGTCTAGTTCCAGATTTCAAAGGGAATGCTTCCAATTTTTGCCCATTCAGTATGATATTGCCTGTTGGTTTGTCATAAATAGCTTTTATTATTTTGAGATACGTTCCGTCAATACCTAGTTTATTGAGGGTTTTTAGCATAAAGGGCTGTTGAATTTTGTCAAAGGCCTTCTCTGCATCAATGGAGATAATCATGTGGTTTTTGTCTTTGGTTCTGTTCATGTGGTGAATTACGTTTATGGACTTGCGTATGTTGAACCAGCCTTGCATCCCTTGGATGAATCCTACTTGATCATGGTGGATAAGCTTTTTGATGTGCTGTTGCAATCGGCTTGCCAGTATTTTATTGAAGATTTTTGCATCTATTTTTGCAAGATATTGGCCTGAAGTTTTCTTTTCTGGTTGAGTCTCTGTCGGGTTTTGGTATCAGGATGATGTTTGTCTCATAAAATGATTTGGGAAGGATTCCCTCTTTTTGGATTATTTGGAATAGTTTCAGAAGGAATGGTACCAGCTCCTCTCTGTATGTCTGGTAGAATTCGACTGTGAACCCATCTGGACCTGGGCTTTTTTTGGGTGATAGGCTTTTAATTGCTGCCTCAACTTCAGACCTTGTTATTGGTCTATTCAGGGTTTCAACTTCTTCCTGGTTTAGGCTTGGGAGGATGCAAGTGTCCAGGAATTTATCAATTTCTTCCAGGTTTACTAGGTTATGTGCATAGAGTTGTTTGTAATAATCTCTGATGATGGTTTGAATTTCTGTGGAATCTGTGGTGATATCCCCTTTATCGTTTTTTATTGCATCAATTTGGTTATTCTCTCTTTTCTTTTCTTTCTTTCTTTCTTTTTTTTTTTGAGACGGAGTTTTTGCTCTTGTTACCCAGGCTGGAGTGCAATGGCATGATCTCGGCTCACTGCAACCTCCACCTCCTGGGTTCAGGCAATTCTCCTGCCTCAGCCTCCTGAATAGCTGGGATTACAGGCACGCGCCACCATGCCCAGCTAATTTTTTTGTATTTTTAGTAGAGACGGGGTTTCACCATGTTGACCAGGATGGTCTCGATCTCTTGACCTCGTGATCCACCCGCCTCAGCCTCCCAAAGTGCTGGGATTACAGGCTTGAGCCACCGAGCCCGGCCTCTCTTTTCTTTTTTATTAATCTGGCTAGTGGTCTGTCTATTTTGTTGATATTTTCGAAAAACCAGCTCCTGGATTTATTGATTTTTTGAAGGGTTTTTTGTGTCTCTATCTCCTTCAGTTCTGCTCTGATCTTAGTTATTTCTTGTCTTCTGCTAGGCTTTGAGTTTTTTTTGATCTTGCTCTTCTAGCTCTTTCAATTTTGATGCTAGGGTTTCAATTTTAGATCTCTCCTTGCTTCTCATGTGGGCACTTACTGCTATATATTTTCCTCTAGAGACTGCTTTAAATGTGTCCCAGAGATTCTGGTATGCTGTGTCTTTGTTCTCATTGGTTTTGAAGAACATCTTTATTTCTGCCTTCATTTCATTGTTTATCCTGTCAACATTCAAGAGCAAGTTGTTCAGTTTCCATGAAGCTGTGCGGTTCTGAGTTAGTTTCTGCATTCTGAGTTCTAACTCGGTTGCACTGTGGTCTGAGAGACTGTTTGTTATGATTTCCGTTCTTTTGCATTTGCTGAGGAGTGATTTATTGCCAATTATGTGGTAAATTTTAGAGTAGGTGTGATGTGGTGCTGAGAAGAATGTATATTCTGTGGATTTGGGGTGGAGAGTTCTGTAAATGTCTATTAGGTTTGCTTGTTCCAGGTCTGAGGTCCTGGATATCCTTGTTAATTTTCTGTCTTGTTCATCTGTGTAACATTGACAATGGGTTGTTAAAGTCTCCCACTATTATTGTGTGGGAGTCTAAGTCTCTTTGTAAGTCATTAAGAACTTGCCTTATGTATCTGGGTGCTCCTGTATTGGGTGCGTATATATTTAGGATCGTTAGCTCTTCTTGTTGCAGTGATCCTTTTACCATTATGTAATGTCCTTCTTTGTCTCTTTTGATCTTTGCTGCTTTAAATTCTATTTTATCAGAGATGAGAATTGCAACTCCTGCTTTTTTTTTGTTCCCCATTTGCTTGGTAAATCTTCCTCCATCCCTTGATTTTGAGCCTTTGTGTATCCTTGCATGTAAGATGGGTTTCCTGGATATAGCACACTGACAGGTTTTGGCTTTTTATCCAATTTGCCAGTCTGTGTCTTTTGATTGGGGCATTTGGTCCATTTACATTTAGGGATAGGATTGTTATGTGTGCAGTCGATACTGCCATTTTGATGCTAGCTGGCTGTTTTGTTTGTTAGTTGATGCAGATTCTTGATTGCGTTGATGCTCTTTACCATTTGGTATGTTTTTGGAGTGGCTGGTACTGGTTGTTCCTTTATATGTGTAGAGCCTCTTTCAGGAGCTCTTGTAGAGCAGGTCTGGTGGTGATGAAATCTCTGAGTACTTGCTTGTTTGCAAAGGATTTTATTTTTCCTTCACTTATGAAGCTTAGTTTGGCTGGATAGGAGATTCTGGGTTGAAAGTTCTTTTCTTTAAGGATGTCGAATATTGGCCCCCACTCTCTTCTGGCTTATAGAGTTTCTGCTGAGAGATCTGCTGTGAGTCTAATGGGCTTCCCTTTGTGGGTAACCTGTCTTTTCTCTCTGGCTGTTCCTAGTTGGCCATCTTCCCAGCAGTCCCTAATTTTTGTATTTTTAGAAGAGACGGGGTTTCACCATGTTGGTCCTGACCTCGTGATCTGCCCACCTTGACCTCCCAAAGTGCTGGGATTACAGGTGTGAGCCACCATGTCCAGCCAGTCAATCACAGTTTTTCTAAGTTGCTTTTCTATCCAGCCAGAATCTACTTAAAATTGTGTAGGACTTTGAATTGGAAAACAGATTGGCTGTATCCAATAAAGCTTATCACATGCTAACCCTATAATGCACCAATTCCCATTCCTATGTCTACATCCAAGAGAAATGACTGAGAGACAGGTACAGGAATGCTCACAGCTGCTTTTCTGTTATTTCTCCAGAACTGGACATATCCCAAAGGTCTATCCTCAGGAGAATGGATAAATATAATATTACATACAAGAAGAGCAAGAATTATTGATGTATACCAGAGCATAGATGAATGAGTAAAACAAGCAAGATCCAAAATAATCCGTTGATGTGAGGTTCAAGAGCTGTACAGTTGATGTATGATGGTAGCAGTGATATCAGCGTTTATCTCTGTGAGGACAGTTGTGGACCAGGGTGCAGCACAAGGAGCCTGTTAGGTGCTAAAAGTACTCTATATGTGGACTCAGTGGTAACTGCATAGATGGAGATGTGAGTTAGTATTCATTGAGCACATATTGGATGCTGTGCATGCTACTCAGTCTACCCCTGGACAACCCAGACACTCATGCCTCCACTGCTGGGAATGCTGACAGACATCATAGAGCTCTTGGCCTAGGAATTTCCCTTGGTTATGTTCCTCCCTGAGAACAGACAGCATGCAAGGACTGGTCTTTGGAGATAAAGACCTCAGCCTGTGCCAATTAAGGCACCTCTGCAGGGCCATCCCAGGTCTGGAGCTCCTGTTGTAACAGGGGGCGGGAGGTGCTCACTGTTCCCTGAATGGATATGTTTTTTTTTTTCCAGGTCCTTGGGTTCTCACTGACCCAAGAATGGGTTGGAGACCCTGGTGGCGCGGTGATATTGTTCAAGTAAATATTGGACCCCAAGAGCTTTGCAGAAAAGTGATTTATTACACACACACACACACACACACACACACACACACACACACAGAGAGAGAGAGAGAGAGAGAGAGAGAGAGAGAGAGAGAGAGAGAGAGAGAAGTGGGGGAGGGGAGAGAGTGAGAGAGCATGCGCATGAGCTCTCCCAGGCTGTTGTGGGAGGGGATCCAGAGATGGAATCTGCACAGGGGAGGAGACTTTTAATCTAGGAGTTACTCCCACCCCATTCAAGTTCTGTCCCATGAGAGGAGTTTCTTTAAATGTCCACTGGAGTGATTGATTTTTTACTGTCATTGGATTGGTTGTCCCACCCATAGCAGAGCTCCTTCTTCCAGGGCTTTTCCTGGGCTTTTGTAAACAAAGGAAGCTCACGTTGGCAGTCTACCTTTCACGCATGCACGAAAGTTAGACAAAGAACCCTAGGCTCCCGGATGGAGACATGAAAGAAGGCACGTCAGGCATGTCACTGGGAAGTTCTTGCCTTTGAAACCATGCCCCTTGTGGATGCAGGAAGATAAGTTAATGCATTTCCTCACTATGGGATCTGTCAGGGCCATTCTCATCACTGGATTGCAGCCCAGCTCTTCTCTCTGTTCTTTGCTGCCACTTTATTGTCTGTAGGTAAGTTTGGCTACCTGCTTTGCAGGGCTTAGTGCAAAATAAAAATGGGGGCCTCCATTCATACATTATGAAGAATTCCAAAATGGTGACAACAGAGGTTTAGACGAAATGAGCGCGCTTCTAAGTACACAAACCAGTACTATGGCACCCTTGTGTTGTATCCTTGTGAAGTCAGCCAGGTGTCAATCTGGGAGTATGCCCCTGTCAACCACCAGAATGCAAATTTCTGTTTCAGAGGCTCCTTCCCACAGGGAAACCAGGACAGTGATGGAGCTGCACAGTAAGGATTGAGGCACTTGACTGTACCTGCTGTATTGAAGAAAAAATTAACAAAATAATAGAAAATAAATTGTAAGGGCATCTGGTAGGATGAGTAACACCTCCAAAAGATGTCCACGTCCTAATTCCCAGAACCTGTGAATATATTTACCTTAGATGGTAAAAGGGACCTTGCAGATGTGGTTAAGGATCTTGAGACGGGGAGATTTTCTTGGATTATATGAGTGGGTTCAGTGTATTCACAAAGATTCTTAAGAAGGGAGGCAGGAAGCTGGCTTTGAAGAGGCTGAAAAGAGCCACAAGCCAAGGAAGGCAGAAGGCCTCTGGGCATTGGAAAAGTCGAGGACACAGATTCTCCCCTAGAACCTCCAAACAGGGACATGACTCTCTTATATGTTGATTTTAGTCCCACAAGACTCCTTTTGGGCAAGTGACTTCCAGAACTGAAAGAGAATAAATATGTTGTTTTAAGCCACCCAGCTTGGGGTACTTAAGAAGCAGCCAGAAGAAGTGAATACAGAGCTGCTGCTATTCTTCACTTATGTGGGGACTGGTCCTCTGTAAAAGCAAGCTGCCTAAAGGCCTCTAGAAATGACATGGGGAGCATTTTCCCAGACTTGTCGCCCAAAGCTGTCCTGGTAGGATGTGGGGCCAGTTCCCTGGCTTCTTTGTCCTGGATGTGGGGAGTGTAGATTCCCCCTGCTGGTCCTGGATCCTGAAACAGGGGCAGAGACCCTGGCCAGGGAGCAGGGGGAGTAGGTATGGAGAGCTTCTCTTCCTCTGTGGCTGCCTGGGAGAGCCAATATTTCCATCTCCGTCCCCAGTCTATTTGCTTTTGCCTACACTTCCAGGTCACAGGCCATCCTACGGTGGTTTTCTGAGGCCTACCTCCTGCTGCCCCTGCCTATATTCTTCCTGGTTCCTCTGCCCAGTCCAGATACATCTTGGCTGCTGCAAGTGTTTTGGCCCTTGCTGGCCCAAGTCCCACATCATGCCTGGTATCCTGGGCACTCATCTCTGCAACTAGGCCTCTGATGGCCCCTGCTCCAACCTGAGGGTTGCCCTGGCCTGGGGCCAGTCAGAACTCTCCAGCCTGAGACCCTTTAATCTCAGTCTGTGCACTTTGCATCATTCTTTGTTCACTCTGGAAGGGCAAAGAGAGAAGCAAGAATCAAAAGATAAGTCTCACAACAAGAAAAACCACAGGATGGCCATTTTCCTTGGTTCGTTTCAGCATATTTTTCTTCGATTTTCCCCTACGATGTACTTTATGCTACAAATGCTTCAATACATCTTTGCACCTCCAAAAAGTAGTGCTTGGGCTGACTGGGGGCCCAGTTAGGATCTTGGGCTGACTGGGGTCCCAGTTAGGATCAATAATAAACTCTGCTTGCCACCTGGAGGGCATTCCCATTTCAGACCACTGAAAACGCCCATTCATATTCCTCTTTCTTATGGTGAGCTTTCCAGCGTCCCCTGGATTATCTTGATGTGTTGTTAATTACAGGCCTCTGTAAATTGTGCTTCTATGCATTGCACAGGGAGGAAAGCATGACACAGAAATAACTCTATGAATTCTCCTCCTTCCAGTACATTATCTGGGGAGCTCAGCCCTGCTGGGTTCCCCCAGCCCCTTGGCACAGCAGTGGAGACAGACGTTCAGGGCATAGGCAGTGACTGCCTGTGCCACTCTGAGATGTTTGCCCAGGACATGTTGTATTTAAATTGGTTCTCTGCCAGATTGGTTGGAAACAGTCAGAAGTTCAAGTCCAATCAGGCTTGATTCATTTATTAGTTGTTTGGTTATTGGGAACCCAAAGGGAGGAGGAGATGATCCCATGAAAAGGCAGCTTCATGTGGTGGCAAGAGCACATGGGTCAGACACAGATAGACCCAAGCTCAAATATCAAGTGCTACCACTTTCTAAATGGTAAGATTTTGGGTGAGCTACCAGTCACCTCATTCATAAAATGGGTAATAATAATATCTACCTTTTAGGGTGGTTGGTGAGTTAAATGAAGTGATATAAATAACCTCATTTAATACCTGGCACATGGCAAGGCCTAAAAAAAAAAAAAGTTATCACCTTGCATTATAGTCTAATTATGATAGACTTCTAAAGATCCAAGCTGCAGGCATTACCAAACATGCCATTGTCAAATGTGAAACAGTTTTCTTATTCTATATTTTGTAATTTCTTATTCTGTAACACTGTTCTTCCTATGTGCTGAGCAATGGCTCTCAGGTGTGCAGGGGAAGTGTGGATACCTAATAGAATAAGTCACTGCTCAGCTTTGCCCTTCAAATTGGTTTTGGGTTTGCTGTTCTTGGCATTGTTGAAGGAAAAAGGCTTTTCCAAATTCTTAAGTGGAATTAGCACCAGATTTGGAGACCTCAGATAGCATAGTTTTTCTATACTGTGAGCAAGACCCTCCTTTACTTATGAAGGGTGGGCCATGAGGTTCACTGCCTTAGAGGTGGGAAAGCCCAAGCCTGGCTCTTCTGACTCAGTTAAGCATGTAGTAAAGAAGGGATAGAGTCACAGAACGACCCCTGGGGAGTGGCAGCAGTGCTTTAGAAACATCCAGATAGGTACAGAGGAGGTCTCGAATACTTGCCTGCCTTGTTTTCTAAGAAGATACCTGTCCTCTGTCACTTTCAACATAATGTGTGTTGATAGTACAGCAGTGTTTGCAGCAGGGGGCTAGATAAGTGAGGTTGGCTTGAACATGGTGGTGTATGGGATGCAACTCCTGTCCCCCAGTGATGGAAGGTGCAGGTCTGTGGCTGGGCCTTTGAACCTGGTGGTGACTGGCTGTAAACCACGACTCTTGAGGGGAGGTTCCTCATGTTGAGGATAAAAAGCTATACTCTGGAGACCACTGATATGTTGATGATCAGCTGTCTGGCCACTTAGTAGCAGAGGCCAAGGAAGATCCAGAGGACACTATAGCTCCAAGGACCTTCTCTCCTCCTTCCATCCCCATGCTTGGGAAGACACAGTGAGCTCCCCTCACACCTTCAGTCACTGTCTTAGGGAAGAGGATGAGCATTTGCCTAGGGAGACAACAAAAAAAAGCTCCTTGCCTGAGTGCTGAACTTTGCATAGACTGGCTATTTAATATGAGAAAAGATTGTTCAAACCCAAACAGACAGAAGAATGTTTAATTGGCACACGTAAGTTTTTCTGCTACCAGGAGGAAAGTATATTAAGTGCATTTTCTCTGTACATATGAGTGTAGTGTGGGTATATTTTCAACCCTATTAGGTATTAAAATTTTTCATGCAAGTTATTTGCATTCTGGTGGTGGATGATATGTACATCAGGAGGAAATCAGTTCTCAGGGTGGTAAGGCTTTGGACTGGGAGTCAGGAATTTAGGGTGATATTCTTTGGTAAAGTTCTTTCCGTGATGGGGAAAAAATCTCTCAAGCACTTCATCTGTGCTGCAGTCTTCAGATCTGGTACATATTGTGGCTCTGATTTAATGTTCTTTAAGCCCCTTTGGATTGAAATTTGATTTACTATTCTCTCCTAAGTGGAGAAAATCTGCTGGCTGTGGCCAAAAAATAGTCCAGTCAAACCAAGGCCATTAGTTCATAGGCATTGGCTTATGTGTTAGCTTCTATTAATTTAATTATAGTGAGTCAGCCTTTGCAGACAAAATATGGGGACTGAAAAAATCAGGACTGTGTGCCTTTAAGGCTGAAGGGCATGACACTGCTGTGTGGTGAATTTATTAGAGGATATGCCCCCCCATTCTCTCCCAGAAATGTTCCAGAATCACAGCATATCTTTCCCATTGATCAACAAACCTTTTTCTTCTAGAATTAGTTATTTAAGTCTATGATGGAAGAAGAAGTTCCTAAATATATCTTTGATTGTTCTTGGTAGGTATGAATGTTTTATGTCTCTGATTCTAGGTTTAGGTTTTACTCATGCACTGTCTCAGTTTGGGAAAGGATGTACCTTTTTCCCAGACACTCTCACTTCTATGATTCCCAACTGAATAAAATCACATTACACACAGTGGAATTATGTTGGATGGACACCTAACTTGCTCAAGTTCAGCTATATGACCTTCCTATGTTACTGAAACACCAGGGGTTTGGTCTAGGTCCTGCTGCTCACCACACAGAAAGCCAATCACTGAGACAATGAGTATTGCCAATGAAGAAGGCTTTGACTGGGTGCTGCAGCTAAGGAGATGGGAGCTCAGTCTCAAATCCCTCTCCCAGACCGACTAAAATTAGGAGTTTATATAGCAGGGAATCAATATAACCATGTGTGGGAAAACAGGAATAGGGAGTGGTAAGGAAGAAAAGTTGGTCAATAGGAAGCAGGTGGGCAGTTAGGCAGTCATGATGGGTGAGGGGTCTGACAGTGATCTGGTGAATTTAAGCTCCTTGATACTATCTGGGAGGCCTGATGGTTGATTTCCTGAAAAAGGAACTCAGATAAGACGAATGTAACTTTTTCAGGTTTTAAGGCTGGAAGCATCAATTTCTGTGTCTATTCAAAGAAACCCTAAACATCTGCTCTATGGGACAATTGGATCAGTTTCAACTACAAGAGGAAAATGACAATTTCAGTGGTATTATTGGGAAAAGAAAATGCATCACTGGAAGATGTACAGGATTAGTTTTCACTCTTCATAGTTCATCAGACATTCAATTTTTATGCAAGCACAGTGACGTATGGAGTACTGTATACCAAGCCACATGTACTAACAAGCAAGGGCTCTGGAGCCAGACTTCCAGTGTTCTATAAAATGAAACTAGTCATCATACCTACATCTTGAGGTTAGAATAGTGCCGGTCATAGTAAGCTTTTACTAAGTGCTAGCTGTTATCATGATTATTGTTGCTTAACTTAACAGGCTACTTAAGGGATTTTCAAGGGCAACTTTCACTCCACATGACTATTCCATGACTTGCTGATGTGATAAATTTTATGGGGTTTACCTACAGAAAGCAGGCCCCGTAGGACTTCTCCACTGGGAACATCTGCAAAGTTCAGTCTTCTTAGGGGTCCAAGAATTATGATCTTCTTCCAGCTCTGTGGGAAGGAGGGCCACACCCCTGCCTAGGCTCCCTGACCTCCTCATGGCTAAGCTAACTTTGATGGAAACTTTCAGCAAAGCATTTCTACAGAGTGATGCATAAAGCATGACCTAGAGCTATATTAAACCTACAAAAATCAGCCTCCAACAGTGAGAAACAGTTTTATATGATAAAGTAGTGATTACATTTTCTAATGATTGCTTAAAGTATTTTGTAATCTACAGGGAGTATATTTTATAGCTCCTAGGAGCCCTCCCAGCTTCCCTATTTGTCATTCCAAGTTTAAGTAGAGCACAGAATATGAGGAGAGCAATCTTGGCATACATTATCTTTTCAGGAACTCAATATATGCAATATCCAAGTAATTAACCCAGGTTTAACCAGCCTACTCATGCTGCCTCTGCTCATCTGCAACAATAAGGATGAAACAGTGTACGAATTAGCCATTGGGGCCCCTACCCTCACCTCAAGTTTCTTTTTTAAAAAGTAGGATCATATTTTTCAGACTCTTAGTAAAGTGCATTTTTCATTTCCCAGCAAGAAATTTTTTTCTGTTAAAATATTTAGCACTATGGATGATTATGAAGTCTTCAGAGGGGCTTATGGTGACTTGTAGTGGGCCCCTGTCTAACCTTTCATCAAAGGAGCTTTCTCATCAGAGACCCTAGAGCTGTTTTTTCTGCTTATCTGTCAAACTTGCTTCCAAGGCAAGCATTCCTGGCTTGAGATTTGAATCCCAAGAGCAAGACTTAACAACTTTTCTGCAGAAAGAGCTGTGTCCCTTCCTTTAACTTGCAATTGCTAATCATGAAGAACATGCTCTGTGTCCAGATTCTAATAAGTTGTAGAAAAGATAGGAGGACAGTAGAAAGCAAAAAATCAGGATTTATTGGGTCTATTTCAGGGCTGGGTCAGTGTTGGAGGGGCAAGTAGCTTTGTTAATTGATCTCAAAGAGGAATTCACTGTCTCCTGTTGAGAATGAGGCTATAAAGGTTATTTTTTCACTCAAAAATATGCACTGGGTCCCAAAGACTTCTATTTAAAATATAAAGCTAGAATGATTTCATATTCTGTTATGGAACATGAAACATTAAGTTGAAAGGGACTTATAGATAAAGTATATACACATAATACATATATATGTGTGTGTGTGTGTGTGTGTGTATCTGTATGCACACACAAGTACTTACACATACTTCTGCCCCAGTGTCAAGCTCGGTGCTGTGCATGTGTGTTTCATCAAAGGAGCACAGATTTGGAGCTGGGGCTGTTATTTCCAGTGACTTGCCGCCTCGGGGGCAGCAAATGGAAAGGAGCAGGGTAGCCTGCTCTCTCAGCGATGTTCACTGCATCTGAAAGGTCATGTCATGTTTCCTGGCAATTGACTCAATGGGTTTGGATTCTGCAACATAAGGTCGGGCCGTTTCCACTCTGCTTGTGTTTCCCGGGGAACGTGCCTTCCAGTTGTTTTCACATTGACCTCATTAACCAGCCCTGGTGATGAGCTTGGCTTGGATATGTTGCAGCTGTAGCCGGCTCCGGGCTGCCCTGTCTTTGCAGACTCCATGCCTCTGCCCTGACCAGTGTGGGTGGGGATGCTTCTGCCTTGGCTCAGAAAGGCCTGGCCCTTTCCCTCCCCCTGCAAAGGTCCTCTGCATACAACTGAACAAAGATTACAGGAGGACCAGGATGTGATGGAGGGGCTGGGGACCCTTTCTCCCATTTCTGCAAGGGCAGGGAATGAAGAGGACAGACAAGAGACACCCAGGCTACTAGTCTCAGATCTTCAGTGCATGAGCAGAGGGACCTGGCCAACACCAATATAACATTTCCCAAATTCCTCAGCTCCTTTTCAGAGTGAATATTTTCTAATGAAAAATGAGAAAATGATTTTCAATGAGAAATGAGTAATGAGAAAATTTGAGCAATGAGAAAATGATTTTCTTGAATCCACTGTCTCTGTATACCTCCTGCCTACAAAAAGTTCTCCTGAGTCTCTTTCAAGGGAATTAGAATACTTTATAAAACATGATTGTTTCAGCTCTGGGAAGTGGACTCCAACAAAGTGAAAATACTCAGTGAACTCAAGGGTTTATTTCCCCAGAAGACTGAGGAACTTGAGCATGAATCAGTGATGCAGTGCTTCTATCAGCTGAGTCTTAGCCAATTAGCATGGGCTGGGCTGGGCTGTGAGCCTATGAGCATCTAGGCCTGCCATCCCTTGTGTTGTGATGGTGGGTGGGTTATTTAAAGTCTTACAGCCTGTCAAATGGAGGATTAGTATGAGGATAAATGAGATCACACCTAGGGAGTACTTATAAAGGCTCATTTAAGTCATTTAAGTCTGCGTTTCTGGTTTTCACTATGGAGTGGTCGTATTCATCCAGGTCTGGCCAATTACTTGGTGAAGCCGGAAGAAAGAAAACTAAAGTCTGATGTGGAGGAAAAGAAAATTCTGGACCATGAAGGTCAATCAGGCAGTAGAATGATTTCAGGAAGCTGTCAAGACTCTAGAACTAGAGATATTCAAGGAAAATTTGGATGTTGTGCTTAGGGAAATGATATTGGAAGACTTTGTATCCTTAGGTATGAGTCTGAAGGAGATGACCCAGCAGCTGATCTATAAATAGAATGCTTTTTTGTTGTCTAAGATTTGGGCGTTGTGGGAATGGCAGGATGTGTTGGGCACTTTGAAAAGTGATGATACAAAAGCGTTGCAGTACAATGAAAACCTGATGTTTCTCTTCATTAGAAAAACTATATTCGAAATGTGAAGCCCATTCTAAAATGCAAATATGACAAGGCTGCTCCCTCTCTTACAGTAGGCTAGCCTACTCTGTATAAACATGTATAATGAATGATTCAACACAAGAGAAGTTTATTTTTGTGCTTCTTGGTCTGAGGCAGCTGTTCCTGGTTGGTGGGAAGCTTTCTTCCATACGGTGACTCAGGAATCCAAACTCCTTTTGACTTATGGTTCTACCATCTCCTACCCCCTTGTCATGCTCTACATGAACTGGTAAAAAGGGAAAGGATTTGTAGGAGGGAGAGTCACCTCTTAAAAGCCTTGGCCAGAACAGGTGCCATCTTCCTTTTCATATTCCTTTAGCTAGGAATCAGCCACATGGCCACACCTACCATTAAAAGTTGCTGGGAAATGGGGTCAGCTGAACATCCAAGAGGAAGAAGAAGAGATGGCTCCAGCTGGGCAGCCTGTGGTTTTGTGACATTTTGTTTCCTAAAGTCCTTCAACTGGTCCCACACTGCTCTGAGATTGGAGCATTTACATCAGGCAAAGTCACCCTCTGTTATCTTTGAGAAACAGATAAAAGCTATGGCTCTCTCTCCATGCTTATGCCCATTGCCAATTCTGCTCGTTGGTTTACAGAGGCTTCTCAGATGCCATCAGTGGAATTACTAACCTAGAGCAACAGAGAAATTGCTCTCCAATAACATCTTATCTATGAATTAATGTTTTCACAAAGAACTGATGCACCTTCAGAAGACCGGCAGTGGATAAGGGAGCATGTAAGTGGCTAATTTTGATGCCAGCATCCCTAGGATTGGTTGCTGGGGAAATGCATAGAGGTAAGCTGCTAGCCTGAGCTGACCTGTTTCCTCCATAGCGCTGCTAACAAGGCACTGCTTGATTTCAGTCCTCTGCTGTGTGGCTCCCCACCACAGAGGCAAGTCTGACTTGTGTACACAAGGTTGTGAATCCCCAGGCCCCAATTGCATAGAAACGTGCGCAGGTGTCATAATTAGCCATTTCCTGCCAAAACCCCACAAATAAGCTACAAGCCTCGAGACACAACCCTCTGGAACCTTTTACAGAATTGTTTGCAGACCAAATAATACTCATCTGTAACCTGCTTAATTACCCAAGCCATATATTTAACTGCCCTAGACTTGCTGGTACAAATTTTACAGAGAATCAGATGTGAGGGGAGTTAATGGCAGGAGGGCCTCTAGCTGCCATGTGGAGCTCAACAAAGCAGAAAGCAGGGCTGGTCTGCCCACAGACCAATCAGATGGGTGCAAGGTTGCAGTTTCCTGTTCTATTCCTTGCCTGTCAAGACCAATAAACATGTCATGAAGTGACCAGAAACATGTGGATTTGGAAAGGCAAACATTGACATTGAGCATGCTGTTTCAGTGGTCTGAGCTGCTTCTCCTGTCTCCCTTCAGGGGAAGTTAAGGCACTAGGTTGTTTAAAAAGTGCAAAACCTCCTTAAATACCCAGTTTTCCACCTCCTGACATTTCCCATACATCTCAGGAAATATATGAAATAAATGAATATCTTCCCCTCTAAATTAAGAAAATCAGATTGCATGTTAAAGTCTAAATGATATTTACTGAGGCAAGGGCTTGGATGATACTTGCTAAGGGCATAGATGAAGCCTTCTCTCCCCCTCCTCCTGCAGTTATCAGTGAGACGTTGAGGGAGCCACTGTGCATTTTACACTACAAGAGAGATGCCTGCTGGGGATGGTGTCCTGTGATCTGCAAAATGTTTAGAGGCAGCACTGTTGGATAAGCAATTGTTCAGGCTATCTGAAGATTCATGAAAATGTACTTTCATCACAAAATTTACTTGTAAATGCATAGCCACAGACTCTCTATTCATAGGATCATAGTTCCAATCTGGTTTTGCAGTCTGAAAATCATGTTATACCTGTTAGCCTTTTCCTCGCCAAAAAAGCTGTTCCTGGGCCAATGCAAACTTAACTATACGGTTAGATAAGAAAATTCGAATGAGAAAGTATCATGTGAAATGCAATATTGAGAATATTGGAAGTGAACAAGATGTAATAGGAATATAGAAATGGTAATATTCTCTCCCATATTTGCAAAGTACGGTATGTGTGAGTGTATATGAAAGAGAGAGACAGATTGGATGGCATTCATTTGAACAAAGCTTTATTTAAAAAATTGAAATAAATTTACATTGTTTCCTTTTTTTATTATTGTAATGAACATCTCCCTGCAAATGACATATTTTCTTCTTCTGTATAATTTCCTCCAGAATAAATTTTATTTAGGGGAATATTTGGTCAAAGGGTATGGATTGGTTTTTGGTTTTAAAAATATACATATTATCAACTTACTTTTCCAGAAGAATTTTACAAATTTATGGTGTTAACCAGCAAATATTGAATTTAACAATTTCTCTGCAATTTTATCACTGTTGGATTCTGTCTCATTCATTTAGTAGGTCTAAAATGGTTCTCATTATTATTTGAATTTTCTTTTATTTATGGCAATCATATTTTGCTGTGTGCTACCTTTTTGTATTTTTTGGGGAATATTCAAATATCATGAATTTTGAGTTTGCTAGATAGCATTCTTTTCCATTTGAAGGAGCCTTTTGTAAAACATCAGTGTTGTCCCTTCAAACAAATTGAAATCTATCAGTGATAATTATATTCATATCTATAAAACGTGCATAACAGGCCAGGCGCGGTGGCTCAAGCTTGTAATCCCAGCACTTTGGGAGGCCGAGGCGGGTGGATCATGAGGTCGAGAGATCGAGACCATCCTGGTCAACATGGTGAAACCCCATCTCTACTAAAAATACAAAAAATTAGCTGGGCATGGTGGCGTGTGCCTGTAATCCCAGCTACTCAGGAGGCTGAGGCAGGAGAATTGCCTGAACCCAGGAGGCAAAGGTTGCGGTGAGCTGAGATCGCGCCATTGCACTCCAGCCTGGGTAACAAGAGTGAAACTCTGCCTCAAAACAAAACAAAACAAAACAAACAAACAAAAAAAATGTGCATAACAATTCATTCCCTGGGCTATTGCACTGAATTATGGTGATAATGCATTTGAAAGTGCTTTGGAAAATCCCAAGCATAATGTACATGGAGGTATATGATGATCTGAATATGAAATTTATGCTTACTTAAAAGTTTAAGTATACATATACATATACTCCGGAGATAAATAGTTCTATAGGAACTCATGTACAAAAGATCTGGGTATTTTTAGCTAATTATAGGCTCAATAAGAGAAAATACTGGAACTCAAGTTGATAAGAGGTTAATATGAAACACAATTGATGCCTGAATTTATGATGAGCTTTTTCTTCAAAAATTATCCATCAGAAAAAAAGCCACCTTATAAGGTCTAACAAGTCTCTCATAGGAAACAAAAATATATTGTATTATCAAGACATATTATCTTAATTGATGCCAGTTTTGAGGCTTACAGAGGCCCCTTGATAGAATAGTTAAAAAAAAAGGCAAATAAATTTCATATTAATTTAGTGATTATTCCTGGGTGTATGACCTCACAGTTTTAAATGTAAAATTAAAACAAGTCTTTTATTGATTTTTGAAGATCACTTGACAAAGCCAACAAGTGAGGGGTTATATTGTGGAAATCATACATCTATAAACCTATGAGATGAATTTAAAAAGCCCAGCTGCCTAATATTATGCAAATAGGTACTTGTGGTTTGGGGGAACAACACAGCAAATGCAGCACACACAGATGTGAATTTCAACCTTGGACTACAAGTGTGACTACAATATGAAATGGTATTGATGACTCTCACGAGCATAATATTGACTAAACGAAGCTAGACGAAAAAAGGACTTACATAAAGTTCAAAAGCAAGCACCTCTATACTGCTGTGGTGGAAGTCAGGATACTGGTTTCCCTCTGAAGAGGAAAAGGGTGGGGCTCCTGGGGCATTGGATTGTAATGAGTGTAAGCGTTGTTCTGTTGGTTCACTTTGTGCAAAATCAGTGAATTAAACACAAATGATTTGTGCCCTTTTCTGTATATGTATGTTGTACTTCAGTGAAACTTTAAAAAAATACTACAGAGATTGGGTGCAGTGGCTTACACCTATAATCCCAGCATTTTGGGAGGCCCATGTGAGTAGATCACCTGAGGACAGGAGTTCAAGACCAGCCTGACCAACATGGAGAAACACCGTCTCTACTAAAAATACAAAATTAACTGGGCATGGTGACGTATGCCTTTAATCCTAGCTACTTGGAAGGCTGAGGCAGGAGAATCACTTGAACCTGGGAGGTGGAGGTTGAGGTGATTGCACTCCAGCATGGGCAACAAGATTGCAACTCCATCTCAAAAAAAAAAAAAGTACTATGCTTTGAGCAGTTTAGAGCTAAAGATGATATATTCTGGAAATCTGTTTTATTTATGTGACTCTGAAGGTGGCTCTAGTGATGGCAGGGATGATGTCAAAGGTGCAGAGGTAGAGCAAATAATGTTTTTGATGATATGTGTAGAAAAGAAAAACCATGCTTCTATTTTGTCGTCATTGTTGAGATGGGGTCTCACTATGGTGCCCAGGCTGGTCTTGAACTCCTGACCTCAGGTGATCCTCCTGCCTTCACTTCCCCAAGTGCTGGGATTAATAGGCATGAGCCACCACACCCAGCCAGAAAAGCCATGCTTCTAAATTGATCTATTCTATTAGAATGTGTGATTCAGGATAAATATATAATTTAATTCCTAAATTACCAAATAAAAATTTTAAAGTAGACACTTGACCATTTCATTATAATTCTCCAAATATATATCTAAGTTGGCCAAAAAGTGTATAATGGGGTTTCCCTTTGGCAAACTATAGCATGACCTTTTTGGTGGGATTTTTTTTTTTTTAAATTTGAGAAGCAGTTTGAGCTCATCTCCTGCATGTTCAGTTCTAGGTGCAATGTTTTAAAGGGAAGACTTACATTATGAAGCTAGCCCAGAAGAGGGTGACTAGAGTACTAAGGAGTTCCTACTTGGAAGGGCTGAAGATTGCTAAATTAAAGTAAGATAAATCTTGGTGTAAAGGGTGTTTATGAATATGAAAAAGGCTATCATGTGCAAAGAGGGTGGTATAGTCAGGTGGACCCAGAGGAAGAGAACTAGGATGCATGAGTGCAGGGCACACTTCAAGCCAGTATTAGGAAAACTTTCATAATGACTGGAGCTCATTAGAAGGAAGATGAGATGTCTTCAAATGAATTCCCTAGTCAAATGAATTCCCTAGATTCAAGAAGCCCTTAGATTCATCCCTTAGAAGATTCTGGAATAATCTGGTTAATTATTTGTTAGATATGTGGGTGGAAGGATTTCTTCAATGGATCAGGTCTTTTTAAGATTTCTCCCAGCCTCAAAAGCTTATAATACTGCGGTCTCTTTCTTAGCTGTCTCCAGCTGGTCAGTTCTGTGTCTGCAAAATTTGGAAGGTGAAGAGCTCATTTGTGAAGTAACCCACACCATAGAGTCAAGCCATGTAGGCCCCAATCAGGAGCCAGGATAATCTGGTTTGATTCTTGACAGGGATTAAATGAGCCAAAATAATGGTTGTTCTCTTGGTTATTTTTTCTAGGTCAAACTTCTGAACCACTGGTGTGTTTTGTTTAGCTTCGAGTTTAAAAAATGAATTTGTTGCCAACATCTAAAAATAAGTTTTTAATTTTTTAATTTTTTAATATTTTTATTTTCAGAAAACTTCAGTTTCCTGGGTTTTTCTTGAAAAGCCAGTGGTTAGGGAATGCTGGACCCCATTCCCACAGGCAGTGATGGGGTCCCCGTGGTTCATGCATTCTGTAGAGGGGCTGGCATTCCTGGGTTGACTCGAGCCCCACCCAGCTGCTTCCCTTATTCACTCACATTATCTGCCTGGTCCCCAAATCTTTTGAGTTTGCAATCCCTGTTCTAAGAAGACATTAGTAGTTTTTCTTTCTTTCACACATAATTTCAGTTGCTTTTAAAATCAATTAAGTTTATAGTGATAATCCATGGCAGTGAAAAAACAGAGTATAGTGCCTGTCAATTTTATATTCCAAGTAAAAGTGACTCTAAGGAGAACTGGTAGAATGTCTGTTAACTTGGTTTTCAATGTGAATTTAGAATTTTATTTTTCTTATGGACTTAATCTCTTGGCTCTTCACTTTTCTCATCTGTAAAATAATGTTACTGCAGTAACAGACAACTACCTCATGGAATAATTCTTGTGGATTAAATAAAGTCATGCTAGGAAACACTTACATCAGTGCCTGGCAGATAGAATGCTCTCAGTAAACATTTATTAAAAGAGGGAGTATAATGAAGGAATGATCTAAAATTCATATTGTCTAAATTATGTTCAGTAGAACACATTGAGCTAGAAATCTCATAGTACTTACTGTGGAAGTAAATTGACAAACATTTCACTAATTTAGCTGCTGTTGTATTTGGTGGGATTCATAAAGGGAACATCATTGTCATGTTCACTTTCCCACTCTCCTGTGCCAACCCAGTGGTTACCATAGCCCCAGAAGGAGCTCTGTTAGGCTGGGAGTGATCGCTTGATGAGGCTGGTGTCCTTTAAAACGTGGCAATAGTTTTCCTACTTTCTTATCTAGGATATCTCTTGAGGAAATTATCTTCAAAAAGAGATGCAAGACTGACACCCAAACAAATGAACAAAAAAAATAGTTAATTCCTTTTGGAATAAATGGAACAGCAAACGTCTCTCAGGTATTAACTTGGAGTCAGCCAAACTCAAGGTTAAGGGGGCAGTCTTCCAAAATTGTCAAGTCAACCCAAGACTTCTGACACCACTTACAAGTTTGGGAGTTCCTAGGGCCATCCTCACATGAGACAAAGTAACAACAAATTTAGGGGTTCCCATGGATTTCCTCAGGTTTGATAAATTGCCACAATGACTCACCGAATGCAAGAAAGTACGATACTTGCAATTACAGTTTTATTATAGCAAAACAACATAAATGAGAGCCAGCCAGAGGAAGAGATACATGGGACAGAATTTGAGACTCAGAGGGTCTCAAATGCAAAGCTTCGGTGTCCTCAGGGATGTGTTACCTTCCTGTTGTTGAAGTGTGACCATATGCAGTGTTGCCAGCCTGTGGAGGTCATTGTCTTAGTCCCTTTGTCCTGCTCCAATAAAATATCATAGATTATGTACTATGCATAAAGAACAAATATTTATTTCTCACAGTTCTGGAGGCTGGGAAGTCCAAGCTCAAGGTGCCAGTAGGTTCTGTGTCTGGTGAGGGCCCATTCCTCATAGATGACACTGTTTCAATGACCTCAGAAGGCAGAATAGTAGAAGAGAGCAAACTAACTCCCTCAAGTCTTTTTATAAGGATCCCAACTCCATCCATGAGGGCTCTGCCCTTATACCTGAGTCAACTATGAAAGGCCCCATGTCTTAATACTATCACATTGTTGATTACATTTTAACATATAAATTTTGGGGGGACATTCAGATCATAGCAGTCACCAAACATTAGTGTCCAGGGTTTTTACTGGGGCTTCATTATGTAGGCATGTTTGATAGAATCCTTGACCAGCTGATATTACCTGATTCAATGCCCCAACCCTCTAATCTCACTGGGCTTTCAAGGTGGCCAGCTTTCATCCTGAGTCATTTATGAGCACAAACTCTCCAGGGGCCCACCATGAGTAACCTCATCAGCATAAAAGGGGTCCACCATGAATAAAAGGCACTGCTATCACTCAGGAGATTCCAAGTGTTTAGAGATTCAAAGACTAGACTGCTGTTCTTTTGGGTAGAGTTAATTATTCACTACACAGTTACCTACCTGGGGCAAGCAGCCTCTGAGATGGTGCCCACTGATCTCTACCTCCTGGTGGTCATACCTTGTATAATCCCCTCTCCTACACTGGACCAAGTGACTCATTTCTGGCAAATATAATACTAAAAATGTGATGGATATCACTGCTGTGATGAGGATACAGGAAGGCTCTGACTTCCTTCCCTATTACTCATCATCTTCCTCTTTTGCTTCTTGCATTGAGGAAGCCAACTGTCATGTTGTGAGCTGCTCAATGGAGAGGCTCATGTGGAAGGAAGTGAGGGAGGCCTCTGGCCAATAGTCCAGGAGGAATTGAAGCCCTCATTCCAACAACCTGTGTGGAACTGAATCCTGCAAACAATGACATGTGTGAGCTTGGAAATAGATCCATACTCAGTTAAACCTTGGGACCCCACGCCTGCTGACACTTGACTGTGGTTCCAGCTAAGCCACTGCTGAAATCTTGACTCAGGGAAACTATAATATAGTAAATGTTTGTTGTTTCAAGTTGGCAAGTTTTGGAATAATTTTTTATATAGTGATAATTTTTATATACTTTAAAACAACACATTACCCTATCCTCTGCTTACACTTTTCTCTTGGAATTCTGCTTGCCCACATATTACAGAAATATCTTTCAGATCATGGGCTAAAAGGTGGATTATGGATACAATGTTTAAATTTAGCAGTGTCATTTATGGCTGTTTATATGAGCTTTGCTGCTTAAAATGTTGATATTGATTTGTTTCCCTTTAAAACATTCTTAATGTTTACCTCTCAGTATTTTCTTTGTGATCAATTAATATAAAATGAATATAGTTTATAGGTTTTACCTTTTTAAATTTGTTTTAAACAAAACACATAACATCTAACCATTGTTATTTAAAGATCAACTAGGAGGAGGTGATGGAAACTCAGTTTAAGATCACCTTCTTTACACGTTAGTTCTATTTCTGTGAGTATATATTAAACTAGTGGGGATCAAGCTACAAAAATGCCTCTTGGGGAGATTGTGTGTTTTTTTTTAAAATATGAATACTCAACCCTGAAGTTATGTTTTTGTGGAAAGTTATCACTTTGGAATTTGAATTTTCTTGGAGCTAAGCCACCGGTGGTTGTAAAAGCAACACCTGTAAATTTGTTCCCTAGAAGATACTTTTGTTTAGTGACTGCTTGTTTCTCTGTGGATAAATTCAATTATAAATTACAATCGAATTGACTTTTTCATAGCATCCTTCACTCTCCAAGTATCTTAAGTCCTCTGTGGATTGTAAAGTAATTACAGTGCTCAAAGGACAGTTTCATAATTGTGTCCATGAGCACAGACTACCCTCTATGTTTGAGAAGGGCTCATTCCCAGCCGGGAACATTAAGTTGGATTTTATGGAGACTGCGGACTGCTGGTCCAGACAGCTGGGTGATCCCCTGTGCTATTTTGAAAAGTATCCTGGGATCTTTAATTTCCACCTGGATGGTCAGAGAGGTGAGAGAATGGCCCTCCCTGGGTGTGACCTTGTATCCCACTTGGGGTCTTGAACCAGGGGACCCCCAACCCCAGAGGTGAGATGTGCAATGTGGTCAATTATACAACCTCTTATTTATTTTTGCTGAATCCCAAGTGTATTCTCATGGCCTGTTCTCTCCCAGGTGAGTTCAGATGGTGGCCAAGAAGAAATGTTAGAAAATTCTCGGAGAACCATTTCATGAGAATGTTTTCATTGGTTTGTACCTGATACTGTTTTGTTTTCGTTGTTGCTTTTCAATAACATTTTTTTCCCTTTCTGTAGTGTCACTTATGTAGTATACAGGTAACAAACACTCAAGGCTATTTGGTTGCATGCCATAGCTTTCCTTTGGCACATCTGCAATGGAGGAGTCTGTCTTTCTCCTTTTGTTCCTAATCATCTGTTAGCTTGGCACAGCTGACTGAGCTATTAAATGATTACTGCATCTTTTGCACCTCACCTTGAGATGCTTTGGTATAAAAAAGTGCTAATTAAGTGGAAGCTCCTGGCCCTCTTGTCTATTTGGACCCCAGGAAGCGAAAGACCTTAGGGAGGGGAACGTGTGTGTGTGTTTGGTTTTCAGCATTTTGAGGAATTGTTACTGGAGCTTATAAAATATTTGTTTTAGACCTTATAAACACAGCAGATTCTTCAAACTATGTATGAGGTTGAATCAAAAAGCCATGTAAAGGTAGTGTGGCAAGTAACTAACTGCTGATCAGTTTGTGGTGATTGTAAGTCTATATATGCTGGATTTGAATATTTTCTGTATTTAAAGAGAAATAAGTATAAGAATAGCTGTCATCTCCGTCTCTGGCCTTACTCTGTAGATATTTGAAATGGAGATTCACATATTTAAGAGTAGTAGAAAGTGCTATTTCATCAGTGTCTAGAATGGGAGGTGAATTCACGTCTCTGCCTGGACTTGTTGACTAACTCGCTGCTTAGTGAGAACCACCACATTCTCCTGGGAATTGGTTCCAGGGCACTGACTGCATTTCTTCTGAAGCTAAAGCACTTAGCTTTGCTTCCATGCCTTTTAATATAATTTGTAGGCTTCAGTAGATTTCTAAAGTACACCACTTGATATCTTTCACAGCTCAAGGTAAATTCTGCAGCATGAACTTACAGAATTTTTTTTCTTTTACCTGGGGTGAGAACATACCTTTTTCTAGTGCTATTTTTTTTAATGGGATACCTTTCATCTGTTTACATGAATTTCACTTTTCTTGCTGTATTAAAAAACTCACCCAAGCTGTCTACATAGGTTTGAAACTTTTGGTTGTGATTTTCTTGAAGTTAGCTGGAAATGGAACATTTTTTCTGTATCCTGAATGGCTCACATGTTCCTAACATGGAATGGATACTCAGTGAACAGTTATTGTATCAGTGAACAGTAATGGATCAGTTCTGTCAGACAATAGATTGAATTATTTTTACACACTTAGTTCACTCATGGGCTGAATTAACCTAGTCATGGGCTGTTTGGGTCATCAAGGGATATTTATACATTTCTGGAGAATGTATAGTCACTTTCGTTAACAGTGTTTGCAGGTGGCATTCAATTGCAGGGTCCCAAGGAACCATGGTTGAATTCTGCTTGGGCATAGGCCATATTCCACCAGCAAAGTTATGAGAACTTATTTTTTTTGGTAACCGACATGAAATTTTCAGTTCTGAATGACAACCAGAAACTCCTTCTGCAGCAACTGAACAAAATGTTTTGAGGGAATTTGAGAGGAGGGTTGGGCTTTTATCTCTCACATCCAGCAGGAGGATGCTCACAGTCTCTTAAGAGATGTTCTCTTTATGAAATGGAGGAAGGATGGAAGCATCAGCCAGCCCGTTCATGCTTGCGGGGGTTGGGAGACAGAGAGGAAGCTCAGAGCCTAGAGGAGCACCGGTCACTCTAATGAATGACAGCTGAAATAATAAAGACACGCCATCCATGCTACTTTTTGCAGAAACCAGAAACATCCTTGTGAAAGTGAAAGGGAAAAGAAAAATGTATACTTTGAGGGGGGTATTAACGGGGGACAGGAGGTGGTGACATAAAGTCTGGTTTAATGTGTCTTGTTGTAGCCCCTAAGGCTTTACCTGACACCATCACTGTCACAACACCTTCTCTGGGACTGACAGTCTGGGTAATTGATGGGTTTGTGGGGGCTCTTTTCTGCAAACACATTAAGGCAGGAGGGAATACTCCAGCCCCCACCTCCCCACTCCTGGCACAGGGGACCTGGAGGCGAGCAGACACAAGGCTTGGCGGTGTTGGGGTGGGAGAAAGAATCAATTCTGTCAGCCAGACTGCCCAGCTACCGTCAGGCGCTGGGACCTTTCACCTGCTCCTTGGAGTCATTAGAACTCCCAAATCTCTTTGCAGGCCTTTTCTATTAGACACATACTCCCATGTTTTGATTTTTTTTGCTCCCAAAGTCATTTTTTTAAATAATTACCTACATTGAACCACACTTACCATCTGTGGGCCGAGAGCGGGCAAATGATTTATTAGTCTTGGTTTCTAACGGTGCCGAGCAGTGTGGGATTGATCTTGCTGGTGACACACTTGCTGGATGTGCCGATGGGTGGGAGGGTCAATGTCAGGATGCAGCTTCTTGCAGAGCTGACATGCACGTGGGGACCTGGGGTTTGGTGTTTAGTCGGCAGACTGTGACATTGCAAAAGTGGAGTCTCAAGTCAAGGTGGATAGTGGGAGGGAGAAAAAGCAGAGAGGGAGCTTCTTGGGATGTTTTACTTTAAGTAGAGTGAAACTGTGTGCATGAAAAGAGGAGAGAGAGTGTGCAGCTCGAATCATCACCAAGAAGGCTCTGTGTTTCTTCTGTGCACACTGCCAGCCCTGTATCCAAGGGTTTGACTGTGCAGCAGCCAGTCATATTGGGGGACCCTGGGCACTACATTTGGCATTTGAATGTATCCTGATTTACATTCAAAACAAGATATCCATCCATATAGCCATTTCCATTGCTTGATATTATGTTTTGGAGGTTAGTTTTTTAAAGATCAGTGATTGAATAGCAGCTTGGCTTATTAGATATGTCTTCTTGGAGACTCACCTGTCCTCCCCAGTGAGATGCTGACTATACAACAGGAGTCACTGTGCTGGGCACACGGGCAGTGTTCAGGAGACGTGGCTTCCTTCCTCCTCCTCTTATTTATTCCTGCTCAGAACAGCAAGGCTGAGACTGACAACAAAATTTCTGGAACATGGAGAAAATAATGTGGGGAGAAAAGCAGAGATGTATTGTGACTTCTGTGGGCTTTAGGCAATTTTGGATCCCCATACTTTTTCCATAAAAAATGTATTTTAAGACATATTGGTTAAAGATGAAATTATTCATAGTGCATATTAAGATGTTTTCCACCAACTAAAAGTTGGTGATTTTATTGTCTTCTGATTTTTAAAATAAATTAAAACCTTTTCATAGGCCCTTAGAAGAATTGTGGGCCCTGGGCTCAGCACCTTGCTGGGCCTGATGAATCAGGCCTGGAGAAGAGACATCAGTGACATTTTAGTGTCAGGTAGAAAATGTAAAATATCATGATCATTTTCCAATAATATACTAAGTAAGACACATAAGATGTGTTTTTTTTTTTCTTTAACGTATGCTATGGTCTTTTAGGTATAAATACTGAGTATTGTTAAAAGATCAACTGGAACACAATACAATTTTAAGCAATATTTTAAAGAGCAAACAATGATTTGTTACTGAAACACTGGGGGTTCATCTAGGTCCTGCTGCTTGCTGCACAGAAAGCCAATCACTGAGATGATGAGTATTGCCAAAGAAGGCTTTAACTGGGTGCTGCTGCCCAGGAGATCAGTCTCAATTTCACCTCCCTGGCTTACAAAAATGAGGGGTTTATATAGCAGGGAAGAAATGTAACAATGTGTAAGAAAGCAGGAACTAGGAAGGGGCAAGGAAGCAATCCTGAAGAATGAGGGGCCTAATATCTCATTGCATGTGATGATCTGGTGAGTTTCAGTTCTTTGATACTTTTTGAGCGGTCTGGGGTACCTTTCCTGTAGAAGAAACTCAGATAAAACAAATATAAGTTTGAAGCTTTAAGATTAGAAGGATCAATTGCTATGTTTACCTAAAAAAAAAAAAAAAAAAGATTAATGGGACTGTTGGGTCAGTTTCAGATTCATGAATCAGGAAGCTCAAACCAAAAGTGGTTCAGCACCTAAGCTAAAGAAGGGAAGAGACAGGCTTTTGTAGAGTGAACGGGGAAACAACAGAAATGAAATATTTGATTGGTTACAGTTAAAACTTGCCTCATTTGGTTTATCCTGCTGAGAAGTCCCCAGTTATATAAATTTGGCTGCTTCTGATGGTTTGAGCTTCAGTTCTGGTTTTTTATTATGGGCATTTACAGAAATAGCTCATGTTAGGTGTTTTTTTGTTGTTGTTGTTGTTTTTTTTTTTTTTTTAAAGCACATCTGAGCAGATAAGTTTTGTTCATGTTTGCAAATAAAGCAAGATTAAGGTCATTAATGAAGCCTAACTGACTTTGCCTGCTCAGGGCTTCTTCAAGCCTGATCTTCATTTTAATTTACTGTAACAGTACATTAGATTTGTCAGGTAAAGTTAGAGCCCATCTTTATTGACTCCAAGACATACTCTGAAGTTTGGACTTTTGAATAACTCCCTCATATGTATTAACTTTTTTTTATAGATATGACTGTCACCTAAATTTCCAAGTTCTTTTTTTTTTTTTTTTTTTTTTTGGAGACAGAGTCTCACTGTGTTGCCAAGGTGGAGTGCAGGTGGAGTGCAGTGATGTGATCTCAGCTCACTGTAACCTTGTCCTCCCAGGTTCAAGCAATTCTTGTGCCTCAGCCTCCTGAGTAGCTGGGATTACAGGCGTGTGCTACTATGCCTAGCTAATTATTGTATTTTTAGTAGAAATAGGGTTTCACCATGTTGGCCAGGCTGATCTTGAATTCCTGACCTTATGTGATCTCCCTGCCTCGGCCTCCCAAAGTGCTAGGATTACAGACATAAGCCACCATGCCCAGCCTCCAAGTTCTTTGTAGTGAGTACTTAGAACTTTAGATTTCTTAAGCTTATTCCTCCTATCTAACTGAAATTTTGTATCCTTTAAGTACTTACTAAATAGAACTTGGAAATTTAGATGACAGTCATCCCTACAAATAAAGTTATTATGGATAAGTTGTAGTGTTATTTAACTTATTATAGGTAAGTTATAGTGTTATTTAACAATCAGTATGCTACTTAGAAAAAAGAATTTACTGAGCTCTATGCAAAGAAGCCTGTTGTAAAGCAAATAATGCCGTTTCTTTGCTTGTCACTTGGTTTTTTGTATATGCTTGTCACTTGGGTTTTTTTCCCAACTGTTGAAACATTTAAACTGAATGCATCTCTATTCTTTGTAGCCTGGTGAGTACTGAGAGGTTGGGCTGTATCTGATTTTTTTTCCACCCTGACAAGTGTTTGCTAAGAGCAAGTATGATGTGCTGGAGTTTGCTTTACAGACTTGAGTTGTGTGATGGATGAATAAATGCACTTAGACAAATTTTTAGTGAACAAATGGGCTAGGGGACTGCAAACCACTTACAGAGAGAGATTGCAGCTATGTAACTTTGACTAGTTGGCTTTTTCTTTTGCATTTATTTTGTATAGATTTCATAACAGGCTTTAAGTTAACACACTTGTGGAAAAAGATTAAAGGCTATATTTTGAGCTTAAAGCAAACACGTAGGGTGATTTTTTGGTTGACTTTCTTTTTAGAGGGCTATTTGCTTAAAGGTTAGTTTTAAGACTACATGAGTAAACAAGTTAGTTAGGTAAACTTTTTACATTTCTTTGTTTTTACTTTATTTAACTAAAGGGACAAGCTAAGAACTATAGAAAAAACTTTTAGGCCTTCTAAAAGGGGTTGAGAGTATATTTTATAACTTTCTCCATTATTTTTCTTTTAATACTTTTGCTATCACCTTGACTGAACTCCTACACAGAGATAGTAGCCTAGGCTATAGAGGTGACTGAGCAGAGTTCAGTTCCTGGCCTTTCCACATGCTCTTTGGCGTGTTACTGAAATGCTTTATGCTTCAGTTTCCTCAACTATAAAAAGAGGGTAAAAATAAAAGTATCCTTCACAACCCAAAGCAAATTTGTTTCTGAAACCAGGTAAGATGGTGAATATCCATAGAACAGGAGCCCATGTCTCTTTATGTAATTCGATGTATTTGTTATTTTTCTATTATTTATTTTTAAAACTGACATAGAATTGTAAATATTGATGGTTGTACAATATGAAGTTTTGAAATACGTATCCATTGTGAAATGGCTAAATCAAGCTAATTAACATATACATTAGCTCATATAGTTATAATTTATTTTCGATGAGAACACTTAAGTCAACTTTCTTAGTAATGTTCAAGAAATTAGTATATTATTACTAACTGTTGTCCCTGTGTTGTAAAATAGATTTCTTAAACTTATTTCTCCTATCTGGCTGAAATTGTGTATCCTTTGACCAACCTCACCCTAATCACTCCTGTCCCCCAGCCCCTGAACTTCTATTCTACTCTATGCTTCTGTGAGTTTGACTTCTTTAGATTGCACGTATAAGTGAGTGAGATCATACAGTATTTCTCTTTCTGTGCCTGACTTATCTCACTTGTGAGAAAAATAATGAATACGTTTCTAGTTCGTTCTAAGGTTCCAACTGACTTCCCTCCAAATCCCTAAAACTCAAATAGGTTGGTTCATGACAACCACTAAAGATTTGTGCATGACACAAAGTGTTTAAAGTATTATCTCATTTTTAAATAATTAACTTGATGGGTATGCTTGTGTGTACAGTAACTCTAGAAACGATTTTCCTTCTATACGTCATCAAACACTCTAATATAAATGAGCAATGAAGTAATACATTAAAAACCAGCAGGGCAAGGTGGCTTATACCTATAATCCCATCACTTTGGAAGGCCAAGGAAGGTGGATTGCTTGAACCCAGGAGTTTGAGACCAGCCTGGGCAACATGATGAAACCCCGTCTCTACAGAAAATACCAAAAGTAGCTGGGCATAGTGGGATGTGTCTGCTATCTCAACCACTCAAGAGTCTGAGGTGGGAGGATTGCATGAACCCAGGAGGTCAAGGCTGCTGTGAGCCATGATAGCACCACTGCACTCCAGCCCGGGCAACTGAGTGAGACCCTGCCTCAAAAAACTAAACCAAAAAAGCAAAACACAAAAATGCAAAAAAGAAAACCCATTGTGAAGTAAAATAAACAAGCAATGTAAATTTAAAAAATGATTCCTTATAGAATGGAGGCCTACAGATTAAAGGTGATTGAGATTTGGAGGTGATAGAAGGGATATGAAACTGTGGTCACTGTTGTTGCCTGTGCTAAACCTCAAAAGTACAACTTCTTGTTCCATTGACGGTAAAAACAACTTGAACTTTATCCTCAAAATCAATGGCACTATAAGGAGTGTGCTCTGTCAACAAAAGAGTGTTGATTGCAAAATTCCCATCCTTCATATAATCTTTAATGGATGGTGACAGAAAGCTGCTGGTTTATACAGGCTTATGATAATGGTTCGTACAGGCTTGTGATTCAAATGCCAGGTGATAGATAATGCCTCCTCTTCTACTTGGCGCTAAAGACAATGAAGTTGTTGGAATAATACATCAATGAGAGTTTTAGCTTAACACCTTCATAATTCCCTCCAAAATTAGCATTAGCCTTTGTTTAGGGGCTTTCTAACCAGGTATATTTTCTTGTCTTAGGAAATGGACATATACAATGCCATTTTTTTTAAGGGCCCTAGTTTTATCAGCATAAAACACATTGCTTTGGGGTTGACACCTTCCTCTCATTGCCTGCCGTTCCCTGGAGAAAGTGGCCAGAGCTTTAAGTATTCATTCTTTCCTATTGCATGCTTTCTTGTATCTCCTGACCATCCAGGCCTTGGTTTGAAACTAAATTTCTCCACTGAATTATCTCTTTCCTTCTTCTGCACCCTTTTTAGAACTTCGATGATCCATACCTCATATCATCAGGGTGCCAACAGCGTCCCACAGTGGCCGTTAAGCCCACTAGGAGGTGTTTTTGTAGTTTTTAAAGTGTTGCTGGTGAGGATGCAGAGAAATAGGAACACTTTACACTGTTGGTGGGAGTGTAAATTAGTTCAGCCCTTGTGAAAGACAGTGTGGCAATTCCTCAAGGATGTGAAACCAGAAATACCATTTGACCCAGCAATTCCATTACTGGGTATATACCCAAAGGATTATGCTATATTCCTTTCTACTGTATAAATCATTCTGCGATAAAGACACATGCACATGTATGTTTATTGCAACACTATTTACAATAGCAAAGACTTGGAACCAACTCAAATGCCCATCAATGATAGATGGATAAAGAAAATGTGGCACATATACGTTATGGAATACTATGCAGCCATAAAATAGAATGAGTTCATGTTTTTTGCAGGTACATGAATGAAGCTGGAAACCATCATCCTCAGCAAATTAACACAGGCACAGAAAACGCAACACCATATGTTCTCACTCGTAAGTGGGAGCTGAACAATGAGAACACATGGACACAGAGAGGGGAACATCACACACTGGGTCCTGTTGGGGGTGTGGGGAAATGGGAGAGAAAGCATTAGGACAAATATCTAATGCATGTGAGACTTAATACCTAGACGACAGGTTGATAGGTGCAGCAAACCACTATGGTACGTGTATACCTAGGTAACATACCTGCACATTCAGCAAATGCATTACAAAACTTAAAATTAAATAAATAAATAAATATAAAATTATGTGGTGCTTTCCTGAGCAACACTGTGAAGCTTTCCACAACCAATCACACATGATTTTTAAAGATTTCCTATGTTTAGAGAAATAATCAAGTCATATGTGCTCCAGATGTGGACTTGTTTATGACCACAGGTATGTCTCTGTGTGTCTGTGTCTCTCACTTGCACTTTTTTTTTCTTAAATGTATGTGCTTTTCTAGGCCTTTTAGTCCCACTGGATTTCTTCACAGGATTTTCCACTTTCTTAGCAGGCAGTTTTCTAATGCAGGGCAGGTGATGACAGTAAGACATATCATCTTTAAACAATGCCTACATTAAATCAGTAGGGAGGGTGCCCTGGTCCTGGGACTGCAGAGCAGTGTCCTGCATCCTCTGATCAGGTTCAGGAGCACCAGATAGTGAATTCTGGGTAAACCTTTTTGCAAAGCTTTCCAACAACTAGTAAGGCATCCTGTAATACTGTTGGAATGCTGTGGTTCTATCGTGACTCACTGCAGCCTCAACCTCTGGATTCAAGTGATCCTCCTGCCTCAGCCTCTTGAGTGGTTGGGACCAGACAGACACATGCCCTCTTAAGGCAGTTACAAGGATGAATATAGAATACCAGGGTAGGGGATTGTATGAGCAAGGCCATTTTTGGGGTGTGCACTGACATCAGTGTAGGGCCTCTGATATGAGCAGCCCATTCGCCACTGTGTGGAGCTTCAGCCATGAACTGCTGCTCTGACTTGGCTTTTCCATGTGCAGCTGTGGTCAAAACAGCAGGAAGGGCCGTGAGCCAGTTCACCTCTGTTATCCTCATGCCTTGGATGGGGAACGACTCTAGCAAGGAGCCCATGAAGGATCGTTAGGAAGAGATGACTCAAGGAGCTTAGAATGGATTCGTGGGAAATCAAAGAAAAAGTCAGAGGAAGAATGATGAGGACAAAAACAAAAGTTCCTTTTTTGAGGAAGCTGGATGCTTTCTGCCTTGGATTGGTCGGTCTCTCTCTCTCTCTCTCTGTCTCTCTCTCTCTTTAATTAGTAGAGAGGCAGCAGCTGAAAGGTCTCTGTGACTTCTAATAGTCCAGGGAGACAGGAAGTCAAAGAATCTCTGTGTGTATACTAAGAGGGGGACAGAGAACTTTCTGGAAAGCAAGTCACTCACCACCAGATCTGGAAAACCCTCAGGGAGAGCAGAGAAGAGTCATCAGGGTGTGTGGCCGATGTCTGGGTTGATGTGAACACTTTTTTTTTTTTTTTCAGTTTGCTAACATCAATGCTGAGTTAGAGATGCTCACGAAATGTGTGGGCTAAGAGATCTCTTGTTCAGCACACATTAGAACAACTTAATTATTCATAAGAGTCTCTATGGGAGCACTTCAGGCTGTGCAGAGGCAGCTTTCAGATGAAGACAGAGCTAGTATTTTTTCAAAGGACACTGGAAAGATAGAGCTAGTTTTTGGATTTTGTTTCACATTTCTTTTCAAACAAAGCAGTAAATGTTGAATTAAAGCATTATTTCAGGTCAGGTTTATGTAGAGTGGCAATTAAACATTTCACTGGATAAAGGAATCGGAGGGCAGAGCTCAAGGGTTTCTTGCATCTGGCTTTGTAGCTTTCTGGATTCACTGGGGACTGCTTCTGCAAATGGAGTGGGAAAAGCCAAAGCTTTGGAATAGGCTGTATGTGAATGGGGAGAAACAAATGTAGGGAGGACGCACACACAAGCCAGAAAGAACCTGGGTACAAAAATCAGTTGTGCTATAGACTGTTGTACTTTAGGAATGATGTCTAGATTTGAAATGCTTGGTCACCGCCACCTGCTGGCCAGAAAAGGTATTAGCTGGAAGCGCCATCAGAGTAAAGGGTTTTCTTGGGGTGAGGTGACTGACTGGGCTTCTCATGGTTATTTTTATGTAGAAGGAGTCTTTATCAGAGAAAATCTGTTTTTATTTTTTCTTCTTTTGTCTAGAAAATGTTCTGTTATTTTTAAATGAACATTTTTAAAATTTGTAAAAACATAGTGATAAGAAATTTAGAGAATACAGAAAAGTATAAGGATTATAGTTTATATATTTACACATTTTCCTAACATAAAAGTAGTTGAAAAACTGTAACAAAATTGGAATTTATTATATATAAGAATTTGTTTTATTCAGTTACCGAATTAGTTTTTTTAATCATGAAATATTTTAAACATACACCAAAATACAAAACATAACAAATGCCCAATTAGATTTAACTCACTTAAAAATTTTTCCTACATATTTTCTTTAAAAATTTCTTTAGGGAAATACTACTTTACAGGTACAAATGAAATTCACATCTGTCCCCACCCTCATCATCCAGTTTCCCCCCGTTCTTCCCCAGGTAGTGTACCACTATCTTAAAAATGATATGTAACACTTTTTGTTTTTATAGTTTTGCTTTATATATTTTGAACTGTACAGAATTGAATGATACTTTAATTTAATGATACTCTTTTTTCAATTTTTTTTTCACTGAACATTATGTTTATGCACTTTATGTTCATATAGGTAGACCTAGTAGATTCATTTTTACAAATAGCTGAATTAAAAAAATCCTTTCTGGAAGTTTTCATCTTTAACTGGAGAGTTTAATCCATTTACATTTTTTGTGAATACGTTTAGATGTATTTCTACTATATTCTTTTTGTTATATGTTTATTGTGCTTTGTTTTAAACATATTTTTGTTTTCTGTCAGAGGCTGTGTATTTAAAATTTCTTCATCTGCTTGTTTTGAAGTTATATGTCCTATTTCCTTTCTACCCTTCAATTACTTAACAAGTCTAAATATAATAATTATTGCTTCTTTCTCCAGAAAAGTGCAAAGACATTAGAATGTTTTAAATTACTTTTACATTTCTCCCATCTTTCATCTTATACTTTTTAGGATTTTAAATTCTTATTGTTTTAAATCCCCATATTAGCTGCCACATCATCATCATCATCATCATCATCATCATCATCATCATCATTATCATGCAGTACTTAGCTAGCATTGAGGAAAAGGCCAAGCAAATATGAAGCAAAGAAAGTCAGAATAGCAATCTTACTGCCTGTTGTTCTTTCATTTTTTCCTTGAATTAGATCTATCTGTTTCTGTCTATCTACCTACCTACCTATATATCTAAAGGAACAATTTAGATTGTACAAAGAGAAAAAATGAATCAACAATTTTAACATTCTTCATAGAAACTGATAGATTAGGAGACAAGTACAAAGATATATAAGATTGAATAATGCAATTAACCAATACTAGGCATCACATTTTATTAAATTTTTATCAGCTTGATAGTTGCTAAATTATTTGTTTTAATTTGGATTTAAAATTATTTTTTCATACACTTATTGGATGTTTGTAGTCACTTTTGTGTATAATTAACTTCATATTTATTGGGGATGTTTGTTTTTATTAAGTTGTATATAAAAATTTAATGTTTATTTGTTATATGTGTTAAACTTTTCAGATTTATCATTTGTCTTTTAATTTTGCTTGTTTTTTTGGGGCTTATTTTTAATTTTAATATTTGTGTACTGTATTCTAGATATCTTCTTTGGGAAAAGATTCTTTTTTTTAGAAAGGATAAAAGAATGAAAAGATAAAAGAAGGAAAAGGATAGGGTAATGAAGAGATCAAATGGGAATATAGTAAAAACTAAAAAGAAAAAGAAAACAAGAACCTAATGAATAAGAAGAGGAGGCTGGGCACAGTGGCCCATGCCTGTAACCCCAGCACTTTGGAAGGGCAAAGCAGGAGGATCGCTTGAGGTCAGGAGTTCGAGACCAGCTTGGCCAACATGGCAAAACACTGTCTCTACTAAAAGTACAAAAATTAGCTGGGGGTGGTGGTGCTTACCTGTAATCCCACTTACTTGGAAGGCTGAGGCAAGTGTATCACTTGAACCTGGGAGTCAGAGGTTGGAGTGAGCTAAGATCGCTCCACTGCTTCTAGCCTGGGCGACAGAATGAGATTCCATTAGAAAAAAAGAAAAACAAACAAAAACTCCAAAAGAATAAGACGATATAAAGGTCTGGGGCCTGAAAAGAATTTAGCTAAAATGATAAATGGAGTTCAAATATGAAGTGACATCTTTGGAAAGAAAATTATAAACCTGTGAGTAAGGTATATTAAAAACAAAACTACCCCTTGCTCCCCAGTTCTGGAATTGGAAAATAGAATTGGATAAAATATCAGAGACATCCTCCTAAACTTGGATTATACGCATACTCCTTTTCCTTGACTATTTGAACTGATGGAACAGGATGCTGGTTCAAATTTACCCCTTTTGGAAACCAATAGATGAGGAAACAAAGCCAAAATTTTATATAGTATTTAGAGATGTTCTTTATTTTTTATTTTATTGTATTTTTTTTAGTAGTCTCATTTTGGAATGGACATCTACTGGGATGAGTTGAGGAATTCTGAGTAGAATGTTTTAGACTCATCAGCAACTTCTTAGTTGTTCCTGACAGAAGAATCTCCTTTGCCAAATTCACAATAGACACATTAAGATCATAGAATCACAGTAGGATAGCCTGGAAACCTCTTTAGAAATGTAATCATCCAGCTTTTGAAAGCTCTTTAGAAATTGAATCATCCAGTTTTCCCAGGTGTGGAAATAGGAGTTTGGAGTAGTACATGGTTTGTAACCCAATACTACCCAATACTCCCCAGCTTGTTTGGAGTTCTGGGTTAATAAAAGTGCTTTTGTGAACTCAAGGACCACCCACACATACCCCTAATAAATAATGGCATCTCTTATCAGAATCACAGGCACATCTTGATATCTGGGAAGAACACTAGCTGGGAGTTGGGGGATTGGAGTTTTAGTTCCCCACGACCATCCTCAGCTGAATGACCAGGAGCATCACCTACCACAGGAGGGAGTGGAGAGCAGACTCCTATTCCCTTCTGCTCTAACATCCCCCATGTCTCAGTTCATGCCTGGGATGACAGGTACAGTTTTCAGCACAAAGTCCAGGGACTCAGGACTTTATCCAGGGGTCTTTGCTACAGACTGAATTGTTCTATAGAGCAGAGATTGGTTATACAAATGAACAATTGATGGTCCATTTATAAAAATAGAACACCAATTCACAACCTGTAGCCACCTGCCCAGGAAACCAACTGCTTATCTACAATAACCAGCCTGGGAAGCTAGCCTGCTGTGAGGCAGGTTTATGGGAAGTCAGATTTCCATCTCTAATAACAATCTAGGAAGTCAAACAATAACTTCCCTAACAATCATCCCAAAATGACCAAGACTTGATTAATAACTGATAGCGTTTCTAATTTTTGTCCCTACTTCCAATTTAGGACCAATTAGACAGGGGCCACTATGCACCCCTAACAAATACCATAGGATGCCCTGTTCCCCACACCAACAGCCTCCAGTCGGGGCACATCTGAAGCCTTCACCCCACCTTTTATCCCCACAATAAAGCTCTCTCCTCCCCCTGCCTTTGAGTCACTGCCACATGAAAGTGACAATGTGAAGCAAGCTCTGAATAAATAGCCTTTGCTGTTCCCATTTGGTTGGTCTTTGCCTCTTTCCACCCAGCAGTAATGCAGGGATGAGACTAGAATGCCGAGCTCCATCCACTCCTACCTTCCTCTTGGCCCCTGAGAGTTCCAGTAAGGAGGTCAAAAGCCAGAGACATGTGGGTGAAAAGACTCCTCTCTCCCACACCAAGACCTACCCATTCCCAGCCTTCAAATCTTGTTTTGTGCAGTCTCCCCTGTGGCTGACCCCAATGTTATTAACAATGACAGAAGAAAGAGAATGTTCGTGAAATAGAAAATCTGTGTAACTTCAGCTTGGGTCTTCCTGCTGGTGGTGTACTTAGATGCACGTTTTCAGTTAGTTTTGTCACCTGTGAGCTAGAAAGTTACAACTTTGGGTTAAGTCATCGGAGCTGGGTCAAGATTCTCTTTGAGAGCAATTGAGTATGAAACCCATTCCCATTTGCACAGACCCAGGTAATTTTTTTTTCAACTTGCTTTTGGTGATGATAATTTAGTATTTGACAAAAGGGGAATTTGAAATTTTTAAAAAAGATGTGTTAAAAAAATTAGGCCTGGCACAGTGGCTTATGCCTGTAATTCCAGCAATTTGGGAGGCTGAGGCTGATGGATTGCTTGAACCCAGGAGTTTGAGACCAGTCTGGACCATGGAGAGAGACCCTGTCTCTACAAAAAATAAACACAAAGTAGCCCAGCATCATGGCATGCACCTGTAGTTCCAGAGTACTCAGGAGGATGAGGTGGGAAGATCGCTTGAGCTTGGGAGGCTGAGGCTGCAGTGAGGCAAGATCATGCCACTGCACTCCAGCCTGGGCAACAGAGCAAGACAAGAACAAAAATACCTTGTTTATTTACATAGTGGTTATTGAATTCCTCCTGCCTGCCAGGCTCATGACTTACTATCAAATTAGATTTTCATTATGTCTATGAAAGCACATGTTTATGCAGATGCTATTGGGTCATTGTTACCATTTTCACGTCTTCTTTTCTGTAGTTAAAAATTGATGGGTTGACAGAGTGTTGGATGAGAAAAAGGCATGGAGTGTTGGCTTTTTTTTTCTCTCTGTGTGTGTGTGTGTGTGTGTGTGTGTGTGTGTGTGTGAGTTTGCCTGATCACCTGCATCTTCATTTTCAGGGATGCTTATTATAAAAGTGCAGTTCACTGGGCCTCACTCAGACCCACAGAACTGGAATTCTGGGGGGTGGAATCTGCATTTTTTTCAGGCTCCTCAGGTGAGTTCCTGAACTCAGACTATGGGTTTTATACCACATGGCTTCTGTTATTGGTTGAGGAGGGATTCTATTATAGATGAAAAAAATTCAGAAAAGGAGGTTAAGTGGCCCACTAAAGGTCACAGAATTAATTAATAGGTGGTTGTAACATGCAAAATGCAAGGATTAGAATGATAAAGCAATTTGGATCCATAAGTATGTATCTGTGAGGTTTTGGGTCAAGTGCCTAGTATTTGCAACTCATAAAAGAAATCACTTAATAAAACATGGTACTGTTTTCAGTCAAAAGTTCATCGAATGGGGTGGAAAACCTGGTTCTATTTCTGGAGCTTTGGTTTCTCTGGGTGTGGCTCTTGGGCAGTGAGGTGTTAGGGTCTTAGAGACCTGGGCTCCAACCCAGCCCCTCACTCAGGTGGGCTTTCTTACTGAATGAAGCGACGAGGACCTCCAGTTGTCCTGTTCCTAAAGCAATCATAATAATGTCTCTCCCTTTCCAAGGAGAGTCAAGGTGGTCATAGCAGCTTTGTGCAGAAGCTTCAACAACATCAGTTTCCCCTGTGGTCTGGAGGATTCTGCGGGGTTTTAAGCCATAGGAAACCTTCCCCATTTGGAGGAAATAACCTAATCAGGAAGACTGCTTTAATTCAAACAATGCCCCCTCTTCCATACTTTTCTATTTATGGTATTTGACTTTAATTAATTAATTTATTACAGAGGTCTCACTCTGTCACCCAGGTTGGAGTGCAGTGGTGTGATCTCGGCTCATTTCAACCTCCACCTCCCAGGCTCAAGCCAACCTCCCACCTCAGCCTCCCAAGTAGCTTGGACTACAGGTGTACTCCAGCATGCCTGGCTAATATTTGAATCTTCTGTAGAGGTGGGGTTTTGCCATGTTGCCCAGGCTGGTCTCCAACTCCTGAGCTCACGAGATCCTCCTGCCTCAGCCTCCCAAAGCGCTGAGATTACAGGCATGAACCACCCTGCTGGGCCGACTTTATTTTATTTTATTGCAATCACTTTGCAGGGCTATAGACTTCCTTTGGGAGAGTGAGGAGAGAGCTGAAAGGAAACACCTCAGGTGGGCTGCCAGCTGAATTGAGGTGTTGCCCCCTACCAAAGCAGCCAGCAGCTGCTGCCATGTCATGGCACCCTGTAGGAGTTGTCCCTGGCAGTTCAGAGTCCAAGTTCCAGGCTGGACTGGTCCTTGGGGACTCTACCCTTCCCACACTACTGTTCCAATGAACACAGAATCAAAGGCCAAATCCAAGCCTTTTCATAAATGGAAAATAAAGGTAAGATGAATATTGCATTTATGTAGAAGCTGCACATTATTTAACAAGAATTATTTTTATAAACCATAATATACCCAGAGAGAGGTCCTTCTTGCCTATTTCATGTACTCTGGGTTAGAAAGCCACATCTGGCCAAATGAGGCAGGTCTGTCTCCCCCTTTGCAATGCGCCAATGCATTTGGTGTTCACACACCACAGATCACATGTGCTATAAATCGAGTCCTAATGAAGGCTTCTTGTTTTCTGATCACTGCTGATATCCCTCTCAAAGAAGCAGGGTTTGTGCCGGTCCCTGTCTTTCCCCTGACCCTAGTTCTGTGGATTCTTTTCCACAGGTTTCATGCTGTTCTGGGTTAAAGCAGGCTCTCACGGGGCAGACTGTTTCTTGCTTAAGTCTGTGCTTGAACTTGCTCAAAGTTCCATGTCTAAAGTCTTTTTTGTGGGGTGGACTAGGAGGCATTACTTCCTTCCAAAGTACTCTGAGAAACGCTGGCCACTAATTACTTATTAATAACCTGCCCAGTACTGCAGCTCTGCGCTCTGACCCATGCTGGCTGCTCAGTCAGCATTTTGGCCCCTGGAATTCTCGGCTGCACTGCGGTGAAGAGAGGCTAAACAGGAAGCAAAACAAATAGAACCAGCCACAGTTTCTTTACTCATTCAAGCACAGTTGAAAATTTAGAAAACATAGATGAGCTGAAAGGAGAGAGGATCTTGTTGCAGAAATAGAAACATCAACATTTTGGTTCACATCACAGGGGACCCTGCGGAACCTGTGTCTGCTTTTTCCAGATGACATGGCATCTTGAGCGTATTTTCAGGCCATTTTCTTATTTTTAAACTACTTTAGTATTCCATTGTATAGACATTCTGTATATATCTGAGGGCTGTTGGACAACATAGGTTGTTTCTGAATGTTTGTTATTATAAACAACAGTGGGTTGAGCACCCCATGGCTGTCTGCTTGCAGCAGGAGGACTGTTTTTAATGTCTTTTTGGTTGAATTAAGTCTGAGCTGAAAACAGATTTCCCTACTAGGCAGCAGCAACTTGGTAGGGATGTCATAATGTTCTCAGGTCACCAGGAAGCATCTTCCTGCTGCCCCAGCCTGAAGGTGACCTGCTTAAGCCTTTGACCTCAGCTTCAAGGGCTGTACTTTCTAATTCTCACAGTGATTCCTGGTCATGTCAGTAGGAGGTGGGAGGGTCAAGCATTACTGTTATTTTTAGGAGGAGGGAGCACATACACTAACTAAGGTATCATTGATGGTCTCCGTCTGATACGGTGTGGCTGTGTTCCCACCCAAATGTCATCTTGAATTGTAGCTCCCATAATTCCCTTGTGTTATGGGGGGAACCGGTGGGAGATCATGGAATCATAGGGGTGGTTTCCCCATATCGTTCTTGTGGTAGTGATTCACATGATCACTACCATGATCTATCACCTGATGGGTTTCAGGAGGAGATGACTGAATCATGGAGGCAGTTTCATCCATATGTTCTTGTGGTAGTAAGTCTCATGAGATCTGATGGGTTTATAAGCGGTTTCCCCTTTCACTTGGCTCTCATTCTCTCTTGTTGGCTGCCATGTAAGACGTGCCTTTTGCCTTCTACCATGATTGTGAGGTCTCCTCAGCTGTGTGGAACAGTGAGTCAATTAAACCTCTTTTTCTTTGTAAATTACCCAGTCTTGAGTATATCTTTGTCAGCAGCATGAAAATGGACTAATATACCATCCATGCACAGGTGAGACTTGTCTTTTAACTTGTCTACATCGTCTTCTAACTGGATCCCCTTTCTAATCTGTGACCTGAGTTGAAGGCTAACATTGGTGCACAGTCCCGTTGGGAGTGATAAGGGAGGAGGTCATTCATTATGTCACATCTGTCATCCTTTTTTTTGCTCTGGGAGCTACTCAGCCACTCAGTGCCACAGGCATTGATGACTCCAGTAGAAGCCAAGTGACCGCCAATCCTTCAAATGGATTTTTGGGGTAGAATCCCCAGTGCCACTGGGTCTGTAATGGCTTCTTTTGGGTTTCCTAGGTCAAAAATAGGCTTTTCAGGAGAGACTTCTCTGTACATTTGGGTTCTCCAGGAAACATCAGTAGAATATATATACACACCTATAGATTTAGCAATGTAGGAAGAGATTTACTGTGGGGGATTGGCTGATTACATGATTATGGAGGCTGGGAAGTCTCACGATCTGCTGTCTGCAAGCTGGAGGCCCAGGAAAGCTGGTGGCGTGGTTCCAGTCCAAACTCAGAAGCCTGAGAACTGAGGGGCTGATGGCATAAGCTGAAGTCCAAGTCTGAAGGTCTGAGAGCCAATGTCCAAAGTCGTGAGAAGATGGAAGTCCCCTGGCTCAAGGAGAGAAAGAAAATTTGCCCTTTTTCTGCCTTTTTCTTCTATTTGAGTCCCCAAAGGACTGGGTGATGACCTTCCACCCTCGGGAAGGTGATCGTCATTACTCAGTCTACTGATTCAAATGCCAATCTCTTCCAGAATTGGAAGAGATCTCTTCACCTGCACAGGCATACCCCAAAATAAGGTTTTACTGACTATCTGGGCATCTCTTAGCCCAGTCAAGCTGACACATGAAATTAACCATCACTGCTATCATATGCACTGCTGATAGGAATCTGGCGAAGCAAACGGTTTCTGGAAGGAATGGCTGCCATCCCCAGGGCCAAACTCCTGCCTTTTCCATTCTAGTTGGGAACATTCTGACAGAACAGGAAACAGTATCGGGCTAGGATGGAGAGTTGTAAGATGTCACAGACAGTCACTTGTCATGTGCATTTCATTAATTCACTCCATTCAACACACGCCTCATGAGTGCCTGTTCAGTCCTGGGCTCTCTGTTCTAGGCACTTGGGATCCAGAAGTGAATTTAGTAGACAAATGACCCTGCCCTTGTGGTGCCTACGTTCTAGCTGGAGGAGGCAAACAGTACACAATGCATGTAGTAAGCAAATCATATGGCAGGTTATGAGGTGACAGGTGTTATTCCAGAAATACAAAAAAAGGAAGCAGCTAGAAGGTATATATGTGTGTGGGGGGTGGGTGGGGGAATTGCCATTCTGATTGGTTTGATGAGGGTGGGTCTCATTGAAAGAGTAGCATTGGAACAAGGCTGTGGCAGAAGCATGCCTCCTGTAAGAAAAGCAAGGAGGCCAGAGCAGCTGAGTGCAGCGAGGGAGCAGAGCTGAGGCCTGAGATCCCAGAGCCCTGCTTACCCAGGGCTGGGGGGCCAATGTGCCACTCATTGCCCCATCTCTCCAAGTCTCTAATTCCTTAAATGTAAGTGCAGTGGATGACTTCCGTTGCTTCACAAGTGTTGGAGGATTCACTGTGAAAAGCTTTGAAGATTGATTTTTGTTTTATTTTATTTTATTTTTTGAGACGAAGTCTTGCTCTTTCACCAGACTGGAGTGCAGTGACACAATCTAGGCTCACTGCAACCTCTGCTTCCCGGGTTCAAGAAATTCTCCTGTTGCAGCCTCCCGAGTAGCTGGGATTACAGGCACCTACCACTATTTTTTTTTTTTTTTTTTTTTTTTTTAGAAGAGATGGGATTTCACCATGTTGGCCAGGATGATCTTGATTTCTTGACCTTGTAATCCGCCCACCTCAGCCTCTCGAAGTGCTGGGATTATAGGCGTGAGCCACTGTGCCAGGCTGATTTTTATTTTTATGTGTGGGGCTGCCCTAGGAAAAACAGTCTCAGTCACATTCTTATTCCTCCTAGACAGCTAGACAGGATGACCACCATGAAGCCTCCCCCAGCCACTCTGCCTGCAGGCATGTTCTACTCTCTGTTTCTTCTGTACCCATGTGTGTTGGCTTTCCTTGCAGGGATGGCTGCCAGGAGGCCAGCTTCCCCAGCCCCCACTGACTTCATGGGCATTTGACCTCTGCCATCACACAGGGACCCAGGCTCACAAGAGCCCCGTGCATGGTTAAATCTTCTGCCATTGCCATCTTAAAATACTCCATGATTTTATCTTCATGCTTGTGATGAAGTCCAATGGGGCAATGCAGTGTGGACCTGAGCGGAGGAGACACACGTGGTGTGTGTGTTTGCTGCTATTCCTTGCCTAATGAGTCAGGGAAGCCTCTCATATCCTTTCTCATTCCTGCTGCTTCTCTGTGTTAGTCAACCACTTATGCCAGCAGTTATGACATAGGGGGAAAGGGAACTAGCTCCTCTTGTAGGTCTTTTCTTTTTTTGTCTTGAAATGGGGTCTTGGTCTGTCACCCAGGCTGGAGTGCAGTGGCGTGATCTTGGCTCTGCTTCTTGGGCTCAAGTAATCTTGCAACCTCTGCTTCTTGGGCTCAAGTAATCTTGCCACCTCAGCTTTGCAAGTAGCTGGGACTACAGGTGCACACCAGCACACCCAGATTTTCTTTTTCTTTTTCTTTTTTTTTTTTTTTGTAGAGATGGAATTTCACACTATTGCTCATGCTGGTCCTCAGCTCCTGGGCTCAAGTGATCCATCTGCCTTGGCTTCCTAAGGTGCTAGGATTACAGGCTTGAGCCACTGCGTCTAGCCTTCAGTCCTTTCTTAATTCTCAGTAAGTCGAAGGCAGAGGATGCTGGTAGAATGTATGCATATTCAGAAATGAAATAAAAACAGTGGAGCTAGTTTTATGCAGCATTTCCAGTAAGGGATTGGTTGAAGGGTCAGGGTAATTGTGTCATTGCGGTGCCTCTAAAATGCAATCATCTATACTGGTTAAAAAAACCCCTCAAACCTATTTATGCAACAGGAATAGCGGAAGCTTATTATTCTCTGCAAGTTATGAAATACAAATTCTATAATTTCTGTGATTCTGCCTATGAGCTAAATGCTTCCATTTGTATTGTAAGATAGGCATTGCACAGGAATGGTAAGATTCATGCTATCAATTTTTTTGTTTTTTTCCAAACTTAGCACATATTAAATGTCAAATAATAGCACTGCAAGTCAACAGAGAGATGGCAGAAGAAAGGAAACGCCTTTATATTTTAGTACATTTACTGGCACCTTCTTTCCTCCTGTTTGGATAAGGGGCCCAGGATTTTCCGTTTGCAGGGGGCCCTGTGCATTCTGTAACGGGCTCTGGCCAGCTCAACTGGTGCCCAGCAAACACTGTCTCCTGCTGACTCCACTCCAAGTCCCAACTAGAGCCGACAGTGCCAAGAATGAGCTGTCCCCATGAACTCGACCCTGGTCCCAAAGAGTTTCTGCTATGATTCCCATCACTTTTATTTTCAATGAATTAAGACAAAAATTTCAGGCTCTGGGGTTAATATTGTGCTCTTTCTCCTTAAGAGGGAATAATAAGTCATTTAGTTGTCTCTAGGCCAGAGAGCATCATAAGGCACATACATTTTAAAAAATAAAATTTCACATAACCCCAATACATAACAAAAAGAGGAAAAAAAAACAAACCCATAGATTTTCTCTGAACTGTGTAAACCCTTTTGGAAATTTCCATGACAGAAGGTTTAGAACATTCTCTAATGGTGATTAGAATACGGCAAAAAGGTCACATCTGTATCTTACTACCTTATGGAGATTTCTCAGGGACTTTTCCCCAAAGGTGTGCTACAGCCCATGCTTTCAATAGTAAGGGTAGATAAAAGATGTTAACTTTGGGTGCTTTTCTAAAAAAAAAAAAAAAAAAAAAAAAAAAAAATCCTTCCCTTTTAACACTAGAGGTCACTCTGCAACCGCAAATGCTAAATAAGCACCCTGGGGCTCCAGAAGGTCAGCACAGCTAATCTGTATAAATTGCTGAACCATAAGCCAAATTTGTACCTAATTACGGGTTGCTTTGATGCAGCCCTGTTCCTATTAAAAGTTTCCCTCTTTCCTGCAGAACTGTGGATGTTGTGACTTACATGTTTCTACTGAGCCCTAATATTTCTCAGCTAAGCAGGGGCGTTTCAGGCACTGTAACCAAGAACACACATCTCTCTACATTCCAGATTTTTGATGTTCATTATCCAGATGGAAAAGAGCATCTGACACTTGGGTGTCAATTGTGATAACTTGGTCTTTTTTTATGAGACTGAGGTAGAGACAGATTTAACACAACCCTGGATGTGGACGTGTAAAGATCACAGGCACAGCAAGTTGTGCAGGAACAATTGACAAATATTTCCAGAGGTTCTCTTTCCTGTTTTTGGAGATAAATAGGACTGACTCTGCATCCAGTGTCTGAAAATAGGATTATTTGCATCTATTGGGGATCAGAACCCACAAATGGCTTATCAATCGAAAATTAAAATTCTTTTGCAGCATCCGTAGAAGACTTCAATTTCCTTTGGTTAGTTACCCTTTCACAGTAACTAATGTTATTTCTGATTTGGATTCCTGAGGCTCTGGGTATCTATCTATGCAGTAACTTCACATATAATTGCATGAAAAAAATTGCGCTTTATTTCTTTACTAGCTCCTAATCTTTGATGTTTTTTTCTGTGATAAATGGGAGTTATGAGGGATCTTCATGGTCTCCTCATTTAGGGAGAGTGGAATTCCTGTGCTGGGCAGGTGTAAAAGGCCTGAACACTAAACAATAAAAAATAATGGGAATAGCGGAGGCCTGTCATTCTCTGCAATATCTTCCTGAGGCATGGATGGGCATTTTGCAGTAGCGGCAGGGGATACACAGGAAAAGCAAAGCTCTCTTATTTGGAGGGCATGCTCAGCTCACATGCTAGCAGTGTCTGGACTGTGACAGCCTCATCTGGGGTGGAGGGCAGTTTCCCTGGTGTTCTGTTTTTCCCCCAGCACTTGCAGTAGATGGAGAGCTGGTGTGGATAAAGTGGAGCTGCTGTGTTGCTCCTGGGTCCAATTCAATGCTTCACATAGGGTGTGGCCATGTTTAGGAAGACTTTAGCCCTGGAACAGCCAGACCCCTCCCTCTGTGGATTATAGCAGTATCACATAATCATCCTGATCTCCTCTGCGCTGGATTTTCTGTGTGTATTCTGCTTAGACTTAGAGCACTCAAGGTGGTTGAGCTCATTACTCTCTGTAACAAGATAACAAAAAATACGCTATGGTCACTTATCTTGGCACCTAACCCATCCACCAACCATCGATTTCCCATCTCAGTTCACAAGGTGCTGAATGGACTCAATCAATTTAACAGCACCGATGCGACTCAAACATTCTCATAATCTATATGATTAGCGGGCTTCCTTCCTGATGTCCTCATCTGACCTGGTCATGGTGGCTTCTTGATTAGAGAAATTAAAGGAGAGATTGGGAGGTCTTTATAATGGGAGTATGTCAGCTTTAGCACGGCCACTCAGGGGGCATGGGTGTTCATCATGCCCATAGCCCTGCTGCTAATGCTTTTAGTAATGTGCATGCTTGGATTTAAATTAGGAGCCCCAATTAGTCTCCTGTTTTCTAGCAGCCTGCAAAAACACCATTTAGGGAGGAACTATTTAGAAAGCAGGTTTTTACTTAATAAACAGTGATCAATCGAATTGATTAACCATGAACACATTCCCACAGAGTCTGTGGGTGGCGCTTGTTGATAATTGCGGTTCATGAGTACAAGACCATTAAGTGGCTGCTCGGAGACGACGTCCCAGCTCTTTCACCCAAGAGAACTGGGGGACACGGGCCAGGGGTGCCAGCAACTGTTGACAGCATTTTTTTTGGGTTGGGGCTGTGCCTGAGCCAGCCTCTGCCCCCAGGAGGTCTTTGCAGTCTCTCTATCAATTGTGGCCATTGACTATACACTGGCAGACATTTCTCATTTCTGTAAACCTTGCATCTGTTTTTTTTTTTTTTTTTTAAATAATTCACACGGTAATTAGGTGTTCTCACGCTGGCTTTGTGGCTTTACGTAAACGGTAAGTGTTTGGAGCTGCCTGTGCATTAGAATTAGTGCTGTGTTCTGTGCAAGGCTTATTATCACCGAGGCTCGCTCTCTGCTCGCTAGAACTGCAGCTAGAAAACGGGGACGAGAGCTTCCTGGCAGCACGAGCAAACTAGCAGCCCCCGAAGGGCAATGAGAAAGATGTAAGTGAAGGCGGGTTCCCCGGGAGAGCACCTCCCTCCCAGCCCCCGCTCCGCCCATCCGCGGGTCGCCCTGCCCGGTGTCGGTGCGCGCCTAGAGCTGTGCTTGATGAACGCAGCCCGGGGGCAGCGAGCAACACCGGGCGGGCTGCCTGGGGTCCAGTCCCAGCTCCCAGCCCAGGGGACGGGCTGTCCTTTGTGGGACAGAGGGAAGACACCTGCCATTTGGAACCCTTGCTGATGCTCCAGCTCATTTTGGGCAGATTTCTGAGCCCTCTCGGCGTAGTTTACCTAATTACCAACAGTACAGAATGGCGACGCAATATGTTTTGTTATGTAGGGTTAGAAGCTGGTTCTGGGTAAATGGGAAGCCGCCAGAGGGCTGGGTGACTTCACAGGTTCCTTGACAAAGGAATCCTCGGGGCCAGATGATCTCTTGCGCCCTCTAGCGATGAACACACCTACTGTCTGTGGACACCAGTCTGGTGGTCCTGGATCTTCATTGTGAGTCGATGGCCTGGCCCCAAACCTAGAGATTTTCCTTGCGCTGAGGAAGGGACCCAGCCTCAGGCCGTGGTGTTTTTCACAATCGCCCGAGGAGAGTCTAACGTGCAATCAGGCTGGAGAACTTCTGCTAGAAACCAAGGCAACACAGAGCCACATGTAGTAGGTGGTAAACCATATATGCTTTGAGATATATTTATTACTTATGTGTTTATTATTATTATTATTATTTTTAACATAACATTAACCTACGGATATTTTTATTTGAGACAGTCTCGCTCTGTTGCCTAGGCTGGAGTTCAGTGGTGCAGTCTCAGCTAACTACAACATCTGCCTCCCGGGTTCAAGCAATTCTGTCTCAGCCTCCCAAGTAGCTGAGACTACAGGCGCATGCTACCACACCCGGCTAATTTTTGTATTTTTAGTAGAGACAGGGTTTCACCATATTGGCCAGGCTGATCTCAAACTCCTGACCTCAGGTCATCTGCCCGCTTCAGCCTCCCAAAGTGTTGGGATTACAGGCGTCAGCCACCGAACCCAGCCCTTACCTATGGGTAGTTGTAATTTGGAAATTTCCAATCCTCCGGGAAGACCCTGCAGATTGCCTGGGTTAACAGCAATTCCAAGCCCTCCTCTCTCCCTCCACCTTCTGCTAGAGACTGAAGAAACTAAATCGGTACCTGATTTCTTAGTTTTTCTTAATGCACGGGTGGCCATGTGACACAATGCTAGTCAATATGATGTAAGTGTAAGGAAGAGTCCACTCTGGGGTGTTTCTGGAAAGGCCTTTTTCATCCTTTTTTTTTTCCTATTAAAAAATAGCTGTAGAAGTTCACCACCGACCTCTCTCTTCTTCCTTTGGATGTAGATGTGATACCTGGAACTCATGCAGCTATCTTGCAACAGTGAGGATGAGGCTAAGAGAATAGGAGAGATCCTGGCTCAGGCAGTGTAAGCCCACACCAGAAGCAACTTGCCTCCAGACTTTTTATTAGGGGGAAAATAAATCCATAAACATTTAAGTCACTGGTAGTTTATGTTACTTGTACTCAAATAATTCAGAACAAATATACTTTCAGATGAAACAGCATGATGAAGTGCTGCCTAGAAGAGAGATGAAAAGAAAAAGCTTTTTGAAGTGCATATAATGGGCTGGGCCCTGAGCTTTCACATGCATTGTTTCATGCAGTACCAAAGACTGGTGTCATTATTACCATTTTCGTTTTTTGAGAAAACTGAGGTTGAATAATTTTCCTATTATCAAACAACCTGTTTAGTATGAAGGACCAGTTATGAAATCCAAGAGTCCAATTTCCAGTGAGTTTTCTCTGTCTCCAGAGCCCATGACTTTCCTTGGGATGTTTTCCCCCTACTACCTCTTGCTTGCCAGGAAGAGATGCTGCAGTCAAGCCTGGCTAAGGAGGCTGGTGAGGGCAGCCAGTCTGCCTCTGCTGGAAGCAGGGACACGGGGGTGACTGCAGTGCCATCAGGCAGAATATAGCCTGTCTAACACTCAGAACCTCGAACTGCCTCCTCATCCCTGCAGCATGCAGAACAACGATGGTGGCCCTGGGAGGACCCAGCTGGCCAGGACCTGGAACCAGTCTCTTACATCAGAGAGAGAGAGACAGAGAGCTGTCCAGCATGGTAGAACCACACGCCAGAGTAGAGAACCTGGGAAGGGAAGGGAGCAAAGCTCCTAGCAACTTCTTAAGGGAATGTTGATTTTGTTTTTTGTTTTTGAGACCGAGTTTCGCTCTTGTTGCCAGGGCTGGAGTTCAGTGGTGTAATCTCGACTCACTGCAACCTCCGCCTCCCAGGTTTAAGAGATTGTCCTGCTTCACCCTCCCAAGTATCTGGGATTACAGGTGTCTGCCACCATGCCTGGCTAATTTTTTGTATTTTTAGTAGAGATGGGGTTTAACCATGTTGGTCAGGCTAGTCTCGAACTCCTGACCTCAGGCGATCCACCTGCCTCAGCCTCCCAAAGTACTGGGATTACAGATGTGAGCCACCACGCCTGGCCAGGAATGTTTACTTTGGATCATACAAAGACTGAAAATCTGGTAATGTAGGCTCAAAATGAAAAACAGTGCCTCATCCAGGTCTGCAACAAGGGCAGAGAACTGTGTATTTCATGGAGGGGCTGGAGACCTGATACCAGAAACCCACTGGAGATGGCACGTTTGAATACCTGTATTGTGAAAATGCATGTGCTATAACAAGGGCAGACCCTTTTCATAGTTTGTGGGGTCAAGCATTCTTCATCAGTCTTTTCATCTTCACACAGCATTGTGTTAAAGACCTTCCCCCTCCTCCAGCCACTGTTACGTATGGCCAGGTGGACATGGGCTCTGGATGTCTCTAACACAGAAGACTGAGGTGCCCAGAGAGGGCCCATGTTAGACCTCAGCCCCACAGTTAGCCATCCCTCCAGCTCTGCCAACAGGTGCGGCAGCATCCTCTCTCTGAGGTAGGGCTGCTGGCTTCTCCTCTTAGCTCCCCATATCACTGATTTGCACCTTCCCCGACTGGATAGATCGTTAAGAGAATTGGTTTACAAGGCTCTTGCTGAGCTGCTGGCTGTGGGAGAGGAAGTAAACAGACATGAGATAGAGCTGTAACATATGATGTTATATCCAGTGCTTAATGAGGCCCGTAAAAACAGGAATGCAGGAGCAGCCACAGATAAATGAAAGTGCTTCATGCAGAATCGAGAGTTGACTGTATTTTATTTGATTTAGTTCTAGAAATAGCAGCTGTTGTGTCAATTAAGGCAAAGTAGTTCTAACTAATCTCTTCATTGAATTCATCTCATTGACCAAAATGGATTAAAAATTATTTTGTTTCCATGATTATAAGTCAGTTTTCTGTAGAAAATACACAGAAGAATAAACTGGAGAATTGAGATGAACTGTAATCCCACCGCTAATAGGAACTCCTAACAATGGATTATGTTTACAAATGCTAACTAGTTGCGAGCCACTATCTAGAACCACTGTTCTGTTAGCATGCTAATTAAACCCTCTAGGAAGTAGGGAGAGTTAGCAGCTGCATGCTTAATATGGGGAAACTGAGGCACTGAGAAGTGGGAAGTTAAATAACTTCTCTAGTGTCACACACTTGGAGGTGGTGGAGTCAGGGTTCGACCCTGGCAGGTAGTTCTAAAACCTACAATTTTTTTTTTTTTTGAGATGGAGTCTTGTTCTGTTGCCCAGGCTAAAATGCAGTGGCATGATCTTGGCTCACTGCAAACTTCACCTCCTGGGCTCAAATGATTCTCGTGCCTTAGCTTACCACATAGCTGGGACTATAGTTGCCCACCACCATGTCCGGCTAATTTTTGTATTATTAATGGAGATGGGGTTTCAGCATGTTGGCCAGGCTGGTCTCAAACTCCTGACCTCAGTTGATCTGCCTGTCTTGGCCTCCCAAGGTGTTGGGATTTCAGGTGTCAGCCTCCTGTGTATTTATCCAAGAAACTTCTTTGCCTTTGGGAGAACCACTGTTAATGTGTTTTCTTTCTCTGAAAATTCATGCAAATATTACATGTTTTTTATATGTATAGGTATAAATTGGAGATCATATTTTATGTGCTTGTTTGCAATCTGCTTTGTCATGTAACTTTATATAATGTTATTATAAATGAGTATTTCATGACTGCATAGTGTTCTTTCATACAGAGGTATACTGGGATATTTTTAAAATCAATCTCCTAACCTCAGGCATTTATGCTGTTTCCACATGTTGCTGGTTCATTTTATAACTAATGCTGAGATGAAAGCCAGTTTTATGTATGTACCTCGGAGGTCTTGCATTATTATCCCATTCTACAGATGAGGAAGCTGAGGCACCAAGAAGTTAGTAACTTTTCTGGGACCACACTTCCAGTAAGTGGTAGACTTCACTTCCAAAATCTTTGTTTTTCCACTGTACCTTGAGGCTTTTAGGAGATAGGTTTAGCAATTCAGGTTAGGGTTAGGTGTAGGCTTTGTACTTGTGATTCCTACCGAGTCTGCGTGGCCCAACATTTAGACCTTAGGAACTGGAGCTTCTGCTTTTACCTCTGGATTCAGGTGATAGACTTGGAGGCCCCCTGGAAAGGAGGAAACCCTCTGGTTGCAGCTACTGCCAGGTTGAGAGAAGTGTTTAGAATTATTCCCACTGGGCAGCCTTCACCCTGTTGCATCTGGTGGCAACAATCTCACTTGGCTTCTTTCAATTAAGAAAGAGACTTTTGTTGATACTGCTGTTTTTAGCAAAGTAGCTACCACTGCACTGTCAATTATTTGAAATAAGGGCTCCCTTGTTTGGTCATGTATTAGTTGGTTTTCATGCTGATGATAAAGACCTTCTCAAGACTGAGTAATCTATAAAGAAAAAGAGGTTTAATGGAGTCACAGTTTCCTGTGACTGGAGAGGCCTCACAATCACAGTGAAAGGCAAAAGGCACATCTTAAGTGGCAGCAGGCAAGAGAGAATGAGAGCCAAGCAAAAGGGGAAACTCTTTGTAGAATCATCAGATCTTGCCAGACTTATTCAACTACAATGAGAACAATATGGGGGGAACCACCCCCATGATTCAGTTATCTCCCACCTGCTCCCTCCCAAAACATGTGGGAATTATGGGAGCTACCGTTCAACATGAGGTTTGGGTGGGGACGCAACCAAACCATATCAGATTATTTGTTCATTTGGCTGCTTTTGAGACCTTTCTACGTATCAGGACTTGCTCTGCGCACAGAGAATCCAGAGGGAACTAGGAGAGCCTTAAGGGTCTTCCAGTTTAGTGGGGAGACCGATGTGTACATGACTCACTGATATGTGAGGCAGAATAGGCTGTGGCTCCAGAAGTGAAATGCTTTGGACAGGAGACAGAAGGTGAGTTGATCTCTGCCAGATGCAGAGTGACTGTCAGAGAGCTCCTGGGAGAATTTTCTTTGAAAACCAAAAAGTAAGTTAGAAGTTGTAAGCAGAAATATATTACTATAGATCAAGCTAAAGGAATGACCAAATCAGGCAAAACAATTTTTAGAAAGCAACGAATGGCAAGAAATTTCTATCCCAACCGAGCAACCTTAAAAAGTGGACTTATTTTAGTTTCTTTTTGGCTATAAGATAAAAACGGGGGGGAAAGAGTTAAATGGGAAACAATAACAAAAATAATTGAGTTTTCTTTCTCTCTGCCAGAAACATTTGCAAAGCTTGACATAATTTGTACCGATATTTTCTTGTGAAGTACATTGGGATAACAGTTCTGAAAATAATTATGCTTTTAACAGTCCCAATGCAGACTAGAAGCTGGGAAGCTATACAGGAATCAGAGAATGAAATTCTGAGCCTCTGAATTCCGATGGTCCCGAAAGACCCATAAGCTTCCACTCAGTTTCAGGAGAGCAGTGGCTTCGGCAGAGGCTGGGGACAGAGGAGGAGAGGCGGGAGGCTGCTGACATGTGGCTCTGTGAGCTTAGCAGTGTTCTTGGAGGCTATGTTTTGTGTGGGGAAGAGTAAAAGCCCCTGGCAATCACCAGCCTGGATGTCCCTGGACCTGCCACCACCTATGTCTGATATCAGGAGCCCCACAGTCCCAGGCCATAGCCACAGTGCTTTGGTCTTGCACAGAAAAATGGGAGAAGTTAAATGTAGCAGATGTTCTGTTCTTTTTCATTTGCCTTCTACATCGCAGGGTGCTTTTTTTTCATCCATTAGTCTGTGTTGTGAAACAGGATGCTACCCTGCAGTTGAGTGGAAGGACACTAAGTGACAATTGTTCTGAATGCAATGGCTATTGTTTGCTTGGAGCCACACTGTTTCATAAGAAAAATGCATGAAAGTGCTCCCAGCATAGAGATGTTAAAGGAGAACTTTTCCCTGTTGGGGTCCAGGACTGGGGAGAGCTGATGTGTGGGATTGTCTCCCTCAGAGAGTCCTGCAGCCATGCACCCACACAATGGACTGTCTGTGAGAGCTGCTTGGCTCTAGGGTCATTCATTTTCAAATTAAGCATTTACACCGTAAGTTGTAATTGGATTTGTTTCAAAAGGAGATGCTGGAATCTTTCAGATCAAAAAAGACTTTTTAAAGTGCCAGCCATTTCATACTAGGTACTCCATGAGATTGGACTCAATAACTCAAGCATTAAAGATTCCATGTCTGTTGTATGCTTGAATATTACAAATCTCTGTCTAAAATCACCTCCCTCCTGTGACAACTTTCTACATCAATGAGAAACGCTGATTATTAAGCCAAGATCAAACTGGACATGGTGGTACCCCTACTTTTAAGGAAAGTTTATGAGACTTTTTGATTATAAGAAATAATGCTCCTTGTAGGCATTTTTAACAATGAAGGTATAGTAAATTTGTTAGCTCAAAAGCAGCCCGACCATTAATTCCACTTCTTTAAAACAAAACAAAAAACAAAACAAAAACAAAACAAAAAACAGCATTGCTATGACTAATGATGTTTTTTATAGTAAATGAACTAGGATGGATCAATGTTCATGGACTCTAGTGTTTTTAAGTTATGTTTTTCTAATACATTTGACATCTTGGTGCCATTAACATGTGGCAGGGTGGGAACAGGGGCAATGAAGACTTTTATTGCTATGGAGGGCCCTCCTGGCTGTGTCTCAGATGACATTACTGACTGTGAGTAGCAGGATCTTCTGTTGTTAGCAAAATGCATCCATCTCTAGGGATGCACATCTCTGCCACTGCCCTGACTTACCACAGGGAGAAGTCAGGTCCTTTGGAAGTGACCGTCCCTTACCATCTAAAGTCTCCCTACCCCTGCTTTAGTGGTCTTAATATCACTTCCCTCTTCTTGAAATTTTCCATCCATTTGGTGTTGTCCGTGGCCCCCACTAGAGAATACATTCTATGTGGGCAGGTATTCACTCACTGTTGTGTCCCCCAGCACCGAGCACTACAGAATACACTCTGTGTGGGCAGGTATTTACTGATTATTGTGTCCCCCAGCACTTAGCACAGAGGCCTGGCACTTAGCAGATGCTCAATTAAAAGTTGTTGACCAAATGGTCGTGTGTTGGGAATGTTAATTGCTATAAGATGCAGTGATCCAGTCTTCAATGTGAAAGAACCAGGCAGCCATTGACAGCTGTGGTTAAGAATGCATCCCCTTTTGCCCTGAAGGTCAGCCTCCTGATGGGCATGGACTCTGTCACATGGGGCTTTAGCACCATTCAGAACAGGTTCTAGAGGAAAAGCAAGCAATTTTCCTTACTGGGTGAACTTCCAGTTATAGAACCCTAGGCCACTGGTTCTCTACTGGGTGCAATTTTGCCTCCAAGGGCAATTGACAGTATCTGGTGACATTTTTGGGGTTGTTATTGCTGGGGAGGTGGATGCTACTGACTTCTGTGGGGACAGAACAGTCCCCCACAACAAGGAACGATCAGGCTCAATATGTCAGCTGTGCTGGGAATGGAAAATACTGCCCTAGGCATTCTCTCTTTTCAGGAGGAAAAACAAGGACAGCATAGGAAGGGAAGTGAAGAGAACTGACTTTAATGATCACCCAGGCTTCTGGCTCTGTGTTAGATACTTCATAGATTATACCATGTAGTATTCAGTCTTCACAATGAAACTTGATGTGGATATTTTCATCCTCATTGTACAGATGACAAACAGAGGCTCAGAGAGGTTAAGTAACTTGCCCGGAGTCATCCAGGTAGTACCTTTAAACACAAATGTGCCTTATTTCAAATCCCACACTTTCTCTACTAGACTTCTTGAGTCCTGCAAGTCATAAGATGTTGGTAACTTCCTCAAGAAGTGTATTGGATGAGAAAGAATATCTTCAGGAAGGATATAATGGATCTTTTGCATTTTAACACCTTCTTAAGTTAGAATCTAAAAATTCAAAATTCAACCAGGCTGAGGTTGAAGTGTCCTTTTGCATCACTTACAAAGAAAAGATTCGCACTCTGTAAACCAACTGTAGGTTGGGCATAGAGAACTCTTTAAGAGGAGTGAGCTTTCTAAGGTCATGATTATTAGTTTAAACATTGCAGGATCCCAGATGGCAGCCACATCGCCACATCATTGTTCCTTATTAGTGAGATGTGGAAAGTAATAATGTCCCTAGCATTCTGCATTCAGGAAGAGATAACCTGCTGGTCTTTGTCATCCATTAACACCTTCCACACACATTCTCAGAGCACTTGCACTGTGGCTGCTGCTATCTCAGGGGACACTGGATAAGACACACCAGCCTGACAAAAGGTTTACTGTCTATTTAAGGATAGACCTACAAGGAAAAGTTTCCATGCCCTGTTTGAAGTGCTACAGGTCACATAAAGTGACAGGAGATTACAGGGAAGGCGGTAAGAATCCTGGTTGAACAGAGGTTCTTATTGTCCCTGGGGAGTAAAGCTTGATCTGGGTTTTGAAGGATGAATAGAAGTTTCCAGAGAGACTTGTGGCTAGAGAATGTGTAATGTTCAGAGGACAGTGACAGAGAGGCTTGTGGCTAGAGAGCACGGAATTTTCAGAGGACAGTGATAGATAAACATGTGAGCTCCTGCTGTGTGCCAGGCATTGGAAACAGTGAGGATTAACAGAAACAACAACTAAGACAATATCAGAGCAAAAGGAGTGTCATTCAGAACAGGACAGGGTCATGTGACAGGAGAGTGAGGATTGGAAGAGGGTGACATTTGAACGAAGACATGAGTGGCTAGGTTGAGCCAGTTATATGACCTGAGCATTCTAGGCCTGGGTGATTCTCCTCTCCCACCCCAGACTGCAGTCCCAGCATTGCAGGCAGTGAAGCCCACCAGCTTCATGGCTGAGGCACCCGGGCCAAGGTACCCAGGACACAGGGAAGGTTATAGAGAAGGGATAGGCCTCCTGATTCTTCATTTCCTGTGCTGGTCATCTGGGGGAACAGTGGGTCTCCCCTGGAATTGAGGAACCCCTTGACAACTCACAGGAGTCTCTGAAGTTGGGACCTGCTGAGCATCCCAGACTAAGGCTGCCCTTCTCACTAAGGCAACTGTATTAGTCCATTTTTATGCTGCTGATAAAGACATACCCGAGATTGGGTAATTTATAAAGAAAAAGGTTTAATGGACTCACAGTTCCATATGGCTGAGGAGGCCTCACAGTCACGGTGGAAGATGAAAGGCATGTCTTACATGGTGGCAGACAAGAGAGAGAGCTTGTGTAGAACTCCCCTTTATAAAACCATTGGATCTCATGGGATGTATTCACTATCCCAAGAGCAGTATGGGAAAGACTCACTCCCCTGATTCAATTACCTCCCACTGGGTTTCTCCCGGGCCACATGGGAATTGTGGAGCTATGATTCAAAATGAGATTTGGGTGGGGACACAGCCAAACCATATCGGCAGCAGTCAGAAGGTTCCACTAATGTGGAAGGTGATGTGTCTCTAGGGTCACAGAAATTGCATCATTGAGAAAGCATAGACCCACTCTGCACTGGATGAGGTACTCCCAAAAGGGTCAGGCTGGGAGTTCATGGGAAAGGGTCCTAGGCTGAGGAAGGAAGGAGGCTGTGTGCCTAGTTGTAGCTCTGTGCAAGATGAATAGTTGGGCTTTGTTGAGAGAAAGGACCCTTCGGGTCATTATGGCACTGCCTCCTATACCCAGGGTAGCCTTGTCATTGGTGGAGGCATCAAGTGGGTCAGGCTGATGAGAGCTGAGCAGAGAGAAGGCTCAGCCTTTGGATCCCCCAAGTACCATCCCAGTGAATGTGGAGAGAGCTGAGAGGTGAGAAGGCTGGGGAGTGGGCTGGAACTTTGTGAGGAGTCATGACACAGACCTTGGAGTCCCCTACACATGGTCAAGAGGCAGCCAATGGTATTGGGCAGTGAATGGCACAGTCAGTTTGTACTGATCTGTACTTCAGAAGGGTTCTTTCTAGAGGCCGTTGAGAAAATATCTAGATTGATGAAGGGAAGACAAGCTGTGATCCATCGGGCAATGTCAGGGGTGATGAGGGTCAGGACCAAATGGTGTCCCAGGCTTCCCACAGGGTATGAGGAAGTGGATGGTGGTCCTGCCATGGGATAGGGAACATGGGGTCAGAAACAGGCCTGGGTAGGGGAAAGATTGTGAGTTTGATTTTGAGGATGCTGAGGGCAGAAAGCCAGGCAGCTGCTGGAAATTCAAATCTGAAGTTCAGGAGGCCAGTGACACAGTTGATGATGTGGTAGATGATCCGTGAGCAGCCTGTTGATGATGCCCTGGATGTGGGAAGAGCCTGAGGAGGCAAAGGACAGCATCCCAGCAGAGCCCGACTTCCAATGGACAGATGAGAGGGAAAGAGTTCCATGGAGGTGACTGGGAAGGGGTGGCTCAGGAGGCTGAAGGAGAATCAGAGAGGACCACAGACTCAATGAAAAATCATGGCACTCACCTGTGAGAAGAATTTATTTATTTTTCATGATGAAATTGGAGCTCAGCTTCTGACACGTCATCCAGCTAGTGCATAGCAGAGCAGGCACAGGGGACATATTAGCAACCCCCGGTCAGGATGGATCCACAAACCAAGCTGCTCAGTTTAGATTCATTGGGAAGGCTTATGAAAGTCACATTTGCAAGTTATTATTTTTTATGTCTGATTAATATATATTTGTTTCCATTGGAAATGCATTGAAGAAAATTTAGAAAACAGAGGAAAGAAAATAACATTAACTGTAATACCCTTCTTTTAATCAGTCAGCATTAGCATTTGGTGTGAGTTTTGTGATACTGTTGATTCTTTTCATATTTATATTTTTCTTTTATTTTTAAATTTTATTTATTGGCCGGGCGTGGTGGCTCATGCCTATAATCCCAGCACTTTGGGAGACTGAGGCGGGTGGATCACGAGGTCAGGAGATTGAGATCATCCTGGTCAACAAGGTGAAACCCCGTCTCTACTAAAAATACAAAAATTAGCTGGGCATGGTGGTGCATGCCTGTAGTCCCAGCTACTTGGGAGGCTGAAGCAGGAGAATGACTTGAACCCAGGAGACGGAGGTTGCGGTGAGCTGAGATTGCGCCATTGCACTCCAGCCTGGGTAACAAGAGCGAAACTCCGTCTCAAAAAAAAAAAAAAAATATTTAGAGACAGGGTCTCTCTTTCTGTCGCCCAACTGGAGTGCAGTGGTGCAATCTTGGCTCACTGCAACCTCCACCTCCCAGGATCAAGCAATTCTCTTGCCTCAGCCTCCTGAGTAGCTGGGATTACAGGCACGTGCCACTACTGCCCGGCTGATTTGTGTATTTTTAGTAGAGATGGATTTTCACCATGTTGACCAGGCTGGTCTTGAACTCCTGACCTCAAATGATTCACCCACCTTGACCTCCCAAAGTGTTGGGATTACAGGTGTGAGCCACCACGCCCAACCTTTATATTTTTATCTTTTAAAGCTTAATATTATAACCAATTGTTCAGATTTGACAGTCTCCATACCCTTTTTTTTTTTTTTTTGAGACAAAGTCTCACTCTGTTGCCCAAGCTGGATTGCAGTGGGTGCAATTTTGGCTCACTGCAACCTCCACCTCCTGGGTTCAAGTGATTCTCCTGCCTCAGCCTCCTGAGTAGCTGGGACTACAGGCACATGTCACCATGCCTGGCTAATTTTTTTGTATTTATAAGTAGAGACAGGGTTTCACTATGTTGGCCAGGCTGGTCTTGAACTCCTAACATTATAATCTGCCCTCCTCAGCCTCCTAAAGTGCTGGGATTACAGGTGTGAGCCTCCACACCCAGCCCCTATTCTTTTTTTTTTTTTTTTTGAGATGGAGTTTCGCTCTTGTTACCCAGGCTGGAGTGCGTGCAATGGCGCGATCTCGGCTCACCGCACCCTCCACCTCCTGGGTTCAGGCAATTCTCCTGCCTCAGCCTCCGGAGTAGCTGGGATTACAGGCACGCGCCACCATGCCCAGCTAATTTTTTGTATTTTTAGTAGAGACGGGGTTTCACCATGTTGACCAGGTTGGTCTCGATCTCTTGACCTCGTAATCCGCCTGCCTCGGCCTCCCAAAGTGCTGGGATTACAGGCGTGAGCCAACGCACCCGGCCCCCTATTCTTTTTAATGGTCACATAATAATCCATGAAGTGAGTGTATCACCGATTAATTTGAGCATTCTCTCATTTTGAATACTTAGGTTGTTTTCTTTTTTTTGCCACTACTATTTTGTAAAATTATTAAGCTGTATTGAACATTTTCCTGAATTTGAGATTTTCCTCATGAAAGTTTCACAGTCAATATTTTTGTTGATCTCAATCCATATTGCCAAATTGCTGCATGAGGGAGCTGTACAAATAATTACCAAGCAAATGTGTGACTAGAGATGTTTATGTTTTAATTCCAGATTTCTTGTTTTCTTTTGAGATGGAGTTTCACTCTTACCCAGGCTGGAGTGCAATGGCTCAATCTTGGCTCACTGCAGCCTCTGCCTCCCAGGTTCAAGTGATTCCCCTCCTGAGTAGCTGGGATTGCAGGCATGTGTCAACATACCTGGATAATTTTTTTATTTTTAGTCGAGATGGGGGTTTCACCATGTTGGCCAGGCTGGTCTGGAACTCCTAACCTCAAGTGATCCGCCCGCTTTGGCCTCTCAAAGTGATGGGATTACAGGTGTGAGCCACTGTGCCTGGCCTAATACTTGATTTCTTTATTGCAGTCACTCAGCTCCACAAAAGAGGCCTTTGGCTGTGATCAGCAAGAAAAGCACCAACGCCAGACTGTAACGTCTCACAATGTTAACAGCACAGCATGTGGGAATTTTGACAAGCACAAGTGAGTCCTTTCAGCATAAACTTCACTATTAGTTGCCAGAATTTGCAAAGGTATGAGAGAGGTCCCCAAAAGGGACCTTGGTGGGATTGAGGAGTAGAGATGGGCAGGAGAAAGAAATCCTGACGATGTGGACCCAAAGAAAAGGCAACAGCAGGTGAAACAGGGAAGGAAATAAAGTGGTGATAGCCCTATGCACTGCCTTTGCTTTGCCTGTTCCAGAACTCTTCAGAGAACTGATCACTGTAGTCTTACCTACTGAATTCTCGAGGGACTAACTTACTGGATTGCTTGAGGGTCCCACTACATTCAACAGTTAAATTCTTTTTAATTTAATTTCTTTTTCTTTTTCTTTTTTTTTTTTTTTGAGAGGGAGTCTTGCTCTGTTGCCCATGCTGGAGTGCAGTGGTGCGATCTGGGCTTACTGCAACCTCCACCCTCTGCAACCTCCTCCTCCCATGTTCAAGCTATTCTCCTGTTTCAGTCTCCCAAGTATCTGGGATTACAGGTGCCTGCCACCATGTCTGGCTAATTTTTTTGGTATTTTTAGTAGAGATGGTGTTTCACCATGTTGGTCAGGCTGGTCTCGAACTCCTGACTCAACACTTTAATTTTAATGGAGCTCTCCAGTCCTTTACCAAGTGGCATGGGGAGAGTGGGAACTGGCGAGTCATATCCTCAGCTCCCATGCTCGTTTTTGGGATACAAGGGTCACATACTTATTGCCAGCATCATGCGGTTAAGGGCCACTCCCCTGTGTGCATGTTCTTCATTATTTGGCCCCTGAAAGGTCCTTCAAAAGATACTAGTCAAAGAAGAGAGTTAAGGTGATGGGAAGGAAGTGTGGGCTGTTTGTATCACGCAGGATGTTATAGATCTGAATACTGAAGGGCCAAGGAGAAAAGGGGAAGGTGACCTTCTGGGTCCTTACAGCTTCCTTGATAGAGCAAAGCTGATGTTAGTGATTAGAAAATGCTTTTTAAAGTCCAACCTGCCTTCTGTGTGTTTCTAACTTCTGAGAGGTTCAGGTAAGGACTCTGGATTCCCAGGGGAGCAAAGGAATAAACACCACACAATTGCAGCTTTCCAGAGAAGCCTTAAGACAACAAAGCACTCATTAATGAAAAAATATTCAGTGGCAGACACCTTTATTTTTGTTTAGTCTTTTGACAGGGTTGGAATGAGAAGAGTTATGCGATAGGGAGAAAAAGCCCTACCTTCATTTAACTTGCTGTAGTCTATGAGTATAATTACCTATAAGTGTAATTACAGAGAAGACAAATGGCATTTTTAGCTGTGGTCTTAAAGAGGCGAGTTAATTTCCGACTTTGACCAGAGCTATGTTAATTAGCCGTGGTGCAGTCTCTCTCTCTCTTTGAGTGGAAGTTCCTCACCCAGGACTGAATGTGGCCTGCTTCCTCTGTACCTTTGAGTAATGAAAGGACACTGCATGCCAGCCGAATCAGGGCTGCTGTATTAATAAGGCTACTTTCCTGTCCATTTATCATCAATTAAAAGTGCGCTAGTTTGTAAAGTAACCCCACCTTCGGCCCAGCCGCCCAGAACGGCTCCTCATTTATTTTCTGTGTGGTTTCGGTTGGAGTTAGACCCACCTTGCAGCTCAGAGGTGACAGGCGGCATGAAAAAGTACACTAATTGAGACATCTCGAGGGAGAAATATAAGAAAACTGAAACAGTAATTAGAATGAGAGGATTTCAAGCTGGGTAAGGAAAATCGAATGGAGGTGCATATTAGGGGCTGTTACAAATGGGCAGGAAAGTACTTGGTCGGGGAGAGAGAAATGGATTTTAGAGTCGAGTGTACCCTTTTAACACTTCAGGGAGAGAGAGGACATGCAAGAAAATATTTGGAGTCAGGTGTGTGGACTTTTAGGAAGGGTGGCCTCGCATGCAGGCTGCAAGGCAAAGCTACCACCTTCTCTCTGCAGAGCAGACATCTTCCTTGTCACAGAAGAGCTCTGCCGGTATTTGCATCCACAGTCATACTTTCCCTGTCTTGTTTCCAGTCTAAATGTGCTCAGTTCCTTTTGCTGGGTTTCTGGGGGTTGGGGGACATGGTTTTAGCTCTTTCCCACCTTGGCCGTCATCTTGGTGTGGCACCCAGCATGCGCCCTGGCATGTGATCTGACTGGCACACAAAGGAAATGTCTGTCACCTCCTTTGTCATGGAACATGTGTCTGTAATACATCTCAAGACCATTTTGATTTATTCGGCAGCTACATCACACTCACCATCAGTGTCAATTTCTATTCACTGTTAATTGGGTCCTGTGATGTGCTGGGTGCTAGGGATAGCACAGTGGGCAAGACAGATGTGGCCCTTACCTGCATGGAGTTCACAGGGTGGCGAGGAAGATCCACTTGGATCGAGGAATCATGGTGTTAGGAAAGGTGAGGCCAGGTAGTGATGGGATTATATTAATACATAGGCCATGGGCTTGTATCTGGTTCTGTTGGTGGGAAAAGCGCCTGAGGAAGAAGCATTGAAGCCGAGCCCTATAGGCTGCACAGGTGCTTGCCAGGTAGAGCGGGAGTGGGAAGGGGGCATGGCAGGTGGACCTAGAGAGGGAACAGTGCATCCAAAACCCACAGGTGAGGAACGGTGTGGTGTACCAGTGAATGGCTGGATATCCTGGATAGGAGGGACTGGATGAGAGAACAAGGCCAGAGGAGGTTAGGAGGAGGGCAGAGACTGGAGCAGGCCGGGTGTTGAGAGGACCTGTGAATCGAGGCCAGGGTTCTGCCTGTCACTGTTGTCAAGCCCTTTGAAGTAGGAAATGACCTAATGAGGTTTTCAGCTCACTTCAGACCCCCAGTCTTTTTCGTGCATCCTCTTTGTAAGAAATCCCATTCCTTCTCCAACTCCTTTTCTAGAATTGAGCCCTGACTGTTTACATTCAAGTGAAGAGCTATATGTTTATCCACATTTTAGACTTCATTGTGTGCAATTATAACAATCCCTGTGGACACTCACATTTGGATTCTGATTCTATCCCCTGATATATTGATCTCTCTCCCAGCTCCACTCAGTTTTACTAAGTCTCCTCAGGCTCATTCCAGGTTGATATCCTCCTATCCAGGACATCCAGCCATTCACTGGCATACCACACCCTTCCTCACCTCTGGGTTTTGGAATTCCAGGTTGAGCTGGATAGAACCCTATGGCACTTCCCTACAAACTGTCTTCCTGGCTGCCGTAGAGCCATTCATGAGCTCACATGGGTTCCTCTTTCAACCTCCCTTGCCTCTGCCTAACTGTAGCAACCTCAGCCTGCCTGTCTTCTTGACACCGTTTGGGAGGCTACAGAGGCAACCAGGTCCACTGGCCATGGGGCCATTCCAGAGCTTGGCTTGGCAGTGTGCTGTGCTGCTCCTGGAGATGGTGCCTTATCTCCACTCTTGAACTGCCTGCATCTCATCTGAGTCAGGCTGCCAAGACGGAGTACCATAGACTGGGTGGCTTACAAACAATGAACATTTATTTCTCCCAGTTCCGGAAGCTGGAAGTCTGAGACTAGGCACGGTCAGGTTCTGGGGAGGGCTCCCTGTCTTCCAGGTTGCAGATTGCTGTCTTCTTGTTGTAGCCTCACATGATGGCAAAAGTGAGAGAGCTCTCTGGTGCCTCTTTTGTAAGGGCACTAATCCCATCGTGATGGCTCTACTGTGAGGGTCTAATCCCCACTCAACGGCCCCACCTTCTAGTACTATTACTTTGGGGGTTAGGATTTCAGCATATGAATTTGGGGGTAGGTGCAAACATTCAGCTCATTGCAGGTCCCCTGCATAGTCCTTTTTTGAAGCATTTAAGAGAAAGGTGATTTCCCATATTTTCCTGTCTGACTCTTGGCTGAGGATGAAATAGGCCCAGATGACACCACGGTTGCTACCGTTAGGAACATGGAAGAAGCTTTTAGTGTGAGTGCCTGTGAAACTTAACGAAACCTCCCCAAGAGGACTCGGCCTGAGTTTGGAAACCCTGGGTGTTTTGCTTTATAAAACGCTGACTCAGTTGACAGATGGCCCAAATGCTTATTTTGGTCAACACCTGAAAGCAATTTGGGGCTTTCTAATTATTGCTCCAGAAAATAGACTAAATCCCACTCAACCAATATGGAGCTGGCCAGTATAGGGCCCCCATGTGCTCATGCAAGGCTGGTTCTGTTATCAACTGTGGGTGCCTCTTGAGTTCCAGCCCCTGGTGGGACTCCAGGTCTGTCCTGGTCCCATTCAGAACTCCAGTTTTCATTAGCCTGTCTGATGTGTCCACCGAGCCTCTCTCAGTCTCCTGTGTTGTCACCTCTAGCGCAACTCTGGACTTGCTCTTGGGACTCTGCCATGCCATAGGAGGGCTTTTGGACAGACTGAGCCTGACTCCCTCCCAGGAAGGACACAGCTCCCTTGGCAAGTACAACAGAAGCATCTGCTCTTGTTAAGACATCAGGCTCCACTCACCTTCCTTCACTGCCTTGTCATACTTTGTTCTGGTTGCATCAGAACCAGGGGTCTTCCATCCTTTCATGTCTGGTTTAAGCCAGCTACAAATTTCTGGATTGCAACGACCAATTTGAATGCTTTACTGTTAATAACCATAGTAATGGCACAACTAATTTCATGGATTACACAGAAATAGTTATCAAGGCAGCCTATTTGAGTGAAAATGGGTAATTGTATAAAGCCATGAAGACATGGCCTTATGAAGGTTGAAAATTCAAAGCAAGCATCACTTGGATGGTGTGGTGTTGAATCAGCTAATTACAGTGGTTTTATAACCATGTTTGATAATTCAGAAAAAGTTTCTCTCTACACACACACACACACACACACACACACACACACACGTGCGTGCACGCAAAGCTCTATCAAACAAGTTTCTCTTTGAATTTAAAATTACTCTTGGGGGCAGGGAGGTTTCTGAATCACAAATGAAAATTTGAACATCAAAGAGATTTCCTCCCCTTCTCCTAAAGGAAAAAGAGCCTTTTCTTTCCAACTATATAAGAAGAGAACAAATACATAGATTGAAATTAAAATTTCACCAGGGCAATAAAAGAATAGAAAACACAAATTTCCTATGTGTGGCAAGTTCGAATGTTGCTCTGATGAGATAAAATGTAACCTTACAAAAGAGACATAAAGGGAGAGACCACTCCTAGTTTTAAAGTCCAGGTCCAGGGCTACGGCACCATTTCTTTCTGAGCAGACCACACTCAAAGGCTAATGTATCATCAACTGTCTCATAAAGAGAAAGGGTAATGAATAGCCCCAAACCAATAAACTCTGAGCTTGCCTGAAAGTTTATCCTTTAAAGGAGGACTGATGAAAAGTGACTTTTAAGAATGACAACATTCTTTGATAAACAAAAATATACTTGGCCTACGTAAAAGCATTTGGCTTTGAATGGATCATCAATTTCAAAGAGGATAGTAGCATCACAAATGGAGGAAATATGTCCACTTTATTAATTAATAAAAACAATAACTGTGTTCTCAATGTGTATCTTTGAAATGCCATTTTGGGAATCATTTTTCACAGACTGTGCTGTACTTTTCTTTTTTGTTTTGTTCCTTAGCTTTTTGTGATTTAATGAATGCCAATAGCTAAAATAGAATAATATGTAGCTTATAAAGTTCTTTCACACATTGTTTCATTTGGATCTTACAATAATCTTGTAAGATACTGAGATGTTAGCTCCCACATTGTCAAAGAAAAATGTAGTTAACTAAGAAAAACCTGGAGCTGACATCACGGTTAAGATGGGGACAAAGCTAGGTGTTTGTTCTCATCCCTCCTATTTAAGACAGGGAGGAGTCATTAATAACTATGTACGGAGTTTCTGCAGAATGCCACGAACTATGCTGCATGCTTTTTATTATGATGTTTTGTTTAATCCTCCTTACAATACCTCAGTGTGGGGACTCTTTCACCTGTTTTACAGATGAGTAAACAACAGTTCAGAGATGTTGTGACTTTGTCCAGAGTTGTACTGTGACTCTGGATGATGGCTCGAGCATCCAAAAGAGAAATGCTGTTCACTGACTTGCACAAAGTGCTCTCCGTGTGTGTTAGAAATTCAGATACCAACACAGCACTATTTACAATAGCAAATATATGGAACCAATCAATGATGGATTGGATAAAGAAAAGGTGATATATATATATATATACCATGGAATACTATACAGCCATAAAAAGAATGATAATATGTCCTTTGCAGCAACATGGCTGCAACTGGAGGGCGTTAGCCTAAGTGAATTAACATGGACACAGAAAACCAAATGTGGCATGTTCTTACTTATAAGTGGGAGCTAACCATTGGGTACACATGGACATAGAGATAGAAACAATAGACACTGGGGTCTCCAAAAGGGGGAAGAAAGGGAGGCAGGGATTGAAAAACCAGCTATTGGGTACTATGTTCAAGTTCATAATTCGGATGATGATTCAGTAGAAGCCCAAATCTCAGCATCATGCAATATAACCATGTAACACACCTGTATGTGTACCCCTTGAATCTGAAATAAAACAAATATGTTTAAAAAAACAAAAACAAATTCAGATGCGGAGAGGACCATAACCAGCCTGTATCTGAAGGTGATGGGGCCAGAATGTGGCTCCAAGCACGCTGTGGTCTCCTTGCTTCCTTTCCACTTATCAGTTGTAGACCAGACTGTTAGTAGGCTTTTAAGTTTTCAAAAATTTTGAATCCTGCATGCTAAAGAACTATTTGTTTTTCAGAAACAAATCATGAAAATACAAGAAAAATAGAAGAAATAAAAGATAATTTCTTTCTTTTCCAGTGAAAAACAAATTCCACTTGGGAAGTTAAAAAAATCAGATGCAGCACTGCTACTTTAATGCCTTTTAAATCTCTAAGGTCACTTTAATGTATTGTCTGCTGCTTCTCATGAAAATATGTTGCCCATTAAGTTAAATAGACTAAGATAGTTCAGTTAAGTGAGGTTTCACATTTAGTAATTGATTTTTATTTTCTGAGGTTGTAAATTAAATTTACAGCACTGGCATAAAGTTGAGAGCAGAAGACTCCATCCAAAGTTGGATGAAAACAAAGATACTACAATATATTGCAGGGCTGGGTGTGTTCTTGTGTGTGCCACTGTTTTACCATGAGCCAAGAAATCCCACGGGGATGCCCCCAGCCAGCCTAGCTTCACTCTCTGTCGACCTTGGTTGCTCTTTCTGCACCCACCCCAAGATTGCTGGAGGGAGAGTAGCCAGGAAAAAGGGAGAAGGTAGGGTGCATGGGGAAGGTTTCTACCTGCTGCCAGCACCCTTTCCATACGTTCCTCCCTGTGGCCACAAGGGGGTCACATGTGGAGGCAAGAGGAGCATCCTACCCAGAATGTTCACGTAGAAATGTCTGTGTATAAATAAGTTCAATGGTTAAAGATTTTCAACTGTGTCAGGTCAAGGGAGCATAACTATCTTATTCACATATGTAATTCTAGTGGACTGGATAGGCTTGTATTAGGAGAAAGTGAGTCTCTTTGATGTACATGAAGAGATTTTGCAAATCCCAGCACAGTCTAGGAATTAATATTTCTGAGGTTTTTTTGGTTAAATGAACTGGCTACTTATTCTTTCATTTTATTATCTTTCCTTATTAGCAAACAGTGCATTAGCATCTGTCAAATGCTTAAGAACATTTTCAGGAGACAAGCATTACGTCTAAAAATTATTAATGTTTTGGAGGTGGCAAAAAAGAATCAGACAGTAAAGCTGTTCACAGTCTCTTGTGTGTGTATGTGTATATTTCCCTTTTTTCTTTCAATTTCTGATTATATTATTATTGTATAATAAACTATAACAGTCTAGCATAATAATTATAAAATAGTCATACAAAAATACAGAGATCATTCTATTAGAGGATGTCCTTCTACAATGATGAACATCTATTTATTATTATGACAATCTCTGGAGATGATAGAACTGTTTCTTGTCCCTCTGATCCAGCCCATTAATGGTTACTCACTTCAAAATGAAAGTATTCAGAAACATTTCAGTCTGTAAAATTAAGTGATCAAAAGATTTAAGGGGTTGTTCTTTTTACTTTTTCTTTAGACATAGAATAATATGTTAAGGAGTTTACTTGATATTTTATCAAATTTCTAAAAAGAATACTTTGATTTCAATAAGAAAACTGAAAGTTGCTATTTATCTATGAAATATATTCTACTCACTTTCCCGGAAGACCAGATCACTTTATCTCATTTAGTCTTGCTCTGATAAACATAGAGGAGAAAAGGTCTTCTCTTCCCCGATGGAGGTGTGGTGAGGGTCACCTCTCTCACACATGCTAAGCTAGAGATGAGTCAGGGAGGTGGGAGAAAACCAAAGTGTGTTGTTTTACAAACGGTGCTGACCACAGAGCAAAATTCTTCAACTGAATATATTGTATTAATAGTCTTCCTAAAAGTCAATGCCAGTTCTGCTTTTTTAATGAACTCATGCTCCTGTAATTACTAATGATAATAGCATTATGAAGTACTGTTTACTGGGTATTTTCTTCTGAGTGTTTAATGTTTGCTAAAGACTTTACATACATCATGTCATTTTATCTTCACAAAAATTCTCCAATTCACAAATCAGTTGAAGAGATAAAAGGTAAAAATAACTTGCTCAATTTAACATAGTGGCAGCCCCAAACTCAGGTTTCTCTGTCTCTAATGTTTTACACTTAATCGTACTTTATTACCAATGGCAAAGGGTCTCTCCCTTTTCTATAATGAAAAAAAGGTAGTCAATTCAATCTTTTTGAAATTTATTTTTATATTTAATTTTTTTAAAATGTCAAGGGCTCTCCTAATACATCTACTGAAATGGAAGGACCTGGCTGAGGCCTAGGGTCCCTTTATGCTTTTCTAGGGATGAGGAAATGTCAGCCTTTACTCAGCTTGATGTCTCTAAGGCCCAAGGGCAGGGCCTCCTCTCTCAGAGGCCTGGGTGCTGTCCCAGAGTGCTCCTGCCTCCCTCCTGCTATTCTGTCTCTCCAAGAGAGTCCCTAGTAGACACGGTTCTGGAAGGCCTGGTGGGTGTGTATTTTCTGCACATTCCTCCTGTTTGCTCATTACCCACTGCAGTACTACATGGAATCTCTCCCGGCCAACTGGTATGCACCTAATTTCTGTAAACTTTTTATTGAGAAACACTTCAAACATACAGAACAGTATAATAAATCTCTATGCATCCATCATTCAGCTTTCAACAATGATTACTCTTGGCCAGTTTTTCTTTGCCTGCACTTGTTACTTCTCTTCCCCGCTCCCAGTGATTACTTTGAAGCCAATCTCAGACATACATCATTTTGAGTATAAATATTTTGGCGTATATTGCTTAAGTATAAGGACTCTTTCTAAAATATATTTGTAATACCATTATCACACATAACAGCTTAATGAAAGTCCTTTAACTTCATCAGATAGCTAGTGTTCTCATTTCCTTGATTGTCTCATAATTTTATTTTAGTAGTTTCTGGTTTAAATCAGGTTCCAGATAAGCACCATGTATTTCAATTTGTTATGTTTTAATCTTTTTCCATTTATAGGCTTTCCCTACTAAAACAAAATCTCTTTTTGTTTTTCTTTGCTATCTGTTTTTTGGAGAAACTGAGTTGTTTGTTTTATGGAACTACATCTCATATGTGTAGTGAAGGACAATTTTATTTTATTTTTTAAATTTTATCAATCACAGACTAATACTGGGGTAATACTTCAGAATTAATTACTTGAAAAATTAAATAAAAAGATGTAGACAATACTACTCCCGATTTCTTTGACAGAAATAAAATTACATTTCAAATAAATGTAACAGAATAAAAATGAAAGTAATTACATAAATTGTATGCATTGCTCATTAAAAATATGTATGTAGGTGTTAATATAGAAAATTGAAATTGCACTCACAACTTTTGTCCTTAGACATTTGTAGCCAAGCAAAATTAATGAATAAAATGTCAACTTCTTATATTAAACATAAATACATACTTTGAATATATAGAAAATGAAGTATTATTATTAAAAGTTTTTACATAGCAAAGAACTTGCTTCTTGCTTGTAAATGAGGGTAATCTATGTTGAATTGATGAAAACATTGCTTGTATAGAAAAATGGCATACGAACTCCTTCCTGCTTTGTTTGAATGATGTATAGAGAAAGCAGAGGTATGTTGATGGAAATGGAAGAGGAGATTCTAAAGCAATTTCAGCAAACCTGGGACACTCATTTTGATCTTTTATCCAAAATGTAGTAAGTTATGTTGTACTTTAAAAATTCATCTTTAATCCATTATCAGTAACCAGTTCCAACACTTTATCCTTAAAGTTGTAGCTAGATTTATATGATCTTTTATCTGATCTAAAAATCTCTGTCTTTTATTGAGATATTTAGGCATTTACATTTAATATAATTATTGATACAGTTGGCTTTAAATCTGCCATTTGTTTAGTTGCTTTCAGTTGCTCTGACTTATTTTTATTCATTTTTTCTCTTTCCTGCCTTCATTGGGGATAATTGAGCACTTTCTATGATTCTTTTTGTCTATACTCCTGGTGGAGACAATATTATTAAACATCTTTTAAATGTTTGTAAAATTGGTTTTCAGTTTTACAAAATTGAAAATTAAAAGCCTAGGGTTTTTTAAGGCTTTATAATATACACTTTTAGCTTATTATAATCCAGCTGAAATTATATTACACTACTTTTTGTGTAATGTAAGAACCTTACAACAGAATATTTCCAGTTTCTCCCTTCCATACTTTGAGCTATTTTTACCATGCAATTTCTTTTATGTGTAAGCCTCACAATAAATTGTTACTATTCTTGCTTTAGCCAGCCAATTAACTTTCAAAGAAATAAAACATAAGAAAAAATAGCTTTCTTTCTTTCTTTCTTTCTTTCTTTCTTTCTTTCTTTCTTTCTTTTTTTTTTTTTTTTAGATGGAATCTTGCTCTTGTCACCCAGGCTGAAGTGCAATGGCAGGATCTTGGCTCACTGCAACCTCAGCATCCCAGGTTCAAGTGATTCTCCTGCCCCAGCCTCCCAAGTAGCTGGAATTAAAGGTGCATGCTGCCATGCCTCGCTAGTTTTTCTTTTTGTATTTTTAATAGAGACGGGGTTTCGCCATGTTGGCCAGGCTAGTCTTGAACTCCTGACCTCAGGTGATCCACCTGCCTCAGCCTCTCAAAGTGCTGGGATTACAGGCATGAGCCACCATGCTGGGTTAACATATTCTAATGAATCCATTTTGTGTGTGTGTGTGTGTGTGTGTGTGTGTGTGTGTGTGTGAACTGATGGTTCTAGGAGCTTGGGCTGATTCATATTTAATTTTTTTCTAAACTAATTAGTGATATTTTATATTTCCATTAGGGGGATATGATGTCTGATTGCCTCTCTTTCTGTGATTTTAACAGCCCATTGATGATGGTTGTCTAGACCTATTCATCAGGAGTTGCAAAGTGATGTTGTTCTAATTTTACTATTAATTTTTTTTAGCAGCTCAAATGCTTCTGTAAAAAGTTACTTCCATTCAACAGCTATTGGATTGTCTTGAGGCAGAGCTTAGAAAGACTGGTTAAATACTTGGTTCTTCTCTTTTATATCACATCTTTCAAAACAAGGAATTAGTGACCCAACATTCTCTGAAGATGACTGATGAGTTTTTTAAAAAAATTCATGTAACTATCAACTCATAGAAATATGTTTGATAGGTTTAAATCCATTGCAGTCATTCTTATGCTAAAATTGTATCCTCTTTGGCCAGTGGGAGATCCTTCAAGCTGATTTCTGTGTCTTTTCAATCCTATTGGTGTTTGAGTGCTTTTTTATTTTCTCACACAAAATGTTACAGGTTTATCTTGTCCATTTCCTGCTCTAGACTTGGAATTAGAAACCCTGGTTTTTCAGTGGGAAATGGTATTTAGGGACCATAATCTGGGGTGCTAAGGGATCTAAATAATTTTAATGACTGCATGATACTCAAATTTATATCAAATATAGTCAGTCACTTTCCAACTGATGGACGATGACTATTTTCAAGTTTTGGTCACATAACCTTTGCTATTTTACACATAACCTTTAGCTACTGAGTGTCTGCTTTCAGGCCTGGCATTAGCCATTCAGCAAAAGGGAGAGATTGGCAAAGTAACAGGCTGTGCTTGTTTCAGCACAGAGATACTAACAAGCCTTCAGATAATGTTGTTTAATTTGTAGGGGTAGATATGTGGTGGGAATTCAAACAAGAATAATTTTCATTCAGTCTCCAAACAGATCTGTAAAGAGCAGATAAGAATAGATTCTTCACTATGAATCAGTCATTGGAGGTCTTATAGTAAGTTTTCCTCTTCCAGTTATAAGATAGTGTCATTTGCAGAAACCTTAGTCTTCTGTAGCCAAATCCTAAGGCCTTTTCAGACTCCATGAATTTTCCTGATCTTCAGAAACCAGCTAGAATCTGTTACTGACTTAAGTGAACATTGCTGCTAAGCAGATATTATTTGTCAGTCAGGGAATCTATGAAATCTTTATGGATGAGAAGATAACTAAAAAAATTTTTTTTGATACAGCTTTTCTGATCAAAGTGAAGTGCACAAATAGGTCATAATATGAAACTATAAAAAGGAGGTAGTGTAATTAAAATTCCACAGAAGGCTACTTTATGTTTTTTTGGGGGGAATGGAAGAGTGAATACAGTTGTAGGCAAAGTAGTGGTTTGATAATGAATATTCACAAGTGACACTAGAAAATCATACAACTGCCTGTTCCTGTCTATGAATTTAGCATACTTGCATAAAGAAAGATGCTTTTGTTGCTAAACTATAACAATAATTTAGAAAAATAATGGTTACTTACTGGAATGAAAGTATTTTTCCTTTTCTCTACAAAACACATTGTGAAAACCACTGTTAATTGTAACTCAGGAAGAAAGTGTTAAATAAATAATATAAGAATAAAAATAAAGAATATTAATTTAAAGAATAATATATTTTCAGACCAGAGAAATTTGATATATTTTGTTTGCTGAATGCTTCACCTGTCTGAATATGTCGCTCATACTGACATTATCTTTCTTTAATCAGGTAGGAATTTTCCAGGAGCAGTTCATGGTTCTCATCTTTTTCTCCTGCAGTTTCTTTATTGGTGATTTTATGCAGTCTCTGGCTTTAAATACTTTCTGCATGTGGTGACTTTTACATTGATATTTTCAAACTTGACCTTGTTAGTGTGAAGTACAGTACAGACTGTCTTAATAGAATAGTCAACAGTCTACTGAAAATCTCCATATAAGAGTCTATGGGTATTTCAGTCTTAACCTGTTTCAAATTAAGCTCTTGATCTTGTCCTTTAAATTTGCCCCCTTTCTAGTCTTCCCCATAGCAATAAATAGTACCACCATCAATCCAATTGTTAGGACAGGAGTCTTGGAGGCATCATTGACTCTTATCTTTTCTTTATGTCACATAGGACTTGCTATTTCTCCAGCCCCCATGACTACTGTAGTGGCATGTGGCTAAGGAATATTTGCACCATGTCTGCAAAGATGAGTACAGATTTTCTAAGTAGATAGGTGGTGTACACCTAGTGTAGGCAGATTGAATGGGAAATACAAAAACTATAAAGACACCTGATGTCTATAAATGTGTACGTGTATACTCCTGGTAGCTGGTGGTAGTCTACGAAGTTCAGATATAGGGAGAGTTTTAAGAATCCATTTTTGAATCTTCAGCTTCCAGCTTTCCTAAAATGATTCTGCTTCTGAAGGAGTTGATATCCTTAATAGTGCTTCACTTTCCATGGCAGATCTCTCAGCCCTTCCAAATCTCACCTGAATGCATTACCCTAGGAGAGTGTCTAAACCCCATGGTGTTAAATAAAAGGGTAAACTAAAGTAATCAGGCTATTGTAGCCCACAGTGCTTCCAGGTTTCTCTGTTTTATACACATTTCTGTTGAGGGTATTAGAAAGAGGATATTTTTGTCTTTCTTGGGATGTTTTAAATTCAGAAAGGAAGACTTTGGATAAAATAGTGATGGTCTTTTAGCAATGACAGAAATGTTATGTGAATTACCAAAATTTTCAAGATGCATTGGATAAAACCAAAGGGTATAAAGTTTTCATAATTACATTTAAATTTAATGGTCCTTTTCCCATAAGGTAATTAAAGCTTTTATTTAGTCATGTAATGAAATATGTATTCTAACTCCAGTCAGTTCTTTTCCTATGAGCCATGTATGCAATGTCTACGTGCAGAAACTGAGACTTGACTAGAAAATAAGGGACTGGAATTTGAATCAAGTCTTGTTCTGTTGCCCAGGCTGGAGTGCAGTGGCATAGATCTCAGATCTCAGCTAACTGCAAACTCTGCCTCCCAGGTTCAAGCAATTCTCCTGCCTCAGCCTCCCGAGTAGCTGGGATTACAGGTGTGTGCCACCACACCCAGCTAATTTTTGTATTTTTAGTAGAGACAGGGTTTCAGCATGTTGCCCAGGCTGATCTCAAACTCCTGACCTCAAGTGATCCACCTACCTCGGCCTCTCAGAGTGCCGGGATTACAGCACAAGCCACTGCTCCTGGCCTAACAGCCCTATTCCTGACTATGTATTCTGACAGGTTTGTGAGTTATTTTTTCATCTGTAGAATGGGCCTATGACCAACAGCCATCCACCGTACTAAGCTGAGAAAGTTCTTGGCCCATATTAATTGACTCTGCCTCTGCTCAAGGAGGCTGGTGACTCCATTGTCTCTAGTCTGTAATTTTGGGGGTTGACAAGATTTTGTCTGGAATTACATAGCTCTCAGATAGTAATGATGATTTCATTGCTCTGAAATGATAGTTTGTCCAAACTTTTCCCAATGGACTCTACTGCTTGGTCAATCTTTCCTTATTTCAAGGAACATTTCTAGCATGACTGTTAAATGCTAAGTCATTTGGAAACTGACTCCTGATTTCTTTTTCTTTGTATTTTGACAACTGAATTTGAGTATTTCAGGGCCCTAAGAAGGAAAGACAAAGATCCCTGGAGAACTCTCCTATAGTGTCCTTGGTTTGAGTAGCAATGGATGTATAAGTGCTTGTTTTGTTATGAGCTGGTTTCATGGTGCTGTACTTACTCCTCCTCAAATTTAGAAGAGATATGGAAGACAAACAGACAAGTCTTAGGGTGAAGAGTAAGTTCCAATTGATGTAACGCCCGCCTTCAGCCTAGTTAGTGGCACAAAAACCTGGTAGTGGCTGCTAGCCTTTCTTTTTACCTACGTTTTTCCTTGTCCTGTTGAGGATGAAGCTTATTCTCCTTGTTGCCTAAAATTTCCTCTAAGGACTCCAGCTGTGAAAGTGATTGATGTCCTTCTAGACCCCAGGGGCTTTCGCAAACATCCACCATCATTTCAATGCAGGAAAAAAGTGCAAGTGTGTGTTGGGGATTGTGTGAAAAAAACCCATTATTCTTTATTTTATCAAAATGGGGAGGAGGAAAAGGAAAAAAAATTCTAAGAGTGAGTACTGGGCTTCTGTGATAAATAGACTTCTTAGGTTTTAACAATGAAGGCACTCTTTCTTAGAAATGAAGTTTTGGCGATTCATTCATTCATCTGGCAGATATTGAGACCCTGTTATGTGCTGTACCTTGTGTTGGCTTTGGGATAAGCAAAGATGAATAAAAGTGAGTGTCTGTCTGTGTGGTTCATAATCTTGTGGCAAAAACATATGTTTAAACAAATTCTGTTATAATGGCATTTGAAATGTAACAAAGAGGAGGTGGGAATACTGCAGGAATAAATGATTCCTCCCTAGGCTGTTGAAAGGAGAAAGTGTGGGCTTTATAAAGACAGTGACATTTGAGTCTTCAAAGAGGCATTTAGCCTCAGGGTAAAGAGCCCAGTCTGGAAGAAGGCTGCATGGTCTGGGCTCTTGTTCCACCTTCTCCTAGCTCTAGGGCTTGGAATCAAGCCCACACCTGTAAATGAGCATAATAGTGTTGTAGAGTGAGCTTTAAGTGAGATAACTGTCCACAAACAAGGTGCTGAATGCAGATCTGTGCACAGAGTGAATTATCTATCAAAGTGTGATCTGGCATAAGGGTCCTGGCTATTGTTTACTGTTGTCATTAAAGGACAAGTAGGAATTTTTCAGTCAGAGAGAAGGTGGAGTAGGTGAGAAACAGCATCTAATAAGCTGAATTGAAAAACTATAGATAAGGGCTGGGGGGAATAACTCCCTCTATGAATAAAAGACGCTCAATTCTCTTTGATTTTGGTTTGTATTTTGTGGGGTGATGTAGGGAGGTGTTCAAAACCCTTGAGGACACTTTAAGGAAGTGACTTGGTTCAAGTTATTTTAGGACCCATTCTCAGGAGGGGTGTGCTGAAGTGCATGCTAATTGTGGGTGTTTAGAATGGATTTGATTTCACAAATGCACTTTGGTTCTCTGATGAAAAACAGGAGGGCTGGATGACAGTTGGGTCAAAAGGTTTCAGGCATGTACCAGGCTGGCACTGGGGTGGCAGCAAGGTTGCTGTGCTAATTGTGATCCCCAATGAAATTGACTTGGAATCTCTTTTCCCTTTAAATCAAGATTCTATTGGACCAATGAGTCTCAGCCTTGGTTGTACATTAGAATCTTCTGGAAGACTTGGGAAATGTCAGTGCTTGTATCAGAGCCCCTAAGACTCTGTTTCATTTAGCCTGAGATGGGGTCCTTGGCCCTTGAACTTACCAAAAGCCCCCCCAGGTCCTATTGATGAACAGCCAGGATTTATTAAACCAGGATTTATTGTTATTGTCTTGGGGATTCTAAAGCTCACCTGTGTTGTGGTTTAGAAGGCCCTTGGCCATCTTAGTGACACTGTGTGCCTTCTTTGCAGAGGTAAGGTTGCCTTTGTGATCATGTGTTAGGTCCCTTCCTTCCTGGAGAGTACCTTTGGTAGTGAAAAGGGTGTTCATACTAGATATGTGATATAGTGAAGATACTTCTGGTTCATCTGGGCTGATTCTCTGTTTTTATCCAATCTACTCCTTTGCACTCAAATTTGGCTTATCAATAAGAAGAATTTCTGTGCCTTTGAGTCTTGCCTTTGCAGATGACATAGGAGCCTCTCTTTTGCTCTTGGTCTTCCTCCCTTCTCTCTACCTGCTGTGCCTGGATTTTGAACCTTTTGAGCCTTGAGCACAAAGTGGCCTTGGGCTGTGCAGGATTTACCTTCTTCTCTTCTCACATTCTGGGCTCTTTGAGCGGGATCCCTGGACTTTACAGCACTGTCTCCAGAAATCCATCCTATCTATGAGGTCAGCCCACAGCCCACTCCCAGGTGTCATCATTGCCATCCAAAGGGCATTGGGTTTTTTTTTGTTTTTTTTTTGTTTGTTTGTTTGTTTGTTTTGACAATGCCTAAGGCAAGTCAGACACTGAATTGGTTGGAACAAGTTCCTTTGATAAGTATTAAATAATGCCTAACCCCCAATAAAAAGTTAAATTGATATGAATTACTTTTTTGCCAAAAATAAGATTAGTGGATTCACAGAGGAGGAGGCTAGACCTTTTGATCCTCTGCTGAGTATCCCTTGGCAATTCTGACTTTCGGATTGAATTCTGGGAAGGTTCACTCAGATTGTTTGAGTACAATGCCAAGAACCTGAAGGTTACAAGTGGTGTTCCTGCATTCTGGCTGCCAATCCTCAAAAACTGGCACTCTACCAGATGGAAATTTTTGAATAGCTCAAGACACAGTGATCTTATTTTTATCATAAGATAAAAAATAATAGGAGAGAGAATCTGAGCATTAGAGGACTGCAGAAGCCTTCAAGTCTATCCATCTGTCACCTGGAAAGTGTATTGTTTGTATATAAAGGTCATATTTATTTTTGATATTCCAGTAAAATTTCTTAGTTCTTCGACTATCTATTATGGGAAAATACCCGTAAAAATGTCTGCTCTGATAACCACAATAATTACAGATTATCCTCCTCTGCCTGGTAGAGCATTTAAGTAATAAAAAAATCTAAGCATGGCTGAAATAGAAATGTTTAAAACTTACATAAAAAGTCCATTCACAGGGTTGGTGATTAGATATGTAAGAAAGGTTACTATTGAAGTGGTGACATGATTAATTTCAGTAAGTAAAAGTCGGTTGTGAGCCCAGCCTTTCTCCAGCAAATGTTGGCTGCAAATGAAAGCTCACACGTTGGGTGCCTCAGTAGAAAATATGTTGTACCTGTGGCCCCTTCCACCAGTAGCTGTTTAATAATGCAAGCCCATTAATCATGGAGGAAGATGGCATGGTGTTCCCTGCTTCCTACAGTGAATCCACACATAAAGTGGGCATAAATATGTTTTCATTGCAAAAGAATTGGAAACATGAAGCATTTTGTTTCCTTTTTCTCTCTTTTGGAAACATGTATTCTTTGGAAGGGTTGGGATGGTTGAAAAGTGGTTAAATAAACAGCACTGTCTGGCCATTGTCAGTAGACTGCCTTGGAGTATTAGCTGTTTATTTCACTGACATATTCTGAAGGGTCTATAGGGGGCTCTTTCAGAAGTCAGGACCTCAATGTAATACACAAGCATTGATTCTGATATTTCCCTTGATAACGGTGCTCGACCATATTGGGGTCGTAAGTCAGTAAGGTTCATTGGCTCCTGTAATGCTCACTGTCACCAGTAATAAGTACAAAGGACTTGCTCTAAAAGCTGGCTTATAAAACTTTAAGGAAACTTGGATTGCTTAAGTGAACTTGGAAGGCTCTAGGGGGGCCAAGCAGGCCTTAGTTGTCTACTTATATTAATTTCACAGAGTTTAAAGGGTCAAGAAAAGCGGTCAGTGATGCTTATTAATTTATGAAAGACAGGCTCTTGTCTGTCTCGCTATCTCGCTTTGACCATTCTGCCCTTCCTTTTAGAAAATTTAATATAAATTAAACCTTACCAGACAAGAGTGCCCTAAAAGATTAAGTCTAAAGTTCACAGCTGGACCAAAAGGATCCAAAGATGCTACATCTTTTTGCTGGCACAATTTCATTTGAAGTGATGTTTGAACAATAGAACCACACAGTGGACATAAAACATGAGAAGCAAAAGCAATTAGAGGCATACTACAGTTAGTTGAGGATTAGAATATTTAAAAAATATGAGACATACTTGCTTCTAGGGATTTTTTGTTCTTCTTCATCCAAGGGATAAGAACTCATAACAAGAACATTTTCTTGGCATTAAGTGAGGGCATGGTTCTTGTTAAGATGGAAATGTTTGCGTGTCATAGGAATGTCTCAAAACATATCTGACTGCTGGGACCAAATCCTGCTGAGAAGGAATGAGAAAAGGGACATGGAATATTGCCACAGAAATAAAGCCAGTCTTCCTAATGGGAATATTCCTTCCTGGCTGATTTTCTTTTGAATAAAGAGGGAAGGCCACAATCATGTAAAGGAAGATATTTAAAAATGCAATACCTATTTTAGGTCTCACACACACAAAAAATGAATTATTTCTTCAATTTATAGATGCAGGCATTGAGGCTCAGATTAGTACATTTTCTGAGGTTTGTATGTCTAGTATTTACCTGAGGAGTACTAGAAAATAAAGGAGTCCACCCTCCCCTGCCCAAAATCAAGGGATCAGATTGAAGGCCACCACCACTGCCATGCTAGACTCTTCTTCTAGGAGGCCCTTTTGAGCAACACATCCAAAGGAGGGAATAGACAAGTCCCTGACTGAGGGTTGGGAACCAGATCAGGCTGGTTGCAGTGCAGTGGGTTGGGAGGTGTGCTGCAGGGATTGAAAAGTAGAGTGGAAAGGTAGCAGGCAGTCATGCCGGGTTAAGTAGGCTAGTATTTGATTTTTATTCTAGCAGCAGTGAGAGATATTTGGAGGGTTGAAGCAGGAGATACTCAGATTTGTTAGAAAGGTTACATAAAAGACCACCACTTCCTGTTTGGATGAAGTAGCTGGTGGCAGATTAAGCTCCTAGAGAGAACAACTAAGAACAAAAACAAATAAAATACATAAATCATCAGTGAGAAAGTAGCAGAGAGCTGCTGAAGCACAGAGGAGAGTGGAGAGGACTGAATAAGTGAGTTGTCCTCTGCAGCCTCTTTTAAACTAGGTTCCTTTGCTGGTTTTAGGTACTGCAAGAGGCTAAAAATTCAGGATTTGCACCAGCAGTAGGCAGCTATTAGACAGTAGAGAAACAAGTAGAGCTTCTGGAAGAGACTTGGTAGTCCTCTAACATGCAGCTAATGTTTCCCCTAGGGAAACTGAATTCAGAGACTATAGGAGTGGGAGGCAAAAAACCTAAACAGAAGTCTGAAAAATACACAACAGAGTTCACCAGTCTTCATAGTGTCAAGAGACAACAATTAGAGTTCAGAGCTCACTATGGGGAAGAGATCAAGTGAACACACCAGACTTAGATGAAAATCTTGGAGGCTTGTACCTTAAATAAAGGCAAACAGAAAGTAGATTCAGCCTCACCTTAACTGCAGCACAGACTCGATATAGCATAGTCTGTGATTAGATTTGAGTGATCAGTTATTACTCTCTTTGCCTAAAGGAGGGAGAGGTATGTGGTCCTTGGAAGAAAATAATGTAACCTGGAGTCTTCAAGCTATAGAAACAGTATCCATTAAATTAATAATTTATAGACATGCCAAAACAGAGGCCCACATGATTGAAAATCAATAGAAAAACAATCAAAGGAAATAGGCCCACAGATAATTCAGATATAGAAGTTTGTTAACAAAACTTTTATATGGCCTGATATATATGTTTAAGGACATGGAGAAAAAAAGCCAAAAACAGAGAGGATGAGTAGAGATCCCAATTTATAAAGCAAATGAGTAATTCTAAAACTAAATAGTACAATATCAGTAACAGAAATTTGGACATAAGAGTAAGCAGTATTAGTGAGCTAGCAGGAAAGTCAACTGAATATGTCTGTGCTTAAGCACAGAGGGAAAAGAATAAACAATACAGAAAGGAGCATAGAAAAATGTGAGACTCAGTCAGTAGATCTAACATATAAATGGAATTCCAGAAGGAAGTAATAGCGAATGAACCAGAAGCAATATTTAAAGAGATAATTCCTGAATATTTTTCCAAAACCGATGAATGGCATTAATTTACAGGTTTATGGAAGCTCTGTGATGTCAGGAATTGTAAATATGATATCACCATATTTTATTACAAGTAAATATTAGAGTACAACTGCAAATAACCACAGACAAAAAAATGCACATTATCTTCAAAGGAACAGCAGTTTTAATACTTGAATTCTCAACAGAAATGATGGAAGCCAGAAGACAGTAGAAGAATATCTTTAAAGTACAAAGAAGAGTTCTCTTGCCTCCAAAAAAGAGAATAGATTTTGGAGTTAGAGTTGGTTATAGAGGATATGGGAAGAAAAACTAGTAGGTTTATAGAGTATTATAGTTTCTTCTAAGAGGTGACTGTGGTCTACACTAGAGTGATGATGATGGAGATGGAGAGAAGTGGATTTATTAAATAAATATTTTGGAAATCAAAAACCCTCAAGAAATAAAAGCAAACCAGCCAATCACTTCCCATGCCCCACAAACACTCTGTCTCATCTTCAGGATGATTTTCCTTTTTTCTGAAGGTTTTCTTAGCCACCTCATGGACCATCTGGTTGGCTGATATGAAAACACATCCGTTCTGCAAGATAGTCTCTTCAATAATCAAATTCTATATCATTCTTGTCTTCAACTCTGATGCTTAGATAGTCATTGAGTGCATTTCTGTTTCTCTGTGAAGAATTTCACATGACACCATAATACAAATGTTGATGGGTCATTAGCTCTCATCCTCAGCCCCATCTTATCCAATTGTGTGTGGTTAGAGTAGAGTATGGGCTTATAGACAAATTGGGGTAGGTAGATGTGGTACCTTTTTCTGGAGTCCTTCAGTTCAGAGAAGTCTGGACAAAGGAAAACTAATTTCTTGTGTGACTTAACTGAGTTTTAAAGACGATCTCTGTCCATTACTCTTTGTGTAAGCTTGGGGGTCAGTTTCTTTTATTTGGAAAGTGGAAGGCCAGACATGGTGGCTAATACCTGTAATCCCAGCACTTTGAGAGGCCAAGGAAGGCAGATGACCTGAGGTCAGGAGTTTGAGACCAGCCTGGCCAACATTGTAAACCCCATCTTTACCAAAAATACAAAAATTAGCCAGGTGTGGTGGTACACATCTGTAATCCCAGCTACTTGGGAGGCTGAGGCCAGAGAATCACTTGAACCTGGGAGGTGGAGGTTGCAGTGAGCTGAAATCATGCCACTGCACTCCAGCCTGGGTGACAGAGTGAGACTGTGTCTCAAAAAAAACAAAACAAAACAAAACAAAAAAAGAAAAGAAAAAAACAAAGTGGGAATGGAGTCTGACAGATCCTTTCTCTCTAGCATCTGCCCTCCCAGTTCCAGGCCCTGTCTCCATTGCTGGGTCTCCTCCACTCTTAGAGGTCCCAGCTGACTCTGTGGCAGCCTCTATGGCTCTATGATCTGTAGGTACTAGAAAATTTGTAGAGAGGATGCCAAAACATGGAAACAGATGGAAAGATCAGAACACTGAAGATCAGTTCAAAATTCTGGAAGTGATTTGAGAAAGCTTAATTTAATTTAAAATGTGGCTGATGGAAGATGTTGCTTACCCACTGGAGCACTTTTGCAGATGGACGCCTGCCAGTGCTCCTGCCAGCATGCATACAACAGGGACCCACTGTCACCCTGCTGGAACACTATTGCTGGCAGACTGTGTCAGAGTGTTGTTGCCAGCAGACTGGGAACACCTAGGCCTGCAGTGTAGCAGGTGGTTAACCTTGAGACACAGAACATGGCTGTGAGCCTGATCCCAGTCCCCCAGGGTTAGAACATGCAGTCCAGGAGTGCTGAGCTTAACCTTGGCCCCCTAGAAGCATGTAGAAGCAAAGCCATTCAAATAAACCCAACTTATACCATAGTAGAGGGGTCAAGGACATCAAAAAATATGGCAGCAAAAAACCCCATCCAAAAGCCAGTAACTTCAAACACTAAGGAACATCAGCCAACACAGATGAGAAAGAACCAGTGCAAGAACTCTGGTAATTCTAAAAGCCAGAGTGTCTTCTTATCTCCAAACAACATTAGCTCTCCAGCAATGATTCTTAACCAGACTTAAATGGCCGAAATGACAGGTAGGGAATTCAGAATCTGAATGGTAAAGAACTCATTGAGACACAAGAAAAGATTAAAACCCAATCCAAGGAACACAGCAAACCCCTCCTTTTAAATGAAACTCCCTGGAAGAATCACACAACACTTCTACTTACTACTCAGTTGCCAGATCTTGGTCACATGACCACACCTCTCTGCAGGAGAGGCTGGGAAATGTAAACCTTTACTGAATTAACCCTGTGGAACTGTGTGGGTAAAGGGGAAAGAGAAAATGGGTCATTGGAAGTCAATTTGAAGTATCTTTCACATTTTTGAATACCTTCAACATAAAACTCTGTGTATGTGAACTCTTTTGAATTTTTAATTCTATGTCCATACTGCTGGATAATAATGCATATAAAAATAATAAAGAAACAAATGTTGAACACTCATCACTGCTACAGAACAGTATATACATATATAGAGTTCAGGAAACTTGCTGGAATGAGTGCAAATGGCTCCAGTAAGTTTGAGTTTTGAATTCAACTCCAGTCTAATACCCTTTAGGGTACCCAAACCTCTTGTTGGTAAGTGAATGGGTAATCCTTTATTTCTACATGCTAGCTTGCCTTTGAGGGTACACTGCTTTATTAGGCATTTGTATGTGATCTCATGGCACATGACCCACTAAAAGGGATCAGGCTTGAGCAAACATCAGATGGAAATTCATGCAGCCTGTCTGTCCTACCCATATGGTCACCAGAATCCTGACTGCAGTGTCTCCTTGGAATTCACCGGGCCCAGATATCTAACCATAGAAAAATCTGAAGGGAATATTTAACATGGATTTAAAAGAGTCAACAAAAGGGTTAAAAAGTGAAAACAAATGCAAGATTTACTATGGAGTTAAATCTAACACAGATATACACACTTGCATATATTATGGGTAATCCTTCTTATTGAAGACATTCCTGAAATTCTTGGTCAGGTGTGGCTAAGGAAACTCTCTGTCCCATCCAGTTCAGATCCTCTTCTTTATTACTCAGGTATTTCTCTTCTTAGTGTCTAGTTTGTTCATGTCCTTTGCCTTTGCTTCAGAACATTTCTTCTTTGATTAAGTACTTTTAGTATTAATTGCAAAGATTTCTCAGAATTGCTACAAGTTATGGCCCATATTCTCTTTCCTCCAAAGTGGTCATCAGTTATATTTTTTAGCTCCAAGGGTGTACAGATCCATGCAGTGCTGAAATTTAGTAAGGCTTTCTCTCCTTCAAAATGAGGCTGCCATATATTAGCTTCTGGGAACATTGCCTGTTTGCTTCAGGTTCTGTGCTCCCTCTTCTAACTCACTGAGCCTAGTGTTGGTAACCAATGGTTCAGTTATTAAGTAGTTATCATGCATATAAAACATGTTTCTACCATGAGAAGTCCATAATCTGGTTGATAATGATTCTGGAATAATCTTGGAATTTGGTCTTCCAAAGCAGATCTAAGAACATCTTGAAGCATTTTTTTCTCAAGTTTGGTAGCCAAGTGTTTTACTTTTTAAAAAAGTTTTCTAGGTAGATGGACTTGGAGGAAAAAAGTTAAATCAAGGAATTCTTAGGTCAGACATTTGCTGACTATCAGACACCATGCATGAACAACATATGTTTGCGTATCTACTTCAACTTCCCTCAACATTCTCTGTTCTCTGTAATGATGAATTCAACTTGTTATTCTTTATCTAAACAGTTCTGAGGATATTGGGAATGATAATGATTAAAGACCAGTCCAGATAGCCAAAAAAACCTTAGGACAGAAATCCCAGATTCAAGACTCAAATCTTGAAATATGTTTGTGAAATATGGGTAATGATAATATACTTACCCCATAATATACTTACCCCATTCATCTCTCAGAAAACAAGAAGAATCAACTTAGTTAATGCTAGAGTGCTTTGTAGACTATAAAATACCATAGAAATGTCAGCTGTTATTACAACCTTCATGCCAATGTTTTCCTGGTCTTTCTTGGCTCAAAGTAATAAAAAGTTTTTAACATTTAATTTTTTACAGTTTACTTTTTTGTCCTCAAACAGCTTTGCTTTATTTTAGTTACAAGTGAATCCAACTCAAAATAACTTAAGCAAAAAAGAGAGCTTGTCTTCTCATCTCACTGGGAAGTCAGGTCTGCCTTTAGGTATAGTGAGATCCAGGGGCTCAAATAGTATTGTCAGGGCTCTCTCTCTGAGTCTGCTTCCCTTTTTTTGTGGGCCATGTCCTTTCCCTTGGGCTTAAATTTCCTCCACAGGAAGAAGGGGTGTTGACATTGGCATGAAACTTAACCAAGAGAGAACTTCTTTCCCCAAGCGTCCATACATCAGTTCCAGGGAGATATACTTGGGACAGCCTTGTTTGGATGGCTGCTGGGAGTGACATCTATCACATGTGAGATGGGCTTCCTTGATTGGATGGTCTGCTTACTGTGCTAATTCCTGTGGTACAGAATGCAGTAAGGACAGGATCCTGTGGTTGTCCATATAGCTGGAGGCACAGGGGTGGGAGGAGGGGATTCTCTAAAGGTAGGCTTCTTGGGCAGAAGTGAACTCCACCTATCTTTTGCAAAGGATGAGATCAAGACTTTCAGAGAAGATCAAATGTAAATAGAAAGCACATGAAAACATACTCCACTTCATTAATAAGGAAATTAAAAAGCATATGAGGTATTACACCAACTAGGTGAAAAATTTAGAAGTCAGATAATACCAATCTGGAGAGGATAGAACAATGATCTCTCTGATATACTAGTTAAAGTATGATCTGTTATAACTGCTTTGGAAAATAATTTGCTATTATCATGAAGGTTGAACATTCATATATGCCGTGGTCTAGCAAGTCTACTCCTAAATATATCCTAGAAACTTGTGCATGGTGTACCAGGAGCTATATGCAAGGATGATCATAACCGACTTATCCCTAGTAGCAGCAAAATTATAAGCAACTTAAATGTCCATCAGCAGGAAGACAAATAAATACATTTTTAAGTACATAATTGTATACTGCAGTATCATAACCAGTGAAAACAAACAGCAGCATTTTGAACTAATATCAACTAAGCTTAGAAATATAGTGTTAAGTGAGAACTCAAGTTTCAAAAGACTCACTACAGTATAGTACAAGGCAGGCATCCCCAAACTTTTTACACAGGGGGCCAGTTCACTGTCCCTCAGACCGTTGGAGGGCCGCCAGATACTGTGCTCCTCTCACCACCAATGAAAGAGGTGCCCCTTCCTGAAGTGTGGCGGGGGGGGGGGGCCGGATAAATGGCCTCAGGGGACCGCATGCAGCCCGCGGGCCGTAGTTTGGAGACGCCTGGTACAAGGTGTAGAAAGCTCAAAACAAGACAAATGCCATAGCATATCATTTTGAGAACATGCAGTGTTGGTTTTCTGTTCTTGTGCCACTTTGCCAAGAATGGTAAGTAGGTGTTGAACAATGGGAACACACGGACACAGGGAGGGGAACATCACAGACTGGGGCCTGGAGGGTGGGGGGCTATGGGAGTAATAGCAGGAGGTAGGGGCATTGGGGAGGGATAGCATTAGGAGAAATACCTAATGTAGATGACGGGGAGATGGATACAGCAGACCACTACCGTAGCACGTGTATACCTGTGTAACAAACCTGTACGATCTGCACATGAACCCCAGAACTTAAAGTATAATAAATAAATAAATATTGTTTTGTTGAATAACAAAAGTAAGAGGAGCATAAATCTGAAATTAAAAATACTATGTAGTTATCTCTGAGGTAGTTCAAGTTGCTGGGTAATGGTACTGGTGTTTTTAGGTATTTTAAAATTGTGTTTCATAACATACACACATGACATATATGTACATCTATTTTATATTCTAAAATATTAAATAATAGAAGCATACAAAAACAAAACATATGTTCACCATAAGTTTTTCCAAACTAGTTAAATAAGAAATGCTGTTCTTATTCTAGTCAAATAAGACATTCATCTGTATGTATCTAAGGAAATTCAAAAGTAAAAATATGATTTATAGGCAATTATTGTTATGTATTAGGATACACGAAAAGCTTAGCTTGGCCAAGTATCGAATGGAACATTTGATAAGTTACTAAACTTTAAAAGACATAAAGAAAACAACAAAGGAAGGACATACCTTTATGCTATGCCTGACCAAATGGAAATTTGGATTACGTATACAAAATGGGGAGAGGGTGGTTTAAGAAATTTATTTTGAATATTTAGAGCAACGTTTCCTTTCTACCTCATAGGTATTACATTAGACCATGGAATAGTTACCCCAGTGGGTCTTCAAAAGATACATTTTTTTTTTTTCAGCCGTAGCTGTTTGGAGAATAAAAGTCAGCATTAGGTATTGACAACATGGTTTTTAACTCACATGGAAGTTTTTCACTCATATGCGAATAGTTTGAATTTGTATTCTTGTTAGAATTTTAGAACTGGATTTTTGCATAGCCTGCCATTTCCCTGAAAGGAATTATAGTTAGGTAAGGAGCAAGGAGAATTATCTATAACAAAGAAAGGTGATAGAAGAATGGAAAAAGAAGGCAGAGGGAAAGGGAGGGAGAAGGAAGGAAAGACAGAATGGGATATTGGGGACAGCAGGTCTTGGTGATGCAAATGCTGAGGTCTAAGTTCTGGCTGTACACTTATGAGCTGTGTGACTTGGACAAGTTCCTCAACCACTCTGATGTTGCTGGGGCCCATCTATATGTAGGGACTCCAGCCTCCACCTCCCCCTGTTCATGTTGTGCTCACAAACTGCAGGCAGATGGAATCTGAACTGGGAGGGACCAATGATGAGATGCAGAGAAGAGCCACATTCTGAATGTTACATAATGTTATGAATGTTTTTATAGACCACATGTCAAACATGTCATCTATAAAAGAGCATGACTACCATGAACATGGCTAGGTGTGAACAAACAATTTGAAAGTAATATTTAGAGAGAGTGGACGTGACCCTTTAAAAGAGGTAGGGAGGATGGCTAAGGTGGCTTAATATAAATAAAAATAACTATTTTTTTCCTGATGCCTGCCCTTCAGTAGAGCTAAGGACTGTCTCTTTCTGTTGAATGCAAGTAATGTGTATGGTTTGCAGATGAAATGTTAATTTCACAATGTGTTTGTGCTGTGCATTCTACCATGTTCAGTTGTTCTTTCCCAACAATGATGCCAAGCTAAAAAGGAAGGTGAGAGGGTATGGAGTTCATTGTTAGGAGTGGATTAAGTGTGCAGGAGTTCTGTTTTCAGACAATAGGTAATTGAGGTACACCATCTACAGGCACTTCTCTCTGTTTTTGGAAGCGATGGTAATAGAAAAAAAGGACCTAGGCACTGGTTCCAGGCACACATGGGGTTAAGCCCTGGTTCTGCCATTTATGGCTGTGTGACCTCACACAGTTTCTTACCGCTCTGAAAAGTGAAATAACAGTACACATTCTTTACCCTGCCTCCTGATCTTTGCTTTTTAATCTTGCCTTTTATTATTTCCCTGTAGACTTGACCATTGCATTTGGCCTTCTTCATTTGAGATGGGGTCCATTTTTGGCAGACTACACTCTTTATCACCCACTCCGTGCCCACTCTCTGTTACCTCCAACCCCGGTGAAGTTCAGACAAAAGGGCCTGAGCTTTTTGGACAGCAATTAAAATCATCACTATTGAAAATTGTCTGTCATCTGGGGCATGTCATGATGATCACTTCCTCTTGAGAGGTACTAATGTTAGCACAATGGCTTAGCAATTCTGTGCAATGGCAAATATTCTTGCTCCCTTTACTCCAGGGATTTCCACCCTAGTGCCCCATTTATCCTGCTCTAGGGAAGTGACATCACTCACATGCTTTTCCTGAATGGGGCTCCAGTCCCTAGTCCTTGCCTCCTCTACAATCCTGGGATGGAAAGCATAAGGCAAAGTTCCAAGGTTTTCTGTCAGTCTTTCTTTTAAGCTGGAATTGGGGCATAAGTGCCACTCAGATTCTTTTTCTTTAGGTTCTGCTCTGGCTTTCTTTCTTTCTTTCTTTTTTTTTTTGACTCTTTCAAGGACAAAGCTCTTCCTACCCAGAAAATAACCAACTCTAAGATTGGTAGTCCAAATGCTACTACTCTCCAAGGGACCCCAAATGACTCCCTTTGCCCTTCATTCCTCTGAGCAGTGTCTTCCAGCACCAAGTCTGTGTTGTCTTCCTCAAAGAGAGAGAGGGAGAAGTCTGTTGCATCCTTGATGCCTCCTGCCTATGTGGTTCTTTGCTATTGACCTCTTCCTGGGAGCCAAGCCTAGAGAGGGTAAGCTGGGACCAGAGTTGGGGCATCCAGGTCACAGGGGTACAAGTGCCAGCCACAAGTGCCAGAGGATGCTGTGATTGTCATAGCCTTGTTCACAGAGCAGCCCACTCAGTGGGACTCAGTTCATTTATTTAATAATAATGCTTGGCAAAGGGAAGAACCCATGCTTGTTAAGCACTAATGTGTACCAGGGGTTTTGTGTGTTATCTTCCTTGGTTTTTACAAAAACCCTCATGGGAACTGCTCTGTCCTTGTTCGAAGTGGTCTCCTCCAGATCACACATAGAGGATCTGTGTTCACCTTCAGAAACATATGGCTGCAAGGCACAGGGTCTGCTCACTAACGGACACTGTCTCCTGTTTGACAAAATACTCACACAGGTTATCCTACTTGGATATTGCTCTGCACCAAAACCTTAGGAGGGAATCATGGAAGGCATTTCGCAGATGAGGAAGTTGAGGTTCTTTGGCTGTGAATGGGAAAACTGAACCAGGAAGGTGGGTTGAAAGACTCTAAGCCCAGCCACTAGAATGTTACATGGGGTAGAAGAGAAAGACACTTTCTTGTGTTATCTTTCAAGCAGAATAGAACCCTGAGGAAAGTGGTAGGGAGGTGGATTTTTGGGTGAACCAACAGAAGAATGAACTCCTAGTAGGAACTGTTCTATGGGGTCTGCCACCATCCAAACCTGAGAGACATGATGAGGGAGGTAAGTGGAGAGGCTGGGCACCATTGATAATGGGGGAAGTTGGCTAAGTTGAACTTTGAGGCTCCACCCAACTCTAAGTGCCTATGACTCTGTGGTTTCAGAAGCTTCTTGCTGCTTTTTCACTGTTGTAGATCATCTTACACTGAAGCCAAGACTGAGAATACATGCCTGAGGGTTCCAAGTGCTTCACCATTACAAGCTTGGAGGAAGAGAGTATAAATGATTTCAGTGCTGCTCTCTGGTGTGAATCACCCAAGAATTCCAGGAGATTTGCCTATCAATTTTCTGTATTTGACAACAGCCTTTCTGCTCTACACAATATGATTTTGACTAAAATCCTTATCACAGGGAATCTACTACTGTATCTTGTTTAAAAGACTTATCAATCTTCTAACTGGAAAAATACTTTTCCTGGAATGCACAACCCCAGAACTCTTAATGGCCTAAAGAAAAATAGATGTCACCATTATCTGCTAATATGTTCATTAATCCATCTCCTTCTTAGCTCATAAGCCTACAACTCAATGCTCTGAGACCAGGCATGTTAATGGTACAAAATATTTACACTCATGCCCCAAATCCAAACAGCCACAAAATGTTATTTCTCATTTCGTGGTTTCAATATTTAATTAGTGATGAAGCATCAGAAAGCTGCAGGGAAAAAACACCCCATTATTTTTTAAGTTATAGTATATTTACAGCCCATTTCCACCTGCTCCCTTTGTCTCCACCTGTCTCTGCTGTACACAGATTCGTCTCAGCCATCCCCTCAGGAATACAGCTGTGTCATCACATCCCATGGCATCCTAATATGTTATACTAAGCTTTAACCAATTAGGAATGACTACTGACTGTGCTGACTCATGGGAAGAGAAGGGGATAATGTGTCCTTCAGGTAATGAACTTCTTTGGGGACTTGACACATATTTCATTTTTTAGCACTGTTGGTTTTCCCTTGTCACGTTTCTGTGGATGTGGCTTCATTTTGTTTCATTGCACTAGGAAGATTATGCAGGGATTAATATTTGTGAAGTAACTGAGTTTATATTTATAATAATGAGATTTGGACCAAAGTACAATGAGATTATTGGACCAGCCTCTGAGGACCCAGGGACAGGCTGGAGAATTCTGGGGTAGATCTGGCCCATGTGACATGTCCTTGGAAGGGCATGCTGGGAGCTTTATGTGCTTTAGTTTCCTTCTACTTCAGTGGTTCTCAAGCCCTGACAAGTATCAGAATGACCCGGTGGGCTTGTTAGAACACACGGCTGGGCTCTTACCTCCAGAGTTACTGCTTCGGTAGGGTTGGGGTGGGCCCTGTCTAATTCCAGATGAAGCTGCTGCTGATGCTCTGGGGACCATACTTTGAGAACCACTGCTTTCTAGCTAGGATACCAATTTAACCCTTTTGCCAGGTGAGTGAGCATTTCTTGAATGAGAGCACAAGCCAAGGTCAAATATAACTTTGTGTGATTAAATAACTGGTTATAATCCCAGAGCTTGCAGGGCCAGATGGGTGTTATAAATCATCAAAGTGAATGATGTGGGCCAGAAGGTACAGGCAGTCAGGCATGTCAAGACAGCGGGGACTAAGAGAGCTCAGGCCGCATCCAAAGGGCAGCCTCACCTGGGCTCCAGGAGGTTGTTGGTGTGTGGGAACCAGAATTTCTCTGTTTACAGGATGAGGCTCAAATCCAGAGTTTTAAAATGTGAGATTTCCCTATTTCAAAATAAAGGCTCTATGCAAACAGGGCAAACCACCATGGGGGTGAGAGCTACAGCTGGCCCTCTGTTCGCCAGTTTGCAATCTTCGGTTTAAACTAATCTATCACCACTTTTTCCCCAGAGGATACATAGTCTTACTGCCCATGTATAGACTTTCTTTAGTGTTTCTTCCAACTTTGCCATTTGTCCATCCCCATCCAGTGAGGGACTTGAGTCTTGAGACTCATTTGGGTCTATGTGGTGAAAGTTAAGGCAGGAGCTGTCCAGCTGGGGACATGCTGGGTCAGCACCCTAGTGGGCAGCTAGAAGTGGGCCATGTTGCAGCTACATGAGGTGGATTTGACTCTTTTGGACTAGAGACAAGGATTCTAACCTAAGGTCACAGATGGGCGTGGAGCAATGTCTGCGCTTATTATGTTGGGGCAGCAGTGGTTTCTATGAAGCAAGTGCTTCAATCCAAGGCAGAAGAGGAGCAAGGTCTGGGCAGCCTGGCTTCAACCCCTTTGAGGAGGATACTCATTCTAGGAGCTTTCATGTGAGGCATCTCATTTCATACATAGTGTGACATGTTGAGCTTATTATTGCCATTTTGCTGAAGAGGAAGCTGAAGGTCTGAATGTTTTTGTTGTTAGTAAGTGGTTGAGCTGTGACCTGAACAATGGTCATCTGATGGGAAGGCAAGGGACCCACTACCCTGAACTCTGGGTAAGACATCCCTGCCCCCCTGCCTGGGAATGTAGCATGAAAAATGGTGAAAAAACCATAGCTTTCACTCACTTTTTATGACCCCAAATTTTATAATGGAAATTTGGCCTTGCATTTGCTCATATTCCTATACAACAAGAGCTTAATTTTCTTGATTAGCATAAAAAATGACCCCAGGAGAAGTTCATTCCCAGCTCAAGGAATGTGTGTTGAAATAGGATGTTAACGAAAACCTCATAGCCCACGCCTGAGTCATTAACATCCTAGGGTTTGAACAGGGCAGGTCCTAATTCTTCAATTGAGATTTCTTTGCTCCGCTAAGTTCAATCCATGCTGGGGCCATTAAAATGTCCTTTCAGTGCTTCGTCTGAAATTACCCACTTTTACAAATTTTCTCGTTACATAGACCTATCGCCCTTTGGAAAATGAATTACTTTTGGTGGTGGTGGTGGATGTCTGTGATTTTAATATTATTATACAATGTGTCTCAATTAATCAATGTTTGAGAGCCATCTAGCTCTAAGCTAGATTACAAGCAAATAAAAATGGACTCGGTGCCAAACTCCTGCCTCCATAAAAAATCCTCTGAAATAGTGGTAACAGGAACAAAGGAATGGTGGTGCCTGGGCCCAGGAAGTTTTAAGTGAAGTATTTAATATTCATCTGGTATTCATTGCAATAACATCAATCTTAACCAAATTCTCCTGGTATTAATGTAGATGTTCTGCATTTAATATATACTTCCAGTGGAATTGCATTGTAATTGAGCACTAAATGATGTCCACTTATGGTAAAGTGGTTCCAGAATTTTTTTTGTAATAAATGGGTTTTAGTAGAATAGAAGATCCCAGATTCATAGCCGAGTCTATATGAGACTCTTTAGGCTCTAATTGTCATTGACGGTCTTTACTGTATTATTTCCAGACAGTTCATAATTTTCCCAGCTGAACAAACGATGATTTGTGAGTGGAGTAAGAAACTGACTTGGTTATGTGGTACCATTGATTTTTTTTTTATTGCTCTTGTTTCGCAAAATATCTTTTAAAATCACTTGAATCATCTCTGCTGGTGTCATTTTAATGACTGTAGAATTATTTGTATATTAACAGTAATAGCAAAATTTGTTGCATGCTTACTCTATGCTAAACACCCTGTTAAGGTAAATACATTCATGATCTCACTGGAACCTCATGACAACACAGTAGGTTTGATTACGATTTGTATTGTAGTTGGGTAAGTTGGATATCAGGGATTTAGGAATTTGTATGAGGTCATATAACTAGAAAGAGGTGGAGTTGGGGTTTGAATTCATAGCAACCTGGCTTTAGGATTCAGAGTCTGTGCTTTTAGCCATGGCACCAGATGGCTTCTGTGTGGTTAGCAGACATGGAATTTCCTATAAGTAGATGAAGCAAATTCGAAGTTCCCAGATTGATGAAAGTCCTGCATTTCTTTATTACAAGCAGGAAAGACTTGTTAAGATAACCCAAGAAGTTAAGAGATAGCTTTTTTTTTTTCCTTCTGAATCCTGGGGATGTTGGGGAGCTGATGTTTAGGGAGAATATCTATTTGAAAATGAGACACAAAATGATTCTGTGCAGTAAAACAGGGAAATTGCACAGAGTGCATTTTTTTGCATGGAAGCAAACTAGACATGCAGTTGTGACTAGTTAACCCTGTAGTTAGAGCATGTGGCTATTAGAGCTGGGGTTGAGAGCTCTGTATGGCTCACACTCCTCAGGCTGCCCATGCTGGAATTCTGGGAGGCTCCATAGGAAGTCCTGTCCCAATGCTGACACTAACCAGGGTGGTTCCACCGATTCATCTTGCCTTGTCCCATCTGCAAAATGAAGGGATTGAGTTGAATTCAAGACTTTCAAACCTATGTAGATTGGCATTGTAAGTCTTTCTTCCACAGAAAGAGAATGGAGAATTCTAATATGTGGAACAGCTGAAAGCAGAAAATTTCTGGTTGAAGTAGACACTGACCCCCTTCCCATCCTAGGCTGGAAACCTTGAGCTTCATTGTCCTGGCCTAGATCTCCTAATATCCTGTTAGATATGTGAGGGGAAGTCTAGAAAACCTCTGATCTAGCTGCCTCCTCAGGTTCCTGGTAACTCACACTTCCGTACTCACTGTATTCCAACATAGACTGGGTTTAGTTTTGTGAGCAATGGAAATTAAGTTACTGATCAGCTTTCCCTTGCTGTGGGTCTCTGAGACTGATGGTTTCCCTAGGGCAAAGGTGTGAGATGCTAAGGCAAGGGTTTTGGGTTAATCACATCTTATGTTCCCACCAATTTTTCTTTCTCCCTTATTTCTAATAAACATAATTGTGTGTTTTACATAATTCTGCAAGCCACTTTAAGTTTTTTTTTTTTTTGAGCAAAGTTGATTAAGAAACCAACCAACTAATAAAATAGTCCCCCAAATCTCTTCTGGTTCTACACACAAAATGTGTGGTTAATTACTACAGATTTTGAAGCTTGGATCTCAAATGTCACATTCTCAGGGAAGCTGCTCTAGTGACTCTTTTTCTTATCACATCAGCGCCCCTGTAGCCATCCTCATTGAACTTCTACTCTGCCTTTGTTGCTCTTCATATCGCTTATGATTGTGAACTTGTATAATTATTTAATTCAGCTTTCAGCTGAATTTTTTTTTTTTAATCTTTTTTTTTATCTTTTTTCTGTCTTTCCTTCCTTCTCCCTCCCTTTCCCTCTGCCTTCTTTTTCCATTCTTCTATGACCTTTCTTTGTTATAGATAATTCTCCTTGCTCCTTACCTAACTATAATTCCTTTCAGGGAAATGGCAGGCTATGCAAAAATCCAGTTCTAAAATTCTAACAAGAATACAAATTCAAACTATTCGCATATGAGTGAAAAACTTCCATGTGAGTTAAAAACCATGTTGTCAATACCTAATGCTGACTTTTATTCTCCAAACAGCTACGGCTGAAAAAAAAAATGTATCTTTTGAAGACCCACTGGGGTAACTATTCCATGGTCTAATGTAATACCTATGAGGTAGAAAGGAAACGTTGCTCTAAATATTCAAAATAAATTTCTTAAACCACCCTCTCCCCATTTTGTATACGTAATCCAAATTTCCATTTGGTCAGGCATAGCATAAAGGTATGTCCTTCCTTTGTTGTTTTCTTTATGTCTTTTAAAGTTTAGTAACTTATCAAATGTTCCATTCGATACTTGGCCAAGCTAAGCTTTTCGTGTATCCTAATACATAACAATAATTGCCTATAAATCATATTTTTACTTTTGAATTTCCTTAGATACATACAGATGAATGTCTTATTTGACTAGAATAAGAACAGCATTTCTTATTTAACTAGTTTGGAAAAACTTATGGTGAACATATGTTTTGTTTTTGTATGCTTCTATTATTTAATATTTTAGAATATAAAATAGATGTACATATATGTCATGTGTGTATGTTATGAAACACAATTTTAAAATACCTAAAAACACCAGTACCATTACCCAGCAACTTGAACTACCTCAGAGATAACTACATAGTATTTTTTTTTTAAATTAATTTATTTATTTTTTTATTGCATTTTAGGTTTTGGGGTACATGTGATGAACATGCAAGATTGTTGCATAGGTACACACATGGCAGTGTGCTTTGCTGCCTTCCGTCCCCTCACCTGTATCTGTCATTTCTCCCCATGCTATCTCTTCCCACCTCCCCACCCCCCGCCCCTCCCCCATTTCCCCCCAACAGACCCCAGTGTGTAGTGCTCCCCTCCCTGTGTCCATGTGTTCTCATTGTTCAACACCCGCCTATGAGCGAGAATATACGGTGTTTGATTTTCTGCTCTTGTGTCAGTTTGCTGAGAATGATGGTTTCCAGGTTCATCCATGTCCCTATAAAGGACGTGAACTCATCGTTTTTGATGGCTGCATAATATTCCATGGTGTATATGTACCACATTTTCCCTATCCAGTCTATCATCGTTGGGCATTTGGGTTGGTTCCAGGTCTTTGCTATTGTAAACAGTGCTGCAATGAACATTCGTGTGCACGTGTCCTTGTAGTAGAATGATTTATAATCCTTTGGATATATACCCAGTAATGGGATTGCTGGGTCAAATGGGATTTCTATTTTTAGGTCCTTGAGGAATCGCCACACTGTCTTCCACAATGGTTGAATTAATTTACATTCCCACCAACAGTGTAAAAGTGTTCCTATTTCTCCACATCCTCTCCAGCATCTGTTGTTTCCCGATTTTTTAATGATCGCCATTCTAACTGGTGTGAGATGGTATCTCAATGTGGTTTTGATTTGCATTTCTCTGATGACCAGTGATGATGAGCATTTTTTCATATGTTTGTTGGCCTCCTGTATGTCTTCTTTTGTAAAGTATCTGTTCATATCCTTTGCCCATTTTTGAATGGGCTTGTTTGTTTTTTTCTTGTAGATCTGCTTTAGTTCTTTGTAAATTCTGGATATTAGCCCCTTGTCAGATGGGTAGACTGCAAAAATTTTTTCCCATTCTGTTGGTTGCCGATTCACTCTACTGACTGTTTCTTTTGCCGTGCAGAAGCTGTGGAGTTTGATTAGGTCCCATTTGTCTATTTTGGCTTTTGTTGCCATTGCTTTTGGCGTTTTGGTCATGAAGTCCTTGCCTACACCTATGTCCTGGATGGTTTTGCCTAGATTTTCTTCTAAGGTTTTTATGGTATTAGGTCTGATGTTTAAGTCTTTAATCCATCTGGAGTTAATTTTGGTGTAAGGTGTCAGGAAGGGGTCCTGTTTCTGCTTTCTGCACATGGCTAGCCAGTTTTCCCAACACCATTTATTAAACAGGGAGTCCTTTCCCCATTGCTTGTTTTTGTCAGGTTTGTCGAAGATCAGATGGTTGTGGGTATGTTGTATTTCCTGTGAGGCCTCTGTTCTGTTCCATTGGTCTATATCTCTGTTTTGGTACCAGTACCATGCTGTTTTGATTACTGTAGCCTTGTAGTATAGTTTGAAGTCCGGTAGTGTGATGCCTCCCGCTTTGTTCTTTTTGCTTAGAATTGACTTGGCTATGCGGGCTCTCTTTTGGTTCCATATGAAGTTTAAGGTGTTTTTTTCCAGTTCTGTGAAGAAGGTCATTGGTAGCTTGATGGGAATAGCGTTGAATCTGTAAATTACTTTGGGCAGTATGGCCATTTTCACAATGTTGATTCTTCCTAACCATGAACATGGAATGTTTCTCCATCTGTTTGTATCCTCTCTTGTTTCGTTGAGCAATGGCTTGTAGTTCTCCTTGAAGAGGTCCTTTACGTTCCTTGTTAGTTGTATTCCTAGGTACTTTATTCTCTTTGTAGCAATTGTGAATGGCAGTTCGTTCTTGATTTGGCTCTCTTGAAGTCTATTACTGGTGTATAGGAATGCTTGTGATTTTTGCACGTTGATTTTGTATCCTGAGACTTTGCTGAAGTTGTTTATCAGTTTCAGGAGATTTTGGGCTGAGATGATGGGGTCTTCCAGATATACAATCATGTCATCTGCAAATAGAGACAATTTGATTTCTTCCTTTCCAATTTGGATACCCTTTATTTCTTTTTCTTGCCTGATTGCTCTGGCTAGAACTTCCAGTACTATATTGAATAGGAGTGGTGAGAGAGGGCATCCTTGTCTAGTGCCAGATTTCAAAGGGAATGCTTCCAGTTTTTGCCCATTCAGTATGATATTGGCTGTTGGTTTGTCGTAAATAGCTTTTATTGTTTTGAGATACGTTCCGTCAATACCTAGTTTATTGAGGGTTTTTAGCATAAAGGGTTGTTGAATTTTGTCAAAAGCCTTCTCTGCATCAATCGAGATAATCATGTGGTTTTTGTCTTTGGTTTTGTTTATGTGGTGAATTACGTTTATGGACTTGCGTATGTTGAACCAGCCTTGCATCCCCGGGATGAATCCTACTTGATCATGGTGGATGAGCTTTTTGATATGCTGTTGCAATCGGTTTGCCAGTATTTTATTGAAGATTTTTGCATCTATGTTCATCATGGATATTGGCCTGAAATTTTCTTTTCTTGTTGAGTCTCTGCCGGGTTTTGGTATCAGGATGATGTTTGTCTCGTAAAATGATTTGGGAAGGATTCCCTCTTTTTGGATTGTCTGGAATAGTTTCAGAAGGAATGGTATCAGCTCCTCCTTGTATGTCTGGTAGAATTCAGCTGTGAACCCATCTGGACCTGGGCTTTTTTTGGGTGGTAGGCTCTTTATTGCTGCCTCGACTTCAGACCATGTTATTGGTCTATTCAGGGTTTCGGCTTCTTCCAGGTTTACGCTTGGGAGGTTGCAGGTGTCCAGGAATTTATCCATTTCTTCCAGGTTTACTAGTTTATGTGCATAGAGTTGTTTGTAATAATCTCTGATGATGGTTTGGATTTCTGTGGAATCTGTGGTGATATCCCCTTTATCGTTTTTTATTGCATCAATTTGGTTATTCTTTCTTTTCTTTTTTATTAATCTGGCTAGTGGTCTGTCTATTTTGTTGATCTTTTCAAAAAACCAGCTCCTGGATTTATTGATTTTTTGAAGAGTTTTTTGTGTCTCTATTTCCTTCAGTTCTGCTCTGATCTTAGTTATTTCCTGTCTTCTGCTAGGTTTTGAGTTTTTTTGATCTTGCTCCTCTAGCTCTTTCAATTTTGATGATAGGGTGTCAATTTTAGATCTCTCCTTTCTTCTCATGTGGGCACTCATTGCTATATATTTTCCTCTAGAGACTGCTTTAAATGTGTCCCAGAGATTCTGGTATGTTGTGTCTTCGTTCTCATTGGTTTCGAAGAACATCTTTATTTCTGCCTTCATTTCATTGTTTATCCAGTCAACATTCAAGAGCAAGTTGTTCAGTTTCCATGAAGCTGTGCGGTTCTGAGTTAGTTTCTGCATTCTGAGTTCTAACTCGATTGCACTGTGGTCTGAGAGACTGTTTGTTATGATTTCTGTTCTTTTGCATTTGCTGAGGAGTGATTTATTGCCAATTATGTGGTCAATTTTAGAGTAGGTGTGATGTGGTGCTGAGAAGAATGTATATTCTGTGGATTTGGGGTGGAGAGTTCTGTAAATGTCTATTAGGTTTGCTTGTTCCAGGTCTGTGTTCAGGTCCTGGATATCCTTGTTGATTTTCTGTCTGGTTGATCTGTCTAATATTGACAATGGGGTGTTAAAGTCTCCCACTATTATTGTGTGGGAGTCTAAGTCTCTTTGTAAGTCATTAAGAACTTGCCTTATGTATCTGGGTGCTCCTGTATTGGGTGCATATATATTTAGGATCGTTAGCTCTTCTTGTTGCAGTGATCCTTTTACCATTATGTAATGTCCTTCTTTGTCTCTTTTGATCTTTGTTGCTTTAAAGTCTATTTTATCAGAGATGAGAATTGCAACTCCTGCCTTTTTTTGCTCTCCATTTGCTTGGTAGATCTTCCTCCATCCCTTTATTTTGAGCCTTTGTGTATCCTTGCATGTAAGATGGGTTTCCTGGATACAGCACACTGATGGGTTTTGGCTTTTTATCCAATTTGCCAGTCTGTGTCTTTTGATTGGGGCATTTAGTCCATTGACATTTAGGGATAGTATTGTTATGTGTGAATTTGATGCTGTCATTTTGATGCTACCTGGCTGTTTTGTTGGTTAGTTGATGCAGATTCTTGATTGTGTTGCTGCTTTTTTACCATTTGGTGTGTTTTTGGAGTGGCTGGTACTGGTTGTTCCTTTATATGTGTAGAGCCTCTTTCAGGAGTTCTTGTAGAGCAGGTTTGGTGGTGATGAAATCTCTGAGTGCTTGCTTGTTCACAAAGGATTTTATTTTTCCTTCACTTATGAAGCTGAGTTTGGCTGGATAGGAGATTCTGGGTTGAAAGTTCTTTTCTTTAAGGATGTTGAATATTGGCCCCCAGTCTCTTCTGGCTTGTAGGGTTTCTGCTGAGAGATCTGCTGTGAGTCTAATGGGCTTCCCTTTGTGGGTAACCCGACCTTTCTCTCTGGCTGCCCTTAGCATTTTCTCTTTCATTTCAACCCTGGTGAATCTGACGATTATGTGCCTTGGGGTTGCTCTTCTTGAGGAATATCTTTGTGGTGTTCTCTGTATTTCCTGGATTTGAATATTGGCCTGCCTTGCTAGGTTAGGGAAGTTTTCCTGGATAATATCCTGAAGAGTATTTTCCAGCTTGGATTCATTCTCTTCATCACATTCAGGTACACCTATCAGACGTAGATTAGGTCTTTTCACATAGTCCCACATTTCTTGAAGATTTTGTTCATTCCTTTTTGTGCTTTTTTCTCTGTTCTTGCCTTCTCTTTTTATTTCATTGAGTTGGTCTTCGACCTCTGATATCCTTTCTTCTGCTTGGTCAATTCGGCTGTTAAAGCTTGTGCATGCTTCACGAAGTTCTCGTGTTGCGTTTTTCAGCTCCATCAATTCACTTATTCTCCTCTCTATGCTGTCCATTCTCGTCAGCAGTTCGTCCAATCTTTTTTCAAGGTTCCTATTTTCTTTGCGATGGGTTAGAACATGTTCTTTTAGCTCATTGTAGTTTCTTACTACCCATCTTCTGAAGTCTGATTCTGTCATTTCATCACCCTCCTTCTCCATCCGGTCTGGTTCCCTTGCTGGTGAGGAGTTGTGATCACTTTTAGGAGGAGAGGTGTTCTGGTTTCGGGAGTTTTCATCCTTTTTACGCTGGTTTCTACCCATTTTTGTGGGTTTATCCACCTGTTGTCTGTCTCTGTCCCAGGGAGTTGGAGCTTTATGAGTTTCCGTTGCACTACTGCCTTTTTTGATTTTTTTTTTTCAGGTCGGACCCGCCCAGCTAGCAGCACGCCTAGCCTCTGCCTGCCCGCAGGGGCTTTGCTGAGCTGCTGTGGGCTCCGCCCAGCTGCCCTGAGCTCTTCCCTGCAGTCCTTTTTATATGGGCGTAGTTAGAACTGTCTGGGCAATGGTGGCCCCGCCTCTGTTATGGCGGACTCTCTCTGTTGTGGCAGGTTGCCTCGGCAACGGCGGGTTGCCTCGGCTGTAGCGGTGGAGAGTCTCAGTAATGGCGGAAGCCCCTCCCCCACGGAGCCGGACCCGTCCCGGTTCAGCTGTGCTTGGTTTGAAGGGCTCAACCCAGAGGGTTTCCAATTACTGTTTTTGTTTTCCTTGTTGTTGGGGGTGGAGGGGTGGGACCAACCGAGCCTGATCACCTGGCTCCCTGACTCAGAGTCTTTTCTTTTAAGTCGAACGACCCCGCGTTCCGGTCTCTTGTTGAAAAGGCGCCGGGATCTCCCGTGCTGCGACTCACGGAGTCGGCTCGAACCGCGGCGCCGGCTCCTGGCGGATTTTTTGCCTAGGAATCTCCTGGCCTGGCTCGCTATTTCAGATGAATGGGCTATTCTGCCGTCTCAAGGCTCTGCTCGCCAGCTAAGAGGGCTCCCAGACCAGTGGCTTTTGTACGGAGAACCGCAGGAACAGGGAGTGGTCACAGCAGCCGCGCGGGCGGAATCAGCCCCGCGGGGGCCAAAACAGCCGCACCGGCTGGGACTGCGACGCTGGCGACCCCTCTGCCTGGGTATCTCCTGGTCTGTGGGCAATAAGAGTTCGTCTGGAAATGCGGCGTCCACTCACCCTCTGCACTTTCACTGGGAGCTGAAGTCCTGAGCTGTTCTTAGGCGGCCATCTTGAAAGTCGCCCCTCAGCTGAATTTTTAAGAGAGGAAGCTGAAAAATTTGGGTGGGGTCCAGTTGGGTTGGGGCCATGCAAAGGTATTTGGACTTTACCCTTTTAAGTTACAGAGTTCCATAGGCACACAGTAGGTCCTCAGCTAACCATGAATGGATGTAGCAAACAAATGAATCCTTAGAAACTTTGCAGGAGGCTGCTATTGCTAATTAAGTCTCCATGATGGCAAAAAGCACTTCTTTATTATTAATGCCAACACCTTGGATAATATACTTTTTATCTCTGCTCATAATGGTAATGTAGATAAATTTTATAAATCAAATCTCAGCTGTAAAAAGGTTAATAAGTTTACGCTGTATAATTGAAAGCCATATTGGTGATTAAAAGGATTTTATATATCAGTTTTCTGGGTCACCAACTAATTATTTTCAATGGCTGGTAATAAAATACAGCACCATGCCTGGCTAGACACTGCAAACTGTCAGATGTTAAATTGTGTAGAAAGTACTTGAGCAGGTTACCTTAAGTTGGTTGGTCTTTCCCTTGGGATGTGAAGTCGTTGAAATCTCTGCTGTTTGTTTTATGCTAAGCTTATAGGATACTTGAGGTCCTCTTCTACTGAAAGTATGGAAGCTAGGCAGTTTCCCCAAATGGAAAAGACATGTCAAGCTCCAGGGACCCCAGGATAGCTGTAATTATTCATGTTCAATGCACTTGGCAATAGCAACAGTGAACAGTTTCGTTTACACCTAGATCATGGCTGCAGTATGGCACATACTTGGCCATCCTTATTCAGAATAGAGGATTTGCAAAAGAAGGGAAAAATATGACCTGGAGCAGATTAACATTTATTGACCCCTAAAATGTTTGAGGAATAGGCTTTGTGATTTATATGCACTAGAGATCTCTAAGGTATGTATTGTCAACTCAAGGTTAGCTATGGGAAAACTGAAACTTAGAAAGTATGGAAATTACCTAAGGTATGGCCATAAGCAGGAGAGGCAGGAGAGCCAGCATTCAAGCTTGGATCTGTCTGACTCCACACTCCAGTGATTACACACACACACACACACACTCTCTCTCTCTCTATATATATCTATATATCTATATATCTATATATCTATATATCTATATAGTATAACCACACTCCAGTGATTATACACACACACACACACACACACACACATACACAAACACACACGCTCTCTCTGTCTGTCTCTCATATATATATCTCATATATATGTTAACATACATAATATATATTTAATATATAAATATATATATTAAATATATATATTTAAATATTTATATTTTATCAGTTGGTTTTGAGCTTAATTTGGGATATTAGAAGTTTCTGTAGCTAGGGGTGGTGAAAATGAGGTTGCTGCATTGAATGAAACACATGTTGTATTCTAGGCATGCAGTGTTCCCTGGAAATAGTGCAGGAAGTGCTTAGAAGGTCAGTCTTCCAGTCTTGGAGGCTGCGTAAAGGTAGATGGAAATGAAGCAGGGAGGAAGCATTTGGGAGGGACATTTGTTTCAACTCCTGTCATTATTCATTATGGGTGGGCCTGATGTGTCACTTAGCCAACATGCTATCACCTCTAACATTTATTCAAGAGAAATATGTTTGCAGGGTTTCTATCAGGAAAGAAGCATAGTCATTGTATACTTAAGTACAATGTAGTGAGCTTAAACCCAAAAAAATCGTTAGGTACAGTGATCTGTCCTTTCTTTAACATTTCAACGTGTCTCATTTTACGCTATTACAAAGGAGACAAATTAAGGTTGGAAACCTTCTGTAGTTGTAGTCTTTGTTTTTGTTTCTCTAGTTCTTTTACAGGTTCTGTAATTATTTTGCAAACTAGGCACTGTGTTGAGTTGTGTGTGCATTGGAGGGAGGGTTTGGGAGGATTTGTAGAATCATTCTACCAGGGCTCTCCAAAGTCTGTGAATAACAGATGAATCAGAAATTTTAAACTCCTCAGTTACTTTCTTCAAAGGCAAATTATTTGCAGATGAAATATAGAATGAAAATCGGAAGGTGAATGCCATTGTCTTGGCTGCAGAGTTTAATGCTTCAAAAGAATAGCCAAGAGCATCCGGGATTGCGATGGATGGTTTAAAAAATGTATTTGACAGATATGTTAATCAAACCACCAAATAAAGGAGACCATCTGAAGATGGCACTGAGACTGGGCACTGCCAAAACTTTCTATGGGTTTGGTAATTAAACCCAGGTGTTTTCTTTTCTTGGCATCTTGTGCTAGGAAGGACTGATCTATATATGACTTAGTGTTCCCATCTGCCATCAGGTGGTATGTGAAATGTACGAGCAGCCCCAGTTCCTTCCTAGAGAAAGAAGGAGATGTGATTAACCCAGTAACCCAGGGGGAAGACTAAGAAATGTGCACAGAGAAAAGGGGAACAAATCTCATTGGGGTCAGTGAAGAGTGGTTTATGTTGCAGGGAAAAGTTGGGCTTCTCACATTACAGGGATTCTTCTTCATGTCTATTTGTGACAAGAGCATTCTAAAGATGAAAACTCCCTTAGTTTCTCAGACATATTTTAGAAAGAAATATTGGGGTTAGGATGGGGGTGCTGGGATGAGGAGAGGTGCAGGTGGAGAAGAATGGCGGAGCAGACTTGAAAGGGCAGAGGGAAAGGGGAGGGAACAACAAATAGACTTCCATTAATAGGAAAACAAATGCACTTCAGATGGCTTCAGGTACAAGTGACATTTATCTTTAATGAGCAGCATAAATTGAATAAAATCAAGTAAGCATCATCCATCATCTTTCCTCCTGACATGCACATGCCTTGACAATGTGCATCAGGGCATCTGTGACTCATGTGGGGATTGTGAGTGAGAGCTAAGTCAGGAGGCAGGGCTTGTCTGAGCTCTGGGAGCAAAGAGCTGTAACACAGTGACAGCATGGCCAAGGGTGCAGTCAAGGCAAGGCTGCAATGTGCCGTCAGTGGTTTCCATGGTGGACCACTGCTTACAGGGAAAATCTGTCTCTATCAAAGGCATGCCTATTGCTGATAAATCGTTTTTACCCTAACAGGCAGCTGGTACAAAGGAAGGCAGGAGAGCAGGGACTCGACTTTTCCTTCCAAAGGCTGTAAAAGTGGTGTACATAAGAGAATGCTCTGGCCCATTCTCTCCCTCCAGGGTCCAGAGCTTTTCCTACATCTGTCATCTCCTATGTAATGCCGTGTTTCTCACTCTCAGCTCATCTGATGACCACAACCACTCTGGCATGAGAATGCCTACCAATGGATTCATCTGTGGTCACCAGGTAAGAGGCTAAGACTTCAACAGAGGCTATTGGGAAACAGTACCCTGACCAAAGAATGGAGCAATTTCAGCCACTATTTTTGGCAAGGCAGGAGTGACGGGGGCGTAAAAGTTAAGAGGGAGTAGAAATGAACACCTCAATGACAGAGGTAAATAGCATTTTATTATGGAATTTTAAGAAATAAAAATTAATGCAAAAAATCCATGATGAACAAAATGTCAACATTTTAATTACAGAACCCGTGGGCCATGATTAGGGTGAGGGGAGTGAACCTCTCACTCTCAGTGTCTTGCAAGGGCTGGGTTGAACCTGGTTTTTATTTAAAATTGTTATAGTTTGTTCATTTGGTGTTGGGGCTGGTGAGATCATGATGGGCCAGTGCCTACTTCTCCAGCTGTAGCTCCAACCCCATGCTGCACAGCAAGGTTCTCTTCCGGGATTCATGTGGTATCTTTTTTTTTTTTTTTTTTTTTTTTTTTGAGGTAGAGTCTCATTCTGTTGCTTGGCTGCAGTGCAGTGGTGTGATCTCTGCTCACTGCAACCTCAGCTTTCTGGGTTCAAGGGATTCTGTCTCAGCCTCCCAAGTAGCTGGGACTACAGGCACATGCCACCATGCCCAGCTAATATTTGTATTTTTAGTAGAGATGTGGTTTAACCATGTTGTCCAGGATGGTCTCAATCTCTTGACCTCGTGATCTGCCTGCCTCAGCCTCCCAAAGTGCTGGGATTACAGGCACGAGCCACTGCACCCAGCCTTATATGGTATCTTTACAATAAATTCTATTTCACTGAAGCTGAGTGAGGTTCTGTTGCTGGTGACCAATAATCCTCAATTAAAACAGAAACAAATATTTCTTTCTTTCTCTTTCAACTTCACAGAACCCTTTCAGAGAATCACAAAATCTTTTCTTCTAGATTCAGTCTTCTATTTCAAATTATAAGGCTAAAATTTATAGCAATAATATAAGGGTTTCTTTTTACATATATGACTTCCAATTTCATCAATATAATACAGTAGCTTCATTTTTACATATTCTTTTATAAACTCTGATCATAGTTTTCCAGAGTCACAGTGAGCATAATTTTGTATTCTGCTTTTTTTGTGTGTGTGTGAATTTTGCACATCAAAGATTTTCCATGTTGTTACACATTGATGGCTGTGGGCTTTGTTGAATTTTTTTGTCCCATATTTTACTTATGAAATTTCTTATTTTTAGGTGACTTAGAAATTGTCTTCAATTTTTTGTATGATAGATAATGTGAAAATGAATATGTTTATCTCTGTGAATCTTGTTTTTTCGGTTATTTCTTTAAATTATGGTCCCAGAAGTCTGATTTCTGACCTAAGCCTATTGTTATATTTCTTAATATATAATTTGTATTGCCATATAATCTAATGCCAATAACAGCATTTAGATTTTACAAGGGAAAACAAAGAAATTTGAGCCAAAAGAATTCTTACATATAGGACACTTTATTTCAAATTTAGATGGCAGTAGGGGAAGTATTAATCTTTAAAATTTGATTTATTTATGAGATTGTTCATTTTCAAAATTGAGCCACGATGGATTATTTTCTTTTCACTTGCAGTAGAACCCTATGGTTACACCAACTACTTTTTCTCTCTGCAGTTTATTTTGCAAACCAGAGGAGCAATCATATTTTATGAATTTTTTAACCAAAAAATAGTTTTGGCACTTCTGTTGATAACCCAATAGTCATATAAGTTACAAATTTAAATTGAAACCCTGTATATACATAGCAAGTATTTAACACTGAAACATTATTTTTAAAAAAATTGATATCATACCTCTAAGAACTAAAATCTTCTGTTCCAGTTGTGGATATGTCTAACGTCTAACAATGGACAGCACCTTCTAAACCACTCAGGAATTAAACAGATGCAAATGAAAATTCAAAGCCATATTTCACATTTCTGTGATGCATTTTCACTGAGACATTTAAGGACATCTTTAAACAAATAGTAAACAACAAAAGAAGGACCTGACTCCCCAAAAGGCTTCATTTTCCCAAATTGAGTCAATGACTGAACTAGTGATTAAACAGGCATTTTTTTTTTTTTTTTTTTTAAGACCGAGTTTCGCTCTTGTTACCCAGGCTGGAGTACAATGGCACGATCTCGGCTCACCGCAACCTCCGCCTCCTGGGTTCAGGCAATTCTCCTGCCTCAGCCTCCTGAGTAGCTGGGATTACAGACACGCGCCACCACGCCCAGCTAATGTTTTGTATTTTTAGTAGAGACGGGGTTTCACCGTGTTGACCAGGATGGTCTCGATCTCTTGACCTCGTGATCCACCCGCCTCGGCCTCCCAAAATGCTGGGATTACAGGCTTGAGCCACCGCGCCCGGCCTAACAGGCATTTCTTATACACGGGTCATTTTCTTATCAACATTTTCCCCAAACCAACATTTTGAAACATGAAACTCATTCTCAACTAGATAAATAAAAGTGAGGTAAAAAGCCAAAATGTGACCATTGGGAGGTAAACACCTTAAAAGCAAATTTTATTCTGGTTACAATAATTGGCAGAAATAATTTCATCTGACACAGCATTAGGTCAATGGCTTTAAATCCCAAACTTAAAAAAAAACTTTTTTGAGGCAGAGTCTTACTCTGTGACCCAGGCTGGAGTGCAATGTCACAGTCTCCCAGGTTCAAGTGACTCTTGTGCCTCAGCCTGCCAAGTAACTGGGACTATAGGTGCGCCATGACACCTTGCTGATTTTTCAGATTTTAGTAGAGTTGAGGTTTCACCATGTTGCCCAGGGTGATTGCGAACTCCTGAGCTCAGGCGATCTGCCCATCTCGGCCTTCCAAAGTGCTGGGATTCAGGCATGAGCCACCGTGCCCAGCTCAAAACTACTTTTTAAAAGAAGGATTTTCTGGGGGTAGATATGGAAACAAGGACCAAATGAAAGGAAGGCATTCTCAACTAGTTGGAAGACCAGGGAAAATCTAACTCCTAAAAAAAGGTAACAGTGGTGATAAACAGTGCATTGAGATGAGTTTATAAAATAACCCCTTCATCTTACAGATAAATAATCCAAGACTCCATGGCTGGTCCAAAGTTAAATGTATAGATTGTCCCGGCACCAGGACTATAATTTAGCTTTTTAAAAAGTTATTATTATTATACTTTAAGTTCTAGGGTATATGTACAGAACGTGTAGGTTGTTACATAGGTATACACGTGTCATGGTGGTTGGCTGCATCCATTACTCCATCAGCTGCATTAGGTATTTCTCCTAATGCTGTTCCTTCCCTAGCTCCCCACCCCACTACACTCCTGCTATTCCTCCCCTAGCTGCCCCCAGTCTGACAAGCTGTGGTGTGAGATGTTCCCCTCCCTGTTTCCATGTGTCTTCATTGTTCGACACCCACTTATGAGTGAGAACATGCCGTGTTTGGGTTTCTGTTCTTGTGTCAAGTTTGTTGAGAATGACGGTTTCCAGCTTCATCCATGTCCCTGCAAAGGACATGAATGCATCCTTTTTTATGGCTTCATAGTATTCCATGGTGTATATGTGCCACATTTTCTTCATCCAGTCTATCATTGGTGGGCATTTGGGTTGATTCTAAATCTTTGCTATTGTGAACGGTGCTGCAATAAACATACATGTGCATGTGTCTTTATGATAGAATAATTAATAATCCTTTGACTTTTTTGAATACAGTGTGCCATTACTTTATCTCATGGCTGCATCACTGACAATATGGCCTTTCTGGTGGCAACCTCTGTCCCTGTCCTTCTTTCTCCTGTGTTACCCGTGACTTGTTTCTGGGAAGCAGCTGAAGGAGTCCCCACTCTAGGCAGTACCAAGCATATGAGCTATTAATACTGCCCAGTATGGTAGGACTGCTCCCAAATCATCTACTGTGTCCCATCAAGGTTAGATCCCTACCTTCATTCACCACTCAGTCTCTGTTCCTCACAGCAGCTCTGGAGGACAAGTAGCATTTGTCCTCTTCACTTTTCTCATGGGGAATGGAGTCTTAGGGAAGCTAAATATTTCATTCTAGTTAATACCATGATGGGATCAGAATTCAAATCCAAGAGTCTGAGCTCTTAACTATGTCATCATTCTATGCCTTTTTCCAACGAATGCCTCACTAGTCCCTGAAGCTGTCTGTGGAGAGCAGAGTGACACTGTCTCATATGGGTGTCTAGTCCCTGCCTTGTAATCCCATTTCCCTGGGAGGTGCTAAGTGTGGGGTGCCTGACCCATAGTACTGGTGTGTACTAACAGTCATGAGAGGTCTTTTGTGGGATAATAATGACTATACACAGCAAGTTCCCCAGTCTATAGAATGAGCCCACGAGGTGGGTGCTGTTCCTCCTTTACAGATGGCATAATTCAGGTTGTGACAGACATGGGCATCAGGCAAGCTGGTGTGAATTGGCAGCCATGTTGGACTCACCATAAAACCTCCTCTCTTCTTTAATTCATTTCTCACTTTCTTTTCTTTTCTTTTCTTTTTTTTCTCATTTCTCACTTTCTAATCCACCTTAAGTCAATTAAACCCTTGAGAAGAAGCCAAGTAAGTTGTTCCCAAGAATCATGGATTCAGAATGCTACTTCTTTGGCCATCTCTGTCTCCTCACTCGTGTAGGAAGATTCAAAGCCCCCCACCTATTTCTGCCTTCTGTCAGAACAGGATGAGTAGCAAAAGTGAATGAACTAGTGAATGAACAAATGAGTGAATAAATAAGTAAGCATATACATGCTCATTCTGACTTTGAAATCACCATTAAATTTTTTTTTAATTATGTTATTAAAGCCCTGGAGTCAGGGTTGTTGGAAGATGAAAGTTGCATGATTTCTATTTAGTTTTCCTTGTGTTTTGGAAGTTTCCTCCAAGAGCCTTTCAGATGGTGGAGCTGAAAAACCCTGCAGCAAGTATTTAATAGACATTTTTTTTTCTTTTTTGACACAGGGTTTTACTCTTATTGCCTAGGCTGGAGTGCAATGGTGTAATCTCAGTTCACTGCAATCACTACCTCCTGGGTTCAAGTGATTCTCCTGCCTAAACCTCCTGAGTAGCTGGGATTACAGGTACCCACCACCAAACCCTGCTAATTTTTTTTTTTTTTTTGTATTTTTAGTAGAGACGGGGTGTCACCATGTTGGCCAGGCTGGCCTCGAACTCCTGACCTCAGGTGATCAGCCTGCCTAGACCTCCCAAAGTGCTGGGATTATAGGCATGAGCCACTGTGCCTGGCCTAATAGACATTTTTATTTAGTGTGCTTGGCAGAATCTTTTGATGTTTCATAATCTGAAAAATAGACAGTAAGTTCTATAAAATAATGGAGCCATTCAACACATCCATGATCAAGGAGCCAATGAATGGCACTTGAGTCAATGAATGGCAGCTGTTTTTCTCACAAAAGACTGGCCCACATTTGGCAGGGAGGCTGTCCCCTTAAATGAGCATTGAGACTTAGGAGGGTATCCACAGAGTTGTGAGGAAGGGAGAACTGCTCAGCGAACCACACCTGCTGAGCCAGTCCTGGGGGTCAGGAGGGAGACTAATGGGCACCTTTGTTTGCTAGGCGGGTGTTATTAACCAGAGTAGTGCTTCTTGAACTTAATGTGCATATGAATCACCTGGAGGTCTTGTAAAACTGCAGATATTTATGAGCTCGGTCGAGGTTGGGGCCTGAAAGTCTTCATTTGTAACAAGTTTCCAGGTGGAGCTGATATTGCCGGTCCAAGGACCACACCTTGAGTGGGAAGGTCCTAGTATTTATATTATTGCTGTAGTGATATCCTGATTAGGTCAGTAATTTATCAGCCGCTTTATCTGGGGCAGTGCCAATCTTACACAAGAGCATTTGATGTCACGGAGTCATTTTCATTGTTTCTGGAGTCATCTTGGAGTCATCATTGTCATTGCTACTCTTTGTTGAGAATTTCAACCAGAGCAATATATTGGCCAGCACCAGAAACTCAAAGAGGCTCTGATGAAAATAAAAATTTATAAGAGATAAACAAAACCCTTAGAACTTAATTACAGCCCCACAGGGACTGGACCTAGAAAAAGCAATTATTCTCTCTTTTCTCCCTGCTGTACAAGTTCTTATTCGACTGCTTGCACACAGCCCATCAAGGCTGAGGACCAGTGGTGGCCTTCGCAACCCAGTCTACCTACCTAGAAGCTCATCCACTCACAGCAAATGGACTGAAGTCTCAGTGTCAAATTCCCAGGTGCCCATCAGCCTAGATTCAGTCGGGGTCTAGCCTGGGGTCAATGCCAGAGAGAGGTATAGGCAGGATGATTGAACCCAGAGACTGCCAGGGCTGAAGGCCCCAAAGGCGGCCTGAGTGGGAGGGCTCAGAGATTTCTTTGCACACAGAGCCAGTAAGTGGATGAACTGGGATTCATACACACATCTGTCTCATGTCCCAGTTCAGGGGCTTCCCATTCTGTTACATGTCTCTTCTTGTTTGATGGGCTCCAGGAAGAGACTCCTGCAACCTCTCTCCTCTTTGCCCCTCCACGCCATAAGAAGTCTCCCTTGTTTGAGGACTTATGTCCTCAGGAGAATTGCAATTGAGATGGAGATGGCAGCCCCTTCTCTCAGGCTCCTCACAGCAAATCCCCTATATGTCCACCCTGCAGTTTCAGTAGCACAGCCAGTCCTGAAAATGAATCATTTTCGAGAGCCAAGTCCTAGGCTGGTCCACTTGTAATGTCACAGCTTCCACAAGGGCACCAAGCACCAGCTCTTGATGGCCCTCAGGTCACACTGGGATGCCTGCTGTCTCTCAGGGACTGTAATCTGCTTTGTTCTGTACCTTCCCCTGGCCTGGGCCTCTCCAGGCTGAGGGCACATCTTACGGCCACCAGTGCCTCCTGGCCTGCTGCTATGTCTAGTATCTTCACTGTATTTCTGTGGGATTGGAAATCTAGGGGGAGAAGTTGCCTATCAGTCATACCATAACAGACCTGGCATATCTGGGGCTTCTGGATTCCCTCTGGTGCTCTTCCTGAGCCCCCAGTATATGTTTTACTCTGGAGGGTGGGTTGGGATGCCCGCCCTCCCATTGGCTTCTTGCTGCCTGGCTAGGATATCTAGTTCTGGATATAGTTACATTTGCCTTTCAGCGACAAAATAAGGACTCTGGGTGGGAGATAAAAAAAAATAAATGGTCAGTTCCAAAGGCACCCTTCCCTGAACGGACAATGTGGCCTAAGGTCTTCCTCACCCAGGAGCATGCTGTCAGCCTCATGGCTCTTTTGTAATCCATATCTGAAAACCAAATACTCTATCTCCAAGTCAATGGTATTTTGTCTGTTGAGAGGAACAGAATAGTGATGCTGTCACCTGTTGGGAGAGCAGTGAGCCTTCCCTGTGGTAGGGTGTGAAGAACATAGGGAGGAGTGATCACCCAGAGGGACAGGCGTAGGCTGCTGATGGGAAACTGATATCCATACTGGGTATGAGAGCCACAGGAGGCCACTGTGTGGAACACGGGGTGGCTGTGACTCTGACAGGAGCTAGTGAGCTCCAACCTGGGACAGGCATCATGTTACGGGCAGGCCAGGTGTACAGCCAACCTCGCAGGGCTCATGGTCAAAATCAGACACACATGGCCCTGGGGAGACAGACTTTCTTGTGGTGTTTGTAGTAAGTGGAACATAGTCTTCCAAGAGATGATCTCCCTCTCTCAGCCTGGCCTAGGGCGTGGACAACAGGAACTTCTCCTAAGAGGGCTGGTCTTGGGCCATGGTCTTCTAGCCTTGGTTTCCCTACCCATGCCATTTCTTTTTTTCTTTTTTTTTGGGGGGATGGAGTCTGGCTGTGACTCCCAGGCTGGAGTGCAATGACAATCTCGGCTTACTGCAACCTCTGACTCCTGGGTTCAATCAATTCTCCTGCCCCAGCCTCCTGAGTAGTTGGGATTCCAGGCACGTACCACCACACCCAGCTAGTTTTTGTATTTTTAGTGGAGATAGAGTTTCACCATATTGACCAGGCTGGCCTCAAACTTTTGACCTCAAGTGATCCACCTGCCTTGGCCTCCCAAAGTGCTGGGAATACAGGCATGAGCCACTGCACCCAGCTGCCACTTCTTTTCTATTGGTTTACCCTGCTCTTTTCCTTCATAGAACTCATCATAGGTTTAATTTGATATTTAATTGTTGATGTGTTTACTTTTTACCTGTTCACTGAGGGTAGGATTGGAGCTGTAGGTACCCCCAGGAGCTACTGTGTGCACTGCATGTAGTAAACACTCAGTTAATAGTCACTGAGTGTGTGGAAGCCTGGGCGAGGAGCAGCACCTCTTGGATTGTGGATTGGGGTAGTTGATTGACAAATGGGGCACTTGGCCAGCAGGTAGGTTTTGCCTCTGGCTGGGAGAAAGTCAAGAGAGTGATACTTGTAGGTAGATTTTGACAAAAAGATGGGAAGTAGAAAGATCATGGGGAATGTGCTGTGGAAATGTGTTGTCACCTCTGAGCTGAACCTGGTAGCCTGCTGGTCCAGAGGCCAGACTCTGACCTTGGGTAGACTTGCTCTGAGTTCTGCCATGTTGCTTTCCCTCTCCCAGTGTGAATGTCCCATCTGTAACGGGAGGTAATCAGACCTGCTTGACAGACATGCTGTGGGGATTAACCATGATAATGCCAAGCATGGCACCTGGCACACATAGAGCTGTTTGTATTATTTTATCACTAAATTAAAAAACCGAAAACCCATAAAATTATTATCATGGAAAGGTGGCACATTATGGTATAATGAAATGGCCATGATATTTGGAATCTGAAAACCTTGGTTCTGGATCCCAGCTACATACTGACAGCTATAACAAACCGGGTATCTTGTAACTTCTCTGGACCCCATTTACAAAATCAGTTCTTGCTACATGGTGCTGGAAAGAATTATATGAGATAATGCATAATAATATGTTGATTAGAAGTGAAAAAAAAGCACTATTCCAGGGTGTTTCCTTTTCTATAATGGCTGGAGAGATGGAACTAGTATAGGCAAAAATTTAAGAGGAAAGATAATTGAAGAATCAAAAAATTGCAGCCCTTCAGCAACATTATTACATTTTTAAAAAACTGGAGATTTTGAAAATGAGGCGAAGTAAAATTATGGTTAACAATCATCCCAGTTTGCTCAGCGACCGTCTTCATAAGTATAAATTCTGGCACCTCCAGCAAAACATGGTACCCTTTGTTAATTGCAACTTCAGTGGTCTCCTGAGGGGCCACTCCTCTCCTGCACCCCATAAATCAGCATGTATGCCTGTGGCTATCTCTATATCCCTTGAAAAAGATTGTAAAAAATACCCACAAAAGGAAAATCGAGCACCTTCCACGTTTTTCCCTTTCTACTTTTAAAGTTTCATTGGACATTAAAAGTTTTTATGGCTATCAAGGAAAAGCATTTTGCCACTTGAAGTTAAGGTGTGATTCAAATTATAGGATGGCAGAGTCAATTTCCAAAGTGATATTTAATGAGTTTCACAGATATCTTTTTTTTTTTTTTTTTTTTTTACAGGACATTTCTACTGGCACAGAGAGGCAGAAAAAGCCACAGACTTAGAAACTCTTTGTAACTGCCCTGTGGCCTCTCTTTGCTCAAGGTGCAGCCTGGGCCTTTCTTTCCTTTGATTCCTTTTCCTCCATGCTTCGCCGGACAACTGCAGAACACTTTTTAATGAATGGGTTCCAAGACACAGGGACAGGTGATGAAGATTGGTGGGTGCCCATAATATGAGTTTTGTTTTTGCTTTTGTTTGAGATGGAGTCTTACTCTGTCACCCAGGCTGGAGTGCAGTGACAGATCTTGGCTCATTGCAACCTCTGCCTCCCAGTTTCAAGCGATCCTCCTGTTTCAGCCTCCCGAGTATCTGGGACTACAGGCATGATTTTTGTATTTTTAGTAGAGGTGGAGTATCACCATATTGGCCAGGCTGGCCTCGAACTCCTGACTCCAGGGATTATTTGCCTGCATCACCAGAATATGATGTTTGTGTTTAATTGTCTGTGTGGCCACAGATGAGATCAAATTCATAATTTTAATCTAAGCATTGTTTTAGCTGTTTGCAAAGTTGAGTGAAGAGGAACCACATGCACATTGACACACAGACTGCTGTCACTGTCATCAATACTTGCAAAGCATTTGGGTTATGAATGCTCCAGATAGCTTCTGTTTTCCAAAGGATGAGAACACACACACACACACACACACACACACACACACACACACACACACACAGCCATATTATTTAGCAGAAATGTAAGCAATGTTATTGACGCACAGATTAAATAAGTTGAAAAAAATCCCACTGTTGTAAGGACTATAAACTAATTAATACCTGCAAGTCGTGAGTGGAAACTTGTGAAGTGGCTCTTCCTTTCTTCTTGGATGCAACGTCTTCTTGCCCAGGGCATAACTCTTATGAATCTGGTCAGTAATTCAAAAAAATTTTTAATATGAGGGCTGATTAATCTTGTTTGATTTTTTTTTTCATGTGTGAAATTAGCTGGATATTCATGTAATTGATACTTCTCACTTCACAGGTAGATCCAACTTGATGGTAGAACAAATTAAGACTGTCTTCCCTGGACAGTTAGAAAATTAACCAGTCCTTACCCATCTTATGCTGAATCTATTATGGTCTATAAATGATGTTCTAGAAAAAAAGTGGTGATGGACAAAATCAATGCAAAACTTTTCATGTTCTTTTTGCATTTAGCCTAAAACCATCTCCACAGAGGCCAAGGGGACTCTTTGGTTCAACCAGTATTAAAATATCTTAAAGAATTGATAATAAAATCCCCCCAAAGTCATTTACACATATTTCCAAGTGAACTAAAGGACATGGGAGACAGATTGTTTTTTAAACTCTCAAGAGAAACCTCCTCTCCCCTTTCAGTCAAGCAGGTCTGAATTGACTTTTCCCATAAATTCAAGAACAAAAAGTTATAAATTGAACATATGAAGGACATTGCCTTTTTTAAAGTGATGTTTCCTTGACTTAATGGATTTGGTTATGGCAGGGAGTCAGAGAAAAGCTGTCTTAACTAAATCTTTGACTGATTATGCATTTTTTTCCCTATTCATACAAGATAGATTCATCATCCCAATTTGTCAAGCTGGCGAAGTTCCAATTAATTACACCCGGCAAACCTCGGCTTGTGTTATGCCCATGTCAGGCCTAATCTAGTGCCTCATTTGCTGACGGCCCTATGAAGAGGTATCAGAGGTGGTGTTTCTTATGGTACTTACTGTGATGGATGCCCCCACAGCACGGCCGGTGGCAGAGGCAGAGCCCTGGACGTGTCTTTTCTTTGAGTCTGAGGACTCGCAGCTCCAATACTAATTTAGGGGCTCATCTGTGTAGTGGATGTTGTTGCAGTCTATCCTTCATAGCTGGGATGAAGGCTTTCCCTATCACGTGGGCTGTTTAAATATCTATGCAGGTCCTATATTTCTGTCAGGTTTGTCCTTGCAAAATGGAAAAACGAAGGCAACTTGTCCTGAGCTGAGTTGTTGAGCTCTTTAGAGGCTGACGTGTGTTGCAGGGGAAAATCATAGGTAGTAGCGAGGTGTATCCAAGGCATTTATGAACATATCTGTATATGCTTGTAGGTATATGTTTCTATGTTGTTTATAGCGAGTACCACTCTCTTTTGACTGTGGTAATGTTGCTTTCATGCTTTCAGTTGATTAGGCAATGATCTGCTAACAAACATTACTTATTAGGCAATGTGAGGCCCACTGAATTTTGATATAATTCTCTGGTGCATCCATGCACTAAAGTTTGAGTAACTTAAGTCACATGCTATGCCCAGTGGTATGTTGGCATAATGTCTCTGTAGACTCATTGTTATTATCCCCATTTAAGGTGGAGAAGCTTAACTTGGAGAAGTTAGGTGACTTGCTCAAAGTTGCATAACTAATGAGCTGTGGAAATGGGATTTATCTCATTATAAGTTTTGGGCTCTTTCCAGGAAATTACTGCCACTAAAAGTAATGGCAAAAACCACAGTTACTTTTGCACCAAGTACCTGTTTCTTCTCCTTCCTCTGTCCACACTTCATCCTGACCTACAATCTTCACCTTTTCCTCCTCCCACCCACATGCTAACCTGCAAACTGCAGTGAGAGTGAGATCCTGCAGTACCTTGCTATGTGGACCAGGTTTGCAGGGTTGCAGAGCTCTTTGATGCTGGAGGTTGCTGGCTATGCCTGCATCTCCCTGTACCATGGGACCAGCAGGCACGGGGTGTACTGGGGCTGAAGCTGGGCCGGTTCCCACATTGCCTTGATTGCTTCCTTCTTTCTCTCTCTCTGGGAGTCTCCTTCCTGTATCTGTTACCTCTCTGTCCTCAGCGCTCTCTCTCTCTCTCTCTCTTTCTCTTTCTCTCTTTCTCTCTCTCTCTCTCTCTCTCTCTCTCTCTCTCTCTCTGTGTGTGTGTGTGTGTGTGTGTGTGTGTGTGTGTGTGTGTTTTGAGATGGAGTCTTGCTCTGTTGCTCAGGTTGGAGTGCAGTGTTGTGATCTCAGCTCCTTTAACCTTTGCCTCTGGTTTAAGTGATTCTCATGCCTCAGCCTTCTAAGTAGCTAGGATTACAGATGTGCACCACCATGCCTGGGTAATTTTTGTGTTTTTAGTAGAGACCAGGTTTCATCATGTTGGCCAGGCTGGTCTTGAACTCCCAATCTAGGTGGGTGATCAGCCCACCTAGAACTCCCAAAGTGCTGAGATTACAGACATGAGCCACTGCACCGGACCTCATCCTCAGCTTTGGATGAAACAGCACCACCACCTGAAGGTATGGAGTCTGGATCCCAGAGTGGCCACTGGAGGGTCAGATGCTGAACCCCAGCAGTGTTGCACAGTTGGAAAACCTTGACCGATGGGAGACAGGATACAGGAGAGTGGAGGAAGCCAAGCTGATAAAGACCCCCTCCCTTCCTGCATTCATGGACCGCCCCAAGCTGTGGCTTCTCCTTGTTTCTCTGGCAGAGAGGTCCCACATGCTAAGTGAGCAACTGCCGAGTACCAGCCTGTGTCTCTGTGGCTCTGAAGGAATCAGTGGGCAGCCAGGAATATACTGCCTTGCATTTCCCTACATCTTGACCCTACTTCTTTTTTAATCCACTTCACTTTCAAAACAAAATGTCGGCATCTTTATCCTTGCCTCTGGACTCCAGACAGGATACAGGGGCACTACAGAGAAAAGCTGACCTTTCACCCTTGCAACTTCTGCAGAAGCGACCCTGAAAGTTTGCCACGTTTGGGGAAGAATTAAATCATACCTAAGATCAACTTTTAATTTTAATAAGACCTCAAGTACATTAATATTCAACATTTACATTCCTCCCTGGTACTTAAATATAATGTGTTTTACAGTTATCAAAAACATATGCTGCTTTTCAGCAGAATTTTATATACCACTTTTTCAACAGAAGGTGCCAGCATCCCAATATGTTTTGCTTAGTTTTGGCTTTAACTATTGTGATGAAAGAATTCAAGTGCAACGATGTCATCTTTTTAAATGCAGATGGAGATGTTGCTGAAGGGTGCTTCTTGAACAAAGTAAAAATAAGGGAATTATTTATTCTTTCTTCCACTGAACTAGTTTTTATGATATTTCTATTATGGGGAAAATTCTGTATTAAGCATGGTGAGAACTACATGGATAATTCCATCCCAGACCTTGTTTTCAAAGTATGTTCAGTCTGATATCTTATTGATAAAGCTGGTCTGACATTCTTATTATTCAAGGAGTCAGGGTTAGTTTTCTGCTTCTATACCTGTGGAACAATATTGATTATTAAAATATTGAAATACTTTCATATCTGTACATTGTCCTAAGCCATGCACACCTGGTCTACTGTGCCCTCTGTTATGGTCCAGCCACTAAAGCAATAATGCTTGGCAAAGCAAGTGATTCTGAAACCTTCCTCCAGCACTATAGCCAGTGTCCGGTCTGGCTGCTCAGAGCCTATGCTTCCACTGTTGATAAGATTTGGAATGTCTTTCCTGAATGGAGTGAGGCTGTGCTGGTTATATTCAGAAAACCTATATCTGTGATGGTGAATTTTATACATCCACTTGACTGGGCTAAGGGGTGCCTGGATAGCTGGTGAAACATCATTACCTGATGTGTCTGTGAGGATGTTTCTGAAAGATAATAGCATTTGAGTCAGTAGAGGGAGTAAAGAAGATTCACCCTCACCAAGGTAGGTGAATACCACTCAATCCATCAAGGGCCTGAATAGAACAAAAAGGCAAAGGAAGGGTGAATTCATTATTTCTGCTTGAGCTGGGACAGCCATCTTCTCCTCCCATGTACATAGCTGATCCTGGTTCTTGGGCCTTTAGACTTGGACTGGGACTTAAACACTGGTTTCTTGGTGCCCTTTGAGTTGGGACTGGAGTTACACCATTGGCTTTCTTGGGACTCAAGCTTGCAGACAGCAGGTACGGAACTTCTTGGCCTCCATAGTTGCATGAGCCAATCCTCATACTTAATCTTTCTCTCTCTCTCTCTATTGTATTGGTTCTATTTCTCTGGAAGATTATGACTAATACAATATTTTTACTGTTACATTATCCAGCTAGGGTTGTGGATGTGTTTCTGAGATTTTGCTTGATATGTTTTGAGACTCTATTATTAGATGCATACTCATTTAGAATTATTATGTCTTCCCAATGAATGGACTCATTTACCATTATGGGCTCCTCTTGGTAGCACTGCTTATCTTGAAGTTTATTTAATCTGGTACTAGTATTGTCACACCTGCTTTCTTCTACCAAATTTACATGAGATTTTTTTTTTTTTTTTTACATCTTCTTTAAAGCTATCTGTAT